>NC_133011.1:0-2400000 GCF_048564905.1 Vicugna pacos
AAAAATTATTATACATAGATCTTACTTTTATTCTGTCATCTGACTGTGAACATTTCAGACTTGCTGTGCAAACAATGGCAAAATCGGACTTTTCTTCCAGTGTTAGAAACCAGTGAGCCAGGATTTTATTAAACAGCTAGAAGCTGCCTCTGGAGCACCTTAAAGCTGAAAAGTGTACTGAGTTCCCTGCGTATGGACCCCGCCGCTGTGTGTTAATTGGTGGGAGGTGATTTGGTATATATAGGAACGGGTGTAGCTTTACATGCACGCCCTGTCACTGAGACACGTGAACCTGAGTCAGTTCGTTCTGTTTTTCCCTCGTCTATGTGATGGGGACGCTCATATCTCCTTTGTAGAATTGTGAGATTTAGAAATTATGTAAAGTGTTTAGCACAGTGGGTATCTCAAGAGGGCTCATAAACTTTAGCTCCTGTTTTGTATGAAGCCATCATTTTATAGTCTTTGGCAATTTCTAAGAAATAGCAAAATAAGAAAGCTGGTTTAATGATGAAAGACATTTGAAGAGGTTCCATAGTTCCTATACTCATAATTTAGCATCAGCAGAGTCAGGACCATTACACAGTCACCCTGAAGCAACGTTAAGCCACAGAATTTTTTGTTAATTAGTATACACTGGAGCTTAAATGGACCCAATACTTATACAAATGTTTTCTCCAGCAGCCAACTGAAAGATGACACAGAAAAGCAGGCAGGCGATTAACATCTCCTTTATTACAGAGGACGCCATGTTCTCCATGAACTTCAGGGCTGTGGGAAAATGGGTGTCATGGTACTGTGTCCCAGAACTAGAGACTCACTCTGTCCCAGGTAGCTCTGGGCCACAGTGAGCCTTCCCTTGACAGGATCTGCCCCATTATGCACAGGGCTGTCCTGCCATGGAGCTGAGCATCCCAGGTGCTTCCCGAGGTTGGCCAACAAAGGAGAGGAAAGAAGGTTTTCACATGCCCTGCTTGTCTCCCGGATTCACAGCTCACTCTGTTAGTGTGACAAGGGCTAGCTGTGCACCAGGGGTCAGGGGTGTGAAGGGAGAAGCACTCTCCGTGGCCCAGAGGAGTGGGGAGGAGGCATCCCCTCCCACAGTTGAAACAGGTGGTTGGATGGAACTGAAGGGTGCTCCCCAAGAGTTTATAAAAGGGGAAATAGGGATTTTCTTTGGGACTTAGTCGAGCCAGGAAACACTGACGATGATTAGAAGGAAGACTTGTAAATCACTTTAATATTAAGTTAACATTTGTTGAGCACCAAAAATATGTTACATTCTTTTCTGAACATTTGGTAAAAATGAATCCTTCAATCTTCAAAACAGGCGAGTAAAAAAGGTCTGATTGTTATCCCAGTTTTACAGTGTGGAAATTGAGGCACACAGAGGATAAGTAAGTTGGCCAAGGTCACAGAGCTAGTAAGTGGCAGAGCTGGGATTTAAACCCCGGCTGTCTGGTTTCCAGGCTCCAGGAGATGGGCTGTGAGTGTTTAGAGGTATCTGCATGGCTGGGTATCTGTAACTCTGTACATCAGTTACCCCAGAAAAGACAGGGGAAGTAGAGTTACACAGGTGCTCACAGTTGTGTCTCAGCCACTGTCCAGGAGAGTGCACCGTGATTAACGTAGTTTTCCAGGCAGCATGTCTGTTTGTATAACATTGAGTTAACCTAGAAGCCCTCCCTACATTGCTTCTGTCCATGATCGCCATATGACCAGCTGCCCGTGATTGAGCTGTTGAGGAGAAAATGTACTGATGGTTGAACTCTGATATTTCAGTCTGGTTCATAGTTTGATGTCTCCTGTTACATTAATAAGTTAAACATCTGGTTTTCTTGCATCAGTTTGGTTAATGTGAGACCAGTCCATTGGAGCCCAGGGATGCTGATGGTATAATTTCTGAGCACGTTGTGTCACTTCTACCCATGCAGACCTGGCTGGAGAATGTCCCCCTTCCTTACTGATTTCTCCCGACAGCAGCGTCCTCTCCCAGCCCTCTCCCTGAGGCTGGGAGCTCTCTGAGTAGGCCAGAGAGTCAGAAGCAAACTCTACAAATCAGAAAATGATGAAGTACCTGGAAGTGGGTTTAATAGAAGAAAAGTGCTTCCAGCTCATCCGATGGACTCTTCGAGGCCGTTTGTTGAAAAGCTGCCCACTGTCTGTGGTTAAGCTACCTTTTTGCTGTTGAAAAGTCTGGATTAGATGAAAGGATTATAAAAAGCAGAAAGGAGTGATTTCAGGTGGTCCATCCACACTGGAGAGAAGTGATGGGTGACCCGCCTGTGTGAGGAATAGACAGAGTCTTGCAAACTTCATAAAACAGCTTTAAAAGCTCTGCCATCTGAGTGCACTTTATTTGGGGTCTAGTTCATCACTGGTCGCGCTGAGAGAGCAAATAATTGATGATGGCAGAAAGGACACGGAGGCATCAAAAAGGTCTCAGTCATTTTCCCTGTTTAAAGGATGGGGCACAGTGTAATATATTTCAGCTGGTTTTTCACTGAACACTTTTGAGTGTTTTCTGGGACTCCCCAGTTCCCCAAGGTTCCATGCAGCTGGGTGTCCCCTAAGTGCAGCTCTGTCAGCGCTTGCCCTGGGCTGACGCGGTGTCACGGGGAGCAGGACGGTCAGCGTCCCCGGCTCCTCCGAGCTCCGTCTCCTCATCCGCAGAGCCGGGATTCTCATCCGTGTCTACTTAGTAGGGTTGCTGAGAATCACACGTGATGGTTGTTAGGTGTGATTTGTGGTTGTACCTGTGTTCGGCATATAGTCAGTATGTGATAGAAACACTTGTTTTTTTATATTATACTTGTGGCTCCTAGATTGCAGTGGTTTTTAACCTGCATTTTTTTATAACTTTATTCTTATATATAAATAAGCACTTATTTTTATTTATTTTTATGTATGTACTGGGGACTGAAGCCAGGACATTGTGCATGCTAAGCAGGTGCTCTACAACTGAGTAATACACACCCTCCTTGTCTGTACTTAAAAATAAACATTGCAATACACAAAATAGCTCTTAAACACCATCATGGGACCTAGTCTCTGTATAGACAATTGAACACGTATTCTAATTCAATGAGAATAAATGTTGGGGGATACCTTTCTGAATGTGTTAATGTGCTTAAAAACGATCATAGCTAGTGATAAACACGAATCTTTGATGCAGTACTTCTTAGTGTCTGTTTTGCCATCATGGGAAATTACATTCTACAGAGAAGGCTAATTGGATCTCTTTGATATTTGGATGGTTTAGCAAATGATCAAGACTTTAAAAACCTGACAGTTTTGTATTTTAAACTAACTACAAAGTTATCTTCTAGAAGTTGGAATTCCTAAGCTTGTGAAGTGCCCAGTAATTCAGTGTGTATGTGTCTGAGTCAGTGTCTGAGTGAATGTGTGTGTGTGACTTCAGGAAGGTAGAAATAAGTTCCATATAGCCTTCTGATAAATTTCTCCTCCAGCTCAAGGTGTAGGCATATATTTACACAAATAAACTGATATTCTTTTGTCATTTGGCATATTGGGAATACGAGGTTCTCATACTTGTTTCAGAAAGTTTGGGGAGCATAAGCTTAGAAAATGGGAGGAGAAAGGCAGGGAGGCACTTCACACATTGTGCAGGATATGAGAAACAGTAGTTTTTCTTTTATCTTCTAAAGCAAACTGGCACTGAATTGTAACATACTATTACTCAGAATTACTTTTCTGATCAGATGCAAGTACCTCAGATTTTTCAAAGCAACATGAATGATGAAATGTGTTTTAGCAGTTATCTTTAAAAGTAGTTTTATTTTTCAAGTAAAAGGCTATAACCTGTTCCTTCTTCCAGCGGTACAAGAAGTTCTCATTGATCAATGTACATAATCTATGTGCTTAGTTTCTTTGTTTTTTTTTTTAAGTGCTTCTTTCATTGTGCTGTGAATGAATGTTTAAAATTTCTGGATTTTGATCTTTAGAACATGTTGCTTTATAAGAACTGTTAAAAACCTGATTAGAATTTTGACCTTGTTTGGTGGGGCTCCCAATTGATTTCTGTTGTCTGTTAAAGAGGGAAATGCTTCCTCTAGCCTGCAGATCATTAAGTGAATGGTTTGCAGTGTGCCTTTAAAATTTTTTGAATGCATTGAGCATGTTTGTCCAGTGAATTTTTAATTGACTCAAAGTAATGACATTGCTTTGATTCTTTGGCTTTTGCTCCTCTCAAGAATTTGAATTCTCTGTTGCATTTTGTATACGTGTTCTTCACAGGGGAAGAAATTTTGCTTTTTTTACAGAGGTGAATTTTCCTATCCCCTCTGAATGTCTTCTGTAATTAATACAGCAAAAATCTGTTATTGCAGTGCTTTATTATTTCATAAACTATTTTTTGTCTTAATCAGAAACGATGACAAAGAGTGATAATAAAAAAATATGAAAACCTTCCTTCCTTTGAAGAATAGAAGTGAGGTGGTCAGCTTCACGCATGCTTTGTCCCTGACACACTTACTCTCATGTCATTATGTATCATGATTCGGGGATGGAGTTGCTTCAGGTTTGTAGATTTTTGTTTGAACATTTTTATTGAATTCTTTCTCCAGGCTGATGTTTCCTGTTGGGTTTGTGGAAAGTGTAGAAGAAGGGAAACAAATGCTTTGTTTTGTTTTCAGGAGGCCTGAGTTGCTGATGAGAAAAGAGTTGAGGGTGGGCTGAGGAACAGAGTGACACTCCCTCTCCTCCAGGCTGAAACTGATGAACAATGAAATCAATTATGTGTATCGGTATTTGACCAATAGAAGTTAGCGAGCCCAAACTGGCTAGTTATGCCCAATGGAAAGTACTGAATTCACCTGCAGAGTTAGGTGTTTACCAAATAGAAGCAGCTTAGAGCAATCAGAAAAATCAGTCCTATGATGAGATATAAAAAGATAATAATATCTTTTATTTCTGAAACTTTTCTACGTTAAGTTGTGTATAGCTAAAATTTAGTTTCAAGCACCAGGAGTTAAGAGTGTGAGTGGTTCTGTGGGATCGTTATTCAGGGAGGTGTCTAGATCCTGCTAGAGTGGCTGAAGCTGGCAAAAGTGCCAGAGCCAGGATTTGTCATCCCAGGGTGTTCTCCATAATGGTTCCATGTTGGAGCCCATGATTGGGTTAACAAATTATAACAGACCCCAGCCGCCTGTCAACTTTAAGAAGAAAAAACTGTGCTTAGTAACTGCTTTGCAAGCAGGGGCTTGTGCATCCTCATTCCTGTCTCCTTGCCGTAAAAAGCAGAGACAATGCTTTGCTTGCATAGTTGAGGTTTTAGATAGCACTCTGCTCATTGCAAAGCAAGGACCCAGGACCTCAGCTATAAACGCTGGGCTTGTGTGCTGTTAGATATTCTATTATCCCCAAAACAAGGACCTGGCTGGTCTGGTGGTCTGCTTTGTAATTCACATATCTAAAGAATGTATCTTGTTCCCCTCAGCCCATGATTTCCCTAAAGATACACTAAGCCTCTATACTCAGTTTGCATTCTACAATCTCTGTCTCATCCTGTCTTTCCCCAAGTTCCTGCTTACTATCACACAACTGTTAATGACTTTTTCCTTTGATTATACACAATAAATATGGGAGCATTTGAGAGACTCGTGGAGTTGGCTCCCTACTCCCTCTCGCTGTTAACTTTTTCCACATTTTCTTGAGTAATTCATTCCGTGTCGGTAAGACTTCTGCCAGCCAGAACCCACAGTTCCAAGTGAGAAGGATGCAGGCTTTATCTCTCCTACCAGAGGGAGAGAGAGAAGAGAATTGAGATCTGCTCCCCCATGGTCCCTTCCTGCCCCAGGGCCACTCCAGTTCACCTGCAGCCTTCTGACCTCTGCTCACAGGGCCTCTGTCCCAGAACTGATCGCAGCCTTTTATTCCCTTGTCAACATTTCTTATGCCTTTCAGAAGTTGGTCTGTTCTCTGCAATTCCACCCTGGCAAATGTGATGGTGGTCAGCGTGCTGGTGTGCAGTCCCTTGGGGACTCCCAGGAGCCATGCTAATTATCCTGAGTCTCTCATTCGGGGTTACAGAACTGTCGAGCACTGGAGGAAGCCCATTGACGTGAAGCCAGCACAGCATTGCATCACTTTCATTTTATTTTTGAATTTTCAGTGGAGAAATTATTTGTAGCAAACTCTTCCAGATTTTCTGCCGCCTGCTTTCCTCACCACCGTCTCCTTGTTGGCTCTGGTGCTTGTTTTAAGAACCAGGTTTCTTCTCTGGTCATTTGTAGCAGCTGGGCTTGCCGAATCCTTGATCTGCATTTGAAGCAGAATGCTTCTTCGTGATGTCAAACTGATTTCCCTTGTCATTTCTGAATATTTCGTGTGCACTCAGCAACTGTTTCAAGTGAAATGCTCTTGTCCAATTTCGGTTAACTCACATTTGCTGACCTGCTGCTTTCATGCTGAGGGCAGTTTCTTCTTCCTGTAATAAAAGTTAGCAATTTGCATTTACAATTGGAAGGTACTGGCCCAAGGTGCTTTTGTTCTTAACAGTTTTAATACAACTCACCGATAAAAATGTACTGCGGTTTTTAATCTATGCCAAGAATTGTGCAACCCAGTCAATCTTAGAACATTTTCATCCCCCCAGTAGGAAGCCCCGTACCCATAAGCAGTCATTCCCATCTTCCCCATCCTCCCCCAGCCCCAGGCAGCCACTCTTCTCTCTCTGTGCATTTGCCTGAACTGGAGATTTCATGTAAATCGAGTCACTTCATGTTAATGGAACCGTCTATTGTGACTGACTTCTTTCACACTGAGTAATGTTTTCAATGTTTCTCCACGTTTGTCCACGTTGTGGCCTGTCTCAGTATTCCTTGCTTTGCTATTGCTGAATAATATTCCACTCTATGGCTGGGTCCCTCTGTTTACCCATTCATCACGTGATAGACATTTGGGTTGTTTCTGCTTTTTGCCTGTGATGAATAATCATGTCATAAACATTCCTGTAGGAGTTTTTATGGGGACATTTGCTTTCAGTTCTCTTACGTGTGTCCCCAGGAATCAGAATTGCTGGGTCATTCAGAAACCAAATGTTCAACTGTCTGAGGACGTGCCAGGCTGTTTTCCAAAGTGGCCACGCTGTGTTACTTCCTCACCAGCAAGGGCTGGGCGCTCCGCTTCCTCTGTGTCTTTAGTGCTTGTTACTCTTTTTTTAATTATAACCTATTGTAGTGAGTGTGAAGCGGTTTCTCCTAGTGGTTTTGACTTGGTTTCCTTTACAGCTAATGATATTGAACATCTTTTCTTTGTGCTTATTGGCCATTTTTACATTTTCCTTTAAAAATACTTTTTCAGATCCTTTATACATTTTTTAATTGAGTTGTCTTTTTATTGTTGAGTTGTTGGAGATTTTTTATCTTAGAAATACAAATTCCTTATCAGATAAATGATTTCAAAAAATTTTCTCCTGTGTGTTGTTTTTTCACTTTCTGGATGGTGTCCTTTGAAGCAAAGTTTTAAATTTTGATGAACTCCAGTTTATCTCTGTTTTCTTTGTTCCTTGTGCTTTGGGGTCATATTTAAGATATGAGATTTTTATTTAAACTTTTATATATAAAATAACTGAATTCTTAGGACCATTCTAGGGATGGGTGCTGTTGTTTTCGTGAGTCTATGGATGAGGAGACTGATGCAGAAAATTTCCCTGAATATCAGGGTCACAGCTGCCCAGTTGTGCTGTGGGAGTTCAGACCCTCTTGTTTGTCCCCAGCATCTGTGCTCTTCACCACCATGCTCTACTCCTTCCTGGAATCGTTAATGAAAGTCTTTCCTTCTTTGATTTCTTATTAGTTTTTTCTCATTGGGGACCTCATCTTCTCATTATCCTTGCAGAGCTCAGTGTAGGTTTATTTTTGGTCTCATGTAGGCAGAAGCATTGCTATCACTTAACTTTTTATTACTCACTCTGCAGTGATGGCTGTTGCTAATTGACCTAATCAAGTCATGCTTAAGTCTTTCCTGCTCATGACACTAAAAACAGAGTAATGACCTAAAGAATGCTCAAAGAAGAAAGTACTTGATTGATTTTATTTTGCTAACCAATCAAAGAAAAATCCCAGTGTTGACATAGATTATAAGCCCTCCAGAATAGGTTCATTGTCTTCTTGTGTTTCATTTGTTTGGTCACAGTGGCTGGATAGTGCCTTGTTGTCCAGCAGTTTTATTAGGATACGGTGCTCGTGAATCATTGTAAGGACAGAATTTTGACAACAGACTGTGTTGTTCATTTCACAAGGGAAAAGATAATATAAAAATACTGCTCAGATCTATTTTAAAATTAAGTTTGGAAATTTGCAAAGAGTTCGAGAAACCATTCAAATATATTTTTCACTAATTATAGATCTACATTTGACACATTATGTTTACATAGCAGCATAACTTACCAACTAGTTTTGACAAGAGGGGTGTATTATTGATTGTTTGTTTTAGTTGAAATATTCTACCTGGGATAAAGTAATCAGTGCCCATAAATGAACAAATGTAACTTTGTATTTCTATGCAACATGGGAGCAGATTTCATACATTTGTATATAATATATATGGGTGTGTGTTTTAAACTGTCTTTCAGTGTTTTTTAAGTTATTCAGCAATGTTCTACCTTTAGAATTCTTCTAAGAAAATCACCCCCGTATCTAGTGCAGTTTGTACTGTGTATCCTGTCTTATGCGTGGAATCCCACTGTCCGCTCAGTGAGGTATTTCCTCTCCTACTGAGGTAGTAGCAGAGCTACAGGGACATGGATTTCTAGGCCTTTGTTCTCCATGTGTTTGCAGTTGGCTGTCAATCACGAATTTCCCTTTCTTGGGTTTTCATTGTTCAATTACAATTTTTGAAAATAACTATTAATATGTTGCAGCAGGCTCCCTAGAAACTTGATGTGTTTGTGCTTTCCAGTTTTCAATTTATGAAAAATGTAAATGTACTCTTGTTTTTAAGTAGTCATTTTTCACTAGATATTTATTTACCTCTTTATTGTTAATTTTTTTCCCAATGAATGAATCGGTGTGCATGTTTTAAAAGATACATTACTTTTTATTTTCTTATTGTAACAGTTTTATTCATTGTAGAGAATTTACAAAATACGGATAAACACAGTAAATAAGTTTAAAATGGCCTGTAATCTCCTCACCTGGAGATACAGGTGTAAGTTTTGAAATTGAGAATAACAAGTCCTCTCACGTTGTTCTACTTACTCAAGATCGCTTTGATTACTGAGAACCTCGAATTCCCATATGATTTGTAGCAGGAGCTAGTCAGTTACTGCAGAGGAGCCCGAAGGGATTGTGATCGAGACCACGTTGAATGCACGGATCACTCTGGGGAGCACTGCCATCACAAGAGCATTGTCTTCTGACCCAGGAATGAGCATGGTGTGTCTGTCCAGGTGTTTAGGTCTACTTTAATTTTTTTCAACAATGCTTTGAGTTTACAGAGTATTTTTTACTTTTTTTTTTACATTTTTTATTGATTCATAATCATTTTACAGTGTTGTGTCAAATTCCAGTGTTCATCACAATTTTTCAGTAATTCATGGACATATACAAACTCATTGTCACATTTTTTTCCCTGTGATTTATCATAACATTTTGTGTATATTTCCCTGTGCTATACAGTGTAATCTTGTTTATTTTTACTTTTTTTTGCCTTTATACTGAGGACAAGTTTGTAAGGCACCGGGATCAGAAGTGTATTTGAGCCCCGTCCTTTGCTGCCACTATAGTCTCTGCGCCCTTGTTTCACCCTCTGTACAACCTTGCACAAAATAGGAAGTTAGTAACTCTCTCTTGACTGAATGATTATATGATTGGTGGATGATGCTTGAGAGTCCTTGTGATGATTTTTTTTCCCCATCATTTCCCCAATTCTTAACTATGCCCTTCCCCTTCTTAAACTCCAGCCTTTGTTTCAGCCTGCCTGTGGCATTGATTTTTCTTTTCTGTAGACTCTTCCTTTCACTGGTTCACGATAATGTTACATGTGGGTTGTGGAAACTTACTAGATATCAAGAAAGAGTAAATCCATTGCATACTAGTATTTTTAGAGTGTGGTAATCTTTTATCGATTGAAATTAAATCAGGCTGACACCCTGAGCCCTCCCCTGAGCTCTTTCCTCCTTCCTACAGGTGATACTGCTCTGGTTGCTGCATGTGCCCTTCCCCCAGACTTGGTTTTGGAGTTAAGTAAGTCACCATCACTGGACCCCTCTCTTTAAAAGATGAAGAGAACATTTGCTCCTTCTCCCTGGATGGGGACTTGGATGAGATGAGGTACCAGATAAAAATGGAGCCCCACCTCATTCTGACCCCTGCTCTTTCCATTCCTTTCTCCAGGGGAAAAGAGTACAATTCAAAAATATAAAGATTGTGAGCTAATGAGATAGACAAGACAACCGAACATTTATTAAATATCCTTTCATGCCAGAAACAAATGTATTATACACAAAAAAGGCACATAAAGCACGGTAGTACTGTGGTTTCAATCGTGAGTCTGAGTTCGAGTCCTGCTCTGGAGTGACCAGTCCTGTGAGATGGAGAACTGGTAGGTCGGCTTAGCCTCTCCCGGACTTGTTTTCTGTCCTGCAGAGATGGGGCTCGCTAGGCGTCCCCCCCGTAGAGGTGCTGTGGGGTGTAAATGACGCGCGTGAGCAGCCCGAGCACAGCTGCTCGTTCCTCGTAAGTGTAGGATCGCATAGATTTTGCGGTGACGGCTTTATGACCGCCCTGTGTAGACTCTCAGTGCTCCAAAGGGATGTCTTGTGGTTTGGAGGTGAGATTCTCACTTCTGTAAATACTGAATGATTGTGTTATTGGGCCCTGCTGATTTGCATCTATTCTTTAGAAAGTACATATTGTATATTTTTTCAAGCATGCATGATTTTTTCTTTTAGTATTTATAGTTCTACCCTCTCATCTCTTGTATGATATTTCATGGAATGTAGGAAACAATCCTAAACCACCTGCTTCTTCACACTTCTCCGTGGTGGTTTTCTTCCCTGACTAGAAGAGGGTTTTGCATAGGAAATTTTCTTTGTTCCCCTTTTCTTGGAGTCTCTCTGTCTGTCTACCCATCTCTCACCTGTCAATCTGTCCATTTATCTACCCACTCATTCTTCTGACTTGTTCCAACAATCATTTCAGGCAGCTTATAAAATAACAGATACCAAATAAGCAGGTGAGAAAATGGAGCCAAGTTCAGACAGTGAGGCTAGGAGGCGAGCCTGTGTAAGGGTTGCAGGATGAGACACACGCCTCTACCCTGTGACTTATAAGATCGACAGCAGCAGTGTGCCTGAGCCTCCCACCAGACACAGGGCAACAGGGTTTGTGGGAGATGCTTACTGGCTGTGAAATAAATAAGTGGCTGAGGAGAAGCCCAGTCTTTCCAGCTACTAAGGATTAGGAGAATATTTTGAGTGTCTTCCAAAATCAGAGTATTGCATTGTTTCTTTTGTCACAGTTCTATGTGTAGCTGGTTACATTCTATACCTGGAAATTTCTCTAAAACTCCTTCCCACGTGAGTCCCATGGCTCGGGAATGGGGTGGTTCTGCTCATTGACGGGTGTTGGCCAGAAACAGAAAATGACCGCCTCAAAGGAGCCTGGGATTTGTCAGTCATGTTTTGTCAGTGCTGTAGAGTTCAGAAAATGCTTTCACTGTTTCTCTCCATCTGTGGCGGCAGCGTGCTCTCTTACCAGCATCAGGAGGTCAGGGTCACGGAATGGTGGGGGTGACTGTACTTCCGTCAAGACAGCTGAACTGGTCACTGCAGGCGTGGTGCTTTCACGAAGTTCATTTCATGTTCTTTAATAGAAGGTTTCAACAGGAAGTTAATTAACTGAGTTAATTAACATTTAATAAATATGATGCTTTAGTTGAAAAGACAGTTTAGGCACATTATAAGCTGTGAAGGATTTAAAAACGGTTTCATTACTGAAATTTCATTAGGGAAGATACACAGTTTATCTTATTTGTGCCTCTCTTTACAGTAAAAAGGAAACAGGACAGAAAAGGCAAAAGATGCTTTCTGTTCTTCCTGTCTTTTTGCAGGCGCCCTCACCTCCAGTGGCATTAATCCAGACACCAGCACTGACACTGGCCATGCTCAGAACTGCCTCAGCCCTGAAGACACAACTGACAAATAGAAGGGGGCCACGCCCTGTTACAGAAGGTGCTCTCACTTTGTGGGTCCTTATGTAACGGTGCGGTGTTAGTCAGGATCGCCCGTTCTACATTGTGTGGCGCTGCAGCCTTGTCTCCTAGTTACTTGTTTCCATAAGTACACGTGTGTTATTCTCCAATGTGCTGTACTACACAACTAAATATGCTTTTTTAAGATGAAAAATAATGTGTATTTAATATAATAAGTCTGAAAACAGGGGCAAAAGAGGCTACCCTGGTCCCACTAGTCAGAGATAATAATTTACACTTTGACATCTATTTTCTGTTCTTTTCGTTAGTGTATATCACCTCTGTCATAAAAACCAGCGACCGCTCTGTGCCTGTTAACTATGTGGAGACCTCCATTTTCCATTCGGCTTATTACATATTTTTCAACAATATTCTATCTCACCTGGCATGATTTTTAATGACCAGTATAACATTCTGTCTTGTGAAGGCATCGTCCATTTTACTTCGGACTTAAATAAACTTTTAAATTCCAAGTATACTTAACTGAAATACTGAAAAAGAGAACTGTGATGGTACAGAAAGGCCCTTACCTCCCTTCCCCTTATTTCCTGAGAGTAAAAGCTGTTGACAATGTGGTGTATATATTTCATGACCTATTTGCCTATGACATATATATATATATATATATATATGTATATATATACACACACAGAAACACACACAAGTATATGAAATATCTATGTATATCTGTATTTATATATGCTTTATTGAAAAATGAGACCATACTGTATGTTTTTCTACAGCTCACTTTATTCACTCAGGGGTGTATCATAGACATCCTCCCACTACAGACTCACCCGGTCCTTTCAGATATAGTGGAGGGGTCTCCTGATGTGCGGGTGTCGTCTCTTGTGCAAGGACACCTTTGGTGGGAGAGTGCTGTGGTCAAGGCCCTTTACCACGCCCAAACACCGGCTCCCTCACGGCCCGCAGCTCACCGTGATTTACTGCATCATTGTCTTGATGGTGGACGCTTAGGTTTTCTCCATTTTCCACTTTCAGAAATGATGTTTGACTGGCATCCTTCTTGTACAGATATTCCTGTGATCTTGTATGAGTATTCCTTTACTTAAGGCTTCTGGAAATTTAGTCCCTTGATGTGAAATTTACATTCATCACAGGCTCCTTTCAAGTGACTCTAGGAATTCCTTCTCCACTGGGGAATGAAAAGATGTAGATTTACTTATGTAACCAATTCTCTATTACTGGATATGATTTCACTTCAGCTTTTCCTCCCACCATTGTAAGCAGTGCTGTGTAAATTTCCTGATGAGTACATCTTTTGGAGCTGATTTCTTTTATTCTAAAGGAAACGATTCCTAGAAGTGGAGTTGCGTCTGTGTGCACGCACGTTTTTTAGAGTTTACATATTCATTGACATGTCGTCCTCCAAAAAGTTCGCTCACAGTTTGTTCTCCCACAGATGGACACTAGCTAGAATACCTTTTATAAATATTTGCCAATATAATAAGCAAAAGTGCTTTTCAATGTTTTAGTTTGCATTTGATGACCAGTGAGGTACTGAGCATTTTTCACTCATTGGCCATTTGACTTTTTAAAATGAATGATTCCTTTTGTTCTTTGCACACAGTTAAGTGAGGGCGCATCTTATTGCTTTGTGGCAGCTCTTTGTATGTTATGAACATAAACTTCTTGTCTTCATCAACACGTGTCACAGAGCTTTTTCTTTTCATTTCTTGCCTTTCATTTTGTTCAGTAGGTTTTTTATATTTGTTGTGGCCCAAAATATTCTTAAGTTAGTAAATGACTTCCTAATGGGTTTTATCTTTGTCATTATTCTTAGAAATACCTTCTTATAATGGAATAAATCTCTTCTGTAGGTTTTTTAAACTCTAAGATGGAGATGATAATAGTACTTGCTATACTGAGGTTAAGTTGAGGTAATATGTGCAATGTGTTGTATTTACTGTTATTCTTACTTTTTAATATTTACATCACTCTCTGTAATTTCTCTTGTGGTCATTATGACAGGAATAGAATTTATTCTTTCCAGGTGATTCTCTGATTGTCCCAGGACAATTATTGAATTCATATTTTTCTCTTTGATTTGAAAGCCCTCGTGTACAAAATAATTTTGTACACTAGAGTCTCTTTTTGAGCTCATGGTTCCTTTCTGTCAAACTTCCTTTCTCATTCCAGCAGCATATCTTACATATAGTAAAAATTTATTTAATATTTGACAGTGTTATTTTTTTTTATTCTTTTCTTCGATCCCAAAATTTCTTGGCCAGTATTATCACTTTATTATTCCTGAAGAATTTAAAAATATTTTGCTCAAGTTAAAACAAAATTAGATAAAAGTTTTCATGGGATTTTTTAGTAAGTTTTGGATTATTCTTAGGATGACTTATATCTTTACAAAACTGCTTTCTTCCATGCAATATGTTGATGTCTCAACATATATACCTCTTACTTTACCCTTCAGTACAGTCCTGTAGTTTTCTTCATTTAGAACATGGGCATAATTTTTAAGTTTATTCCAGATTATTATGTTTTTGTTAATTTTTTGAAAATATTTTGCTATTGTATTTTCTAACTGCTTAAAACTGACACCTAGGAAGGCAGGTTCGGTTTTAAAATACTCACTTTGTAACTTGTCATTTAAAATTGGAAGTATTAAGTACTTATTCTAATCATTTCTAATTTCTAGAATCATTTCTAATCTGTTTTTAAAAATTTGTTTCCAATATTATCAAAATGGTCATAGCTAAGTAGTATAGGTGGGGAGACAGATGGAGAGAGAGTATGGCTCATTCACAAACTGTAAGCAGTTTCATGGCTGCCTTTAGGCTGGAGAGGCCCCAGAAGAACCCAGGTTAGACCAGGGGTGGCTTTGTATGCACTTGAAAGCCAGCTTTCCTGCTTTTATGGTGAAGCCTGGTGGGCGTGGCAGGTAGATGATCAAGGTCCGATGGAGGTCATTGGCTGCACAGAGCGCTGTGTCTGTGAGAACTGGCGACCACTGCCATGGGAAATGCTTGGTGCCAGGAACACTGCAGGGGAGCTGGGGAGCCTGTGTGTTAAGGATTTTCCAGTCCTGGGAGTGGGAGATCAGGCTCTGCATTCAGATCTGTTTGAATTCATCCTCTCTTTTTTACTGGTCCTCTGACTTTTATCAAGTTATATACCCTCTTTGAACTCCTATTTTCTTGTCTCTAAAAACAGGAAAATTACAGCCTGCTGCTAGAGTGTTTGTTCAGGGTAAATGATTTGTGTCTATAAGATGCCATGTACAGTCACAAGCTCAGTGAGAAATGGGCTGTCGCTACTTCTGCAACTCAGTGCTTGACAAGACATCGGGGGAAAGCCATTTCCTAATTTGTATGTAATGCAAGTAGGAACAAAATTAATGCTTTGCCTTTCCCTAGCAGTATTCTTACTCCTTTGCTTCATTTACCTCTTTCCTCTTTTCCTTTCCCTCCTCAACCAAGAGATCCTGAGACTCTCTCAGAACACTAGATGCAAATTACTATAAAGGTTTGCTCATCCCGTTGAAATGGCAGTGACAAAAAATTTTCTGTTCACATCCCAGATTTGACTCTATTTGATTTATACACACACACACACACACACACACACATATCAGGCTACCTCCCACTTGCTGAGGGAGAAGGACCACTTTTACTGAGTTTTCATTCACTGAGCGTGAGAGCAAAGTCTCTTAAGCAGACTTTCTCCTGGCTTCAAGCATGGTTTTTTATTGGATTTCTGTGTGGCCATAGAATTATTCTCCTATTAGAAGAGAGGAAGTGGAGACATAGAGATTCTGCTGAGACATCGGTGTCATCATATTTGAGTTGGAAAGGACTTAAGACAGCATAGAGTCGTAACTTTTTATGGGTGAGAATCCATGATGGTGTAACTTGGACAAGAACCTTGGTCTCCTGCCATCGTGTCCACGTGGGTGAAGAGGCAACTAGGTGGGGGATGGCAGGGATCCTCCTTGCTTGAGTTCCAGAGTCTTGCTAGTTTTCATTGCTCAGCTGCCTTTAGTTTATGTCCATGTGGCCTCTAATGGGAAGGTCACTCTGTCCTGATAGATTGAGTTTCTTATCAGCAAAAAGCTCTGGACCCACTTACATTTCCCAGAGATTTTCTGCTGACCTGCTGACACTTTACGTAAATGAGACCTTAGAAAACTACTGTATATAAAATCCTTCTTGTTATCATTTGCGCTCGAGTTCCAAAGGAATTTGGTGCTGTTTCAGGTTGTCTAAGGCTAGATCTGATCAAAGATAGGGTGATAGGCTGTGCTGCTGGACCATCACAAGTGGAATGGGATTTCCACCTTAGTTTTTAGAATCAGGCAGACAAGTTCAAATCTTGCCTTTACCAGTTGCTAGCTTTGTGACTTTGAGAAGAAAGTTTACTTTTTTGTGCCCAATTTTCTTTATCTGTAAATAAGTTCAGCATTTATTTTAGGGTTTTTTTAAGAAATGAATGAGTTAATTCTCTCATTTATACCTAAAATAACTGATCGCGTGGTTCTATACTGGTGCCTTGGTAGTTGATTACTAAGGGAGTTGGCAATGAAATGGTGGTGGGAGCCCCTGGATCATAGAGTATATATTCCAGAATATGCTTGTAAAAGACTGGATGTGCAGTGGATTTTTAGTAAATGTCCATTCTTTTCCTAATCCCCATTGATTGTATATATATTTACACTAATATATGAACTATTTTTGTTGCAATTTAAATTTCTTTGTAGTATTTGAAATACGTAGCTATAACAAAAATATGTGAAATAAAATGATTTGATTTTTATTTTCCTTTCAATAAGCAAAACAAAAGAAAATAGAAAAGAAGGAAAGTTTTGAAGGACTAGAAATAATTTTATTTCCATGGAATCAAGACTTCATATTAAGTTTTTTCATTTTGTGATTAAACGGCATGTAAAATTAATAGGTTGTGACTTCAATGTTGATAGCTAGGTGAGTTTCTTGTTATTGTTGTCTTTGATGAATTATTTGCACTAGATCATAAATGATGTGCATGCTACATATTGGAAATGAGGAAGAAATGGAGACATACTACCTCCAATGTATTTTGTTACCGAGTCCAAACTCGTTCTTCTTGCCGCATGACAGGCCAATAAATTGGGAGATGAGGTGTTGGGGCAAGGAATAGGGACTTTATTTGAAAAGCTAGCAGACCCAGAAGATGTCAGACTGATTTCCTGGAGAACCCTCTTCCCCAAGTCAGAATTCAGGCTCCTTTTATACTGCAAAAGGGAGGGGGTGTGGTTGGTTGCTGCAAACTTCTTGCTGTACCAATTTTTTGTCCTTGGAATTCTTTGTTCTTGCAGCTGTCCATGTGGGTCAAATCATGGTGTCCCTGTAAAACCTACAACAAAACAAAGGTTATTCTTTATTTTGCAACTTGAAACTCTCTACATAAGTGCAGAAGAGCTAACATCCTTAAAGATCAGAGCCCGGAGAATGGGCTCTCCTGTATATTTCAGTCTGAAGTCAACTTTCTTTCACAAAAGGTGCAGAGCTAGCAAGTCTGAGCCTAGAAAACAGGGCACAGGATTAAAGCCAAAGGAACAGATATAACACGGAGTCAGATTTCTTCTTTCCTATTACAATTTCTTTTTCCATCTCATAAATAATTTTAGTAAGAAACATAAGCAATTTTGTATT
Source organism: Vicugna pacos (assembly GCF_048564905.1). Classification (NCBI taxonomy): domain Eukaryota; kingdom Metazoa; phylum Chordata; class Mammalia; order Artiodactyla; family Camelidae; genus Vicugna; species Vicugna pacos. Next base: position 17,877 of record NC_133011.1, read on the forward strand.
TTTGCTTCTTAATAACCAATAAGTTGGCTGACTACATTTTTGTGAGCAGGGATGCTGTGCGGGCCTTGGGGTCTAAGCAAACTCTTGTTGAGAGTGGTTGACCTCGCAACATGTCTAATGCCCCCAGGAGTGTTGGTGAGGGTCCCCCCAGCCTGGGGCTGTATTCAGGAACCAGCGTATGGGCATTGACCTCTGGAGACCTCTTTTTCAGATGCAGGAAATTTTTTCAGATACTGTGATTGAAAAATCACTCCACCTGGGGATAATTGGGGAAAAAAGGAAGAGGAAAGGGGCTTGGAGTAGAGTAGAGGAGAAATGCAGAAGATCAGCAAGCCTGGGGGCTTGGCAGCGTGGCCTCGGGAGAGAGGGGAGCAGAGGTGTGGAGGCGCCCGGCTCCGGAAACAGCTCCTGCACCTGTCTCCGCACCCAAGCCACACAGCTTTTAATTGGCCTTGGCCAATCTCCTGGCTGGATGTCACCCTGGGCAGAACTTTGAGAACTGAATTTGACGGGTAGGCAGCACTCACCTAGGGGGTCACTGAGGACTTGGTTAAAGTCCACAGTGCCTTTTCTGGTCATGTGTCTTCACTTGCCCTTTATCTCAGGATCTGAGGAGTAGGAGCAAGGAACTCAGGAAGAGATCCAGGAAGACACCCGACTGTGTTAAGAGAGGACAGAGTGACACGGGAAGCAAGGACTATCTCAGCAAAGTAAAATGACTTCACAACTATTGTATGAGACCTGCAGGTGTGAGAAAGCCTAAGCCTGTCTCAGAGTGCAGGGGACAAGCAGAAAGGAATGGTAAAATTTCCACTGACATTTGAAATTTTGCGAAATAGCCTGCTACTTTTGGTTGTATCACGTGAATGAATGCAGGTGTATTTCTGTGGGCATTTATAGGTTCACTCAACCCCACCAGCCCCTCTTGCCCCCATCAGGGGTGGGTTTTCTCAAGCACAGTGCCCCTCCTGCTTTGGGTGGCCACGCTGAGGGTCCTCGCCTGGGGCCGGACTGCTACAGGACACTGAGTCCCAGAGGCACGGCCTGCGAGACACGACAGGAACATCTCTGCTCTTGGCTGAGGGCCTCCATTTCCCCTGCAGTGTAAGAATGCCAGTGACTGAGTTAGAAGCATGCATCCAAGCCATCCTTCCGTGTCATCACCATCTGGAAGCGGAACCAGAATCTTCTGAATTTCTCCAGAATGTGATTTACAATAACCTTCGACAAGTGGGTGTGTGTCTTCTTACAAGTGGAGGTTTTACTGCCGTTTTCCTGGAACTTACTCACCACTATTCCATCTGATTTTTCTGTGCCCTGCTAAAAATTCTGTAGTCAGATCTTGAAACCCTGATGAAGAGGATTATTTTATTTCTTTATATGATAGTCTTTAACTTTCAAAATTCAGAATTTTCTGTTCTTTCACTTTTTAGGGGGGTTTGGAGAAACAATTTTGCTCTTACCGTCCTTGTGACCTGTTGCTTTATGCCTCTAATCCGTCTTCTGTTACTTTTTAGGTGGTTCCATTTGTGACCCTGTCCAGGTTGTTCATATTATTAAACATAAAGTCTGTGAAAGTACAGTTCCTTTTATTCCGAAGGCATTCCACAGATACCACTGAAAGTTGGGTGTGGTATTTAGAAGACAGAATTATTAGAACATGTACTTGCAGGTTGCTAGTGCAAAATCCCCAAATCAATAGTCTAGCTCAACATCTAAAATCTTTCTAATCTATCTTGGATTTGTATGGATAAGTAAAGCAGTTTGCTAAGAACTCAAGACCAGGATTAGAATACAGGCTGGTGTAGATGAGCAGGGCCTCCCGAGCTGGCGCTGTGCCAGAGGGCGGGGCCGAGAGGATAGGGCGGGTCCTACCCTCCCTGAGCTGATAGTTTCATGGCAAAGACCTTCACCAGGTGAAGAACTTGGAGATTCTTCTAAGAACAGTGGGTTTGAGAAGAGTCTTAAAAGCATGGGAGTGACAGAATCCCATTTGTGTCAAGTAGGGAAGAGCGGCTGGGGGGCCACTGGGAGACTCATGAGTCCATGAGGGAAGTATTGGTGGCTTCCACCTGAGAAGTGGGATGGTCAGTGGGAAAAAGCGAACAGATTTAAGACAAGTTAGATGGTAAAATGAAAGGATGAATGATGTCTGTAAGGGTTGGATGGAGTAAGGCCAGGGTTTTTGGGTGGATTAATGAGGTAAATGATGGTCCTGCTGTGCTCTGAGGAGGGAAAGCTGCAGAGGGATTTCTGGGGGAAAACTGATGAGTTCAGCTCTGGGTAAAGTGAAAGGCTGTTATATGTGCGGTCTGGGAGCTCAGGTGAGAGCCAGTAGTGAGTAGGGGAGAGGGGATAGAGACCTTCAAATCATTTAGTCTTGTGAATATACAAAAAGTGTGAGTAATACACTTATGCCTCTATATTCTGGATTTAAAACCCAGTAACATTTTGCTATATTGACTGCAGAGGTTCTTAATTATTTTAATAGAAATAAAATAAATAGAAGCAAAATAGTGGAGTTAATGAACATCTTAGAGTTGATGTGTGTCCTTGTATGTATTTTGATACCTCATCTGTTTATAACTATAATCTATTAAAAGTTACCTAGATTAGCACAAGAGTTAAACAGAGGGACGTGACACACACTGTTGGGGGTTGAAGCTGATCTCCTTGGGCAAATTATATAGCCTCTCTGTGCCTTAGATCCATCTTCTGTGACTGCCCCCGGGCCCCTCATCACAGCAGATTTCCTTGATTAGAAATTGGGAGGCTGCTGTACGGAGTGAGAAATGGCAACAGCCAGGGACACTGAAGAGAGAGACAAAAACAGATTAAAGCCGAGAAACTGAGTACAAATACCCTCAAAAGAGAAAGAATCCCGCAGTGTTTTCAGCCACTTTGCGTAAGGGAAACAAAACCACGTGGACCCAAACTTCTTGAGCATGTGAGTATTGTGGGTGGAAATGTGCCATCAGAAAAGGGTTGAGAAAAGGCCTTTTGGTTTCCCTTGATGTTTCCGGTAAGGGTGGACAGCAGAAGGGAAAAAACCCCGCTTCAAAGTGAAAGCTTCTGTTTTGTGTGAAACTGAGCAAAGGTTGGAAACCAGTCATCAGCGGTGCTGGCAAGTGGATTGGGTGGGGCACCTACTGTGACTTCCTAGTGACCTGCTTGCTGGGGGCCGTGAGGCGGGCAGTAGGTCTGCCGGTTGACCAGGGCATAACCCCGGGCTCTGAAGCTGCTGGTCTGACTAGCAGAACTGGGCACAAGCTGTCTTAATGGGGCAGCTCAGTATGTGGCCTGGGACACCTTCAGTGCTGAGGGCGAGAGGAGCTCTCCCCTGAGGGGGTGTCCCTGCGGAGAGTGGAAAAATCCACCTGCAGGGTCAGAAGAGCCTCTGAGCAGTTGGCCGGATACACAGGCATGACTGGCCTGAACACGGAGGGTTTGGGGAGCCGGAAGTCATACAGTGGCTGAGCAGCCTTGTTCCTGAGAAACTGGAGGGAAAAGTTGCTGAAAAGGCAGGCTGCGGACAGACCCTGTGGTGGGTCATTAGTGACAGGAAAGGACTGGTCAGGCAGGCACGAGAGAACCGTGTGGGCGTCCCATCTGAGGCATCACGCTGGAGGGAGGAGCAGAGTTATAGACTATGCCACTTATTAGCTGTTTGACTTTGAAAAAGATCACCCCACCTCTCTATATATATCTTCATCTGTAAAGTGACAGAGTGAAAAGCTCGTGTCATCAGAAGGCTTAGTTAAGCTCTGATCCTCTTTGTCCAGTCCTGTCAGTGCTGCCCTGCAAGGTTCTGCAGCGGCTGCTCTTACCCTGAGATGGGAGGGCATAGAGGGACATTGTGGCACAAAAGGGCAGGAGGAGGGTGCTTTAAAAACAGACATGTAACCGCCTGCAGCTGCAGACCTACAGGCAGTTTGGTTGATGGTCGTGGAGAGGACTTTGGAGGCCTTAGCGTCGTCTAAAGACTTGCTTTCCCTTGGGGACGGGAATTGCCTTTGTAGATTAATGTTGAAGATTTGGGCTTCTGGCAAAGCTGTTTTCAGAGATGGGTATATACGTAACATATCGTATAAAATAAAATGCTTTTATTTAATATGTGGGACTTTGCAGCTGTTGGGAACAGCTCTGTTGACCTGGTCTCCACGGAGGACACTAGGGGTCAGCAGAGCGTGCGGGAGGGCAGGCAGCCCGCCGTGGTGCTGTGGGGGGTTCTCCCCAGCAGGGCGCTCTGCAAAGTTGACTCTTCACTGACTTTGGTTGCCAGATGAACAGACAGCAATATAATGAGATCTGGTGGGATTGTATAATGACAGGAAGAAAGAGGGACCCGTTGTTTTCTGGACTAGGACACGCATTTTGTTCTTGATCCAGTGTGTTTCATTGCGGATTTCATGAGTTGTGTCTGTTCTGGATCTGATTTGGGCTAATCTGCATATTTGGAAAGGAACCGAGATGGAATTATTGCAAGCATCTTGTGCTTTAATAAGTCCTGTGCAAACATAAACACGGATGAAGCATAAATTTGAATTTAGTGGTGTAGGGAAGGGTTTCTGCACATTACAGGGGAAGGAAAGGCACAATTCCTGTTCTTTGTGGGCAGGGAATAGGGTAAACCTGTGTTTTCTGTAATGGTTTCTGAGAGCAGATTATGATAATTAACCAGCATTGACAAATGGTGGCACACATTGCACTTAAGAGCTGGCCGGCTGCAAATTTGTATATTGGACAGGTGGATTTCACAGACAAGTGATGAGGTAGATAGGAGAGAGAAGAAGCACAGACATGGGCACCCCAGCTTCAGGTTTAAATCGTCATTTCCGCACCATAGGAACTTGGACTAGAATGTAACCTCACTTAGCCTGTTGGTGAATCAGTAAAATGGGCATGATAATATTCACTTCTTCCTGGGTTTGTTGTAACTTGTGTCGACTGAAATACATGTGCAGCCTAAAAGTTAGGAGTTAAGTTTTATTTGGTGGGAGGACTCGAGCCTGGTTGGCATCCTCTCAGATTGCTCTGAGAGACTGCTTCAAAGAGTTAGGGGAGGAGCTATGATATATAGGAGATTTCAGCAAAGACCAGGTAGTTGGAACAATAAAAAATTGCTTGTTATCTAAAGAAAGCCAGGTATCTCAAGTTTAAGAATTTAGTGCTTTTCTATTTTGGAAGGAAGCAAACATTTGGGCTCACTGAATTCATTCCTTTTACAAACACCTAGCTATCTAGGGCAAGAATCCTGTCCTTTCTTACTCTGAGTCCGCTCAGAGGGCACCACTGTGGGTGGCTGAGAGGCTGGTCTGCAGGCAAGTCCTCGCTGGGGAGTGGCAGCAGATACTGATGACTTGGCTTCAGCATTCTTTGTTTACTGACATAGTTGCAGTACTTTCATTCACACAGTACTATTTTCATTCACAGTGCTCCCCCTTGGTCCTAAATTCGACCAATATTTTGAGAGACATTTCATGACCAATTTTGTCCCACGGTGCTAGGATGGCTCATTCCTAGTTCAGGTGAAGAAACTTCTGAGCTGCCATTCAAGGTGTTAGGTGTTTTATCAGGCCCTGTTGATACTAAAATTTCTCTGAATCGCCTGTATTACTAGTCTATTATGATCCAGGAAATGTTCAACCTTCGTTGCTCATTCCCATAACTATAATCACACTATTACAAATTTTTTATGCAGGGTTATAAATCGTATCTATTTCTTCAAGATACTTAGCCATCATCAGTCTTGTTCTAGGTCTAGTTACACATTGGGAAATGTAAGAGAACAATTTTATAAAATAGGATATAAGTAATACAGCTAGTAAAGTTAATAAAGTCACGAGTAAGAATTTAACAGTCGAGAAGTTATATTTCTGGGTTAAAATTTTGTTGTGTTTCCGATTAAGTTTGAGTGATCTTATGAGAAATTTCATATTTATGGTCAGGTTCAGAGCAGTTATTATTTGGCCAGGTGAGGTCTCCCACCTTGTAAGATCAACAGTGGCCTAAAGAGAACAGTAATTTTTTTGAAAATTACGTTTCTGAGGGCTATCTAGTTAAAGCCTTGGAGTAGGGAAATCCACCAAGGTAACACAGAATTACTAAACATAGGTAATTTACCATAAACTAAACAATGGGAGAAGTTCATAATCAAAGGTAGGAGAAATTGTAAAAGTAATTGGTATATAGGCCTGGTCCGGTGTCTTGGGTCAGCTGTCTACCTCTGATCTCGTCTCCTTCTCATCCTGGCCTGGTAGCTTTTTCTCCATTTGGGCATTGTTTTAAGGTGAGCAGTGCTCTATAGGCCAGTGCACTGCAGGGGCTTTTTCTGATAGGAAATGAATCTGAAAGTCCGTTTCCTTCAGCTTTGGTGTGTATGGTCTAGTTAATAGTACCTGATAAAGTGTCCTTCCATTCAGGTTGGAGACAGTTCTTTAAGTCATGCCTGTTCCAGTAGGTATAATCCCCTCACCGCAGGTCATGGGGCATTGATTCTTTAACCAAGGATATATTACTAAGCTTCAGAAAGAAACATACAGTGTCCTTTTAATAATTCAATTAAACTTTGCAGCATTGTAACATAACAGCAAGGAATGATCTGGGAAATGTCTTACTGAATATAGACCTCAATTAACAAAACTAGAATATAATATCCAATAAAATATAATCTTTTTCTCTCTAAAGTTCCCTCATTTTTATCAAATATAGTCAAATCAAGGTGAATTTGTTTCCAAGTTAAGTCTGATTATTTGATCATATAGGCTTTTCTTAAATCGGCAGTGTTGGAACTTTTAATAAGGACTTTTAAGCTAGAATGTTAATAAGGTTTTCTAAGGCAAGGAAAGCCCAGTCAAGGGCTTGTCATAGATTTCTGCCTAACAGATTTAGGTAAATTCTTTTCTTTTTGAAGTCCTTAAAATACCTTGAGATTCCTATACCTGTTAGGAGACGATCCTCCTAATTTATCTGATAGAGCCACTGGGGACCTTAAAGTTTTTAGTCTCTTGAGGGATCAGATAGAGAGAAAAGATAACTGTTCCAAGTCTGCTTACATAGGTATAATTTATCAAATTGCCGTGAATCATAACTAGTTTAAGGAGAATAGTTTCTTTATGTCTGGGAAACAGGTTAAAAGCCAGTAGTATTTCAGACAAAATCAAAAATTATAACCATATTCATCAGTTTACTCAGTCCCACGTAGCTAATTATTTTAATCAGTTTTCATTAGAACTTTAAAATTTCTTACCCAGTTTATTTTAGTGCTATAATTTGAAATTTATTAGAAATCAGTAAATCTCCTTGAAGAGAGAGTATTTTGCAAAATCATCAGAAGAAAACAATTACCTGCCTATAAATGACAACAGATTTAACAGCATGGTTAAACATCATTACACTGTAACCTATAAACAAACCTGGTCACAATAACCAGAATTATGACTGGTAACATTTCAGATATACCAGAATTTTAGGGAGTCCATGTAATTTCTAGATTATCTATATTAATAATAATTTCTCATACACTATAACCTAGGAAGATTTATTATTCATTTGACAATAACTCCCATGTTGTTTAACATGCCAAATGAAACTTACTACTTTAAAATCTCTCTTTGAGATGTTTCAGGGACCCTTTGCAGCATCCCAAAGTTAACTGGAGACCAAAACAATTTTAATGAGAAATTGATATTTGGGGAGCTTGTTAAAAGTTTTCAAAATACTTGGTAAGATAAATGTATAGATCACTGTAAAGTAGTACTTACAAATTAACAAGAAAATATTTCAAAGCTAAAGGCACAACAGATCACTTAAGTTGCATAAGAAGCTTTACAATTTGTTACTGAAGGCGGATTAATATTTTAAGAAAATTTTGTCCCATTAACAGAGAGAAAACCAAATCTAGTCTTGTACCAGCTTACTTCTAAGATTCATTTACTTTGCCCAAATTGATTCTAAACTTAGCCAATTCCGACCACATACAAAACTCTTTCCTCAGGGTTCCTCTTCCACAAGCCTTCCACAGCTTTCTATACTCGTATTACTGTGTCCCTTATTTTTCTTCCATTCAGAAGTAACCAGCTTCAGGAAAAAGTCACTATTTTTCATTAACAAAATATAATTCCATTCCTTATATCTTCTTTTACACATTTATCTTACCTTCCTAGGATACTGAGATCTTTCCCTTAATAATGGAGACTATTTCAGAGTGGCACCAAGCATTTATTAATATTTCTAAAGACCTTTAGTTTCTCTGTAAGAGTAAGTCTTATGTTGAGTAATTCATATTTCAATCTTATTTTATCTCAAAATGGCATAGCTATTAAATAAAATCCTATCATTAAACTTAATTTAGCACAACTCTAGAATTTAGATACCAAACATTTAGAGATTATCTTAAGCATACATTTTAAATATATATTTAAAAAAATTTACCCAAAACTCTTATCTCATTTGCATTTAATTTACTTAAAATTTTATCACACCACATTACTATTTTTTTTTTATAAATGTACAACAGATATAACAGGATCTTATTTGACTTTCATTAAACCTAGGTACAGTAAAGGTATTATACTTAATATTGATGACTTTAAAGATGTCTATATTAATTAGAACATTCTTAAACTAAACAATATCAAGTATTATCTTAATATTGAATATTTTCAAGTTCACGTGAACTTGAAGGTCAACTTAGTCAGTTTTTATTTCAAAAATACTTAATTTCAAAGCTCTTACTTTTTGCATCAATTAAGCAGAGCTCTTTGACTTTGAATTTTTTTTTAGCAGCAGAAATATTTCAAATCTATAATGTGTATGCAGGCTTATAAACAGACAAAAGCTAGAGATCTCATATATTCACTTTAAAACTTACTTATGAGATAGGTATAATAATAGTTGGAGTAAGCTGAATTTGCTTGCTCAAATCACTAAGGCTTACTATTTATGAAAAAGACATTTAAGATTTCTTGACAAAGTCTGAAGGACCCGTCAGAGTTCTGAGTTCTAAAATGCCAAAAGTTTCTTTGGCCTTAAGTTTTATCTCATTGAGCTAATTAGGCTCAGTCCTAGGTCACTGTTTGCTGAATTTACATTTCTGATCTGCAAGAGAAAGACAGACACTTCCTGTTCCCCAGAGAATAGCTCTGTCACCTAGGCCCAATTGTATCTCCTTATTTGGCTTTTTTGTATCAGTGGGAAGAGCTGTAAACAAAGAATTCCATGTTTTAAAACTTTAAGCTTCAAATTGTCTTGTCTTCCAAAGCTTGCATAAGGCACTTAGTAAGGTTTCTTTTCCTTGAGTTAAAAGTTAAACCCAGGATAAACCTTTTATTATATTTTTTTATTAGCCGCTGAATATTAGTTTTCAATTTAACGTTATATTGGACGGCTCATGTAACTCTATTGGTTTCCTTTAGTTTGTTCAATTAATATTTTCTGAGGGACAGAAATGTGCCCATCCTTGTAATACCAAGAAGGGGAAGCGTTTATCCATTGAAACATATCTATCCCACAACATAATTAAGCAAAAAGTTTATATAAAGCTAATTTAAACATACAAATTTTACAAACTTTTATCTCAATTTTATTAACTCTTATAACTTTAATTTTAATATTAGGTTTAATCAATAATTTTTATTTCTAGAAGGAGTGCCAGAAGCCTTTTTATTCTTTTCTTTTCTTTCTTTCTTTCTTTTTTTTTTCACTGTATCTAATTTTATAGAAAAGTCTCTGGGATCCCCAACTTTGAGCAAAAGAACTTAGGCCCTTCACAACTTTAAATTTGATTAATTGGTATGTTGCCCCAATCATTGATCAAATATCTCAGTCTACATATATATATTCATATATATATATATATATACACACATATATATATATATTTCTAGTCCTATAAATACATACATTTTAAACTGGGGTAAATAAAACGGACTTGTTTGAACTTTAATGTTGGGGGGCAGTAGGTGATCTCTTTGGCCAATTTTTTTTTAACTTTACGTAGTGTAGTATCTAAACCTTGCATCTAAATCCAAAAATGTCCATTTTATTTCTCTCATTCAAAATAACCATCTAAAAATATTTACCCATTTCGGATAAGCCAATTTTCTTTTTTTTTTTCGTTAAGAAAAAAATCTTTCGACATTTTTACATTCCTATTTCCAGTTACTCAACCTAATTAACATAAATTATTCTAAGATTTTATTAGCATCTCTAAAACCATTGATGGGAAAGGAAAAACACAAATGTAGCTTTTTAAACGAGTTTTTTTAACTAAGTTCTTAGATTAACCATTAGATATATTTTCTACCTTTAAACTTGATTTTAATATTTACCAATAAAACGGCTGTTTATAATGAGAGCTCTTTCAACTTTCACCAATTTAAAAGTTTTTCCAAATTAAGGGATCCATCATATGGCCATCAATTTATATATATATATATTTATATATATATACACACACACATACTGATTTTAAACCAATAAAATGAAGAGATTTTCCCACATGAGACTGGGGGTGTTGCCTAAATAAAATTCAAAAGTTTACTCTCCAAAAGGTAAAGGCATTTGTGGTCCAGGTGGATGCAACAAATTTAAGATGGGAAAATGCCTGAAAATTGGTACAAAGGATAGTTGAGAATTCCAATTTATTTGCGTGGCCACCATATGTACACAATACTTGTACCTTTTGCATGGCAGAGTCCAAGTTTTCCTTTAAAAAAAAAAGGGAAACATATATATACATACATACAAACACATGAAACACCCAGAGAAAGATAAAACGTTTACATTTCAAGGACACAGGGAGAGAAATCCAAGAGCTCCCTAAAGGGGTTTTGGTTTTTATAAGTTCAGAATTCCAAAAACTGTTTTTATCAGGCCTGGTTAGTTACTTTAAGAGTGAGTATTTTTTTAATTCCCAATTAAAGTTGTAAGTTTTGTATGTATGTAAACCTAGCTGGGGTATTAGTTGGAGGCTGGCAATCTGTCATTTCTTTTTCTTTTTTTCCTTTTCTTTATTTTTTTTATTTTTTTTTTAAGTTCTATTCCCCATTCAAAGGCCGGGTTGTCACAATAAAATTGCTAGTAGGTATTCCCGCAGGGACAACTCTATGGCATGAAGTCTTTGCCTCTGCCACACCTGCAAGTTTCTCAGTCGTCCGAGAAAGCTGTTACCAGCCAGGAGGAGGGTCCCATTTTGGGGGTTGAAATGTTCCTAATAAGAGTTCTACTTTTATCCCGAAAAATTCAATGGAGGTAACCAAATTGAGGAAAGCATTAGACCAGCCTCTTACCTAACCACTCAGTGCTGACTCCAGTGTCTTTTAACATGGACCCACTCAGGACGTCTCCACTGGGTACTTTCCTGGTATCTTTCAACCAGCCCCACCTTGGACGTCTCCTCAAGGTGGGTTTTTCCCGTTACCTTTCAACCAGGCCCCACCCAGTATGCCTCCACTGGGTGGGTAATTCCCCCCAGTTTCTTTCAACTGGAGGGCCAGGTACCTGGATACACCACCTAATAAAATTCAGGATTATCAACCAATATGGGAGATCCGAGAACCAGTATAGACTCACCCAAATTCATCTGGACCCCCCGAGGAGGCGGATGGGCACAAAGGGCCACTGCTAGTACCAAGGCTCCGGTTCCTCGGAGAGTTCAGCTGGAGATAAGTCTGCTGTGGGTCCCTTCATGGTGTCCAAAACTGTTGACTGAAATACATGTGCAGCCTAAAAGTTAAGAGTATGTTTTATTTGGCGGGAGGACACGAGCCGGGATGATGGTCTCTCAGATTGCTCTGAGGGACTGCTATGAGGAGGTTGGGGTGGAGCTAGGATATATAGGAGCTTTACGGCAAAGACCAGGTTGTTGGAACAATAAAAGATTGCTTGTTATCTAAAGAAAGCCAGGTATCTCAAGTTAAAGAATTTAGTGCTATTCTATGTATCAATTGGCCTCACTGAATTCATTCTTTAGACAAGCACCTAGCTATCTAGGGCAATTATCCTGTCTTTTTTTATTCTCAGTCTGTTCAGAGGGCACCATTGTGATTGGCTGAAGAGGCTGGACTTCAGGCCTGTCCTCGCTGGGGGGTGGCGGCAGCCTCTGATGACTTGGTTTCAGCATTCTTTGTTTACCGACATGATTGTAGTATTTTCATTCACATTGTAGTATTTTCATTCACAGACTGTGGATAATCTGGAAACTTGGAAAGGAACCAAGATGGAATTACTGCAGGTCCCTTCTACTTTAATATTCCGTGTACAAACTTAAACACGGATGAAGCATACATTTGAATTTGGTGGTGTAGGGAAGGGTTTCTGCACATTACAGGAGAAAGCAAGTCAGAATTCCTCTTCTTTGTTGGCAGGGATGTGGGTCCACCTGTCTTTTCTGTAGCGGTTTCTGAGAGCAGTTTATGGTAATTAACGAACATTGACAAACAGTGGCACACATTGCATTTAAGAGCTGGCCGGCTGGAAACTTGTGTATTGGACAGGTGGATTTCATAGGCAAGTGGTCAGGTGGATTGGAGAGAGGTGTAGCCCAGGCCTGGGCTCAGATTCAGGTTTAAATCACCATGTCCTCACCATTGGGACTTGGACTAGAGTGTAACCTCCCTTAAACTCTTGGTGAATCTGTGAAATGTGCATTATAATATTTGTTTCTTCCTGTGTTTGTTGTAAGTTGCAAACAATATTATAACACACATGAAGCACTTAACACACTGGCACTTAGCAGTGTTCACTGTGTGGGGCCGCCCCGCTTAGCGTGTGTCAGAGCCGTAAAGGCAGCATTTGTCTTTTGAGAATGCACTGGTAGCCCCTTGAATAGGTTGTGAATTTGGTGATTTCCTTTAATCCTTGAAACTCTACGTGCCATGGGCAGTTATTTTCATGGAAAGATGAGGAATCTTAGGGTAAAGAAGACTGTGTAATTTGCCCAAAGTCAGACCATAATTTTGGGTGCAGGGGCCTCGATTCAGCATGGGCCCCTGGGCTTTCTGCCCTCTCCGTTCAGCCCCAGAGCCAGACGTGGGGTCGCCTGTTTCCCAGCCCAGAATATACAGTAGGCAGCAACACAAACCTGGACCTGTACTGCTTAAGCAAAAACTCCAGAGGGGAGGCAGGTACTAAAGGGATAAATGTAAAAACAGACGACTGCACACTGTGATCAGCTCTGAGGAGGAAAGGATCACGTCTCGCCGTGCAGAGCTGGGAGCTTTCCCGTCGGGGCTGCTCTGGGGGCGTTCATTTCAGCTAAACAAACTCCGCTCCGGCACCAAGGTAGGAAGGGAGGGCGCTTGTGGCCAGGTTGACTCGGCCTCGTTGATCATACTCATTCCCCATTAAGCGGCAGCGGTCACGGGCACTTACATAGTAAACAGATGTCGGCCATAATCATCATGCACTTTGCTTGGTAGTTTTATTGGCCTCACATTTGAGATGAGGTCATTGAAGCTGGGGAGTTTGCTGCATGCCCGTGATTACATTGGAAATACCCCCACTGGTCTTTCAACATAGACTGGTGTGGCTGTTATACCCCAGCCTTGTGAATGGCATCGTGTAGCTTCTACCAAGTGGCCCAAATGACTGACATTGATTTTCTTAATCCGTAGGAAATGGTATGTGACAATAAGTGGAAAAAGGTAGTACGAAATTGTTTGGAAAACTAGAACAAAATCCAATACTTCCCCAGCTAGGGTAGCGTACTCAGTGTCACTCATCCCACTCACAGCCTGACACCTCCACCCTGCCGACCCTGTGTTCAGAAGCCACTCTGAACATATGAAGAACATTTTGCCTCGTGTCACTATTGACTAAGACCTGTGACCTCTCTGTCCCTGGTTATCTCTCTCTTCAAAGCCATTTAAATTTTATGCAGGCTCCTCCGCTCAGATGTAAGAAAAACCTCTTTAAACTTCTTGATGCAGCTCCTTAATGAAGATCTTGCGAAGGAAACCTAGTCAAAACCTGGGATGTATGAACATAGTGACTGTAATCTCAGCATTTTGTGACGTTCAGAATCAGAGGGGTGGGAGACACAGGAAAGGCTTTTTAACGTAGAAAGAGGAAAGTGAAAGGACTCAGGCTGTGTGAGACTGAAACATCTCGGTCCCAGCCAGCAAGGCACCTGCGTTCAGGATGGTGTGTGGTGAGTACAGAGTTCTCACAAAGAAAGAAGTGGTGGGATGGGAGGGAGGACAGATAGATTCTTTACTAGGGAAGGAAAAAGTGGGCTGAAAATTTCCTGGTTGAATAAGAGGACTGTGACATGATGTGCTTGTATTTTGGAGAGAAGGGTTTTGTGGGGAAAGGCCTAGGAGAACGCTCTCTGCCTGGGGAGTCAGCATAACAGGGAACTACAGAGAACAGGGCCGACCTCAGGGCCCCTGCTGGGGGAGGGGCTGTCTGCCATTTTGAGCCCTGGGGGCTGCTTCTGTCCCTTAGCTGGGGCCTCAGACCTCCCTTCACATCCCAGTCCTGTTGATACAAGAAAACAGATGTGGGGCATGAGAAGGGCTGTGTGCCAGGCTTTGGTTGAGCCCCTGGAATGTGCCCCACCAGACGTGGGTCCTTGGCTTCATGCAGGAAAGAATTCAAGAGCAAGCCACTGTAGAAAAAGGTAGATTTATTCACAGAGACACATTGAAAGGCAAGAGATAGGCCACGAGGTGTGGGGGGTTGATGCTCAGATTAAAAGTAGGTGCACACTCCACAGAGTGTGGGCCTTCTCCAAAGAGGAAGACAAGGGTGAACGCGAGGTGGCGCTGTGTTGCTGGTTTTCATGGGCTTGGTTGTTTCATATGCTAATAAGTAGAATGAGCAGCCAAAGGCCAAGGGGCTGGGATTCCCAAGGAGTTGGCCTTTTCTCACCCTGTGACATTTTGTGGCTAGTCTTGGGATGGCCATGGTGCCTTGGGGCATGTTATTCAACATATTACGATTACAATGGGTGTATAATGAAGCTCAAGATCTGCTAGAAGTTAAATCTCTTCATCCTGAGCCTCAAGGCCTATTGGGGGTTGAATCCTTCACCATTTTGATGTTAATTGCTGTGGCCTTCCTTGAATGGCTGTTCTCTGCCCCCTTCCATCCTGTCTCACTGTGATGGCACAGAGAGAGCAAAGGCCGGGCCCTGCCTGTGCTCCTGCATTTAACAGGGGGAGGGGTGGGGTGGCCTGAGGATGACTCTGAGTGGTGAGAAGGATGTTTCAGATTTTCCCACGTGGGACATGGAGAGGTGCCAGCAGCCACTGCAGATTTATATCACGGCCATTATCGCTTGTGTCACTCATCTTTTAGTATTGTTCTTTTTTTTTTTTTTTGAAGTATTAAATCTAAATTTAATATCAGGATTTTTTAGGAAAGAAATTTCTCTTTTTCTTTTCTTTGGGACTCTTTTGGGGGAGTAGGTAATTAGGTATATTTATCTGTTAGTGGAGGCCCTGGCGCTTGAACCCAGGACCCCGTGCACGCTAAGCACACGCTCTACCACCCGCCCCATCATCTTTTACTTTTTGCTTTAGCTGCCAAGAATCTTACAGCTGAATTTCTACTCGGCCTTTAACACTTACCCTGACATCATGGCATTCGTTTTTATGACTTTACCTCCCCTGGTTTCATTAAAGTATTGAATCTCCATTTTCTCTTCACTCTCACATTTGTCTTTTTGTTGTTATGGTTGTTAAGCTGTGTTTAAAAAATTGTTTAATTTCTCTTTTAGCAGGGGGCTGAAAGTAAATAAATATGTAAACAAACATCACACTTAAATGTTTTATACATTCTAAGCTGTTTAGTAGTTACTTAAAAACCGAAATGAATACTAAAATGATAACATTTTAAATTATTTTTTAATTTTTTATAAAGGTATAGCTGATTTACAATATGATATGTTTCAGGTGTACAATAGTTGCACAATTTTAATTGTTATGCTCCATTTATAATTATTGTAAAACATTGGCTATATTCCCTGTGTTGTAAGATACGTCCCTGTAGCTTGTTTATGTTACATGGAGCAGTTTGTATAAGAAAGTTGGGTCATGCAGAGTCTGCGGCATGGCTCTGTCTAACCCAGGTTCCCAGTCACCCTTCCTGTCAGAGCCCAGTCCCTCACTCCTGTCTGCAGGGGAGCAAGTAGAGGCAGCCATCATCAGCGCTGGCACCACCCTCTGAGTGGCAGTGACAGCAGTGACTGTGTGTGGACGTGCAAAGTGTTGTTCCAGGAGCTTTACATGCATTTTTGCATTTAATAAATAAAGCCTTCCTGTGAGGAATCATTTTATGATTTTAATGAATAATACATTTTATTTTGATTTTGATAGACTTCAAACCTCTGGAAAATTCACTGGAATAGTTCAATAAACGCTTAGATACAGTTCACCTAAAGGGGTACTATTCGCCCTTTTGTGTCTGGCTTATTTTAGTATAAACTTTCAAGGTTCAACCATGTTGTAGCCTCAATCAGTACTTTATTCTTTTGGTTTGATAATATCCTTTTTCTTTTTTTTTTTGTTTTTTGTCTATTTAAAAATATTTTCATTGAATTCTAGTCAGTTTATAATATTGCATCATTTTCTTGTGTACAGCACAACACTTCATCTATATAGGAACATACCTGTATTCATTTTCATATTCTTTTTCAACATAAGTTACCACAAGATATTAAATATATTCTCCTGTGCTATACAGTATAAACTTGCTGTTTATTGTATACATACTCAGCATCTGCAAATCTTGAACTCCCCGTTTATTCCTTCCACACCCTCTCCCCTCTGGTAACCATAGTTTGGTTTCTATGTCTCTGTGTCTATTTCTGTACTGTAGATAAGTTTATCTTTTTGTTTGTTTGTTTTTTCTTGTTTTTGTTTTTTTTTAGATTCCACATGTAAGCGATCTCATATGGTATTTTTCTTTCTCTTTCTGTGTTTCTTCACTTAGAATGACATTCCCCAGTTCCATTGATGTTGGTACAAATAGCATTATTTTATTATTTTTTATGGGTGAATAGTAGTCTATTGTACAAATATACTACAACCTGTTTATCCAGTCATCTGTCAGTGGACATTTAGGTTGTTTCCATATTTTGCTATTGTAAATAGTGCTGCTGTGAATATTGGTGAGAAGGTGTCTTTTTGAATTATGGTTCCTTCTGGATACATGCCCAGGAGTGGGATTGCTGGGTCATATGGGAGGTCAATTTTTTGTCTTTTGAGGAACCTCTATATTGTTTTCCACAATGGCTCCAACAAACTGCATTCCCACCACAGTGTATGAGGGTTCCATATTCTCCACAGCCTCTCCAGCATTTATTGTTTGTGAACTTCTGAATGATGGCTATTCTGACTGGTGAGATGTGATATTTGATTGCAGTTTTGATTTGCATTTCTCTGATAATGATATTTAGCATTTTTTTCATGTGCCTATTGGCCATTTGTATGTCTTCATTGGAGAAATGTTTCTTTAGGATTTCTGCCCATTTTTGGATTGAATTGTTTGTTTTTCTTTCTTATGAAGTGTAAAAGCTGTTCATATATTCCGGGAATTAAGCCCTCGTTAGTCTCATTTATTGCAAATATTTTCTCCCATTCCATTGGTTGTCTTTTTGTTTTGCTTACTGTTTCTTTGCTGTGCAAAAGCTTGTAAGTTTAATTACATCCCACTTGTATATTTTTGCTTGTATTTCTACTGCTTGAGTAGACTGCTCTAGGAAATCTTGGCTGAGATGTATGTCAGATGTTTTGCCTGTGTTTACTTCTAAGAGGTTTATAGCGTCTTGTCTACATGTTTAAGTCTTTAAGCCATTTTGAATTTATTTTTGTGTATGCTGTGAGGGAGTAGTCTAACTAGATTGATTTACATGCAGCTGTCCAGTTTTCCCTACACCATTTGCTGAAGAGGCTGTCTTTACTCCATTGTATGATCTCACCTCCTTTGTCAAAGTTTCAATGACCAAAAGTTTGTGGGACTATTGGTAATTTTGTTTATCTGTTCATTGATGGATGGATATTCTTTGTAACCTTTGGCTACTCTGAATGATATTGCTATGAATATTTATGTGCAAGTTTTTGTGAGAATATGTTTTCATTCTTTTGGCTGTACATTTGGCCCGCCATATCTGTAGTTTCCACTTCATGAATCCAGATGGCTGATTGTAAAGTGACTAGAACATCCTTGGATTATGGAATCCAGGGTGGGGGTTTCCTGAAACCAACCCCCCGAGGATACTGAGGGATGACTCTACATGTAGGAGTGGAATTGCTGACCCATATAATGCTAACCTTTTGAGGAAACACCAGACTTCTCCAAAGAAGCTGCAACATTGTCGCTTTCCACTGGCCGCATATGAGGTATCTCTGCCTCCTGAATGACACTTGTTATTGTCCATATTTTCATTATAACCATCCTAGTGGGTGTAAAATGAGATCTCATTTTGCTTTTGATTTGGCTAGTTATGCTGAGCTTCTTTTCATATGATTATCGTCCATTTGTGTATTTATTTAAATCCTTGGCAAATTTAAAATTTGGGTTGATTTTCTTTGTATTGGTCAGTTGTAAGCATTTGTTATATATCCTGAATACTAGTCTCTTATTAGATACATGCTTTGAAAATTTTTCTCCTATTCTGCAGATTGTCCTTTCACTTTAGTTTTTTTAAACATTAAAACAATTTCTTTACAGGGGAGGTAATTAGATGTATTGATTTATTTTATTTTTCTTGCTAAGCACGCACTCTATCACTTGAGATACCCCCTTCCCCTGTCATTTCACTTTCTTGATGATGTCCTTTGTAACAAAAAGGTTTTAACTTTGATGAAGTCCAGTTTATCTGCTTTTTTCTTCTATCACTTGTGCTCTTTGTATTGTATCTAGGAAACCAAAGCATATCCTAGGACCACAAAGATTTATACTGTGTCTTCTTTCAAAAAATTTATAGGTTTGGTTTTTATGTTTCTGTCTGTGATCCATTTTGAATTAATTTTTATTTGTTATATAAAATATGGGGGTCCAGATTTCAGATTCATTCTTTTGTCTGCAGATAGCCAGCTGTCCCTGCACCATTTGTTGAATAGACTATTCTTTCAATGGAGTGTTGTTGGCACCCTTGTGGAAAACTGAATGTAAATGTAAGTTTTTTCCCCCTGGGTTTTTATTGTGTCTCATAGATTTACTTTTTCAAACTTATGCCAGAAGCATACTGACTTAGTACTATAGCTTTTTAGTACACTTTAAAGTGAGTCCTCCAACTTTGCTCTGCTTTTTCAAGATTATTTTGGCTGACATGAGCCCCTTGCACTTCCATATGAATTTTGGGACAAGTTTTTCAATTTTTGCAAAGAAGTCAGCTGGAATTTTGATAGGGATTCCACTGAATTTGTAAACCACTTTGGGGAGTCTTAACATTTTTAACAATATTGTGTACCATTCCATGAACATGGGATGTCTTCCATATACGTAGATCTTTTAAATTTTATTTCGATGATACTTCAAAATATTCAATGTACAAATCTTATAAATTTTTGTTAAATGTATCTCTCATTTTATTTTTAATGCTGTTGTAAATGGAAAGGCTGAGCTTCTTGAGGATGGGACTATATATCAATTTGTTTATTTCTAGGATTCCTACACAGCAAATACCCTAGGTATATATTTGCTACATAAATCTATCCACAACTCTTCCCACCCCTGTGTTATAAGAAACCAAGACCCAGGTTAAGCTACCTGAACAACTACGTGGAAGTGACAAATGAGACCCTTGGGTGGGGATTTGTGCAGATGATACTAAGAGGTCATTCAGGATGGCTTCATGTTAATTTCTTTTAAACAATCCTTTCGGTGTATTTAGTCAGGTAAATTAAGAACATACCCTTTTGATGTGCGCAGGAGCTGAATATAATTTTCAAATAATTTCTAGTGAGAGTGCTGTACTTGAAATCTAATTTGCACCAATCTTTAAAGATTTATGTTTCAGGAGCTTTGACTAAAGAACACCTGTCTTTATTCATTAATGACAGCTAAATGCTCAAGAAACATGTAAGAGTTTGAGCAAACTGCCCCCGCCCCGTAGTGCTGGGTGGCTGCAGCTGTAACTGGAGTCAACGCTTATCTCTCCCAGTATGCTTGTGCTGATCTGCTCAAAGCGGTTCGTCCAACAGTTTGTCTGTAGTCTGTTGGAAAAAGCCGTAAAACATTGAGTTAAGGTTGCTGGAATGCAATATATTCTTATTAATATTAAGTAAGCACATATTGAGTGCTTACTGAATGTTGGGATTTGTCCCTCAGCCTCACATGAATATTATTTCACTTAAAACCTCACATATTTCCTTGTTATTCTCACTTTACAGATAAGGAGACTGAGAATTAGGTCTTCTCTCTTTTGGGTGGATCTCATTATCAATGAAGGGAAGTTGTAAGGAAAAAGATATTGATTCATCCTAAGAAGACATTTTTCTGAGCGTCAGCAGTGAAGACGGTGAACACTGAAGAAGGTGGTCATTGTTCGAATGAGACGAGCCCCGGGTTGTACGGAGTCAGCATCCCTGTCATGGACACGGCAAGTGTAGAGCTGCGTGGTGGGTGAGGCGGCACGGCCGCGCAGGGAATGAGGATTCTGGGCCATTGGGCTGTGCTCAGGCCCGGTGGGGCTTTCTCCTAAGGGCAGTGGACCGTCATTGACAGATTTTAAGTAGGGGAGTGGGGTGCTATCTTAGATCACTTTTGTCTTGTAGAATGCTTGGAAACATTTAGAAGGCTCAGCAGGAGGTGATGTGATGAGTCAGAGTAGGGTGGCTGCGAGGTGTAGGAGTGTAGAATTTTCAAGTGGTTTTCAGTCCCAGGCTTGTGGCTCAGTCGCCGTGTCACTTTGGATGACGCACTGAAGGAAGTGAAACAATTTATCTAATCAATTAAAGCAGTGATGTACCGACCTCCCAGGACTGCTGTGGAGATCCAGTGAGATAACGTGTGCACAGTGTGCAGCATGGTCCCCAGCACACTGTCAGTGCTGAGTGAGTGCCAGTGAGTACCTGGTAGGACAGGTGTGGGTGGTGGGGCTCGGTGACTGAGGAAATCTGGGCCCTGAAGGAGGGGTCCAGTCACATCTGTGAGTGATGGGCCTCAGCTGGGAGAGGCAGGGAGACCTTGCCCCCCAACCAGGGGCCCTGGGCAGGACGGCTATGGGAGGAGCCCTGTGATGTCAGCTCATTGCAGGTGGAGTTGGAGTTGCCCTTGAGACATCTAAGTGCAGTGTCACGAGCTCACAGAGGAGGTCTGGGCCCGGGCTGTGCATTTTCCTATAATCTCAATCCCTGAGGACGCTGAGGTATTGATCACTGAACGTGAAGTCATACTTTACAAGACAAGTGAATAGTAGCATCATCTCTGTCAACAAAGCTCACGTCACTTTATTCATCACTCACTTTGCTAATTGGGTACTTACAGAGCTCACTTCACCGTCCTCCCCTGGGCTCAGGCTCCACAGTAAAGAGCAGGTGAGCCTCCCTCTTTTCCAGAAGAAGACACATTTAGCTGGTAGACTTCTGTACCTCGCCAGACTTAGAATTTTAGTTTGTTGTTTTAATTCTATTTTCTGTTGGCCATCTCCTAACAGGAGAGAAGTTTTACCTCATGGTCATGTTTCAATTAGCTGTTACTGAGAATTGATGAACTGATCCATGGTGTATGTATTATATTAACCTTGTAGAGAATTTATCATTTTTCTGTCTTTGCCCTTTAATTTTGTATGCCCCTTCAAGTATCTATCCTATTTGGGGCCGTTTTTTTTTAATTAAAAAATGTCAGTTTGCCGTTAAGGAAATAAAAGAAAAGAAAAAATACACATGATAGCTAAGCCTAGAAAATATCTAGTGTGTTTTCTGTCTCGGCAATAGAGGGTTGTATAAACTCGTGAAAACCTTCATTACACAAGTTTCTTAAAATGCTGATTAAGAAATAAAACCTCCTGTGCAGGCACTATGGAAAACAGTGTGGAGATTCCTCAAAAGACTAGGAATAGACTTACCATATGACCCAGGAATCCCGCTCCTGGGCTTGTGCCCAGAAGGAAATCTACTTCAGGATGACGTCTGCACTCCAATGTTCATAGCAGCACTATTTACAATAGCCAAAACATGGAAACATCCTAAATGTCCATCAACAGGTGACTGGATAAAGAAGATGTGGTATATTTATACAATGGAGTACTACTCAGCCATAAAAACCGACAACATAACGCCATTTGCAGCAACATGGATGCTCCTGGAGAATGTCATTCTAAGTGAAATAATCCAGAAAGAGAAAGAAAAATACCATATGAGATTGCTCATATGTGGAATCTAAAAAACAAACAAAAAACAAACAAACAAACTAAAACAAAGCATAAATACAGGACAGAAATAGACTCATGGACAGAGAATACAGACTTGTGATTACCAGGGGGGTAGAGGGTGGGAAGGGATAGACTGGGATTTCAAAATTGTAGAATAGATAAACAAGATTACACTGTATAGTACAGGGAAATATACACAAAATGTTATGATAAATCACAGAGATAAAAATGTGACAATGAGTGTGTATATGCCCATGAATGACTGAAAAATTGTGCTGAACACTGGAATTTGACACAACATTGTAAAATCATTATAAATCAATAAAAAATGTTAAAATAAAAAAGAAATAAAACCTTCCATCCTCATCTTTCAAGCTGCACAGCTAATTGTCAAGAAAGTGAGGGGAAATCCTCAGAAGCCAAGACAAACCAGAAAGCAGGGATTCTGGGTGATAACGTGAGCCTTAGAAGCCCTGGGGTGCCGGTTGGCTCCTGAACTGAGTTTCAGTTGCCAGGGCAGGAGGTGAGCCAGAAGACTCTCACACTGGGAGTTGGATGGCTGATCATATGTAAGGCCAAGCCCATCCCGAGAAGCATGGTTTACTAAAGAGTGAACTAGGAAAAAAATTTCCTCAAGGCAAGACAGTAAGGAAAGTCAATTTTGTTGAAAGAGGGTAAAAATAACAAATCCAAAGTAAGGATATAGTTTAAAGCTGTTCTGGCATGAGAGTGACCACAAACTCCTGGCAGAGAAACACAGCTACTCCTGGAATGAGAAGCTGTGGTTTGAATGAATCAGTAAGCAGCCATTCCGATAAAGGCCTCCAGAGTCTTGTGGATCAAGATACTGGACCACAAACACCTCTCTTCCAAGGTCTCATTCAAATAACCAAAAAGGTTTTAAAGGAAAGAAGCCATAATCATAGTTCTATTTATTAACATTACTTTATGCTAGAAATTCAGAGGTGACTATGGAGTTGTCTCCTCTTTTATGGACCTTACTTTCTCTTTGGGGAGACAAATTGACATAGATGGGGAGCTTGGTGGAGGGAAGTGTTAGTCTGTTGCAATTAGCCAGGAGAGGAGATTAAGAAAGCAGTGAAGGGTTGGTGAACTTTTTAGCTGAGGACAGTCTTATTCAGTTGGCTTTTAATTGTAGGCTCAGTATGTTGTCAGTAGAGGGAATAAATCTTACGGAGGATGGACTTAGCTCAGGCCTCTTTAGAATGGACAAGTGAACCTGGAGAAAGACAGTCAAATCTGTGCAGAAATTGAAGTTCACTTGAGCGTGCTCCATCCCTGAGCCAAAGATAGGACAAATATGCAGCACTTCTTGAGGACAGAGGAGTGGCTTTTAAGCTTCTTCATGAATGAATCCCAGGGAACAGAGATGGCCAGTTGTCAAACTGTGACTTTGCTCTTTGGACGGTGTACCCACCAAGGGTATTGGTCTTTTATATGTTTCCATTTCTCTTTAATAAATGTCTGTTGATGAGGACGTGGGCACAAGTGTTTGACACCTTGTCGAGGTGACTTTGGGTACCTTCCTAGAAGCACGGGCACAGTTGCGGCTGCGTCATACATCTTGCAGCCCATCCCGTTCCCTGGCTCCGTGATCACGGCAGAGTGGTTCCTTGTTGACCTGTCCGTCTCCTCTGTGACATCATAACACATGAAAAGACCGGAGCGTATTAACTTGGCTTTGTTAAATTCAAAGGAACAGATCAAATATGGAGTCAGATTTGTTCTTTCCTATTTCAGTAGTGCCATGGAGAAGGCAGTTTGGGCAGCTTTTTGTAGGGTCCTGGAGACTTTCTCTCTCAGCCTCTGGGCGCCTCTATTGAAAACCCTTCATAGCTGTCTGGCCTGCTGGAAAACCACTCCGCCTGTTTTGCCCTGAAACTGTGTTCAGTTTATAACTCATCTCTGTTCCTTGGAAAACAACTCAATAAAAACTCAGTTGGTTTTCCACCAGCCATGGGCATGGGTGAGGGATACCTTGTTATTATTTCATAAAATATTAATAATAATAATAGTAATAGTAATAGTAGTAGTAGTAATAATAATAATAATAAAAGAAGTCTTAAAACAGGACTGAGCACATTGGAAAGAGTCAATAAATGCTTCCTGGCTTAAATCAAAAGTGATGACTCAGTGATTTCATGGCTGCTGTATTTGCTGAGCTAGTTACCCCTTTGCTCTATTACACATTATTTTTAACTGAAAAAGAAATACATGCAAATAGTTAAAAAAAATTTCAAACAGAGCAGAAAAATACACAAGTGAAAGAAGTTTTCCCTCATCCTCTGTTCTTTCAGCCCTCCCTGGAAATGCCACTGTTTACTATCCTTTGGCTGCTTTTCCACTTATGCTTTGCACATTCCCACCTATGTATGTAAATTCCTTTAAAGTTTTGTTATTTTTAACTTAAAGGTATTTAAACCCTCAGGTGGCTTCTGCCCGGGTAATAGAACAGAACAAATCTGACTCCATATTAGATCTGTTCCTTTGACTTTAACCCTGTGCTCTGTCTCCTAGGCTTCATCTTGCTTGTAAAACAATGTTGCTTAGAGCCTGAAATATACAGGAGAGCCTATTCTGAAGGCTCTGACCTTTAAGGATATTTAACACTTTTTCATTCATAAAAAGATAACAAATTGCAGAATAGAAAATAACGTTTGTTTTGTTGGAGATTTACAGGCATCTGACCCAGGCAGATAGCTTCAAGAACAAAGGATTCTAACAAGAAGGAATTCCTACACCAAGAAGATTGCAACAACCAAGCACGTAGGAAAGAAGCCTGAATTTTGACTTGGGGAGATGGTTTTCCAGGACATTAGTTTGCCATCTAGGTCTACAGAAACTGGCTATTCCATGCCCCAACACCTGGTCTCCCAAATTATTGGCCTATCCTGCACTGAGGAAAATGAATTTGGACTCGGTAACACTCCTATCTACCGAGCAAGCTGGGCACTGGAATTAAGTGTTACGGAAACAACAGTCCAGCCGAGGAACAAGCACCACTCGGAGTGTTGGAGTACTCAGATTTATTATGCTGGCGGGCTCAGAGGGGCTTCTGCTCCGAAGTTCTGAGCACCTCCAAGACATGCACATGAGTTTTTAAAGGGTTAATTACAAGTATGGGGCTATTAGCCAATAAGGCTTAAAGAACAAAAAGCAAGGAATCAGTACACTGGAGCTTATCAACTTGTAATAGATCACGTTACTGACACTTGTTGGGCTTGGATTTACGAGTTAGCTTGTTAGCCCAGTAAACTGACACTAAACTTCAGATTTACAAGTTAGCCCAGTAGAATTTACATCAGTAACCCGACACTTATCACACTTAGATTTGTGACTAAGCTTATTAGCCCAGCTGAGCTTTTCCTTCACATAGGGACAGCTCTCCCACAGCCAGGGAACTACTGTGAGCCCTTGATGGTTCCACTAGGGTGGGGTGTGGTTTACCCAGGAGGGATGGGGACTATGCACCAACACTCAGGCAGTCTGCTCCGTCTGGGGCTCTGATCTTGTACCACCCCGCTCCCCGCCAGCCCAACACCTGGGACAGTGGATCTAAGGCAGAGATCGTGCCTGCCTGTTTCCCAGCGTGTAAAAGGGGAATATGTACTCTTCCCAAGGTAGTTCTGAGCGACAACACCTGCGGGTGCTTGGTTCCCAGAGCAACAGAAAACCCAGATCCGCGTGGAGGCAACGGGTGTGATCCCCATAGGGGTTCTGCAGAAGCATCGGATGGAGGGCTGGACCAGGGAGGTAAAACTTGAGCTGCGGTCCTTGAAGGGTTACAGAAGGGTACAGAGGCAGGACTGCCGCCTCCTTCGGGGTGCCCCCACAGGAAAAGCTTTTTCTCTCCATCTCCGCTAAGACCCTCCCCTCTCTAGATCCCTCCCTTCTCCCTGCTCTTCCTGTCCATCTGTCTCCCTCCACTTTTCCCGTCCTCTCATCCCCCTCCCATCTTCTCCGTCCCTCGCTGCCCCACCTTCCCTCACAAAATCCAGAGAGGATCGCTGGCCCTCCTGCGCATGCGCAGTCGCTGCCAGCTGGACCGCGGATTGGAAGCTCCAGCTCCGAGCCGGCGATCGGCCCCTAAGGCATCTCAGGTCTGTCGCCCCATAGGCCTTTGGCTCCTGCCTGGGCTGGGGCCACTGGCTGTGGTAGTGCAAGGTGGGGGGCTCCCGGGAAAGGGGTCAGGTGGCTGCGGGAGGGCGGTCCGCGTGTCACAGCCCCTCAGGGCGCCAGTCAGCTTGTGTTCAGCTGAATTCCACGGGGCAGACTCCTCTTCCCGCGCCACCTGCCCCGGCGCCCCAGCCACAGCTGTCCAGGGCCAGGTGTGCCCCTGTCGCCTCTCGCCCCAGCCGGGCTCCCCTCAGTCCGCGGCTGGCGTCCCCTTCTCCTCTCCCGCCCGCGAGTCCTCTCCTCCCGGGCTTCCTGTCCTTGGCCGCCTGCCCGTCCCCACACCTCAGCGGGCTGTGTCCCTGGCGGGCGGGGTCTGGGGACCCTGACGGGGCGGCTGGGGCTGGGGCTGGCCTCCGAGCTGGGTTGCAGCCCGCGTTTCCACACCCCCCCCCACTTTCCCTGACCCGTGAACCCGGGGCTGCCTTCCTCTCCCTTTCCCGCTCCCTGAGGACCAGCTCAGTGGCGTGGGCACTGCTCCCTGGTCTGAGAGCCACCGGCTGTGAGGCTCAGCTTCACCTGGTGGAGTCGGGAAAAGGGAGCGGCAGTTCTGAGCGA
This sequence comes from Vicugna pacos, assembly GCF_048564905.1. Lineage (NCBI taxonomy): Eukaryota > Metazoa > Chordata > Mammalia > Artiodactyla > Camelidae > Vicugna > Vicugna pacos. The sequence goes on from NC_133011.1 coordinate 44,953, forward strand.
GCTTCTGTCTCCTCCCTCAGTGTTTCTGCCGCAGGAAAGTACCTTGAACACTTTCAGGTGTTATGATGGCGGTGCTTGTTGATGTCACGTGTTTTTATAGTGAGAGGGATTACAGTGGTGAAAGCAGGGCTTGGTTCAGTTAAAAATGAGCTGAAGGCATGAGGCTGCGACATCCTCCTTCCTTTCCTCTCCCAGGGTGAAACGTGTGACCGTCGATTTTAAAAAGATAGTTACAGTCCCTAACTAGTCCAACCCAGCTAGTGTGTGTTAACAGGAACAGCACCACCAGAGGCGTTGGAGATCCAGGGACATTGCAGTCCTAAAGAGCTCCTGGCAGTTTGGTTTGTTTTGGTTTTTTGTTTTTCTTAAATTATGGAGCAGACAAGTGGTATACAGGGAAAAATAATTGTCAAGAAAAATTTTTTCATATAACAGCTTTATTGTGATATTTTTCACACACCATGAAGTCCATCCGTTTAAATGGTAAAATTCAGCAGCTTTTAGCATATTCACAGTTGTGCAACCATTATTATTCCAGAACGTTTTCATCACTTCAGAAAGACCAGTGGACATGAATGACCTATCCACCCCTCCCCAGTGGTGGTTCTAAAGAAGTTTCTTGGCTGTTCCTGACCATAAATTAACTTGTTACATTCCATGAAAAATCTGGTAAGGATTCTAAACAGAATTGCAATGAATCTCTCTATCAAAACAGGAAGAATTAATGTCTTTATGGCATAAACTTCTACCCATGAATATATCTGGGACCCTATCTTTTCTTCTGTCCAGAGCCTGGCCCATGGGAAGTCCTCACTACTTGTTGGGCTTGAGATTGATGAGATTCTATACATCGTTAGTTGCAACTGTAGCCTTTCACAGAAAATAAAAGTAACCTCAGTGAAGCCAAGTGACTCTCTGAGGGTCAGAAAGAGTGACAGCCAGTGCTGGAGTGATCCAGCGGACTTGGTGCTTGCAACCAGAATTCTCCACCACCTACAGCTAAGGGGATTAGAGTTTTCATTTATTTTTTCTTAATGCGTTGCTTTAATTTTTACTTTTTTTTAAACTATTTTTTATTGAAGTGTAGTCAATTTACAATGTTAGTTTCAGGTATACAGCAGAGATTCAGTTATAAACATATGCATATGTATATACATATGTTTTAGATTGTTTTTAGTACAACTCATTACAAGAAATTGAATATAGTTCCCTGTGCTATATAGTAGGTCCTTGTCATTTATTTTATATTTATTAATGTGTATCTGTTAATCCTCCCTTTCCTGCCTGCTAACCACTGTTTGCTTTCTATGTCCATGAGTCTATTTCTAGCAGCACCGCTTTTGCTAGTAATATATGCTGGTTGGCTGCTTTCAGTTTCAGTAATTCCATCTTATCTGTGGGCACTTTTCTTCTGGTGGTCTTTATGTGGTTTGCACACGTGGTAATAGAGATCTGTATTTGGGAGAACTCCAGGCCTCTTGTAGTCCCTGGTACAGAGTGCCCACTGAGTTGATGCTTCAACTGGGAAAAAAGCACAGTAAATATTGGAATTTCCACTATGGTTGAGAATTCCAGGTTTCTATAACCTGTTTAGCCCACCTTAATATTGGGTGCACCTATACTGGGTAATTTGGTGGAATTTCATGTTATGGTGGTGTACAGACAGGACCTTGTATGCTTCTTCTCTTTCCTTTTTCTAGCACTCATTCTCCTGGGCCTCCCAGATCCTCCTCCAGAAGTGCCCAGGGCTGGCTTAGTGCTGCGCTGAGGCAATATATGTTAATAAGGCCCTTTCCTCATCTCTTCTGAGCCTCCGTTTCTTTCTCTGCACAATGAGGGCTTAGACTAGATAAGTGCTTTTCAATTTCTTTTAAAGCCATGTTTCCTTTGAGAAACAGAAAATGCAAATCTCTCCTCTCAAACCAACCCTTTAGATTTTGATAATTCCTCCAAGGAGTGACATAGCTTTTTGTGGAAAATTGATGTGATTGTGATTCCAGGTGGCACAGAAAAGACTCTTCAGAGATTTATTGCAGGGAGAGGGCAGGAAAGGAGCAGTATGTCACAGTTTCTAATGTGAGCACTGGAGCAGGGGCTTGGATTTAAATACGGTGTCTGACGTGGCCTCTTTCTAATCTTGTACAATGAGATAAACTTCTCTACCTCAGTTTCTTGATGTGTCAAGTTGGGGTGATAATATTTTAGGGCTTTTGTGAAACGTTATACACATAATCCATTTGTGTCTCGGTAGAAACAAGACCTGCTAGGGATTCAGGGATTTGTTTAAAAAAAAAAAATCTTGTCCATAGCACTCTGTCGGTTTGTATTTTGAAGTTCCTGGAGGGTGAGGGATGAGTCTAAAGTCCATCGTGGGACAGGTGGCCCATAGTTTTCCATGCCTGAGTGTCGGAGCCAGCCGACAATCGATCAGGTCCAGAAACCTGTGCCGTAGGACTGAGAAAAGAAAGACAAGACTAGAAGGTGGGGTTGAGAGGGTCTCACTCTAGCCCGCAAGACGCTAAGCCAAGAGTGGACCTCGAGTTTATTTCAGGCAGTTAATTTATACAAATTCAACTGACTACCTCGTGCATTCTTGCACGTAGGCACAGGTATTGTTTTATGGTTTAAACACTGTGTGTACTAAACTCATTAACTTGTGCATTGTTCTATAGATCAATGTTGTTTATAATACTCATAAACTAGGGTATATGTTCCCACAAACCAAGATCACTAACTAAGGTTAATGTTTCTATAAACTAATATCACTAACTTGTATGCTGATTGTATCTCTCTGTTCAAAGATCATTAGTAGCTTAATGGCTCAGGATGTTCCTAGGGCTTTTAGATCACCTGGTGTATTCTTTCCTGAAAAGGGGTGGCGGGACAGTTTGTCTTTGTTAGATCAATCTCAGAGCCTGACACCAGCACTTTGGGATTTATTGTCCCGTTCTGTGCTCGGCAGTCCTCAGGTCATGAGTGGCTCCCCGCAACTCCCCCTTTTTTATTTTAAAATTGCCAGGTTTATCCAAGCCCAGGACATTCTGTTAATTCTGTCGATGAATACGGTTATAGGCTAGCATACGTTGCATCACAAAGTCTGACAAACAAGAGAGTATACAAGGAGCCATACAAATTAGGATCAAAATAATTATTATAACAAGCAAAACGTGTTTCCATCAATCACCTTTAAACCAATCAATCCATTGTGCTGGAAGAAATGGAGTAGGAGAGTCCTTATTTTTTATCTGTTCTTGTATATCCTCTACTGCTTGGGATACATTACCTGATACATCAGGTATAAACACACAACATTCTACTTTAATAATAGCATAAGTCCCTCCTTGAGCTGCAGTAATATTATCAAGAGCCATTCTAATTTGTAATACTGCTTTTCTTATAAGCTTCTGTTCAGAATTTAACTCTTCCACTGCATGTTTCACATCCACCAATACTTTTTGTGTAAAATTAGTTAATGCGTTTACTTTTGTCATAACATCAACATTTCCTAATGAAGGAATAAAAAAAAGCGGCAAGATAATCATACCATTTAAAAGCTGCTCTAGTCCAACGAGCATGTAAGTTAGGCATATTAGAAGGAATGCCTTGTACAGACTTTACAATTCTGCCTGGTGCTATAACAAAACCTAAGGTACATCGCCCTACCCACCCACAAGGTAACCAAGGCCATACATTAGTCCCACAGATCCATTTTGTCCTGTTGGGTGCAACCCAACGATAACCAGGATTTGTCCAGTCCGATCCAGGCCATTTAAAAGGTTTCTTACATGTGAATGTAACATCTATTGTCCATTTACAAAGTCTTTGAGATGTATATCCCAAATACTTCCAGTCTTTTTTTGTTAAAGTTCTTTCATTATACCCGCAAGGTTGCTCCTTTTGTTCCCAGCAAATATCTGCGGGATTAGTCAGTTGTCCAGTCTCTGGTGTAATCCACATATATTCGTCCCATATTTGGTAAAATTGTCCTGTAAGACGTCCTGATATGTCAGCTTCTTGTTGCTTTGCTTGTTCTGGGTTTCTATGATAAAGATCATTAGCTTCCTTTTCTGTAGCATTAAGATCAAAAAAGAATTCAGAGTGCATAACTTTTATAGAACACCAAGCAAGTGCAGATACATTTTGCGACATGACATATTTTTGTTTTTGTTGTAACAACAATTCACATATAGCATGAAATTCATGTTTAGTAACTGGCATAACCCACCAAGGCAAGCTACCAACAGACAATGTCATGGCACTGCAAACCCAACAATCAGATGAGTTATGAAATTCAGCATAAGACTGAGCCCAAGACAGAAATACGTTTGCTTGGGCACCAGGAAAAGGTAAAAGAGCAACAGTACATGCCAGGCTTATGACCAAAAACATCAGTGACATTTGTGGGTTCTCAGTCGTTCTCGCTTATCTGATTCGCTTGTTGAATCAGTTGTTGCGTCTGCTGGGTCGTCGGCAGGGGTGATTTCTTTTGGATCTGCAGTGGTTGAAGGTGTTTTATCACCGCTCTCCCCCGCCTGGCGTACCAGCCTTTCCGGGAGCCAGTGCGGCGTGTCGGCATCCTGTGGAAAAACACAAACATGGCCTCTTCCCCACATTAAAACTGGATCGGGGCCAGCCCATTGATTAGTAAGTGGATCCTTCCATTTCACCAAAGAGTGGTGATTGGGTTTTCAATTCCAAAAACTTTGAGCAGCCGAATTGCCTTTGATGTCATAAGTCAGAAAATTTAAAATAAAAAGGGCATGATGCAAATAGTTTTGTGGAGTAAGGGGATATAATTCCCCCTTCTTTACTTTATGAATCTGATGTTTAAGGGTTTGATGACAACGTTCCACAATCCCTTGCCCTTGAGGATTATAGGCAATTCCAGTTTCATGTTCAATTTTAAGTGTCTGACAAAAGCGTTGAAACATCCGGCTAGTACAGCCGGGACCATTATCAGTTTTAAGTATATGAGGTTTACCCATGACAGCAAAACACTTTAAAAGACGATTAATACAATGTTTGCTCGCTTCTCCAGTTTGTAACTTAGCATGAATAAATCCTGAATAAGTATCAATACTAACATGGACAAAGGGAGTGTTACGAAATTCTTTAATATGAGTAACATCCATTTGCCAGAGATGATTGGGTAAAAGCCCACGGGGATTTACCCCATAATGTGGCTCAGAAAATGCCGTAGGGCAGGTAGGACAGGTTTTTACAATTTGACGAGCAGCTTCAAGAGGAATTTTAAATTGCAGCCGCAAGCTATGACTATTTTGATGATGAAGTGCATGAGATTTTTTAGCTTCTTCAAGGGCAGGATAAAGCTGAGTGGCGCGATCAACATTAGCATTACCTTCAGAAAGAGGGCCAGGCAAATTAGTATGCACCCGGAGATGACCAAAATAGCAAGAATGACGGCGACTGCGAATAATAAGCTGCACGTCAAAAATAAGCTGTTAACATAGGAATTAACAGTGCCAATAAAGGGAACAGTTTCCAAAATTTGTAAGGCACGAACAATATATTGGCTGTCAGAAAAGAGTTTACAGGGCACATGTTGAACTGCTAGTAACGCAGCTTGTACTGCTAACAATTCTACTACTTGAGCAGAAGTTTGAGAAGTTTGCCAAGATACAGTTTCATCCTTTATAATATAAGCAGCAATACCATTTGATGACCCATCGGTAAATACTGTAGTGGCTGAGGAAAGGGGGGAAAGAACGGTATTTTTTGGGAAAAGGAATGAGTGCAGCTTTGCAAATTGAATTAACTTATCAGCAGGATAATGAGTAGTAATGCGTCCTGTAAAATGGGCCAGAGCAAGAGCCCAAGAATCATTAAACTGTTGTAATTGAGCTTGTTGTTCTTTAGTATACGGAACTGTAATATAATATGGATCTCTGCCTAGATATAAAGTGGAGGCAGTACGCCCTTCTGCAATTAAAGAACAGATTAAATCGGGATAAGCAGCTAAGGCTTTTAAAGGAGATACATGTATATGTATCCAATACATAGGGCTATGCTGATAAAGCACTCCAGTTGGCATATGAGGAGTGGGTAAAATCAATAAACCCCATTTTTGAGTATAATCACAATAAGTGCATTTTTGATGTTCAATGGCTTGTTCTACTTCTCGTAGAGCTAAAGAAGCTTCAGCAGTTAATTTTCTAGGAGAACGAGGATTGGTGTTTCCTTTAAGGATGTCAAATAAAGGCTTTAAAGTTCCTGTAGAAAGCTTTAAATAAGAGTGAATCCAATTGATATCGCCAAGAAATTTTTGAAAATCATTTAAAGTTAACAAAGAATCAGTACATAACTGAATCTTTTGGGTTTGAAAAGTAAATTTATGAAGTCGAAATCCCAAAGAAGCATACGGACAAAATCGTTGAACTTTTTCTTCTGCAATTTGAAGGCCAAAAGAATTTAAGGCTATTAGCATTTGATCATATACAGTTAATAAATAGCCCTCCTGAGAATGTGCAATTGAAATATCATCCATATAGTGGATTAGATAAACATCTGGATATCTCAAACGAATGGGTTGTAAGGCTTTAGCAACAAATTTTTGACATAAGGTGGGGCTATTAGACATACCTTGAGGTAAAACCAGCCAATGATATCGTTACATAGGCTCTTTAAAGTTCGTAGAAGGAACACTGAATGCAAATCTTTTACAATCATCAGGATATAAAGGAATAGTATAAAAACAGTCTTTTAAATCAATAATAATTTTATATGTTCCATCAGGTATGTCCATAGGAGTAGGCAGGCCAGGTTGTAGAGCACCCATCAACTCTAAAGTCTCATTTACTTTAAGCAAATCTTGTAACAATCTCCATTTTCCAGACTTTTTCTTAATAATAAATATAAGTGAATTCCAAGGTGAATTAGAAGGAGCAATATGCCCGCTGTCCAATTGTTTTGCAGCGGCAATTTTTTCTTGAGAGAGGGGCCATTGATCGACCCATACAGGTTGATCAGATTTCCATACAATAAGGTCTGCATGAGTCGCAGGACAGTCAAGGGCCCCCATTAAAAATACCCTAAACCTGTCCTATCTCTTTTTCCTTTAATTTGTAATGGCTGGGTAATTCCTTGATTATGTCTCCCCAGGCCTTTATTAGGATATAGTCCTTGTGATAATAACTGATGAGAAACAGTTGGGTTAGGGCTATATAAAAATACCCCCACATTGGACATAATATCTCTTCCCCATAATTTAACAGGCAAGCCAGGAAGAATATAAGGTTGAAATACTACAGAATGTCCTTCCTCATCTTTCCAAGAGAGGAAAGCAGAACTTTGTTCTGGATTATGTGATTGTCCAATACATTGTAACATGGAAAGAGCAACCTGTTTTGGCCAATTTTTGGGCCAATAAGGGGCAGCAATTACAGAGTTACCTGCTCCAGTATCTAAAATTCCTTTAAATTTCTTTCCCTGAATTTCTAAGGTCAATTCGGGCCTCTGGCTGCCTATTTGTTGTATCCAATAAGCATCAGAAGAGCCAAAACCTGCAGTACCTCTTTTACGTTCAGTTTTGGTTTTTCCCATAGTAAGAGTGGGTAAAAGAATTAATTGAGCAATACATTGCCCTGCAGGAATGGCTGTTATGGTCTGTGGAGAGTGAGCCATTATTTTAATTTCTCCTTCGAAATCAGAATCAATTACTCCCGGAGCAATTAGTAGTCCTTTCATATCACGCTGCTGCGTCCTAGCAATAGTCCTACACTGCCGGAAGGTAAAGGCCCATAAATTCCAGTAGGAAGTGCCTGCATTCCCATTTCAGGGGTTAATACTGTGTAGGTGGAGGCACAGAAGTCCAATCCTGCGCTTCCTGGGGTTGCTCTGTGGAGGTTTGAAATATTTGGCCGGGAAGAAATGGATTGTGACTGACCTGAGAGGTTGCCTGAATTGCCCCATAACATTGTTTCGGGGCCTGGGACTGGCCCCTCACCCAGTTTCCCTGGTTCAGAAATTGTCCGTCTATGTCAGTTTTAGATCGACAGTCTTTGGCCCAATGTTTTTCTTTTTTACATTTGGGATATAAACCTGGGCTCGTAACTAATGTATCATGGCCCGTTGTTTTTTGTCCCCTTTTTGGGCATTGATTTGCTCGATGCCCCAATTGGCCACAAGCATAACAACTACCAGGGGGTCCAGCAACTCTGGAAGTTCCCTGAAAACCGCATTTAGGATGATTTTGTTGGAATAAGACTTCCTTTACAGTCTTCCCTTGTAAGGCAGCAGCTAGGGCTATTCCTTGGACATAGGATGGTCCTATGTCAGCACAGATTCGTATAAAATCGACTAAATGACTCTTTTTCCTATAAGGTCTAAGAGCTGCTTGGCAGGCGGAATTAGCATTTTCATAGGCCAACTGTTTTGCCAAAACCATTCCTGCTTGTTCATCTCCTATAACTTTACCAATAGTTTCTATGAGGCGAGCAACAAAATCTTGATATGGCTCATCAGGACCTTGTCGAATTTTAGACAAATCCTCCGTTTTACGTTCAGAATTTGGTAATCTCCTCCATGCTTTTAATGCTGCCGCATTTATTTGAGGATAAGCTCCAGGCAAATATCCTAGCTGAGAATTGGTATCATGATATTGCCCTTCTCCAGTTAATTGTTCTAAGGTGATCTGAATACCTTGCCGTTGATTAATATTAGCTGTGGCCGCGCAATTTTCATAAAATTCTGATTTCCAAAGTAGAAAATTACCTCCAGACAGACAAGCATGAGCTACTTGTTTCCAATCATTTGGAGGCAAATATTGATTTCCTAAGCTTTCAATAATGGCCTGGGTAAAAGGTGCAGTAGGACCATATTGAGCACAGGCCATTTTTAATTCTTTTAACTGTTTAAAAGGAATGGATTCGTAATATCTTTGTTGTTGAGCATCTTCAGGAACCGGATATACCAAAGAAAATCCGGGAATATGCTCTCCTTCCTTAGTTGCTTGTTGTAAAGCCCTTTGTAAAGGACTTAAAACAACAGGTTTATATGTCTCTCCCTCCTGTATAGGAAGTGTATATTCAGGAGGTGGAGAAGAAATTGGAGGCAAGGCCTTATGTTTTTCTTTTGGAATATTTTGTCGGACACATTCTTCAATAATATCTTTAAATTTTGTCATATCAAAATTCTTATTTTCCTCACTTAGAAAAATGCCCCAGGGGTCCTCATCTCTGTGATGTTGGGCAGCTTGTTCTTCTAAATCCTCCTGATCGGCTGGGTCTAATTCTGAGTCAAAAGGACTGTCACCAACATTTGCTGCCAATGGAGGGGGCAATTTCTTGTCACCTGGATCAGGTGGAGCAGAAGGTTCAGTATTTACTATTTTGACTGTTTCTAATTTTTCCCCTTTGGTTGTCGGGTCGAGGCAATCTCGAATTAACTGCCATAAAGGAAGGATAGTAGCCGGCAATTTGTTTGGGCCATTGGCTGTATGATAGTCTCTTAAACGAACTCCAACAGTCCTCCAGGTTTCTAAATTAACAGTACCTTGTTCTGGAAACCAAGGACAAATTTCCTCCACAAAAACAAGAAATTTTTCTAAACGTTGCTTTATAACCTGAATTTCTATTTCTTTTAGCATAACTCTAAGCATCTGTACAAATAAGCCCCTACTATTATTTTGCCCCATACTCTCAAATACACTCCCCGCGGAGACTTACTCTTATTCTAAAGTCCAGAGCTCTCCGTTTCTTCACGCAGCTAACTCCTCCAGACTTCAGGTCCCTGTTCGGGCGCCACTTGTCGGAGCCAGCCGACAATCGATCAGGTCCAGAAACCTGTGTCGCAGGACTGAGAAAAGAAAGACAAGACTAGAAGGTGGGGTTGAGAGGGTCTCACTCTAGCCCGCAAGACGCTAAGCCAAGAGTGGACCTCGAGTTTATTTCAGGCAGTTAATTTATACAAATTCATCTGACTACCTCGTGCATTCTTGCACGTAGGCACAGGTATTGTTTTAAGGTTTAAACACAGTGTGTACTAAACTCATTAACTTGTGCATTGTTCTATAGATCAATGTTGTTTATAATACTCATAAACTAGGGTATATGTTCCCACAAACCAAGATCACTAAGGTTAATGTTTCTATAAACTAATATCACTAACTTGTATGCTGATTGTATCTCTCTGTTCAAAGATCATCAGTAGCTTAATGGCTCAGGATGTTCCTAGGGCTTTTAGATCACCTGGTGCATTCTTCCCTGAAAAGGGGTGGCGGGACAGAGATTATCTTTGTTAGATCAATCTCAGAGCCTGACGCCAGCTCTTTGGGATTTATTGTCCCGTTCTGTGCTCGGCAGTCCTCAGGTCATGAGTGGCTCCCCGCACCTGAGATTGCCCCCTCCTCCCCAGTATTCTTCCTCCGTCCAGGATGAAATTCCCTAGTAGATTTACACAGAGGTCTTGTGGAAATGGCTTTTCATTTTATTGTTTCACCAAGAAGGGCTGCCATCATAATCTCTGTGGTCAGGTTTTGAAGGGCTGCCATCATGATGTCTGGTCAGGTGAAGGCTATGCAATTGGGAGTTTCTATTTAATAAAAAGAAAAAATTACAAATAGAAAATTAGAAAAAGAGTGGTGACAGGGGCTCTTGGAAGTGGGCACCATTAGCCTTCTTAGCTTCAGGTGCAGTGGCCTCTGGCCACGAGGACCCATCCTCGTGCTTTGAAGTTGGAGGGACCAGTGGGTTCAGTGGGAATGTTAACTGAGTGCATCTCATGGGCTGGGCATTGTCCTATTTGTACTGTGTGTTCATTATTTGAGACAGTGAGCTCACTTAACCTCAGTAACCTCTTTAAAAAATTATACTTTTTACTTTGAGATGTAATGTAGATTCCCATGTGATTCTAAGAGATTATATGGAGAGGGCCTATGGACCCTTTGCCCAGTTTTCCTTAATGGTTCCATCTTGCAATGTTGGGGTACAATTCATTACTGACTCACTAACAGTTTGATGTTTGTGTTGTTGCCCTCATTTCTATACACGATTAAACTGGGGCTTAGGGAATCACACAGGGTTAGTGTAGAGTCGGGTGGAACTTGGGCCTGGGATTTCCAGGCAGTACCAATATGATGGTCTATGGCAGGGAGCAGCATTCACTTTGTTTGTTTATTCATTCATTCAACAAACATTTATTGAGTAACCTCTGTGGGTCAGATGCTTTCTTAGGGTTATCTGATTCTTCAGCAGTACTGAGAATCAGGTAATGTTTATTTTTTTTTAATCTGAGAAAATTAGCTCTGAGAGGTTATAACACCCCCAAAGGAAATATAGCTCATAAAGGAGCGATAGTAAATTTGTACAGTCCCCCCTATTTATGCAGGTGGTACCCTAGGCATTTTACATTTGCAAACTTGTGTAATCCAGATATATTCTTGTAAGGCAAGGATTTTTTTTTAATTGAAGTATATTCAAGTTTACAATGTTGTGTCAATTGCAAAGTGTTTTTTCAATTTTGAATTAAAAAATATTTTTTGAGGAGGGTAATTAGGTTTATTTATTTGTTTCATTTTTTAAAATGAGGTACTGGGGTTTGAACCCAGGACCTTGTATATGCTAAGCACGTGCTGTACCACTGAACTGTACCCTCCTCCCCAAGTCAAGTTTTCTTATCCATTATTCTGAATTATTCTGAAGCTTAGGAGTTCAAATAAATTGGATAGAAATCCAGATCTTTTGATCCTTCTGTGGTCCTTTGCTTTATATTCTGCTGAAGAGGGTTGGGGAAATCAGTTCCTTTATTCATTTCTTTATTCAGCAGTTTTGAGCACTGACTTTGCATCAGGGCCTGGCTAGGTGCTTGGAAACAGAAAACAAGAAATGACCCTTCTCTGCAGGGGCAGGAAGCCTAGACCAAAAGCTGGGTAATGTGATCCGAGCTACGGTAGCCATGTGCAGACTCTGAGGACAAACTGTACCCCCGGATTTGCTTTGACTTCCCTTGCCTTCTGGCTGGTACACACCAGATCACCACAACCCAGATGGGCCCGCAGCCCACAGCACAGTATGTACCTCGATTTCCTCTCCCCTCTCGGCAGGGCTTGCAACATGAGCATCCCTGAGTACGTGCAGTGTGCTGAGGACTATGAGACTCTTCCCGTGGTGGTCCAACCCGTGGGGATCATCTCAGAGGAGAATTTCTTTTGCATCTATAAGCGAATCTCCTTGGTGAGCCAGATCAGCCCGTGCGGCTCCCAGTGGGCACTCTTTATCCACTATAGGCACCACTATGCACCTGAGAATGGGTGGAGCGACTTTCAGACCCACCGCAAGGTCGTGGGCCCCGTCACCAGTACCTACTGTCTATAGGCCAAGACCTTCGAGAAGCTCCACGTGCAGAGGAGCTGTATGGCACCATGCTTAATGACTCTCAGCTATTTGTCTTTGTGCTGTATGGGGAGGTAGACGAGCAGTCGCTCACCAACGTGGCCTTCAATCTACGAGGACTGCAGGGTGATGGAGAAGAGGATCGAGGACTTCACTGAATCACTCTTAATCTTGCCCAAGTCCAAGTAGCTGGATGGGGCCCTCGACAAGTCTGGGGACAAGATCACCCTCCTCTGCATCCCGTTTGAGAAGGAGGACGTCATGGGACTGGACACAGACAGCAGGTAAGTTTACCTGGAGGCCAGTCCACCCTGGCTGTGTGCCGGGTTTCTTCCCTACATCTAGAAAGGGATCAGCAAGGAAGAGGATTGTCTTGAAGCCAAGGGGGGAGGGAGATGCAGCCCACCGGTTTACAGACATTTAAAAGTGAATCTGCCTTTGTTTCAGAGAGATCCTTTTAGGGTTATTGTGGACACTTACTCCCGCTTTTCAGCCAGGACCCCTGGTGGGACCCCTGGAGTTGCTGTCCAATAGAGTAGCCACAGCCACTGATGCTAGGATCACTGGGGAGGAGGCTGGTCTGAGTTGAGATGTGCTGTAGGTCAAATGCACATCAGACACTGAGGCTTGTCTAGTAAAAGAATATAAGCTATCATGCTACTTCCTATATTGATTACATGTCAAAATGATAGTATTTTAAATACAGTAGATTAAGTAAGATCTGTTATTAAAATCTGTTTCTAGTATTTGTTTTTTGTTTGTTGGTTTGTTTCTTTGTTTACCATTTTAAATGTGGCAACTAGGAAACTTTCTTTACATGGCTCTCATTTCATTTTTTTGGGCAGCCTGTCCTGAGATAGTCTCATCCCTTTGCTTATAGATGTGATGCTGAATCCTGAGAGGCAGAATGAGGCGCTGGTTGAGCTGGGGCTGGAGCTGGTGTCTCCTGCCCCCCAGGCCCAGCACCTGTTCGGCTCAGGCCCTCTCTTCCTGCCCGACAGCCACCATGCCAGGTTAGGACATCAGAAACACCGCCAGGGACTTCCGAATGAACTCCTTATGCAGGGAAAGGCGTATCACAGAGTATGGGAAAGAGCAGAGAAATATTCATTCTTACTTTGTCCCTGTGATTAAGTCAACGTCCCCACTTTGCCTCGGAAGTACAGACGAGCTCTTCTGGGCTGCCCACCTTCTGATATGTTTCCCCGTGTATCTATCGTGCTGTCCCTCATGCAGAAGAGGGTGAGATTTCTTTGCCGAGAGGTGGTCCCCCTTTGCTGGGGAGAGTGAGGGAAGCTGTGTCCCCCCGGCCTACGGCCTCGGTCCTTGAGTCTGGAGAGGGCCCATAGCGGTCCCACAGGTGACGGTCGGAGGACCTGGCACGTGCTGCCGTGCCCGCTGTGATTCTTGAACTTAATTAAGATCAGATTCTACTTTCTGATTTTTGGTAAGTTGGAGGAGAAGATGCCAGAGAATTGATAAAAAGAATGTCGAGACCAGCACTGTGAGTGATAGGCACAGGGGACCCGAGTCCCACCTGCGTGAGGTGCCTAGCAGGCTCTGGATGAATTTTCTGTTCCTCCTAGACATACCTCTATGGCTTAAGGAAGGGGCAAGTCATGTCGTGGCCATGATCTGTACTTGGCCTCACAGGGCCCTGTGATCTACATGCCCGCACTCCCCTTCTGCTCCTTGGAGATGAGGTGTCAGGTTTAGGAACCTAGGCACTGCTGAGGGCATAGCTGCCAGCACCATGGTACACCAAGGCTGGCTCCTTTCACCTCACCTGTCACCTCCTGCTGAGTCCCAAGGCGTCAGTCAAGGTAGGTGCATCGGTGCAACGTAAGCAGGGACCACCTTCTTCCCCTGGACAGACAGGTGGGTGAGCAGTGGAAGCCCGGAGCCCTGCCCCAGCCCCCAGGCCAGTGCCTCCTCTTTTGTCATAGGAGGCACCGGTGACATTTTTGCTCAGCAACTGCTTGGCTTTGAGTCTACAGACCCACCAGAGAATACCAGCTTGATTTTGCCTTTTGAAATCTGCCCTTTGGATTTGGCTTAGTAGCTGGATGTGTACTTAGCCCATAGTGGTTGACACTGTCACCATTGTTTACCAAGAACCTCGTGTACCAGGCATGGCTCCCGGCATCAAAATACAGCAGGGCATTAAACCTCCCTCCTGGTGAGTCTGTCTGTTCTGGTACCATAAGGGCTCAGCCAGCATCTGAACGTCAGTGAGTTAACGCAGCCAGTGAGCTCGGGTCAAGCACGTTCTCTTCCAGTCACTTTTACTCCATTGTTGCTTTTACTATTCCACAGTCATTAATTTTTTAAAGAATGCTTTGGTGCAGGAGCATAGCCTAATTCTCTCCTGCTATACTTGGTGGAAGTGAGCCTGAAATGCGACCACAATTTGTAGCTCAAAAGCTGCCTAGACGCATGTAGGTGGAGTTTTGGTTAGGGCCGCTGACCACGCTGGGGTCCTCCGGCAACGCAGCTCCCCTAAGGCCCTGCCTTCCCTGGATCAGGAGGTGAGGGTGGGTCTCACCGTCCCCGCGTCCCTGGCCTCACACACTCACGTAAATTCTTGTACATGCTGTCAAAATCATTTTTGTTCTTGTGTGTTTCTTTTTTTTTTTACATTTTTTATTGATTCATAATCATTTTACAGTGTTGTGTCAAATTCCAGTGTTCAGCACAATTTTTCAGTCATTCATGGACATATACACACTGATTGTCACATTTTTTTCTCTGTGATTTATCATAACATTTTGTGTATATTTCCCTGTGCTATACAGTGTAATCTTGTTTATCTATTCTACAATTTTGAAATCCCAGTCTATCCCTTCCCACCCTCTACCCACCCCCGGTAACCACAAGTCTGTATTCTCTGTCCATGAGTCTATTTCTGTCCTGTATTTATGCTTTGTTTTTGTTTGTTTGTTTGTTTTTGTTTTTTAGATTACACATATGAGCAATCTCATATGGTATTTTTCTTTCTCTTTCTGGCTTACTTCACTTAGAGTGACATTCTCTAGGAGCATCCATGTTGCTGCAAATGGCATTATGTTGTCGGTTTTTATGGCTGAGTAGTATTCCATTGTATAAATATACCACATCTTCTTTATCCAGTCACCGGTTGATGGACATTTAGGTTGTTTCCATGTTTTGGCTATTGTAAATAGTGCTGCTATGAACATTGGGGTGCAGGTGTCATCCTGAAGTAGATTTCCTTCTGGGTACAAGCCCAGGAGTGGGATTCCTGGGTCATATGGTAAGTCTATTCCTAGTCTTTTGAGGAATCTCCACACTGTTTTCCATAGTGGCTGCACCAAACTGCATTCCCACCAGCAGTGTAGGAGGGTTCCCCTTTCTCCACAGCCTCTCCAGCATTTGTCATTTATGGATTTTTGAATGACGGCCATTCTGACTGGTGTGAGATGATACCTCATTGTAGCTTTGATTTGCATTTCTCTGATAATTAGTGATATTGAACATTTTTTCATGTGCTTTTTGATTATTTGTATGTCTTCCTTGGAGAGTTGCTTGTTTAGGTCTTCTGCCCATTTTTGGATTGGGTTGTTTATTTTTTCTTACTGAGTTGTATGAGCTGCTTATATATTTTGGAGATCAAGCCTTTGTCGGTTTCACTTGCAAAAATTTTCTACCATTCCGTAGGTTTTCTTCTTGTTTTATTTCTGGTTTCCTTTGCTCTGAAGAAGCTTGTAAGTTTCATTAGGTCCCATTTGTTTATTCTTGCTTTTATTTCTTCTAGGAGAAAATTTTTGAAATATATGTCAGATAATGTTTTGCCTATGTTTTCCTCTAGGAGGTTTATTTTATCTTGTCTTATGTTTAAGTCTTTAATCCATTTTGAGGTGATTTTTGTATATGGTGTAAGGGTGTGTTCTAGCTTCATTGTTTTACATGCTGCTGTCCAGTTTTCTCAACACCATTTGCTGAAGAGACTGTCTTTATTCCATTGTATATTCTTGCCTCCTTTGTCGAAGATGAGTTGACCAAAAGTTTGTGGGTTCATTTCTGGGCTCTCTATTCTGCTCCATTGGTCTATATGTCTGTTTTGGTACCATTACCATGCTGTCTTGATGACTGTAGCTCTATAGTATTGTCTGAAGCCTGGGAGAGTTATTCCTTCAGCCTCTTTCTTTCTCTTCAGTTATGCTTTAGCAATTCTAGGTCTTTGATGGTTCCATATAAATTTTATTATGATTTGTTCTAGTTCTTGTTCTTGTGTGTTTCTAATTTTCTCTTGTTCCTCTTTTCCTTTTTCTTTGTTTATTTTTCTCTTGTACTGCCCAGTGAGCATGTTGTTGCTTCTGAAAATGTGGGCTGTGCACACCCTGCATTGGGAATAGTCAGATTGCCCTCCGTGCTGTCTCCATTGCTTTAAAAAGCAAAAACTTAACAGCTGCCTTGGTCCATGTATTATCCTAGTCATCTTTTTATTTTCTAATTTTTTGGAATATTTGCTTTGTTAGCACATCACCCACTGGTGTTTGATACCTGTTAAAATCCTTGCTTTGAGGGACATGTTTGGTCCTCCTTATATTTGGTGACAAATGAGCCCTTATTAAATTTGTTTGATTGTTTTGAAGAAGTGAGATGCGAATTGATTTAGGCGGCGGCTGAGGGATTCTTTTCATGGAGAATTTAAACTTGGAAAGTCAAAGTCTGCAGCATCTTGCTCGATTCCTGCTTTTACACAAACGTGATCAGCACGCGTTTCCTGGCTGTCGCTGTGTGACGTGCGTGACGGCGCTTCCTGGCCGGCGGTCACTGGTGAGGAAGTGGCCGGCTCGGGGGTGAGCAGCTGCAGGGGACGCTGTTGGAGGAAGCAGTCGTTTTTTTTTTTTTTTTTTTTTTTTTTGCATTCAACTTCCCCGTGCCATTTACTTTACTTTGCCTTCATAAAGGGGCCGAATTGGGTCTAAAATCCATGACACTATTTGTTCCCTTTACGAGGCTGGTTTTTCTGAGTATCAGGACAACATGGCCTTCTCCTAAGTAGCTGGCTCACCTGGATCTGTTGGACATAGGGATTGCTAAAGGAGCCGTAGCTTCCACTCTGCTTCAGCCAGTGGGCATTCAGAGCTGGGTCTGTGGTTTGCCTCAGCAGCCGTGCAGACCTCCCTTCCGCGACCTTTACTTTTAACCCTTGTTGGCAGTAAATAGCTGAATCCGTGTCTGTTGCAGCTGACGTCCACCACTAACGGCCTTGTCGTTAGTTTGCGGTAGTGTGTCTCCAACACCCCAGTAAACCGTGAAGGAAGATACTTTGGCCGACCTAGAACCTTGGATTCTCACCCCCACCATGGTTCATCTCACCCGGTGGAAGGGTTTGGCCACCACCATTATGCTGACCATGAGACCTTGTTTCTCCTTTCATACTCTGGTCCAAAAGTGGACACTTCATTTTTCACTGAATTTGTCTCGCTTGAGTCAGGCCAGAATATCTGAATGAGTCCATCACATTCTGGATGGGGAACAAAACAGAAGTAAGTGTCGCAAGTAGATGGAGTCTAGGCTGTCCTGTTTGGCAAATGCAGACTGGGATCTGTGATGGCCGGGCTGTGCCCTGGACACAGGCCTTTCCCGTGGCTCCCGAGAGCTCAGGGGTCGGATTGAGAAGCGCCTTTCCTGGGATCCTCCATCCTCATCTGCTCATTGGCAAGTGCGTCTGCTAATTAGGAGCTCCCCCAGACCTCGGGCACTTCAAAGCTTAGACCACGGGAGAAACTTGAGTCCCTTCTTCTGGGCCTCCTTTGTGAGAATCCAGTGCCTTCTGAGGTGACCAGCGGAAGGAGATGCCTACCCCTCCAGGGAGCACCCTACAGGGGACTGTTAGTCACTGCACCATGCTGTGAGCTAGTGGGGTTCCGGCCGTGGTCCCTGCAGAACCAGACTTGAGATGGGCTTAGCGATGGAAAAAATAGGACTGATTCCAGGGCAGGGCTGGGGGGAGGGAACAGTGGAAATTGAATGTGACCTCAAACACATAGGTGGGTTCTGGGGCTGTTACTCAAATGGGGAGCCTGGGAGGTACCTGCCAGGAATCGAATTCCAGAGTAAATGGTGGACATTTGGCATTTTTAAGATGCCTTTTGTCATTCAAGTTAGGACTTCAAAGAGGCACTCGTGTCTATGAGACTGGGGCTCAGGTGAAGGAGCCGGACTAGAGATACACGTTGGTGTTACGGAAATGACAGGCCAGCCAAGAAACAAGCACCACTTGGAGAGTTGGAGTACTCAGATTTATTACACCGACGGGCTCAGAGGGGCTTCTGCTCCGAAGCTCTGAGCACCTCCAAGACGTGCACATGAGGTTTTATAGGGTTAATTTCAAGTATGGGCTATTAGCCAATAAGGCTCAAACAACAGAAAGCAAGGAATCAGTACACTGAAGCTTATCAATTCGGAACAGATCATGTTACTGACACTTGTTGAGCTTGGATTTACGAGTTAGCTTGTTAGTCCAGTAAACTGACACTAAACTTCAGATTTATGAGTTAGCCCAGCTGGGCTTTTCCTTCACATTCCCCCCTCTTGATGCTTTCACAACCCTTGTTGGAGTAAGCATAATCATTTACCTGTTGCAGGGGCTCATAATTGGAGGCTAACATCTGAAGTTTTATAGCCTCTATTTGTTTACTGACAAAGCGGGTTAGGAAGTTTAGGGCATGGGGCCCAAATAGCAGAACTGCAAAAATCAGGAGTAAGGGAACTATGAACGGTGCCAGCCAGGAGGTCCAGCCCCAGGGGCCTGTCCATGGGCTCTTTTCTAAAATATGTTTTCTCTTTTTCACTCGGTCTTGTAACCCTTGAATCATTTCTCTGACAATTCTTGATTGATTGGCATAAAAACAACACTCTTCATTTAGGAAGAGGCATAGTCCCCCCTCTTTGGCCATGAGTAAGTCTAGACCCCTTTTGTTTTGTAAGACCACCTCGGCTAGAGAGTCAATCTGATTTTGCAGAGTTCCCAGGGTTTCTGCTATTTGTTGGAGATCACGGCTGAATTTACTTTTGACAGCTGCGTTGAGCTTTTGTCAAGATTCGGCCCTGTGTTGACTAGCCAGCTTCCAGGTGTGGCTAGAGCAGGGCTCGTCGATCCTTTTTTGTCCCTCTTGATCTTGATCTTGAGCGGGTCTCCCGGGACACTCTCAACTTTCCGGGGACCCTCTGTCTGAGGTGCAGTCGCTCTCTTGACCCTGGAGTGGTGGATCCAAGGGATGATTTCTGCAACTTTAACAGCTGTAGGAGTAGTTAATACCACTAAATATGGTCCCTTCTATGTTGGTTTGAGAGGTTCCTCTTTTCAATCCTTAACCCATACCTGGGCACCTGGTTTATGGGGATGCACTTGAACCCCTAATGAAATGGGGGTTTACTCTATCACCTAACCCCAAACTTCTCATAGTACTTTTCCTAGTCCCAACAGTTGTTGGTGGAGCCCTAAATTTTCTATTTCTAGGGTGGGATTTCTCATCCTGACTAAAGGTGGCAGTCGCCCATAGAGGATTTTAAAGGGAGAGTACCCAATATTAAATCTTGGGGTGCATCTAATTCGCAACAGAGCCGGGAGTAGAATTTTCACCCAGGGGAGCTGGGTTTTTTGGCTGATTTTAGCTATAATTTGTTTTAGAGTTCTGTTCATTCGTTCAACCTTCTCTGAGCTTTGAGGCCTGTATGCTGTGTGTAGGTTCCAGCGGATGCTCAGTGCCTTTGCCACTTGCTGTACAATTTTTGACACAAAGGCGCGTCCATTGTCAGACCCGATGGAGGTAGGCATTCCAAATCGAGGGATAACATCCCTGAGAAGAGCCTTTGTCATTTCCCTTGCTTTCTCTGTCCTGGTGGGGTAGGCCTCTACCCACCCTGTGAAGGTGCAGATGAAAACCAGCAGGTACTTATATCCATTACTGGGCCCAAGTTTAATAAAGTCCACTTCTAAATCTTTAAAGGGAGCCAATCTACATCGTTGTATTTCCATTGGCCCAGTGTGCCCTTTTTTTGGATTGTTTTGTGCACAGAGCAAGCAGCGTTGGGAAACTGATGGACACAGAGTAGGGAGACGAGAAATTAGGAAATATCGCTTTAAGAGGGCCTCCAAAGCCGTTTTTCTCATATGTGTGGCTTCGTGTTTTTGTTGGACTAAACGATAAGCTAGTCGTTCTGGGATGAAAACCCTTTTATTCATCATTATCCATCATCTGTCCTTT
The DNA here is from genome assembly GCF_048564905.1 of Vicugna pacos. Classification (NCBI taxonomy): domain Eukaryota; kingdom Metazoa; phylum Chordata; class Mammalia; order Artiodactyla; family Camelidae; genus Vicugna; species Vicugna pacos. The sequence continues at coordinate 65,537 of NC_133011.1, forward strand.
TTTTTCCTCTCCTCGTTTAACCTGTGTCCACTTGTTTTCATTGTGACAATATTCTGGGGCAGTGGGTAGCTCTGGCGCTGCCATAACTTTAATTACTGAGTGTTCCCAGGCGGCTGCTTCTCTTGCCTTTTGGTCAGTTAGCCTGTTCCCCTGGCTCACAGGGTCATTTTCTCTTTGGTGTCCCTTAGAGTGTCGGAGCCAGCCGACAATCGATCAGGTCCAGAAATCTGTGCTGCAGGACTGAGAAAAGGAAAGACGTAACAAAGAGACAGCAAGACAAGAAAAGTTGGGGTTGAGAGGGTCTCACTCTAGCCCGCAAGACGCTAGGTCAAGAGTGGACGACGAGTTTATTTCAGGTGGTTCTTTTATATGATTTTAACCCATTAGCTCATACATTCCTGCACGTAGGCAATAAAGCCTAACCTCGTGACTCGTATACATTCAACTCAGGTGATACATTCAACTCAGGTGATTGTTCTCTAAAAGGATCACTGATTTATGTGCCAATTGTATCTCTCCCTCCGAAGGTCTTTTGTAACTTAATAGCTCAAAGATGTTTCCTCAGGCATTAGCGCACCTGGTGCATTCTTTAGTAAAAGAGGTGGCGGGACAGAGATTGTTCTTACTCAATTGACCTTTGAGCCGGCCGCCCCGCACTGTGGGAGTTTAGGCCCAACCTTTGTGCTCGGCAGCCTCAATCTCAGAGCCTGGCGCCCTGCACTTTGGGGTTTTACGCCTAAGTTTTGTGCTCGGCAGCCCTCCGTCACGATCGGCTCCCCGCATTAGAGTGAATAATGGCCACATCCTTTGGATCCCATACTGTCTCCAGTAATTGTAAAATTTCTTTTTTGTTTTTGATTTCTTTTTTCCCAGCAGTCAGAAGTCCTCTCTCCTTATAGATGGCTCCATGTACATGCAAGGTTGTAAATGTATATTTGGAATCAGTGTATATATTGTTTTTCTTTTCCTTTTCTTAGTGCCTGGACCAGTGTCTAGATCTCTGCTTGCTTAGCAGACCATCTTGGGGGAAGGGACTCTGCCTTTATTACCTCTCGGGTTGTTGTTACAGGGTAACCTGTTCGCCGTTGTCTATCTTGTATGTAACGGCTGCCATCTGTGAATAGTTCCAGGTCTGGGTTTTGTAGGGGCTTGTCGGTTAGATCAGGCCTGCTTGTATACATCTCTTTAATGATTTTTTTGCAGTTATGGTCAGGCTGTCCATCCCCCTCAGGCAAATATGTGGCTGGGTTTAAGGTTTGCAGTCTCTTGACAGACTCTTGGATTTTTACATAGAAGCCCCTGGTAGTGGGTCATCTTTGTGTTAGTTATCCATTTGTAACCTGGGCCGTTTATCAGGGTCACCACAGAATGGGGCACTTTTACATTTAAAGTCTGTCCCAGTGTGAGTTTGTCTGCCTCATTGACCAGGAGGGCTGTGGCAGTGAGGGCCCCTAAACAGGGTGGCCATCCTGATGCTACAGGGTCCAGTCTTTTAGATAAATAGACCACAGGGCGCTGCCATGGCCCCACATTCTGAGTTAGGACTCCAAGAAAGCTTGGTCTCTTTTATGTACAAACAGATTAAACTCTCGTGTTACATCTGGTAAGCCTAGTTTTGGGGCTTGGGTTAGCAGTTTCTTTAATTGCCTAAAAGCATTTTTTTTGTTTAGTTTCTCATTTGAGGGTTTCTTTTTCTGATCCAGCAGTTGCTTCGTAGAGGGGCTTGGCTATTTTTGAAAACCCGGGGATCCAGATCCGGCAAAACCCAGCTGCGCTCAGGAACTCTCGCAGTTTTTTTTTTTTGTTTCCGGTCTGGGTATGGCGCAAATAACTTGTTTTCGTTCTGGTCCTAGGGCTCAGTGTCCCTCTGCGATAATAAATCCCAAGTATTTGACTGTCTTTTTGGCCTGGACCGGCTGAGCTGTTAATATCTTGTATTGTCCAGGTCCATTTGAGTAAAACCAAATCCATGGGGGTAGAGTCTGGGCGATATTTAGCCAGGAGTCAATGTAAGGGAATTGATCTGGGTGGCCTGGGGTTCCAGTGATTATTTGATAGATTGCTCGCACTGTTCCTAGGTCCAGAGTTTTTTCTGAGGGCCACTGAACTCCAAAGGCTGGCCATTTAAGCTCACCAAAGTGCAGAGCCTGCCAGGGGCCATTTAAATTTTACAGTTTCCTGAGAACCCCTTTTTGAAATTTTTAATCATGAAGTCTAGAGTGGTGGGTTTTGACTTAGAGCCTCCCATTCTTTTTAGATGTTTAAGGATAATAGTTCTGTTGCTTTAGATATTTGGGAAGGTAGTCTTTATATCTTTTTTTTCTTCACTTTTTAAAACACTGGAGTTCCCAGAGAGACTGTTCTCTTGTTGGGTCTATGAGTTGTTTTAAGGCTAATTTGGTCAAGGACTCAGGGTTTCAGTCACAGCTGATGTCTCTGGAGCTCAAGGCCTCAAGCAGTTCCAGGGACTTTTTTTATTAAATCCTCTCTAAATTCTGAACTAACATATCAGGGGCATGGGACTGACGGCAGATGGCAAAACAAATGGACTAGAAAAGGGACCTCCAGGGCCGGGCAAGCCTGGTCCTGAAGGAATTCGTCTTCTAAACTTGAGTCCTGGGGGTCTGGGGCTAGGCAAAAGGGGCACTACTTGAGTCAGTTCAGTAGGGGAACAATAAGTCTCGGGTGTTCTGTGACAGAGTCAGGTAGGAGACTTTCTCAAAGAAATAGCATCTTAGCCTCTGAGGGCACAGGGGCGTTGACTTATCGGCTGTCTATATCCTTTTTCCTCCCAGTGTAGCCACCCTGTGCCGGTGTCGCAGAGAAGACAAGGGAGGGTTTTCGTTGCGTCCGCCTGGCCGCTCCCCTCGCGGGGACGAAGGTGCCTCTTAGCTTTCGCGGGTCAGTATAAGCTGCTGACTCTGATCGGGACCCTGAGGGACCGATACAGCCCTGAGCCGTATGAGGTCACCACGGAACCGCAGGTTGGGACTCACTCGAACTCGGTAGCAGAAAGCCGTGGAGCTACAAACTTGAGCCTGATCGCATGCTTTACAAGCCGCTCATTTACTCATACACACACATAGAGGTTAACAACATTCCTCCCATCAATACCAATATCCTGTTTTCTGTAGGAGGGGATCAGCCTCCTCTTTTGCCCACTGGGACAGGACCTGATTCCTGACCTGATTCCTGATTTCCCCGTCTGAAATACCATCAGACGGAGAGCCTGTAGGAGGGGATCAGCCTCCTCTTCTGTCCAATGGGACAGGACCCGATACCTCCCGGGGGATCCTACCTTGTCTGGATGGCCACCTGGTGAGTCTGTCCGTCCCTCCACGGAGTCTGGCTCTGGTTGTAGCCCAGCCACCCTGGAGCTGAGTTGCCGTCACGAAATAGAACACGGAATACCATCGGGCGGCGCCACCTCGTTCGCTGCCGGAGTCCTGTCCCCCGGTCAGCCAGAGACACCAGTCCAGAGGCTCAAGGGGCTGGCGTGGTTGTATCTCGCTGGGGCCTCCAGAAATGTTACGGAAATGACAGACCAGCCAAGAAACAAGCACCACTCGGAGGGTTGGAGTACTCAGATTTATTACGCTGGCGGGCTCAGAGGGGCTTCTGCTCCGAAGCTCTGAGCACCTCCAAGACGTGCACATGAGGTTTTATAGGGTTAATTTCAAGTATGGGCTATTAGCCAATAAGGCTCAAACAACAAAAAGCAAGGAATCAGTACACTGAAGCTTATCAATTCGGAACAGATCATGTTACTGACACTTGTTGAGCCTGAATTTACGAGTTAGCTTGTAAGTCCAGTATACTGACACAAAACTTTAGATTTATGAGTTAGCCCAGCAAAACTCAGATCAGTAATCCGACACTTGTTGCACTTAGATTTGTTACTTAGCTTGTTAGCCCAGCTGGGCTTTTCCTTCACATTTGGAGTCCTCACTCTTAGCTGGTGTTCACAGCCTTGCATGTGAATTAGATCATCTCGAGAGCTGCAAACTGAGGCTGAGGGTGTGAGGGCTGTGCCTGTATTTGAGGAAAGCCCAGACCATGCAGCTTTGGTGTGTCTGTCAGTGGCGTTTGCGATTTTCAGAATAATGCCATTTATCTTTAAGGAGCCGGGGGGTGGGCAGGGCCAGCCAGGAAGAAATCTGAAGGGAGGGTCATGGCCACGTGTGTGTCTTGGGAAGTTGCAGAGTCTGCAGGGCCTGGGAGGGTAGACTCCTCAGAAGTTGGAGTTGGAGTGGAGAGTGGGGAGAAGGTAGTCACACTCACCTGTGAGGGAGGGGGGGAGTCCTTGGGAGTCCCCACCCTACCAGACTCGCTTTCTCATGAACAGAAGGCAATCATACATAGTTTCTGAGGTGAGAAGGGATGGGCGCTGAGAGAGGAGACAACCTGGGGAACGGTGCTTGAAAATTTCTGGAATAGTCTCCCTGAAAAATAGAATTAAAAATACCCAGACTCTTAAGAACATTGTTAGTGACTTGGGAGGAGGCAGTTGTTTTTCTGGCCTCCTAAGGGTAAGGCATGTATCCGGGGATACACAGAAGATACGGGCAGTCTGTTCCGGGGGCTTGATCGTTACCGGGGGAACAGTGCAAGTTTAAAGGGGGAGAAGGGCAGCGGAGGGAAACTAGCCAGGCCCCGTGTCAGGTACCAGTCGGCCGCCCTACTTGCGTGTTGCATTCACATCCATGCCTCCCAGGTGGGTGGTGGCAGCCCACTTTTGCAGATTGGGAAGCCGTCTAAGAAGGGTTAAGGAATTGGTCCGTTTAGTGGCTAGTAAATGCTGTAGCAGGATTCAAGCAGGGCCTTGTCAGACTTCAAGGGCATGTTTTCTCTACTAATTCCGGTAACTACCTGTTATACCTGGAATGGTGAATTGGGTCACTTTTGGAGCCTTTCAGAAAAAGTACGATTTAAGTGCCTCAGGACTGTTTCGCAAAGCTCAGTGTTCTTTGATGGTTCTGAAGCACCGCAGTGCTTTTCGCCCCACAGTGTTAAGGTCTTACTCCTTTGACGATGACGTGGTTGCAAATGACTTACAGGTGCAAAACCACACTTAGCTCCTGAAGGGAAACTCTCCAGTTCTCCCTTGATCGGCTTTCTTCCACGGAATGTAACTGTGCTGCAGCGTAAGCCTGAGCTTTACTTATGGAGTGAGGGTTTAATACCCAAAATTAGCATAAAACTGTCAGATGAAGAAAATCGACGTTTACAATTTATTTTTGGGTTTCATTAGTCAAGATATACTATCAGTTTATGCCTCATATAACAAATGAAATTGAGTACAGAACATTGCATTTCTTAATTTCTATTTAGAGTTCTCTTACCGAATAAGGTTGCCTGCTTTGGAACATCAGTTTCACCACCACGGCACCTATCAGTGTGTTGGTGTGATTGCATTTACAGAGTGAATCTAATCTGGTCTTCCTCAGCCCCAAACACTCCAGTGCAGAATCACGGGCTGTAGCCATCTGTTAGTCACGCAAATACTTCTAAAATTATATGATGCCAGAAAAGAAAGAAGAGAGAGAGAGACATTGCCTTTATCAAAGTTCCTTTCAATTCTAACTGCAAACTGTTGTTGAACAGCTCTGGTTTCCTTTGGATATGAATATATACATTTCTTTGCATGTAATCTGGGCTTTGGACTAGAACACCAAGCTCTTGCTGTCCACAAGCCATAAAAATAGTAGCCAAATTGCACACATGTGAAATAGTTTATAGTTTTTTCTGAGAAAGTATCCTTGAGTTTGGGATTGGGCTGTGATTTTTGCTTTTTGCTTCCCCCACCCCTCTTGTAATCTCTCACTCCTTCCCATGTGGCCCCCAAGAGTTCGTGTTCTCAAAGGAGCGGGCAAACACCGAGTTGGTCACCATGTACTTCTGCTGTAGACGGAGCCCAGCCAAGACCTAAAGGACATTATCAGAGAGGACTTCCTGGAAGAAATGGGCCCTACATTCAGTTGTGAGGACAGAGTAAGGGTCAGCCAGGAGAAGGAGTCAAGAATGTGGCTCAGGTGGCAGGTGAAGCCCGGGCAGAGGCCTGGAGGCTTTTGGTGTGGGAACCGGGGGAGAGTGCCCTGTGTGGTCCAGGGTGGAGGTTGCCCCTGCTGGGGAGGACACTGGAGAGTGTGCGGAGTGGAGGGCTTTGGAAGAGGTTAGGTTTTACTAGAACTGACACAGTAGGCAGTGAAGGGTGTCATCAGATTGGTACTTCTGGTTTTGCTTCTGATATTCTACAGACAGAAGGGTCAGGTCGAGCTAGAGCAGGTATGTCTGTCCCTTTGAGACCCATCCCATCATTCATTTATTCATAACAGGCGCAGTTCTGAGTGTTAAGGGGAGAAAAGTTTCAGCCACATTAGTAAGCTAAATGTATTTGGTTCTTGTGAGCTTAGCATTGTCAGAAGTTCACTTAGCCTAGAATGTTCTAGGAACAGAGGAAAAAATTGGGGAGGTTGGAGGGAGGGAAGGCTTCCTTGGGAAACAGTCAAAATGAGCCTGGAGCCAAGTGGGAAGTAGGAGCAGGTCAGGGGGCCCCTGAGGTCACTGGGGATGTGTGTACTGAGGTGAGGCTGGTCCAGCAGTGTCTGGGGTGGGGCTAGAATTTCACCAGGGAGCCTCTGAAGGGTTTGAAGTGGGGTGATGTAATCAATTTTGTGATTTGGGAAGGCTGCCGTGGCTCTGTGTGTGTGTGTGTGTGTGTGTGTGTGTGTGTGTGTGTAACGGGGAAGAGGGGTTGGGTGCCACCAACAGGGGGGTCATTAGAAGACTATTCGTGGGCTGGGAGAAGGGCTTCGGGACTGCTTGCGGATGGCAGGGGCAGTGTGGATGCCGGATTTCCTTATGGGGAGGGCTTGTTAGCGGGGCCGCCCTAGAGGTGACTTTTGGCTGGAAGAAAACAGATAGAGGCCGCCAGGTGGAGATTCCTCTTCTCTCCTTCCCTGCCTTGTGTGATGATCTTAGCTCAGCTAACTTTGGAACAGAAGAGCAAAGTTCCAGGGTCGCCCAGGACTTTGTTGAGCTCGTTCGAGTGAGATCTGAGAGGATTTATCCTTGTGTTGAGATCTGAAAGTTCACTTAGCTAGAAACGCCCTGTCATCTTGATTTCCAAAGGGGTTTTTATTCTTCAAAAAGATTGCCTTATTGGTGAGAGGAAATTTAATACACCTGTTGTCTTTCTCAAAAAAATCATATCTTTTAAGAACTTTAATATTCAAAAGAATAGGAATATATAAAAATGTTAAAGTAAGTCTTTGGTGTAGTTTCTTTGCTTTCTGAGCTAATGTGGAGTTAGAGCCTTTGCATTATTTAATAGCACATCCTTGTCAGTATTTCAAGAGCTGTTAGTGAGCGCCCGAGGCCCCACCTCTCAAAACATGATTAAAGTTTGCTCTGAAATAGTGAGGTCAGAAAGGTCTTGTTTGCAGAATTCAAAGAGTTGGTTTATAATAAGGAGCACAGCTCTCTTTATAAAATAATAATAGGTTCAAAATTAATAAAGTGGAGGATAATTGATTTTTTTAAACCTGAAACATAAACTTTCTTGTGCTAATGTTGCAACTGGAAATTTTGAAAAGAAAAATCCTACTGTAATATCATCTATGTGGAATAAATATATGACTTTCACGTTTGAAATGTAACTGCGCAGTGGTTATTGAAGTCAGGAGCTTTCCAGCTCAGTTAGTGGCAGTGGTGGTTGCTGGTTTTCAATGGAAGAGCCTTAATTTGCCTTCTTACCTTTTTTTTTTTTTTGGAGTGAGAGGGTTGAGTAGTGCTTTGCCAGCATGATTTTGGGGCAATTTTGGTGCAGATGTGTACCAGCAGTGAGATATTTCCATGCATTTTATTTTTCGGACATCACCAGGACACATGTGGGGTTTGTGCCTGCAGGCTGGGATGCTGTAGGGCTCCCTGATCCATCACCATTATGTCCTGGAGCTGCTCCGGTCAGTGAATGATTTTCTGTGGCGTGGAGGTAAGGTGGTCTGATGCAGATGATCAGATGTGCAGTTAAAGTGCTATTACTTGAAATAAGAGTAACCTAGAAACATGGCTCTAACAATACAGGATGAGGGAGGAGAATTGGCTGAGCTGCTTACAGTGGGGCGTCTTCTCAGGTGACTCCCTCACCGTGATTCCTGCCAATATCCGCCCCAGCCCTGCACGGTAGTCCTGCCGAAGCAAGCAAGCACTTTGCTCAGAAACGCACTGAATTTCCTTGTGCCTCTGTTTGTTGGCTTTTTTTTGAAAGCACATTTTGCCCTTTGCTTAAATGCCATCCATGCTAGTCACCCCTTACACTCATTCTCCTGGACCTCGTCCATACATAGCTGCTGAATGGATGAACAGAATGTAGTATCTCCATGTAGTGGAACATTATTCACACGTAAGAGTGAATAAAAAAGAAAAAAAAAATAAAGAGGAAAATGAAAAAGGCCACCTGTTCTGGGAAGTCCACCCTGACTTTTCAACCCGCACTTTTCCCTTTGAAACCCAATCACTTATGCTCCACTCTACTCTTTTTGATAGTAATTATCACCTTCTAATAATCTTTAACGTTTTCAAAAAAAAAAAGAGAGAGAGAGAGATGCTGATACCACTTAAACATGGACAAGCCTTGATAACAGCATGTTAAGTGAAAGGAACCAGACACAAACGGCCACATATTGTTGATTTCAGTGATCTGAAATGCCCAGAAAAGGCACGTGCAGAGGCAGAGAGCAGGTGATGGTTGGAATGGGCTGGGTGGAGGGGGATTAGGGAGTGACTACTAGTGATAGGGGGATTCTTTTGGGGTGATGAAGTGTTCTGGAAATAGATGGTGATGAGGGCTGCACAACCGTGAGTGTGCAGAAGACTGCTGATGCTGTCTCTGGGAGGGCCTGTTGTAGGGAGGCTTTATTTTGTTCTCATCCTGCAATGTGAAGAATCATCTGCTGTGGCCGTTCTACTCCTGTGAGAGGTGAGGTTCAGAGACTTTGTAGAGTCATGTTCCTTTTTTCCCCCTTGCTGAGTGTAGGCAAAAAAGGTTTAAGCCTGAGAAAGTGCTCCATCTGCAGAAATGTCTTTTAGTTTTGCATGGTGTAAAAATGTTGAGAGCTTTTAATCGTTGAGGCCAGTCTGTGGAGGGGAAATAGCCCGTTAAGTCTGGGTGAGCCCGGGGAGAGCCGCGCTTCCCTCCCAGACACGGGTGGGGATTTCACCCCTGTTCAGGCAGTGAAGGGCCCAGACCCGTGAGCGGAGTTGACAATCGTGAATACTTATGTGTATCCGCTGCTTCGTCTTGGATATTAATTTCAAACTGAGTCAGTTTGTGGCGGCAGCCTCATCCTACATCAGGAATTTATAGTATCTGCTCTTTGAGGTGAAGATCTGACAGACTTGATTATTAAACAATCTCCCTTGAATTGGTATCTCAGGTTCCTTTGTCAAAAGCAAAACAGCAGAAATACAGACATCCTTTAATGTCGATGTGACCTGGAACGGGTTTAGTCTCTGTGCTTCAGTGGCCTTATCTACGGGTGGGGAAGATGATAACAGTGCTTCCCTCAGAGGGGCTGGTGAGGGGAGAGTGAGAAGCACAAATGGAGGGCTTCCACGAGATGCTCATGAATGACCGAATTTAGTGCTCTCAGCCTGGTGAGGCCTCAGGGGCAGAGATGTCAGAATAGAGCAGTCCTAGCCGGAGCTCGATCCGTGATGGCAGCTGTTATGATCAGTATCACCACTGTGGGTTATCAGGTAGTTTTAAGACTTGGTAATATGAATTCATGAATAATGTTAGAAGACTAGACATCTCAGATCCAGTTTACGTAGTTCTCAAGATTTCTTCTGAGAAATGGATGGTTTCTTCCCCATCTTAAATCTGAAATGAGACTCTAAAAAATTCTGTATTCCTCCATCTTTTTGCTTTAATTCTCCATTTCTTAAAAAACAAAGTTTTTAAATGGAGTTAATGGGGACTGAACTGAGGGCCTCATGCATGCTAAGCACATACTCTCCCAAATGAGGTATAATCTCCCCCCTGATTTTTTTTTAAAATTTACTTTCTTAGTTTTCAGAGGTCAGAGACCTCTAATTCTTTTTCTAGAGATTTGTCCATGAACCTCTAAATCTATAATTAATGGACAAAACTTGGTTTATTAAAAAAATCAATAGAATATTCTGCAATCCAACCAAAAAGAAATGCTCATTGACTTAAAATGTTTCTCCTTTAAGGTGATTTCTCCTTTTTGGTCTCTTAATTTATTAACAGCCATCCTCATCATCATAATGACCAAACTCGTTCTGAGTGGACACCTAACTAAGGCTAAAATGCTTTCCTCATGTTTTACTTCATAGCAGGTGTTTGAGGGTAGGTATCAGTGTCTCCTTTTTTGCAGCTAAGGGATTGAGAGGTGGGCAGCTTGTCCCAAATCACACGCAGCTGGCGATGGATAGCTCGGTGCTGGAACCCAGGCTGCACAGGATGCATTCTTAATTGCTCCTCTAATCAGCCTCTTGTTAAGTGGTTACCCGTACCCCTGTGACTCCATAAATGGCCGATTTAAGCGATCTCAGCCTGATGAGGCCTTCAAAGGAGAGACACCAGTGAGAATGTGAGACAGAGTGGCATAAATTAAAATTGTACATTTTTACAAATGTTGCATTCTCAGGTAATTACTTAAAAAGTTTTTATTTTCTTTATTTTAGTGCTCCTTAAGCACTAAAAACAAAACATTAAAAATGATTATAGTGCAAAATAGGAGTGGGCTATAAAAGCCCAACCATTCCTTATGATGTTGCGTGTTTTTCTCTAGTGGTGCTTAATGACAGGAAAATTTACGAAGACTGAATTTGTTTTATGTAGTCTTAGTATGGAGATAAAGTTTGTCAGTGAATATTGTAAGTAAAATCTTTACTCTTTTCTTTCCTGATGATGAATATGTAAGTTGTTTTCATGGCTTAAGTACATTTCCTCGTTTGTGAAATTTGAGTGATGCCGTTTACCCTGTCTGACTGTGAGAGTAAATGCCTTGTATACAAAGCATCCAAGAGCTGCTTAGTAAAAATATGCCGTCACAATGAGAGATAGTTTCGAAGGATCAACTCTGAATACAAAAGAGGGTGGCTTATTTCTGATGCATATTCAATATGGATATATATGAATATATGAATATGGCTTAAAGTAACAAGGAATCAGGGTTTTGTGTGTGTGTGTGTGCAGAATGATATTTTAATGAAATCTGTATCATTCTAGTGAGACAGGGACTTTTTAAATTGCCTTAAGCAGACAACCTTGAAGATTATTTACACAGAATGTGTATTGTTACAACTCAGAATTCATGTTGCTATGTAACCATCCACACAGACATTTAAATTCGTAGAAATCTGACCAGAATCATTAAGTTTAGAAAAATCCACATTGATCATTTTCAGGGAATAAGCTTCTCTCTTTTGTGATTAAAGAAAATTTTGTTTTATTTTTATGCACACTTAATAGATTTTAAAATATCAAAACATTGATATGACATGTCACTGTTTTTAATAGAATAAAACTCATGCAGTTTTAATATGTAAATAAATGTTTTTGTATTTCAATACACTTGTATGATTTCCTGGCTCTTTGAGAAGTATTTTGCAAGATACTTAGATTACCTAATGTTAGAAAAATACAGACGTGACTCTATGAATATAGGCCTAGTACAGATCTGTTGGTTTTTGCTACAGTGCAAGACATGAGGCCTAGGAGAGCTTTACTGCCGATGGCCTGGAGGACTGATCCCATGTCTCAGTCTCCCCTCCTGTAAAATGAAGTGGCTGGACTGGATTCTTTCCTCTTCTAAGATGAGTTTCCATGAGCCTGTGTCTTTTGTTATATTCAGGAATATTAGCATTATCAGATTCAATACTTAGTACCCCTCCCTTCCCCGAAGCGAAGTGCAGTATGTGGTACATAAGATTTTAGTTATCTGATTCTTGTTTCTGATCCAACAGGCAATTTTTGTGTTGCATGTTTCCCGGGAACGTGGAAGGTCTTTTTAGCCATAGGTGGCGTTGTTGCAACTTCTTAAAGTATTAATTTTCCTGTTTGTAAAAGAAGGCTTAAACAACGTTATTTTTTTTTTGTTTGTTTCCTTTGCTTAGCGCTTCAGGATAGCACATTGTCCATTATGTCTCTTTACCTGGAAAAATTATTCTGCTCATATCTTAGTTTATTCTGTCATCTCGCTGTAAAATGTTCTCGTGAACATTTCAGACTTGCTGTGCAAACAATGGCAAAATCGGACTTGTCTTCCAGTGTTAGAAACCAGTGAGTCAGGATTTTATAAAAGAGCTAGAAGCGGCCTCTGGAGCACCTTAAAGCTGAAAAGTGTATTGAGTTCCCTGAGTATTGACCCTGCCGCTGTGTGTTAATTGGTGATAGGAGATTTGGTACGTATACGAAGGGGTGTAGTGTTTTGACTTGGGTTTGCGTGCACGCGCTGCCACTGAGCCACGTGAGCCTGAGTCAGTTCATTCTGAGTTTTACCCTCGTCTGTGAGATGGGGACGCTCGTATCTGCTTTGTAGAATTGTGAGAAGTAGAAATTATGTAAAGTATTTAGCACAGTGGGTATGTCAAGAGGGCTCATAAACTTTAGCTGCTGTTTTGTGTGAAGCCATCATTTTACAATCTTTGGCAATTACTAAGAAACAGGAATGTAAGAAAAGCTGGTTTTATGATGAAAGATATTTGAGGAGGTTCCATAGTTCCTATAACCATAATTTAGCATCAGCAGAGTCAGGACCGTTACACAGTCGCCCTGATCCAATGTTAAGCCACAGAATTATTTGTTACTTCATATATGTTGAAGCTTAAGGAGACCCAATGCTTATACACATGTTGTCTCCAGCAGCCAACTGAGAGATGACACCGAAGAACAGGCAGGCGATAAATCCCTCATTTATTAATGATGAAGCCACGTTCTCCATGAACTTCAGGACTGTGGGAAAATGTGTGTCATGATACTGTGTCCCAGAAATAGAGACTCAAGCAGTCCCAGGTAACTCTGGGCCACAGCGAGCATTCCCTTGAGAGGATCTGTCCCATCATGCACACGGCTGTCCTGCCATGGAACTGAGCATCCCGGGTGCTTCCCAAGGGTGGCCAACACAGGAGGGAAAGAAAAGGTTTCGTATGCCCTGCTTGTCTCCCCGGACTCACACCTCAATCTGTTAGTGTGAGGAGGGCTAGCCGTGGGTCAGGGGTCAGGGGTCGGGGGTGTGAAGGGAGAAGCACTCTACATGGCCCAGAGAAGTGGGGAGGAGGCATCCCCTTCCTCAGTTTAAACTGGTGGTGGGATGGAAAACAAGGGAGCTCCCCAAGAGTTTATAAGAGGGGAAATAAGATTTCCTTTGTGACTTAGACTAGACAGGAAGCACAAAAGATGATTAGAAGGGAGACTTATAAATCACTTTCATATTAAGTTGACAATTGTTGAGCACGTAAAATGTGCTAACATTCTTTTCTGAGCATTTTACAGAAATGAATCCTTCAATCTTCACAAGTGAGTAAGGAAGGATCGATTGTTATCCCAGGTTTACAATGTGGAAATTGAGGCACGGAGAGAGTAAGTTGACCAAGGTCACAGAACTAGTAAGTGGCAGAGCTGGTATTTAAACCCACGCTGTCTGGTTTCCAGGCTCCCAGGGATGGGCTTTGGGTGTTTAGATGTATCTGCATCCCTGGATCTCTGTACCTCTGTGCATCAGTTAGCCCAGAAAGGACAGGGAAAGGAGAGTTACACAGGTGCTCACAGTCGTGTCTCGGCCACTGTCCAAGGAGAGTGCACTGTGATTGGCGTTAATTGTCTTCTAGGCAGCAGATCTGTTCGTATAACAGAAATTTAGTCCATTAAGTTAATCTAGAAACCCTTCCTGCTCTGCTTCTGTCTAGGCCTGCCCGTGATTGGGCCATTGAGGAGAAACTGTACTCTTGGTTGAACTCTGATATTTCAGTCTGGTTTGTAGTTTCACATCTCCTGTTACATTAATAAATTAAATTTCTGGTTTTCTTGCATCAGTGTCTCATTAGTTTGGTTAATGTGAAACCAGTCCATGGGAGCCCAGGGGTGCTGACGGTATAATTTCTGAGCACGTTGTGGCACTTCTACCCGTGCAGAACTGGCTGGAGGATTTCTACCTTCCTCACTGATATCCCCCAACAGCGGGGTCCTCTCCCACCCCCGGATGTGAGGCTGGGAGCTCTCTGAGTAGGCCAGTCAGAGGCCAAGTCCACCAATCAGAAAATGATAAAGTACCTGGAAGTGGGATTAATAGAAGAAAAGACTTCCAGGTAGTCCGATGGGCTGTTAGAGTCCATTTGGTGAAAAGCTGTCCACTGTCTTTGGTTGAGCTGCTGCTTTGCTGTTGAAAAGTCTGGATTAGATGAAGGGATTTTAAAAAGCAGAAAGGAGTGATTTCAGGTGGTACGTCCACACCGGTGAGAAGTGATGGATGACCGCCTGTGTGAGGCATAGACAGAGTCTTACAAACTTCATAAAACAGCTTTAAAAGCTCTTCCATCTGAGTGCACTTCATATGGGGTCTAGTTCATCACTGGTCGTGCTGAGAGGGCAAATAATTGATGATGGCAGAAAGGACACGGAGGCATCAAAAAGGTCTCAGTCATTTTCCCTGTTTAAAGGATGAGGCACAGTGTAATATATTTCAGCTGGTTTTTCACTGAACACTTTTGAGTGTTTTCTGGGACTCCCCAGTTCCCCAAGGTTCCATGCAGCTGGGTGTCCCCTCAGAGCAGCACTGTCAGCGCTTGTCCTGGGCTGACGTGGTGTCACGGGGAGCAGGACGGTCACTGTCCCCGGCTCCTCCGAGCTCCGTCTCCTCATCCGCAGCGCCGGGTTTCTCATCCGTGCCTACTTAGTAGGGTTGCTGAGAATCACACGTGATGGTGGTCAGGTGTGATTTGTGGTTGTCTCTGTGATTGGCATAGAGTCAATATTTGATAGAAACACTTGTTTTTTTTTATCATAATTGTGGCTCCTAGATTACAGTGGTTTTTAGTCTGCATTTTTTATAACTTCATTCTTATTTTTAAATATGCAATTATTTTTATTTATTTTTTTGGTGGTCCTGGGGGCTGAAGCCAGGACATTGTGCATGCTAAGCAGGTGCTCTACAACTGAATATTACCCACCCTCCTTGTCTGCACTTAAAAATACATATTGCAATAGACAATATAGCTCTTAAACACCATCATGGGACCTAGTCTCTGTATAGACAATTGAACACGTATGCTATTGCAATAAGAATAAATGTAGTTGGGACATACCTTCTGAATCTGTTAACGTGTTTAAAAACGATCATAGCTAGTGACAAACACGAGTCTTGGATCCACTACTTCTTAGGGTTTGCTTTGCCATCATGGGAAATTACATTCTACAGAGAAGGCTAATTGGGTCTCTTTGATATTTGGATGATTTAGCAGATGACCAAGGTTTTCAAAAGCTGACAGTTTTGCATTTTATACTAACTACAAAGTTATCTTCTTGAAGTTGGATGTCCCCAGATTGTGAAATGTCAATTAATTCAGTGTGTATATGTCTGTGTCTCTGTGAACGTGTGTGTGTGTGATTTCAGGAGAGTAGACATAAGTTCCATATAGCCTCCTGATACCTTTCTCCTCCAGTTCAAAGTGTAGGCATAAATTTACACAAATAAATTGATACTCTTTTGTCATTTGGCATATTGGTGGGAATAAGAGGTTCTCATAATTGTTTCAGAAGGGTTGGGGAGCATGAGCTTAGAAAATGTGAGGAGATAGAGGCATGGAGTTCCTTTACACTTTGTGCAGGATCAGAAACAGTAACTTTTCTTTTTTCTTCTAAAGCAAACTGGCACTGAATTATAACATACTATTACTCAGAATTGTTTTTCTGTTCAGATACAAGTGCGTCAGATTTCTCAAGGCAACATGAAAGATGAAATGTGTTTTACCAGCTATCTTTAAAAGTAGTTTTATTTTTCAAGTAAAAGGCTGTAGCCTGTTCGTTCTTCCAGCGGTACAAGAAATTCTCATTGATCCAGGTACATGGTGTATGTGCTTAGTTTCTTTGGGTTTTCTTTTTTTTTTTAAGTGCTTACTGCATTGTGCTGTGAATGAAAGTATAAAATTTCTGCATTTTGATATTTAGAACATGCTGATTTATCAGAACTTTTAAAAACCTGATTGTTCTTTGGTCGTTGCTTTGTGGGGCAGCCTATTGATTTCTGTTGTCTGTTAAAGAGGGAAATTCTTCCGCTAGCCTGCAGATCATTAAGTGAATGGTTTGCAGTGTGCCTGTAAAATTAATTGAATGCATTGAGCATGTTTGTGCAGTGAATTTATAATTGACACATAGTAATGACTTTGCTTTGATTCTTTGGATTTTCCTCCTCTCTACAAGAAATTGAATTCTCTGTTGCATTTTGTATACGTGTTCTTCACAGGGGAAGAAATTTTGCTTTTTTTACAGAGGTGGATTTTCCTATCCCCTCTGAATGCCTTCTGTAATTAATACAGCAAAAATCTGTTATTGCAGTGCTTCATGATTTCATAAACTATTTTTTGGCTTAATCAGAAACAATGACAAAGAGTGATATAAAAAAATATGAGAAACTTCCTTCCTTTGAAAAATAGAAATGAGGTGGTCAAGCTCACGCATGCCTTGTACCTGACATACTTAATTTCATGTCATTGTGTATCATGATTTGGAGATGGAGTTGCTTCAGGTTTGTAGATTTTTGTTTGAACATTATTGTTGAATCCTTCCTCCAGGCTGATGTTTCCTGTTGGGTTTGTGGAAAGTGTAGAAGAAGGGAAACAAATGCTTTGTTTTGTTTTCAGGAGGCCTGAGTTGCTGATAAGAGTTGAGGGTGGGCTGAGAAACAGAGTGACACGCCCTCTCCTCCCAGCTGAAATCGATGAACAATGAAATCAATTATGTGTATCGGCATTTGAGCAATAGAATTCAGCGAGCCCAAACTGGCTAGTTAAGCCCAATGGAAAGTACTGAATACACCTGCAGAATTAGGTGTTTACCAAGAAGAAGCAGCTTAGAGCAATCAGAAAAATCAGTCATACGATGAGATATAAAAAGAATATAATATCTTTTGTTTTTGAAAATTTTCTGTTATGTTGTGTAGAGATAAAATTAAATTTCAAGCACCAGGAATTAAGAGCTTGAGTGGTTCTGTGGGATCGTTATTCAGGGAGGTGTCTAGATCCAGCTAGAGTGACTGAAGCTGACAGGAAAATGACCAGAGCCAGGATTTGTCATCCCAGGGTGTTCTCCATAATGGTTCCTTGTGGGAGCTCATGATTGGGTTAACAAATTATAACAGACCCCAGACGCCTGTCTGTGCTTAGTAACTGCTTTGAAAGCAGTGGCCTGTGCAACCTGAACCCTGTCTCCTTGCCTTAAAAAGCAGAGACAATTGTTTGCTTGCATAGTTGAGGTTTTAGATAGCACTCTGCTCATTGCAAAGCAAGGACCCAGGACCTCAGCTATAAACGCTGGGCTTGTGTGCTGTTAGTCTTTTATCCCCCAAACAAGGACCTGGCTGGTCTGGTGGTCTGCTTTGTAATGAACATATTTAAAGAATGTATCTTGTTCCCCTCACCCCATGACTTCCCTAAAGATACACTAAGCCTTTTTACTCATGGTGGATTCTACAATCTCTGTCTCATCCTGTCTTTCCCCCAAGTTCCTGCTTACTATCACACAACTGTTAATGACTTTTTCCTTTGCTTATACACAATAAATATGAGAGCGCTTGAGAGGGTCATGGAGTTGGCTCCCTACTCCCTCTCGCTCAGTTAACTATTTCCACAGAGTTTTGAGTAATTCATTCCGTGTCGGTAAGACTTCTGCCAGCCAGAACCCTCAGTTCCAGGTGAGAAGAATGCAGGCTCTATATCTCCTACCCGAAGGAAAGAGAGAAGAGAATTGAGATCTGCTCCCCCGTCGTCCCTTCCTGCCCCAGGGCCACTCCAGTTCACCTGCAGCCGTCTGGCCTCTGCTCACAGGGCCTCTGTCCCAGGACTGACCACAGCCTTTTCTTCCCTTGTCAACATTCCCTGTGCCTTTCAGAATTTGGTCTCTTCTCTGCAATTCAACCCTGGCAGATGTGATGGTGGTTCAGCATGTTGGTGGTCAGCGTGCTGGTGGGCAGTCACCTGGGTACACCCAGGAGCCATGCTAATTCTCCTGAGTCTCTCAATCGTGGTTACAGAACTGTCGAGCACCGGAGGAAGCCCATTCACGTGAGGCCAGCACAGCATTGCATCACTTTCATTTTATTTTTGAATTTTCAGTGGAGAAATTATTTGTAACAAACGGTTCCAGATTTTCGGCCGCTTTCTTTCCTCACCACCATTTCCTTGTCGGCTCTGGTGCCTGTTTTAAGAACCAGGTTTCTTCTCTGGTCATTTCTAGCAGCTGGGCTTGCCGAATCCTTGATATTCATTTGAAGCAGAATGCTTCATCGTGATGTGAAACTGATTATCCTTGTCATTTCTGAATATTTCATGTACATTCAGCAACTATTTCAAGTGAAATGCTCTTGTCCAATTTCGGTTAACTCACATTTGCTGACCTGCTGCTTTCATGCTGAGGCCAGTTTCTTCTTCCTGTAATAAAAGTTAGCAATTTGCATTTACTATGGGAAGTTACTGGCCCGAGGTGCTTTTGTTCTTCGCAGTATTAATACAACTCACCGAGTAAAATGTACAGCACCTTTTACTCTATGCCGAGAATTGTGCATCCCAGTCAATCTTAGAACATTTTCAGCCCCCCAGTAGGAAGCCCCGTACCCATACGCAGACATTCCCATCTTCCTCATCCTCCCCCAGCCACAGGCAGCCACTCTTCTCTCTCTGTGGATTTGCCTGAGCTGGAGATTCCATGTAAATCGAGTCATTTCATGTAAATGGAACCGTCTATGGTGACTGAATTCTTTCAAACTGAGTAAAGTTTTCAATGTTTGTCCGCATTTGTCCACGTTGTGGCCTGTCTCAGTATTCCTTGCTTTGCTATTGCTGAATAATATTCCACTGTATGGCTGGGTCCCTCTGTTTACCCTTTCATCACGTGATAGACATTTGGGTTGTTTCTGCTTTTTGGCTGTGATGAATAATCGTGCCATAAACATTCCTGTAGGAGTTTTTATAGGGACATTTGCTTTCAGTTCTCTTACCTGTGTCCCCAGGAAGCAGAATTGCTGGGTCATTCAGAAACCAAGTGTTCAACTCTCTGAGGACGTGCCAGGCTGTTTTCCAAAGTGGCCATGCTTTGTTACATCGTCACCAGCAACTGCTGTGTGCTCTGCTTCCTCTGTGTCCTCATTAGTGCTTGTTACACTTTTTTTGATTATAACCTATTGTAGTGAGTGTGAAGCGGTTTCTCCAAGTTATTTTGACTTGGTTTCTTTTACAGCTAATGATATTGAACATCTTTTCATTATGCTTATTGGCCATTTTTACATTTTCCTTTAAAAATATCTTTTCAGATCATTTATTCATTTTTTAATTGAGTTGCCTTTTTATTGTTGAGTTGTTGGGGCTTTTTTTATCTTGGAAATACAAATTCTTTATCAGATAAATGATTTGAAATAATTTTCTCCTGTGTGTTGTTTTTTCACTTTCCAGATGGTGTCCTTTGAAGCAAAGTTGTAAATTTTGATGAACTCCAGTTTATCTGTTTTCTTTGTTCCTTGTACTTTTGGGGTCATATTTAAGATGTGAGATTTTTATTTAAAATTTTATATATAAAATAACTTAATTCTTAGGACCGTTCTAGGAGACGGGTGCTGTTGTTGTCCCCAGTCTATGGACAGGAGACTGAGATGCAGAAAATTTCCCTGAATATCAGGGTCACAGCTGTCCAGTGGTGCTGTGGGATTTCAGGCCCTCTTGTTTGTCCCCAGCATCTGTGCTCTTCACCACCATGCTCTACTCCTTCCTGGAATCGTTAATGAAAATCTTTCCTTCTTTGATTTCTTGTTAGTTTTTTTCTCATTGGGGACCTCATCTTCTCATTTTCCTTGCAGAGTTCAGTGTAGGTTTATTTTAGGTCTCATGTAGGCAGAGGTATTGCTATCAGTTAACTTTTTTATTACTCACTCTGTAGTGATGTCTGTTGCTAATTGACCTAATCAAGTCATGCTTAAGTCTTTCCTGCTCATGACACTAAAAACAGAGTCATGACTTACAGAATGCTCAAAGAAGAAAGTACTTGATTGATTTTATTTTGCTAACCAATCAAATAAAAACCCCAGTGTTGACATAGATTATAAGCCCTCCAGAATAGGTTCATTGTCTTCCTTGTGTTTCGTTTGTTTGGTCACAGTGTCTGGATAGTGCCTTGCTATCCAGCAGTATTGTTAGGTTATGGTGCTCTTGAATCATTTTAAGGACAGAATTTTGACAACAGACTGTGTTGTTCATTTCACAAGGGAAAAGATAATATAAAAATACTGCTCAGATCTATTTTAAAATTAATCTTGGAATTTTGAGAAGTGTTCGAGAAACCATACAAAGATCTTTTTCACTAATTTTAGATCTATCTTAGACACATTATGGTTACATAGCAGACTACCTTTCCAAATATATTTGACAAGAGGGGTGTATTATTGATTATTTCTTTTACTTGAAATATTCTACCTGGGATAAAGTAATCAGAGCCCATAAATGAACAAATGTAACTTTGCATTTCTATGCAACATTTGAGCAGACTTCATATATTTATATATAATGTATATGGCTGTGTGTTTTAAACAGTCTTTCAGTGTTTTTATAGTTTTTCAGCAATATTCTACCTTTAGAATTCTTCTAAGAAAATCACCCCCGTATCTAGTGCAGTTTGTACTGTGTATCCTGTCTTATGCATGGAATCCCACTGTCACCTCAGTGAGGAATTTCCTCTCCTACTGAGTTAGTAGCAGAGCTACAGGGACTGGGATATCTAGGCCTTTGCTCTCCATGTGTTTGAAGTTTGCTGTCAATCACGATTTTCCCTTTCTTGGGTTTTTATTGTTCAATTAGAATTTTTGAAAATAACTATTAATATGTTGTACCAGGCTCCCAAGAAACTTGATGTGTTTGTGCTTTCCAGTTTTCAATTTATGAAAAATGTAAATGCACTCTTCTTTTTAAGTAGTCATTTTTCATTAGATATTTGTTTCTCTCTTTATAGTTATATTTTTCCCAATGAATGAGTTAGTGTGCATGTTTTAAAAGATACATTACTATTTTTTGTCTTATTGTAACAGTTATTTTCATTGTAGAGAATTTACAAAATAAGGATTAACACAGAAAATAAGTTAAAAATGGCCAGTAATCTCCTCACCTAGAGATACAGGTGTAAGTTTTGAAATTGAGAATTACAAGTCCTCTCACGTTGTTCTACTTTTTCAAGGTCGCTTTGGTTACTGAGACCCTAGAATGCACATATGATTTGTAGCAGCAACTAGTCAGTTTCTGCAGAGGAGTCCGTTGGGATTCTGATCGAGACCACGTTGAACAGACGGATCGCTCTGGGGAGAACTGCCATCCCAAGATCATTGTCTTCTGACCCAGGAATATGGGTGGTGTGTCTCTCCAGGTATTTAGATCTTCTTTAATTTTTTTCAACAATGTTTTGAGTTTGCAGAGTTGTATTTTACTTTTTTTTGCCTTTATACTGAGGACAAGTGTGCAAGGTACCGGGATCAGAAGTGTACTTGAACCCTGCTACTTGCTACCACCATGGTCGCTGCGATCTTGCTTCGCCTGCTCTACAATCTTGCACAGAATAGGACCTCAGTAACTCTCTCGCTCTTGAATGATTATATGATTGTTGGATGATGCTTGAGAGTCTTTGTGATGATTTTTTTTCCCCAGCCTTTCCCCACTTCTTTACTATGCCCTTTCTCTTCCTTTCCTCCAGTCTGGATTTCAGTCTACATGTGGCATTGACTTTTCTTGTCTGTAGACACTTCCTTTCACTGGTTCATGATAATTTTACATGTGTGCTGTGGAAACATGCTAGAAGTCAAGAAAGAGCAAATTCATTTCATGCTAGTATTTTTAGAGTGTGTTATTGTTTTATCGATTGAAATTAAATCAGGCTGACCCCCTGAGCCTTCCTGTGAGCTCTTTTTGCCTTCCTACATGTGATACTGCTCTGGTTGCTGCATGTGCCCTTTCCCCAGCCTTGCTTTTGGAGTTGAGTAAGTCACCATAAGTGGAGCATTCTCTATAAAAGATGAGGAGAACATTTGCTCCTTATCCCTGGTTGGGGACTTGGATGAGAAGAGGTACCAGTTAAAGAATGGAGCCCCACCTCATTCTAACCCCCGCCCTTTCCGTTCCTTTCTCCAGGGGACAAGAGTACAATTCAACAGTATATAGATTGATTGTGAGCTAATGAGATAGACAAGACAACCGAACATTTATTAAATATCCTTTCATGCTAGAAACAAATGTATTATACACACAAAAAGCACATAAAGCACAGTAGTACTGTGGTTATAAACGTGGGTCCGAGTTCGAGTCCTGCTCTGGAGTGACCAGTCCTGTTAGATGGAGAACTGGTAGGTCAGCTTAGCCTCTCCCGGACTTGTTTTCTGTCCTTCAGAGACGGGGCTGTCTAGGGATATAAGAGGTGCTGAGGGATATAAATGACGCACGTGGGCAGCCCGAGCACAGCTGTTCCATGCTCGTAAGTGCAGGATAGCATAGCTTCTGCGGTGACGGCTTTATGACCGCCCCGTGTAGACTCTCAGTGCTCCGAAAGGATGCCTTGTGGTTTGGAGATGGGATTCTCACGTCTGTAAATACCCAAGGATTGTGTTATTGGGCCCTGCTGATTTGAATCTATTCTTTAGAAGGTACATATTGTAGATATGTTTTTAAGCATGCATGCTTTTTTTTTTATTATTTATAGTTCTACCCTCTCATCTCATGGTGTGACATTTCATGGAATCCAGGAAACAGCCCTAAGCTACCTGCCTCTTCACACTTCTCCGTGGTGGTTTTCTTACCTGACTAGAAGAGGGTTTTGCATAGGAAATTTTCTTTGGTCCCCTTTTCTTGCAGTCTCTCTGTCTGTCCATCTCTCACCTGTCAATCTGTCCATTTATCTACCCACTCATTCTTCAGACTTTTTCCAAAAAGCATTTCAGGCGGCTTACAGAAGAACAGATACCAAATAAACAGGTGAGAAAATGGGGCCAAATTCAGACAGTGAGGCTAGGAAGGGAGCCTGTGTGAGGGTTGCAGGCGTGAGAGTCACGGCTCTGCCCTGTGACTTGTAAGATCGACAGCAAGTGTGTGCCTGAGGCTCCCAGCAGACACAGGGAAACAGGGTTTGAGGGAGATGCTTACTGGCTGTGAAATAAATAAGTGGCTGGGGAGAAGCCCAGCGTTTCCAGCTACTAAGGTTTAGGAGAATATTTTGAGTGTGTTCCAAAGTCAGAGTATTGCATCTTTTCCTTTGTCAGAGATCTATGTATAGTTGGTTACATTCTATGCCTGGAAATTTCTCCAAAACTGCTTCCCACGTGAGTCCCATGGCTCGGGAATCGGGTGGTTCTGCTCATTGACGGGTGTTGGCCAGAAACAGAAAATGACCGCCTCAAAGGAGCCTGGGATTTGTCAGTTATGTTTTGTCAGTACGGTAGAATTAAAAAAATGTTTTCACAATATCTCTCCATCTGAGGTGGCAGCATGTTCTCTTACCAGTATGAGAAGCTCAGGGCCACGGGATGGTGCTGGCTGAATGCACTGCCATCAAATCAGCTGAGCTAGTCACTGCAGGTGTGGTTTTTTTACATACGGCATTTCATGTTCTTTCCTAGAATGTTTCAACAGGGAGTTAATTAACTGAGTCAATTAACATTTAATAAATATGATGTTTTGTTGAAAAGACAGTTATAGGCAGAATATATGCGGTGAAGACTTTAAAAACGGTTTCATTACTAAAATTTCAGTAGGGAAGATACACAGTTTTCTTATTTATGCCTCTCTTTTAAAATAACAAAGAAACAAGACTGCGGGGAGCTGCCTCATGAAGTGAGAGTCTGGTAGACAGGAGTTAACTGTCCTGATTTACAAGACACAGCCCCTGCGGGGAGCTGCCTCATGGATTGAAGGTCTGGTATCCGGGAGTTAATAGCTCTGTTAATAAGACTTAGCTCTGGGAGGATTCTCTGTCCCGCCACCTCTACGTTCTTAAGATAAAGGATTAACAGATGTTTTCCCGGAAGGAGTTTCTGTGTTTTGTTCTTTGCCCAAGAAAAATAAGATAAGGGCAAAAACAGGACTCCTTAGACTGATGATTGTAAATGTCATTCCTTGAGGTTAGCATGAGTGTAATCGTAAAAAAATCTATGTAATCTTTCTGGTATTCAATGTTTCTTCCTTCTTGCATACTATAAAAAGAGTTGCAAAATAAACTGCGTTGGCGGTGTCTGGCCTGTTCTTTAGCAGTGTAAGACTCGTCCCTCTCGACCCCATTCTGTGTCTGTGTGCTTTCTTTTCTTAGTCGTGTCGACCGCGTCTTCGGACCTGTTCGTTTTGCCGGCAGGCTCCGGCACAAGACAGAAAAGGCAGAGGATGATTTCTGTTCTTCCTCTCGGCTTGCAGGTGCCCTCACCTCCAGTGGCATCCATCCAGACACCAGCACTGACACTGGTCGTGCTCAGAACTGCCTCAGCCCTGAAGACACAACTGACAACTAGAAGGGGTCCATGCCCTGTTACAGCAGGTGCTCTCACTCTGTGGGTCCTTATGTAACTGCGCGGTGTTAATCAGGATCACCCGTTCTACACTATGTGGCGCTGCTGCCGTGTCTCCTAGTTACTTGTTTCTGTAAGTATTCATGTATTATTCTCCATTGCGTGGTACTACACACCTAAAAATGATTTTTTCAGATGAAAAATAATATGCATTTAATATAATAAGTTTGAAAAAAGGGACAAAAGAGACTATCCTGGTCCCGCTACTCAGAGATAATAATTAACACGTTAACATCTATTTTCTGTTCTTTTCGTCAGTGTGTATCACCTCTGTCATAAAAAACCAGCAAGCACTCTGTGCCTGTTTACTGTGTGGAGAACTTCATTTCCCATTCGGCTTATTACATGTTTTTCTACAATATTCTATCTCCCCTGGCATGA
The DNA here is from genome assembly GCF_048564905.1 of Vicugna pacos. Classification (NCBI taxonomy): domain Eukaryota; kingdom Metazoa; phylum Chordata; class Mammalia; order Artiodactyla; family Camelidae; genus Vicugna; species Vicugna pacos. The sequence goes on from NC_133011.1 coordinate 90,733, forward strand.
TTTTTAATGACCAGTATAGCATTCTGTCTTATGGAGGCATCGTCCATTTTAATTCGGGCTCCAATAAACTTTTAAATTCCAAATATACTTTACTGAAATACTGAAAAGAGAACTGTGGTAGTAGAGGAAGTCCCCTATCTCCCTTCCCCTTATTTCCTGAGGTAAAAGCTGTTGAAAATTTGCTATATATATTTCATGACCTTTATGCCTATGAGATACATATATATGCACATATGAGAAATCAATTTATATGTGTGTGTATATATGCTTTATTTAAAAATGAGACCATACTATATGTTTTTCTGCAGCTCGCTTTATTCACTCAGGGGTATATCATAGACGTCCTCCCACTCCAGACTCACCCGGTCCTTTCAGATAGATTGGAGGGGTCTCCTGATGTGCGGGTGTCGTCTCTTGTCCACGGACACATTTGGTGGAAGAGTGCTGTGGACAAGGCCCTGGACCATGCCGGAACGCAGGCTCCCTCAGCACCTGCAGCTCGCTGTGATTTACCGCATCATTATCTTGATGGTGGACAGTTAAGTTTTCTCCATTTTCCACTGTCAGAAAGGATGTTTGTCTGGCATCCTTCTTGTACAGACATTCCTATGATCTTGTATGAGTATTCTTTGGTTAAGGCTTCTGGAAATTTGGTCCCTGGATGTGACATTTATATTCATCACAGAATCCTTTCAAGTGACTCTAGAAAGTCCTTCTCCATTGGGGAATGAAAAGATGCACAATTACTTATGTAACCAATTGTCTATCACTGGATATGATTTCACTTCAGTTATTCTTCCCACCTTTGTAAACACTGCTGTGTAAATGCACTGATGGGTAAATTTTTTTGGACTGATTTTATTTTTTCCTATAGGAAAAGATTCCCAGAAGTGGAGTTGAGTCTGTGTGTATGTACGTTTTTCAGAGTTTATATATCCATTGACGTGTGGTCCTCCGAAAATTCGCTCATGGTTTGTTCTCACACAGATGGACACTAGCTGGAATATCTTAAAAATATTTGCCATTATGATAAGCAAAAGTGCTTTTTCATTGTTTTAGTTTGCATTTGATGACTAGTGAGCTATTAAGCATTTTTCACTCATTAGCCATTTGACTTTTTTAAAATGAATGATCCCTTTTGTCCTTTGCACACATTTAAGTGAGGGAGCTTCTTGTTGCTTTGTGACAGCTCTTTGTATGTTTTGAAAATTAACTTCTTGACTACATCAACATGTATCACAGAGCTTTTTCTTGTCATTTCTTGCCTTTCATTTTGTTCAGGAAGTTTTTTTATTTTTGTTGTGGCTCAAAATATTCTTCAGATATTAAATGACTTCCTTATGGGTTTTATCTTTGACATTATTCTTAGAAATACTTTCTTATAATGGACTACATCTCTTCTGTAGGGTTTTGTAGTCTCTAAGATGGAGATGATAATAGTGCTTGTTAATGTAAGGGTAAGTTGAGTTAATAAGAGCAAAGTGTTGTATTTGCTGTTATTAGTAATTGTTAATATTTACATCACAATCTGCAATTTATCTTGTGGTCATTATGACAGGAATAGAATTTCTTCTTTCCAGGTGATTCCCTGATCGTCCCAGGACAAATATTGAAGTCGTACTTTGCTCTTTGATTTGAAATCCCACCTGTACAAAATACTTATATACACTAGAGTCTCTTTTTGAGCTCATGGTTTATTTCTGTCAATCTTACTTTCTTACTCCAGAACCATATCTTACATATTGTAAAAATTTATTTAATAACTGGCAGTCTGAATTTTTTATTCTTTTCCTCCATCCCAAATTTTCTTGTCTAGAATTATGACTTTATTATTCCTGAAGAATTCAAAAATATTTTATTCAAGTTAAAAAAACTCAGATTGGAGTTTTCATGGGATTTTTTAGTAAGTTTTGAATTATTCATAGGAGAACTTACATCTTTACAAAACTGCTTTCCTCCATGCAATATGTTGATGTCTCTACATCCACACCTCTTACTTTACCCCTCAGTACAGTCCTGTAGTTTCTCCATTTAGAACATGGGCATTAGTTTTGAATTTATTCCAGATTATTGTTTATGTTTTTGTTACTTTTGTAACTGAGGATTTTTTGCTATTATATTTTTAAATACTTAAAACTGACATTTAGAAAGGAAGATTCGGTTTGACAATACTCACTTGGTAACTTGTCATTTAAAATTGTAAGTATTAAGTTCTTGTTCCAGAATCCCTTCTTTTCTGTTTTAAAAAATTTGTTTCCAAGATTATCAAAATGGTCATAGCTAAGTAGTACAGGTGGGGAGACAGATGGAGAGAGGTAGTGGGGCTCATGTACAAACTGTGAGCTGTTTCATGGCTGCCTTTAGGCTGCAGAAGCCTCAGAAGCGCCCAGGTTAGACCAGGGATGGCTTTGTATGCACTTGAAAGCCGGCTTTCCTGCCTGTATGGTGAAGCCTGTTAGGCGTGGCAGGTAGATGATCAAGGTCCGATGGAGGTCATTGGCTGCACAGAGCGCTGTGTCTGTGAGAACTGGAGACCATCGTCATGGGAAATTCTTGGTGCCAGGAATACTGCAGAGGAGCTGGGGAGCCTGTGTGTTAAGGATTTTCCAGTCCTGGGAGTGGGAAGAGCAGACTCTGCATTCAGATCTGAGTTTGAATTCATCCTCTTTAGTTTACTGGTCCTCTGACTTTTATCAAGTTATACATCCTCTTTGAACTCCTGTTTCCTTGTCTCTCAAAACAGGAGAATTACGGCCTGCTGCTACAGTGTTTGATAACTGTAAATGATTTGTGTCTATAAAATGCCACGTACAGTCACAAGGTCAGTGAGAAATGGGCTGTTGCCTCTTCTTCTGCAACTCAGTGCTCGATAAGACATCGGGAGAAAGACAGTCCCTAATTTGTATGTGATGCAATGAGGAACAAAATTAACGTCTTGCCTTTCCCTAGCAGTATTGTTACTCCTTTGCTACAGTTACCTCTTTCCTCCTTTACTCTCCCCTTTCCCCTCCTCCAGCAAAAGAGCCTGAGACTGTCTCAGAACACTAGATTCAAATAACTTTAAATGTTGGCTCATCCCCATGAAATGACAGTGACATTAAAAAAAATCTGTACACATCCCAGACTTGATTGTATTTGATTTACACACACACACACACACACACACACACACAAAATCAGGCTACCTCCCATTTGCTGAGGGAGAAGGACCACTTTTTCTGAATTTTCATTCACTGAGTGTGAGAGCAAAGTCTCTTAAGCAGAAATTCGCCTGGCTTTGTGCATGTTATTTGAAATTGAATTTCTGCTTTCTGTCCATAGAAATATTCTCCTATTAGAAGATAGGAAGTGGAGACATAGATATTCTGCTGAGATATTGGTGTCATCATATTTGAGTTGGAAAGGACTTAAGACAGCATAGAGTCATAAATTTTTATGGGTGAGAATCCATGATAGTGTAACTTGGACAAGAACCCAGATCCTTGCCATCGTGTCCACGCGGATGAAGAGGCAACTGGGTGGGGGATGGCAGGGATCCTTTTTGCTTGAGTTCCAGAGTCTTGCTAGTTTTCATTGCTCAGCTGCCTTTAGTTTATGTCCATGTGGCCTCTGATGGGAAGGTCACTCTGTCCTGATAGATTGAGTTTCTTATCAGCAAAAAGCTCTGGACCCACTTATGGTTCCCAGAGGTTTTCTGCTCACCTGCTGACAGTTTATATAAATGAGACCTAAGAAACTGCTGGATATAAAATCCTTATTGTTTCTGTTTGCCCTCGAGTTCCATAGTAATGGGGTGCTGTCTCAGGCTGTCTCAGGCTAGATATGAACAAAGATACGGTGATAGGCTGTGCAGCTGTACCCTCCCCAGTCGAATGCGATTTCCACCATAGTTTTTAGAATCAGGCAGATGAGTTCAAATCTTGCCTTTAGCAGTTATTAGCTTTGTGATCTTGAGGAAGAAACTTTACTTTTTTGGGGTCCAATTTTCTTTATCTGTAAATAAGTTCAGTATTTATTTTAGGGTTTTTGTTTTAGAATTGAATGAGCTAATTCCCTCATTTATTCCTAAAATACTGATCACATGGTTCTATGCTGGTGCCTTAGTAATTGATTACTAAGGGACTCGGCAGTGAGAATGTGGGTGAGGCCCCCTGGATCACAGAGCTTATATTCCAGGATATACTTGTGAAAGACTGGATTGCAGTGGATTTTTAGTAAATGTCCATTCCTTTCCTAATCCCCATTGATTGTGTATATATATTTATACGAATATATGAACAATTTTTTATTGCAATTTAAATCTCTTTGTAGTATTTAAAGTATGTAGATATAACAAAAATACATGAAATAAAATGACTTGACTTTTATTTCCTTTTCAATAAGCAAAAAAAAATAATAAAATAGAAAAGAAAAGAAAAAGTTTTGAAGAAGTAGAAATAATTTTGTTTCTGTGGAATCAACTCCCTATATTAGGTTTTTTGGTTGTGTTCTTAAACAGCATATAAAATTGGCAGGTTTTGACTTCAGTATTGATAGCTGGGTGAGTATATTTTGTTTTTGTGGTTGTCTTTGATGAATTATTTGCACTAGATCATAAATAATCTGCATGTTACATATTGGAAACGAGGAAACAGTGGACACATACTACCTCCAATGCAGTCATTTGTTGCAGACGGCTCACTGCATGGCAGACCAATAAACTGGGAAATGAGGTGTTGGAGCAAGAAATAGTGACTTTATTTGCAAAGCTGGCAGACCGAGAAGATGGCAGACTGATGTCCAGGAGAACCATCTTCCCCAAGTCAGAATTCAGTCTCCTTTTATACTAAAAAGTGGCGGGGGTGTGGTTGGTTGTTGGAAACTTGCTGTAAGAATTGTTTGTCCTTTGAAACCGCTGTTCTTGCAGCTGTCCATGTGGATCAAATCATGTTGCCCCTGTAAAACCTCCAAAACAAACAAAGGTTATTTATTTTGCAACTTACCGTCTCTACATAAGCGCAGATGAGTTAGCATCCTTCAAGATCAGGGCCCGGAGAATAGGCTGTCCTGGATATTTCAGTCTAAAGGCAACTTTCTTTTACAAATGGTGCAGAGGTAGCAAGTCTGAGCCTAGAAAACAGGGCACATGGTTAAAGCCAAAGGAACAGACCTAACATGGGGTCAAAATTGTTCTTTTGTATTACAATTCCCTTTTCTGCTTCATAGATAATTTTAGTAAGAAACATGAGCAATTTTGTATTTTTGCTTCTTAATAACCGATAAGTGGGCCAAGTATATTTTTGTGAGCAGGGATGCTGAGCAGGCATTGGGGTCACAGCAAACTCTTGTTGGGGGTGGCCGACCCTGCAACATGTCTGATGCCCCGTGAGTGTTGGTGAGGGTCCCCCTAGCCAGCGGCTCTCTACAGGAACCAGCATATGGGCATTGACCTCTGGAGACCTCTTCTTTGGCTGCAGGAAATTTTTTCAGATACTGCGATTGTAAAATCACTCCAGCTGGGGATAATTAGGGAAAAAAGGAAAAGGAAAAGGGTTTGGAGTAGAGTAGAAGAGAAGGACATAAGATCAAGGAGCCTGAGTGCTTGGCAGCGGGGCCTTGGGAGAGAGGGGAACAGAGGTGGGGAGGGGCCTGGCTCCGGAAACAGCTCCTGCACCTGTCCCCGTGCCCAAGCCACATAGCTTTTAATTGGCCTGGGCCACCTCTCTGGGCTGGATGTCACCCTGGGCAGAACCTTGAGAATCGAAGGTAAGATGTGGGCAGCACTCACCTAGGGGGTCACTGTGGAATTCAGTCAAGTCACAGTGCCTTTTCTGGTCATGTGTCTTCACTTGTCCTTTATCTCAGGATCTGAGTAGGAGGAGAAAGGAACTCAGATAGAGATCCAGGAAGATATCCGACTGTGTTAAGAGAGGACAGACACAGTGAAACGGGGAGCGAGGGCACTTGCAACAAAGTAAAATGACTTCACAACTATTGCTTCAGAGCTGCAGGTGTGAGAGAGCCTAAGCCTGTCTCAGAGTGCAGGGGACAAGCGGAAAGGAATGGCAAAATTTCCAGTGACAATTGAAATTTTGTTTAATAGCCTGCTACTGTTGCTTGTATCACTTGAATTAATGCAGGCATATTTCTGTGAGCATTTATAGGTTCACACAACCACACCAGCCCCTCTTGCCCCCATCGGGGATGGGCTTTCTCAAGCACAGTGCCCCTCCTGCTTGGGTGGGCCACGCTGCGGGTCCTCGCCTGGGGCCGGGCTGCTGCAGGGCACTGAGTCCCTGAGGCACGGCTTGTGAGACACGACAGGAACATCTCTGCTCTTGACTGAGAGTCTCCGTTTACCCCTGTAGTGTAAGGATGCCGGTGACCGAGTTAGAAGCATGCTTCCAAGCTGTCCGTGTCCTCGGCATCAAGAAGCGGAGCCTGGAAGCTTCCGAATTTCTCCAGAATGCTGTCTACATTCACCTTCAGCAAGTGAGTGTATGTCCTTACACAAGTGGAGGAATTACTGCAGTTTTCCTGGAACTTACTCACCACTAGTGCATCAGATATTTCTGTGCTAGGATTCAGTATGGCCTGCTAAAAAATCTGGAGTAAGATTTGAAACCCTGACGAAGAGGATTATTTTATTTCTCTACATGACAGACTTTTTCTTTCAAAATTCAGAATTTTTGGTTCTTTCAGGAATTTTTGGGGGGGGTTGGCAAAACAACTTTGCTTTTACCATCTTTGCGACCTGTTGCTTTGTGCCTCTCACCTGTCTTCTGTCACTTATGAGGCGGTTCCATTTGTGGCCCTGTCCGGGTTGTTCATGTAATAAAACATAAAGTCTGTAAAAGTACAGTCCCTTTTACTCCGAAGATATTCCACAAAATACTACTTAAATCTGGGTGTTGTTTTAAGAAGACAGAATCATTAGAACATTTACTTGCAGGTTGCTAGTGCAAAATGCCCAAATCAATAGTCTAGCTCAACATCTAAAATCTTTCTAATCTACCTTGGATTTGTATGGATAAGTGAAGCACTTTGCTAAGAACTGAAGACTAGGGTTAGAATACAGGCTGTTGTAGCTCAGCAGGTCCTCCTGAGCCAGCACTGTGCCAGAGGGCGGGGCTGAGGGGGAGAGCGAGGGGCAGAGGGGAGAGGGTGGGGCCTGGGGGAAAGGGGAGGGCCAAGGAGGAGGGGGGTCCTGCCCACCCTGAGCTGACAGTTTCATGGCAAACACCTTCACCAGGTGAAGAACTTGGAGTTTCTTCTAAGAACAGTGGTTTTGAAAAGAGTTAAAAGCACGGGAGTGACACAATCCCATTTGTCTCAAGTAGGGGAAAGCAGCTGGAAGGCCACTTGGGAGACTCGTGGGTCCAGGTGGGCAGTGTTTGTGGCTTCCACCAGAGCGGTGGGACAGTCACTGGGAAAAAGCGAACTGATTTTAGGCATGTTTAGATCGTAAAAAGGAAAGGATCAAAGATGTCTGTGAAGGTAGCATGGAGTAAGGCCCAGGTTTCTGTGTGGATTAATGAGGTAAATGATGGTCCTGCTGTGCTCTGAGGAGGGAAAGCTGCAGAGGGAGCTCTGGGGGAAAACTGATGAGTTCAGCTGTGGGTAAAGCTAAAGGCTGTTAAATGTGTTGTCTGGGAGCTAAGGTGAGAGCCAGTAGCGAGTAGGGGGAGGTGAGAGAGACTTTCAGATCATTTTGTCTTGTGAACATACAAATAAGTATGAGTAATGATACACTTACGACTCTGTATTCTGGATTTAAAACCCAGTAACATTTTGCTATATTGACTGCAGAGTTTCTTAATATTATTTAATAGAAATAAAATAAATAGAAACAAAATAGTGGAGTTAATGAACATCTTACAGTTAATGTGAGTCCTTGTATGTATTTTGATACCTTATCTGTTTATAACCATAATCAATTAAAAGTTAACTAGTTTAGCATAAGAGTTAAACAGAGGGACGTGACACACACTGTTGGGGGTTGAAGCTGATCTCCTTGGGCAAATTATATAGCCTCTCTGTGCCTTAGATCCATCTTCTGTGACTGCCCACGGGCCCCTCATCACAGCTGATTCCCTAGACTAGATGTTGGGAGGGAGGCTGCTGAAGGGAGTAAGAAGTGGCAACTGCTAGGGACACTGAAGAGACAGGCAAAAACAGATTAAAGCCAATAAACTCAGTACAAACAAATACTCTCAAAAGAGAAAGAGTCCTGCAGTGTTTTGAGCCACTGAGCATAAGGGAAACAAAAGCACGTGGACCCAAAACTCTTGAGCATGTGAGTATTGTGGATGGGAAGGTGTCATCAGAAAAGGGCTGAGAAAAGGCCTTTTGGTTTCCCTTGACGTTTCCAGCAAGGATGGGGACCAGAAGCGAAAACCCTGCACTTCAGTGGAAGCTGCTGTTTTGTGTGAAACTGACCAAAGGTTGGAGACCAGTCATTAGCGGTGCTGGCAAATGAAGAGGCTTCTGGATTGGGTGGGGCACTTGCTGTGACTTCCAGGTGAGCTGCTGGCTGCGGGCTGTGTGGCGGGCAGTAGTTTTGCAGGGTGACCCGGGAATAATCCCTGGCTGTGAGGCTGCTGCTCTGACTAGCAAACCTGGGCACACGCAGTCCTAATGGGGCAGCTCGGGATGTGGCCTGGGACACCTGCCGTGCTGAGGACGAGATTCCCAGAGGGGGTGTCCCTGCAGAGAGTGGAAACACCCACCTGCAGGGGAGGAAGAACCTCTTAGCAGGGTGCTGGATGCAAAGGCAAGACCAGCCTGAGCAAGGAGTGTTTGCGAAGCCGGAAGTCATGCAGTGGTCGTAGCAGCCTTGTTCCTAAGAAACTAGAGGGAGAAGAGGCTGAAAAGGCAGGCTAGGGTCCGACCCTGTGGTGGATTATGAGTGACAGGAAAGGACTGGTCAGGCAAGCACGAGAGAACCCTGTGGGTGTCCCAGCTGGGGCGTCACATCGGAGGGTGGAGAAGAATTATAGACTTTGCCACTTATTAGCTATGTGACTTTGAACAAGATCACCCCACCTCTCTCTCTATATCTTCATCTGTAAAATGACACAGTGACAAGCTCGTGTCATCAGAAGGCTTAGTTTATCTCTGAGCCTGTGTCCAGTCCTGTCAGTGCTGCCGTGCAAGGTTCTGCAGCGGTTGCTCTTACCCTGAGATGGGAGGGCGTAGAGGGACATTGTAGCCCCCGAGGATAGGAAGCGGTTGCTTTAAAATCAGACATGTAACCACCTGCAGTTGCAGACCTGCAGGCAGTTTGGTTGATGGTCTTGGAGGGGACTTTGGAGGCCTTAGCATCGTCTTGAGACTTGTTTTACCTTGGGGGCCAGATTTCCCTTCGCAGATTGATGCTGAAGATTTGGGCTTCTGGCAAAGCTGTTTTCAGAGATGGGTATATACGTAACATATCGTACAAAATAAAATGCTTATATTTAATGTGTGAGACTTTGCAGCTCTTGGGCACAGCTCTGTTGGCCTGGTCTCCACGGTGGACACTAGGGGTCAGCAGAGCGTGCGGGAGGGCAGGCAGGCAGCCATGCTGCTGCGGGGGGTTCTCCCCAGCACGCCGCTCTTCTGAGGTGACTCTTCTCTGTGTTTGGTTGCCAGATGAGCAGACAGCAAATTAATGAGTTCTGGTGGGATTGTATAATGACAGGAAGAAATAGGGACCCGTAGTTTTTCTGGACTAGAACACGATTTTGGTTCCTGATCCAGTGTGTTCCATTACAGAATTGATGAGTTGTGTCTATTCTGGGACTTGTCAACTGAAAGAAATGTGTAGCCTGAAAGTTTAGAGTTATGCTTTATTTGGTGAGAGGAATCGAGGTGGGATGACAGCCTTCAAATCCGTCTGAGGGACTGCTCACAAGAAGTAGAGGAGGAGCTAGGATTATATAAGAACTTTACAACAAAGATCAGGGAGTTGGAACAATAAAAGATTTCTTGTTATCTAAAGAAAACCAGACATCTCAATTTCAAGAATTTAGTGCATTTCTATTTATGGGAGGAAGCAAACATTTTGGCTCATTGAATTCATTCCTTTTACAAGCACCTAGCTATCTAGGGCCAGTATCCTGTCCTTTCTTATTCTTAGTCCCCTTAGAGGGCACCATTCTGAGTGGCTGCCTAAGCAGGGCTGCAGGCCTGTCCTTGCTGGGGGTTGGCGGCAGCTGATGATGACTTGGTTTCAGCATTCTTTGTTTACTGACATGGTTGCAGTATTTTCATTCACCTTGTAGTATTTTCATTCACAGAGCTTCCCCTTGGTCCTAAATTCGACCAATATTTTGAGAGATATTTCATGACTAATTTTGTCCCAGGGTGCTATGAAGTCTCATTCTTAGTTCAGGTTGAAGAATATTCTGACCTGCCATTCAAGGTGTTAGGTGTTTTTATCAGGCCCTGTTGATACTAAAAGTTCTCTGGATCGCCTAGCTTACTAGTCTATTATGATCCAAGGAATGTTTACCCTTTGTTGCTCATTCCCATACCTAGAATCACACTGTTGCAATTATTTTATGCATGGTTATAAATTTTATGTATTTCTTCAATATGTTTTGCCATCATCAATCTTGTTGTAGGCCTAGTTACACATTGGGAAATGTAAGAGAAAACAATATTTTAAAATAGACAGGATATAATTAATAAAGCTAGTAACGTTAATAAAGTCATGATGAAGAATATAATAGTCGAGAAATTATATTTTGGGGTTAAAATTTTGCTTGTGTTTCTGATTGAGTTTGAGTGACCTTATGAGAAAGTTCATATTTATGGTCAGTATCAGAGCAGGTATTAATTGGCCAGGTGAGATCTCCCACCTTGTAAGATCAACAGTGGCCTAAAAAGAACTATAATTTCTTTTTAGAGTAAAGTTTCTGAGGGCTATCTAGTTAGAGCCTTGGAGTAGGGAAACCCACCAAGGTAACACAGAAGTACTAGACATAGGTAAATTACCATAAACTAAACAATTGGAGTAGTTCATAATCAAAGGTAGGAGAAATTATCAAAGTAATTGGTATACAGGCCTGGTCTGGTGTCTTGGGTCAGCTGTCTAGCTCAGATGTCTTCTTCTTCTCATCCTGGCCTGGTAGCTTTTTCTCCATTTGGGCATTGTTTTAAGGTGAGCAGTGCTCTATAGGCCAGTGCACTGCAGGGGCTCTTTCTGATAGGAAATGAATCTGAAAGTCCGTTTCCTTCAGCTTTGGTGTATATGGTCTAGTTAATAGTACCTGATAAAGGGTCCTTCCATTCAGGTTGGAGACAGTTCTTTAAGTCATGCCAGTATGTATAATAACCTGGCCGCAGGTCATGGGGCATTGGATTTTTACACAAGGATATATTACTAAGCTTCAGAAAGAAACATACAGTGTCCTTTTAATAATTCAATTAAACTCTGTAGCAATGTAACATAACAGCAAGGAATGATCTGGGAAGTGTCTTACTAAATATAGCCCTCAATTAACAAAACGAGAATTTAATATCCACTAAAATATAAACTTTTTCTCCCTAAAGTTCCCTCATTTTTATCAAATATAGTCAAATCAAGGTGAATTTGTTTACAAGTTAAGTCTGATTATTTGATCATATAGTCTCTTTTAAATTGGCTGTGTTGGAACTTTTAATAAGGACTTTTAAGCTAGAATGTTAATAAGGTTTTCTATGGCCAGGAAATCCCCGTCAAGGGCTTGTCATAGATTTCTGCCTAACAGATTTTGGTAAATTCTTTTCTTTTTGAAGTCCTTAAAATACCTTGAGATTCCTGTTAGGAGACGATCCTCCTAATTTATCTGATAGAGCCACTGGGGACCTAAAAGTTTTTAGTCTCTTGAGGGATCAGATAGAGAGAAAAGATAACTGTTCTAAGTCTGTTTACATAGGTATAATTTATCAAATTGCCATGAATCCTAACTAGTTTAAGGAGAATAGTTTCTTTATGTCTGGGAAACAGGTTAAAAGTCAGTAGTATTTCAGACAAAATCAAAAATTATAACCATATTCATCAGTTTACTCAGTCCCATGTAACTAATTCTTTTAATCAGAGTTGTCATTAGAAGTTTAAAATTTCTTACCCAGTTTATTTCAGTGCTATAGTTTAAAATTTATTAGAAATCAGTAAATCTCCTTGAAGAGAGAGTATTTTGCAAAATCATCAGAAGAAAACAATTACCTGCCTATAAATGACAACAGATTTAACAGCATGGTTAAACAACGTTACACTGTAATCTGTAAAGAAACCTGGTCACAATAACGAGAAATATGACTGATAACATTTCAGATATACCAGAATTTTATGGAGTGCATATTGTTACAGAAATGACAGGCCAGCCAAGAAACAAGGACCCTCGGAGGATTGGAGTACTCAGATTTATTACGCCGGCGAGCTCAGAGGGGCTTCTGCTCTGAAGCTCTGAGCACCTCCAAGACGTGCACATGAGGTTTTATAGGGTTAATTACAAGTATGGGGCTATTAGCCAATAAGGCTCAAACAACAAAAAGCAAGGAATCAGGACACTGAAGCTTATCAATTTGGAACAGGTCATGTTACTGACACTTGTTGACCTTGGATTTACGAGTTAGCTTGTTAGCCCAGTAAACTGACACTAAACTTCAGATTTACAAGTTACCCGGGCAGAACTTATATCAGTAAACCGACACTTACCACACTTAGATTTGTGACATAGCTCGTTAGCCTAATAGACTGACACTAAACTTCAGATTTATGAGTTATCTTGTTAGCCCAGCTGGGCTTTTCCTTCACATTGTGGCTGACTTCTTACACACTGAGTAACGTTTTCAATGTTTGTCCACATTTTGGCCTGGGTCAGTACTCTATGCTTTGCTATTGCTGAATAATATTCCACTGTATGGCTGGGCCCCACTGTTAACCCATTCATCAGCTGATAGTCATTTGTGTTGTTTCTGCTTTTTGGCTGTGATCATTAATGGCGCCGTGAACATTCCTGAAGGAGTTTTTATGTGGACATTTGTTTTCAGTTCTCTTACGTGTGTGACCAGAGAGCAGAAATGCTGGGTCATTCATAAACCAAATGTTCAACCCTCTGAGGACGTGCCAGGCTGTTTTCCAAAGTGGCCGCGCTGTGTTACATCCTGACCAGCAAGGGCTGCGCGCTCCGCTTCCTCTGTATCCTAATTAGTGCTTGTTACTCTTATTTTTTTTATTATAACCTATTGTTGTGAGTGTGAAGCGGTTTCTCCTAGTGGTTTTGACTTGATTTCCTTTACAGCTAATGATATTGAACATCGTTTGATTGTGCTTATTGGCCATTTGTATATTTTCTTTCCAAAATAAATTTTCAGATCCTTTATTCACTTTTTATTGTAAAAGTTGTAGGATTTTTTTTTATTTGAAGATAGAAATTCCTAATCAGATAAATGATTTGAAAAAATTTTCTCCTGTGTGTTTTTTTTTTCACTTTCTTTATGGTGTCCTTTGAAGCAAAGTTTTACATTTTGATGAATTCCAATTTATCACTGTTTTCTTTGCTCCTTGTGCTTTTGGGGTAATATTTAAAATCTGAGGTATTTTATTTAAACTTTTATATATAAAATAGCTTAATTCTTAGGACCGTTCTAGGAGATGGGTGCAGTTGTTGTCCTGAGTCTATGGATAGGAGACTGAGAGGCAGAAAATGTCACTGACATATCAGTGTCACAGCTACCCAGTGCTGTGGGAGTTCAGACCCACATGTTTGTCCCCAGCATCTGTGCTCTTCACCACCATGCTTCACTCCTTCCTGGAATCGTTAGTGAAAAAGTCTTTCCTTTTTTGATTTCTTATTAGTTTGTTTTCTCATTCGGGACCTCATCCCCTCATTTTCCTTGCAGAGATCAGTGTAGGTTTATTTTAGGTCTCATGTAGGCAGAAGCATTGTTATCAGTTAACTTCTTTATTACTCACTCTCGAGTAATGATTGTTGCTAGTTGACCTAATCAATTCATGATTAAGTCTTTCCTGCTGATGACACTAAAAACAGAATCATGATTTACAGAATGCTCAAAGAAGAAAGTACTTGAGTGATTTTATTTTTCAAACCAATCAAACCAATCAAATAAAAACCCCGGTGTTGGAACATATTATAGGCCCTCCAGAATAGGATCACTGTATTCCTTGCGTTTCATTTGTTTTGTCACAGTGTCTGGATAGTGCCTTACTGTCCAGCAGTTTTCTGAGGATACGGTGCTCGTGAATCATTGTAAGGACAGAATTTTGACAACAGACTGTGTTGTTCATTTCACGAGGGAAAAGCTCATATAGAAATACTGCTCAGATCTATTTTAAAATTAAGCTTGGAATTTTGAGTAGAGTTCAAGAAACCATACAAAGCTCTTTTTCACTAATTTTAGATTTATCTTAGACACACTATGGTTAAATAGCAGAGTAACTTACCAACTAGATTTGACAAGAGTAGTGTATTATTGATTATTTGTTTTAGTTGAAATATTCTACCTGGGATAAAGTAATCAGTGCCTATAGATGAACAAATATGTTTGTATTTCTATGTAACATGGGAGCAGACTTCATATGTTTCTATATAATATATATGACTGTGTGTTTTAATCTGTCTGTCAGTGTTTTTATAGTTTTTCAGCAATGATGTAACTTTAGAATTCTTCTAAGAAATTCACTCCCGATTCTAGTGCAGTTTGTACTGTGTATCCTGTCTTATGCATGGGATTCCACTGTCCCCTCAGTGAGGAATTTCCTCTCCTATTGTGTTAGTGGCAGAGATAAAGGAACTGTGACTTCTAGGCCTTTGCTCTCCATGTGTTTGCAATTGGCTGTCAATCACGATTTTCCCTTTCCTGAGTTTTCATTGTTCAATTAGAATTTTGGAAAATAACTATTAATATGTTGCATTGGTCTCCTTAGAAACTTGATGTGTTTGTACATTTTAGTTTTCAATTTATGAAAAATGTAAATGCACTCTTTATTTTAAGTAGTCCTTTTTCACTAGATATTTGTTTATCTCTTTGTAGTTAAAATATTTTTTTCCCAATGAATGAATCGGTGTTCATGTTTTAAAAGATACCTTACTTTTTATTTGTCTTATACTAACAGTTATATTCATTGTAGAGAATTTAGAAAATAAGGATAAACACAGTAATAACTTAAAAATGGCCTCTAATCTCACCTGGAGATACAGTTGTAAGGTTTGAAATTGAGAATTACAAGTCCTCTCAACTTGTTCTTCTTTTTCAAGTACGTTTTGGTTACTGAGACCCTCGAATTCCCATATGAATTGTAGCAGCAGCTAGTCAGTTACTGCAGAGGAGCCCGCTGGGATTGTGACCGAAACCACGTTGTATGTATGGATTGCTCTGGGGAGCACTGCCATTCCAAGGGCGCTGTCTTCTGATCCAGGAATCTGCGTGGTGTGTCTGTCCAGGTATTTAGGCCTTTTAAAATTTTTTTCAACAATGCTTTGAGTTTACAGAGCAGTATTTTACTTTTTTTTCTTTGCCTTTATACTGAGGACAAGTGTGCAAGGTACCGGGATTAGAAGTGTATTTGAGCCCGGACACTTGCTGCCACCACGGACGCTGCACTCTTACTTTGCCCTCTGTACAATTTTGCACAAAATACGCCCTCAGTAACTCTCTCTTGAATGAATGAAAAAATGATTGTTGAATTATGCTTGAGAGTCCTTGTGATGATGTCTTATTCCCAGTCTTTCCCCTCTTCTTAACTATGCCCTTTCCCTTCCTTTCCTCCAGTCTGGTTTTCAGCCTGCCTGTGGCATTGATTTACCCTGTCTGTAGACTCTTCCTTTCGCTAGTTCACGATAATGTTACATGGGGGCTGTGGAAACTTGCTAGATGACAAGAAAGACCAAATCCATTGCATGCTAGTATTTTTAAAGTGTGTTATTCTTTTATCAATTGAAATTAAATCAGGCTGACCCCCTGAGCCCTCCCATGAGCTCTTTCCGTCTACCTACAGGTGATACTGCTCTTGTTGTTGCATGTGCTCTGCCTCCAGCCTTGGTTTTGGAGTTGAGAAAGTCACCATCAGTGGAGCCCGCTCTTTAAAAGATGAAGAGAACATTTGCTCCTTCTCTGCCGTTGGGGAATTGGATGAGATGAAGTACCAGATAAAGAATGGAGCCCCACCTCATTCTGACCCCCGCTCTTTCCGTTTCTTTCTCCAGGGGAAAGAGTACAATTCAACAGTATAAAGATTGATTGTGAGCTAATGAGATAGACAAGACAACCGAACATTTATTAAATATCCTTTCATGCCGGAAACAAATGTATTATACACACAAAAAGCACATAAAGCACGGTAGTACTGTGGTTACAAACGTGGGTTCGAGTTCGAGTCCTGCTCTGGAGTGACCAGTCCTGTGAGATGGAGAACTGGTAGGTCGGCTTAGCCTCTCCCGGACTTGTTTTCTGTCCTGCAGAGATGGGGCTCGCTAGGTGTCCCTCCCCCGTAGAGGTGCTGAGGGGTGAAAATGATGCGACTGGGCAGCCCGAGCACAGCTGCTCGTTCCTCGTAAGTGCAGGATCGCATAGCTTTTGCGGTGGTGGCTTTATGACCGCCCCGTGTAGACTCTCAGTGCTCCAAAGGGATGTCTTGTGGTTTGGAGGTGAGATTCTCACTTCTGTAAATACCGAATGATTGTGTTATTGTGCCCTGCTGATTTGCATCTATTCTTTAGAAAGTACATATTGTATATTTTTTCAAGCATGCATGATTTTTTCTTTTAGTATTTATAGTTATACCCTCTCATCTCTTGTATGATATTTCATGGAATGTAGGAAACAATCCTAAACCACCTGCCTCTTCACACTTCTCCGTGATGGTTTTCTTCCCTGACTAGAAGAGGGTTTTGCATAGGAAATTTTCTTTGTTCCCCTTTTCTTGGAGTCTCTCTGTCTGCCCATCTCTCACCTGTCCATCTGTCCATTTCTCTACCCACTCATTCTTCTGACTTGTTCCAAGAAGCACTTCAGGCAGCTTATAGAAGAACAGATACCAAATAAACAGGTGAGAAAATGGGGCCAAGTTCAGACAGTGAGGCTAGGAGGCGAGCCTGTGTGAGGGTTGCAGGATGAGACACAAGCATCTGCCCTGTGACTTATAAGATCGACAGCAAGAGTGTGCCTGAGGCTCCCAGCAGACACAGGGAAACAGGGTTTGTGGGAGATGCTCACTAGCTGTGAAATAAATAAGTGGCTTAGGAGAAGCCCAGCCTTTCCAGCTACTAAGGCTTAGGAGAATATTTTGAGTGTCTTCCAAAATCAGAGTACTTCATCTTTTATTTTGTCAGAGTTCTACATATAGTTGGTTACATTATATTCCTGGAAATTTCTCCAAAACTCCTTCCCATGTGAGTCCCATGACTCGGGAATGGGGTGCTTCTGCTCATTGACTGTGTTTGGACAGAAACAGAAAATGACAGCCTCCAAGGAGCCTGGGATTTGTCGGTTATGTTTTGTCAGTGCTGTAGATTTCAGAGAATGCTTTCACAGTTTCTCTCCATCTGAGGTGGCAGCGTGCTCTCTTAGCAGCATCAGGAGCTCAGGACCACGGAATGGTCGGGGCTGACTGCACTGCCGTCAAGACAGATAAGTTAGTCACTGCAGGCGTGGTGCTTTTACGTAGTGCATTTCATATTATTTAATAGAAGGTTTCAACAGGGAGTTAATTAACTGAGTTAATTAACATTTAATAAATAGGATGCTTTGTTGAAAAGACAGTTATAGGAAGAATATAAGCTGTTAAGATTTTAAGAACGATATCATTACTGAAATTTCATTAGGGAAGATTCACAGTTTACCTTATTTATGCCTCTCTTTTAAAGTAACATATAAACATGACAGAAAAAGCAGAGGATGATTTCTGTTCTTCCTCTCGGCTTGCAGGTGCCCTCACCCCCAGTAGCATCCATCCAGACACCAGCACTGACACTGGCCGTGCTCAGAACTGCCTCAGCCCTGAAGACACATCTGACAAATAGAAGGGGGCCACGCCCTGTTACAGCAGGTGCTCTCACTTTGTGGGTCCTTATGTAACTGCACGGTGTTAATCAGGATCCCCGTTCTACATTGCGTGACAGTGCTTCGGTGTCTCCTAGTTACTTGTTTCTGTATGTTATCATGTATTTTCTCCAATGTGTGTTACTACACATCTTAAAATGCTTTTTTCAGATGGAAAATAATATGTATTTAATATAAGTCTGAAAAATGGGGCAAAGGAGGCTATCCTGGTCCCACTACTCAGAGATAGTAATTAACACTTTAACATCAATTTTCTGTTCTTTTCGTCAGTGTGTATCACCTCTGTCATAAAAACCAGCGATCACTCCGTGCCTGTTTACTTTGTGGAGACCTCCATTTTCCATTCGGATTTTTATATGTTTTTCTACAATATTCTAACTCCACTGGCATGATTTTTAATGACCAGTATAGCATTCTGTCTTATGGAGGCATCGTCCATTTTACTTCGGACTCAAATAAACTTTTTAATTCCAAGTATACTTTACTGAAATACTGAAAAGAGAACTGTGGTGGTACCGATAGGCTCCTACATCCCTTCCCGTTATTTCCTGAGGGTAAAAGCTGTTGACAATTTGGTGTATATATTTCATGACATTTATGCCTATGACATATATATATATATATAAACACATACATAGATCATACATACACGAATCTGAGAAATCTATGTATATGTGTGTGTATATATGCTTTATTGAAAACTAAGGACATACTATATTTTTTCCGCAGCTTGTTTTATTCACTCAGGGGTATATCATAGATGTCCTCCCACTCAAGACCCACCCGGTCCTTTCGGATAGAGTGGAGGGGTCCCCTGAAATGCAGGTGTGTTCTCTTGTGCAAGGACACCTTTGGTGGGAGAGTGCTGTGGACAAGGCCCTTGACCATGTCGGAACGCTGGCCCCATCAGAGCCCACAGCTCACTGTGATTTACCACATCGTTGTGTTGATGGTGGACACTTAAGTTTTCTCCATTTTCTACTGTCAGAAAATATGTTTTACTGGCATCCTTCTTCTGCAAATATTCCTGTGATCTCGTATGAGTATTCCTTTAGTTAAGGCTTCTGGAAATTTAGTCCCTGGATGTGACTTTTACATTCATCACAGGCTCTTTTCAAGTGACTCGAGAAATTCCTTCTCCTGTGGGGAATGAAAAGATGTAGAATTACTTATGTAACCAATTCTCTATTGCTGGATATGATTTCACTACAGCTTTTCTTTCCACCATTGTAAACAGTGCTGTGAAAATAACCTGATCAGTACATGTTTTTGAACTGATTTTTTCTAAACGAAATGATTCCTAGAAGTGGAGATCAGTCTGTGTCTACACACGTTTTTCAGAGTTTACATATTCATTGACATGTCATCCTCCAAACACATCGCTCACAGTTTGTTCTCTCACAGATGGACACTAGCTAGAATATCTTTTAAAAATATTTGCCAATATGATGAGCAAAAGTGCTTTTTCATTGTTTTAGTTTGCATTTGATGACTAGTGAGGTATTAAGCATTTTTCACTCATTAGCCATTTGACTTTTTTAAAATGAATGATTCCTTTTGTCCTTTGCACACATTTAAGTGAGGGAGCTTCTTGTTGCTTTGTGATAGCTCTTTGTATGTTATGAAAATTAACTTCTTGACTTCATCAACATGTATCACAGAGCTTTTTCTTGTCATTTCTTGCCTTTCATTTTGTTCAGAAAGTTTTTAATTTTGTTGTGGCTCAAAATATTCTTAAGATATTTATCTTTGACATTATTCTTAGAAATACTTTCTTATAATGGAATACATCTCTTCTGTAGGGTTTTTTAGTCTCTAAGATGGAGATGATAATAGTGCTTGTTATACTTTGGAGAAGTTGAATTAATATGAGCAAAGGGTCGTATTTGCTGTTATTAGTACTTTTTAATATTTACATCACTGTCTGTAATTTTTCTTGTGGTCATTATGACAGGAATAGAATTTGTTTTTTCCAGGTGATTCTCTGATCGTCCCAGGACTATTATTGAATTCATACTTTGCTCTTTGATTTGAAATCCCACCTGTACAAAATACTTATGTATACTACAGTCTGTTTTTTAGTTCATGGTTTATTTCTGTCAATCTTACTTTCTTACTCCAGTGCTATTTCTTACATATTGTAAAAATTTATTTGATATCTGACAGTGATTTTTTTTTTGATTCCTTTCTTCCATCACAAATTTTCTTGGATAGTATTAAGACTTTATTATTCCAGAAGAATTCTAAAATACTTTGTTCAAGTTAAAAAAAAAACAGATAAGGATTTTCATAAGATTTTTTAGTAAGTTTTGAATTATCTTTAGCAGAACATTCATCTTTACAAAACTGCTCTCCTCCATGCAATATGTTGATGTCTCTATATTCACAGCTCTTACTTTACCTCTCAGTACAGTTCAGTAGTTTCTCCATGTAGTACATGGGCTTTATTTTTGAGTTTAATCCAGATCATTGTTTATGTTTTGGTTAATTTTGTAAGTGAGATTTTTTGCTATTATATTTTTTAACTATTTGACACCTAGGAAGGCATTTTTGGTTTGTAAATACTTACTTTGTAACTTGTCATTTAAAATTGTAAGTATTAAAGTAAGTATTCTTGTTCCAGAATCCTTTCTTTTCTGTTTTAAAAAATTTGTTTCCAAGATTATCAAAATGGTCATAGCTAAGTTGTACAGGTGGGGAGACAGATGGAGAGAGGTAGTGTGGCTCATGTGCAAACTGTGAGCAGTTTCATGGCTGCCTTTAGGCTGGAGAGGCCTCAGAAGAGCCCAGGTAAGACCAGGGATGGCTTTGTATGCACTTGAAAGACAGCTTTCCTGCTTTCATAGTGAAGCCTGGTGGGCGAGGCAGGTAGGTGAACAAGGTCCGATGGAGGTTATTGGCTGCACAGAGCACTGCGTCTGTGAGAACTGGCGACCACAGCCATGGGAAATGCTTGGTGCCAGGAACACTGCAGGGGAGCTGGGGAGCCTGTGTGTTAAGGATTTTCCAGTCCTGGGGGTGAGAAGAGCAGACACTGCATTCAGATCTGAGTTTGAATTCATCCTCTTTAGTTTACTGGTCCTCTGACTTTTGTCAAGTTATATACTCGCTTTGAACTCCTGTTTTCTTGTCTCTCAAAATAGAATTACGGCCTGCTGCTAGAGTGTTTGATCAGGGTAAATGATTTGTGTCTATAAGATGCCACGTACAGTCACAAGCTCAGTGAGAAATGAGCTGTCGCCTCTTCTTCTGCAACTCAGTGCTCGACAAGACATCGGGGGGAAGGCCAGTCCCTAATTTGTGTGTGATGCAAGTAGGAACAAAATTAATGTCTTGCCTTTCCCTAGCAGTATTCTTACTCCTTAGCTTCATTTACTTCTTTCCTCCTTTTCTTTCCCCTTTCCCCTTCTCCACCAAAAGAGCCTGAGACTCTCTCAGAACACTAGATTCAAATTACTTTAAAGGTTGTCTCATCCTCATGAAATGAGAGTAACATAAAGAAAATCTTTACACATCCCAGAATTCATTGTATTTGATTTACACACACACGCATGCACACACACACACACAATCAGGCTACCTCCCACTTACTGAGGGAGAAGAACCACTTATTCTGAGTTTTCATTCACTGACCGTGAGAGCAGTGTCTTACGCAGATTTTCACACGGCTTCGTGCATGGTGTTTTTAGTTGGATTTCTGCTTTGTGGCCATAGAATTATTCTCCTAATAGAAAAGAGGAAGTGGAGATATAGACATTCTGCTGAGATATTTGTGTCATCATATTTGAGTTGGGAAGGACTTAAGACAGCATAGAGTCGTAACTGTTAATGGGTGAGAATCCATGATAGTGTAGCTTGGACAAGAAACTGGATCTTCTGCCATCGTGTCCACGCGGGTGAAGAGGAAACTGGGCAGTGGATGGCAGGGATCCTTCTTGCTTGAGTTCCAGGGTCTTGCTAGTTATCATTGCTCACCTGCCTTTAGTTTAGATCCATGTGGCCTCTCATTGGAAGGTCACTCTGTCCTGATAAATAGAGTTTCTAATCAGCAAAAAGCTCTGGACCCACTCATATTTCCCAGAGTTTTTTCTGCTGACCTGCTGACACTTTATATAAATGAGACTTAACAAACTACTGGATATAAAATCCTTTGTGTTATCATTAGCCCTCGAGTTCCATAGGAATGGGGTGCTGTCTCAGGCTGTCTAAGGCTAGATCTGAACAAAGATAGGGTGATAGGCTGTGATGCTGGACCCTCCACAATCAAATGTGATTTCCACCTTAGTTTTTAGAATCAGGCAGTTGAGCTCAAATCTTGTCTTAACCAGTTATTAGCTTAGTGACCTTGGGGAAGAAACTACTTTTTTGTGTACAATTTTCTTTGTCTTTAAATAAGTTCAGTATTTATTTTAGGGTTTTTGTTTTAGAATTGAATGAGCTAATTCCCTCATTTATACCTAAAATACTGTTCGCTTGGTTTTATTATGGTGCCTTGGTTGTTGATTACTAAGGCACTCGGCAGTGAGAAAGGGGGTGGGGGACCCCTGGATAATAGAGTTTATATTCCAGGATATGCTTGTAAAAAACTGGATGTGCAGTGGATTTTTAGTAAATATCCATTCCTTTCCTAATCCACGTTGATTGTGTATATATCTTTATACTAATATATGAACAATTTTTAATGCAATTTAAATCTTTCTATAGAATATGAAATATGTAGCTGTAACAAAAATACGTGAAATAAAAGGATTTCACTTATATTTTCTTTTCAATAAGCAAAACAATATAAAATAGAAAAGAAAAATTTTTGAAGGAGTAGAAGTAGCTTTATTTCTGTAGAATCAATTCCCTATAATAGGTTTTTTGGTTGTGTTGTTAAACAGCATATAAAATTGATAGGTTGTGACATATTGGAAATGAGGAAACAGTGGAGACATACAACCACCAAAGCAGTCATTTTGTTACCAAGTCCAAACTCGTTCTGCTTGCGGCATGACAGGCCAATAAATCAGGAAATGAGGTGTTGGAGCAAAGAATAGTGACTTTATTTGAAAAGCTGGCAGACTCAGAAGATGGTATACTGATATCCTGGAGAATCCTTTCCCCAAGTCAGAATTCAGTCTCATTTTATACTAAAAAGGGGCGGGGGTGTGGTTGGTTGTTGAAAACTTCTTGCTGTATGAATTGTTTGTCCTTGGAATCCTTTGTTTTTGCAGCTATCCATGTAGGTCAAATCGTGGTGCCTCTGTAAAACCTCCAATTAAAAAAAAAACGTTTACTCTCTATTTTGCAACGTGCCATCTCTACATAAATGCAGAAGAGCTAACATCCTTAAAGATCAGAGCCCGGAGAATAGGCTGTTCTGGATATTTCAGGCTAAAGGCAACTTTCTTTTACAAAATGTGTAGAGCTAGCAAGTCTGAGCCTAGAAAACAGGGCACAGGTTTAAAGACAAAGGAACACATCTAATATGGAGTCAAATTTGTTCTTTTCTATTAAATTTCTTTTTCCACCTCATAAATAATTTTATTTAGAAACATGGGCAATTTTTTATTTTTGCTTCTTAATAACGGGTAAGTGGTCCAAATACATTTTTGTGATCAGAGATGCTTTGCGGGCCCTGGGGTCACAGCAAACTCTTGTTGCGGGTGGTCGACCCTGCAACATGCCTAATGCCCCTTGAGTGTTGGTGAGGGTCACCCTAACCATGGGGTCTCTTCAGGAACCAGCATATGGGCAATGACCTCTGGAGACCTCTTTTTCAGCTGCAGGAAATTTTTTCAGATACTATGATTAAAAAATCACTCCAGCTGGGGATAATTAGGGAATAAAGGAAGAGAAAAGGGCTTGGAGTAGAGTAGAAGAGAAGGACAGAAGATGAGGGAGCCTGGGGGCTTGACAGCGGGGCCTCCTGAGAGAGAGATGCAGGGGTGGGAAGGGGCCCATTTCCAGAACCATCTCCTGCACCTGTCCCCGCGTCCAAGACACACAGCCTTTAATTACCCAGGACCCTTTCCTGTCTGGATGTCACCCTGGGCATAAACTTGAGAATCGAAATTAAGGGGTGGGCAGCACTCACCTAGGGGGTCACAGAGGACTTTGGTCAAGTCCACAGTGCCTTTTCTGGTCATGTGTCTTCACTTGTCCTTTATCTTTGGATCTGAGGAACAGGAGCAAGAAACTCAGGGAGAGATCAAGGAAGACATCTGAGTGTGTTAGGGAGGACATTTACAGCGACACGGGGAGCGAGGACACTTGCAGCAAAGTACAATGACTTCACACCTATTGCATCAGAGCTGCAGGTGTGAGAGAGCCTAAGCCTGTCTCAGAGTGCAGGGGACAAGCGGAAAGGAATGGTAAAATTTCCACTGACAATTGAAATTCTGATAAAAAGTCTGCTGTTAATTGTATCACTTGAATGTATGCAGGTGTATTTCTGTGAGCATTTATAGGTTCACACAACCACACCAGCCCCTCTTGCGCCCATCGGGGATGGGCTTTCTCAAGCACAGTGCCCCTCCTGCTTGGGTGGGCCACGCTGTGGGTCCTCGCCTGGGGCCGGGCTGCTGCAGGGCACTGAGTCCCTGAGGCACGGCTTGTGAGACACGACAGGAACATCTCTGCTCTTGACTGAGAGTCTCCGTTTACCCCTGTAGTGTAAGAATGCCCGTGACTCAGTTAGAAGCATGCTTCAAAGCTGTCCGTGTCCTTGCCATTCAGAAGCAAAGCCTGGAAGCTTCCAAATTTCTCCAGAATGTGATTTACATTCACCTTCGACAGGTGAGTGTATGTCCACTTACAAGTGGAGAAATTACTGAAGTTTTTCTGAAACTTACTCACCACTATTCTATCTGATTTTTCTGTGCTAGGATTCAGTATGGCCTGCTAAAACTTCTGAAGTCAAATCTTAAAACCATGATGAAGAAGATTATGTATTTTATTTCTTTATATGATAAAATTTTACTTTCAAAATTCAGAGTTTTCGGTTCTTTGAGTAATTTTTTGAGGGGTTGGATAATCAACTTTGCTCTTACCATCTTTGTGACCTGTTGCTATATGCGTCTCACCTGTCTTCTGTCACTTGTGAGGCAGTTCCATTTGTGACCCTGTGCGGGTTGTTCATGATATAAATCAGAAAGTCTGTAAAAGTACAGTCCCTTTTACTCCGAAGACATTCCACAAGTACTACTTAAATCTGGGTGTGGTTTTTAGAAGACAGTAAGATTAGAACATGTAATTGCAGGTTGCTAGTGCAAAATCCCCAAATCAATAGTCTAGCTCAACATCTAAAATCTTTCTAATCTTCCTTGGATTTGTATAGATAAGTGAAGCAGTTTGCTAAGAACTCAAGACCAGGTTTAGAATACAGGCAGGTGTAGCTCAGCAGGACTTCCAAAGCTGATGCTCTGCCAGAGGGCGGGTCCGAGGGGAGAGGGAGTGTCCTGCCCTCCCTAAGCTGACACTTTCATGGCAAAGACCTTCACCAGGTGAAGAACTTGGAGTTTCTTCTAAGAAAAGTGGGTTTGAAAAGAGTCCTAAAAGTGCGGGAGTGACACAATCCCATTTGTCTCAACTATGGGAGAGCGGCTGTGGGGCCACTTGGGAGACTCGTGAGTCCAGATGGGCAGTGTTGGTGGCTTCCTCTTGAGCGGTGGGACGGTCAGTGGGTAAAAGCGAACAGATTGAAGGCATGTTTAGATGGTTGAAAGGAAAGGATGAATGTTGTCTGTGAAGGTAGGATGCAGTAAGGCCCAGGTTTCTGTGTGGATTAATCTGGTAAATGATGGTCCTGCTGTGCTCTGAGGAGAGAAAGCTGCAGAGGGAGCTCTGGGGGAAAACTGATGAGTTCAGCTCTGGGTAAAGTGAAAGGCTGTTCGATGTGTGGTCTGGGAGCTCTGGTGAGAGCCAGTAGTGAGTAGGGGGAGGGGACAGAAACCTTCAAATTATTTTGTCTCGTGAACATACAAATAACTATGAGTAATGACACACTTATCACCTCTATATTCTGGATTAAAACCCAGTAACATTTTGCTATATTGACTGCAGGGGTTCTTAAATATTTTTTAATAGAAATAAAATAAATAGAAACAAAATAGTCGAGTTAATGAACATCTTAGAGTTGATGTGTCCTTGTATGTATTTTGATATCTCATCTGTTTATAACCATAATATACAAAAAGTTTGCTTGCTTAGCATAAGAGTTAAATAGAGGGACGTGATACACACTGTTGGGGGTTGAAGCTGATCTCCTTGGGCAAATTATATAGCTTCTCTGTGCCGTAGTTGCATCTTCTGTGACTGACCCCGGGCCCCTCATCACAGCTGATTTCCTAGACTAGATGTTGGGGGGGAGGCTGCTGAAGGGAGTAAGAAGTGGCAAATGCTAGGAACACTGAAGAGAGAGACAAAAACAGATTAAAGCCGAGAAACTGAGTACAAATACCCTCAAAAAAGAAAAAATCCCGCAGTGTTTTGAGCTGCTAAGCATAAGGGAAACAAAATCACGTGGACCCAAAACTCTTGAGCATGTGAGTATTGTGGGTGGGAGGGTGTCATCAGAAAAGGGTTGAGAAAAGAACATTTGGTTTCCCTTGACGTTTCCAGTAAGGATGGGAGCAGAAGCGAAACCCCCCCTCCCCGGTTCACACTGGAAGCTGCTCTTTTATGCAAAACTGACCAAAGTTTGGAGACCAGTCATCAGCGGTGCTGGCAAATGAAGAGGCTTCTGGATTGGGTGGGGCACTTACTGTGACTTCCAGGTGAGCTGCTGGCTGGGGGCTGTGAGGCGGGCAGTAGTTTTGCAGGGTGACCCGGGCATAATCCCTGGGTCTGAGGCTGCTGGTCTGATTAGCAGACCTGGGCACCCGCAGTCCTAATGGGGCAGCTCGGGATGTGGCCTGGGACACCTGCCGTGCTGAGGGCGAGAAGAGGGCTCCCCTGAGGGGGTGTTCCTGCTTAGAGTGGAAACATCTTCCTGCAGGGGATGAAGAGACTCTGAGCAAGTGGCCGGATGCACAGGCAAGTCCAGCCTGAGCACGGAGGGTTTGGGAAGCCAGAAGTCATACAGTGGCCCGAGCAGGCTTTTTCCTGAGGAACAAGAGGGAGAAGAGGCTGAAAAGGCAGACTAGGGTCAGACACTGTGGTGGGTTATGAGTGACAGGAAAGGACTGATCAGGAAGGCACGAGAGAACCCTGAGGGCGTCCCAGCTGGGGCGTCATGCCGGAGGGAGGAGCAGAGTTACAGACTATGCCACTTATTAGCTGTGTGACTTTGAGCAATATCACCCCACCTCTCTCTATATATATCTTCATCTGTGAAGTGACACAGTGACAAGCTCGTGTCATCAGAAGGCTTAGTTTAGCTCTGATCCTCTTTGTCCAGTCCTGTCAGTGCTGCCCTGCAAAGTTCTGCAGCGGCTGCTGTTACCCTGAGATGGGAGGGCATAGAGGGACATTGTGGCACAAAAGGGCAGGAGGAGGGTGCTTTAAAAACAGACATGTAACCGCCTGCAGCTGCAGACCTACAGGCAGTTTGGTTGATGGTCGTGGAGAGGACTTTGGAGGCCTTAGCGTCGTCTAAAGACTTGCTTTCCCTTGGGGACGGGAATTGCCTTTGTAGATTAATGTTGAAGATTTGGGCTTCTGGCAAAGCTGTTTTCAGAGATGGGTATATACATAACATATAGTATAAAATAAAATGTTTTTATTTAATATGTGGGACTTTGCACCTGTTGGGAAGAGCTGTGTTGGCCTGGTCTCCACGGAGGACACTAGGGGTCAGCAGAGCGTGCGGGAGGGCAGGCAGCCAGCCCTGCTTCTGCGGGGGCTTCTCCCGAGCAGGGCGCTCTTCTGAAGTGACTCTTCTCTGAGTTTGGTTGCCAGACGAGCAGACAGCAAATAAATGAGTTCTGGTGGGATTGTATAATGACAGGAAGAAAGAGGGAGCCGTAGTTTTTGTGGACTAGAACACGATTTTGGTTCCTGATCCAGTGTGTTCCATTACAGAATTTATGAGCTGTGTCTATTCTGGAATTTGTCGATGTAAAGAAATGTGTAGCCTGAAAGTTTAGAGTTATGCTTTTTTTGGCGGGAGGACTCGAGGCGGGATGACAGCCTTCAAATCTGTCTGAGGGACTGCTCACAAGAAGTAAGGGAGGAGCTAGGATTATATAGGAACTTTACAACAAAGACCAGGGAGTTGGAACAATAAAAGATTGTTTGTTATCTAAAGAAAACCAGACATCTCAATTTCAAGAATTAAGTGCTTTTCTGTGTATGGGAGGAAGCAAACATTTTGGCTCATTGAATTCATTCCTTTTACAAGTACCTAACTATCTAGGGCCAGTATTCTGTCCTTTCTTATTCTGAGTCCTCTCAGAGGGCAACATTCTGAGTGGCTGCCTAGGGTGAGCTGCAGGCCTGTCCTTGCTGGGGGGTGGCAGCAGCTGCTGATGACTTGGTTTCAGCATTCTTTGTTTACTGACATGGTTGCAGTATTTTCATTCACATTGTAGCATTTTCATTCACAGTGCTCCCCCTTGGTCCTAAAATCGACCAATATATTGAGAGACATTTCATGACTAATTTTGTCCCAGGGTGCTATGAAGGCTCATTCCTACTTCAGGTTGAAGAATCTTCTGACCTGCCATTCAAGGTGTTAGGTTTTTTATCAGGCCCGGTTGATACTAAAAGTTCTCTGGAGAGCCTATCTTAGTAGTCTATTATGATCCAGGAAATGTTTACCTTTTGTTGCTCATTCCCATAAATAGAATCACACTGTTATAATTATTTTATGCAGGGTTATAAATTTTATGTATTTCTTCAATGTGTTTTGCCATCATCAATCTTGTTGTAGGCCTAGTTACACATTAGGAAATGTAAGAGAAAACAGTCTTACAAAATAGACAGGATATAAATAATAGAGCTAGTAACGTTAATAAAGTCACGATTAAGAATTTAATAGTCAAGAAATTATATTTTTGGGTTAAAATTTTGCTTCTGTTTGTGATTGAGTTTGAGTTATCTTATGAGAAATTTCATATTTATGGTCAGGCTCCGAGCAGGTATTAATTGGCCAGGTGAGGTCACACATCTTGTAATATCAACTGTAGCCTAAACAGAACTATAATTTCTTTTTAAAGTAAAGTTTCTGAGGGCTATCTAGTTAGAGCCTTGGCATAGGGAAACCCACCAAGGTAACACAGAAGTACTAGACATAGGTAAATTACCATAAACTTAACAATTGGAGAAGTTCATAATCAAAGGTAGGAGAAATTGTAAAAGTAATTGGTATACAGGCCTGGTCCAGTGTCTTGGGAGAGCTGTCTACCTCTGATCTCGTCTCCTTCTCATCCTGGCCTGGTAGTTTTTTCTTCATTTGGGCATTGTTTTAAGGTGAGCAGTGCTCTATAGGCCAGTGACTACAGGGGCTGTCTCTGATAGGAAATGAATCGGAAACTACGTTTCCTTCAGCTTTGCTGTGTATGGTCTAGTTAAGAGTACCTGATAAAGAGTCCTTCCATTCAGGTTGGAAACAGTTCTTTTAGTCATGCCTGTTCCAGTAGGTATAATCCCCTGGCTGCAGGTCATGCGGCATTGAAACTTTACCCAAGGATAGATTACTCAGCTTCAGAAACAAAGCTAGTGTATCCTTTTCATAATTCAGTTAAACTGTACAGCAATGTGACATAACAGCAAGGAATGATCTGGGAAGTAAATATAGACATCAATTAACAGAACTAGAATTAAATATCCACTAAAATATAAACTTTTTCTCTCTAAAGTTCCCTCATTTTTATCAAATATAGTCAAATCAAGGTGAATTTGTTTACAAGTTATGTCTAATTATTTGATCATATAGGCTCTTTTAAATTGGCTATGTTGGAACTTTTAATAAGGACTTTTAAGCTAGAATGTTAATAAGGTTTTCTATGGCCAGGAAATCCCCATCAAGGTCTTGTCATAGATTTCTGCCTAACAGATTTAGGTAAATTCTTTTATTTTCGAAGTCCTTAAAATACCTTGAGGTTCCTATACCTGCTAAGAGACGATCTTCTTAATTTATCTGATAGAGCCACTGGGGACCTAAAAGCTTTTAGTCTCTTGAGGGATCAGATAGAGAGAAAAGATAACACTTCTAAGTCTGCTTACATAGGTATATTTTATCAAATTGCTGTGAATCATAACTAGTTTAAGGAGAATAGTTTCTTTATTTCTGGGAAACAGGTTAAAAGCCAGTAGTATTTCAGACAAAATCAAAAATTATAACCATATTCATCAGTTTACTCAGTCCCACGTAACTAATTCATTTAATCAGAGTTTTCATTAGACCTTTAAAATTTCTTACCCAGTTTATTTCAGTGCTATAGTTTGAAATTTATTAGAAATCAGTAAATCTCCTTGAAGGGAGTGTATTTTGCAAAATCATCAGAAGAAAAAGATTACCTGCCTATAAATGACAACAGATTTAACAGCATGGTTAAACAACGTTACACTGTAATCTATAAAGAAACCTGGTCACAATAACCAGAATTGTGACTGGTAACATTTCAGATATACCAGAATTTTAGGGAGTCCATATAATTTCTAGAACACCTAAATTAATAATATTTTCTCATACAATGTAACCTGGGAAGATATATTATTCATTTGACAATACATCCCATGTTATTTAACATGCCAAATGAAACTTACTACTTTAAAATCTCTCTTTGAGATGTTTCAGGGACCCTTTGTAGCATCCCAAATTTAACTGGAGACTAAAGAATTTTAATGAGAAATTGATATTTGGGGATCTTGTTAAATGTTTTCAAAACACTTGGTCAGATAAACGTATAGATCACTGTAAAGTAGTACTTACTCATTAACAAGAAAATATTTCAAAGGTAAAGGCACAACAGATCACTTAAGTTGCATAAGAAGCTTTACAATTTGTTACTGAAGGCTGATTAATATTTTAAGAAAATTTTGTCCCCTTAACAGAGAGAAAACCAAATCTAGTCTTGTACCAGCTTACTACTAAGATTCATTTACTTAGCCCAAATTGATTCTAAACTTAGCCAATTCCAACCATGTACAAAACTCTTTCCTCAGGGTTCCTCTTCCACAAGCCTTCCTCAGCTTTCTATATTCGTATTAGTGTATCCCTTATTTTCTCTTCCATTCAGAAGTAACCAGCTTCAGGACAAATTCACTATTTTTCATTAACAAAATATAATTCCTTATATCTCCCTTTACACATTTATCTTACCTTCCTAGGTTAGTGAGATCTTTCCCTTAATAAGACAGACTATTTCAGAGTGGCACCAAGCATTTATTAATATTTCTAAACACCTTTAATTTCTCTCTAAGTGGAAGTCATATGTTAAGTAATTCATATTTCAATCTTATTTTATCTCAAAATGGCATAGCTATTAAATAAAATCCTATCATTTAACTTAATTTAGCACAACTCTAGAATTTAGATACCAGAGATTATCTTAAGCATACATTTTAAATATATATTTTAAAAAATTTACCCAAAACTCTCATCTCATTTGCATTTAATTTACTTAAAATTTTATCACACCGCATTACTATTATTTTTTTGACAAAACTGCAACAGATATAACAGGGTCTTATTTGACTTTCATTAAACCTAGGTACAGTAAAGGTATTATACTTAATATTGATGACTTTAAATATGTCTATATGAATTAGAACATACCTAAACTAAACAATACCAAGTATTATCTTAATATTGAATATTTTCCAGTTCACGTGAACCTGAAGGTCAAAATAGTCAGTTTTTATTTTAAAAATACTTAATTTGTAAGCTCTTATTTTTACATCAATTAAGCAGAGCTCTTTGACTTTGATATTTTATTTTTAGCAGTAGAAATATCTCATATCTATAATGTGTATGCAGGCTTATAAACAGACACAAGGTAGAGATGTCATATCTTCACTTTAAAATTTACTAATGAGATAGGTATAATAAAAGTTGGAGTAAGCTGAATTTGCTTACTCAAATCACTAAGGATTACTATTTATGAAAAAGACATTAAAAATTTCTTGACAAATTCTGAAGGACCCGCCAGGGTTCTGAGTTCTAAAATGCCAAAAATTTCTTTGGCCTTAAGTTTTATCTCATTGAGCTAATTAGGCTCAGTCCTAGGTCACTGTTTGCTGAATTTACATTTATGATCTGCAAGACAATGACAGACACTTCCAGTTCCCCAGAGAACTGCTTTGTCACCTCAGCCCAATTGTATCTCCTTATGTGGCTTTTTTTTATCAATGAGAAGAGCTGTAAACAAAGAATTCCATGTTTTAAAACTTTAAGGTTTACTTTATCATGTCTTCCAAAGCTTGCATAAGGCATTTAGTAAGGTCTCTTTTCCTTGGGTTATAAATTAAACCCAGGGTAAACCTCTTATTATATTTTTTTCTTAGCCACTGATTATTAGTTTTTAGTTTTATGTTATATAGGACGGCTCATGTAACTCTATTGGTTTCCTTTAGTTTGTTCAGTTAATATTTTCTGAGGGACAGAAATGTGCCCAGCCTTATAACAGTAAGAAGGGAAGCTTTTTTCCATTGAAACATATCTATCCCACAACATAATTAAGCAAAAAGTTTATATAAAGCCTATTTAAACATATCAATTTTACAAACTTTTATCTCAAATTTATTAACTCTTATACATTTAATTTTAATATTTATAAAGTTTAATCAATAATTTTTATTTCTAGAAAGAGTGCCACAGGACTTTTTCTTCTTTTCTTTTCTTTTTTTTTTTTTTCACTGTATCTAATTTTATAGAAAAGTCTCTGGGATCCCCAAGTTTGAGCCAAAGGACGTAGGCCCTTCTCAACTTTTAATTTGATTAATTGGCCTGTTGCCCCAATCATTGATCAAATATCTCAGTCTATATATATATATATATATATATATATATACAAAATATATATATATACATAATATATATATATATTTCTAGTCCTATAAATACATAAATTTTAAACTGGGGTAAATAAAATGGACTTGTTTAAACTTTAATGTTGGGGGGCTGTAGGTGATCTCTTTGGACAATTTTTTTTTAACTTTACATAGTGTAGTATCAAAACCTTGTATCTAAATCCAAAAATGTCCATTTTATTCATCTCATTCAAAATAACCATCTAAAAATATATACCCATTTGGGATAAGTTCCTTATCTTTTTATTTTTTCCGTTAAGAAAAAAATCAACAATTTTACATTCCTTTTTCCAATTACTCAACCTAATTAACATTAATTATTCTAAGATTTTATTAGCAACTCTAGAACCATTGATGGGAAAGGAAAAACACAAATGTAGCTTTTTAAACCAGTTTTTTTAACTAAGTTCTTAAATTAACCATTAGATATATTGTCTACGTATAAACTTGATTTTATTAGGTACCAACAAAACGGCTGTTTATAATGAGAGCTCTTTCAACTTTCATCAATTTAAAAGTTTTTCCAAATTAAGGGATCCATTATATGGCTCTTATATATATATATTTATACATACTGATTTTAAAGCAATAAAATGAAGAGGTTTTTCCACATGAGAGTGGGGGTGTTGCCTAAATAAAGTACAAAATTTACTCTCCAAAAGGTAAAGGCATTTGTGGTTCAGGCTGATGCAGCAAAGTTTAAGATGGCAAAATGCCTGAAAATTGGTACAAAGGATAGTTGAGAATCCCAGTTTATTTGCGTGGCCACCATATGTATACAATACTTGTACCTTTTGCATGGCAGAGTCCAAGTTTTCCTTTAAAAAAAAAAAGGAAACACATATATACATACATACACACACATAAAACAACCAGAGAAAGATAAAACGTTTTCATTTCAAGGACACAGGAAGAGAAATCCAAGTTCCCCCTAAAGGGGTTTTGGTTTTTATAAGTTCATAATTCCAAAAAATGTTTTTATGAGGCCTGGTTAGATACTTTAAGAGTGAGTATTTTTTTAATTCCTAATTAAAGTTGTAAGTTTTGTATGTATATAAACCTGGCTGGGGTAGCAGTTGGAGGCTGGCAATCTGTAATTTCTTTTTTTTTTTTGCCTTTTCATTTTTTTTTTTTTTTTGGAAGTTCTACTCCCCATTCTAAGGAAGAGTTGTCAGAATAAAATTGCTAGTAGGTTTTCCCGCAGGGACAACTCTATGGCATGAAGTCTTTGCCTCTACCACTCCTGCAGGTTTCTCAGTCATCTGAGAAAGCTGTTACCAGCCAGGAGGAGGGTCCCATTTTTGGAGTTGAAATGTTCCTCATAAAAATTTTACTTTTATCCTGAAAAATTCAATGGAGTTAACCAAATTGATGAAAGCATTAGACCAGCCTCTTAACTAAACACTCAGTCCTGACCCCAGTGTCTTTCAACATGGACCCACTCGGGACGTCTCCACTGGGTATTTTCTAGGTGTCTTACAACCAGCCACACCTCGGACGTCTCCTCAAGGTGGGTATTTCCCGTTATCTTTCAACCAGGCCCCACCCAGTATGTCTCCACTGGGTGGGTAATTCTCTCCAGTATCTTTCAACTGGAGGGCCAGGTACCTGGATACACCACCTAATAAAACTCAGGATTATCAACGAATATGGGAGATCCGAGAACCAGGAGAGACTCATCCAAATTCATCTGGACTCCCCGAGGAGGGTATGGGCACAAAGGGCCACTGCTGGTACCAAGGCTCCGGTTACTCGGAGAGTTGAGGTGGAGAGAAGTCTGCTGTGGGTCCCTTCATGGTGTCCTAAACTGTTGACTGAAATATATGTGCAGTCTAACAGATAAGAGTTATGTTTTATTTGGCGGGAGGACTCGAGCCGGGATGACAGCCTCTCAGATAGCTCTGAGGGACTGCTCCGAAGAGGTTGGGGTGGATCTAGTATATATAGGAGCTTTATAACAAAGACCAGGTAGTTGGAACAATAAAAAATTGCTTGTTATCTAAAGAAAGCCAGGTATCTCAAGTTAAAGTATTTAGTGCTTTTCTATGTACCAATTGGGGTGACTAGATTCATTCTTTAGACAAGCACCTATCTATCTAGGGCAATTATCCTGTCTTCTTATTCTCAGTCTGTTCAGAGGGCACCATTGTGAGTGGCTGTAGAGGCTGGACTTCAGGCCTGTCCTCGCTGTGGGGTGGCGGCAGCCTCTGATGACTTGGTTTCAGCATTCTTTGTTTACTGACATGGTTGCAGTATTTTCATTCACAGACTGATTGTGGATAATCTGGGAACTTGGAAAGGAACCGAGATGGAATTACTGCAGGTCCCTTCTACTTTAATATTCCGTGTGCAAACATAAACACGGATGAAGCAAACATTTGAATTTGGTGGTGTAGAGAAGGGTTTCTGCACATTACAGGAGAACGCAAGGCAGAATTCCACTTCTTTGTAGGCAGGGATGTGGGTCCACCTGTCTTTTCTGTAGCGCTTTCTGAGAACAGTTTATGGTAATTAACCAACATTGAGAAACGTTGGCACACATTGCATTTTAAGAGCTGGCCTGTCCAAACTTGTGTATTGGACAGGTGGATTTCATAGGCAAGTGGTCAGGTGAATTGGAGAGAGGTGTAGCCCAGGCCTGGGCTCAGATTCAGGTTTAAATCATCATGTCCTCACCTTTGGGCCTTGGACAAGAGTGTAACCTCCCTAAAACTGTTGGTGAATCTGTGAAATGTGCATTATAATATTCGTTTCTTCCTGGGATTGTTGTAAGTTGTAAACAGTATTATAACACACATGAAACACTTAACAAACAGGCACTTAGCAGTGTTCACTGTGTCCGCCCACCCCGCTTAGCGTGTGTCACAGCCATAAAGGTAACATGTGCCTGTTGAGGACACACTGGTAGCCCCTTGAATAGGTTGTGAATTTGGTGATTTCCTTTAATCCTTGAAACTCTACGTGCCATGGGCAGTTATTTTCATGGACACATGAGGAATCTTAGGGTAAAGAAGACTGTGTAATTTGCCCAAAGTCAGACCATAATTTTGGGTGCAGGGGCCTCGGTTCAGCATGGGCCGCTGGGCCTTCTGCCCTCTCCGTTCAGCCCCAGAGCCAGACGTGTGGTCACCTGTCTCCCAGCCCAGAATATCCAGCAGGGAGCAACACAAACCTGGACCTGTGCTGCTTAAGCAAAAACTCTGGAGGAGAAGCAGGTACTAAAGGGATAAATGTAAAAACAGACGACTGCAAACTCTGATCAGCTCTGAGAAGGAAAGTAACACGCCTCGCCTTGCAGCGCTGGGAGCTTTCCCATCGGGGCTGCTCTGGGGGCGTTCATTTCAGCTAACAAACTCCGCTTCTGCACCAAGGCAGGAATGGAGGGCGCGTGTGATCCGGTTGACTAGTCCTCGTTGATCATACTCATTCCCCATTCAGCTGAGCTGTCACGGGCACTTACCTAGTAAACAGATGTCGCCCATAATCATCACGCACTTTGCTTGGTAGTTTTATTGGCCTCACATTTGAGATGAGGTCATTGAAGCTTGGGAGTTTGCTGCATGCCAGTGATTACCTTGGAAATACCCCCACTGGTCTTTCAACCTAGACTGTTATGGCTGTTATATCCCAGCCTTGTGAATGGCATCGTGTGGCTTCTCCAAAGTGGCCCAAATGACTGACATTGATGTTCTTAATCCGTAAGAAATGGTATATGACAATAAGTGGAAAAGGTAGTAAGAAACTGTTTGGAAAACTAGAACAAAATCCAATACTTCCCCAGCTGGGGTAGCATACCCTGTGTCACTCATCCCACTCACAGCCTGACACCTCCCCCCTGCCGACCCTGTGTTCAGAAGCCACTCTGATCATATGAAGAACATTTTGCCTCGTGTCACTGTTGACCAAGACCTGTGACCTCTCTGTACCTGGTTAACTCTCTCTTCAAAGCCATTTAAGTTTTATGCAGGCTCCTCTGCTCAGATGTAAGAAAAGCCTCTTTAAACTTCTTGATGCAGCTCCTTAATGAAGATCTTGCGAAGGAAACCTAGTCAAAACCTGGGATGTATGAACATAGTGACTGTAATCTCAGCATTTTGTGAAGTTCAGAATCAGAGGGGTGGGAGACCCAGGAAAGGTTTTTTAAGGTAGAAAGGGGAAAGTGAAAGGACGCAGGCTGTGTGAGACTGAAACATCTCGGTCCCAGCCAGCAAGGCACCTGCCTTCAGGATGGTGTGTGAGGAGTACAGAGTTCTCACAAAGAAAAAAGTGGTGGGATGGGAGGGAGGACAGATAGATTCTTTACTAGGGAAGGAAAAATTGGGCTGAAAATTTCCTGGTTGAATAAGAGGACTGTGACATGATGTGCTTGTATTTTGGAGAGAAGGGTTTTGTGGGGACAGGCCTAGGAGAACCGCTCTCTGGCTGGGGAGTCAGCACAACAGGGAAACACAGAGAATGGGGCCGAACCCAGGGCCCCTGCTGGGGGAAAGGCTGCCCGCCAATTCGAGCCCTGGGGGCTGCTTCTGTCCCTTAGCTGGGGCCTCAGATCTCCCTTCACATCCCAGTCCTGTTGATACAAGAAAACAGATGTGGGGCATGAGAAGGGCTGTGTGCCAGGCTTTGGTTGAGCCCCTGGAATGTGCCCCACCAGACGTGGGTCCTTGGCTTCATACAGGAAAGAATTCAAGAGCAAGCCACTGTTGAGTAAAGGTAGATTTATTCACAGAGACACATTGAAAGGCAAGAGATAGGCCATGAGGTGTGGGGGTTGGGTGCTAAAATTAAAAGTAGGTACACACTCCACAGAGTGTGGGCCTTCTCCGAAGAAGGATAGAGAGTGGTGACCGCGAGGTGGCGCTGTGTTGCTGGTTTTCTTGGGTTTGGTTGTTTCATATGTTAAAAAGTAGAATGAGCAGCCTAAGGACAAAGGGCTGGGATTCCCTGGGAGTTGGCCATTTCCCACCCTTTGACCTTTTGTGGCAAGCTTTGTGATGGCTATGGTGCCTTGAGGCGTGTTATTAACCATGTTACTATTACAATGGATGTATAATGAAGCTCAAGCTCTGCTAGAATTTAAATCTCTTCATCCTGAGCCTCAAGGCCTATTGGGGGTTGAATCCTTCACCGTTTTGATGTTAATTGCTGTGGCCTTCCTTGAATGGCTGTTCTCTGCCCCCTTCCATCCTGTCTCACTGTGATGGCACAGAGAGAGCAAAGGCCGGGCCCTGCCTGTGCTCCTGCATTTAACAGGGTGAGGGCTGGGGTGGTCTGAGGATGGCTCTGAGTAGTGAGAAGGATGTTTCAAATTTTCCCACGTGGGACATGGGGCGTGCCAGCAGCCACCGCAGATTTATCTCATGGGCATTATTGTTTGTGTCACTCATCTTTTTCTATTTTTCTTTTTTTTTTTTCAAGTATTTAATCTAAATTTAATATCAGGTTTTCTTAGGAAAGAAATTTCTCTTTTTCTTTTCTTTGAGGCTCTTTTGTGGGGTAGGAAATTAGATGTATTTATCTGTTAGTGGAGGCCCTGGGGCTTAAACCCAGGACCCCGTGCACGCTAAGCACACGCTCTACCACCGCCCCATCATCTTTTTCTTTTTGCTTTGGCTGCCAAGAATCTTACAGCTGAATTCCTAGTCGGCCTTTAACACTTGCCCTGAATTAATGGCATTCGTTTTTATGACTTTACCTCCCCCTGGTTTCATTTAAGTATTGAATCTCCTTCACTCTCACTTTTGTATTTTTGTTGTTATGGTTGTTAAGCTGTGTTTAAAATATTGTTTAACTTCTCTTTTAGCAGGAGGCTGAAAGAAAATAAATATGTAAACAAACTTATCACACTTAAATATTTTATACATTCTAAGCTGTTTACAAGTTATTTAAAAACCAAATTGAATACTAAAGTGATAACATTTTTAAATTATTTTTTTAATTTTTTATAAAGATATAGCTGATTTACAGTTTGATATAAGTTTCAGGTGTACAATAGTTGCACAATTTTTATTCTTATGCTCCATTTATAGTTATTGTAAAACATTGGCTATATTCCCTGTGTTGTAAGATACATCCCTGAAGCGTGTTTATGTTACATGGAGCAGTTTGTGTAAGAAAGTAGGGTAATGCAGAGTCTGGGGCATGTCTCTCTCTAACCCATGTTCATGGTCACCCTTCCTGTCAGAGCCCAGTCCCTCACTCCTGTCTGCAGGGGAGCAAGGGGAGGCAGCCCTCATCAGCGCTGGCACCACCCTCTGAATGGCAGTGACAACACTGACAGTATGTGGATGTGCAAAGTGTTGTTCCAGGAGCTTTACATGCATTTCTGCATTTAATAATTAAAGCCCTCCTGTGAGGAATCATTTTATGTTTTTAATGAATCATACATTTTATTTTGACTTTGATAGACTTCAAACCTCCGGAAAATTTACTAGAATAGTAAAATAAACGCTAAGATACAGTTCACCTCAAAGGGCACTATTTGCACTTTTGTGTCTGGCTTATTTTAGTATAAACTTTCAAGGTTCATCCATGTTGTAGCCTCAATCAGTACATTATTCCTTTGGTTTGATAATGTCCTTTTTCTTTCTTTTTCCATTTTTTGTCTATTTAAAAATATTTTCATTGAATTCTAGTCAGTTTATAATGTTGCATCAGTTTCTTGTGTACAGCACAACACTTCATTGATATAGGAACATACCTGTATTAATTTTCTTATTCTTTTTCAACATGTTACTATAAGGTATTATATATATTCTCCTGTGCTATACAGTATAAACTTGCCGTTTATTCTTTACATACTCAGTATCTGCAAATCTTGAACTCCCAATTTATTCCTTCCCACACCCTCTCCCCACTGGTAACCATAGTTTGGTTTCTATGTCTCTGTGTCTGTTTCTGTTCTGTAGATTAGTTTATCTTTTTGTTTTTTTTGTTGTTTTGTTTTTAGATTCCACATATGAGCGATCTCATATGGTATTTTTCTTTCTCTTTGTGGGTTACTTCACTTAGAATGACATTCTCCAGGTCCATTGATGTTGCTAAAATTGGCATTATTTTATTATTTTTTATGGGTGAATAGTAGTCTATTGTACAAATATACTACAACCTGTTTATCCAGTCATCTGTCAGTGGACATTTAGGTTGTTTCCATGTCTTATTAATGTAAATATTGCTGCTGTGAATATTGGGGTGTAGGTGTGTTTTTGAATTACGGTTCCTTCTGGATATATGCCCAGCAGTGGGATTGCTGGGTCATATGGGAGGTCAATTTTTTGTCTTTTGAGGAACATGTATACAGTTTTCCACAATGGCTCCACCAAACTGCATTCCCACCACAGTGTATGAGGGTTCCCTATTCTCCACAGCCTCTCCAGCATTTATTGTTTGTGAACTTCTGAATGATGGCTATTCTGACTGGTGAGATGTGATATTTGTTTGTTGTTTTGATTTGCATTTCTCTGATAATGATATTGAGCATTTTTTCATGTGCCTATTGGCTATTTGTATGTCTCCATTGGAGAAATTTTTCTTTAGGTCTTCTGCCCATTTTTGGATTGAATTGTTTGTTTTTCTTTCTTATGAAGTGTAAAAGCTCTTTATATATTCTGGGAATTAAGCCCTTGTTAGTCTCATTTATTGCAAATATTTTCTCCCATTCTATAGGTTGTCTTTTTGTTTTGCTTACTGTTTCCTTTGCTGTCCAAAAGCTTGTAAGTTTAATTAGATCCCACTTGTATATTTTTGTTTGTTTTTCTATTGCTTGAGTAGACTGCTCTAGGAGAACATTGCTTAGATGTATGTCAGATGTTTTGCCTATGTTTTCTTCTAAGAGGTTTATAGCGTCTTGTCTACATGTTTAAGTCTTAAAGCCATTTTGAATTTATTTTTGTGTATGCAGTGAGGGAGTAGTCTAACTTCATTGATTTACATGCAGCTGTCCAGTTTTCCCTACACCATTTGCTGAAGAGGCTGTCTTTACTCCATTGTGTGTTCTCACCTCCTTTGTCAAAGATTCAATGACCAAAAGTTTGTGGGCCTATTCTTGGTAATTTTGTTTATCCATTCATTGATGGATGGATATTGTTAGTAACTTTTGGCTACTCTGAATGATATTGCTATGAATATTGATGTGCAAGTTTTTGTGAGAATATGTTTTCATTCTGTTGGCTGTACAGTTGGCCCGCCATATCTGTAGTTTCCACTTCATGAATCCAGGTGGCTGATTGTAAACTTGAACATCCTTGGATTATGGAATCCATGGTGGGGGTTTCCTGAAACCAACCCCACGAGGATACTGAGGGATAAATCTACATGTAGGAGTGGTATTGCTGAGCCATATAACTCTAAAGTTTTGAGGAAACACCAGACTTCTCCATAGAAGCTGCACCATTGTGCCTTTCCACTGGCCACATATGAGGTATCTCTGCCTCCTGAACAACACTTGTTATTGTCCGTGATTTGATTATAACCGTCCTAGTGAGTGTAAAATGAGATCTCATTTTGATTTTGATTTTGCTAGTAATACTGAGCTTCTTTTCATATGCTTATCGGCCATTTGTGTATTTATTTAAATCTTTGGCAACTTTAAAAATTGGGTCGATTGTATTTGTATTATTCAGTTGTAAGCATTTGTTATATATCCTGAATACGAGTCTCTTATTAGATACATGCTTTGCAAAATTTTTCTCCTATTCTGCAGATTGTCCTTTCACTTTAGTTTTTTTTAAACATTAAAACAATTTCTTAACAGGGGAGGTAATTAGATGTATTTATTTATTTTATTTTTCTTGCTAAGCATGCACTCTATCACTTGAGATACCCCCTTCCCCTGTCATTTCACTTTCTTGATGATGTCCTTTGCAACAAAAAGGTTTTAATTTTGATGAAGTCCAGTTTATCTGCTTTTTTCTTCTATTACTTGTGGTCTTCGTATTGTATCTATGAAACCAAAGCATGTCCTAAGACCACAAAGATTTATACTGTGTCTTCTTTTAGAAAGTTTATAGGTTTAGTTTTTAGGTTTCTGTTTGTGATCCATTTTGAATTAATTTTCATTTGTTATATAAAATATGGGGGCCAGTTTCCAGATTCATTCTTTTGCCTGTAGATAGCCAGCTGTCCCTGCACCATTTGTTGAATAGACTGTTCTTTCAATGGAGTGTTGTTGGCACCCTTGTGGAAAACTGACTGTAAATGTAAATTATTTCCCCCTGGGTTTTTATTGTGTCTCATAGATTTATTTATCCAAACTTATGCCAGTACCATACTGACTTATTACTATAGCTTTTTAGTATCGTTTAAAGTGAGTCCTCCAACTTTGCTCTACTTTCTCAAGATTGTTTTGGCTGACCTAGGCTCCTTGCACTTCCATATGAATTTTGGGATAAGTTTTTCAATTTTTGTACAGAAGTCACCTGGAATTTTGATAGGGATTCCACTGAATTTGTAAATCAATTTGGGGAGTCTTAACATTTTTAACAATATTGTCTTCCATTCCATGAACATGGGATGCCTTCCATATATGTAGATCTTTTAAATTTTATTTTGGTGATACTTCTAAATGTTCAATGTACAAATCTTGTAAAATTTTGTTAAATGTATCTCTCATTTTATTTTTAATGCTGTTGTAAATGGAAAGGCTGAGCTTCTTCCGGGTAGGACTATATATCAATTTGAGTATTTCTAGGATTCCTTCACAGCAAATACCCTTAGTTTATATTTGCTACATA
Source organism: Vicugna pacos (assembly GCF_048564905.1). Lineage (NCBI taxonomy): Eukaryota > Metazoa > Chordata > Mammalia > Artiodactyla > Camelidae > Vicugna > Vicugna pacos. Next base: position 133,449 of record NC_133011.1, read on the forward strand.
AATCTATCCACAACTCTTCCTACCCCCGTGTTATAAGAAACAAAGACCCAGGTTAAGCTACCTGAACACCTATGTGTATGTGAGAAATGAGACTCTTGGGTGGGGCTTTGTGTAGATGATACTGAGAGCTTATTTAGGATGGCTTCATCTTAATTTCTTTTAAACAACACTTTTGGTGTAATCAGATAGATTAAGATCATGCCCTTTCGATGTGCAGAGGAGCTAAGACTATAATTTTAAAATAATTTCTAGTGAGAGTGTTGTACTTGAAATCTAATTTGCATCAATCTTTGAAGATTTATATTTCAGGAGCTTTGACGAAAGAACACCTGTCTTTAATCATTAATGACAACTAAATGCTCAAGAAACATGTAAGAGTTTGTGCAAACTGCCCCCGCCCCATAGTGCTGGGTGGCTGCAGCTGTAACTAGAGTCCGCACTTACCACTCCCAGTACGCTTGTGCTGATCTGCTCAAAGGGGTTCGTCCAACAGATTGTCTGTAGTCTGTTGGACAAAGCCATAAAACATTGATTTAAGGTTGCTGGAATGCAACATATTCTTACTAATACTAAGTAAGCACATATTGAGTGCTTACTGTATGTTGAGAATTGTCCCTCAGCCTCACATGAATATTATTTCACTTAAAACCTCACATATTTCCTTGTTATTCCCACTTTACAGATAAGGAGACTGAGGATTTAGTCTTCTCTCTTTTGGGGGGCTCTCATTATCAATGACGGGAAGTTGTAAGGAAAAAGATATTGATTCAACCTGAGATAACAGTTTTCTGAGAGTCAGCATTGAAGAGGGTGATCATTGTTCGAGTGAGATGAGCCCCGGGTTGTACGGAGTCAGCATCCCTGTCCGGACACGTCACGTGTAGAGCTACGTGGTGGGTGAGGCGGCGCGGCCGCGCAGGGAACGCGGATGCCGGGCCGTTGGGTTGTGCTCAGGCCCGGTGGGGCTTTCTCGTAAGGGCAGTGGACCATCAGTGACAGATTTTAAGTAGGGGAGTGGGGTGCTCTCGTAGATCACTTTTGTGTTTGTAGAATGCTTGCAAACATTCAGTAGGCTCGGCAGGAGCTGATGTGATGAGTCAGAGTAGGGTGGCTGCGAGGTGTAGCAGTGTTCAATTTTCAAGTGGTTTTCAGTCCCAGGTATGTGACACAGTAGCCGTGTCACTTTGGATGATGCAGTCAAGAAAGTGAAACAATTTATCTAATCAATTGAAGCAGTGATGTACCCAATTCCCAGGACTGCTGTGGAGATCCAGTGAGATAACGTGTGCACAGTGTGCAGCGTGGTCCCCAGCACACAGTCAGTGCTGAGTGAGTGCCAGTGAGTACCCGGTAGGTCAGGTGAGGGTGGTGGGGCTCGGTGACTGAGGAAATCTTATCCTGAAAGAGGGGTCCAGTCACATCTGTGAGTGATGGGTCTGAACTGGGAGAGGAAGGGAGACCTTGCCCCCGCCCAGGTGCCCTGGGCAGGACGGCTATGGGAGGAGCACCGTGAAGTCAGTTCTGTGCAAGTAGAGTTGGAGGTGCCCTTGAGACATCTAAGTGCAGTGTCACGAACTCACAGAGGAGGTCTTGGCCCGGGCTGTGCATTTTCCTATAATCTCAATCCCTGAGGATGCCGAGGTATTGATCACTGAACGTGAAGACATACTTTACAGGACAAGTGAATAGTAGTATCATCTCTGTCATCAAAGCTCACGTCTCTTTATTCATCACTCACATTGCTAATTGAGTACTTACAGAGGTCACTTCACCGTCCTCCAGTGGGCTCAGGCTCCACAGAAAAGAGCTGGTGAGTCTCCCTCTTTTGCAGAAGAAGACACATTTAACTGGTAGCCTTCTATACCTCGCCAGACTTAGAATTTTAATTTGCTGTTTTAATTCTATTTTCTGTTGGCCATCTCCTGACAGGAGAGACGTTTTACCTCATGGTCATGTATCAATTAGCTGTTACTGAGAATTGCTGATCTGATCCATAGTGTATGTATTCTATTATCTTAGTAGAGTACTTATCATGTTTCTGTCTTTGCCCTTAAATTTTGTTTGCCGCTTCAAGGTTCTATCCTATTTGGGGCCTTATTTTTTTTTAATTAAAAAATGTCTGTTAGTAGTTAAGAAAACAAAAGCAAAGAAAAAATGCACATGATACCTAAATTTAGAAAATATCTATTGTGTTTTCTGTCTTGGCAATGGAGGGTTCTAGAAACTCGTGAAAACCTTCATTACACAAGTTTCTTAAAATGCTGATTAAGAAATAAAATCTTCCTTCCTCATCTTTCAAGCTGCACAGGTAATTGTCAAGAAAGTGAGGGGAAATCTTCAGAAGCCAAATCAAACCAGAAAGCAGGGTTTCTGGGAGATACGCGAGCCTTAGAAGCCCTGGGGTGCCGGTTGGCTCCTGAACTGAGTGTTAGTTGCCCTGGCAGCAGGGCAGGAGGTGAGCCCAAGGCCTCTCACACTGGGAATTGGATGGCTCATCCTATGTAAGGCCAAGCACATCCTGAGAAGCCTGTGTAATAAAGGGTGAATTAGAAAGAAAGAAAAAAAAATCATTCCTCACGGCAAGAAATTAAGGAAAGTCAATTTTTTTGGAAGCGGGGAAAAATAACAAATCCAAAGTTAGGATTTGGTTTAAAGCTGTTATGGCATGAGAGTGACCACAAACTCCTGGCAGAAAAATCACAGCTCTTTCCAGAATGAGAAGTTGTGTTTTCAATGAATCAGTGAGCAGTCATTCCGAAAAAGGCCTCCAGAGTCTTCTGGATCAAGATATTGGACCCAAACACGTCCCTTCCATGGTCTCATTTAAATAACCAGAAAGGTTTTAAAGGAAAGAAGCCATAATCATAGTTCTATTTAATTACATTAGTATGTGCTAGGAATTCAGAGGTGACTATGGAGTTGTCTCCTCTTTTATGGACCTTACTTTCTGTTTCACATAGTTGGGGAGCTGGGTGGAGGGTGGTATTAGTCTGTTGCAATTAGCCAGGAAAGGAAATTAAGAAAGCAGTGAAGGGTGGGTGACATTTTTAGCTGTGGACATTCCTGTTCAGTTGGCTTTTAATTGCAGGCTTGATGAGTTTTCATTGGAGGGAATTGATCTTACAGAGGATGGACTTAGAACTCTTCAAAATGGACAAGTGAAACTGGAGAAAGACAGTCAAATCTGTGCAGACTTTAAAGTTCACGTGAACGTGCTGTATCCCTGAGCCAAAGATAGGACAAGTAGGCAGCACTTCTTGAGGACAGAGGAGTGGTTTTTAAGGTTCTTCAAGAATGAATCGCAGGGAACCAAGATGGCCAGTTGTCAAACTGTGGCTTTGCACTTTGGAAGTGTGCCCACCAAAGGTATTGTCCTTTTATAGGTTTTCATTTCTCTTAAATACATGTCAGGTGATGAGCACGTGGGCACAAGCATTTGACACCTTCTTGAGGTGACTTTGGGTACCTGCCTAGAAGCGCGGGCACAGTTACTGCTACGTCATACATCTTGACGCCCATCCCGCTCCCCAGCTCCGTGATCACGGCAGAGTGGTTCCTTGATGACCTGTCCGTCTCCTTTGTGACATTGTAACCCACCAAAGACCGGAGCGTATTAGCTTGGCTTTGTTCTTTTCCATCCTTCTCTTCGAATGGACTGATAGTGGACCCAGTTATGTTAGCAGATGTTTTACAAGTAGTGTTCTCAGTACAAACATTGCAATCCCCACTGTGTGATCTAGAGAAGAAAATTACATTCTTTCCAAATTGTTCTGATGCACTTATGTGGGAAAATGGTGTATGTTTGAATATGTATTTCCTCTCAGGATCATCATGGCTAGAGATGAATATTTGTAGACATGGAATGTGTTTTTTGTATTTGAACTGTATGGTCCCCTAAATTCTCCCCGGCTTTTTAAAGTCATCACTGGAGTGCTACCTCCAGAGTGCCCCAAAGCATCCACCACTGCCTGTTCTTCGGACACTGTGAGTTTCCAAGTTGGAGAAGGCTGCTGGCTGGTGAGGCATTCTCTGGCACATCTCTGGTTGGCTGATGTGAGCTTACAACACAAGAATTGGCAGACAGTAACTAACCACGATCACGTCCATTTCTGGAACACTCATGGAGGATTTTACACCTATGCTAGTGGAATACGTTATTTCAATTAGTTTTCCCAACAATCATAATTAGATTTTATCACCTGTATTAATAAGTAAACTGTCAAAGCGAGTGAAGTGCAGACTTTGGACTGGAACACGGGTCTTTTTGATCCCTGTCTCTGTTCCCTCCCCGACCTATCCTTCCAGATGGTCAGGAGACTCTTCCTCAGTCTTGAGTTTCCGGCTGATGTTACCACTCTCTTTGTTTCTAGGAGAGGAAAACAAGTCTAAACTTACTTTCCGGTTGGAAATGGAATGGAGCGATAACATTGGAAGCCGGGAGAGTCTGTCCTGTGATGAAGTGGTCTCCGAGCCACTTCCACTGGGACGTCACGTCACTGTCTGGGCCCCTTGCACAGCCTGTGCACAGGTGACAGCCCAGATGTGCCGAGCAGTCCTCCCGGACAGGGCAGTGGGTTGGAAATGATTTTGGGGATTTGGTTTCATTTCATAGGTTTCTGAGGGACTTGGCCTGGCACTTCGAGTGGGAGCATTCCCTGTCCCAAAGCCTCGTGCTCTGGGCCCTTGCAGACCTGACGTGGCCTCAGCCTGAGGCTCAGGGCCCGTGGTGAAGCTGAGCATTTTAGTGCAGGGTCTGCCGGAGGCTCTGACACTTCTGGGCTGTGGGACTTTGTCCAAGATGATAATAATTCCTCCCCGAGTTTCAGATTTCCTTGCCTGTGAGCCGGGGTAGTAATAGTTTCTGAGATGATTGTAATGATTCAGTAACGGGCGCAGCGTGTGCTGGCAGGTAGCTGGTGTTTAAGGAGCAGAAGTCGCAGTCACTCTGTCAGCCTCTCACTGTGCGCTCTGTGCTTTGAGAGGTTGTGTGTTTGGTGAAAGTCCCGCCCAGACCCTAGGGTCTAGATGAACTGTTGTTCCTTTACTTTCCCTTCCTTTTCCTCTTTCCCTTCTCTGTGTCCCATGTTTAGGTAGCAGATTCCTCTATTTCAGGGAATACAGGCCTTTCTAGTAAAAGGACAGGCGGATCGCGGAGAGGTGGGACCCGGAGGGGGTCTGGAGCATCTGCACAGCGCTGCTTCCCTGCGTTACTGCATCCGGTCCCGCCAGGGCACTAAGTCAGCCTTTCTCTTCCTTCCTGTGTCATCGGGTCTCTGTTTTAAGGGAAAACTTTTTTAGGGGTCTTTTTTCACTGCCATGTTTCGTTCAGGTGCTTGTTGCTTTTCTCCCTGTGCTTCAGCGTTCCGAGGAGAGAATTCAGCTGTGCAGCCTCCTCTCCAAGCTCTATGAGTTGATCGGCTTCCACTGGAAGTCTGTCTCCTTCAAGCGGGTGGCCCCCGTGCGGCGCGAGGCCCCTGGCATCCCGGAGCCTGGCGGGAAGGCCTGCTCCCTCCTCCTCCTGCAGACGCTTCCTGGCTACAGTCTGTCGCTGGTCCTGCAGGACTTCAGCAAAGGTGTTAGAACTAAAACATTGCTTCAGTCCCATTAACCATGCCTGGTTTGGGCCCTGATGTCCTGTCTCATCAGGGTGAATCCTGATTCGTGTAGAACAGGGCTGAGCAGAATTTTTTCTGATAAGGGCTTGGGAGTAAATATTTCAGGGTCTGCAAACCTCCTGATCTCTGGTGCAGCTGCTCAGCTCTGCTGTTCAGATGCCAGAGCAGCCGGACAGTCCACACACCCACAGAGCTTTATTAACAGCGGTGGCTGGGGCTGGATTGGGTGTATGAACTGCAGTTTGTCCCCACAGCCTCCTCACTATTGACACCTGCACCAGAGCGTGCATTTGTGACAATGGTTGAACCTACACTGACACGTCAACATCACCCAGAGCCCATACTTGACACTAGGATTTACACTTGGCGGTGTGCACTCTGTGGGTTTGGTCAGATGTACAGTGACATGTATCCACTGTCACAGCATCATACAGAGTAGTCTGTCTTAGTGACACTAAAAATGCTCCGTGCTGCACCTCATTCATTGCTCCTTCCCCTCTAGCCTCTGACAGTCACTGATTTTTAGTCTCTGTGGTTTTGCCTTTCCCAGAACACCATACAGTTGGAATCAGACAGTTGCAGAACCTTCCCAGATTGGCTTCTTTCACTTAGTAATATGCATTTAAGGTTCCTCCGTGTCTTTCCATGCCTTGATATCTCACTCCATTTTAACACAAAATAATAGTCCATTTTTGGCCTGGACCACAGTTTATTTATCCATTCACCTACTGAAGAAGAGCTTAGTTGCTTCTGAGTTCTGGTGATTATGAATAAAGCTGCTATTAACATCTGTATGCAGATTTGTGTGTGGACATAAGTTTCCATTTCGTTGAGTAAACACCGAGGAACACAGTTGCCGGATCATATGTTAGGAGTACGTTTAGTTTTGTAAAAAATTGCCAGACTGTCTTCCAAAGTATCTGGGCCATTTTACATTCCCACCAACAATGCATGAGAATTCCTGACGCTCCACATCCTCACCAGCATTTGTTGCTGTCAGTGTTCTGCGTTTTGGCAGTTCTGACAGGTGTGCAGTGGTACCACGCTGTTTCAGTTGGCATCCCCTTTATGACAGATGCTGTGGAGCATCTTTCCATAGACTTCTTTGGCATCTAGATTTCTTCTTTGATGAGGTGTGTGTTCAGGCATTTTGCTCAGTTTTTAATCAAGTTATTCATCCTTCTTGTTGAGTTTAAAGAAATTTTGGTATATTCTGGATATCAGCCCTTTATCAGTGTGTCCCTGCCCTTCACCTGCAGCACCGGAGTTGTCCTTTGGGTCTCAGTGGAGTGTCAGCTCTTCAAAGAGGTTCCCTGTCTTCCCTCAGCCTAAATACAGTCCTTGTATTTTTCTCTTTCATTGACTCATTTTGTTCTTTTTAAATAGCATTTCCCACAATTTGTTAGTACATTAAAAAAAAAGGCAATGATTGAACACTGCCTCCCCCACCAGGCTGTGTGCCCTGTGAGAGCAGAGACCCTGCCCCCACTCACCATGTCCCATGACAGCACATGGCAGATGCCCATGTAAATGTGTGTAACATGGGGCCAAACCTTATGAGCAGCTATGACGACATGTGTTGGCTACCATTTATTGAATAGAGTTTGTTTCTTGAACTTAATTATTAAATCACATGAATGAAACATGTTTCTTTTTAAAAATAAAACAACAAAGCACACCTCCGTGTGATTGGTACTTTCTACTTAGACTTCTGACCCAGGAGGGGACGTTCACTGTCATTTTGTGGAGGTGGTTGGGGAGGTAAAGTAGGAGAGTGAGATCAAATAAAGTAAAAATGATAACTATCAGCTGGCCTTATTTTCACTAAGAAATAAAAGTTACTTTAAACCCTATCAGCAGTTGTTCTGTTGTTTTAAACATTTCTCATAGAAGTAAATGGAAGCCCACTAAACCCTGAAAGGGAGATTATGTGCCCAGGTCCTGAAAAGTGTTTATGTCTATTTCTTGAGACGCATTTTCCTGCTGGTTACAGAAAGTCGAGGTGGGAACACAGCCATACACTGTGTGTGTCTGCCGGCTTCAGGGGCTGCTCACAGTCATTTTCATTTTCTTGTGTTGCAGTGTATGAAGGTTTTCCATCAGACCATTTGCTCAGCCCTTTCCTGAATGAGGGATTGAATTTTCCACAGGAAATCTTATGAAAGAGAGTGACAAGGCACATGGGTTTCCCAAAAAGCAATAGTTGATGTAATAAACTCTTACATTGGTGAACTTTTTGAATACAAGCGGGTTGAACATTTTATCACTAGGTCATATGCCACAAATATGTCTTAAGTTTAAAAAGATTCAGATTTTAAAGAAGAAGCAGTTTGAATCAAGTAGAAATTATAATTTGTACACTATTTGTTGTTAGAAGTTATACTCAGTCTTATCATAATTGCCTGTGGTAAGAACTGGATCATTATTTATTTATTTAAAAAAAATCCACTAGGTGCTATTTGCCCCATTCTTGATGCGGCAGTGCTGAGGTTAGTTAAGTTCGGGCATTTAGGATTCTTAACTAGGTTTTCCGGACATTGATTTCAGCCTCTTTATCTTTTTTAGAATCGCTTCTTTTGTGTCGGCCTTTGGTGTTTTGACAACGTGGATATACTGCACGGATCTGCCTTTCCATTTTTTCCTGTCTTTGTGGGAAAAGATTTCTGTAAGACAGACTACTAGAATATTAAGGATTTTGTGTGGGGTAAGTTTGGTCAGTTCTAAGTATTTCAATTTATACGTATCAATACTTGGTATTCCGCTAATGACAGTAAAATTATAAACTAACTTAAGTATACACCAGTAAGTATAGTACAATAAGCCCATCACCCAGATTAAGGAATTCACAAACTTTTCCATATTTCCTTTATTAAGACCTTTGTTCTTTTATTTGTCCTTTGTTGAAGTATTTGACAGCAAATCCAAGAAGACATGTCATTTTACCCTTTGTACTCAAGTAGGCATGTCTGAAAAATGAGGGTCTTTTCTTTAATCAGGTTTTACCATTTGACCGATGTGCTCGTTAAGTACCAGCTGTATCAGGCATCTCACTAGGCATTAGGGATCCTTGGGGCAATGAGACAGTCCTGGCTCCCAAGGAAGTTAAGGGCTGATGGAAGAAACCACCACAGGAGCTTAGGTGCCTCACCTAATGTCCCTGTTGGATGACACCAATTGGACAAAATTTGTGCACAATACAGTAGGATTCACAGAAGGGACTGGTCAGACTTGTAGGGCAGGCCGTGAGAGAGGCGGTCAGCAGGGCTACAAGAGGAAGAATCATTTGTTCAGAATCTGAAATCCTTTCTGCCAACCTTTCTACCAAGCCCCCAGGGCCCATCGCACAGAAACCTGTGCTGTAACTGTTTTTGATTCCTGTTACCACATCTCCTTCAGGAAGGATTTTAAGGTGGAAAATATTTAAAATCCGTAATTGTTGCCAGAAGGGACATAGAACAAGGAACATGTAAACAACACAAACGTCCACCAGCACATGACTGGATAAAGAGGAGCTGATACGTATATACAATGGAATACTACTCAGCCATAAAAGATGCCATTTGCAGCAACATGGATGGACCTGAAGACCGTCATTCTAAGTGAACTGGGGTTGAAAGAGAAAGAAAAATGCCATATGACTTCACTTATGGGGAATCTAAAATTAATAGCAATAATAATAAGACCACAAATGAAATAAATATTTTCATTTCTTGAATATATGTAAGTACATCTGACTGTCCTTTGTGATTGGATTACCATATTGTGTTTATTATTCTTTTGTAGATGTCCTTATTCCTCTGGTAACTGTAATTTTAAAAATCTAAAGCTCTAATCTGTTGTTGGAAACAATAATTAGTACATATATGTAAACTAAAAATGCAGTATACTCTATACATGTATTTACATGCAATATATTTATGTGAAGTTGAACTGTAATAATTCTACCTGATAAAACTGAAAAAGGAAAAAAATAAAAAATTTATTTAAAAAAACACCCCTCTTTAGATATTAAAACGTTCATTTCTGAGATTCTGTGAAAGACAGAATGGAAGTAGGTTTTTAAGATTTTCTCCTTGCGCCTCAGTGAGCAGCCTGGGCTGCACACCTTGGCCGCCACAGGCACCCAGGACTTGCCTGCTTGCTCCTCACTTGTTGGGAGGAAGGTTAGCTGCCTCAGGAATATTTATGCTCCTTGAAGTTGCTGAAAACCCCACAGAGCTTCTGTTTACATGGAGAGTGTCTGTCAATAAACCCCATTTTAGAAATTAGAACAGAAAATTTAAACCCGAGAACTGACAAGCATTCACTGTCCCAGCACATGGTCAAAGCAGTGCTGCCACGGTGGGGTTGTTTTGGTTCAAAAAAAAAAATGCACCGTACACTCAAGAATGAGTGTGAAGCCACAGATCTCATCTCAGCAATGCTATGAAGAGGTGGGACCCAATGCCCCTAAAACAGTGCTGAAGTCCCCAGATGTCCCAGAACACACAGAGCCATGGGACCAAGAATCCAGTGTCTCGTGGATCATCAGCAGTGGGGACCGCGTCCTGGGTCAGGAGGAGCAGAAGTAGGGATAGCAGGCACACAGTCCTTTTGACAGCAAAGCTTTAAAGGTTTTGATCTGACTGAAAGTTTGGCAAAGATTTGCACTTAGACTAAAACATTTCCTCTCCTGGAGACGTTAGAAGGATAACACTGATTAATAGAGGATGATTGTAATGGATTAATTATGATACTGATGACATGGGCTGTGAACACTAACCCTGCACTCAGTGTAGACTAAGACTTTTATGTACACAATTCATTAGGTCTCCACACCCCTGCAAGGTGGCATTAAGCACTCATACAACCATGAAACCAGTGACTATAAAACAGTCACAAGCCTTCCTCTCCAGCATGAGGTAGCAAAACCAGCAAGGATTTTCAATGACAAAAGCCAAAATCATATATATTTGGGAAAGAAAGCAAACAAAACACTGAAGAACAATAAACCAAAAGAGCAGATGAAATGGAAACTTTTACTGAAGAAAGCAATGATTGATTCAATTAAAACAGGTAATGTCCCTGCTATAATTGAACCATCAATCCAAATTTTTGGAAAAGTGGGTTGTGAAATTACTGTCTCATTTAATATTGGAATTCCTAGTTGGACCAATTTGATATGCATCACTGGAGCGATGTTAGCTATTTAGGTAAATAACAATATTCCTATTTTTTGTTAACAGGAATCATAACACAGGACTCCAGATCTAGGGAGAGAATGCAAACAACTACTATCATACTCCATCCAGTAAGGACACGTGTCCCTGTGTCACCAAAGCAATGAGAATTTGCACACAGAAAACACAGTTCTCCAGTTGTGACAAGTACGAGACCGTGAGCCATGAATTACGAGAACAAGCAACTGTGTAAATGCAATGGGAAAAAATTTTTATCATCTTGAAAACATCACTGATGCACTAAGTAAGAAAAAGAATTGTTTTACTAACAAATCTAACTGACACAGGGGTTTTTCCAAGTGAGAAGGTAATTCCAAAAAGTGCAGTAAAATGAGTTAAGATGATCTGTGCAGTGACTGAGCTGATATTAGACTGACCAGCATCACGATTTCCGGTTTTACACTTGCTCTCTACTCGTCACCTCTGACACAAAAATGCAACATATGATTTTTTTCTTTAGTGAAAAAAAAAGATAAATAAAATCTAACTAGAGGATGTGGTATGGAAAGCAGTAATGAAGTTGTCTAACCTAATAATGCAGCCAGTGTAATGTAGCACTTATTCGGGAACTAGAATTTTTTAAATCATGATTTATTTTGTATCCTATTTCTATCCTAAAGGAGGCACTTAAAGTTTTCTACTTTATTCAACATATCTTGTGGGGGTTGTGATATACACTGGTATGGCAGTTTTCAGAGACTTAAAATCGCCTCTGTGGTTGTGGTCAGGAAAGGCAAGGCTCCCTCACAGCTGCGAGGGAGAAGGAATCCCCGGAGTCCGCCTCCGGGCAGCTTCCGAACCGCATGTGCTTGCACATGGCACGGGACACCATCAGCAAGTGTAACTCTGACAAGGAGATTTCCCCGGGGCCTGGGAGGTGCTCTAACATTGTGAAGCCACTTGTTTCCCAGTTAGGCAAGGCTTGGAAAAATAGTTTATTAGAAGTGACTCCCTTTGTATGTGCCTTTTGTCCTGAGAGGTCACTAATTAGCATAAATATAAAATACCCCATAATATAAGAATTTAGGTACCCCATCTTTCCATCTACCTGTCTATTTGTTTATCATATTTATACTTAGGTTACACTTCCTATGATGTTCAATTCCGGGCACCAAAAAAAAACGGTTACAAAATATTTCTTATAAAAAGTGGGAATGGGTCTAAGGGTTAAAAACCACTACTGCTAACAATAAAAGCCAGATAATATTTTTAATCTCCAGTGCATCAGACCTTCCTGAATTCCTCCCTTAAGTTCACTGTTACAACAGTAATGGAATCTCTGTCCTTCCAAGACTCGGGCCTGATCGCCACCCATCCAGATATCTGTCTATGGGTCCCTACTTGTCCTCGAGGTCCCCGAACACACCTTATGGGTTGAAATTTCTTCAGTGTCCCTACTGTAGGGGAAACCTGGAAGTCCCAGGCACTGTCCAGGAGTCACACCTACCTGCAAAAATCAAAGTCATGTGACTGAAACGGGACAACCCAGATGGTGTGATAGGGCTGAAAGCTCACCAAAAACAGGTTTGGGGGCCTAACCCAAGCCCTCCGGCTCCTAACATTAAGAAGGACAGGGAGGCCCAATTAGCCACGAGACTGCGGGGCTTCATTACTCCATGAATAAAGGATTTGTGCCAGTGCCACCTTTAGACAGGGAACCCCAGAACCCAGACTTGGAAGCATCCTGTCCCCTACCCTCTGAACAAATATCTTCTCAAGACACATAGTGAGAGATAGGAGCCCCGGTGAGCTCTGGAATAAGATGCAATCTGAAAGACTGCTGGTAACAAATGGTGTGGAGCTCGGGCAGCCCCCAGGGCCACCAGACCTTTTGGTACCACTGATGCCCACACTTCCATCCACAACAGTTTCTTCAGGACATTTATGCACATATAACCATCACACAAAAATGATTGCTTAGACATATTATAAGAGAAATAACATTATGAGAATGTCAAATTCATGACAAGTCAGAGTCAAGACCCAAGAGTATTTACTGGATGAGATCTCACGTGTGCTCCACAGTGAGCTTTAAACCCTTAGGACACAGTCATGGAACAGTAGGCATTTTCTTTCTTTCCTCCAAGTTGGCTTTACTGGAGAACTCCGTAGACACAGGAAGACTCTGGATCCCACCTCTACTACTTACACAAAGGACTCATCATGTGGATTGGGATCAGCGCTGGTGCGACTGGCTCCAATGTGCACACTCCTGTGCCCAGCTGCCCGAGGAGCAGAGCTCCCACCACAGGAGCAGGGACCCCCAGGAGCAGAGCTCCCCCCATGGGCACTGCAGTGCCTGCAAGAATCAGGAGTCTGATGAGTGAGCCTGGGGCGGGCAAGACAGGAAGCAAGCACCGCTCCCTCAAGCTCTGCAGGTGATCTCTGTGTCACCTTGAATAAATACAGTCAGCATTAAAGATGTTTGACAAGAGGGTAAAAGGTAAGGCCTCCCCAAATCTCCACGCATTCCTTTAGTGGGAGTCCTGTTAGAACACATGGTGACAAGGATGGTGACAAGAGACGCTGGCTTTACATGCGCACGTTGCCCTCAGGGCTGCAGGGGAGGCCACGGTGCCGCCTCTGCCCCACCTCCTACCCTCGCCCCCCAGACCTCACAGGGGCCGCTGACTTGTTTCTCTGACTTTCTCTCCTTGGTTGTGCTGCTCTTCCAGCTTTTAAGAGCTCATAAAATCCTCACCAGAAAATCTTAAACAATGAACCCAAGTCAATTGAAATCAACCAAAGAGACACACTGCCTTCTTCATTACTTTATATTTTAGGAAGATATTCTTGAAAACAACTCCCTGACCTGAAGGGGTAGATGGAGGGGAAAAGAAAACAAGACAAACATTTTTGGGCCCATAAAAAATGAGAGGTAACTAGATGGTGTATAGTCTTCATTGCACCTCTCTGCCTGCCCCAATTTCACATGCTCTTCCCAACTGAACACATCAGAACACGACTGAAGGAGACGGCTGTGCAAATTTATTTGAAACCAAATAAATCACTACGGAAACAGTCTCCCAAACCCAGCGAGAACACTAAGCTGACCCGTGCCAGGATCTGAATACATGCAGATCCAAACTCAGCCCCCCTCTCTGGTGGGTGTACTTACAGTGGGGGTGTCGCCGTGCCATTTGTCAGCATCCAACCTATAGAAATGGAAGGGACTCCAGTTTTCAACATCACAGTCCCTCTGAAACAACTGGTGGTCAATAAACGTTTGTCGGCAGCAAAACTCGATTTTCTCTCCTGCACGTGGAGGTCAACACACAGAAGAGACTGATGATCCCCGCTGCGAGTGTAGCTAAGCATTTCTAAGCAAACTGGCTCCATCAGCCTCCTGATGAGCAGGGGAGTGTGTGAGCCACAGGGCTCTGCACCCTAACGGCCAGGCAAGGAGGGCTCTTCCTTAATTTGGGGAGAAAATGCGGGAGCAGCACTCGCTGGAAATAAATTCTAATTAAACCTTCAGATGCGGTTCCTGCAGTAGAACCCACGCCAATAGATGAGGCTCCCTCCGTGCTGTCCAGTCATGTGAGCCAGGCTCATTAATATACCTGTGTGTTTGGTTTAGCAAGTGAATCTTGTCTGTTTTCTGGAAATTACATGAGGGTGGAAAACCTTCCAAACATGTTCATTTATTTGCTGTGGAATTTGTTTAATCCTCTTAAGAGCATTTAGAATGACAACCTTCTTAAATTAGCATGTTTGCCCAAGAGACCTTTCCAGGCACATGCGCCGAAACCTAGGACAATCCAGAAGCAAATTCTAAACCATTTCAGCTGCACAGCACTGCAGAATGTGTCCAGTCTGAGAATCAAGGATTTTTTCTCCACACACTTTTCCTCCTCTGCCCAAATTAATCAGCCTCTGCTGCTCTTGTATACTGAGTATCGTATGACTCATCTTCTCTGCCTGTAAAATGGAAAAGGGAAATACTTCTGCCCAATAAAAAGTCATAGAACTAACCCCCAAAATTATATATATTTAAAAAAAAAACAGGGCTTTATTCTGTCCAGGGATATGAATCGTTTATTTAATGTGTCAATTGTTACTAGAATAAACTTTCAAAATGTAACCCCTCCTCAGAAAACTTCAACTACTATTCAATAAAAATATCACAGAAAATTTCTGAAAAGAATTTAAAGGAAAATCATTTTTAACTGAATCATATTCTACGCCCACTGAGTAAATTCTTTTTAGAGAACTCCTACTTTTTTTTAAATAAATGACCTATAAAAATACACTCAGCATTAATCAGTAAATCTTCATTCCTTATTCTAAAATTCTTAAGGCATGCTATTTTTCTTAAATCAAATGAGGAGGTATTCGCAAGCCAATGGACAACGGAATTACCTAAGAAGACATTATAAAACAGCAAGAGCAACTAGCACTTTGCCAAGCATTCTGCCTGAGAGTCACTCGTACCATCTCATTTTGACCTGACTGCTTGGAGGTGAGCTCCATCAGCCCATTTAACACATGAAGAAACTGAGGCTATGGATGGTCTTGTTTCCAGTACTTGGTGGAGCCAGGATCCAAACCCGGATCTTTGTCTATAGAGCCTGTGCCTTTACCAGATCACACTACATTTCTCACTCTTCAAATGCACTCAGTACCCGAGGTAACACACCTTCCTTGCATTTCTAGGAGTTTTAGGATGTACTGAATTACAAGGACTAATCAGACATTTGTGTGGGCTAATTTTATATTTTCTGGATTTACTGGATAAGTTCAGGCTGAGTTCATTCTACTTATGAGAAGTCCTGAGACAGAGGAGAGAGGGGAATATAAGCCAGACATAAACAATTTCAAGAGATCCACTTCATGAAGAAAGCAAAGTATTAAGTAAACCACTTCAGCAACATGCTTGTCAATAAACCTTGGTGTCTCTGTCTCAGCCTGAAGGAGGGTAAGCCCTCCAGCCCGTCTGCCTTCCAGCCACTTACCCTGGATTATCTTGGTTCCCTCACCGGTGACACGTGTGTTCTCCTAGGACTCTTTGTAGAGATTAAATGATAAAACTATATGCAAATGGGCTACTTATTTGCCAGACAGTAGGCACTAAACAAATAATAGAATTATTTTGTTTCATGAAAATGGGAGGCAAGTCTCCCAATTAAACATTCCTGATAGAATCCCAACAAGCACTTTAATTTATCTGCCAGGAATTGTAAAATAGCATTTCTTTTTTGAAGGCTGTATCCATTCTCCCTACTTTTTACCAATCCTGGCTGTTATCCTGAAAATCTATTCCCAGAACTTGGCATCCATCTCCCATATTTAAATCCTTTAAGTTTGAAATTATGATGAAGCTTGGGCACATAAAGATTCACACCATAATTCACAGAATAAACAAAGACCACAGGATCAAGGCCACCTCCAGACTCCATGTGCTCAGGACAGGCTCCAAACTTCACAAAATCAGAAGCATGCTGTTTGAAGAGAAAGAAACTTGAATGTGATCAAGGAGGCTGACATAGAGCACCGGCCGGCTCACGAGACGACCCCGTTGCCCCCTCGTCTGACCTAAGTCATCTAACAAAGTTATCCGTTGACCTCTAACTAAAACTAGAGTACGGGTAGGGCTGGAAACTAACATTTTTTCCTACAATATATACATATTGTCAACTAAAAATTGGCACTTGTCATCTGCCCCTGATTTGGTTAAGTCATGAGCCACTGCAGCTGCTGACCTTCAACACCCTCTGAAAGTAGTTAAGTGTGGACATCAGGAATGGGGCACGCTGTGCTCTGGGAAAATGGACAGAAAAGTCTTCAGATAGTTAGACATTTTCAGGAAGTTTTATGAGCCCAAATTCTTGCATCTCCTCCTATCTAGAAAAGCACTAAAATCATTAACAGAGACACCTGCTTCTCGACTAGCAGCAGCCTCTGCCTAAACGTGTACTGGACCACACGTCCCCCTTCATTGAAATCGTATATAATACTGAGCTCCCCCTCCTTTTCAGAGCAGTTCCTCCAAGCTCTCTGAGATGCTGTCACCTGGGCTCTGGTCCTGATTTTGCCCCAGATAAACTTTATCCAACAACTCTCACGTTTTGTGGTTTATCGACAGTACCACAAAAATTAAGCTTACATACTTGAACTCATAGTAAACATTCAGTATCAAATATTTATTGACAAATTCCTATTTAAATGTAAATAATTATTCCATTTCTTAAATATAATATCTTTAAATATAAATTAACAGATATTTGTGAATCTTTGAAAAATATAGTCTACAAAAAATTTTAGCAATTAAATAAAAGCTATTGTGTGGAGCTTTAGAATTTCAAAAGTGGAAGAGAATAGTATTGTAACTCAAGTTCTTGTTTTAAATGCAGAGATCCTGAGGCCTCAAAAGACATATCAATTTGCCTGATTTTATACACTGTCCTTTAACAGAAAACCTAGAACTAAGTTCCTGGTCTTTGAGAAACCAAGACTTCCTCTGCTGGTGCAGGGCTGAAATTTATGAAAATGGGTCTTGAGAAAGAATCAGAATGCGGGGGCCTGGGTGAGGCAGCAGAAGAAAGGAGGGGCTCACCTGTTCGTGGGTGAGAAATAGGCTCCCGCAGTGCTGGTGTGATGGGCATCCCTCAAGTGCCTGAAAACTACTATTTAGCACACCTGCCACCGAAACACACACAAGCTGTTTAGCTAGAAGTCTGACCAGGAGGCTTTCTCAGTGACACAACGAGCTATTTTCACATTAACTCTACAACTACAGGAAGAGAAAGAATAGAAAGCTGATATTAATTAGTAAAAATTTACATCAAGAACCAAGGAAATTCCAGGAGAAATATAAAGACTTGTTGGAAGTTTCATTATGTGAACTTACTGCCAATTCAGTTGTCTTAAAATCTGTGCTATAAAATATATTGTCCTTTGTTGTTCCAAATCACATTTGAAAGAAATAATGTTTCTTAAGGGTGTTTCTGGAGATTTCTTCTATTTCCTAACACCAAATCTCAGACCCTTAAAGAAATGGGGAATTGGCATTTCGTCCACTCTTCTCTAGGCGATTTGTTGTTCCTTCAAAGAACAAGGGGGGAGTCACACAGAAAAGCATTTGAGCATCAGGCTGCTTACATTTCCTCCGGAAGTCTTGGAAAATAACGTGGAAATGAACAGCAGGGCAGAAACCTGTCAGGAGGGTCACTGGCTACAAGGTGAGAACAACTGTGTTCTCCAACATGCTCTGGTAGCCACTGGTTTAAATGAACCGAGCAATTGTTCCAGCATACACGCAGCTCTACGTGAAAATCTCAATCGTTACCAGCCGCTCAGTGCAGCCCGAAGCAATGGACGGACTGCGGAGGCCCCTGGTGGCTCATCGTGGTGCCTTACACAACGTGCAGGATGAGCGGTGCCTCCCCGCCCCCTCCCTCCCCTCCCCTCGAGGGAGATGGCTGGTCCTCAGCTGAGCTTACCTCATAGCAAGCTGTCTCTCAGCCCTCTGTCTAAAGCAAGATAAAAGCAAGAAAGCTACCTGGGACTTTACAGAAGCATCCCAAAAGGGAACTGAAGCACCATTCTTCCCTCCTTTCTGCTGCCTGGAATGTGGATGGTTGACGCTCAGGCAGCCACTTTGGGCCATCAAGTTGACGGGCTGAAAATAACAGGCATCTGGTTCTCTGACCCTGGGGCCTTCATGCAAACCAGCCCTGCGGTACCGATTGCTTGACTTCTTCATGTAAGAGGGAAATACAAGTTTAGCATGTGTAAGCCACTGCTGTTATCTGGGGAACTAGGTGTTGTACATTGCCATGGTAAGTCCTAATAATAAAGTTAAAGATTCACCAAAAACTATTTACCAAATAGTTAATAAATGATAAAGAGTTCCTGATTTTTGTTTTAATGCTATGAAATGTTAATCAAGTTTCAGCATATGCTAGTAAAACAAGACACTGTGGAGAAAAAGCAAAACAGAGATTGTAGAACAGAGACCCAAAGCATCCTCTTCTCCAAGGCACAGGAGGACAGCCGTGACTCTATGTGCCAAGGCTGGAGTCACATGGCTCCATTTTCCTTGCCTTGGGTTGTGTTTTGTTTCCAGCCTTGGGAAAAATGGATAAGGCTGCTGATCAAATCACTTCAGGAGCAGCTTCCATCGTGTAGAACCCCTCTCTCTTCCTTTCCTCCACCTCCTGGAATGTTCTGACACAATTAATCAGTCCAGCCTTCTAAATTGAGCAAATGGAGCTCAATCAATCTGTTTTTAGACAGAGTTAAGAAATAGACATTAAAAAGCATAACTAAGAAATCTTATCTTCCAGAGGTCATTGCACAGACAAAATTGGAGAATATCTGTGAATCACTCTGTAAACACTAAGTACAATACAAACAATATTAGCACTGATTCTAGGTCACATTCATCAAAAAAGGAAAACAGAACAGTTTTCTACCAGAAGGAGAAGGTGCTTTGCAATTTTCTGTCACTTTAATTCTTCAAAAGTTTCTATAAAATTGATGTCTTTAGAAAAGTCAATGCACATTAGGGACTAATTTTAATTCCTTCATCTTCCCCTGTTTAACAGATATCAAGAATGATACCATTTCTAGACATTTTATCTAGGAAAGCCTTCGGTATACATGAGGCACAGAGCATGACAAGTTGTCAGTATCACTCAGGATAGGAAACCCATGTTTGATACCCGAACTTGAAGACATGAAGAAGATGCCTGACTTGTCCAACTGACCCTTCAAGCTATTATTTTTGAAACACTTGTTTCTTCTTGGTCCAGAACAGACCCGCATTTGTTGATGAGAGACTCTTTAAATGAAAACGTCAACCCATCATTACCACTTTAGAGACTGAAACATTACCCTCCTCATCCATGTGGACATAGCATCCTTACTGATTCTTAATATGAAAAATGACCACGGATGACATCTCAGGATGCTCCAATACAGAGGTTCTCTGCTGCAGTGAGGAGGAAAAAGCCGTGTGCTTCAAGACGCACTTACTGTCTGTAGCTCACTTGGCAAGACACTGCAACTTGTCTAAGCTAAAGCTTAAAAGTGGAAAATAGAGACAACATCCATGGCAAAGGGCATTCGGTGGCTAATTCCTTGGCCCCACTTCATCACTTCTCAAGAGCCGTGGACAATTCCTTGAGAAAGGCAGCAATATGTTACCCAACTCATCAAAAAGCTGCACCTCCTACTAATTGACAGTAAAGCAAGTGTCATCTGGCTCAACAGATCTCCCTGTGTCTCTACAGTGTATGTCTACTTTTTCTTTATTTTCTCGGTTGGGGGACACTCATCTTTTGAAAATCCTCCTCCCTGCAGTAGAAGTTCTTAGTTTCCCAATCAGAATGCAGACTTGAAGGGGGGCAACAGAGCTGAGAAAACATAAATCAGTATTTATTCCTTGATATATATTTTGCACATGGACTAAAAATCATTGGGTCAGCTGGACATCAATATCATATCTAATTTACACAATTGTCAACTGTCATTTTACTACCAGCTCCTGAAACAGTCACGTGGTCACTAGATTTTTTTCTTCCCTTGACCCATGGATTCGATGATTTCTAACCAGACACAATAGCTTTTTGAAAAGAAGTCTGTTTCACCTTTTTCTTTTAAACTAAACTTGTGTGCTTGACCCTGACTTCATTCTAACATTCACAAAAAGCTACCCAAGGACACCCCCTTTTGACATCATCTCTAGATGTCTTGAATACAATGGTGAGCTGATTCTTCCAGATCATTAAAATATATATGCACATTATCCTGTGGTCCTCTTCAATTTGTGGTGTTTTCAGTAATCGTTACCTCTTTGGATACTTTATCACACATTTAGCATTTCTTTATCCAATTCAGTTACATTAGTATATAAGATTTCAAAACAACTGCTTTCTCAAAATGATGATATTTATCATCTATGGTCTTTTTTAAATCAAGTAATTCAATAAGGCTGTCAAGGACAGCAGTGAAGGTTATGTGTGGTGATTGCTGCTTCAGAGTCTCCGGTCCTGCCCCATGATCTTACAGGTGTTTACGCATCCTTGTCAATGTCATCACATCAGTCTATTAGGAGCCGAAATTAAACTATCTGGAAGCTAATTTTTCTTTTTAAAAACAATAAACTCAGTTTCTCCTTCTAATTCTTTATTGTTTCTCATACTAAGGCTCACCGCTTTTCCTAATACATATATTTGGTGGGGAGGGGGGCAAAGCCCTGAAAGCCTGCAGACAGCACCAACTCTATAAGATTAACCAGAGGTGGCCGTGGATGTTGCGTGACTTCAGCCACTGAGCATGAGCACCTGCTGTCCCTCCAACTGTTCTGTCTCCATTGTTGACAGCCCTGAAGGTCACTGTTCCTTGTAAAATTCTACATTACAGTTCATATATTTTTGAAAGTTATATATTTGTGAAAGTCGTCTGCTGTTTGTGTAAAAAGGGGGGTACTTGCCTTTGCTCATTTCAGGCTAAACTAAGTCCAGAAGGACACACACACATACACACACACACACACACATGCAGTTCTGAGTGCCCCCAAGGAAAAGTTTGAAAGGCTTCGGGACAGTGGTGACACTCAAACCTTTGGAATTTTGAGCTCTATGAAAACATCACTTATTCAGAAATTAAGCATTATAATTCTTAACAAAGAGATTCAGAATCACCCACAAGATACCAGAAATTTTTTAAAGAAATTATCTTCCCTAAAATCCAATGATAATTCAAATATCCATGGAAAGAAGGTAGATCAGTAATATCAAGCAATAATTTCTACACTATTGCTGATTAGTCTTCAGCCCCTACTAAAGAAAATAGAAATAAGATACCTGGAGACAAAGAGATGGAAAAGAGGTATTAAAAAGCAAGAATTTAAAAGAAGTAGTGGCCTTATGGAAACCTGCTATTTTCTTTGAAATAATTTCTTGGTTACAGGAACTCACTAGTGAGTATCTGGAAATGCATCAAGAGGAAATCTAGCAGGGAAAGAAGGAGAAGCATGTCTCAGTTTTCTCCGAGGCTGATCCTAAATGAAAAAAAATTTCCTTGGCTTCCAGAATAGACAACCTGCATGGTTCCCTTAGCAGAAGAGTGAGGAGGAGAGAAAACCGAATGTGTGTGCAAACCATCCTACACCAACCCTGTTGGAACACAGAATTTTGGTGTTAGGGGCACTGCCTGACCTATAAATATAAGAGAAGGAACAAGCTCTAATACGGTATTTGAGTGAAAAATGCTTTTAGCTTTAAACCTACTCTAGGAAACATGCTGAGAAATCATGGTAAGTGCTTGAGGTGTAGCCTTGCTGTTTACGTTACATAAAGGAATGCGTCCCCACATGTACCATTTTGAGAACGGAATCTGTGTTGCAGCCTCCTTCACTTAGGTTTTTGGAAATCCAGAGTTTCTGGCCATGGGGAATTAGGCTAGTTTCATATCTAAGGTGAGGCAAAAACTCCAGGGCTCTTTTCCATTGCAAACAGCTTTTACTTGAGACCGGCTTTAAGAATCATGCTAAGAAATCAGAGTAAGTGTTTCTGCATGCCACTCTACCTTTTATGCTGGATGAAAGAACGTCTCTCCACATACTCACTTCTGACATCTCAATCTGTGAGGAAGCTGTTGTAAAACTAGATTTTTCGGAACACAGAGCTTCTGTCTTAGAGCATCTACACTACTTACATATGTAAGGGGAGGCACAAGCTCCAACACGGTTATCCACAGCAAACAGCTTTTACTTTGAAACCGGCGTTAGGAAACATTCTGAGAAATCATAGAATGTGTGTCTAGAAGTCCCTCTGTCTTTTATGCTAGATGAAAGAATGCCTCTCTACATGCTAAATTTTCAGGTCTGTATGCGTGTGGAAGCCGTCCTTCCACTAGCTTGTTGGGAAACCAGAGTTTCTGGCCAGGGGAAACTACATTGCTTTCATATATATGGGATGTACTAGCACCAACTCGGTTTTCCACAGCAAACAACTTTTACATTGAAACCGGCACTTGAAAACATACAGAGAAATCAGAGAATGTGTTACTACAATTCACTCTACTTTTTATGCTGGATAAAAGAATGCCTAAACACATGCTGAATTCTGAGGGTTAAATGTGTGTGAATACCGCCAAACACTTAGCTTGTTGGGAAGACACAGTTTCTTTTGGGTGGGTAACTAGACTACATACATATATAAGGGGAGGTACTAGTTGCAACTCAGTTTTACAGTGAAAATTACATGAACTTTATACCGGCACTAAGAAACCATACAAGAAATCAGAGTAAGTCTTTCTACTGCTATCCATTTCCTTTATGTTAGATGAACGAACGCTTATTTCTGAGAGTTGAATGTGTGTGAAAGCAAACACTTAACTATATTGTCAGGAAAACACAGTGTCTCTTGAGTGGGGAATCACACCACATATATATATAAGGGGAGGACTACCAACAATTCGGTTTCACAGTGAAAATTGCATGAACTTCAAAATGGCACATGGAAACATACAGAGAAATCAGACTGTTTCTACTGTTCCCCACTCCTTTAAAGCTAGATGAATGAACGCCTCTCCACATAATAAATTCTGAGAGATGAATGTGTGTGAAAGACGACAATCACCTGGCTTGTTGGAAACACAATGTTTCTTTCGATTGAGGAAACACACTACATAAATATATATGGGGAGGTACTCGCTCAAACACTGTTTTACAGAGAAAACTGCATGAAATTCAAACCGGCACTAGGAAACATACTGAGAAATCAGACTGTTTCAACTGCTCCACATTACATTAATGCTTCATGAACTATCGTCTCTGCACATGATCAATACTGAGAGATGAATATGAGTGAAAGCCTACAATCACACAGCTTGTTCAGAACACACAGTTTCTTTTGATTGGGTAAATGATCTACAGATATATATAAGGGGAGGTACAAGCTCCAACTAGGTTTACCAGTGAAAACTGCATGATTTTCAAACCGGCACTAGGAAACAGACTGAGAAACCAGAGTAAGTGTTTCTCCTGCAACCCGTTTCCTTTGTGCTAGATGAACGAAAGTCTCTCCACATGCTAATTTCTGAGAGATAAGTGTATGTGAAAGCCATCCTTCACTTAGCTTGTTGGGAACACAGAGTTTCTTTTCAGTTGGAAAATACACTACATATTTAATATCTGCGGAGGTACAAGTTGCAACTCGCTTTTTCAGGGAAAACTGCTAGAACTTCATACCGGCACAAGGAAGCAGACTGAGAAACCAGAGAAAGTGTTTCTTCTGCAACCCGTTCGCTTTGTGCTAGATGAATGAACATCTCTCCACATGCTCAGTTCTGAGAGATAAGTTTGAGAGAAAGCCGTTCTTCACCTAGCGTGTTGGGAACACAAAATTTCTTTTTAGTTGCAAACTACACTACATATATATATAAGGGGAAGTACTATCTCCAACCTGGTTTACAGTGAAAACTGCCGGAACCTCAAATCAGCACTAGGAAACAGACAGAGAAAACAGACTAAATGTTTCTTCTGTGAACCGTTCCCTTTGTGCTAGATGAACGAACGTCTGTCTCTCCACATGCTCATTTCTGAGAGATAAGTGGGTGTGAAAGCCATCATTAACATAGCTTGTTGGGAAAACAAAGTTTCTTTCCAGTTAGAAAATACAATACATACATATATATATGGAGGTACTAGCTCCAACACGGTTTTACAGTGAAAATTGCAGGAAATTCAAACCGGCACTAGGAAACAGACTGAGAAACCGGAGTGTTTCTCCTGCAAACCCTTCCCTTTGTGCTAGATGAACGAACGTCTCTCCACATGCTCAGTTCTGAGAGATAAGTGTGTGTGAAAGCCATAATTCACATAGCTTGACTGGAACACAAACTTTCTTTTCAGTTTGAAATTACACTACATACATATATATGGGGAGTTACTAGCTCCAACTCGGTTTTACAGTGAAAACTGCAGGAACTTCTAACCGGCAATAGAAAACAGACTGAGAAACAGAGTGTTTCTCCAGCAACCCTTTCCCTTTGTGCAAGATGAATGAACGTATCCTCACATGCTGAGTTCTTAGAGATAATTTGGTGTGAAAGCCGTCCTTCACCTAGCTTGTTGGGAACACAAAGTTTCTATTAAGTTGGAAACTACACTACATACATATATATGGGGTGGTACTAGCTCCAACTCAGTTTTACAGTGAAAACTGCAGAAACTTGAAACCGGCACTAGGAAACAGACTGAGAAGCCAGAGTAAGTGTTTCTCCTGCAACCCGTTCTTTTGTGCTAGATGAGCGAATGTCTTTCCAGATGCTCAATTCTGAGTGATAAGTGTGTGTGAAAGCCGTTCTTCACCTAGCTTGTTCGGAAAACAAAGTTTCTTTTCATCTGCAAACAGGGGGCGGCATCCGCTGCCCGGCATTCGCCGGAATCAGGCCTTTGAATTCAGCCCGCCAATGGGAACAGGCGTGGTGAGGGCAGGGGAAGAGTTTGGGGGCATAGGAGAGGCAGCACAGAAGCTAAGGGGCATGCCTCGGCGACTTGGTCATTTTCCTCCCATCTGCCCCTCTCCTGGCATCGGGGAGACCTCTGCTACCCCAGGTTTGCGACATTTATGTCTCCTTGTCGGCAGGGTCCTGGAATGTTGGCGAGGTGAGTTCAGGGTAAAGGGACGTCACGGGAGGCGGGCTACATCTGGTTAGCCGATCAGTTTGCTTCCATCTCCACAAAGGCCTGGCCTGGGGGCGGCCTGTCCTACCCCAGGTTCACAGCATGCTTGTTTCCAGGTCCACCTGCCCCCTGGAGGCGGGCGTCCTGCGGTCAGACGCTGCAGTGAGGAGGCGGGGCTGCCCCACCCAGCCCGTGTATTTGCTCCCATCTCCTCCTTGGCCGGTCCTGGGGTCGGTCTCTGGTACCCTAGGTACAAGAGGTTCAGCTCTCTGTGTTGGCCTGCTCCCGGGAGGTGGATGTGGGGTGGTCAGGGTGCGGGGAGGGGGCGGTGCGGTTGCGGCTGCAGGGAAGGTGGAAGCTGGGGGCTTGGGGTGGCCAGGCATGCCTGTAAATTTCCACCCTGTGGCCCCCTCAGCCTGCTCTGGGGAGCCCTCTGCTGCCTCAGGGTGGCATTTGGCATCCCTCAAGGTCGGTCGAGTCCTGGGAGGATTCCTCCATTGGACAGACAGACAGACAAATAAATAGACAGACAGAAAATCTACCCTCTTCCTCCATTTAGAAACAGACATATATCCTAAATTACTCCTCCTCATCCATTAGATAGTTACATACATAGGACAGACAGACACACACAACACAGACACACACACACACACACTAGCCTCCTCCTACTCTTCAATTAAGAAGGTAGGTAGATAGACACACTAATGTCCTCTTCCAACCGACAGACAGACAGACAGAGAAAAAGACACACTAGCCGGCTCCTATGCCTCCACTACATTGATAAATAGATAGGTAGATAGATAGATACATCGGCAGGGAAAGATAGACACATACTAGTCGTCTTCTCCGTTAGATAAACAGACAGACCCCCACATAGTGTAGCCTCTCCCCACCTCCAGTAGATAAGGAGCCAGGCAGACAGTCAGACAGACAGACACACTAGAGGCGGGGTGCGGTCTGGGTCGGGGTCCGAGGCGGCGACCGGGGATTAGGATGCCCCTGGCCTGCCAGAGGATTTTCTCCCATGTCCCTAGCTGCCTTGCCTGGTGGTGGCCTCCGCTCCATCAAGTTTGCAGGACTCAAGCCTTTGAAGTCAGCCTGCTCCTGGGAGCAGGCCTGGTGAGATCAGGGGAAAAGGTCGGGGGAAGAGAAGAGGGAGCACAGGAGCTAAGGGGGAGGCCTCGCCGACTTGCTGATTTTCCTCCCATATGCTCCTCTTCTGGCCTCGGGGCAGGATCTGCTACCCTAGATGTGCAGGATTTAATTCTCCATGTCAGCCGGGTCCTGGGAGGATGGCGAGGTGAGTTCAGGGTAAACGGACTTCGTGGGGAGCGGATTGCCTTAGGTGAGCCGATCAGTTTGCTCCCATCTCCACAAAGGCCTGGCCTAGGGGCGGCCTCTCCTGCCCCAGGTTCACAGCATGCATGTTTGCATGTCAGCCTGCGCCACGGAGGCTGGCACGGTGCCGTCAAGGGCTGCAGTGAGGAGGCGGGGCTGTCCCACAGAGCCCCTGTATTTGGTCCCATGTCCCCCTTGGCCGGTCCTGCGGTCGGTCTCTGCTATTCTCAGTACAGGAGGTGCACATCTCCGTGTAGGCCGGCTCCCGGGAGGAGGGCGTGGGGTGTTCAGTGGGCGGGGTGCGGGCGGGGCTGGGGCGGCTGCAGAGAGGGCAGATGCCAGGGGCGCGGGCTGCCAAGGCAAGCCTGTGTATTTCCACCCAGTGTCCGTCTCAGCATGCTCTGGGGGCGACCTCTGCTGCCTCAGGGTGGCAATTGGCATCCCTCCAGCTCTGTCGAGTCTTGGGAGGCTTCCTCCGTTAGATAGACAGACAGACAGACAGACAAATAAATAGACAGACAGACAGACTAGCCTCTTCCTCCATTTAGAAACAGCCATATATCCTAACCTCCTGCTCTTCATCCATTAAATAGTTAGAAAGATACATACATACTCAGACACACACACACACACACACACACACACACACGCTCCCCCCACACACACTCTAGCCTCCTCCTGGTCATAAATTATGAAGGTTCATAGACACACTAATCTCCTCCTCCATTAGATAATACTTAGACAAACTTAATAGACTATTTATCTTCCTCCATTAGATACATAGTCAGTGAGATTGATGGATACACACACAAGCCTCTACCTACACCTGCTAGAGAGACACACAGATAGCCAGACACACGGGCCTCCTCCTTCTTCTCGATTAGATATAAGTTCATACATGGATATCTTATATATAAACAGACACACAGACAGAAATACTAGCCTTCTCCTCCTCCATTAGATGCATATAAAGACTCATAGACTGGCACAGTAGCCTCCTCCCCCTTTACTAACAGATAGATAGTAGACAGACCCGCACGCAAACACACACACGCACACACACTGCCCTCCTCCGCTTGCTCAAATAGGTAGATAGGTAGATAGATACATTAACCTCCT
This sequence comes from Vicugna pacos, assembly GCF_048564905.1. Lineage (NCBI taxonomy): Eukaryota > Metazoa > Chordata > Mammalia > Artiodactyla > Camelidae > Vicugna > Vicugna pacos. Next base: position 161,381 of record NC_133011.1, read on the forward strand.
CCTTCAACAGACAAAAAAATAAAAGACACACCAGCCTACTCCTATGCCTCACCTAGATAGATAGATAGATAGATAGATAGATAGAGAGAGAGAGAGAGAGAGAGAGAGATAGAGAGATACATAGATATATATGCAGGCAAGGAGATAGACATGCTAGTCTCCTCTACCTCCGTTAGATAAACAGACAGACACACACATAGAGTAGCCTCTCCCATCCTCCAATAGATAGGCAGTCAAGCTGGAAGTCAGACAAACAGACTCACTAGAGGCAGGGTGCGGTCAGGGTTGGGGTCGGCGGCGGTGACAGGGAATTAGGATGCACCTGGCGAGACAGAGGATTTTCTCCCTTGTCCCTAGCTGCCTTGTCTGGGGGGGCCTCCGCTCCTCCAGATTCGTAGGACTCTGCCCGCCTGCCGCCGGGCCTGCTCCCCTGGCGAAGGCGTGGTGAGGGCCTGGGAAGAGGTTGGGGACAGAGGAGAGGCAGCACAGCAGCTAAGGGGCATGCCACGGCGACTTAGTCATTTTGCTCTCATCTCCCCTTCTCCTGGGCTCTGGGCAGCATCTACTTCCCAGGTTTGCGGGAGTTAAGTCTCCTTGTCAGCCAGGTCATGGGATGATGGTGAGGTGAGTTCAGGGGACAGTTACGTAGCAGGCAGTGGACTGCCCAGGTTGAGACGATCAGTTTGCTCACATCTATACAGGGGCTTGGGCTGGGGGCGGCATCTCCTGCCCCAGGTTGACAGAATGAATGTTTCCAGGTCCACCTGCCCCCTGGAGGCAGGCGTTCTACAGTCAGAGGCTGCAGTGAGGAGGCGGGGCTGCACCACCCAGCCCCTGTATCAGCTATCATCACCTCCTTGGCCGGTCCAGGGGTCCGTCTCTGGTACCCTGGTACAAGAGGATAAACTCATGTTTTGGCAAGCACCCGGGAGGAGGGCGAGGGGTGGTCAAGGGGCGGGGAGGGGGCGGTGCGGTGGCGGCCACAGGGAACACAGAAGCTGGGGTCACGGGTGGCTAGACAAGACTGTGAATTTCCAACCTGTGGCACCCTCAGCCTGCTCTAGGGAGCCCCCTGCTGCTTCAGGGTGGCAATTGGCATCCCTACAGGTGAGTCGAGTCCTGGGAGGCATCCTCAATTAGAGAGACAAAGAAACAAATAAATAGACAGACAGACACACTAGAATCTACCTCCAGTTAGAAACAGCCATATATCCGAAACTTCTCCTAATCATGCATTATAAAGGTAGACACATACATACATAGGCAGACACCCACAGACACACACATACACACACTGGCTTCCTACTTCTCCTCAATTAATTAGGTAGTGAGACACACTAATCTCCTCCTCCATTAGATAATAGATAGAGAAACGTAATAGACTCTTCCTCCTCCTTCATTAGATAGATAGTCAGTGAGATGGACTGATACACACACTAGCCTCTATGTTCTCCTGTAGAGAGACAGACTGATTGCCAGGCACTTTGGAATCCTTCTCAATTAGATAATAAGAAAGACACACTCATAGACACACAGACCGACATACACACTAGTCTTCTCTTCCTCTGACCGACAGAGAGATAGAAACTGTAGCCTCCTTCTTCTCGACTAGATAAATGTAGATATATAGATATGTGATACATAGACAGAGAGACAGACATACTAGCTTACTCCTCCTCCGTTAGATGCACACATAGACTAATAGATACAGTAGAATCCCCCCACTTTAATTTCAGGTACATTGATACACAGACCCGCACTCACACACACACACAAACACACACACACACACACACACACACATACACGGAAGCATCCTCCTCTTCTTCAAATTGGTATTTATGTAGATAGACACACTAACCTAATCCTCCAATACACAGACAAATAAAACGGCACACTAGCCTACAGGTTTGCCTCATTTAGATAGATACATAGGTAGATAAATAGATATATAGATAGATAGTTAGATAGGCAGGCAGAGAGACATATTAGTCTCCTCCTCCTCCGTTAGATAAACAGAAGGGCACACACAAAGGCCTGCCTCTCCCATCCTCCAATAGGCAGGCAGTCAAGCAGGCAGTCAGACAGACTGACACACTCGAGGTGGGGTGCGGTCTGTGGACCGGGTTAAGAAGCGTTGTCCAGGGAGAGTTGTGCCACTGGCGAGTAATAGGATTGTATCCCATGTCCCTAGCTGCCTTGCTTGAGGGCGGCCTCCGCTCCCCCAAATTCGTTGGGCTCAAGCCTTTGAACTTAGCCTGCTCCTAGGAGCAGGCATGGTAAGGCTAGGGGAAGAGGTCATCGGCAGATATGGAGGCGGCACAGCAGCTAAGGGGGATGCATCGGCGAGTCGGTCATTTTCCTACCATCTCCCCCTCTCCTGGCCTCGGGGTGGCCTCTGCTACACCAGGTGTGCGGGATTTAATTCTCCCTGTCTGCCAGGTCCTGGGAGGCAGCTGAGGTGATCTCTGGGTACAGGGACGTTGAGGGGAGCGGACTACATCAGGTGAGCCGATCAGTTTGCTTCCATCTCCACAAGGGCCTGTCCTGGGGGCGGGCTCTCCTGCCCCTGGTTCACAGTATCCATGTTTCCATGTGAGACTGCGCCCCGCAGGAAATGCCGGTGTGATTAGGGGTTGCAGTGAGGAGGCGGGTCTGCCCCACCGAGCCCCTGTATTTGCTCCGATCTCCCCCTTGGCCGGTCCTAGGGTTGGTTTCTGCTAACCTAGGTACTGGAGGTGCACATCTCTGTGTTTTCCGGCTCCCGTGATGCGGGTGTGCGGTGGGACGCGGCGGGTGCCAGGCTGGGGCTTGGCGCGGGCGGCTATAGAAAGAGCAGAAGCAGGAGGGACGATCTGCACTGGCAAGCCTGTGGGTTCCCATCCATTGTCCCCTTCAGACTGCAATGGGGGCACCCTCTGTTGCTTCAGAGTGGCAATTGCCATACCTCCAGGTGAGTCGAATACTCAGAGGATTCCTCCATTAGATAGACAGACAGACAAATAAATAGACAGTCAGACACACTAGCGTCTTCCTCCATTTAGACACAGCCATCTATCCTAACCTCTTCCACATCATCCATTATAGAGGGAGACAGAAAAATAGACAGACAGACATGCACAAACACACACACACTAGCCTCCTCCTTCTCTTCCAATAGGTAGATAGGTAGATAGACAAACTAACCTCCTCCTCCAACAGACACACAAGTAAAAAGACACACTTGGCTCCTGCTATGCCTCCACTTGATAGATAGATAGATAGATAGAAAGACAGATAGATAGATAGATAGATAGATAGATAGATAGATAGATAGATAGATAGATAGGCAGGCAAACAGAGAGAACTACTCGTCGGCTGCTCCTCCGTTAGGTAAAACGAGAGACAGACACGTAGACTAGCCCCTTCCAATCTCGAATATATAGGCATTCAGGCAGGTAGTCAGACAGACAGACAATGTAGAGATATGCGGTATGGGGAAGGGTTCGACGGCGGCGACCGGGGAATAGGGTGCCACTGGCGAGCCAGAGGATATTTTTCCATGTCCCTAGCTGCCTTGCCTGGGGTTGGCATCCGCTACACCAAGTTCACCGGACTCAAACCTTTGAAGTCTCCCTGCTGCTGGGAGCGGGCGTGGTGAGCTCAGGGGAAGAGGTCGGCAGCAGAGGCATAGACAGAGGCGGCACAGCAGCAAACAGGGATGCCTCGGCGGCTTGGTCATTTTCCTCCCAACTCCACCTCTTCTGCCCTCGGGGCGGCCTCTGCTAACCCAGGTTTCCGGGATTTAGTTCTCCCGGTCAGCCAGGTCCTGGGATGCTGCTGAGGTGACTTCAGAGGACAGGGACGTCGTGGGGAGCAGACTGCCTCTGATCAGCCAATCAGTTTGCTCCCATCTCCACAACGGCCTGGCCTGGGGGCGGCCTCTCCTGCCCCAGGTTCACCGTATGCATGTTTCCATGTCAGCGTCCGCCCTGGAGGCAGGCGCGGTGCGATCAGGGGCTGCAGTGAGTAGTCGGGGCTGCCCCACCGAGCCCCTGTTATTGCTCAGATCTCCCCCTTGGCCGGTTCTAGGGTTGATCTCTGCTACCCTAGGTACACGAGGTGCACATCTTTGCTTTTCCCGGCTCCCGGGAGGCGGGCAGGGGTGGCCTGTGGGCGGGGCAGGGGCGGGGCTGGGGCGGGGCTGGGGCGGAAACTGAGAGGGCAGAAGCGGGAGGCATGGGCTGCCCAGGCAAGCCTGTGGGTTTCTATCCAGTGTCCCCCTCAGCCTGTAGTTGGGGCGCCCCCTGCTGCTTCAGGGTGGCAATTGCCATCCCCCCAGGTGGCACGAATACTGGGATTCTTCCTACATTAGACACACAGAGAGACAAAGAAATAGACAGACAGACACACTAGCCTCTTCCTCCATTTAGAAACAGCCATATATCCTAACCTCCTCTTCCTCATGCATTATATAGGTAGACACATACATACATAGGCAGACACCTACAGACACACACATACACACACTGGCTTCCTACTTCTCCTCAATTAATTAGGTAGTGAGATACACTAATCTCCTCCTCCGTTAGATAATAGATAGAGAAACGTAATAGACTCTTCCTCCTCCTTCATTAGATAGATAGTCAGTGAGATGGACTGATACACACACTAGCCTCTATGTTCTCCTGTAGAGAGACAGACTGATTGCCAGGCACTTTGGAATCCTTCTTCTTCTCCATTAGATAATAATACAGACACACTCATAGACCCACAGACCGACATACACTCTAGTCTTCTCTTCCTCTGACCGACAGAGAGATAGACACTGTAGCCTCCTTATTCTCGACTAGATAAATGTACATATATAGATATGTGATACATAGACAGAGAGACAGACATACTAGCTTACACCTCCTCCGTTAGATGCACACATAGACTGATAGACAGATATACTAGAATCTCCCCACTTTACTTTCAGGTACATTGATACACAGACCCGCACTCACACACACTCACACACACACACACACACACACACAGAGACACATACACGGTAGAATCCTCCTGTTCTTCAAATTGGTATTTATGTAGATAGACACACTAACCTAATCCTCCAATACACAGACAAATAAAACGGCACACTAGCCTACAGGTTTGTCTCCTTTAGATAGATAGATAGTTAGGTAGATAAATAGATATATAGATAGATATTTAGATAGGCAGGCAGAGAGACATACTAATCTCCTCCTCCTCCGTTAGATAAACAGACGGGCACACACAAAGGCCTGCCTCTCCCATCCTCCAATAGGCAGGCAGTCAAGCAGGCAGTCAGACAGACTGACACACTAGAGGTGGGGTGCGGTCTGTGGACCGGGTTAAGAAGCTTTGTCCAGGGAGAGTTGTGCCACTGGCGAGTAATAGGATTGTATCCCATGTCCCTAGCTGCCTTGCTTGAGGGCGGCCTCCGCTCCCCCAAATTCGTTGGGCTCAAGCCTTTGAACTTAGCCTGCTCCTGGGAGCAGGCATGGAAAGGCTAGGGGAAGAGGTCATCGACAGAAATGGAGGCGGCTCAGCAGCTAAGGGGGATGCATCGGCGAGTCGGTCATTTTCCTACCATCTCCCCCTCTCCTGGCCTCGGGGTGGCCTCTGCTACACCAGGTGTGCGGGATTTAGTTCTCCCTGTCTGCCAGGTCCAGGGAGGCAGCTGAGGTGATCTCTGGGTACAGGGACGTTGAGGGGAGCGGACTACATCGGGTGAGCCGATCAGTTTGCTCCCATCTCCACAAGGGCCTGTCCTACTTTATTATAAAGGAGTTTGTTATTAAATCTTAACCTCATGGTTGCCAGTTAAACCAGCCAGCATTTCTGAACATGAGTTGCTAATATATGCCAATTTTTTAAATTATATAATTAAATGATCTTATCTTAAAATTTATAGCATCTTTTTTTTTTATACTTGGCAGCAATTTGTTTCTTCTTGGTGGCATTTCATTTCAGTGTCATCAGATAAAACAATGATATCTGGAGATCACTGGCATCTTAGATTTGGTTAAAAATAGTATTAAAGAATATATAACTGAAAGACAGCTTACCCATGTGTCAATTGTCCCTAGAAGTCACTATTTTCATAATTCTTCTGTCCCTTTTTTTGTTTGTTTTCAGAGCCCTGGGGCCTTGGGTATGTTACTCCTTGAGACCATCTACAGTGTAAGGGTTCTACCACCTTCCTGACAGGACTGCTATGACTATTGCAGACAATGGAGGAAAAGTACAAGCAATATGGTAGACGTTCAAGACATGGTGGCTGTTATTTCTTGAGGAAGACATTTCAAAAATGGTTCTATAATCATTAAAAACATAGTACCTCACTTCTAACTTCTGAGCTGTATTAGAAACGATTAAAGTTAAACAAAGAAATCTCTGGAGTTTAATGCATCATTAAAGCAAACAAATGACACTCATAAGTTGCAAAAAAAAAAAAAGAGAGAGACAGACTATTCTTATTTGATTTTAGACTATGTACCACCTGGAACGCCATTCCTAAAGATTTAAATTACCACCACCAGATAAAGTAATATATATACATCTGTATACCGTCCAACAGAAATAACTGATTTTTATTCATTCACTTTAAGGTAAAATCAACATATTATCATATAAAAATAACCATTAACTCAAATCTTTGGTCTGGGTCAGGGCGCACTGCTTTGTCTGTCTGTCTGTTTACCTATGTAGTATCTCATTTCAGTTTCATGTTTGTTCATGAGCTCAAGAAGTCGCACTTCTCTCTGGGCTTGATTCAGAAAAGCCTTCTTGTTCTTTATTATTTTAAGGGCAGCCCATTCTTGCTCCACACGACCATATGCCTTTACAACCTAAAAGCAAAAAAAGAGAAATAATATCTATTTCATTAACAACAACTTACTATTCACCTTAATTATACATTTATCTAATTCCCATTTTTCTGACCTTCCTAAATATGAGATTCTATTCATTTCCATTTAACAGCATCCATTTACTAATTTATTGTCACTTTAAGTCAATATTTTCAATTGGATTTCTTTTGCATCCTTATAGTATTTCTAAACATCCACAAAGTAGGTAAGTTTCTTAACTAAATTAGAATAACTATTTTCCTCTTTCAAAAATAAATAATGAACGTTGACAAGTGCTTTGGTTTTCCACCTTTCTTACTAAATAACATTATAAAACAATACATCTGACTATTCTTTTAATGCAAGAAAAACCTGTTTTAAATTCTAAGTATACATATGAGATATTTAAAACGTTGTAAGTCATCTGAAAAATGTAGATAACTTTCTAAATTTAAATTAGATTTTCATAGGCATATAAGAGAATTACTTCAGACTAAAAAAAATTTTTTAAATAAGAAGGAAATAAGTTAAAGTACCATAATTAGTGGATTTTGAGTTTTAAAATGAGAATTAATGCTTAGGAAACTGAAGTGTTCATGAACAAATGACTGCACACCTCTCATTTTAAATTTTACTCATTTAAACAATTTTCACACTGTTGACAAAGAAATTTACATTAAAAACTAGGAAACAAATACAAAGATAAAAGAACACTGTATCTATACAAATTAGAAATAACCACTATACCTGATTAAATATTCTTACTTTTGTAACATTGTATACAGTCTGAATAGATAATAGCTTTAGATACATTTTCTAGCATATTCAGAACGTCTGGAGATGCATGTAGAACTCCAAGGGATTCCAATGTTTTGGTTGAGCATCACTGGATTAGAGGAAGAGAATGGATGCATGGTCCAAGATCCACATCAGTCAAGGTTATTGTCAATGGCAGATTATAAATGGTTTAGCTGAAATCAAACTTGAAATATAAAAAAAGCAGTATCTCTGGTTTCACCGAATTCTAAAATATACTACTGCCTACTGCCTTTTAAATCAGAGGTGACCCATGTAAGCATCTGACCATGACCAAGTGGTTTTGATATTCTTCTCTTTCACTGACCATACTGACTACCTCAAGAGTGGCAGTTTTGTGCCCAGATCCTAACAGTCTCCAGGACAAAGGCCACTAACAGGACCCCAACTATGTACTGACTTTGCAAATAGTTAACTGGCTCAGTGGTAAAACAATGATTGTTGACCTTGAATTATACATTCAATAGGCAGTTTTCAAGAATGCCAATGCCCAGAATTCAGTCAGAGATTCTGAGTTCATTAGTCTGGAGCTTAGGCATCAGTCCTCCCTCCCCAGCCCCCAGCCCCAAAGCTCCCTGGAAATTTTCAATGTGCAGTCAGGACTGATAACCACTGGCCTAAGAAATGAAGGAGCTGCTTATTTGACAAGGACCTGGCAGAGAATTTAGAGAAAGACTGACAAAGTCAATAAGGAAGAATTTATTTGGTGAGTGACAGGCCCTGACCCTGAACACACTTCAGCCTAGGAGAAAGGCATCAATCAGTCTCATCTGGGAAAAGGAATCCTGATGTCAAACAGGCCAGTATTTTCACAAGTATACGATGCTAGCGTGCTCTTAGAAATCAGGGTATGAGAAAAGGTAAAGGGGAGGGGGAGGATCACTGTGAGCTTGAAGAGTAAGTGTCAAGGAAAACTAAGTTTAAAGAGCAAGCCGCATGGCCACGACTTGCACAGCAGGCATCACAGAAGTCAGATGACGCCCTGCTGGAGGCAACTGCCAGACTGTCCGTGTGATTTTGAGGGTGGAGACAGAAATCATTCCACCCAGTGCATTCACAGCCTTACTTACGTAAATGGTAGGCCTCAGAAACAACTTTCCTTAAGAGGCTCTGACAGAGAAGTAGAAGCTGCTTCTGACAAGAAGAAATATTTTGATACAGAAGGGCTCCCGTAACACTGAGTAACCCCTGACTCAGAAGAAAGAGGTTAGAATCATGGGAAAAGGCCCTGAATTATGTATAATTACAAAAATTCCTTGACATCATGGAAAGGGGCAGGCATACTGTACACGTGACATCAGGGCCTGGCAGAGACACCCCAGAGCTGCAGAGCTCTGCTAACAACCTTGTTCATATCTCCTTCAGGTTTCATCGCTTAGATGTGTCCTGGTCTCAGCCTGTGACTGCTAGTGGCTTACAGTATCCTTTCTGTCCTAAACACAATCGGATTCATACAGGAAAACCTTTCCTCACAGGGTGATAGAGGCATATTTTGTTTCTCACAAGGTAGGAACAGATAAGTAAGAACATGTAGGTTTCATAGTTTAAGAAAAAAACAAAACCAACCCCCAAAATTGTCAAAAAGTCAAAAGTATTTGGATTGCAAATTAATAACTGCTTCACTGCAGAAAAGTTGCAAGGCAATGGAGAATGGGATGAACAGGAAACCATACTTCAAATAAAACAGCTCTGCGGTGACCCAATGAGATGGGGGATTTAGGAGCGGGAACAGCTGGGGAAGCCACAGCCTGAGAAAAGCATCATGAAGGACAAGGAGGAAGGACTGACAGCTAAGTCTGGGCTCAGCCGATGCAAGACACTGATGCAGTGAGGGTTTTGTCCTCTGTATTGGGCGGGATGGGCAAGTGAGGAGAGGAGATTTGTGGGTAGAGAGAAGAGGCCAGGAAGGAAGTGAAAAAGCCAGGTCCCCTGGAGTTCCTTCCTCACTTTCCTAAGCAGCCGTGCTGCCCGAATGAGTGGTCCTGCCCATCAGAACTCCACCAGTCACAGCCTTAGCCATGCTGGCACTGTGGGGCCTGAGAAGGACATCCTGGAGACTGCTCACTCAGAGGCCTGGCAGAGTTATAAGAGGAGCCAAGAGACAAAGTCAAGGCACAGCCCCTGGCATCCAAGCCTCTGAAAAAGTGAGAGCGCACCTGCTGGGCCGGCTGAAGATGGTAAGTGTTTTTCTCTTTGAAGAGGACTATCGGACAGGAACGCAATTATCTGTAACATACATAATGAAGAACCAACCACAGACCCCAAAGCCACTGTGAAAGAGGCAATACTACCTATCAGTGATTAAAATCAACCACTTAGTGAAGTAGCTACTTCGTTAAGTTCAATAAGTTCAAAAAAACCAAAAAACAAACAAACAAAAAAACCCACAAAAAACTGCTAATGGTGTTTTTAGAGCTGATGCAGTATTTGTACCTTCACAGAACAATGATAATCCAAATACTTACATGTCCGCACATCCTGTACCTGGAATGGAGGTGTTCTCGCCCACACTCTAACTGCCGACAAAGCAGGAGACCACAGCCACGGACAGATCACCTAAGACGCAGCCCCTTATGGATGCAGAGATGAGACGGTAACCTAAGACTCACGGGTCTCATTCTAGTGCTGGGGATGCATGTGCATTTTATTAATCCCTACTACACACTTGCTGAAGGAAAATGAGAAAATCCAGGTGAGTGAGAATAACACATAATACACGACAAAACCCGCACCCCCAGGAGAGTCACTGCTGGCACTTCGGTGCGCTCCCTCCATCTCTCCTTCCACACCCAGCCTTGCACAGCTGGACTTGAGTTTGGGCAGTGCACCTGTGGCTTCTCCCTTCTGTATTTAATAATAAAACATAGGGTGATGCAGACTGAACCCCCCCACAGTATTAAACACACGGTCTGTTCAAGTTAATAAGTGCACTTCTACAATGTCAGCTTTATGGTTTCATAATATTACTATTTAAAGTAAAATTCCTTAATTGTTTCTTCAGGACATAGGCCTTGAAATAATGCTTCTGAGTAAAGAGTCAGATTTCCCCCCGAGGCTTCTGCTGCGCCCCAACAACAGTCCTGCAGAGAGAGCCCGGCGTCTGGGGGTCCGCTCAGCTCTCACCAGTGCTGGGGATCGCTCTGTTCCCAACTATTTCCCATTTTCATAGTCACAAAGAACCATTTTAAAAAACATTTCTTCTAACATTTTCAATAGCCTTATTTTAAACTGCAAAGCAGAAGTAGCATAACTAAATAAAAACAAGTTAAGGGAAACAGCAAGGATATAGGATTTGGAAATGTGTTCTGGCATGTCACCCCAATGACAAGAAAAAATGATTCATGTTAACTCAAGACCTTCCAATGCATTGTAGCTATTTTATTTAGATAAATATTTCAATACCGAACTAAGCTCAATGCTTTTAACTCTCATGAATTTTTTTTTTTTTTGATTCAAGAAAACACCAGGAAATTTTACCCACTCTCTCTGGTCCCATTTCAAAACATTGAACATTAATTCACTTTTACTTTATAAGCATCACTAACTGTACCTTTTCTTTTTCAATTTTGTATTCTGAATGTTTTTAATCACTGAATTTATCCAAGGAAAGAGGCACCGACATTCTTCACACATACAGTTCTGAAAGAATTTCAGTCATTGGAAATGTAATTCATGCCTGTTATTTGAGGTAAAATTACCGAATGCTTGAGCAGAAATCAAGGTAACCCCTAGAACCATAAACTGAGGTAGGTAGCTGGGTGTATGTGTGCAAAACCTGTAAGTAAGAAACCTTTACAGTATATTTTAATGCCTACTTTTCCCCATAGTTTAATTGATTCAAACCTAAGGCACAAGTTTACTCCTTGAGCTTTCAAAAGACCTGGACAAGATTTTGCCTTGACAATTTAGAACATGATTTCCCATCTCCCAACATTTGTCTCAGTCCAGACTCCAGCCATGGCTCACCATCTGTATCATCCCTGCCTCCTGAGTGTTGAGCAGGGGTTTAGAGACAAAGGGCAGGTGCCCAGCTGGGTGTTAGCTTGAAGAAGATGCTAGAGAAACATGAAATTTGAGTCATTCCTCAGGTGAAACATAGATGAAGAGAACAGATCAAAAACCACAGCAAAGTAAAACATGGGGCCTTGGTAATGATCCCCTGGATGAGGGCAAACTTTGACCCCAATCTGGCCTGTGCCCAGTGTGTGTGTGAAGGTGGGCTAGGACCCAGTCCCCGCCCCTCGCTGACATGCGGCAGTGCCACAGCACACAGCTGAGTGTGTGACTGAGACTGTCCCACAGCCTCGAATGTCCACCACCTGGCCCTTCACAGGAAAGCTTGCTGACCCTGGTCTGGACCATTGGACCATCTCCTGTTGAAGATGAGTAGAAAAGCTAAAGAAAAGCATATATTTGATGTACACATACTGTAGGTATTAGCTGATATAATCTGATGCTTGAGGCATCAGATACACTCATGATGGTGAAGGATCACAGGGCCAAGTTCCTTTTCTCCTATTTAAGTTCAGTTTGTGTTCTTTGCTTTTTGTTACCTGTATTTCAGGTCACATTTTGGAAAATATTTCATCCCATACTTAATTCTACCACTAATTTTTTTTTGAATACATACTTTAAAGTATATGTATTTCTTTTTTTCATATCTACCACATCATTTTTTTTATTGAGGTACAGTGAGTTTACAATATTGTGTCAATTTCTGACGTACAGCACAATGTCACACATGAACACACATATATTCATTTTCATATTCTTTTTCACCATGAGCTACTACAAGATATTGAATATATCTGCCTGTGCTATACAGTGTAAACGTGTTCATCTGTTTTATATATACCAGTCAGTGTCTGCAGATCTCAAACTCCCAGTTTATCCCTTCCCACCCCCCTCCCCCCGGCAACCACAAGTATGTGTATTTCTAATTGTTGGTAATGAGACATCATTTTTACTGAATCTGCTATAAAAACAATACATGTAAAATTATTCCATAAAATATTTAACTCATATTTATTGTCTCTATTACTTCAATTCCCATTCTTAGTCCTAATTCTTACTCTTATTAATATTATTTGGAAACATATGATAAATAAATAATTTTACACGACAAGATAATAATGAACTGGAACAATTGTGTAGATTTGTTTTGTCTATCATATGTTGCACTTTGCCTCGGACAGTAAAAGTCCTTTTTGAATTTTTTTTTTTTTTGCTAATTTTCTGTCCTATTACATTTTTCTTTCTCAAATTGTATGCTTTTCTTTTGATATTAGAAACAATTTCCCTAGTTCATCTTTTTTGAATTTGATTTTTTTGCAGTGTTAATTGTGTTCTTTCTGTGTTACAAATTTCATTGTTTTTATTTGCCCATGAATTCTAGCTTATGTCATTCTTCTCCTTTTCCATTTCATTCTGCTTTATATCTTGTTTTTTCCTATTGGTGTTTTTCTTTCCATTTTATAGATGGCAGATGTTCTTGGATGGTAAGAAAGTTTACTTATTCACACAGAAATATTGTTTTCTCAGTTATGTGTCTCCACATTCAAGACAATAGTTATTTTCTCTGTTTTTGCATCACTTGGTCACAAATTATTGTTGTTGTTTTTGTTTTTTTCAACATCACTTAAAGAAGTGAAAGCTACTCCAGTTCAGGACTTTGTAATTATTAGCTCTGTGACTGCTCCTGCTGCTCTCTCTTTCCCCATGCAGGTGGCTGCTGGATGCACTGCTCAGTCCCACACCTGGACCAGAAGCTAAGTCCCCAGCCTCGCCAATGATTTTTGTTAGACTTCCGTGGAGACTCTGCACTGCTGCGGTCAGTTTTGATCCTTTCACCAAATGATCTTACTTTCACACTGTGAACCTACAGAGGGTGTGGAAGATGAAGTTTGGAGACTGTGCTCCTGTATCCTCACAAAAAGCCTTTCAGGGAGCTGGCCGTTTCCCAATAGCTGGAACAAGACTGGGGCGAGGAAGGCACTGAGTAGAGATAGGGCTCTGATCTATTTAGAGGCAACATGTAAGTATAGACTTTAGGCTGCCAATTTAGGTGTCTAAAGTTAGAAAATGCATGATGTGACCCCCCATCATTTTTTAGATGATATAAAGATAAAGTGTTTTTATCCTGGTTCCATTAGTTTTGCTGTTGGTAGAAATTCAAATGTGGGATTTAGTGGTACTCTAACTTCTAGTCTTATTTTCAATTTTTACAAACATACTTGACAGGGTTTGGGAAATTTTTGACCATTGATTGCAACTCAGACATCCTTTAAGACAGACAAAATAATTTGCTCTGTTTTGGGCATAAACTTAACATTAAATAAATGTCAAGGAAAAAAAGTCAACACCAGTAAAAAGAAAGTGAAAGTCAAGGAGAAATATTTTTAAAATCTACCCTTTGTACCTTTTCATTTAGCCCCAACAAACTGTACCAAAAACTCTTCTTGGCTGCATATCTCGCATGCCTCCAGGCTCTTGACTGTAAGTCTAAACTTTCAGTTAAAATGCATGCACATGTGCACTTTTGAATGATTTATGTGCTGAAGGAAAGCTGTATTATTGTATAGAGTTATGCTACATAACAATTTACATCCATTTATGGGAATCCAATAGGCTAGAAAAAATTGAAAACATAATTGAAATCTGAAAAAAATGGACTTTTCTCTAGGATAAAGATGAAGAAAACAAATCACATGATTACTAGGAATCAAAACTTTTAAAAGCATACATTATACACTTATGAGGTAATTTGACGTATACTCCAAATGTTTCAGATTCAGTGGTTCTTTATATTATTTTTTGCATTTTTAACTTACATTATTCTTTGTATTTTGTATGTTTAATCACAAAATTGTTATAATATTTTGACACGTTTCAAGAAAGTAAACTCTTTTTATAAGCATTTTACCCAATATTTAATCATAATCTATTATATTTCATGTGCAATAGAAAATATTTTATGCACAAATGAATGCATCCATTGTCCTTCTTCACTGAGCAAATATGTGTTGGGCACCTGTGTGTTGGGCATTATACCAGGCACTTGGAAACATGAGTGAATAAAACAGATCCATATTTCTTCTCTCATAGGGGTTACATTCTAGTGGATATGTAGAGAAATAATAACTAAACATAAATAAAATACATTATTTTGTGTTAATAAATGATAAATGATTAAAAATAGAAAACAGCAAAGTGGCAGGAGAAGATGAGCAAATGCTGAGTGACTGGATGTACCCATTTTATACAAGGTGGTCAAGAGAGATATGGAGAAAGTGATATTTGAGCAAAACTTTGAAGGTGTAAGGCATTTAGTGATGGCAGATGCTGGGGAAGAAGTTTCTGGACAAAAGAAAAAGCTAGTGCAACATCTCTAACATTGGGGTGTGTCTGGGGTGGGAGTCCTATGGGATGATGTCAGAAAAATACATGAGTCAGGTCCTCGGCACGCATCTGAAGGACTTTAATTTTGACTGTGAATTAGGGAGCCCCCAAAGCCTTTTGAGCAGAGGAGTAATGTGGTCTGACAAGCTTGGAAGGATCATTCTGGCTGATGTGGTGAGAGTGGAAGGCAGCAGGGCTGAGGGGGATGGAGAGAGTTTGGCTAAAATTCTCCTGCAGTCACCCAGATGAAGGAAATTAGCTCTGTTATGAAAAAATATCATTTCGCATATTAGCAAATCAAGAAAAAAGCTTAATTATTGAATCATAAAATAGAAACTGGCAGCAAAATTAACTGTAACTATGACATTGGAGGGTGTGCGTATGTTAAAAATCTGACCTACTGACAACACATAATAATGATAATTTAAAAATGTACAAAGTTAAACACGCAAGCCATATAACTCACAATGTAAAATACCTCGTGAGATAATTAAGAGTTTTAGATTCAGTGAGAGATTCCATTAAAATATAAACATAAAAGCCATTGCAAAACTTGAGAATCATGGTGTGAAATCGAAGTACAGGGATGATACTAATGGGCCATTTCAACTTTGACTTATGCAGACGGTGATTCTCAAAGGTAATAGGCAAACACACAACTCAAGGAGAAAAATATTATAAATATAATTTTAATAATACTGCTTTCTACTCTCACTCATTCAAATAATTTTTATTTTCAAGGTAGTATACAGTAAAATTTGTTGTGTGTTTGCATTTCTAAGAATTTTAACAAATGTGTAGATTTGTGTAATCACCCTTACAGTTAAGATACTAAATGGTTCCATGACTCCCAATACCTCCTTCATGCTATTCCTATTTTTTTATGTTAGGGGTTTTTTGGGGGGTGTACTTAGGTTTATTTATTTATTTACTTTTTAGAGGAGGTACTGGGAACTGAACCCAGGACCCCATGCATACTAAGCATGTGCTCTACCACTTTGAGCTATACCCTCCCCCACCATGCTATTCCTTTTTAATCAGACTTCCCCCATCCCAAACTCTGACAACCAGTGATCAATTCTTTATCATTACAGTTTTTCTTTCCAAGAGCATTATATAAAGGAATCGTGCATTACATGAGCTTTAGAGACTGGGTCCTTTCACCCAGTATATCTTTGAGATCTAGCCAACGGCTGCATGGAGCCATAGTCCATTCTCCTTATTGCTGAGTGGTATCCAAATACGCAGACGTACCAAAGTCTGTTTATGTACCCACTTACTTAAAGACATTTGAGTTATTCCCACTTTTTTACGAATATGGATAAAGTTGCTATGAGCATTCATGTATAAGATTTATGTTTCATTCTATGAGGTAATCAGATTTCATTCCCCGTGGTGAATTCTCAAGAATAGCATCATTAGGTCATACAGTAGTGAGTGTTTAACCTTATAAGAAACTGGCAAACTGCTCACCTCAGCAGCTGTACAGTATTCCTACTTCCCACCAGTGATGTATGAGTCCTTGTTACATGGCATTTCCAGGAACACTGGTGCTGTCATTTTACTTTATTTTTTTTCTTTCTGCCATTCTAATAAGGGTGCAGCAGTAGCTTATTGTAGTACAAGAGATTGTAAAAGTCACATTCCATTTTTTCAAAACCCTTGAAATTTGAGAAGGGGTAATGAGTTCAAGGATTTCAGGGGTGATCAAGGAAAATGGCAGGATCATTAGGGAGCAGGGGTACACAGGGAGTTTTCTTTGGGTTAGGTTAGTATTATAAGCAAGAAGCCCTTTACCTCCCATCAGGAGACTTCAGAAGCAGGGGATCAGAGTCACCATGCAGAGGGCAATGAGGGTAAAGGAACCCCTGGAGAAGAAGGGCCATGAGGAGGGGCCTCTCGGGCCCAGGTGACGTCCTTCACCTGCACAGCTGGGGGTCTCCAGGGCAGAGAACTCCGAAGGGCAGCCACTGGGGGTCTTTTGTAGTCCTAAGGTAGGTCTTATCTATGGCTTGCAAATGTTTTGCTGTGTATGGAGTGCAGGGAGGTTCTAGTTTGCTAAAAATAAATGCTGATCAGGGCTATATGCAAAGCAAATGGATGTGTAAAAATTTAAGTTTGGCACTTGCAGGTTTTTGAGTGAATGGTCCCAGCTTGCTGTGAAGAAGTAAATAAAATAGGGGTCAATACAGGAATTATCTTTGGCCAATGGGGAAGGAAGTAGGACTATAGAGACCTATAAGATTTAATCAATTGTGTGAATCATGTTAATACACTTTCTGTAGAAAATCATAACACTTTACTACTATTTAAGAAATTAAAATTGGAAGATGAGAAAATGAAGATACGCATTTTTGAGAACTTCTTTCTTAATTCTTGAAAGAGAAATAAAATTTGATCTTCATACTTGAAGGTAGTATTATAGACCTTCTGGTAAACTTTCTTACCTAAATGTGGAGATAGACATTTGCTCAGAAATCCACATAATTCCAAGTCTTTAGAAGGAATGTCCTGTTAATGCAATAGCTCTTTGATTTAACGATATGGTTTAAGGCTGTGGAGGTCTGTGTGTGTGCACACCAATTACAAGTTAATTTGATAACTCTTGTGTCACTGGTAGTAACCCGTTGATCTACTCAGGCAAAAATATCACTAAGTATCATCAAAACAAACGTTTGGGTACTTGATCAGGGAATAGCCCAGGGAAGAGCTGGGTATGCAGAAACCAGCTTTTTGTTCAGGGTCAGCATCAGTCTGAGTAAATCCAACTAATAGTTATTTAATCTCCTTCCTCCATTGGTTAACACTGTTAAGTATTTCCAAATGGCCCAGTGACAGTGCACACATTTCCAGGTCTGGGGAGATGAGACACCAGGGTCACAATCATGGAGAGTTTCCCTTGCTTTCTGTACCAGGTAGACCTCATCAAACAGAGAGACAAGTCATCAGGCTGGAAGACTTGGAGGCATTATTGTCTTTGTAAGTATGATGACATAAGTCACATTTTCATTCTGCGTCTTAAAAAAATGTGAATATTTGTATTATGACAAGTATACATGAATATTTTGTACATAGAAGACTTTGTCTATTTCTTTACTTTGTGGATTTGTTAAGTTAGATGTAAATTTTGGAAAATGTGATTATCTTCTAGGGACATAACATTTGATGAGAATAAAGTTTAGGAAACACAATAATCCCTGTATACTTTCTTCCCTCTTGGCCACTCACTGTCTGAATCTTCCTTCTTCTTTCCTCTCCACTCCTTTCCTTTCTTTCCTCCCCTCCCCTCCTTCCTTACTTCTTTCCTGCCTTCCTTCTCTGTCTCTTTCCCTTTCTTTCTTTCTCCATTCTTTTTTTCTTCTTTTTGGACCATCACTGAGGAAGAATTTAAGGGAGAATTAACTATAATACAGTGACCACTCCCCAGGAAGGAGAACTCAATTATACTATTGAAATCTCATAAGTATAAGAATATTTTCCACTATTTGAGTTCCTTTGAATATCTGGTAGTTTTCTTTATATTAAAATCAAGCTCCATGTGTCCAGAATTTCAAGATCTTTTGAAGAGTACGATGTGAGGGCTTTACAGTCACTTACTCACTTAACAAATAATTATTAAGCAGCTACCACATTTCAGGCACTTGCTGACTTATCATCTTTGAAAAGACTGTACAAGAATATTTCATTTTCTTCTTTTTCATTAAATTTGAAGAGTTAATAGATTTGATTATCTCCAAAATTATGTACTTGCTTACCTTAATAATTTGCACTTTTCCTAATATTGATGCTGAAAACTTCTGTAATTGGATCTTTAGTCATTTTGTTTGACATTTAAATTATTGAAGTCTCTAAATTCAACCTGCTAGTCTCTGCAAATACTGTAAAGGTAGTGAGAGCAATTAGTTTGCATTAATATCACAGGCATTTAAAACATCACTAAGACTATCAGCTGCTTCATTTTTTCTGGAAAGTGAAAGTATTAATTGAGCACCCCCTCCCCCAGTTTTTGTGACATCTCCACTGAGCATCTCCCTGTCACTCTTTCATATATGTTTACAGATGGTTTTTCAAACCAATAGGTGTGTCTTGATCAATTAATTTTGGGAAAGTTCACTTAGCTGGAATCATCTTCTCAACTCTTGGCAACTGTGTATATAATTCTATCATAGCAGAAGGGTTTTTTTCCCCCTTCTGATTTTTTTAAACAAAAAAAATGAAAGAATTTTTTAGGAACAAATCTTCTCAAATATCAACCCTATTAAAATTATATGTTTATTTCTAAATCTTCTTGGTTAAATTATTTTGTAAGTACATTTTTCTCATTACAGAGATATGACTTGGTAAATCTCTCTATTACTGTAGTTAGAATTTACCTATTTAAACAAGAGGAGTAAGTTCACATTTTTGATGCTATTTAGATTTAAAATAGCTCTGGCAATGGTTTTTAACTTGAAATGTTGCATTTTCTCCCCAGTGCCTGGCAAACTACAGTATTTCTAATGAATAATAAAAATAATATTCTTTATTAACCCAAAGCATTTTCAAGAATTATAAGATAAAATGCATATGTGCTTTGTGGACAAATATAAAAATGTTACTTTTGCTGGATATTCACTAAATTCCAAATATTTAATGTAGCACACATACATCCTTGATAAATCTGTGCAAATTCTGCACTTAACAGAAACCTCATTTCTGAGCCGTTCTATTAACAAAAATACATGACTGCTCTTTCACTTCAAAGTGATAAATGGGAATTGGAAGATGAGTCAAAGAGATCTGGAGCTGTCTGCGAGGGTGCCTCATTCAGATCAGCATCCATTATGCCATTTGTATGGAGTTTTACCCTGTTGCCTTCATTTGCCAGCCAGGATTCAGGCTTCTCTTATATATTCCTTGAGGTTAAGCAGTGGACAGGGGTGGGGAGGTTGGGGGAGGTGAGGGGTGACAGAGGGGGGTGTGGTGTGGGTGAGGGTGGGAGAAAAGAGAACTGAAACTGAAAAGATGAATCTGAAGTCTCTGCCCTAGAGCAAGTCACAGGCTGGTGGATAAAGAAGGCCAACCACATGGAGAAATTACAGAAGACGTGAGGCGCCATAGTAGAGAATGCATGGGTGCTCTAACAAGTATTGATCATGTACTTTCTGCATGATCAGATTTGGATTTCAGAATGATATCTTAATTAACAAGGGTAGAGGATAATTTAAAGTTTGAAAGGCTACAATACATCTGGTTATTACAATTTGAAGATACATCCTTAAACTAGCACTGACAATGGGAAGGAGACAGCACTGCAGGCACATGTTAACAGTCAGTGTGGCGGGCGGGGGTGCAGCTCAGCAGCAGAGCTGCGCTTAGCGTGCGTGAGGTCCAGGATCCAGTCCCCAGGATCTCCAGTAAATAAACAAATAAACCTAGCTACCCCCCAAAACCCAGCAAAATAAAACAAACAAACAAACAAATAATAATAATAATAATAATAAAGAATCAGCATGATATCACCGTGTAGTTAGTTACATGGGGTGACGGATGCAGGAGCCTTAAGAAGCAGGATTGCTCCCTGGTCCCCCACTGAGATGATTAGGTGGACAACAAGTTTGAGGGTAGAGTGAAGTGATGAGCCAACTTTGGACTTGCTTGAGCTTGAGATACCATGACTATTCATGCAAGAGTTTTGACTGATACTTGAAGATTTTTCCTAAATTGATACAAGCCTTGTTTGAGTGAGAAATATGCAAATATGTTTAAGTTGGGTTTGCAGGTGGAAATGCGGATATTTCTGGAATAATTTCAGCTTGATTCACTGATATTGGAACATATTGGAACAAACTTGAACTTGTTTTTATTCATCAGACTATGTTATGCCAGAGTAACCAAACAGCAGCAATGACTTAGAACAAGGAGAACTTCCTTCTCATCAGACAGGCACAATGGTAAGCTTAGCTGACAGTCCACGGCAACCATCAAGCCAAGGAGAGTTCAGCCTCATGTTTCCACATCCGCCAAGACTGCTGTCACTTTGAAACAGAGCCCTGGAGCTTTCTTCCAGCAATTAATTGCTTTCACCCTTAAGTTACATATGTCCCATCTGCACACATTTCTTGGCTAAAACCAATCACAAGCCACATCTAACTTCAAGGAGGTAAAGAGGTTCACTGACGAGCCTCATGTGCTCAGGAGAACCACAACTATCGATAAATTGCACTATTATCTTCAACAGTTTTGAAGTCAGAGACACTTAAGTTTTAAGGCCAGCTCTGCCTAAGCTTCTATAGTCACAAAGCGAGAAGATTGATCTTCTGAGATTTGAGGATATGATGCCAAAGTCTGTGTGAAACTCCTGGTCAGTTGCTCTATCAATGGTACAGTTGGTAGGCATAATTTGCTTGAATATTTAAATGCACACTATGTGTTAAAATGAACTTTGAGTGTTGAAATTGTCCCCACACAGCAAACTCAAGTCTTTGAAAATTTGTTCTTCCCATTTTTAGCTTATATTATTGCAAAATGTGATTGGAAATAAATATAAATGAACATATGATCAATTCCACTTTGTGTATCTACAAAGGTTTCCCTGGACATCACAGCTTATTTTGTTTTTGAAGACCTTGTGAATCTTGCTTGTAATATGATGTCTTTCAGATTCTTCTTTAAAAGAAGGTCTCCTTTTTGATTCCTTGTTATCAGATCGACTGCTTGTTAGAGTTTGTTGGTGTTTCAATGGGTGGTTGCTAGTTTTTGGATCCAGCAGATTTAGATCTTCTGAATACTGATCTGGATCTAAATATATGATACATGCAAGTTTAATGATTTATTGTATGGCCACATCTGCATATCTTAAACCTGAATGCTATTAACCCATAATTCCCTTAGGCTGGATAATGTCCACAAGGCTCCTCCCTGCAACACTTCATCTCAGAGCTTCCTCAGGGCCTTTGTCCACAAACACCACTAGCATTCTGCCAGGCTCCCAAATGCCATTCTGACTAGACAGATGCCAATTTCAATTATGCAATGTTTTTTAAACTAAGATACAGATTGGAAATGCTCAGTGAATTCAAGTACTTACATATTATTACCTTGAGTGAGGTAATGCATTACAAGCTGTAATGTAATTAATCTTACCTTAGTGGCTTCTATAAGCATGTCTGATCTACACCAACAAGCTTAGTTACTTCAAACAGCTAAATCTGGCTCAATATTAGGACATCTGATTTCATTTAGAATAATTTGTTTTTAAAACAACTCAGCAAAATAAAATTCCGGTTTATTGTTGGACAACATTGGTCCACACATACATCAAACAGGCCAAAAAAATAAAAAATAAACAGCAACTTCATAGACAAAAAAAGGAAAAAAAAAGCAACCTTTTATCTTTGGCCTTTTTAACCATCTCATACAAACCAACTACTTATAGTACAGCTAAGTACATACACAAAAAAAGTTACTGGAATGCTCGGAATAAGATTTTTGTTGTTGTTGTTGTTTTTTTACAAGGTTTTTTTTTCTCCTTTGAGATTATAATGAACATGGTCACACCACAAGTAAAGTCAGAAGCAGGACAGAGAACACTCCGAAGGCTGGTTTGGTCATCCGAGATCATTAAAAATGGCTGACCCCTAACAATATGTACAAAAATATAAAATGTAAATAAAAAATACAAACAAATTTTCCTTTTTAAAGTACTTTAAGAGAAAAAGCAGGGCCTTGGACGTTTTGGTTCTTTCTTCTTCCCCTGTTGCAAATTCACGTTGTGGTTTTGGTTGCGTGGCAGAGAGCGTGTCATCTGCAGGTGGCGCTGCCCGCGGCAGGCGGGCGGGCGGGCCTCTCTACTCGAAGGTGACCACGTTTAGATTCTGAGACGGGAAGTGGAGGGTGAATAGGTCACGGCGGCTTTTTTTTTTTTTTTTAAGTTTAACTTTTCCTTTTTTGCTGTCTAGTCATCCTCATCAGTCTTCTGCTTCTTGGTGTCAACATCGTCATCCTCATCATCTTCAGCTGCCCGTTTGCCCGCAGCTGCCTCAGCCTCCTCATCTTCATCTCCATCCTCTTCCTCACCATCACCTTCCTCTTCCTCCTCCTCTTCCTCCCCACCTTCTTCCTCTTCTCCATCTACCTCATTGTCGGCCTCCTGCTCCCCATTTTCCTCATTAGCATTCCCATTAGCAGGTGCCTCTCTCCCATTCTCCACCTCCTCCACAACTTCCTTCTTCTCTTTTAAGTCCTTTGTGGTGATCTCAGAGCTGGTGTCCACGGCCGCGTCTGACATGACGGGCGCGCCGGTGATCCGATGCAGCGGATTAGAAAGAAAGCGAGAGTTCGAGGGCTCTGGCGATAAAGCTGCGGGAGTCCGCGGCGGCGGCGGCGGCGGCGGCTGAGGCGCAGGCGGAGGTGGCTGCGGCGAGCGGAGAGCCGGCCACAGGAACAATGCCTAGAATAATTTAATTTAGTAAAAAGTCATCTTTTATGTTCTTATTTCAAAAGATATAAAATTAATTTAAATTTTAAATGTATTATTATAAATAAGTTGTTCATTGAAAATATACCTTTGAGTGAATTTTTAACTAACATAAAGTTAACTTGGGATATTCATCTTTATGAAGGTGCAAATATTAAAATATGCATTTAAATTAAAAAAAAAGAAAAGTTAGAGCTCAGTCCCTAAATTTAAGCAGCAGTCTGTGCTAGTCAGGAGAACATTCTCACTGTGGAGGCAGCAACTGAGAAACTCACAGCAGCTTTGACACCCAAATGATGTTATATGCTAACTTCTATTTATTGTACATGAACAATCTCTTGAAGTTAATAATAAAAGTAGAATTTCTGAGGTTAAAAATGTGGAGGAAAACCCCCTCTATATCCCTATAACTCTAAAGACTGTGATATGTTATCATTCAAATATTTGTTTATTGCGCATTTACAGTGGAAGAGAAGTGATAGGGTCCTGCAGAGGGGGCATCTGTGTTATTACTGGGGTGCCAATTAATGCATCTTAGTTGAGGTAGTAAGTACATAAGTTTTAAAGTTAAAGTGCTATGAAAACGTAGTCCAAATTTGTGTCTGGTGTGTATATAAAAAAAATAGAGGTATTCCCTATTTATCTGCAAATATTTAAGTCGTGTTGCTAGTAAACACCATAAAAAAGAGTTTTTATTATCTTTCTCTACTTCGCACCAGAATTAAAGGCCCTCTTATTCCTCATGCTTAGAGTTGACTCTACCACTTAACTCAATGGTTCTTTTTTTTTTTCAAATTAATGTAGAAAACACCCAAGAAAAGTAAAGAATAAATAATAGCAGGAATTTTACTAGTAGTTATTATACAAGTTCTTCCAAAGGGGAAAAAAAGCAAAAAATTCAAAGAAATGTGTTAACAAAAATCAGCTTTAGACAATAGAATCTGACCTATGGATAAAATTTTAAATGAAGTTAAAGTATATTTTGAATAAAACAAAAAATGCCAAAGAGTGTGAGTTTCAAATGAATCAACAATTTCCATAACAAGGATGAGATGAGAAAATGTCATGTTTTACAGCAAAAATCATCAGCAGAAGTCCAGACATGAGACATTTCTTGGGAGTTGGGTGTGGAGATGCAGCATCCGCGGTCTTAGGGACTGACTGCAGCAGGCGCTCCCACTGCCCCTGACGGGGGCAGAGACCTCAGGGACTACCCCAGCTGAAGGGGTTCCTGCCCAAGGCCATACCCCTTCCCAGGGCGCTGCACATCCAGCAGAGTCTGATGAAGAAGCACCAAGGTGCAGCCATTTCCCCTCAAAGCTGGACCACTCCGATAGGGCACTTTTAGCTCCAGACATCCCTGGGTCAGCAGAGGCTCTGCTCACTGGATGATGATCCAGTTCTAACTCTCTCCAGAGAGACAACATACTTCCTCCCCTCTTCTCTTCCACACATTCAGTTCTGTTTCAACATCTTATTCTCAGAGCAGCTGATGTATCACATTTTATAAATGCAATTTAACTGAAAAGAAATCATGGCATATGAAATCTGACTTCCTAAGAATGATCTTTTCTTTTTCCACTAGACCTAAAATTGTTATACATATTCATATATGATTTTCTGTTAAACAAAACAAAACAAAACAAAAAGCCCATGGACATAGAGGAATTGGAATGAAAACTGTAAAAGCCCATGGACATAGAGGAATTGGAATGAAAACTGTAAAATCTGTGGTATCTGGGGTGCCTTTGTAGAAGCTAAGCCAGGATTCTGATGGCAGGAATCACACCAACCAGAAAGAACAAAAGCCGGGGTTGTTTTCAGACTGCGTAAGAACGGCAGAATTAGACATGAACTGTGAAAATAAAATAAATGTAAAATGTAGACACATATTCTGTTTTTTGCACTTTTCTCAAAAGATGGCAGAGTCCTTAGCATCTTCTAATTTCTGCAATAAACTATTTTGAAATCTGCCTATGATCATAGAATTTTGTGATGTGCTAAAGTGCTTATGATACTCAGCTTTTAAGATTTCAATTAGCAAGTGCTAATTAGCATCTAAAATGTTGGAAAGGTCCCAGAGAGGTTGTAGGAAAAGCAAGGAAGATACAAAGTTGAGGGGCCTAAGATAGAAAGAGAGTGACTTCAAAGCAGCAAAGAGGTGAGTGGAGGGGCAGGAGGTGGGAGCGCAGTGGGCCAGAGGAGGAAATGATGTCTTCTCAGCAGAGGAAGCAGAGCGAAGTGCAAAACTGCTCTTTCAGAGGGCTTGTTTTTCTTGCCCTTGTTTTCAAACAAGATTCTGAAAATGTTTCCTGCTTAAATGATTTAATTAAGTTTTATTTATTTTCACCTTACAATCAAATCTGAAAAGTGAAATTCAGATAAGCTACTAGTAGCTTTCTGTTTTCAACTGTTAATAATTCTGGACAACAACATACATTGACTTTCTTCTCAGTTTCCTTCCTGTCCTGCATTAAATTGTACCTATCACAACACAAAAGTTTAGAGGTTGAGAAAGTTGTTTACAACTCAATGCATTTTTATGATGATAAAAATTTCAGAAAGATCCCCTAAGAAATTATTATCCTTTATGAGTGAATAACTCAAAGACTTTAATTAAAAAATCCTTCACAGATCCTATATGCACCCAATAAGGCTAAAGTCATATAATTGGCTACCTAAGCTGTAGGCAGCTGGGGACAGTTCTCCAATTCCTTACAGGAAGGGAGCTGGAACAGATAGCAGGAAGACAATACATCATTGAGAACATCGCTGGAGCATCACCTTTAGTGAAAGGAAGCAATGGAAGTCTCAGAGGGCAAAGGGGGGCAGATGGTCCTGAGAATCTCTTGGAATGAGGTTATTTTTATTAGGCATAGCTTATGATGGGAAGCAAATGCACTAGGAACAAATTACCTGGTGCAGACGGATGTGGGTGTTAGTTTCCTAAGCTGAGAATCAAATTTGCAAACCTAACATGTAATCAGAACTGTTGTTTCTAACTTGCAAGTCAAGCTCTATTGCTTCCAGGAAATACACTGTATGATTTCCAATCAAACGCTAATGAGGAATAGAAAGGACAGAATGGCAGGAACAGCACTGAGACAAACCTGCTTTTCTCCAGATATCCTGGGGGAAAAAAAAAGCCTCACCCCCAGGATATTTAAGAAAAGAAGTGAAGATCTTCCACCCTGCTTACAAGATGTAATCATAGTTCCATCACTGATAATACAGCTTAAAAATTGTACACAGCTTCACAAAATGTGATGGACATTGAGGCGGGTTCCATACTACATTGAAGGGAATCATATGCTGTGGACTCAGCTTTACTGCAGGAAATAATTTGGCTGTGAAACACAGGCTGATTTGGTTTTCACCATGATTTTCATCAGGGCTTAAGTTGTTACCGGTTTTCATAACGTAGTGACTGAAAACATTGCATCTGCAGTTACCACATTGTTAAGAACATTTGCAATAATTTCAAGAATTAAAATTATACTTTTCAAAACTGTATCTGGGAGGGCTTTATAAAGCAGTGTGTGTGTCTGTGTGAGTATGTGTACATGTATGTAGATATGTGTGTAGGTGGATAAAATAGCCTGCCACATTTGCCTTGAGTTAATAAAACAAAGATGTGCCCTGATGCAGTTTCACGGCACGTGAGCTGTCATAGCCTGAAACCAGCACATTCTGTAACTAGATTCTCAATGAATCTTAATACAACCTTTCTCACGTTAAGGATGATTTCTGTTTTTCCCTTACAATGTAAACAACTTATCACATAAATGAATTCTGCTTTCAATTATTATAAAGCACAGTACAATCATGTAGTATGATGTTAGTGTATGGTGTCTTATGTGGTCATATTAGTCATCGATCCTCATTTTCCGTTGAAGGTTGTCCAAGTTCCTTAGCAGCCTATAATGGCCCTCAGTGTCACAGGGTGTGTGTGTGTGTGTGTGTGAGACTGCAATTCTCATCAGACGCTTCTGGAAAAGTACGGGCAGTGCTGGAGAGGAGGTGGGTTTGACCTGTTGCAAGGACTGGGGCTTGCTACTGGGACTTAATCGATGAGGACCAGTGATGGCAAGCATCCTCCTCCAAAACTGTCATGAGCAGCAGAGAGCTGCCCAGTATGCCGGTAGCGCCTCTGCTGAGGAGCCCGTCATCACAGTCCGACTCGCTGTGTCTCTGTGAGCTTCTGTCTGCCGTGCCCGCTCACAGGCTCCACAGCCCGGGCACACTGGATGTGCCGTTTGCTTTAATATGGGCCTTGGTGTGCTGTCTCCCCTTCCCGAAGTGCTCTTCTCTTCTTCCCCTCCCTGTCGTCAGGAAGCTGGACTACTGACACAGTGTTCCAAATTCAACTCACCTGCTGTTTCCTTAGCAAAATGTTCCATAACTTTCTCATGTTTCATAAAGGCATATCTTGTTTTGTTGTGCTTGGTTTATTGCAATGCACAGATATTTTCTGTCTTTCTTCTTACAAATTGACTTTTTGTGGCAACCCTGCATTGAGCAAGTCTATAGGTACCATTTTTCCAAAAGCATTTTCTCACTTTGTGTCTCTGTGTTCCATTTTGGTAACTTTCACCATATTTAAAACTTTTCCATCATTATTATATTTTTATGGTGACTTGTGACCAGTGATCTTTGGTATTACTACTGTGCTTGTTTGGGGCCACCATAAACCAAATCCATGTAAGATGATGAACTTAATCAATAAATGCCGTGTGTGGTCTGAGCGCTGCCCCCCTGCTGTTCCCCCACCTCTGTCCCTTTCCTCGGGCCTCCCTATCCCCTGAGACACAGTGATATTGAAATTAGACTGATTAATAACCCTGTTACTGATTTGAATTGTGATGAAATACTTACTTTTGAGTAATCATAAAAAAAATTAATATTTCTGAATTTCAGTTTACAAAATCTATACAATTTATAAAAAATTTCAAGAATGAAGCAAACACGTATCTAATGAGTGTGCTGTGAGGATCGAGAGGGGTTACATAATGCCTTAGACACTGTCAGGATCATGGGGGGGTCTCAATGACTAGATCATATGAGAGCTGCACCCATCACTCTTAGCATGCCTTTATTCTGTCTGGCCCTTTCTTCTAAAGTTTAAATTTCTCAAACCTTTAAATCTTGCAAGAACTAAAAGTTCTTAAATTTTACTGTATTCAAAAATATATACAACTTGTTTACTATGTTTCATATGTTATGTTTTGATTTTTGCCATAATGATAGATCAGTTTTTTATTCTATTTCATGATCAAGTTTTGATTTAGACCACATGAACACTATGTTCAAATGTCTTTTGACAATTCAGCATGGATTCAAGGTATAAATCAAAATTCAATCAAAAGCAGCATCTTGGTTTTTCATTGCCTTTTGTTGATGTGACTTATAGTTTCCTCTGGCATTTTTGGCTTTCTCCCAAGTTAATAGTTCTTCAACTCTTAGATACTTGATATCTTGTGTTGCCACTAATCACCTCAAAGTTAACAGTTAACACACCTCTCAGTATTATCTTGAGTTTAACTCTGTCTACACAGCAATGAATCAGTCATGAAAACAGGGGATGGTACCTCTTTAAATCAAAGCATTTAAAATATATATATATTGTTCAAAGTTTCAGACTTAGGAAATTCTTTTCATTCTGACAATTTTCTCTTTGAAGTTAATGTCTTTTAAACACACTATCTACCGATTTTTATTGTTTTTCTGAAATGCTGCTATGTGTTTATCTCTCAGTATCAATATGCTGTGTCTTGTATTAACACATTTTTAATAAAAGAGGAACTATAAATTTGGTATTTGAGTGATACATCAGGTGATTAACTGGATCAGTTAACTTCTTGGCTCTACAAGAAAAATAGCTCAATGACTGACTTAAAACAGTTGGGGGTTAAAACTATGTTGTTGACACTATGTGAAAATGTTCAAATTCTATAGCTTTGAGCCCAAACTTTTATTTCCACAAAATTATGGGTATAGGAATCATAAATCTTATTGATATTGGAAGTTAATTGGGAGATTTTGATGTGAAAATTTTTGTCTCTATCATAAAATTATACTAACAAATAGTTTGGGCCTTTAAACAATCAAAAGACAGGTTAACTTGTTAAAAATTGTCTTTTAAAAATACATTTCACAGAATATGGGTAGAATACAGAGATGAATTGAAAGATTTCAGAGATGGACAAATACGAAAGAGTGACATGGTATTTCTATCTGAAGGTGAAGATTTGAAAATGATAGTTTTTCAGTTTGTTGCTATTCTTAAAATTGTATCTTAACATACCACTCATATTATCAACTCATAATTTTATAATTTTAATCTGTTGAAAGCATGACTTTGCTGTCAGATAAACTTTTTTTTATTAAAACTAACTTTAAGTGAATCTTGAACCCCTAACCAGAAGGAAACCATTAAATGTAAAAAGGATTAAAATCTTAGCAAGTTAAAAAATAAAATTAAAACACATGTTGAATTTTATAGTATGAGAAAAATGAATGATTCAATTACATTTATGATATTTTCTCTCTCCTCTTTACGCACTTATGAGGAACTTCAGTTTTGATAGATGACTATTATTGCACATCCATAATAAATTTGAACTATGGGCTAATGGAAAGAAGCCTTAGATATTTTTCATGTGGTTAATATACAGGATTAGTAAAAGTGATTATTTTCATGTAGTCCAAAGGGTTATGAGGAATATTCAACACGGTGGACAGGGGGAAACAGACCCTTGGGTTCTTAGTTTAGGGGAAGCCAAATAATCTTGAATACAAATAATTATCAAAACATTGACAATAAAAATCTACCTCCCTTTTAAATTACTCAGCTGGCAGTTACTAGATTCATTTTCAATTGCTAAAGCAGAATCTATGTTTGAGGTCCTTGGTCAGCTTAATAGAGAGGTAAGTGACATGAACAACCTATTTGTAAGTTAATAGTAAGAGCAAGATAAAGCTTAGGTGTAGACAGGCCACAAGCCAGGGAAAACAGGGAAGGGACAGATAGTGGAATACATTATTGAGAAAAAGGAGGAGATATATATATTTCACACAGGATACATATATCGGGCCTGCTTCTGGCATCTCAGCATACATGTAATCAAATAGTTTATATACTTTAATACCTTATACTTTGTTACTTTGCTATGAAGTAAGGAGATTGGGAAACATGATTGAATAGGCTCTACAGCTGAACATTTTAGAATTGCAAATAATAATATTCATGCTACAATATGGATCTTGGCTAAAGGAGAAACTCCTAACATAAGAGACCTAAGATCGACTGCCTACCGGAATATTTTCCCCAGTAGGCAGAGAAGCAGAGAGGGTATGTTCTTTATAGCATGGAAGGATTTTCTTTATTGCATGTAAAGTGCTAATACTGGAAGCAGTCTGATATTATATGTTTCTTAAATTATCTCCTTCAAATCTTACTATGATGCTACTGAGAGTATTTTCCTTTTTATAGACCAAAAGAAAAAAAAAAAAGAATTAGAAATACTTAGTAAGTTCCTCAAAGTCAGGTAGATTTTTGCGTTTGACAGGGGTTACATTCCAGCCCCTCCCCAAATGCCATTCCATCACGCCAACAGCTTCTGTTTTCTTCTTGAGAGTGGCTGTGGCAAAATAAATCCCAGCTGTGTATGTTCTTTTTATGTAATCCCTCTTATTGTGGAGGAGGAAAAATAAAATATATCAATTAAATCATCTTTAAACTAAATGACTTGCTTCTGAGACCCGTCAAAATCAAAAGGAGTGGTGGAGGTATGACTCAGTATAGAGCAAGTGTCTAGGATGTGCGAGGTCCTGGGTTCAAGCCCCAGTACCTCCATTAAAAGAATGGAATAAAATCAAAAATAGATATTGCATTTCAAATGTATAAAGCCAACATTTGCTGTAGAAAGAGTTATTCAGGATAAACTTTAAAAGCAGGATCTGAAATTAATTAAAAGGCTATATGAAGAATGTATTGAAGAACAGTGCCTCTGCTGTACCATGGGAATGTGTGTCTAAAGAAAAGGGCTCAAATAGCAATTTTCAGTGATATGCATAGAGTTAGTGGCTGTCAAATAAAGCTGCATTCATTAAACTTCAGATCCAGACAGAGGAACATTAACCATAGAACCATCCTTTGGTGAGTATTTTTAAAGCCTATAATTACTATTGTTATTGTTACTTATTCCCTGTAGCTTAGATTAATTACTAAAAATGTTTTCTGATCCTATGGGTAAGAGGAAAAAGTTTCAGGAACTGATTTGAGGATTAAGTTCAGATTTCATCATTAGACTTATATTTAATATTCTTAATAGTAAGGAACATAAGTATTCTTGTATGAATTTTTAGAAATAATTCCAAACAGTAATTCATATCAGCATGAAGTCATAAAAAACTTTATTATAGGCAAATTGAAAAAAAAAAAAGAAGTTCTTAAACTTTAGAATTTTTTCAGAATTGAGAATTCTGAAAGCCCATATAATTCAAATCTGGTAATCTAAGTAAACAGGCCTGAGTGGGGACTGAGGAACCTGACCATCATTAGTGATGTACGCATACTTAGATACAGAGTAGGCCCCCAGTGTTTCATAACACACTCTGAGGAACAACTGAGATAGCAGGTCCAATTGTTACAAAGTCCAAAATTGCTCTGCTCACCACACAACAGGCCAGTAAGTTGGGAGACTAGGTGTCGGGGCAAGGAATAATAACTATTTGGAAAGTGGGCAGACCAAGAAGATGGCAGACTAAAAATGTCCTGGAGAACCATCTTCCCCAAGGCAGAATTCAGGCTCCTTTTTTACTAAAAAGGGGAGGGGGTGTGGTTGGTCATTGCAAACCTCTTGGTGTCAGAATCCTTTGTTCTGCAGCCTTCCATGTGGGTCAGGTCATGCTGTCCCTGTAAACTTCCAACAACATGTTATTTTCTATTCTGCAACTTTTTAATCTTTATATGAACAGGAAAATGTTATACTCTTAAATAGCGCAGCCTTGACAATGGGCTGCCCTGTCTATTTCAGGCTCTAGGCAACATTCTTTTACAAAAGGGGCAGAACCAGGGTGAGTCAGCACTGGACACAGAGCACAGGGCTAGAGCTAAAGGCACAGGCCTAAAATGGATTCAGCTTTGTTCTCCCCTATTTCACCATAAACAGGGAATTCTGACAAGTGGGCAAATTATACATTTAAGAAGACAACACGTGTTTTCATTTTAAGAAAATAAAAAGATGAATACCTGCTTCAATTATACTTTAATTATAATCATTAAGAAAAATCAAACTATCACTGTGTATATAGACACTGCCAGCCATCCAGCCATTCATTCAATTAATATTCACTGAGTTCAGTTCCTGTCATGTGTGTCCCAGGCACTGGTAACAGGGATACATGGGGAACAAGAGATTTAGGGTCCCTGTGTCAGCAGAGCTGTCAGTCCTATGAGAAAGATTGCCATCTGATTGCCCAAAAGCAAGCCAAAATAAAATAAAATAATTAACAATTCTTATTGGGTGTATAATGAAAAGAATGTAGATTTTCCATTACAAAAGAGAAGTATTTGAGAATGAATCGTGTCACATAACAGAAAAAAAAATCTCAGTGAGGCATTTCTGAGGAAATTATGGTGAGTTCTCCAAGCAAGCAAATTTAACAGCTTCCTCCGTGATGTCTGTGTTGGTCTTGCCAGGCTGTTCCTGGCTGTAACTGAGCAGGAGTCAGGAACTCATATTCCTGGATGTCTTTGCAAAGTTCAAGTCATTTCTTTGGGTCTCAGGGCACATCTCTTGACAAACAAGAGAATTTTAATTTACAGCTCATTTTATACAGAATAGTTTGTACCTTTCTTTCTTTTGTTATTAAAATATAGTTGATTTACAATGTTGTGTTAGTTTCAGGTGTGCAGCAAAGTGATTCAGTTACACACATATATATTATTTTTTAATTATTTTCCATCATAGATACCGAATATAGTTCCCTCTGCTATACAGTATGACCTTGCTGTTTATCTATTTTATATATGGTAGTGTGTATATGTTAATTCCAAACTCCTAATTTATCCTCCCCATGCCTTTCCCCTTTGGTAACCATAAGTTTGTTTTCTGTGTCTGTGACACTATTTCTGGTTTGTAAATAAGTTCACTTGTATCATTTTTTTTTTAGATTTCACATATAAGCAATATCATGATATTTGCCTTTGTCTGTCTGACTTACTTCATTTAATATAATAATCTCTAGGTCCATTCATGTTGCTGGAAATGGCATTATTTAATTATTTTTTCTGGCAGTGTAGTACTCCATGTATATATACAATGCATCTTCTTTAACCAATCATCTGTTGATAGACATTTAAGTTGCTTCTGTATCTTGATGTTTTGTTATTGAGTCATGTACACTGTATATATATTCTGGAAATTAAGCCTTTGTCAGTTGCATCAGTTGCAAATATTTTCTCCCATTCCATAGGTTGTCCTTTTGTTTTGCTTATGGTTTCCTTTGCTGTGCAAAAGCTTTTAAGTTTAGCTAGGTCTCATTTGTTTATTTTGGCTTTTATTTCTATTGCCTGGGTAGACTGCCATAGAAGAACTTTGCTAAGATTTATGTCAGAGAATGGTTTACCTATGTTTTCTTCTAGGAGGTGTGTAGTGTCTTTTCTTATGTTTAAGTCTTTAAGCCATTTTAAGTTTATTTTTGTGTATGGTGTGAGGAAGTGTTCTAACTTCATTGATATACACGCTGCTGTCCTGTTTTCCCAACACCACTAGCTGAAGAGACTGTGTTTACTCCATTGTATATTCTTACCTCGTTTGTCAAAAATTAATTGATTGTAAGTCTGTGTGTTTATTTCTGGGCTCTCTTGCTGTTCCATTGGTCCATATGTCTTTAACCATCTAACCACAAAATACCTTACCCTCTTAATTACTATCGATTTATATATATATATTTTTAATTTTATTTAATAATTTAATTTTATTTAATTTATTTAAGATTTAAATATATATATTACAATTACTATAGTTATATATAACTCTCAATATCTGATAAACTCTTCCTTCTTATTTGATACAACATTGTCTTGGCTATTCTTGTCTCTGCCTTTGAGTACCAAATTTATCAGTTTTTAGTAGAAATTGATTACATTTGCAGATTGATTGTGGGAAGAAATGATTTTTATAAGATACTAGTATATCCATCTCTACTTCTACATTTATGTAAATCCTGGATTTGCTGTGTAAAGACAATTTTATAATTATCACTACAGATGTTCTGCAAATTTCTTTACACATTGTTAAAAATGCATTGAAATGTATCTGTTTTTATGTTGACATTTTATTCAGCAAACTTGATGAAGGCTTTCTTCCAAAAGATTGTCCTTTTCTGTATGGATTTACTGTATGGTACAGGGCTCCCCACTATTTGCAGTGGAACCCTGCTGTGTCACAAATAGGTTACAGTTGTGGCAAGACATTGATCTGAATCTTTGAGCAATTTCTGTGTATCTCCTGAGATGAAAAATACTGGCAAGGACTGAATAGAAAATCACAACTTCATTTGTTCTTTTCTTTTCTTTCTTTTTTTTTTTTTTGCTCATCACACTTTTATGGTGGAGCCCCTCTGCACAGCTCGGGCAGCTCGGGCAGTGGCGGCGGCTCGAGCGGCGGCTCGGGGGGCTCAGGCGGCTCAGGCGGCGGCGGCTCGGGGGGCTCGGGCGGCTCGGGCGGCGGCGGCTTGGGCGGCTCGGGCGGCGGCGGCGGCTCGGGGGGCTCAGGCGGCGGCGGCTCGGGCGGCGGCGGCGGCTCGGGGGGCTCAGGCGGCGGCGGCTCGGGAGGCTCGGGCGGCGGCGGCTCGGGGGGCTCGGGCGGCGGCGGCTCGGGGGGCTCGGGCGGCGGCGGCTCGGGGGGCTCGGGCGGCGGCGGCGGCTCGTGGGGATCGGGCGGCGGCGGCAGCGGCTCAGGCGGCGGCTCAGGCGGCGGCTCGTGGGGCTCGGGCGGAGGCTCGGCGGCTCGGGCGGCACCGCACACGGGGGCCGCCGCCGGGTGACGCGGTGACCGCTGCGGCAGGCTCAGGCGCCACGTGGGCCCCGGCCTCAGTCAGTCCCCCCGGACCCGCTCTCCGGATCGCCCCATCTTCTCCCGCCAATCCGCGATCACCGAGGCGGCCTCGTGCCCCCTCGCCCGCTCCCCGTCCCTCCCCTGCCCCCGTCCTCGCCCGGGGCCGCAGCCCGCCTCCCACGATGGCTCTGAAGAGAATCCAAGTTGAATTGAATGACCAGGCATGGGAGCCCCCAGCACAGTGTTCAGCAGGTCCCGCTGGAGGTGATACGGCCCATTGGCTAGCTACAATAATGGGGCCAAACGACCGTCCTGATCAGGGTGGAGTATTTTTCTTGACACCTCATTTCCCAACAGGTTACCCCTTCAAACCACCTAAGAGTGCATTTACAACAAGAATTTACCGTCCAAATACCAACAGTCATGGCAACAGTTGTCCTGATATTCTGCAGTCATAGTGGTCTCCAGCACTATTTCAAAAGTACTCTTGTCCATCTGTTCTCTGCGGTGTGACCCCAATCCAGATGATCCTTTAGTGCCTGAGACTGCTTGGAGGATCTACAAAACAGAGAGAAAAATACAGCAGAATAGCTCGGGAATGGACGATGTGTATGTCATGTATGTGATGTAATTAAAGTATGTGATGTAATAAAAGAAATTATAGGATAATCTCTACAAATAAAAATAGGGGAACTCTGAAAGAGAAAGTACTTTTGATTTCCATCTGACAGCGTTCTATGTGCCCACACCTCATCTTCCCCTGTGCACATGTTTACCTGATACAGCAGTGCTGCGTGTTGCACATACTTGGAACAACAAACTAGAACTCCTGTACTTCTGCACCAACATTGCCTCCCAGCAGAGAAGTGTGTGTGCGACAAGCCAGTTCTCCAGGCATAACCTCGGTGCGAGATTAAAAGCTTTCCTTATTGACTTCAATTTGGATAACGGCAAGGTGAGGGGTGGTGGGTATGGTGTGCGCTTGAAAGGGGAAGGAAAGCTCCACTGACCTGTAGGAGGTGGTTTTTTAAGTGGAACCCTATTAAACTCAAAACAGTTTTGAAAAGCAAGGAGAACACAAAGCTGTTTCTGTATTCATTTTATTCCAAGGACTTATGTCTTAGGTGAAAGTTATGACCAACCAGATTAAACTCTACCCACATCCTGTGTTTTTAGGTCTGTTTAACTAACTGGTCAGCATTTAAATGGATTGGAGCTATGAGTATATGAAGTGTGATGGGCTTCGATCCCAACTCTTTTACATCTCCCCACCCTTCATCCTTCAGCCCCTCTTTCTCTCTTCCATAGTCTTTGGTTTGTATGTGGTTTCTCAGTTAATACATAGCTAAAAGCTCTTATTTTTCTTATGTTTTTAACTGCTTAGGTCTACCTGGATGTAAGAGTGAAAATTCATTTGATGGAAATACTTGCATATATTTAAAGACCCATTTGCTCCTCTGGAGCTTTTACGTTCAAGAATGATTAATCTGTGTAGTAAACTGATTACTACAGTCATTACATATATAAAAAAAAGTAAATGAAACATATTTAAGAGACAAATCCGGATCTATTTAAAGTAGAAAGTAAATGTATATTCAAATTTTAAAAGTCATTATGAAGTTCCCTCTGGTACTAGTTTTTATTAGAAAATATCATTATAAAGTCATCATCTCATTAACAACTCCTGAAATATTTCTATTTTCTTGCCTTTGGGAAATGTAATAAATACATCCCTAAGGGCTTGTAGGCTGATCCAAAGTTTTAGATGTTTCATAGTCTCTGATCCTAACTGGATATTATTAATTTTATCTGTAATATAATGAGTTTGGACATGATTTAATTATTTCTGGGATTTTTCCAACCTGAGACATTCTCTAAGTCACATTTTCACAGCTCTAAAAAGAATGTGCATGAAGAAAATCCCCAAATATTAATCTCCAGACATACTTTTTCTAAACTTTCGTATCTCATGTCCAACTTGATATGTTTCCTGGAATTCTCATCAGCATTTCAATTCAACATGTCCCAAATCAAACACTTATATTCCTTACCCCCCCATTCTCAGTCTATTCTTCTCCTTGGTCCAGGCAAAAACTTGCATTTATCTTTGACTTCTCTCTTCTCTTGCATCTAAACTGAATCCCTCAGAAAATCCTGTTGCCCCTGCAAACAAAATAGAATTAAAATCTGCTGCTCACTACTTCCATCACTACCATCTCGGTGTCATTTCATCATCTTTAGCATCTTTAGCTGGTTTACTGGACATGGTCTCCAAATTAATCACTCCACCTCTGCCTTTTCCTCCAATGGCAGCGTGAGTGATTCTGTTTAAATGTGAATCAGATCATGTCACTCTGCTAAAACCTTCCACTTAGTGGCTGCCTAGATCACCATAATAGGAGCCCTTAAAGTGCCTGATGAGGACCTGCACGGTCTGGTCTCCTTCCATCTCTGACCTCATCTCCCGTCTCACTATTCCCCCTCTTACTCTTTTGCTGTCTTACTGTCACCTTGCTGAACTGTGCAATTAGACACTTCCTGACCACATTATTTAATAATAAACCCTGTGTCCCAACTCAAGCACTTTCCATCCTCTTTTTTGCTTTTTTCCCTGTCACCAATTAACTTGCTATATATTGTAATAATAATAATAATAATAATAATAATAATAATAATAATAATAAATGTGTATGTACTTGTTATGTTCTTCTAGCAGAATGAAAACCCATGGAAGGGACCATTTTGATCTGCTTTGTTAATTATTCTAGCTCCAGTACCTAGAAGAGCCTCTGGCACATAATAATGTCCTGTTTACCATACCAGTAATCAACTTTGGGGAAAAAAGCTATTTATGAAATCGCTCTTTCAATACTGTTTTATGAAAAGCTTAATATCTACTCTGAAAATACCACAATATTCCTTTAATGGTCCCTTTACAAACCTGAGTAATGTTTAGCCTATCTGCTTAGTTTCCTAAAGCTGAAGATTTTAAATAAGTGGCTTTGAAGCTTGCTGTTATTGTTGGATTTTCCTTGTTTTCCAGAAGGAGTCTGGTGAGGGATTTTTCTTTATTATATTCCATGTTTTTTAAAAATGCAATAAAAACAATTTACCAGAGACATTGGCTTGATACTATTAAGTGTAAATCTTGTGAGAGATTTATAATTGAACTTTGAAAATTTAGCCAAGTTTATAAAATGATGAAGTTAATTTAATTTTGTACTTGTTTCTTCATGCATTTAATTGGAGTTTTTTAAAGTTAGGCATTATTACTAAAATTACTAGTTCAACTTTTCAAAGCTAACTCTGACTTCATACCTCATTTCCTTTATAACATCAATGGCCATTTGGATATAATCTTAACTCTACATTACCTAATAACATTTATTTCTCAATTAGCAAGTGATCAGGAACAAAATTGGATCAAAATTTCTTTCAACACATAAAGATACTTCCACCAATAATACATTACTTTCATATTTAATGAACAAATAGATAAGATAAATATAATATTTTCAAAATACATGACAACAAATATACTCAGAAGAGAAACACTGTAACCATCATTACAATAATATATTCTTAATTTTGTCCCAATTATTACATGCATCTTAGGTGACTTCCTAGGATATCGCAGTATCACTCAAGGAGAAAACTTGAATAGAAGAAAAGTGCTTTTAGCACGAGGTCTGGAGGAATGCCAGCAACGAAAGTGAACATGAAGTAAGAGGCACTGAGACACTGATATGAAGGCACTGATGGGAGCAATAGAAGAGGTAAGACAGTGACATTAGGAAGTCAAGATGAAGGAGTGTTCAAAAACTAGGGTATGGGGCGTGACTTCAGAGAGCTGGCAGAGTGGGAAGTCCCAACTCTTGTCTCCCAATAGCAACACTGATTTAGTGATAGCACATGGGTGAAAATAGCTTTATGAGACCTCCACATCCAAGTCAGTAAGTTGTAGCATGGTGATGAGCACAGAGCTAGTGACAGCCAGGTGAAACAGGCAAGAACACAACTTCACTTCACCCCAGAAGTCCCTCCCCCAAGCAGGCACAGTTCAGCACCAGGAGGGTGCAGCTTGACCCATGGTTTCTCCCTCAATAGAAAGAGAGTGGAGCCTGCACCCAACACCCTTGGCCTTTCAGCACACTGGCCGCAGGAAAAGTGGTGGCAGCTTACTACGGCCAGTGCAGCTGTGCACAAATGGAAGAAGATGCACAGCCCAGGACAGAGAGAGAAGGGGGGGTGTTCACATCCATGAAAAAGCCTGAGACTCTCCAGCTGGCTGCTGGTGAGGCCCTGTCCCTGTGAAAGCCAGTGTGTAAAGGCTAGGGGAGGCATCTGTTTCTACAAGCATGCAGACACAAATGTAAAACTGGGAGATACATGGAGAATAAAGAAATATGACCCAACTAGAAAACAAATCTCTAGCAACCAAGACTAAAGAAATGGAGATTTATGAATTTCCTGAAAAATAATTCAAAATAATCATCTTCAAGAAGCTACATCTTAAAGATGCTTTTATGAGTTACAAAATAACATGTATACACAACTAAACAAAATCAGGGAAATGATACATTAAAAATGTGAATATCAAGAAAGAGAAAGAAGGCATTAAAAAAGAAAAAAGAAGAAAAAAAGAAAGAGAGTGAGAGAAAGAATGGAAGTAAATACATTTTGGAGCTGGAGAATACAACTAAAAATTCAATAGAGAGCTTCAGAATCAGATTTGATCAGAGCAAAGAAGGAATTGGTGAACTTCAACACAAGTCATTTGAAATTATTTAAAGAAGCAAAAAGAAAAAAAAAGAATTAAAGAGTAAAGGAAGCTGAAGATGAGACACCTCAAATGAACAACACACAGAGTGTGGGAGTCCCATAAGGGGAAAAGAGAGAAAGTTGCAGGAATCTTAAAAAAGCAGTGCCCCTAAACTTCCCAGGTCTCGGGAAGGAGGTAGATCCCAGATGCATGAAGTTCAAAGTAGCCCATAAATGAAACAGAAGGTGTCTATGCTGAGACATGATAACCAAATTGTCAAAAGTCAAAGACAGGGTGAATTTTGAAATCACTCAGAGAAAAATCACTCACCATGTAGGAGGAAGTCCTCGTAAGGTGATCAATGCATTTCTTAGCAGAAAGCTTGCAGGCCAGAGAGATTGAAATAGTATATTCAAAGTACTGGGGGAAAAAATTATGAAACAAGAATGCTATACCTGGCAAAGCTGTACACCAAAAATGAAAGAGAAGAAAATACTTTTTTTAGATGAACAAAAGCAGAGGGAGTTCATTACCACTAGAACTGCTTTAAAGAAATACTAAAGGGAGTGCTTAAAGTTGATAAACAGCAAAAATAAAGCATAGTATGAAATCAGAAAATTCACTGATAAAGGTAAATATACAGACAAGTACAGATTGTAACATTGGTGTGTAGACTCCTTTTAATTTTAGTATAAAAGTTAAAAGATAAAGGGTATATAGATTGTTATAATTATAAGATCCTTATGTAAGCCTCATGGTAATCACAAAGAAAAGATATGTAAAAAAGCATATAAACTGAACTCCTTAATCAAATTAATAAAGAGGCTGAATGGAAAATAATATAACAAATAACCAAAGAGAGCAGGAGTGGCATTACTTACATCAGGCAAAATAGAATGTATGTCAGAATCTATCAGAAGAGACAGAGAAGGACATTGTAAAATGAAAGAAGATTCAGTCCAGGACAATTGACATTAGAGTACCTAGAAACACAAGGCAAACGTTGATAGAGCTGAAGGGATGAAATGAACACCAATATAATGATAGTAAGAGACATCAGTAACCCGCTGTCAATAATGAATAGAACATACAGATAGAAAATTAGTAATGAAATAGTGCACTCAAATAATGCTATATACACCAAATGGACCTATCAGACATATATAGTGCATCCCACCCCAAAACAGTAGAATACACATTCTTCTCAAAAACAAAAAGAACTTTCTCCAGGAAAGATCACATGTTAGGTCACAAACATTTTAAAAGATTGAAATCTTGCTATTGTAAGTATATTTTCTGACCACAGAGAAGTGAAACTAGAAATCTACAACAAAAGGAAAACTGAGAAATTCACAAATATGTGAACATTAAGCATCATGTTCCTTGCCAAACATTGGAGCCAAGAAAATTTCAAAAGGGAAATCAGAAAATATCAGCATAAATGAAAATGAAAATGCAACATACCAAAACTTATGGGATCCTTCAGAGGCATTACTCAGAGGGAACATTATATTGATAAACACCTACATCAGAAATGAAGAAAGACCTCAAATAAACCACCTAAGTTTACACCTAATTGAATTAGAAGAATAACCTAAGCCCAAAATTAAGAAAGGAAATAATACAACTTTGAGAAAAAATAAACAAAGCATA
Organism: Vicugna pacos; assembly: GCF_048564905.1. Taxonomy (NCBI): domain Eukaryota; kingdom Metazoa; phylum Chordata; class Mammalia; order Artiodactyla; family Camelidae; genus Vicugna; species Vicugna pacos. The sequence goes on from NC_133011.1 coordinate 203,390, forward strand.
GAAAGATATTTCAAAAAATCAAAATAAGAGTTGGTTTTCTGAAAAATAAACAAAATTGACAGATGTAAGTTAGACTAAGAAAAAATAGAGAAGACTCAAATAAATAAAAGCAGACTACAACTGATATCAGAGAAATAAAAAAGGATCAAAAGAGAATACTATAAACAAGTATACACCAACAACTTACATAGCCTTAAAGTAATGGATTAATTCCTACAAAGGCTGAATACTGACAAAATACAAAATTTAAACAGACTAATTACTGGTACAGAGATTTAATCAGTAATCAAAAGCCTCCAAAAACAGAAAGTCCCAGGACCACATGTCTTCACTGGTTAATTCTAGCCAGCATTTAAAAAAAGAATTACTGCCACTCCTTCTCAAACTCCTGCAGTAAACTGAAGGAGAAAGAATAGTTCCAAACTATTTTACCAGGTCAGGGTTACCCACATACCAAAGCCAGGCAAAGGTGTTACAAGAGAAGAATGTTATAGGTCGATATCCCTGATGAACATACATGCAAAATTTATCAACAAAATACTAGCCCATCGAGGTCAACAGGCTTATACACCATAATCAAATGGGGTTTATCCCCCTTGAATGTAGGCATGGTTCAACAAATACAGTCAGTAATGTGATACACTACATTAACAGAATAAGAGAGAAAAACCCCATGATTTTCCCAACAGATGCAGAATAAAGCATTTGCCAAAATTCAACTCTCTTTTATGATAAGAACACTTAACAAACTAGGGATGCAAGACATGTGTCTCAATGTGGTAAAGGAAATAGAAGACAAGCCCGAAGCCAACGTCAGACTCAATGAAGAAAAATTAAAGACTGTCTCATGATCAAAAGCAAGTTACAGATGCTCCCTCTCACCACTTCTGTGCAACAAGGTGCTGGAAATTCTAGCCAAAGCAATTAGAAAAAAAAGAAAGAAAGAAAGAGATAGAATTCCAAATTGAAAAAGGAGTAAATATACACCTGTTTGCAGACAAAATGGTCTTGTATGTAGAAAAACATAAGGCCCCATAAAAAAATGTTAGAACTAATAAACAAATTCAATAAAATTGTAAGATTTGAAATCAATATGCAAAAATAGATTGCTATACACACAGTGAACTATCTGAGAAGGAAATTAAAGAAACAATCCTGTTCACACTAACATCAAAGACAATAAAATACTTGGGATTAGACCCAAGGAGATGAAAGATTTGTACCATGAAAACTGCAACATGTTGAAGAAAGAAACAAAAGAAGACAGAAATAAATAGAAATATATATTCATATATTGGAAGACTTAGTGTGTCAAAATGTTCATAATATCCAAAGCAATCTGCAGATTCAGTGCTATTCCCATCAAATTCATAATATTTTTTACATGAAGACAGTCAAAAATGCTTACAGAACTAGAAAAAATCCTTAACAGCTGAAGAAATATTAAGAAAGAATAAAGTTGGAGACATCATATTTCCTAATTTCTAAATATATTACAAAACTACAGTAATCAAAACTATATTACTGGTTTAAAGATAGCCGTATGAATCAATGGAACAAAACAGACTCACAATAAACCTACATCTATGTAATCAACTGATCTTCAACAAGGGAGAAAGAACACACAAGGGGGGAAGCATAGTCCCTTCAACAAAGGGTGGTCGGAAAACTGAATACCCACATTTAGAGAATGAATCTGGGACCTTATCTCACACTGTAAGTAAAAATCATCATAAAATAGATTAAAGACTTAAATGCAAGACCTGAAACTATAAACCTTCTGGAACAAAACATAGAGGAGAAACATTCTGACACTGGCCTTGGCAAATATTCCTGGCATATGACACCAAACGCACAGGAAACACATCCCCAAATACACAAGTGAAACTGTATCAAACTAAAAGCTTCTGCACAAAGAATCAATAAAATGAAAAGACAACCTAAGAGAATGGGAGGATCTACTTGCCAAACTTACATTCGATAAGGTGTTTATATCCAAAATATATAAGAAACTCCTACAACTCAATAGCAAAAAACAAATAACCCAGTTAAAAATGAGCAAAATCTTGAATAGACATTTTTCCAAAGAGGACATACACATGGCCAACAGGTGTAAGAAAATGTGCTCAGCATCACTAACCATCAGGGAAATGCAGATGAAGACAATGAGATAGCTCTTCATACTCATTAGGGTGGCTGTTATCAAAAGAACAGAAGAAAAGTGTTGGAGAGGCTGTGGAGAAACTGGAAACCTTGTACACTGTTGATGAGAGTGTAGAATGGCCCGGCTGTTATGGAAAACACTATGATCCTCAAAATATTAAAAACAGAATTACTATATGACCCAGCAATCGCACTTCTCGGTATATAGGCTAAATAATTGGAGCCAGGAGTCCCAAAAGGATATTTTCATTCCCATGTTCATTGCATAATTATTTACAATAGCCAAGATATGAAAGCAACCTAAACGCCCATTCACAGATGAATGAATACAGAAAATGTGGTACATACTTTCATCGCAATATTGCTCAGCCTTTGGAAAGAAGGAAATCCTGCCATGTACAGCAACCAGGATGAACCTGGAGGACATTACACTGAGTAAAATAAGCCAGTTATGGAATGACAAGTAATGTATGATTCCACACATATGAGACACCTAATGTAGTCAAATTCGTAGAAGCTGAGTGTAAAATGGTGGTGTCCAAAGACTGGAGGGAGATGAAAATGGGTGGGTTTTTTTTTTAAGACTGTAAAGTTTCAATTATGCAAGAGGAAGAAGTTCTAAGGATCTGTTGTAAAACATAGTGCTTGTATTTAATAATATTACAGTGTATACTTGAAATTTTGTTCAGACAGGACAGCTCATGTTTTAAGTGTTCACAATTTAAAAAAAAGTAGAGAGCAATCCACACTTTAATTGCTGCTCTGCTGGCAGGTCCATTAACAAAAACAAACAAACAGAAAGACTTCACTGGATGCTGCAGTATGACGACTGTTAGTGATGTTGTCCATCCTTGGAATGGTGGAAAGGAAGTCCATATCTGAGGCAGTGGAGTTGGAAAATTCATGAAGTTTGCCTCTGAACAGTGAAAGTTGAGGCAGTAAGTTGAGAAGGTGCAAGGGAAAAGCAGTTCGAGCAGGACGTGCAGATCGATCCCTGGGTCTGACACATGTGGTTTGCCATTCAGAGCCGTGCCGAGTTAAACAAAGGACTCAACTTCCTCACTTCATTTTCCTAATTGGTAACGGGGGTGACACTGCTGCCCGATGCACTGGAGGGTCAGTGCAGCTGTCCATGTAAGTCTGGTAGAGCCCTGCCTGGCATGGCAAACACAAATGCTACCATACAGTATTAGCTAACATTGTCTCACAATCATTAAAAAAGTCTTTTCTATGCTTATCAAGTGTTATTTTCTTCATGTATTTTCCAGGATATTTTCATCAACTGCAAATTGGTTTTACTTATTTTCTGGAAACTCATTCTATGCAAGAAAGAAGTCTTTACTCCCCCAGTATTTCTCACAAAGATGCAATTATTCTCTTGGATTTGGCTTCCCTTATTCTCTATTCAAGTGCCCACATTGTCTTTCTAGGTTGTGAACTGGGAGGTTGTTTATACCAAAGTAGATTAACAGGTGGAGGAGTGAGTCAGTGGCCAGAGAAGTGAGCATCCTAGAAAGTGCATTTTATTACCTGATACTTTTTTTTTACAGATACTGGACCCACTAAGGTCGAGGTCAGATTTCAGTATTTAGCTTCCTCTCTGACTATGCAGAGCTTCATCCCCCAGGCAGCTGAAAAAAATCCATGTAACCCTGCCTCACTGGGATTTTGCTTTTAACTTTGTAAATCCAGCGTTAGAATCCCAAAGGCCATCCAGCCGGGCAGTCTGCTTTCCGATGTGTTAAGTTCCAGTGGCTGTTAAACCAGAATCTCAAGCAGTGTGCTCTGCTCATGCACCTTGCGCTCTTCCAATTAACCATTGCCAGAAGTCTGTGCAGAACATCCTTTATTTATAGCCCATAATTCCATCTTGCTGCCTCCAGAGGGGAATTTATTAGCAATGCGTTCAGGTGTCTCTGATGCATTTGACAGGTTTGGATATCTTGAGAGCAATTTGATCCAACTCGCATTATATTTAAGAGAAATTCTTCGGTGATCCTGGGTTCTCAAGAATGAAGCAGGGTTCTCTGAATTTTCTAGAGCTGTCTTTGTGTTATTGAAGACCTGGAGGTGTGGGTGAAGTTTAAGGCAAAGGAGAATTTGGTGTCCGTGGGGTAGCCAGTTCACCAGTTCGTCTCCTAACAGTTAAAGAGGGAAGACACTGAGGAAGGGGCATGGATTTGTATACAGTCCAGGTCCACCTGCGACCTTGGGTACTAACCTAACCTCAGTGTTTCTGAAGTGCGCTTAATGACAGTTACTACTTCATACAACAGATGTGAGATTTAAATGAGTATAAGTTTCTACGTACAAGTTTCTAGTTGTGGCTGAAACATAATAAACACTATAGGAGTGATTGATGTAATATTAAAATTTAATAGCTAATTAAGTGTTCTATTAAGTCAATATGTTTATTTAACCACTCTAGTTGAATGTTCATTTAAAATGTATATACATATGTGATTTTTCACGTGTTGGTATGTAATTGTCCCAACCAAATTTTTTTGAAAAGGCTGTCCTTTGTGCATTTAATTGACTTTTCCACTATTGTGGAAAATCAGTTGACTATAAAAATAATATATAAATATTATATGTATAAATAATAATATATAAATAATGCTATAATATAAATACAAAACTTTGTCTATATCACTGATTATTTCCATAGTTGAATTTAGAATAAATTTTTAGACATGAAATTATTGGATCACATGTATCAATACTTTTAAGATTCTTGACATGTGTACACTAAGAAATTTCCTTTAAGACTTGGCAAGAAAATTTATAATCTTACTATTGATATATGAAAGAGGTCATTTTAAACCACCCTTACCTATAGAGGTTAATATCATTACAAGCATTATGATAAATTTGCTAACCTGGGTATAATTTCTTCACTTCCTTGGACTTCCCACTCGCCTCTCCTCCATAGAATTTGTCCCTGGCTCCTAACTCCTTTCTCTGGCTTCACTCTCCTTTCTTTCTCCTTTGCATTGTCCTCCTTTACCTGGGGAGTGGGGAGGGGGGGTGGGTGGGAACCTTGTCTCAGCTGACCACTGTGATTACCTTCGCTATTGCCTTGGCTCATGCTGACATCTATTCATCCAAAAAGAACTTCCTACAAGTAGCTCATTAAGCAAGATATTTTCCCATGGAAAATTTTGTTTCTAAATAGAATCTGCGGGAAGCTATAAATACAAAATAAAATTTTGACTCCTGTGAAACAGTAAGGTATGAACTTAGTAAGTAAGAAGACCTAGACTCAGAGTTTTTACCAATTCCAGTATCTGCTGCTGCTAACTCTACTTTAGAATTTCTGTCAGCATTTTAATCACTTTGCTCTTTTACACAGTGTTTGAGTTTCTCACACAGACTATTATTAATCTACATGTGCTCCATCTGTTGATTTATGTAGATATTTAACCTGAAGTCCAGGAGACTTCATTCATTTTTTTCTTATATTTCATCCTGTAGGTTTCAGTTTAATAATCTGAACAGTATTTCAAGTTTCTTAATCCTGGGATTACCTTATTGTCAAACATTTTGTCCCTTTGTGTTCAAAAATAATTTCAGGTTATTAACTCTCTCTATCTTCTGGAAATTGGAATTGCTAGTAAGGAAAAATAGGACTCGTTCAATGCATTGCTTTTATGGAGATATCTGAATTTAGACATGTCCCTTAGCAATATTTATCTTGCTGCTAGGCCAACATATCCATCTGTATCAGGAAAATCTTACTTACCTTTACCCTTTCTTCTGAGAGGCCTACAGTAGACTTCTATAATTAAACTGATTTTGCTTGTCTGTTTACTACATTTTTAAGGTGTAATTTACCATAAAATTACATTAGTTTCATGTGCACAACATAAAGATTTGATATATGTATATATTGTAAATTATTCACCACAAAAAGTTTGGTAAACTTACTTTCTATTTCTTTGTAGTAATGCTCACTAAATTTGTAATTGGTGTATTTTTATTCTCATTTTGATGGAATTCTATATAATTTGAAAATAGTGAATACCCTAGACTTTGGGAGTAGGTAAGGATATCTAACCATACATTTAGCAGTGTTTCCAAAAGAGAAGTAATGTTTGGTGTACAGAGAGGGAGGGAGAAGGAAAAACTATAATTGCCTTCTCTTAAAGTCACCCCCTTCCCAGGTAAATAGTCAGAAAACCTAGATTCTCCATAGACAGTAAATGAAAAAATGATTCAGCGTCACTAATCACTGGGAAAATGGAAATCAAAACCAGAGCAGATATTACTTCACACATGTCAGCATGGCTATCATTTAGGGGAAAAATGGTGAAAAGTGTGGGTGACAGCAGGCCAGCCCCTCAGATAACTGTGCCTTTGTGGGAGAATTGATCTGACTGTCTAACAGGCATTTTAGTCACATTATCTGTGACCCTGAGTAGGACAGTCTCATTTTTCCTGTGTTATTTTGACAATTAAAGGTTAGAATGTAATTTATTTAACTACTGATTTACTTCCATATAGAATAACCACTAAATACAAAGTCACTGCTGCATTTTACCTAGTAATTAGACAAGGAAATAAAATTTTGTTTTACTACAAGGAGGGAAAAGCTGAATGAGTAATAATGATGATAATAAATGAAATAGAATTTCTGCTTAATTTATTAAGAAATATCTTATTATAATCTCTAGTTTATATGACTTGAGTTTGATGAGTGAATTCAGCCATAAAAATATCTTACTTATATCTCTGCCATCAGTATCCCTGAAAGAAAAACATATTGTCATAAAGCCTCAAGTTCTCTGATGCTTGTTGAGACGATCATCCATATCCATGAACAGACTTTGATGAAGACTGAAAGACAACTAAAAGTATAGTCTTTAGCCATGAACTTGCCCATCACACCCAGCATTTTATGAAACATAAAAGCCAGTGTTTTATCAAAGAGCCTCCTGACCTCACTTCATTATTCAAATTTCTAATGGAAGAAGGAAAGAGAGAAGAAAAAGCAAACCAGATTTGATTTAAACCCATTAGTCATTGTTATTGCCTCTAAAACACACAGACTGGTAGCAAAGCTACTAGCTATAAAGCAGAAATATTTTCTGTGACAATTGTAGAAAAACAAAAAGACTTAAATTACCTACTCAGTCTCTTTGTTCTCATGGTTCTGCTGATTTTTGGCATTCCTTAACATACAAGCAAATCATTGCCACTGTTTTAATGTGCTCCCAAAAGACAAAGAAAACAAATATCTATCTATAGAGGACACAGTTTTGAACCAGTTACCATGTTTCAAAAATTTACTTGTTTTACTTAGGTACTTGCCCATCACGAGTATATTTAAAATTAACTGTATAACTTGTCCTCACTGATTACAGAGAACATATATAGGGCAAAATTTGTTTGGAATTCAAGGTTTTTGAAATGTCACTTTTCCAGTCATTATTTATTATTCCTATACAAAATAATGTTTTCCTACCTTTTTTAATTGAAGTATAGTCAGTTTACAATGCTGTGTCAATTTCTGGTGTACGGCATAATGTTTCAGTCATACATGAACATACATAAATTCCTTTCTATATTCTTTTTTATTATAGACTAATACAAGATATTGAATCTAGTTCCATATGCTATACAGTAGAACCTTTCATTTATCTGGTTGTGTGAGGATTTCCTTGTATTTCTGGTTGTAAGAGATATTCTACCACAGTTCATTAGGTATTTTGGGAGATTTGTTCCACAGGTAGATGTAGTTTTACTGTATTTGTGGGAGAGGATGAGCTCCACATCTTTCTACTCCACCATCTTGGCAATCTCCTGCCCTTATGAAGGAATGTGTAATCACAGTATTCAATATTAACTTTGTAATCAAATATATATTTGTACAACCTAAGGCTTTGCAGCTGCTCAAGACAATTTGTCAAAAATGAGCTTTGTAGCTGAGATGCACATTTAGATATGTTAGTCATTCAATTGCCATTGATTATAAATGTTGAGAATAAAACTATTACATATAGAGACACCAAAGAAGAAAAACAACCTATGACTTTATGGTTTACCTTCCTGACCTGAATTACACTTGAGCAGAAAATGTAGAGGTATGGTTTCTATGCATTGCAAGTTGGAAAGGCAGAGGAAGTATCCTTGGCCCTATTGATAATAGCTTCTAGGTCTCAGGGTACCTGAAGTCATAATATTTCTGCAATATTCACAGATGTTACCTATTACCTGTACACATCTAAATTAATATATAATACATCACCTGAATACCAGAGTAATTGAATATTTCTGTAGCAGAAACAAATTCCAAAGCATTTATAAAATTAAGCTATATTCTCTAATGCTTCTCCTCTAAAGAATGTAACTGTGTACTGATTCATAAAAAGATGGATTTGATGAAATATAAAACAGAGGCTTTTCATTAAACATAGAAAACATATTTTTTGAACACAAGAGGATGGATGTATTTATTTAATATTGTATATTAACAGCAGGTTTTGGTGACCCAGAAAGAAGGTAGAAAAGGATGTGGTAAGGGAAGTGCTGGTTCTGAAAGAACAAGGTGAAGAAAACAGGAAATGTATTTATTTTCTAGGAAAGTGTTTTTGTGGAAAGTAAAGCTGGAATAAAGAAAAAAATGAGATAATTCACAGACTGTGAGAAAAGTCTTCAGAACAAGGTTAGATGAGAAAATGGGAAAAGGAAAATAGAAATTAAGTCAGTCGCTGGGGGACATAATGAGAGGAGAGCAATTGAGTGTCAATTTCCTGGCAATTTACAAGAGGAATGGTGCCCCCAGCCAGGAAAGAGGTGAATAGGATTTCATATACAGGAGGGGGAAAAAACACCCCCCAAAAACCTCTGCAGTCTCCGTCTGAGTTAGTAGGGCAGGAGGCTGTCAGGACACAAGTTTCATCAATTCATTACACTTTAGGGATATAGGAGGAAGGGAGCCCTGAGGAATCTGGGCTGAAATTTGACAAAGGGAGAACTGAAGACAAGAAATACAGGAACGCAAAAGAAAATATTCAAATCACACAGGAAATTGAGAACTCAGTGGGATTTGTTTATTTATTCAACAAGCAAAATCAAAATAATTCTAAGGGTTAAAATAAACCCTGAGGAATGCCAGTATAAAGTGGAGAAATTTTGAAAACCGAGACAAAGAGATAAAAAGCATGGGTAAGTTTCTAAGGAAGTACTACGGGCGCGCAGAAGAGCGCCCTCTAACGGTAGGGTTGTGGTAGGGACAGGGAAACCTATTACGCGGTTTAGCTGGGGCTGGATGAGTTGTTAGGCGACTATAAGGAGGGAAGTCTCTTTCAAAGAGAATAGCAGAGGTTGGTGCTTTATAATGTGTGGCCAGCGTCTTTAGCATCAGCATCACCTGGGAACTAACTGAAAATGAAAACTCTCAATTTGAGACGATGAATGCAGACCCACTGACACCCAGACTCGGGAGATGACGTCCAGCAATCTGTTTTAACAAGCCTTCCGGTAAGCCTGAAGTTGGCTCGCATTAGATTACCAATGACACAGGCAAACCTTTAGAAACAAGAGGAGCATCTTCCTATCACATATAATAGAAGTTATTTTTTAAACCAGTTTTTTTTTTATTTTAATTTTAGGAGTGCTTTAATTTCACGTATTTTTAAATTGCATTTAGTGTTATGAATACAGACTTCTCATAACATAAAACTCCACATAACTGGGACATAGATCAAGAAATAAAGTATCATCATCATCCCAGAAGCTCTTTCCATACCCCTTCCGGGAATTTTCCCCAATCCTCTACTCCCAAACATGAAGACTCTCCAGAATTTTTATAATTTAGCTCTCTTTTTCTTCATTTGATCTTCATATGAATGGAATTTTCCAGTATGCTTTCTACTCTGCCTAGCCTTCTTTATTCATGTTATGATTGTGAGAGTTTAGCTTTAGCTAAATGCGTCACTGTGTGCTTTTCAGTTGTATAAACATATCAAAACTATATATCTAATGTAATGATGATGGATATCATCTAGACAATTTCTAGTTTGTGACTTTCACGAATAATTCTACTATAAGCTTTCTTGCACCTGTATCTTGTTTCGCCTTTGTAAATGTATATATACGTATATATTTATATGTGCATATATGTATATCAATTACATATATACATATCAGTGGAGTTTGTGGTCATGGTTTATGTATTTGTTAAATATTAGTAATTAATAACACACTGTTCGCAAAAGGGTTGTGCTAACTTACGCTCCTGTGAGCATGTATGAAACTTCCCTTTTCTGTACGAACAAGCATCACTCAGCACATCACCCATTTTTATTACAGCCACTCTGACAACTACATAGTAGAATTCTATCTTGGTTTAATTTTTACTTCTATATTTATTAATAATAGTGAATGCTTTGAAACTTTATTGGGCATTTGATATCTTTTTTTGTGAATAATCTAACTGTTTTGTTCATTGTTTATTGAGTTGTTTTATGTATATATATAAAACTCTTTAAAGAGTTTTTATAATATGTATAGCACAATATATAAATATGCATACATGTAATTTACATGTTTTATTCATCTGTAGGAGTTCCTAAAATACTCTATTCACTAATTATCAGTGTTAAAAATATTTTGTCCCATTCTCTCTCTTAGTTTTCAGTCTCTCAGTGGCGTCTTTGAATAAGTAGATGTCCTTATTCTTCATGAGATTTTAATGATTTGTGTAATATCTAAGAAATCTTACTTCCTAAAACTTTTATTGTTTTACCCATCACATGTAAATATCCAATCTGATTGTACTGATAATTTTTGTAAGAAATGAGATACGGGGATCGTGTCCGAACAATTTCATTTCAATGTCCCTCAGATTTATAGACTTTTATTTCTATTAGTGTGACATTGTGTTCATATGTTTTCTAAAATTTTCAACCTCAGGATAGACCTAACTTGGTTGTGTTTTAGTACTACTTTTCAATGTCAGATTTAATTGCTCATATTTCACTTAAGCTTCCTCCATCCTTAGGCATGGGACTGAAATTAAATATTATGCTCAGTAAGGTGTTTGCCTTCAAGTTCCAAATAGCTTTGTGAGATGAAATTGGAAGATTTACATTTTTTTTCTGTCTAGAAATGTGCTGTCCAGGACAGAACCACTAGCTGCTTATGGCTGTAAGTGCAAAGAACACACTTTTCCACGTCAGTTTTCGAAGGCCCAGTATAAAAAAAATATAAAATATGGCATTAATAATATCATATATTGATGATTATTGAAATAATTGTGTTTGGGAATGATTGGAGGTAGGTTAAGTGTATTATTAAAATTAACTTCATTTGCTTAGTTAATTTTTTTAAATGTAACTACTAGAAAATTTCAAATTTTATTTGATACTTTATTTCTTTGAACAAGGCTGTTGTGGAACATAATGAATCCAATTTTACACTTTTGACAAACTTTAATGATTCAGAAAATTTAGGCTCAGAGTCCAAGTAGTTCTCCAATTTTCTTTACAGATTATGTTTTATGTTATTGGTATAGTCAGCCATTCTGTATTCCTCTGTATCAATTTTGGGCATGCTTTTTCCATTTTCATTTTTTCCTGGTATTGAATTATTAATTATTATGTTATATTTCATTCTCCTTTTAATACATATAATCAAATATATGTATGTAAATGACCATTTTAATATTCTGAATGTCAAGTAGATCTATTCATTCACTGTTTGATAAGAATTACTGAAAGATTGACTTTAATATTTCTTTTCAAAAAAAAATCTAGTTTTGCTCTATCTGTCCCTGAATTGTAGATTTCTATTTATTCTCCTCCTACCAGTGTCTCTGCCCCGGAGAAGGATGTTTGCTCTACTTTTCAACTCTTCCTTTGAAATACTGGCTCTTTTCACATGTGTGATCTCATTTCTTTGTTTTCTCTCTTTTACTAAGAACTGACCAAGCTTGTCTGGTGTTTGGGTGTTGATGTGATTTCAGCCAGAGATTGAGCAGATTCCTGTTCAAATCTGTAAGGCTTTGATTAAACATGAAAACAAAATTAGATATTTATAGAGGTTTTACTTTCCTACCTAATTGGAGATACACTGATTGTGACCTTGAGGTACAAACTTCTAATATTAGTGGCAGATCTTCTGTCCGTGTCTTTTTGTTGACACCAATTTGTTGTTGCTAAAAAGTAGTTTTCTAATTGGAAATGTAGTTTTTCTACCAGAAAACTTACCTAATTGGTGTACTTAGTCTCAGGCATCCTAAGCTAAAGTCGCACCCTGGAATATGTGATCGACATCCTTCTTTTCAATACGCTCCCAAAGTCTGATTTGGATTCCCCTGCACCCACCTTGTACCCTAACTGAGTGCTCCAGAGACCATCTTGATTTCCGCTTCCTGCTGCTCTGATTGAGAACTGTGAGTGGTTTTACTTTAGGGACCATATCCATTTGCTCTGAGGTAACGTTTTTTTTCTTTTCATGACTCACACGTCTTTAGGTACATCTTGAATGCAGTCTTATGTTTTGTGCTTCTTGCAGACAGTCCTCAGAGCTTCTGGGGAATAATATGGCAATGGGTGTATTTCTTGAACTATCCTCCCTGTGCCTCATTTACCCCCCTGTAATGGACATCTCAGCCAGTTCAGGCTGCTGTAACCGATCTAGCATAGCCCAGGCGGCTGGTAAACAACAGGAGCTTTCTCCTCACAGTTCTGCAGACTGGGAGTCTAAGATCAGGGTGGGCACACGGTCAGCTGTGGGTGAAGGCTTGCAGGTTGCAGACTGCCAGCTTCTCATGATGCCCTCACAAGGCAGACAGCAGAGAGGAGGGTTCTCAGGACTTTCTAAGGCACGAATCCCACTCATCAGGGCTCCGTTCCCATGAGCTCCTCTAATCCTAATTACCTTCCACAGGCCCTGCCTCCTACTGTCATCACATTAGGGTGGGGTTTCAACATATGAATTTGAGACAAAAACATTCAGTCTATAATAACGGGTGTAATCATTAGAGTAGGCAGATAGCTAGATCTGAGCAGAGAAAAGGGGCACAGGCCAAATGGCAGGAATTGGGCAAAAAGGAGGGGCACTGGGGCCAAAAGCAGGAAACTATACACTGTATAAACAACAGGGGTCTCTAGGCAGAGAAAGAAAAGGAGGAACCTCTGGGCTGATAAGCAGCCACACATTTTGGGATGACAAGTGGCCTGGAGGCCAACAAGGAAAGGTGGGAAACAACAGGAATTTCCAGTGTCCGAGTGTAACCTTTTGCTAATTATACCCTCATTACAATAAAATTAGCCTTGCAGATTAGAAGTACCCACCATGAACCAACACCATGACACTTCTGATCCAGACTAAATAAGGACAAAAATCCCCCCTCCCTTCAGGAAGGTGGAGTTGGGGTGAAAATCAGGGAATAGGACCCCAAGCCCTTACATCCCCAATGAACACCCCACCCATTCACTTCTACAGCCTATGTAACCAATTTGCCAAAGAAATGCAGGGCAGCTGCTCACCTGCCCCTGTCGGCTCCCCCCTTACAGTGGACCATCCACCCCTCAATAAAGCCCCACTTTACTTTCTTAGTGAGCGTCATATGTTAGGAAGTTAACAAAGCTGATATGTTTAACTGCTAAAATGTCATGCCATGCATGGATGAAACTGAATTAATAACATAAGAATAAGGGTACTTAAATGGTATTTGCTAAGGTATGCATAAAATGAGTAGCTTAGTATTTAATTTATCTTAAATACCTAAATATCAATATTTCACACAATGACTTTTAACACAAGTGAATACTACATATTTGCATCAAATACCCTTTCTTATTTTGAAGTAATTCTTCATCTTGACAAATTCTTCAAACATGAGTCAACAAGTTGGCTGTCTTTCTTTAATTTTCTCATGTTTTTTTGCTTATTACACTTTTCTACTCCTTGAGCAGAGCTCCTAGCAACTTTTTCTTACTTTCTCTTCCCACAGGAGTAAAAGGCAAGTTGCTTCCTATGTGATGACGTCTCTGTGTGCTCTGTCCTTAGAGTATAAGAGCTTTATTCTTACATGAAAGTAGACTGAAATGAATTTTTATGGATAAAATCTTCAACTAACCGCTATGCATTATTTTACACAAAATTGCTTTAGACAATTTTGACACTTCATTAGAGCACTGACCTAAAGAACTTACTAAAATCATAATAAAATATTGCAGTTTAAATTGATCTTCTCTCTACTGTCACTTTTTAGTGGATATATGCACCTTCTTAGGAGAACAGAGCTAGTTTCCTTTGTAGAAGCCCTATTAAGACATTTACTTAGGTGATTGAATAGAATTTCTGCTTAATAGTTTAAATTATTTGGACCATGTGTCTTATATACGCATGGCTGTATGCATATTTTAATGTTTAGAAGATGAAAAGATGCATCACTACTTTTGCATTTGCCCTCTAATTCTTTTTATGCTGAATAGATTTTTAATGCCCTAAATTTTGACATAAAGGGGTTTATTTTCACATGGTGAATCATTCAAACATTTACATATATTGAAGAGGTAGAATGAGAGCCTATATATCTTGGGCCGTACCAGTCCACGCCCGCAAATGGTCACACTTTGTTCTTATTCTTAATATTGGTCCCTGATATTTCCAATTTTTCCATTCTTTTATTTGTTTGCAGATAGACCATAGTCTATTTTATTTACTGTCTTACCAAAATTAGTAAATAGCAGCTGAAACATTCTACTACATTTGTGCTTCCCAACCTCATCTGCTAGAGGTGTTGAGAAAGCTTGCATTTCAGTTTCTCTCCAGTTACATCAGGTGATACCTTATAATGTGAATCGTCAGCTTTTCACCCTTTCACATTTCCTTGGTGCCCACCACTCAGGAAGCCAATACCACACGTTTTAACTTCTCATTATGGCAGAACCTCAACTTTGGCAGAGTTTTCAGTAGTTGCCATTGTAGGCTAGATTTACATTCACCTGGCACTTAACATTTTAACTCAACGCTTTCCTTACACAGAAGTCATTGGCAGCTTGGTGCCTCCGTAGGGTAGCTCTTTCCCAAGTAGCGACTCAGGGAGCTAGACTGCTGGAATATGGGAGGGGCACCAACTAGAACATGTGCTTCCAAGTGGCCAGTGAACTAAAGACAGGGAGAGATCGGAGGATGTGTATCCGCACACAAAGGCTTTGACTTGGACTGAACACATAAAATTTCTCCTAGGATCTCATTGGCAAGAACATGCCCAGCTTATAAAGATGGCTTAGAAGTTCATGTCACCTTTGGAATAACAGATGAGCTTTACTGTCTCCACCACATTGTTCCAAAAATTATGGCTGTCATTAGTGAGGTGTCAGCTGGGGATCTGATTGATTGCTGACTCCTTCCTCACTGTTCAGTGGATCATTACTGCAACTTTGGTTCTGTGCCTCATCCCCTGCTACTTTGCACCAAGTCTGTACAAAAGTTTCTTTTAAACTTCCTATAGCAAAGCTAAGTCCATAAGAACTCAGAGTCTCTCAAGGGCATTATAGGTGGGAAAAAAGTCAATTTCAAAAAGCCACACATTACTTGTATAACATTATTGAAATGACAAAACTGTAGAGATAGAGAACAAATTAATGGTTGCCAGTGGCTACAAAGTTGTAAGAGAACTAGGGTTGAGTGAGACTGTAAAGGGATAACACAAAGGAAATCTTTGTGGTGATTAAATAGTTCTCTACTGTGTCAGAGGTAGTGTTACCTGAATGTACACATGTGATAGAATGACACCAAGCTTTAGCCACACATTGTGCTGATGCTGATTTCCTAGTTTGATACTGTATCATGGTTCTATGAGATGTATCCACACCCAGGACTTCTCAGTGCTATCTTTGCAACTGTATGTGAATTATTTCAAAATAAAAACTTTTAAAATGAACATTTCACTGTTCACCTTTTTTCCCTGAGGTATATTTATGCATTGAGAGGTTTTTTCGGTTTGTTTGTACAAGATGCCAGAGTAATATTTATTTATGTGTGTGTGTGTTTTTTCACATGATGTTGTATCCTGGAGTGAGAGTATTGGACTTGTTATCCTAAAAGGGGAAGACTTCAGTTCTTGTCTCACCTGAAAAAGAAGAATTCAGACAGTAGAAAAAAAAAGTGTTGTGTAGTTAAAGATTTTATTAACATAGGGAAAGTGCACCTCCAAGAACGGGAGGCAGGCTGATCAAAGGGCAGACAGCAATGGCCTCTGTTTGACTCTTCTGTCTTATACCCTCACTTAGAGATGGTCTCTTGATTGATTGATGGTTTTGCCCCTGGAGTGCTTCATCATGTTTGCGCCCCTTTTTAAAAAATATATTTTTATTGAAGTATACAATGTTGTGTCAATTTCTGGTGTACAGCACAATACTTTAGACATATAGGAACATATATATTTTTTCATATTCTTTTTCCACTGTAAGCTACTACAAGATATTGAATATAGTTCCTTGTACTATACAGTAGAAACTTGTTTTTTTAATCTATTTTACATATAGTAGTTTAGTATCTGCAGATCTCAAACTCCCAGATTATCCCTTCCCACCCCTCCTGTCCTGGTAACCATAAATTTGTTTTCTATGTCTGTGAGTTTGTTTTATAAATAAATTTGTTTGCCTTTATTTTTTCTTTTTTAGATTCCACATATGAGTGATATCGTATGGTATTTTTCTTTCTCTTTCTGGCTTACTTCACTTAGAATGACGATCTCCATGTCCATCTATGTTGCTGCAAATGACCGTATTTTATTATTTTTTATGGCTGAGTAGTATTCCATTGTATAAATATATCACAGCTTCTTTATCCAGTCATCTGTTGATGGACATTTAAGTTGTTTCCATGTCTTGGCTATTGTAAATAGTTCCGCTATGAACATTGGGGTGCATGTATCTTTTTGAATTAGGTTTCCCTCTGGATATATGCCCAGGAATAGGATTGCTGGATCATATGGTAAGTCTACTTTTAGTCTTTTGAGGAATTTCCATACTGTTTTCCTTAATGGCTGCATCAAACTACATTCCCACTACCAGTGTAGGAGGGTTCCCTTTTCTCCATGCCTCCCCAGCATTTATTGATGGACTTTCGGATGGTGACCATTCTGACTGGGTCTGAGATTATCATTTTGATTTGCATTTCTCTGATAATTAGCAATATTAAGTATTTTGTCATGTGCCTATTGGCCATTTGTATGTCTTCATTGGAGAATTGCTTGTTTCAGTCTTAGGCGGGTGTTAAAGTCTCCTACTGTGATTATATTCCCATTAATTTCTCCCTCTATGTCTGTTAGTATTTGTTTTATGTATCTAGGTGCTAGTTTATTGGGTGCATATAAGTTAATGAGCGTAATATCCTCATCTTGTATTGCTCCTTTCATCATTATACAGTACCCTTCTTTATCTTCCTTTATGGCTTTTGTTTTAAAGTCTATTTTGTCTGATATGAGTATTGCTACTTTCCATTTGCATGAAAGAACTTTCCCTCCTCTCACTTTCAATCTATGTGTGTGCTTCACTCTAAAGTGGGTCTCTTGTAGGCAGCACATTATAGGCTCTTGTTGGATTATTCAAGCTGCCACTCTGTGTCTTTATATTGGAGCATTTAGTCGATTGAGATTAATGGTGATGATAGATGTGTGTTTACTGCCATTTTGAACTTTGTTTTCCAGTTACTTGGTATTTCTTCTTTATTTCTTTCTTTTCCTTTTTATTTTCCTTTCTGTGGTTTGATAACTTTCTTTTGTATTAGCTTGGTTTCTTTTTGGCATTTGTGACTGTTGTATGCTTTTGATTTGTGGTTACCCTTACATATCTGTTTGCTTTAGACTGATAGTCATGTAGGCTCAAGCACATCCTAAAAAATGAAGAAAAATACAGGAGAAAAAGAGAGAGAAAAATCTATATTTTCTTGCTCTCCTCTCCCACCTTTTTATGATTTTTTATATTCTTTATTTTCTCATCTTCATGTTTATTCTCTTGCAACTCATTGTAGTTATCACATTTCCAATTATGGTTTTCTCATTTCTGTAGCTTCCTGTTTCTTTTCTATTTAAAGCAAATCTTTCAATATTTCTTTTAATATATGGGTTTAGTATTGCTGAATTATTCTAGTTTTTGCTTGTCTGTGAAATTCTTTATGTCTCTTCTACTCTAAAGGATAGTCTTGCCAGATAGAATATCCTAAGTTGCAGCTTTTTCTCATTCAGGGCTTTGAATATATCTTGCCACTCCCTTCTAGCCAGCAGTGTTTGTGTAGAGAAATCGGCTGAAGGCCTTATGGAGGTTGCCTTGTAACTCACTGTTTTTCTCTTACTGCCTTTAGAATCCTTTCTTTCTACTTAATTATAATATGTCTTGGTGTAGGTCTGTTTGGATTCCTCTTGTTGGAAATCTCTGTCTCCTGTACTTGGATATCTGTTTCCTTCTATACGTTTGGAAAGTTTTCAGTCATGATTTCTTAAAATACCTTTGAAAAGGTATTTTATTTCTCTTTCTTCTCCTTCTGGGACCCCTGGTACGCATAGGTCGGCCTGCTTTGTACTATCCCATAGGTCCCTTATGTTGTTTTCACTGGCTCTTATTTGTTTTTCTGTCTGCTGTGATTGATTGACTTCTGTTGTCTTGTCTTGTAAGTCACTTATTCATTCCTCTGCCTTGTCTAGTCTGCTTTTGACAGCTTTTATCTTGGCTCTTATCTCAGACATTGGGTTTTCTTTTTTTTAATTGGCTCTTCTTTATAGTTTCAATTTCCATTTTAAAGTATTCTCTGTCTCTATTGATAGTCTCTTAGTTCCTTCAGTGCATTGATCATTCCCTTTTTGAGGTCATGATCTAGTAGACTATTGAGGTCTATTTCATTCATTGTTTTTTCATGGGATTTCTCTTGTTCTTTTAATTGGGAGTGGTTCCTCTGCTTCTTCATTTTACTTATATCTTTCCGACTCTATGGATTTAGGAACATCCATTATCTACTGTGGTCTTGAAGGGCTACTTTATTTTTGTTTGTTTATTTTGATTTAAAGTGGGAGTGCTCCTGTGTAGACTTCATACGTCTAATAGTTTGTTGGCCATGGCTGTGCTTCGTGTGGACGGTTGCCATGTCTTTCTTCCATGAGTGTTGGCTGTTCTCCTTTTGATTGGAGCTGTGGTTAGGGGTGTGGTGTTCAGAGCCTGCCTTGGTGGTTGTTGTTGCGCTGGACCTCCTTTTCTGTTCTGTAATTGT
This sequence comes from Vicugna pacos, assembly GCF_048564905.1. Taxonomy (NCBI): domain Eukaryota; kingdom Metazoa; phylum Chordata; class Mammalia; order Artiodactyla; family Camelidae; genus Vicugna; species Vicugna pacos. The sequence continues at coordinate 222,776 of NC_133011.1, forward strand.
CACAGCCTTGTCAGACCCAAGTCTGCTCCCTAGAATATCAGCTTCTATACCCATTTGTGAGCTGTGCTGTGTGGTGGGCAGGGTGGGAGCACAGGAGCTGGGAAGAGGAGTAGGCAGGAGATGCCCACTTGGCATTTATCTGTCACTTGTTATGAGGGCTGACATAATGCTCTTTATTGATGCTTACTTTGTCTCCACCTTAGCTGCAGGAATGTAAACCACCAGCTCTGCTGTCACCCAGGTTTGGAGCCCCAGTAACCACGAGTCCAGATCTGCCAATATGAGGAGCTAGGAACCACTGTAGTAAGAATGCAATAGCATGCCTGAGTCTGTGGCATGCCAGGGTTTCACTGCGGACTCCAGCCCCACCCCCCCACACAGTAGGGCACACCAGCCTGTTGTAAATACCTGTACCTGCCCACACCATGAGTCAGAGATCTGCTCACTGCATGTTCATCCCAGAGGCGTGGGTCCACAAAAGGTCCAGAGAGAGCAAATCTGCCTTCTCTGCCTGGGACTGTAAACAAATCTCAGTCCTGCATGTGCCTCTGGTTGCAGGGCCACTGGGTATGGATTCAGCTTCAGCCCTGCCTCCCCACAGCAGTGATGGCTATGACCAAGCCCGACATCTCTTCTCATGAGGATGCAGTAACAATGGAGCGAAGCAGAGAAAGCGGCTGTGGCATGGCTGCACCGTGCCCCTCCCCTCACTCACACCAGAGGTGGTGCTTTTTTATGAGGGTCCCAGGTTGTTCTGTCCCACACACACCCCTAGCCGGAAGTCACACCACCCTCCAGTCCCCTGAGGCTGCCTCTGTGCTGGGGCCCAGCCCTCTGCCTGGGCTGCTCGCCGATCTCCTGAAGCCAGTCCTGGCTTCTCCCTGCTGGCTTGCATCTAGGGCTGGGGGTCACAGGGACCCTCTGCATCAGTTCCCCATAGTTCTGTCTGCCACGCAGTTGCCACTTTCTCCTCTGAACCTCGGAAGCCCCGCTTCTGTCCCCACTGACTGCCTGGCTATAGGGAGGGCATCCCAGAGTGAGGACACCTTTCTTCCTGTGCCAGTCAGTCCCTGTAAGACTGGCCCTGCACCGAGCTTTTTCTTTTATTTCTTACCAGATTTTCTGAGAATTCTCTTGTATTTTGAAATGAGAGACACTCTGCCAGAGTTCATTAGTTGTTCTGTGTGATTCGGGGAGCTTGTAGATGTAATTCTTGGTGTATTTGTGGGAGATGGCAAGCTGGGGGGGTCTCTCTACTCTGCCAACTTGGCTCCTCCCCCACCCATCTCCTTTTGCATATGTCTCTACCCATGATGCACACAGAAAGGCCTGGGGTGTGGGTGGTGTCTAAACCAAATGCTAATTATATTACAGTCAGCATTCAGTCACATCAGGTTATGTCCTTGTCACTACCATGCAGTTGTGGCTGTCAGGTGCTAAGCGGTTTCCTGCTGACACTCATTTAGAGGAAGCAAATCCCCTTTATGCTGAAGGCAGGCACATCACCATTTTCTAGACCCTCCTCCCTCTCCTCCACCTTATCTGCCTGGTGAACTCGCTTATCTAGTGACCTAACACATCCAAGTCACTAAATAAGCAATCAAATAAATAAACAACAAGGACAAAAATCCATGGGTTGGGAGGAGTGTGGCTCATTGTTTAGAGTTGCTATGATATATTAGCTAAAATATCTAGAGAGGAGAGACCATCCTCTCTCTCCTCCACCTCATCTACCTGGTGCCTCTCCTTATCTAACTGTCTAAAAGACTAATGCTAGCAATCAAGTGATTTTTGAATCTTAATCTCTTTTTTAAAGAACAAATCTAGTGGGCATATGTTGTGGTGAATTATAATAGGATTAAGTGGAATGCACATTTTTTTATTATTAACCTGCCATTAATCAACCAACTGTCTGGCATGTTGCAAGTTTCTTAACCGCTAGCAAAATGAGCTTTTCATTTAAAAACAATTCAAACATAAAAGTAGATAATAATGATGTTTTATGCATCTCAGGTTTATCTTAAGGATTTTATCAGATATTATGAAAGTAAGTGCCATGGAATCTGCAAGCATTACATACATATGAAGTCGTATCATTCAAATAATTCTTCCCATGATGCTAACTAACCTTTATGTCTTAAATATAATTAAATTTTATTTCCTATAATTATTTAATATGATAATATGTTAGTATATCACAACACTGAGAAATACATATTCATTGTTCTTTGTGTGATCAGAATTATCCAGGTACTAATACACTGAAGTTAGATGCTGAGTCATTTTAATACAACAATGTCAATACTGTGATCATTCAACATTTTATATTGCCTTTATATTTTAGAATCTGGCACACAATTCAAGATTCAAATCCATTAATAGTATATATTCTAAGTTCTTCTTTTCTTTTCTTTGGCTTATATATTCTTGCTAAGTAACAATAGTTGGAGTTTTATATAAAGCTTTTTTTCCAATGAACATGTTGTATACGTGTTGGCCTTAGGTTACAGAGTGATTGGTTGACAAGGTTTATGAACTTGAAATATACATATATATGTTTTTAATTTCTGTAGATAATTTCTGGAGGCCAGGTATGTCATTTTTAGCAGGAAGTCAAACGTGTCCCTATTCAGCTCTCCCCAGTGTGTATGAATTGTCTATTCAGGCCAACAAGGAGTAAAGGAGTATGTTCCATTTTGAAGCCCAGGACTTAACAGGGAAGGCGAGGCTTGTCAGGCCAGTCCTGCAGGTACCTTTCATTGCCACTAGGAGGTGCCCAAAGCAACATGCTGACCCAGAGCTGACAAATGCCTCTCAGCTTTGTGATGAAACATGGATTGATCCTGCTCTTATGAAAGCTGTAGTGGGGCTACCAGACTTCGGCCTTAAGGTCACTACTTTATTTGTTCTAGTCACACAATCTTAGGGTGGGGATTAGTGGAAGGCACATGACTTTCCTGGGGTACAAAGGCACTGTCACATTGCAATCAGAGCCAGGAGTGCATACATTCAACACTGCTATTGGTAGACAATGTGTCAACAAGTGAACTTGGCCACAAATCTAGTCTCAATAAGTCTGAAAGAATTAGAGTCATATGACACATTCTCTCCAACCCTAATAGAATTAAATTAGAAATTCATGACAGAAAAATTTTAAGAAATCTCCAAATATTTGGAGATTAAACAAATTTCTAAGATAACCTGAGTCAAAGAAGAATCACAGTGGAATACACACATCCATAGCATATTAAAACTTATGAAATTTAGCTAAAAGAATGCTTCCAGGGAAGTTTATGGTTTTAAATTTCCACATTAAGAAATAAAAATGTCTTAAAGCAATAGCCTAATCTTCTACCTTGAATAACTAGAAAAAGAAGAGCAAACTGAGCCCAAAAGACACAAAAGAAAGGATTAATGGCAAAATCATTGAAACTGACAAAAGAAATTGATAAAAACAAATGCTGGCTTTTGATAAAAACAAAACTGACATAGTTTTAGTTGGACTGACCAAGAATTAAACAAGGGAAGACATGAATTGACAAAAGAAAAATTTGAAAAAATTGTAATCATGTGTTATGATGAATGTTAACTAGATTTATGGTGGTGATGATCTTGCAATATATACATATACTGAATCATTATGTTATGAGCCTGAAACTAACATAATGCTATAGGTCAATTATATCTCAGTAAAAAAGTTGAAAAATGAAATCAACCCAAATGTTTACCAACTTGTGAATGAATAAATAAAATATTGTATAGTTTTGAATTGATTCTTTGGCAGTAAAGAGTAACAAGGTAGTGATACAATATAAAAAATCCTCAAAAACTTTATTCTAAGGAAAAGAAGCCAATCACAAAAGATAGTATGTTGTTATCATTCCATTTGTATGAAATGCCCAGAAACAGCGATCTCTAGAGACAGAAAGATGAATGGTCTCATGGGGGTGCAGCCAGGGACAAGAAGGGACAATATAAGAGCTCTTCTTTGGTAATGGAGATGTGCTAACACTGGTGCTGAGGGCCCAATAGCTCCATTTGCAAAAATTATTGGATTCTAGATTTGCAATGGGCGAGTTCTATGATATGTAAATTACACCATGATAAATGTGTTAGAAAAGGTTTCATGAACTCTAGAGCCTTTTTCTGTACTAAGTTGGCTACACGCCTATGATCATATTTATTTTCTGTGTGTGTGTCATCTTTTAAGGCCCTTTCTGTGAGAAGTTAATGGAACACTGTTTCTCAGTCTTGTTGGAAAGGAGGAATTAGTCAAAATGAGAGCTCTGCTTGCACTGGGGAATGCCCAGAAGGCTTTCTCAATCAAAATTGTGAAACTGATGTTAATGAATTTTCACCGATACCATGTCAGAATGATACTGACTGCACTCCTATTCCAAAGGTAAATGTGAATCTATTATACAAGGGAGCTATTTGAAATTATGTTTTACCATTACCAACCTGTCTGAAAAATACAAGTAATTAAAATTCTAACTAACATATTATAATTTTTTAATTCAGAAAAATCAGAAAAGCTACTTAACTTGTTTATTTTCATTTTTTTGTATTTTAAATAGAAACCATAAATTCAAAAACACTCTTCAATTTCATTTTTTTGTTCTTCTGCCAGAATTATCTCATGTGAACAATGTATTCATCTAAATTTTCATTTTTAGTTATTTAAAATAATTTTTCTTTATTATTTCATTATTTATTGTTACATTTTAACTTTTAAATTTAATAGTCAAAGAAGTAAGACTAGGAAATCACTTAACAATTCCTACAAATGAATATCTTTCCTTTTAATAAGATTGATACTTGAATTTATAATAAGAATTCATATTCATATTTTAATGACTTCCTTACATGTCTGGTGGTTGATGCTGGCAGTCAACCAGGTCCAACTATTGGCCGGAACCCTAAGTATAACTTCTCCATGTGGTTTGGTCTTCCTCACAGCATGGTGGCTGGTTCCAATAGCGAACCTCCCAAGACAATCAGAGGTCTTTTAAACTTAGCCTTGAAAGTCACAGCTTTTCCCCAGAGTCACAACTTGCTTCCAATCAAGGAGGGAATGCGGTTCTCAACTCTCACTTAGGGGAGTGTTGAAATACCGTAGTAGGAACAGGTTGTGACATGGGAAATGATGTTGGGATATTTGGGAAAATAGAACCTTCCACATTGTTTCACTGAGAAATTCTACTACCTGCTCATGTAAATAGTTTTCTCCCCTCCCATTGTAAGAATCCATTCATTATATTTGAAATACCTGAACATTTTTGTAAAAAATTACCTTTTAATCTTTTCTAAGATGTCATATGCATGTGTTCACCAATATTGACAGGCAAGCTTTGTAAGCGACTTCAAACACCACACGAGTCATTTCCTTGCAAGACCGATGCCACAAGTATAAAATATGACAAAGATGATCATTGCAGGTAGGATTACTTAATTTCCTCTTTCTAAACAAAAATATATGAATTTTAAAGCCATGTGGGCAGAAATAAAACAATGTTCTGTTTCAAGCTTAAATTTTATTTAATGGCTTACAATATGTTATTTCCAGTTAAAGTAGAAAAATGTGAATGTGTTTTTATGGGATATTTAAACATTGTGGTATTGGTTTTAAATAAATAGTTGAGAAATTCTCAGACAGAATTTGAACATAGTTATAAAACATATATTTTGCTTTATAATGGAAATCGGTAGGATAACTAAATAATATTTGAAGATTTAGAAAGAAGAGGTGATGTAAGTATCCACTGTATTATTTCTACTGCACACATACAACATTAATATTATATTTTGAAAGTATAGAGCAATTATCTCTTTCTGCAATTCACAGATCTCAGCTGGTAGTTTTCATTTAGGATCTTTAGGCAAAGTTTTAGGAAGCAGTGCCTTATTTAAATAAAAACTTGCTAAAAATTACCCACTTTTAAATGACAGAAGTGACCTAGTTACCTGGGCCTGTAATTTTAGACCATTTTAAATAGCTTTGTAGATACTTTCTCACATTGTTAAGAAGTACAATTTGTACTCTTCACACTTGCTTGACTTTTATCCAGTTGCTTAAAGTAAGTTCTGTTGGGCATTAATGAAGGGCAGTAAACAGCCTCAAAATTTTAGAATATTCATAAAAAAAGAAAATTAAAAGCTCTGGTACAGGAAAGCCTTAAAACACACTGAAAAGAAGCTTTCATGTACATCACAGATGTACAGTAGACAGTACTTTGAGCAATTTCAAAGGAATCTAAACACACGTTTACAAAAAAAATAAAATCAGTCTTTAAAATTTGACATTTTCAAAAGAGAATGAAGAGAAACCTCATCATTTCAGTACCTTAGAAATTAGTGAGTGCATGCAATCTTATATTCACTTACCAATAAATGCATCCTTTTAAAGATGTTGACTTTTTAATTATAATTTCTGGTTCTAAGCCTTATAGTGCTAGTATATTTGTGAATCTACTTACAAAAATAATGTACTTTTAAAAATATGGATAGTATTATATAAATGAGGTAAATGTACCTTTATATGTAAAATTCATTCTTTGTCAAATATGATAATTTTATTGGCCCTTATTATCATGATTCTGGTTGTCTAGAAGGCTTTGTTTTAAATTTTATCATCAAAGGGAAAATGAGATAGCTAGAGGTATTACTGTCATGCCTCAGTTTATTTTTATATCATTAATAAACTTAAAATTATGGAATTTGATCTTGAATGCTTTATAAAGCATGTTTTTGATAGAATGAATGTTATAAGGATACAAGTTAGGTTTCTCTAGGATAAATACATCAAATAAGTAACAAGTTGTAACAACTTTGAAATTAAGGAACAACTCATGAAATTAATATGAGCCAGTACATAGGTGTTCTAATTGTTGAAATTGCCCATGTTCTTTAAGAATTTACATTAAGCACAACATACATTGTGCTCATTTGAATCTACATAATTAAAAACATTGTCTCATCCTTTGGCTAAATTAGACTACTGGTTAATAGAGCTTGACAGGAGATATTAGGAAATATTAGGGAAGTGACAGGAGAGTAAAAACTAAACTGCTATAATGAGTCAGAAATAACACAGTCCAGTTCAAATGAAGAGTGAAATTTCAAGCTCAGAAATCAGTAAGAATGTGGTGAAATCTGAAGCACAAAAACAGTATTCCAGCACCCAGATTCTCATCCCTCCCACAACTCACCATGGATAGTTAAAAATTCGCTAACTTTGACTCAGGTGAAGTGACGGCTATGTCATCAATGTAAACTAATAAAGCATGAAGTTAAAACAGTGACAAAAAGTAGTCTGAAAGACTATTTTTCTTTTTTCAAAGGAAATTAAGAGAATCACTGAAAATAAGAAAAATAAAAGCCCTTTGATTTAAATGCATTTAGCAAAAAAATTATCTGTGCATTGTTATCTTAAAATGCATATTTTTATAAAAGTGATTCTCACACTAGCTGCACCAGAGTTTAGCTATGTTATACTCTCCTGAAGAGCTGTTTAAAACAAAAATAGTTGTCCCTTGCCCCTAGAGTTTCTAATTCAATATGCCCCAGTGAGGACTGCAAATGTGTATTTCTACCAAATTCTTGAGATGCTTCACCGAACTCAAACAGCACCAATGAGGAAGATCCTCCTTTATCTTCTCCCCTGCTATATCCACACACCTCAACCCAAGCGTTTACTCTTCTATTCTGAATCTGGGGTGGGGGGGAGTGTAGAGTTGGGGAAGAAGTAAAGATGAAGAGGGGAAAATAGAAAGGTAATGACGGTGTCAGTTTCTGTACTTGCACAGATGGACTGGATTTGCATTCCTATGGTTAGATGAGAGAGGAAATAAAAGTGCTTGCTTGAGAAAGACACTAAGACGTTAGACATAAGAATTCAACTGGCATCTCCTTACCACAGGCAACACAGTGTTAGACAGAAGTTCATTTTCACCTGTGCCTACAAACAGGGAGCAAGGAGGGCACATGTGCAACCTGGTGGGAAAGGCAAAGGAATAATTGATGTCTTAGAGTCATCAGGCAATTGGAATAGAAAGTCAGTGATTCTCTGAAACTACTGAAGGATGTGTTAGTTGGGAGTGCTAATAATTTGAAAATAAAATGGAGTTTATGAGCTACAGTAATTGCAGAAAATGAAAAAAATGACATAAGAATACTTGAAGAGTCTCTCATAACAGTGAAACCCTCTTCTACAGCAGTAGAGAAAAGCCAAGTGTAACAGGTGGAATGCCCCACCCTCAGAGACTTCCATTCTAGTCAGCAGGCGCTGCTTTGAGGAACCATTCCATCCTTTCCCTAGACTGTATATTGTTGTATGAGCCCAAGGGAAGACACAAGGACATCAGTGAGGAAGGTGCTATGACATACATCCTAGAGGTCGTGGTGACTGACATTGCCCCCAGGAAGTCACATGATGGTGATAATTTAGGGCCAGATTTGGAATATGTTTCTAAAGGGAAGATTCAATATTTTGCTGTAGGGCTGGATGTGAATCAAGAGATAAAAAGAAGTCGAGGATAATGCTAAGCTTTCTTTTTTGCTCCATTGAAATGTTGAAATATATTTCTCCAAAATGAGAAAATGTGTGTAGAAAGAAGCATGGTTGGGAAGGGTAGAAATCAAGAAATCAGTTTGGGCATGTTGGCTGCAATAGCTAATAGAGCTAAGTGGGAACCCTGAGAGAGGCATTCAGGTGCGTAAGTTTCCATTTTAGAGCAAAGGTCTCAGCTTCATATATGTGTTTGAATTACAGTAACAAAGACATGGCATTTAAAGCAGGAAACTGGATGGGTTACCTTGAAGGGAGCTTGGATGGGGAAGTGGGAAGTCTGCAGATGAGACCCTGGGCACTCTTCTATTTGAGGAAATTAAAGGACAGGAAAATAAAACTAAGAAGTGGCAGTCAGTGAGTCAGGGCTATAAAAATCATCACAGGAAATAGGAAATATTTTAAGAATATTAAGACAGGGCTATATTATCTCAAACAATGTGGCTAGATATAGTTAGAGGAAATGAGAACTGATCTTTGCAATTGGCAATTGGAAATAAGGACTCCCTTGAAAAGAGCAGTCAGACAGAATGGTGGGGAAAATATTGGGTAGACCCATTTCACAGGTGAATGGAGGGAAAGAAATGGACTTTTCCTATAAAGGGTAGTAGAAATATAGAGCAATGGAGTGGCAGCTGAAGGACGTTCAAAATTGGCCATTTTTAAACGAGGAGAGATGGGCTGGGGTGCGGCACACAAACAAAGGAGCAGGCTTAGGCAGGATGGCGGACACTACAACAATTACAATGGAGACAAAGCAGGATATTTGTACTGATGTATTCAAAACTGGTGTTTTGAATATGTGGGGTTGAATCATTTGGAAAGTGTCTTCTGATTGTTCTATTTCTCAAGCAAAATAAGAAGTAATGTGAAAAGAAAAGGTGTGAAATCATTATCCACATGAGTAGGAGGAAAATGGAGCATTACTGATAATGCAGCAATAATGGACTCCTTGAAGTTAGTGATCATGGATGGATTAAGAGTGAGTTCAGTCTACAATACAGTGCAGTTTCCTCAGATATGGGTAGTTATTCACGTGCACATGAAACAGCTTGGGTGTTTAATTCAACTAAAATTGAGTCTTGATCAGGCTACAGTAATGGAAAGAAGGGGGCAGGGGATTTGCAGGCATATGCAAGCAGTGAGTATAGAAATGGGCCACATAATCTAATTCAATAAGTAAGGGTACAGGGAGAGACTAAAAGACATTTGAGAGTTGGTAGGGGCAATGGATTATGGGGTTGAAGAGCGGTCTTTAGACCATAAGAAGGAGTGAGCTAAAAAGGAGAATGAGGCTGTTGATGGAGCATGAGATCCTTGACATTAAGATGATGGTAGGAATATTATGTGTGATGGTTTGGGAGCATGGGAGAACCCTGCAGTGGGAGTAGGTTGGAGGTAGGATGAAGACTGACTTCTTTGAGCTGAGATGGTCTCCTCCTCTGAGAAGCTAGGGTTCTAACTGGGTCAACTCTGCAGATATTGAAATAACTAAGTGAGACTGGGATTGTATCAGAGGAAGGTGTGATGGGCCAGTTGTCAAACACTGAAGAATTAGAGTGAGAAAAACACCCAGGAGGGTTAGTTGTTAAGGGCAGCACAGGAGAAGACAGGGGAGGTACCACCTTCAAATAACTGTGATGTTTGAGGAGGATGGAACATGATTGGGAGGTTCCTGTGGTGAATGGTGATCAGAGGTTCAGGCTGGTGGCCTCGAAGATAGAGCAGAGGGGGGCAGTTGTGAGAATCAGCATTAAGTCAGGGGTGTGCAGGCTGGTCAGGTGCTCAGGGAGCTCAACAGACAGCCCAGAAGCTCCTCCAGAGGCAGTGCTGAGGCTCCAGGTCAGCCCTCTGAGGAGCGCTGGGCAGTGGCCAGAGGGGCATCATGACCTGTCAGGCAGATTCTGAGCTCTCGGCTGCGCACCAGAGCGGGAAGGGCCTGGACCACTAGACCACATGAGGGCTTGGAGACACTGCTGGTACTGCCATCACACACACACACACACACACACACACACAGAGCACAGAGACACACACCTGCCTATTTTAATATTTACTGAATGTAATGCCTCTAATATTTCCTATATATAAAGATGACCACATTCTGAATATTTGGAATGAAATGAGGAAACATAAATCAGGAAATCGATGTTAATGAAACTACTCAGTGTCTTTCTCTTACATCAGTTTGTTTTTCCCTTCCAGCTTGAAACTCAATCATTTAAACAAATATTTACTGAGAGTTGCCTTTGTAAAATATGCCAGAAACTCGGTATTGGAAAAATAAGCACTATACTTTAAAAAAAAAGCAGAATTTTTGCTTTCTGAACCTTTTATTTTCTCCCCTCAAATTCAAAGATATTTCCTGGAATAATGATGTTCTATTTTATTCTCTTAGCTTATTGTTTTGTTTTGTTGGGTTTTTTTCTTGTTTCCTACTCACGAAGTCACAATTATAGCTTGCCCAACTTATGTGTCAATTCAATGTATTAACATATGTTTTTTTCCTCAAGTCAGTTTCATCATTTCATTAGTCTGTGTGATATCTCACCATGTCAGCCCTGGAGAGAGTTAGCATTTTCAGTTTCTGTCACAAATCAACCTAATTAAGAATGCATCGTGACTTTGAAATAGAGTGTTGGACCACAGAAATGTATAAGTAGACAGATTTCCTTTCAACATATAATAAAGTTACATTTTTACATTTATTTTGGGGAAAAAAATCACACTTTTGGATGAGGAGTTTTCTAATAATGGAATGTTTCCCCTTGGTGGCTCACTAGTTCTTAACTAACAGGAAACCTCAATCTCTTGGGGTTAATTATCTCAAAAGCTTAGTGGCTACATTTTTCCTTCCTTGAAATCAATAGCTGTATGTGTAAGTCTAAATTTCCCTTTCAAATAAATCATTCTGAAATTTTACTGAGAAAAAAAGTTTGTGAAAGTTTAAGTACAATATTAATATTCCAGATTATGGTTTGAAACTGTGTTACAATTGAAATTATCTGGGACACCATTGAGATTTTACCCTCACAAGTAGCTTCTGCCACCATGAATATGATTTTGTATTCTCCAGGGAATGGTGTAGAGGTCACCCTGACATCTAGCCCCCTAGTGGTTCATTTTGAAAATACATGTATAATCTTTTCTTCCATTAGTCCTGGACCTACTCATTTCTCTGTAAATAATAAGTAATAAAATGCCATGACAAAAGTTAGTACAGAGATATGTACATAAGGTTTGAATTAGCACCATGTAACCTCTACATCTTCCAGGGGACACCTGATCAAATGAATCTTAGTCCCAGTCTGCTCTGCACAGCCTCCAACACTTCAATATCCATACCCTTTCCACTGTTCCCTCAGGACGTCATTTTGTCAGCAGCAAATTTTCCAATGCCACATTCTTTTTGCATTTTTTCCTTTCTTTTTCTGACTGCAACCTGAGGACCTGTAGTCCTCTTGGGTGGCTCTATTCATTTGTTGCCATATCTACACCATTTTCTTCTTCCCCCTCAAAAGCTTGTCCATGTTCATCAATGGCTGTACCGTGGACCTTTCTCCCTCGAACTGTGTTTCTTTCTGCCAAGGCTCCTTTCAAGCATCTCCTCTCCTCTTAGTTCCTGTCCATCCCCAGGCTTGTGACCTTTTCTCTAACACTGTTGTCATTATTCTTCATGACATCAGTACCTATCTTGCAAATCCACCCATCTTGGTTGCTTAAATCCTTTAACAATTATTTTATGATTTTTTCCCTCCTCCTCCTGATCTTGGTCCATTTCCTATGGTCATGCCTTTTCATTCATCATGACCTTTAATTACATGCCCTGTAACACCTTGATTTAAATGTTCCCACTCTCTGATCATCCTCCATGTACTTCAAGCTCACTCAATCACATACTCTACCAACAGGTACCTCTAGTTATCTGATGGAACTTCCTCTCCTCTTGCTCATCACCCTCAGCATACCTGTATATTCATTTTCAAATTCTGTATCTCCCTTGTTTCATGTTCTATTGACCTGAAAACACCAAACCAGTTTAATTCTGCATCCAACTAGGTAAACTGGTGTCCATTTCCATACAAATCTGATATGGCATCTCGAACTTCATATATTATGAAGAAATGGTTGATTTTTGCTTTTTTTTTTTTTTGGTAGGGGAGGTAATTATGTTTATTTATTTATTTTTAGAGGAGGTGCTCAGGATTGAACCCAGAACTTTGTGTATGTTAAGCATGCACTCTACCACTTGAACTATACCCTCCCCTGTGGTTGACTTGTAATACCAGGATTAAACTTGCTTTTCTGCCAGTGTTCTTTATTTGATCCATCATTTCTTTCATTTGTCTTTCAGCCTGCTTCTGGTATATCAGTAAATCTTTTAAGTTCCCCATAAATATATATCATGTGTTCGAACACTTTTATTCATTTATTTACTTTTTCTATTTACTATTTACATTTATTCACTTATTTATACAAAGTGACTCTCTTGTTAAAACTACCAAAATTTCTCATCTGCCTCCCACGTTCCCTCCCTGCTTTGACTCCCCATTCAAGTGTACGTAGGATGGTGAGTGAATGTCTCATTGAGAGAGCGAGGGTCTGGGCGGTGGCTTGAGTGAGGCGAAGGGACACTCCGCTATCTCGAGTGTTCACAGCAGAGGGAGCACCCAATGCCAAGTCCCCGGTCTATTCAGATCCTACTCGTGAGGCTGGTGTGGCAGGTCAGGGGAAGACAAGGGGAAGCAGTGCGGACGGGCAGGAAACTGGAGCTGCGGGCAGGTGCTGACCGCGAACGCCATTTTATGGCCGTTAACTTTTACCCTAAGGTGAATGCTGGCAAACGGGTGACTGACTTTGCGTATACTTTAAAGTGATGCTTTGGCTGCCGTGTTGGAGAACAAGTGTAGAGAAGGACAGATAGATGCGAAGAGCTCAGTTAAGAGCTAATGCAGTGATCTGGGCAGGAGAAGACAGCGATTCGAAGCAGGATGGGAGAGGGGACGTGTAAGAAGTGGCTAGATTATGGATGGACTTTTAAGATGGACTTGATAGGATATTCCCTCATACTGGTTTGAGTTTAAAAGGGTATAATTAATGATTCTATAGTTTTTAGCTGAGCAATTAAAAGGCAGAATTGCCATCATTTGAATGGTGAGAGCTACAGATAAAGCAGAATTGAAATGTTTTTTCTTCCTTATCATCTCTTTTGTACACAAGAGAACATATTTGTTTTAAAATCATGTTACTCCCCTGCCACTCTCCCTCATTGGGTTCCTGTAACATTTAAATAAAATCTAAAGTACTTTAAATGTGTATCATGCTGGCTGTATTTTGTCTCTGCCTTTCCCTCCACCATTACCTTCTACTACAGTGCCTCTGAGTACTGAGTTTCTGCCACTTTGATCCACAAGAAGTTTCTTGAATACCTTAAGCATCTGCTTCAAATCCTTGTATTTGTTGGTTTTCTATCTATGACACATTTTAACCAGAAATTATGGTGCTCAATGTTCATTTCATTTAGGATTTTACTCAAATACCATCTCCTCAAAGATGTCTTTCTTGTTGAGTTTAATAAACATTCCTAAAACAGCTCTTCTCCACTACTCTCTCTGCTTTAACCTGTCCTTATTTTTTTTTAATTTTATAGCCCTTATCACAGTCTATCATTATATTTTATGCATTTATGATTTTCTGTGCCACAGTCTAAACACACAGTAATCCAGAGAAATGGCTGTTTTATTATTTTTAATACTGACTTTCTGTATCCTGGGATTGAAGAATATCATGCTCATTTGAATGGCCAAAATCCAGAGGCTTGTTCTGATAACTTAATTTTAAGGTTTGAAGAACCTATGAAATATGATGCATCATGTCTTGAGATCTGGATAGTGACTCAGTTGTCCAGTTTATGCCAAAAAGTTAAACTGATGAAATGAGTGATATATTGTTATACACTTGTCTGTGCCTATAAGAGTCTCAGACTGAGCATCCAGCAATATTGCAAAGCTTCTATTTTAAGAATGGTTTTACTTATGTCAAAGGCTTTTTCTAAGAAATGGAACATGACAGTGTTGAAATTGATACAAGTAACTCTGCATCAGAATCTTCATTTATACATGATGAATCCAAAAATGACAAAAGTAAACACAATGCTCTATTTGAGACAAAAATTACAACTTACTTATAGTAGAATGGTTCGGCTCCTCCCAAAATGTACCAAGAACCTCCTCCAAGTCCTCAAACAAGTGATAAGAGTATTTCAAGATTACAGAATCAGAGAAAACAATTTTGAGTTAATTTACAACTATCTCCTTTCAATTTCCAGGAATAGTATTGAGTTTCAAAGAACTATTTCAGAAGCTGGAAACCTTTAAGCAAGAATATACTAAGTATCCAAAAGGGACACTGTCATTGATGCATACTGTATTTGAAGCTAACTTGTTAAAAGAATCAAATAATATTTAATTTTCAAGTTTCTTTGTTTTGTTCTATGGTTTATGGTTACTTCATTATTTAATGCATTGCTTCAATAATTTTCTATCATTCACTTACAATGGCATTATATATTGTTTTATTTTATAAAATTTATGATTTCCTAGATATATTAAAAAATGTCTATTCTAACAATTTGTATTTGAAATATATTAAATATTTACATTCACTGATATTTTCTTTTATTTTATGAGTTCTCTACACTTAAAAAATAAACAGCTGCAGCTAATGCCAGCATCTCTGTATTACTGAAGGATTTACCACAATGCCAGTGATGCCATTTTGCTCTGGGATTGCTGACATTATTCTGCCCTGCTGGATGCTGTGTCCCCTCATAGCCTGACACTTCTCTTTAAAATGAGTAGCATGTATTCCTTTGGTAATTGAACAAAGTTTGGGGAACTCTGTCCAAGAAAGAGAGTAAAGCCAATTGTCCAATGAGTATTGGCCTAACTGACAAAATGCAGCCCAATAATGGAGATGCTTTTAAGGCAGTTATAGGAAATCATTTTGAGAAACAAACACAGGGGGAGAGGATAAAGTTGTTTCCTTTCTTTTCTCCTAGCTTTTCCACTGAGATATTTTATTTCCATTATCTTGCTTTTCTTTCTTTATGTGTATCTTTGTAATTCCTCTCTGCTTTTCCATATATCATCTCCCTTTTACCACTGAAAATGATACCTTTAACCTATTCATCATAATCATTTATATCCCACTTGCCCTCCAGTCTCCTGAAAATATTTTCTATTTCCTAATACTTTCGAAGGGTAAAAACCCACAATGGGACCAGCAGGACCTCCAAGGCAGGGCCATTGCCTTTGCGCTTTTGTGCTTCTGTAAATCTGCTTGCTTCTAGGAAAATGAAACTTACCCCTAAAATTCCATTGGTTCTCAAAAGCTCATTCCAGATTGGTCCATTTCTAACACCTAATTTGCATATGGTGCAAAGTTAATCAAAACCTAAAACCCTATAAAAGCCTGTGTAAACCTACAAACAGGGTCCAGAGCTTGGAGTGTTAACTCCTTTGGGCCCACAGGTGAAAGAAAACTGAGTACTCCAACCCTCCAAGTGTCACTTGGTCTCTTAACAGGATTCAAGTTTCTGCAACATTTTCATGTTGATTATAAAATAATAGTTTGTATAAAATATAACTATCCATTGGATAGTCTAGGAAAATAATGATCTGAAGTGGGTTTCTCACTTCTCTTCTCATATTTAAAGCAACTGCCTTCTTTGACCAAAATGGTCGGTGGAAACCTTGTGTGACTAAAATGAGTTGGGTCTTAGCCTCTCTCAACAAAGCAATTCTGCAGACTTTTCTGACTTTGTCAGCTAGGTAAGCATTTGTAAGTTAGTATAAGGAACACTGGGACAATAGACAGAAGAGAGTGGGTATGTTATCAGTACACTTTCACTAGTGAAGGTGGGTCAGAATCAGTCTACTTAGGTATTCTCTGTCTCCTTTACCACAATGAATCAATTCAGTTTTGAATTTAAGGATGGAAGGGATAAAACTGGGTTAGAATAAAATGGATACAATTTGAAGGGATTAGAGTCTCTGGAGAAAAGAGAGGACAACTTAGATAACTATAGTTAAAATATGGAAAGAGGCAGGTCCTGGACTAGCAGTCCAGGCTGCAGACTGTCCCCACAGCTTGATAAAATACCTATGAAGGCAAAGGAAAGACAACAATTGATGACAACGAAAACTAAAACTGACAATGATACTACCACCAGAAACAGAGAGAAGTCCATTCCCTACAGGAACTAGGGAGGTGAATTGTAAATCATAATAGCAGCCACTTTTTAAAAAAATTTTTTAAATTGAAGTACAGTTACAGTGTGTCAGTTTCTGGTGTATAGCACAATGTCCCAGTCATGCATATACAAATATATATATTCATTTTCATATTCTTTTTCATTAAAGGTTATTACAAGATGTTGAACATAGTTCCCTGTGCTATACAGAAGAAACTTTTTAAATCTATTTTTATATATAGTGGCTAACATTTGTAAATCTCAAACTCCCATACTTATCCCTTCCCATCCCCTTTCCCTGGTAACCATAAGATCGTTTACTATGTCTGTGAGTCTATGTCTGTTTTGTAGATGAGTTCATACTGTCCTTTTTTCTTTCTTTCTTTCTTTTGATTCCATTTATGAGTGATATCATATGGTATTTTTCTTTCTCTTTCTGACTTAATTAACTTAGAATGATGATCTCTAGGTCCATCCATGTTGCTGCAAATGGCATTATTTTATTCTTTCTTATGGCTGAGTAGTATTCCATTGTATAAATATACCACTACTTCTTCATCCAGTCATCTGTTAATGGACATTTAGGTTGCTTCCATGTCTTGGCTATTGTATACAGTGTAGCAGCTACTTAAAATAGAGAAAATTGACAACTTGAAAGAATATAGGAGGAACTTTCTTTTATCCTTCACTGTAGATCATGCAGATCAAAAATGTAGCATCAGTACTAGCCAGAACACAGGGCAAAGGATCCCACCCAGGACAAAAAAAAACCTTCAGAGGAAGACAGCATACTCTACCCCCAGCCTGGTCCTTATTACTACCTTATTTCTTTGGAGAATAAAATTCCCAAAACACAAAAAGTAAGTGGTGTGTGTGTGTGTGTGTGTGTGTAGAAAGAGGAGGAAGATATGGTGGTGACAATAGATGTCTTGCATGCTTACAAAAACAGATTCAACAACTTAAGGCACTATGAGCAAAAGTGAAAATAGGAACAATATGTGAATCAACCATGGGAACCCTAATTTTGCTTTTACTCTGTTGGTTCAAAGTATCAAACAACAGATACTTTGAGTGGCATAGAATCCATCTCAATTCAGCCAACCTACAGCATGTAAATTGTTTAGGACTAGTGAACATTTATCTGCTCCCTAACTGGAAGTGGTTTATGACAAATTCTTTGGCACAAGGGAAATTCTTACCACAATAAAAGAAAAAGAAAACTTCTGCATTTTCAGTAAAATAAAAGAAGATAAGAAACTTCTGAATAAGGAGTAAAATTCAAAAAGAGTGATATAATAAATGTGAAAACAGAATTGGAATCAGGTAATATATACATGACATTAGAAATGAAAAATCTGACTTAAAATAGAAAGCTGTAATAAAATGTAATCAGTAGCACAACTGAGACAAATAGAAGATACTGAATTAGTGACTAAGGTCAAAATTTAGAAATTTCTTCTAAAAATGAAAAGAAAAAATGACAAAAGTAAAAATAATAAAGTCCAAAGAACAGAAAATCAATAAATGGATAAATTGGTATTTTGAAGAACCCTGAAGCAAAAGAGCAAAATCCTGATTGAAAATGTAATGGAAGAAAATTTTACTGACTGAAATGAAGACCTTAGTCTTCAAATTTAAAGAATTTGCTTTGTATTATAAAAATAATGAAAAGAGGTCCAAAACAAAACATATTATAGGAAATTTTTATTATGAAGATGAATAAATCTCTATAAGTAGTTATTTAGAAAAAATAGGTTTATAACAATGGAATAAAATAATTTTGTCTTCAGGGTTCTCTGCAATATTACTTTAAGACAATAGTGTCATATTTATAAAGTTTTGAGAGGCAAAGCTTATATCAGCCAAGGACTCATTTATATCTGGAGATAACACGGAGGAAAATAAGAAAATATAGAAACTACATTAATAATATTTGCAGCATATGGATGCTCTTTGTTTTTGTTTTTGTTTTGTCATTCTCTGCTTTATCTGAATTTTTCACAATGCACAACAAAGCTACATAGACAAAATTCTTGAGAGAATCCAGAAAACCTCTCAGAATTTCTTCAAGCTTTATTTAGTGCCTCATGTATTTTGTAAAATCTACTTTTTCTAAATTATCAGCATTTAGACTTGAGTTTTAAAACTCTCTTATTAAAAATAAAAAAGATTAGACTAAGAAACAACCCATAATTTAAAAAATAGACACTTGGTAAATAATGAAGAAATCATATAAAAACTTATAAAATGTTTCTCAAGATGACCCATAGAGGCAAATTTATTACTATAATTTATTATTTAATAAAAGAACAAAAAACTGTTACATTCAAGACATTAGAACATAGAAAAGAAAAAACAAATTAACAGCAAATTCAAATTCTTTGAAAAATAATAATAGACTAATTTCTCATGAATATAATAAAAGTAGTACACAAATGGACAAAGTTAGAATGTAAAGGAGATATTATTATAATTATGGAGAATTTTTTAAACTATAGTATACCAAGTACAACTCTGTACTGGTTGCTTATAAAATCTTGACAAAGTGAGTTATTTTCTTGAAAATGCTGTTTCAAATCATAGAAGAGTCTAGACCCATTTCATCTTATGATTCTGGCATAACTTTCATAGTATAACTGTCAGTTTGTGAGCAGTTCTTGTGAGTCACCAATAAATATGTGTGTCCCCAGAATTCCTCTCTGTTATATCATCCTCTGGTCTCATATACCCAAAATTTATATTCATTAATAGCTATATCAAAACCAAGCTCATCATTGATACTTATTATAATCCATTTAGAAAAAATTGATAAGATATTCTAAAACTGGATTTTGATAATGGTTTCACAATGGTATACATTTACTAAAACTCATTGAATACTACAGTTCAAATGATTCACTTTTAGGGTATGTAAATTATATCTCAATATATAGTCTGCCTAAGAGAATCAAGCTAAATAAACAAACTGCTTTCTTTTTAAAATAAAATTATTTGAGTGTCTGTATGTGTTAGGCTGCCTGTGCTGCCGTAACAAAAGACCACAGACTGGCGGCATACACAGCGAGTTTATTTCCTCCCAGTTCTGGAGGCTAGAAACTCAAGATCAGGATCTGACTGGGTTAGTCTCTGGTGAGACCTTTATTCCTGGTTTGCAGATGGCCATCCATGTTCTGTCTGTGTCCCCACATGTTCTTTCCTCTGTGTAAACAGAGGAAGAGAAAGAGAGAGCTCTGGTGTTTCTTCCTCTCCTTGCAAGGACACCAGTCCTATCAGATTAGGGCCCCACCCTTGGGACCTCATTTAACCTTAATTACCTCCCTAAAGATCTTCTTTCCAAAAACAGTCCCATTGCAGGCTAGAGTTACAACATATGAATTTGGCAGCAGAGGAAGGACACAATTCAGTCCATTATACTAGGAAACTTCCTCTGATTTTTGCTTAAAATTCTATTTTGCATTATAGTCTTTTCTGCCTTCCCAGTGATCTTTACCAAACTAAGAGATATGATGGACAGTCCCACTAAACCGTGAGGCAGCTGGGACGCCTGGCGATGATTTCATAGTATTTGTTTAGCAGAGAATATCCGAAATTACTATGAGTCGTCTTTTTACAAAAATTGACTCATCATAAGACCCTCTTGCCACTTCAGTTTTCTTAACCCCCAGATCTTAACATGGAAGTAAGGGGTAGATTTATATTTAGCAATAGTTGTATTACAGAAAGAAAAATAATTAGAAAGAAATGGCCACTAACATTAGATGTTTTCTATCTCAGAAATTAACATAATTAAAGAATTATTTATTAAATCATAATATTGACCTTGTCAATAGGTACCAAGGGCCTTAAAGTTCATTGACTTTATAATTCTGCTTTTCAGAATTTCTCCTAAATATATCATCAGAAATTTGCCCATAAATGTATGTCAAGTTGTCCATTTTAGCATTATATGTAACAAAAAAATGTATCAGCAAACTAAATAAAGAAATGTTGTGTATCTATTTTATGTATAGTAGTTAGTACCTATAAATCTCAAACTCCTAATTTATCCCTTCCCACCCCCTTCCCCTCTCCGAGATTTGCAGATACTAACTTCTGTATCTACTTTCTGTATATAAAATAGATAAACAAGTTTATACTGTATAGCACAGGGAACTATATTCAATATTTTGAAGTAACTTATGGTTAAAAGAAAATGAAAACAAATATCGATATATTTCTATATGACAGAGGCATTGTGCTGTACACCAGAAATTGACACAACATTGTAAACTGACTATACTTCAATAAAAATATATTTTTTAAAAATATAAATAAATAAAAATACATTATGCAACATAAAAATAAAATAAAACAAAATAATTCAATGAATAAATGAATAAGGAAATGGTTAAGTAAATTGTGATATATTCCTACCAATAAGTATTAAATAACCATTAAATTTAATAATTGCCTGAAAATTTTACATGGGATGAGAACGTATTCACAAAATAGTGTAAAAATTTTATGTATGGAGGTTGTTGGTTAAGCAATTCAGGATGCTGAGAATTAATAAAGGAAAATGCATTTTTCCCATTTTTCTGCATTTCTTGTATAAAATGTATTTTTAGATAACACCATATTGATGAATGAAAGTTCTTCATTGAAGAATTCTAACAAATGCAAAAAGAATGTTAGAATTAGAAATGGCCATATTGCAGCTGAAAGAGATGAAGGAAGGAAGGAAAGAAGGAAGGAGGGAAGGAGGGAAGGAAGGAAGGAGGAGAAAGGGGATGAGGGAAAGGAAAGAAAGAGGAAAAAGAGCTCATAATAAATGGATGGTAAAACCATTAAGGGAACTTGAGAAATGAGTGGGTCAGGCTGACACCACAAAAACCAACTGATCAAGTCCAGCATCATTAAAAATGTAACAGTCAAGACATACACTTCATGAAGTAGTATAATAGGGAGTGCACAGTCCCACCTTGAAGTATTCCTGCCAGAAGATAAATAATAATGTATAAAATTGGACCTAAGTCCAATCAAGAATCTAGACCACTCTTTCTCCCAGACTCCTTTGTCAGCCACTGTTCTGCTGGATGTAGTCAATGAGACATCTAATGGGAAGTTCTGATCAGACTTGGGGAAGGAAGACAGAAGGGAGGCTATTTCTCCTTCTCTGCCTTGGGGATTATCGCTGGTAGCAGATGTATCTCCTCCTTGACTCCAGCTACCACTAAAAAAACCCGTCCTGGTTCCAGCTTCCTTCAGGTAACCCTGACCACTGGGCTCTGATAACATCACCTCCTCCCTTGGTTTCTTCAGTGGTTACTAATCTCATGCATGATGATATCTGTTTTCCTGATTGGGCTGTGACCAATTCAGTAATTCTTTTGAGTTGATCTACAGAACTTCTTGGAGGAAGAGATAGTTGGCACTTAGCCTGTGATTCTTCTGAATGATCAGCTTTAGTGATTGTCTTTTTTTTAAATCTAAGTTTATTAAATTTTCTGATGAGACAGTGTCTATTGGTCAAGGATTTCATTTGACATGTGAAAGGGAATTTTTTTTTTATTGGGATAATATAAAGGCTTCTGTAAGTGCTTAATTAGGAGACAAACGACAGCCATCCTCCTCTGTTTAAGATGGTGGTTCTCAACATGGTTCTCCATCAGAATGGTATAGAGTCTTAAAAATCACTCACACCCAGGAGATTCTGATGTAAATAGTCTATAATGAGTAATTTTTATTTATTTATTTATTCTAAAATATGGAACGCTTCACGAATTTGCATGTCATCCTTGTGCAGGGGCCATGCTAATCTTTGTATAGAATGAGTAATTTTTAGAGCAGACATTTTTAGATTCACTCAGTTTAGATCCACAAGGAATGACAATTTCAGGTGCAGTTTGCTCCAGCTCCATTTCTCTGCAGTCCTCTTCCTTATATCAAGTTTGACTTCAGACTTCATATTTCTCATTGTAGCAAAATGGCTGCAGCACTATCAGGCCTCACGTCTGCATCCCATATCATCCAGAGAAAGACAACATATCTCTCCAGATAAATTCTGAAGAAAAACAAGGATTCTTCTTTTCTAGAAATCCCTGGAAGACATATCCTGGTTTTTCTTAAGCCCATTTTGGTTCATGAAACTTAATCCTTGTGGTCAGGAGAATGAACTGGGCTTCAGTCAGTCAGGGCCCATCCCTAGAACTAGGGATGAAGTTGCCTTCTCCTGAGACAATGAAAACTAAGTTACTGTTGCCATGGGAAAAGGCAATGAATGCCAAGAAGCTGAGAACAGCAAGTGTCTGCTACACAGAGGAAGGAGAGTGTTTTAAAATTGATAAGAAAATAATTGTTCAGATGTTTTCCTTTAAATCAGAGCCTCTAGGAGTTTATCTAGTGAACATTCATGGCAGCCAATGGAGATCAGATGGACATTATAAAGACTCAATCATTTAGTCAGTTTACTATCCAGGTTAATACTACTAGTTGAAAGTTTTATTTGTTCTTCAGCTTAAAATAATTTTTATTCTTAGTTATATATTATATAATTTAATACCCATAAGGGACCACTGTTTGGAGACAGAAAGACATACATATTGACGTGTGTTGTTCATGTTCACCCAGCATCTTCTGATGATAACACCATTTTCTTCTGGGAGAGCATCAGCACCTCTTTCCTAGTGGGTACAATATAAGTGGGGCATCCCCCTCTAACCATAGCCACGCAGTGAGCATGTTATCCAGAGTAGGCCAACCCAATTGCTTTTCCTGGGACAGGAAACAATGACAGCTGATTCACCTCTGTGATGATACTTTAACAGGACTATTAAATTAGCTACTGCTCACAAAACCTAACAGCTTTGCAGGTTCTTGCTGTTTCTGACCTGGCCCTTGAGGTTCCTTTGATGTGTGCGTCACCCACGGCCTTCCCGTCAATTCTCTTTTTGCTTGATTTTTCAAGAATAGTTTTCTATGGTTTGCAACATATAATCCTGATACGAAACATAAAATGATCATTCTGAACATTTCCTTCAGGATAATCAACACTGAATTTGTAAACTGCATGTCTGATCAACCTTGTTTTATGCAGTGCATTGGTATACTTCTAGTATTTTAAGAATCATTGTTGAAAAGGAAATATAATAACATTTTACCCAAACTGACTTATAATTTGATAGGAATAAAGGCCTTCTAAACTCTCAATATGTTATTTGTGGATAAGTGTTTGGCATAGCAGTCTGAAGCCTTCTCTTTTATCCAACCACTTAGAAAGAAACAAAAAAAAAATTAGGAAAATAAGCTAGCTCCTTTTTTAAGCAAGTGGTAAAAATTCTAAGCATAGCTACAAAAGTGGTTTTTTGCCAAGGTTTGATAAATAATAGGCTGTTACATTTTAGTATGTTTTAATGTCTATGTAATTTTAAATGAAACATGTATTATTTTAATTGGTTAATCAACAAATGATGCTTTTTCTCATACAATAAAATTCAAGAAAATTAAGCTTTTTCTTACTAAGTCATGGGGGTGTAATGTACAGCATAGCAACTGAAGTTAGTAATACTGTGTTGCGTATTTGAAAGTTGCTATGAGAGTTGATCTTAAAAGATCTTATCACAAGACAAAAAATCTATAACTGCTTATGGTGATGGATGTTACACATACTTATTGTGGTCATCATTTTACAATATATACAAATAAATTTGATATATTGCATACTTTTTAATCAAATAACTGAAATTATTTACCTGGTCATTTTAGATTTACAAAGAGGAAAGGAATTTATACCCTGGATACAGTTACTGGTACATGCTCAGTCCATTTCAGCTGATCAGCTGGCTGGTTAAAGGTCTCCCTCTCTCAGACAGCCCATGCAGCACAATGGAAAGACTCTGAACTGCAAGCCAGAAGATTGGGTATCAGCTCTGCAGTGTCCTTGGGAAAATCTCTCAGTCTTTATCACTCTCAGTTTTTTCATCTAGAAAAGAGGATAAAAATATCTTCTGGATTACTAAGAGAATAAGAGAAGACAGTACATGTGAAAGCATTTTGTAAATGCAAGGAATTCGTGTTATAATTTTACTTAACTAGTAGTTGATATTCTCTTGCTTTAAAGCTCCATTTTCAGAAACTAAGGCAATTAGTTAAGGCAGTTCATTTATCTCCCAAAGCTAATTTTGACATAAAAACATCAAGTTCAAAGTCCCAAACCATGTGTCCTGTCCTTAGGCCTGAAAATTGTTCAGTGTTTCATAAAGCCACGGTCAGTCAGCTGGTGCCTCAGGATGGTATCAGCTCACTGATGATACTCAGCTTTAGCTGGAGACCAGTTTTCCTCTGACCTCAATACTACAGTGTTTCAAGTGTCACATGTTAAAAGCGTGCAGGCTGGTTGATAAGGAAAATGAGGCAGGGTGCAAACACCTGGGGCTCAGCTACCCTAGTGAGGTTATGTCACTGTGAGGAGTTGGGAGGCATTTCAGCCACGGTTCTCATGTTTATTTAAATTGACTTTAGCCTTAAGGGAAACTATTAACCCATTTAAGGAGCAACCAAGTTAGAGTAGCACTGTAGTCAGTGATCAAAAGAGCCTACCAGCTACCTACTGCACAAATGAATATATTGTCACTTTGTCACCCAGATATTCAATCTGGGAGAAGTTACTTCCCAGAAAGTGATAGCATCATCTTACGTTCATCTGGTCCTTGGTGGATGAAGGGGTACAGCTCTACGGGAACACAACTGATGGAGTGGAACCTGCTTGAACATTGGCGTCATGGCAGCATTCTCATTGCCAGGAGTTAAAATTTCAGCCTTCGGTTTTCAGATATCGACACAGCAAGAAAGATTGCTATACATGAGCTGTTGCTTTTCCCTGCCTCTGCCACCTCACAGCCACATTGTATCTGAAGCTGAGATAAGGGCACAGGACTTTGGGTGTTTCCATTAGCAAGTTGGTTTGCGCTGCTGGATAAAGATGTCTGGGGGAGTCCAGATCTCATGTACCGTGAGGCTCCTTTGTGTTTTCCCACTTGCCTTCTATATTGTATAACACAACAAAGTTACATAGCATAGATTCCCAGGTTGATGGCTGGCAATAAGCTAGACCAACTCTACAAGAAGTCAAGCAGTGGAGAAGCAGAAATTTTAATAAAATCCAGGGAGCAGGATTTTATGTTTTAATTAGTTCTACCTCTTTCAGGCTCCTGCTATTTGTACAATTATCCTCTGCTTCATTAGTGTGAGCTTGTTCAAGTAAAACAACAATTAATACAATTTTGGATGGCCCTTCCCAACAATTTAAAAAAAAATCTGCAAGCAGAATTATGACATCATTTTATCAAAGCCATTTTTTAATCCAATAATTTATTCATAAAATAAAATGATTAAATTCTTCCCCTAAGTGTTTTTTTTCTCTTCTTCCTGTTTATTCTTTGGAAACTGCACAAATAGAAAAGGAAGGTCAAATAGATGGCATATACAAATGAGATGTAGGTCAAAGAGCACAAAGTCTCAGGTATAGGTGAGTAAGTTCTTAAGATCTAATGCACAGCATGGTGACTACAGTTAATAACGTGGTATTGTATAATTGAAAGGGAAGTTGCCGAGACTAGATCTTCATGTTTCTCACTACAAAAAAAAAACAAAAACAAAAAGATTAGCTGTGTGAGATGATTGATATGTTATTTATATTGATGTTGGTAATCATTCTGCAATGTATATGTATATCAAATTATCATGTTGTACACTTTAACTATATACAATGATATTGGTCAATTATTTTTTAATAAAACTGGGGGTTGGCGAACAATACAGCTAATCTCTCAATATTAAAGCTCTGGTTATAATGAGGATTCCACAGAATTGCTTATGAAATCTATTACAAATTCCCTTAATACCTATCTTTACTATAGGTATATTAGGCCTTAAAACATTTCAAGTAAGAGTCTAGATGTTGCTTGTCTTCTAACTAATGAATTTATTTAACATCGTTGTCTAGTTTTGACAGTCCCTCCCATTCAGGAGAAACACAGCAGTGACAATTCTGCTCTGGTGCATTGTGCTACTAGTTGGCCTCAATCCTGACCTAGAAGGAACATCTCCAAAGCTAAAAATTAATTTAGAGTCTGTTCCAGGTCAGTCCTTGGCATCTTTGTTGAGAAGACCTATTAACGCCAGCCTCAACAGAGATAAACACAAGCACATTAGGAACTGGACTGAGACCATCAATCATTTAACATAAGACAAATAGCAAAGCCTGTCAAATTGTGAACCAACCGACTGAAAACGGAGTACAAATAGCTATTCCAAAATGTTACAGGAGGTAATATCACATGAAAAGGTATATAGAGTTTACACATGACCAACAAATTAATATACTATTAAAATAGCATACTAGAAAACTCTAAATGTAATGATCTCATGATGCAGTCTAAACCAAAGGTGCTTCAAAGTGACGTGCTGTAATTTAGGACATTTCACTACAAATTATCCTTTGTACCTGGCACAATTTAAGATACAAAGGTGCATTTCTGGGTTACAGTGAAATTTTTATTATCCTAAAAACAGCTGAAAAACACTAAAACGTGACTACTAATCTACTGGCTCAGTTTTTAAAACACATTCAAATATCTCCACAAATGGAGAACCTTAGAGAGTTATCAAGTAGGTACAGAATTTCCTTGACAACAAATTCTTGTAGAATGAAACCAGTTTATACTTATTTTTAACATCTAAAGTAACTAAAAATTTAAACTAGTAAGCTATATTATAAATCATATTGAAAAGCATGTCCTTGATGTTTATATAAATATTTTAGACATATTTTTGCATCCATCACAGAACTGAGTTAGAAGGCTACTTTTCCGGGGTCTGTCCACCATACAGTTCAGGTCCAGACTGAAAAAATCTGCCTCATGTAGCTTACAGAAAAGGAGATTCATGTTTTCACCTGGGCAAATGTTGCTTCTGCTACAAGTCATGTTAATACTTCAACAGCAAGAGTGAGTAATGAGGGGAATGAAACCAGGACTGGGCAGGGACAAAGATGGGAGAAGCTGACCCAGCTGCAGGATGGGTGCCCAAGGAGGTAGTCTGCAGTCAAACAAGCAGTCCAAAAGGGCACAGTGACCCCCTAGCTGTGTTGCAGCAGTCATCAGTGTCTGAGATCCACTGAGCAGGGACATTTTGACAAAATGAGGTTTCTGGCACCAGGTGATCTGCCAAGACAGATTCAGTTGTCACTATCAAACCTGTATCAGCCAGGGTCCTAGAAGGAAGCATCTATCACACTCAGGAAAATTCAGGGAAGTTCAATTAAGGGACTGTTTCTAAGGTTGTAGGTTGAAATCACAAGGGAAAATGCAGTACGTCACTACCCACCTAGGCTGTAACCATCCCTAGACCAGAAGGAGTGAGGCGTGAAAGCAGTTCCTAGAATCTGGAAGCAGAGGACCACCTGGAGCAGAGCTCTGATCTTCAGTAGAAGGAGGTGGGCAGCTCAAGGTAACCCCAGAGGGGAGAAGCTAGTGATACAATACCTCTGTCTCACCCAGACACTCCCTGGGATCTCCAGTCAGGACTCGCCCATTGGCCAAACCCAGCTGGAGCCAGAAAGGGTTAGTGGGCACATATGGGCCAGCATGGAGAAGGGAGGGAGAAAACAAGGTGGAGAGAGGTCTGGCAGGGCAGACAGAAGAACGGTGGTGCAAACAGCATCCATCAAAATATGTGGGGGTCTGGGGGCAAGGGTCCAGCATCTGGAGAAAGGGGCCAGCAGAGTGAAGCAGAATATTAGAGTCCACATCAAAAAAAGAAATTGGGTCAGAAGGGGACTCTGCCCTGGTAGGAAGTCAATGTTTAGCAGCAAGCCAAGGCAGAAGTCCGCAGAAGTCACACGTTGTGCTAGAGCTGGGAGAGTAAGAAGTCCCCAGGCAAGCTGGAGGCCTGGCTGCGGAGCAGAGAAGCTCATCTTTGATGTAATTCACTGAAGCCTTTAGCATCAAGTGTACTTTCTGCCCAGGTCAGATGGACAGAAGGGCAAGCCAGGATTGAGATCAGTGTAGACCAGCATATCTGCAACTAAGAGAAAATGGGAAAGAAAAGTACGAATGTCACAGGAGGCTGTATCATGAAGGCCCTTGCAGGAAACGTATGACACGTTCAAATTGAGAAACATAAGGAGAGTCCACAAGGGTGTGGGGAAGAATGTGGGAAATGTAGAGAAACTATAAGGGATGTGTGCTACACCCCTAGGCTCAGGACAGCAAGGGGAAGGGGCAGTTACAAAACCCAGAGCTGCAGGCCGAGAAGTGCCCTGCCCTTCAGCTGAGGAATAGCACCTGTCCTTGGGGGTCCCCGGAATCACTCTCTCACTCTCCACTCTCTTCATATCTCCTGCAGGACCCCCCCCCCATTAACCGAACCCACCCAGAAGCCAGAGGGCCAAGCTAATACAGTCCACACAGTTCAACGTTGTAGGCCACAAAGAAGGATGCAGAAGGTTGGGATGGGGACATGGCCAAGCTAATCAAAGTTATCCAGCACAGGCTATTGTGCCACCCTGGTGAAAAATAATTAGATTCTTCTCATGAGATACTCATTCATTAAAAGGAAAAATAGTAATTTTACGGTAAAGAAACTGGCAGACTCCACCTTGACTGGATGATCAAGTTGACACCACTGGTAATGGGTCAGATTGATACTATGTGCCTCCCCATGTGATTCACTGAGAAGAAATCCATACCTGAGGCTGATCATGAAGAATCATCAGATAAACCCAGACTGGGGGGGCCAGTGTATGAAATAATTAGCCCATTTGCTTCAAAAATGCCTATGTCATGAAAAGAAATGCTGAGGAATCGTTCCCAGTGAAAGAAGGCTAAAGAGGCATGACAGCTGAATGCAGCGCATGACTCCGGGTTTTCTTCAGTTGCAGGGACATTATGAGACAAACTGTGAAATCAGAATAAGGTCTGTAAGTCAGATAACACTGATATCGATGTTAATTTCCTAATTTTGATTCTTGTACTGCAGTTATGTAATAAAGAGCCCTTGTTTTTAAAAAATACACCATGAGGTGTTGGGTGGATGAGTAAAGATGCCTCATGTCTACTCTGAAACAGTTCAGGGAAAAATAGAGAGAAAGAAAAGAAAGAAAACAAATATCATAAAACATTAACATAGACAGCTAGTCAGCGGCCGCAGCTGCCGCCGCTCCAGCCTCTTCATCTCCGGCTCGCCTGCTCAGGACTCTCCCCCGGGCCGCCGCTGGGCGAGAAGGAGCCCGGGAGCCGCCGTCTGGACGGGCTTGAGAGTCTGCTCGGCTCGCCCGCCTCGGCCGGGCCCCGCGGGTCGGCCGGGCGCGCGAGGGGCCGCGGCGGTTGTGGCGGCGGCGCCCGGCATGTATCAGAGCCCGCGGCGGCTCTGCTCCGCCCTGCTGCAGAGGGACGCGCCCGGCCTGTGTCGCCCGCCCGGCCCGCGGCCGCGCCGCCGCTCGCCCCCGCCCGCGACCGCCCCCCCCCGCCCCGCTACTGGCGGCGGCCTCAGCGGCCCGCGGCGTCGCGAGGTGCTGCTCCCGAACAGTGTATTCCATGGGAAACGGTACGAGCAGACTCTATAGTGCTCTCGCCAAGACACTGAACAGCAGCGCCGCCTCCCAGCACCCAGAGTATTTGGTGGCACCTGACCCAGAACATCTGGAGCCCATTGATCCTAAAGAGCTCCTCGAGGAATGCAGGGCTGTCCTGCACACTCGCCCTCCCCGCTTCCAGAGGGATTTTGTGGATCTGAGGGCAGACTGCCCCAGTAGCCACCACCCACCTATTAGGGTCATGCAGTGGAACATCCTCGCCCAAGCTCTTGGAGAAGGCAAAGACAACTTTGTCCAGTGCCCTATCGAAGCACTCAAGTGGGAAGAAAGAAGTGTCTCATCCTGGAAGAAATCCTAGCCTACCAGCCCGATATCCTGTGCCTCCAAGAGGTGGACCACTATTTTGACACCTTCCACCCACTTCTCAGTAGACTGGGCTATCAAGGCACATTCTTCCCCAAGCCCTGGTCACCATGTCTAGACGTAGAACACAACAACCGGCCGGATGGCTGTGCCCTGTTTTTTCTTCAGAACCGACTCAAGCTAGTCAACAGTGCCAACATCAGGCTGACAGCCATGACTCTGAAAACCAATCAGGTGGCCATCGCCCAGACACTGGAGTGCAAGGAGTCCAGCCGACAGTTCTGCATCGCCGTCACCCACTTAAAAGCACGTACTGGCTGGGAGCGATTTCGATCAGCTCAAGGCTGCGACCTTCTCCAGAACCTGCAGAACATCACCCAAGGAGCCAAGATTCCCCTTATTGTTTGTGGGGACTTTAATGCGGAGCCCATGGAGGAGGTCTACAAACACTTCGCTTCCTCCAGCCTCAACCTGAACAGCGCCTACAAGCTGCTGAGTGCTGATGGGCAGTCGGAGCCCCCATACACGACCTGGAAGATCTGGACCTCAGGGGAGTGCCGGCACACCCTGGACTACATCTGGTATTCCAAGCACGCTCTCAGTGTGCGCTCGGCTCTGGATTTGCTCACCGAGGAACAGATCGGACCCAACCGCCTACCATCCTTCAATTACCCTTCAGACCACCTGTCTCTAGTGTGTGACTTCAGCTTTAATGAGGAACCTTGATGGACTTTTATAAGTGCTTGTCTGTCTTTTTAATCACAGGAGTCTTAACCAGGGATGTTTCAGGAAACTGAAGTTGGATAAGAAGTTGACTGAGGAAGGATTCCCAGTTTCCCCAACTTCACTTTCCGTGTTTCCAGCATGCCCTCGGGAAGGAACCCCATAGCTCACAACCCCTTTCCATTAAAACCTATGGCAAAAAAGGTGTTTGCACTCCAGTTTTGGTTTGTACTGTTTTCTTCCCTGTAGCATTTTCTTGATCATTTAAGGGCATTATGTTAGGCTTGTTTTGAAGCTTTTTCAGTTGAGGATGCTATATAAAAATAGACTTGCTTGAGTCCTCCATAACTAACAATAAGTATGCAGGAGTAGTTTCTGTAGACACCATTGCAAGTTATTTATTTGTGGTATTTTAAATGTCAGCAAGTTATGCATGGCAATATTTATTTTTTATATCTTCATGTAAAATTAGGTAAATTAAAGCAGTATGAACATTTTAAAACCATGCAAAACATTAAGTTCTAGCGTAATTTATAGAAATTTTCTTACAGCTTTAAAGATGTTTTTACTTAGGGTCTAACAATCGTAGTGTACAAAGGACCTGTTTAACCTAGAGGGGTTTTTGTTATTTAAATGGAGTATCAGTTCTCCTTGATAGGTTCTTCATGAATCCTTACTTTGCCTCCATGTTCCCTATTACTGTGTTTCTTTAAGTGAGTCCACGGCCAGTCTTCATTATTTAATCAATGTTGGCATTTGCAGTTTCCCATCGGAATGGTAGCGGGGTGTGTTTGAGGTCACTTAGTGCCATTATTTGTAACGGTATGTGCTTTTCACAATAGGTTATTTGGGAGCCTTTATGTGGCAGTGGCTAAAAAGTCAGTGGGACCTTTTCGGAGATGGGAAACCATTTCTAGCCTGTTAATGAGGTTGTTGTTAAAATTTACTAAGTTTACTGGTTCAAAAATTCTAGAAAGAAGGATATAAAGTTAGAAAAACAGCCCAGAATTCTCTTCCATCAGAAATCAAAATGGTATAGATAACAGGTAAAGCCCCTTTCAAACAAAATCACCCAAAATAGCCTATTGGTAATAAATTAAAAGTATTTTAATCCATGAGTTGTAAATATTCAAGATTAATAAATGGTCTTTTAAAGCTAAAAAAAAACATTAACATGTGAGGAATTTGGGTGAAGGGTATATGGAAGTTCTTTCACTATTTTTGCCATTTGTCTTTAAGTAGGAAATTATGTCAAAATAAAGGCAAAGATAAAAATGATGAGTGCTTGAACTGGTGCAACAGCAGTGGGGCTAGAGATCACAGGATATGAAAGAAAAATGCGGGAGGTAAAATGGTAAAATTTAAGTGATGGGTTATGTATGAGGGGTCCACAATGAACAGAAGACTGTGGTTTTGTAGTAGTGCAATTGTCATCATTTTGGTACTCTTAGCATGAACTGCTAAGTTGTCTGAATAATATTTTGAATGTGCCCTGGCTAAAGAATCCTAATACGTATTTCTGTAATTTTTTATATTTCCCTTGGATGAACACAGTCAATAAATATTAGTAGATTCAGAACAAGATCCTAAATATCCACGTCATCAGTAGTAATAAGAGTTTAATTCTTTGCCCCTGAAAAGCAAGCAGTTGGGAATTTACCCAGCAAGGGACGGAAGAATGCCCCTGACAGAAGTCCATCATCTAGTCAGGAAGGAGTTAGGGTCCATCTGTTGCTCTCAGTCTCTGTGTACAAGTGGAGCTTGAGATGGAGGAGAAAGGAAGTAGTTTGATTTCACTTCTTCTTTTTGCCGTCTCCATCTATTCTTCTATTTCACTTCCAGTTTTAACCCTTAAACTAACTGCTTCCCTCCTCTGTCTTATTCCACAGTAGTGACAGCACAGAGAAATACATAAGCATTCTGGGAAGCTCCTTTTGTCTTCCATAATTGAAGCAGTGGAACCAGGACAAGACAGATGGAGACACTGAACCGTGGTACAGTTGAACCAAAGGCTTCAGCAGATCCCATGGGGAAGCACTGGAGCTAGAATGGCCCTTCAAAGGGTCCTGGATTATCCTGAATTGAGGCAAAGAGGCTGGTCCTTTGAATTTCCCCTGGCCCTGCATGAGTTAGTCGTGGAACGCACGCTGTCCCTAGGGAGAAAGCACAGACTTGGGCAAGGCAGCTTTCCTTTGGCAGAGGACAGTGTCCAGAGAAAGAGGGAATTCCTGGAGAGGAAACTGGCTGTTTGTTTCAGCAACCAGCACTCCTAGCTGTTGACAGACGGAATGAGCCTATACAAGTGGGGCGGGCTGGGGGAGGCATCTGGGCAGTGTGCCGCAGCAGCCACTTTGTTTCTGTCCCTGTCTTTGCCCCGAGCAAGGGAACCTGAATAATCCACCCAGCTTTCCCAAGCTTTTGTGTTCTTATCTGGATGCAAGGGAAGTGGAAGAGCTGCATTCTAGCTGATAGACTTTACACTCAGACTTTTTATTTTAAGGACTATTCTCTGTTTTATTTATAAATTTGCTGTTTTTAAAATATTCTCAAGGCAAGGCAAAGAAGGGGCTTTTATGAGATTTTTTTTCTGATTTTCATAAAAATTGATGGCTCCATCAATGCACTGCTTCATTTAAAATAACCTCGAAGTCAACACTTAGTTTTCATAAGCTGAGGATTTCCTAATTTCTTTTATGAACAGCATATTCACAAGGTATGTGGCTTTTATTGTGCCACCTAGTTTTGTCACTGTGCTGTGGAATCTATTGCTTTATTTTGTGATCATAAGTTATATCTATTCACCTTTAAACACACACACACACACACAGACCAACTTTCACTAATGAATCTAAAAAGACTTCAGAATACAATTTTAATGTCACTGTGGTTGGGTGGGACTACTTTTAAACCACCCCTGAGGAAAAAGTTTATATCTCATTCTTAAATGTCTGCAAGGAGCTCTTTCAGAATGTAGTATATCCTTCATTCAGTGATCAGCAACCGTCATAGTTAGGAAGTTCTTTCTGAAATCTAACCTAAATCTCTCCTACTGCAATTTCAAACCACTACCTTTTCCATCCTTAATGAATTAGGAAAGGACCTGGTAATCACTGTCACTTACCTCTTATAGTTTTCATATGTTTAACTTTTTAAGAATTTATTAATACCTAAACATTCTCTCTTACATGACCTTTTATCACACTCAGCTATCGTCTGCTTTTTAACTCTTGACAAATGTTAGTCTTTGGGGGGCATTTTTCTAGCTTCTCTATATATTCCATAAAGCATGGAGACCAAACTTAATGAGTCTTTAAAACACCGTGAATGATGGAGTCTTTGTTATTTTAGGAGTTTGGCATGTTACAACCCAACATGGGTTAGCTTTCAAATTGCCTTAAACTATCCCTACATTAAAAATGTATATTTGATTATTTAACCTCAAGGAAGAAACCATTTTCCCATAAGACCTATTTATAAAGTAAGATAGTATCTTCCCTTATAGGGGAAGCTAATGTAAACTATTAATAACATATATCAGGTGCAAAATGTTCTTTTTTAACATTTTTTATTGATTTATAATCATTTTACAATGTTGTGTCAAATTCCAGTGTTCAGCACAACTTTTCATTCATGGACATATACACACTCATTGTCACATTTTTTCCTCTGTGATTTATCATAACATTTTGTGTATATTTCCCTGTGGCAAAATGTTCTTAATGCTAACTCTTTCCAAATACTCTTTAAAATAACAAGACTGGTTCTGTCTATTAGAGCTTGGTTTTGAAAGACAAATATGCTAATTATTCCTAGTCTAATAATCAATACTTGGGCAGTTCCTGTTTTCTCTGAAAGCAGTCTTCATGACCTCATTGGCTAATGTGAACTTCTTGTATGTAACATCTTTCCTAATGTTTGCAAAATTAAAAGAAAAAAATGAATAGAGCTGCTTGACAGGCTTTTTTGTAAGCATGTAAAGTTTAAAAGAATTACCCAGTGGAAAGGTATCCCATGCTGTTGAATTAGAAGAATTAATATTATTAAAATGGCTATACTACCCAAAGAAATCTACAGATTTAGCGTGATCCCTATCATATTACCCAGGAAATTTTTCACTGAACTGGAATAATCCTAAAATGTATACAGAATCACAAAACACCCAGAATTGCCAAAGCAGTCCTGAGGGGAAAGAACAAAGCTGGAGGCATAATCCTCCCAGCTTCAGACAATACTACAAAGTTGCAGTAATCAAAACAGTGTGGCACTGGCACAAAAGCAGACATATGGATCAGCAGAACAGAAGAGAGACTCCAGAAATAAACCCACACACCTATGGTCAGTTAATTTTCAACAAAGGAGGCAAGAATATACAATGAAGAAAAGACAGTCCCTTCAGCACTTGGTAATGGGGAAGCTGGACAGCCACATATAAATCAATGAAGTTAGAATACTCCCTCACACCATATGTAAAAGTAAACTCAAAATGGCTTAGAGATTGAATATAAGACAGGATACCATAAACTCCCTAGAAGAGAACATAGGCAAAACATTCTCTGACATAAACCTTAGCAGTGTTTTCTAAGCTCAATCTCCCAAGGCAATAGAAATAAAAGCAAAAATTAACAAATGGGACCTAGTCAAACTTATATGCTTTTGCACAGCAAAGGAAATCATAAACAAAATGAAAACACGAACTACAGAATAGGTGAAAATATTTTCAAATCATTCAACTGACAAGGAATTAATTTCCAAAATATACAGACAGCTCATACAGCTCACTATCAAAGAACAAACAACCCAATCAAAAAATGGGCAGAAGACCAGACATTTCTCCAAAGAAGACATACAGATGGCCAAGCACATGAAAAGGTGCCCAACATCACTAATTATTAGAGAAATGAAAATCAAAGCTACAATGAGGTATCACCTCACACAGGTCAGAATGGCCATCTTTAAAAAGTGTACAAATAATAAATACTGGAGAGGGTGTAGAGAAAAGGAAACCCTCCTACACTGTTGGTGGGAACATAAATTGTTGCAGCCACTTTGGAGAAAATTACGGAGGTTCCTTAAAAAACTAAAAATGGTGTTGTCATACGACCAGCAATCCCATTCCTGGGCTTATATCTGGAAAAGACAGAAACTCTAATTCAAAAAGATATATCAACTGTACACCAGAAATTAACACAACATTGTAAATCAACTGTACTTCAGTTAAAAAATACACGCACCCCAATGTTCATAAGAGCACTATTTACAATAGCCAAGACATGGAAACAATCCAAGTGTCCATCAACAGATGACTGGATAAGGAAGAAGTGGTATAGATATACAATGGAATACTACTCAGCCATAAAAAAGAATAAAATAATGCTATTTGCGGTAACATGGATGGACATGGAGAATGTCATTCTAAATCAAGTAAGCCAGAAAGAGAAAGAAAAATACCATATGGTATCACTCACATGTGGAATCTAAAAAAAAAAAGACAAATGAATTTATTTAGAAAACAGAAACAGACTCACAAGAGAGAAAACAAATTTATGGTTACCAGTGGGGGAAGGGGATGGGAAGGGATAAATTGGGAATTCGAGATTTGCAGATACGAACTAATACGCAAAAAATAGATAAACAACAAGTTTATACCAAATAGCATAGGGAACTATATTCAATATCTTGTAGTAACCATGGTGAAGAAGAATATGAGAACAAATTTATGTATGTTCCTATATGGCTAAAGTATTGTGCTGTACACCAGAAATTGACACATTATAAACTGACTACACTTCAATAAAAATATATATTAAAAAATGTTTTTAAGTAAAAAAAAAAAGTAGTTGTAAACTAAAGGTGCTTTCAGACACAGGACTTTTCAATTCAACTGACAATTATATAGTAAAACAAATACTTGAATGACTCTCACAAGCAGTGCAAATGACTCCAGAGGAGGAAATTCAGCAACAAATTTTAGAAAAGGCTAAATTATAAATGAATATTGACTGGATAATGACTGAGCAAAATAATTATAGTAATGTCTTTGGAGTTTAAAATGGATATAAAATTGAAATACATGGCAACAATAAGGCAAAGAGTGAGCAGTAAATTAAGTTTATTATAAATTAATGATTCAGCATAATTCAAATCAAAATCCCAGCAGATTTATTCTGTGTGTGTGAAATTGACCAGCTGATTTTAAAATTCATGTGAAAATGCGGAAGACAAATAAGAGCCAAGGACATTTTGAAAAAGAATAAAAATAGGAGAACTTAATTCTGAATAGCATGTCATATTTTGAAGCTCTAGTAAGACAGTGTCACATTGGTACAAAAAAGAAAATTTCAGTTGAATAGAAAATTGTTGGGCTATATGCATTTTATTTTGCACACACACACATACATATATATACACATATATATACTGCCCTTCAATAAAACTAGTAAAAATGTAATTGAATTCTGAAACCCAACTAAAATAATTTTAAATTCAATTTTAGAAAATTTCAATAAGAAAGAAAAATAAATTACTCAGGAATAAGTACAACAAAAATTGTTCAAGACCAGGAGGGAGAAATTATATAACTAATGAAACATATGACTAAATACTAAAATGAATGGAGTCATATGTCACATTTAGAAGTAGGAGAATATGGTATCATAAAAAGGTTGATTTGTCCTATACTGGTGTATTAAATACAAATCCAGTGAAAATTTGTGTAAGAAAAGGAGTCCACTGGAATAACACAGAAAGCTGTGTTAAATTTTATGAGATGATTCTAAAATTTCTATGAAAGGCATGGATTACAATCAAGGGACACCTGAATCAGAAGAACAATGTGATCGGCAGAATTCTAAGATGGCTCTCAAGACCTCCTCCTGCTGATGTACATGTCCTATATAGCTATTTCATGAAGTTTGTGATTGTGATTATCTAGTTATTCCTGTGTTTAGGCTATGTTACAATGTTGCACGGCCCAGTTTCCTCAAAAAAAAAAAGGGGAGATTATCTGGAATGGCCCTGACCTAATCCAGTCAGCCCTTAAATGGAATTGTACATTTCCTGAAAAAGAGATTTAAAGCATGAGAGGGATTTAATGCAAGGGAGATACGCCATTGCTCTCTTTGAAGATGGAGAATGCCACGTGACAGAAATGTAATGCCCTTCAGGAGTTGAGAATGGACAGCATATGACAGCCAGCAAGGAATCGGGGACCTGAGTTCTACAAATTCAAGGAATTGACTCTTGACATAACACCATGAGAAGGGAGGACTCAAGCTTCAGATGGGAAGGCAGCCCAGCC
This sequence comes from Vicugna pacos, assembly GCF_048564905.1. Taxonomy (NCBI): domain Eukaryota; kingdom Metazoa; phylum Chordata; class Mammalia; order Artiodactyla; family Camelidae; genus Vicugna; species Vicugna pacos. The sequence goes on from NC_133011.1 coordinate 261,552, forward strand.
TACTTCTGTATTTTAACTTGGGAGACCTTGAAACCAGAATCAAGTGATGTCAAGCCCACATTTCTAACCTACCAAGCACTGAGACAATGACTGGGTGCTTAAGCTGTTAAATTTGTGATTTATTTTTTTAACACAGCAATAGAAACCCAACAAAAACAAGACAGAAGATTTTGCTCTACCAGGTATCGAATTAAAAACCTATCAGAGTTAAACTAGGTGAAATTTGTGTAAGAAAAGGGAGTCCGCTGGAATAAAATAATGATCCCCAAGAAAACCTGTGCATATATGGAAACTTGGCAAGCAAGATCAGTGGAGAAATAATGAATTATTCAGTAAATGGTTTTGAATTAAATGGTTTTGAACTAATCAGTAATCTGAGTATTTTTTAAAAAGTCCTTCATTCCTCTCTTCTACAGCACCTGCAAATATTCTGAAATAAAATTTTAAATATGAAAAGAAAACTTTATAATTTTAGAAATAAAAAAAGAAATGATTTCTGCCCTAAGGAGCACATAGATACCTTAAGACATGAAAAGCAGAAACAATAAAGAACAAAATTATAAAATGGAAAAAGTCAGACATTTGGACTATTTAATTGCAAGGCAGAAGACTAAAAACACAAATTAACACAAATTAGAGAGCATTTTGTGATAGTCCAGGAAAGAAGAAAATATGAGCCTATCATATCTGGCAATCTACTCCTAGATATATCTTCACGAAAACCTCTCTGACAGGGGAATGTGGAGATATATATATATCTTTCATGTATGTATATATATATATATATATATACCTTTATATATATATAAGTTTTATATATATATATATATATATATATATATATATATATATTCCTTTCATGTCAGGTTTATTAATTGCCCCAAGTGCTATAAAAAATGTATATATATTTATAGCAGCATTGTTTACAATAATAAAAAATTGAAAATAAACTGATTGGCCAAAAATCTTAGCAAAAATAAAGGTCAGCTGATTTACAGAAAGAAATAATAAGCTTTGAAAGTAAATTAATTTGAATCCTGTGTATCAACAAGATGGAGTTCACAATTTAATGCCAAATAAAATAACAAGTTATAGAAGAATACAGGCAATATATGTTCCCTTTCACAATTAAACACATGCAAGATAATAATTCTAGGAGAATGTATATGTACTACAAATACAGAGAAATTCATGATAACAATGATTGTCAAATTAGGCCAGTAGTTATTTGTGTATGGGCGAAGGGAGGGTGAGTGATTAGTGAGGGAACAGAAAAGATACCTATGTGGTTGCTTCTCATTACATTAAGCAGTATTTTTATTTCTGAAGGTGAATTGTTGGCACATAGATACCTTAGATTTTATAAAGTGATATGCTTTACATGTTTTTATATCTGCAATAAACCATTTTGTTTTTAGAAAATAATTTACATTGCTTTTATTCTTTTTAGCCTTTGAAAAATTTTTGAATGCATCATCTTATTTAGTCATCATAAATCTTTGCATGATTGTTCAGGCATTTTTTTACCACCTATTTTTTAGATAGAGAAAACACAGTTTAAAATGACAGTATCTATCAAAGTATTCTGATAAAAATTATGCATACAATTCAACATACCTAGCTATTTCTTTTAAAAGGAAAGAAACCGAAGGATTATTGAATGTCTACAAAGTACCAGGATACTTTCATATTATCTCCATAAGTCACGGGAACAATCCAGTGAGCTAAGTATCATTATACCACTACAGCAATAAGTAATCTAAGATTTGCAAAAGGTAAGTCATGTGCCCTAAAATTCCTCCACAGCAGCAAAGCTATAGGTTGTCTGTATGACCACAAACTTTAGATTCATTTTATGTATCACTGATTCTCTAAAGCACCTGGCTTCTTAGTAATTGAGTTATTGTATTTCATAAAATAAAGAGCCGATAATTTGCTTTCCTGCAAATAATCTCTAAATTCATTTGAAACTTTTCAAAATGGTCTGTTCTCTGTATGAAAAGAAAACACCCTAAAATTATAAAAACACTTTTCTATTCTCAAAAATAATACTCTGAGAGGATTTTCTTTTTCCTTCCAATTTTGCTATTCCATGCAGTGGCAACATTTTAACTTTGAAATTTCCACCCTGGAAGTCATTTCCTCACAGACTGTAAATCCATAGGGCTGAGAGTAATTCCATTTTCTTACTTATGCAACATGATGCTCCATGCTGGGTGCTGGCTACTCTGTTGGTTCCATGATGCTGCATACCGAACCTAAGCTTAGTTTCCTTGAAAGTTAGACCTTTCATGTCAGGTTTAGTAATTGCCCCAAGTGCTGTAAAAAGAATGTTTTAAATCATTTGCATACTAGTTAAATTACGGCCCCAAACACCCCCTGTCTGTCGACCTTCATTCTCTCTCATTGAAGAGCTCTCCCCCTAGCTTTGATAGGAGAGAGAGGCACAGAGAATATCAAAGTCATTATTTGGACTTCAGCTATTCATCTCTGTGTCCTAATCCTTATAAGCCTGCCGTTCACAAGCTTCCTGAAAAGTCAAAAAAATCTTTTGAACTGAATAATTGAAGTTCTAACAGCCTAACATCCTTGAAAACTGGAGAAACAAAAAAGACCTCCCTCGAATTACTACCTACTGTTCTAGATAGTCTCAGATTACAGTGATGAGAAAAATGATTCTGAACAGTTACCAAGGTTTCAAATGGGTGGTGTTTTTTCACAAGATATAATTCTTTTCCTAGTGCATTATCTGTATTCTTTAATGAATTGTCATTTTGTTCCCCTTTGGGGAATATCTATTCAAATTACAGGAGAGAACATTTTACTAATAAACACTGAGTTCAAGCTGGATTAATCTTTAGCTTTTTAAAATGTATTTTAGCAAAGCAACAACAATGTATATTAAGCAACTGTGTAATATTGTAAATCATACTATATTTAACATGTCTTTACACGTGTAAGGGCCAAAACCTGAATATAGTGGTTTCTCTCATCTCTATATAAAGTCATAAAGATTTATTTGCTACTTTAAAATATTTAACAGCATCCTGAAATTAGGTACTAAGAAGATGAACTATACAATTTATTTAGTTTAATCTCCCTGGAGTTACCTTAATGTTACATGAGAGGTAAAGTTTCCAGGTCTCAGTGTTGTGTTTTCAGTAGTTACTCCACATAGAAAAGCCTATCAAATACCGTAATCTAGTTTTATATATCCACGGTTCCATAGACTTTGTCTAAGAAATCATGATAAGGCACTGCAAATATTTCAGCATTTTAAGTACGGTAATTCTATATACACACTACTGAGGGTGAGTAATTAGTTGCTTAGTGATGAGTCCCTGAGTGAAAAATATAAGGCTGCTTAAAGATTGGATTTTCAGCAGACAATAGTGACATTAAAAACTCAGGAATAAGTACAACTTATTAGTATTTCTGAGCATAGTTTCAGAGCACTTAGAAGCCTGAAATTTAAAGACCTACCTTAGAAAACAAAGAGATATCATTAAATATTTTAAAAATATTTATAGACTCGAAACGCAGCCAAATTGGGGGATTTTGACAAATATTATTTTAAAAACTAACCTGTGTGCATTAAAATCTAATTATAAAAATAGTTGTAAATTATTGTATTTAGTATCAACCTAGGTAAGATCTCATTCAGTGTCCCTCAAAGGATAAGTTTTCAAGGAGTCATATCATTTTTAGAACTTCATAATAACTGGTTACATGTTACTTATTCTCCGTCCCCTGAATGGCAACTTCATAAACTTTCCATGCTTTTCAATTTCAGAGCCAAAGTTTGGGCTTAGAATTGCATCATTTATAAATTAGTATCTAAAGTGACAACATTTAACTTATGCTCTTTTGATAAGTATATCTGATTAAACTAATTATGGCTTGTCCTATGGTGAAAACAAAAACAAAAAATGTTTATTATTAAGCTGGAAACTCATACTGACTTCATAAAAAAAATGACTTACTAGCACCAAGTGAAAATCCATGACATCATGTATTACTCTACAAATAAAGGTATAATGAATTATACACTACTCATAGTAGAATAATTATGCCAATGCAAAAGAACCTTCAATTTAAGTGATATACAAATTGAAAGCTGATTTATTAAGGACAAAGCTCAGTTTTGTACATATCAACTACTAGCAGTTAATTTATAGTAAATGAAGGAAAATTACTAATGGATAATTAATGACTTAATTATATAATATATGTCATAATTATTTATAGTCAATTGTAACTTATTAATTATAAAATATTAATAATTAACTATAAATGTATTATATTTAATGTTCAGTTATCTAATATTTATTAAATAGTTATTTAATTATCTAAATAAGTATTTCACTTTGGTCTTCACTGTTATTTTCTATGCACCATTAAAAAATAAACTAATATTTAAAATAATCATTTACCTTTCAAAACAATATAATTTATCCCATTATAATGTTATTAATTGGAATTTTATTCTGTAATATTGCTTGTACTTAATTTGTCCATGTTTGATTTCATAATTGAATTATAAATATGTGCACTTTAATATTACATCTTTAATATAAATGAACATTGGTATAAGCAGAGGTGTGTTCTCTCAAATCAATCTGATTTGAGAAACACTGTTTAAAAAGTTATTCCTATGAGAAGTACTTCAAACAGAAGAGTTAATTTTGAATAATTACATTTTAAAATTCTCAACTGTTTGATAACATACGTAAAACAAATTATTTTATAAGAAAATATAAAAAAGAAATATAAAATATAAAGGAGTGTTAAGTGAAGTACCACTGACCTTCAGAAATTCTAAATTTATAATTTATTTTATCATAATTTATTTTAATAAAATGACTTTATTCTAATTTAGAATTAAAATTACTTCATAAACAATAAGTATCATGATGTTCTTTCTGAGGCTCATCAGGATACAGCCCACATGGTGATCATGTAATGTACTCTTTAAAGATCTTCTCCGTTGTTTGCTTCTCCTTCCTGCTTCCCTTGTACCGAATATTAACCACGCATTGAAAGTTTCTTACAAAAGATATATTTATGAGTATCTCACAACTTTTTTCTCCTCTCCTTTCCTATGATTTTGTTACATTATTTCTACAGTTTTATAGCATACATTGTTTGCATCCTCCTGTCACTCCTGTACTCATATTTGCTTCATACGGAACTTTAATTATACTTCATGATGGTTCTTAGTGCTTTTTACAGAATTTTCCTCAGTCATCTCTGAATTGGTTGATCGGTAACAACTAGTTGTTACCTAAGAAAGTCTGTAGGAAAAATTATTTCTCATACTCAATTTTTTGTCACCATTTAATAATGATGGACACTTTGGCTGGATACTAAATACTTAGCAAATTCTTTAAGCTGACAGTCAACCTGAAAGTTACATCACTGTTTCTGTGTGCTGAATATTGATCTGAATCGGAGCCCACGCTGATTTTTTTCTCTAAAAAATAAATGAATCATTTCACCTGAATGCCCAAATAATTTTTTCTTTTAACCAGAAGATTACTACATTCATTAAGATATATCTTAGGGATTTTGGTTTTGGGGAGAAGTCAATTATTCCTTGGTATGTTAGTAATATTTTTTCATGGTTATTTTGCTCTTTATAGAATATCACAAAAAATGGAAACAATACAGTAGGTAGCAACATCACACTTTTTTCACTTAACAGGCTTTTTAAATTGATCTATGTTATTGCAATATCAATTTCTGCTGGTAAGTAGTATTGCACTGTATGGACCTACGTGATGTATTTTTAGCTCACAGTTGATAGAAACAACCCAAATGCCTAATTTTGGGCTATTATGCATAAAGCTGCTAGACACACTAACTCAAGTCTTCATGGTGCATTTGCATTCATTTCTCTTAAGTAAATACCTAATGGTAAAATTATTGGGTTATATGGTAAGTATATGTCTAATTTTATAATATACTGATAGAGTTTTTTAATGGGACTTTGTATTCTGACCAGCAGTATATGAGAGCCCCGTATACTCTTATAACCTCACAAACTCTTACTGTCAAACTTTTCTTTTTGTTTTTAAACATCTTTATTGAGGTATAAGTGATATACTAAAAACTGCATGTATTTAATGTATACAATTTAATGAGTTTGAAAATAATGATACACCCATAAAACCATCATCACAATCAAAGTAATAGTCTTATCTATTCTCTGCAAAAGTTTCCTTATATCTCTTTGCTTGGTTTTTTGTGGTAAGAACACTTAACATATGTAAAACATGTAGTTTTAAGTGCATGATACAGTCTTGTTTACTGCCACCAATGTGCTGTATGGCAGAGCTCTGCAACTAATCCTACTTGCATAACTGAAACATTTTATGCATTTATTTTTTAAAATTTCCCCAGACTCACTGAGGAATAATTGACAAATAATTGTATATAAAGCACACAACATGATTTGATATACGTACAAAATGTTTACCAAGATCAAGGTAATTAACACATCAGTTACTTCATACATTTGTCTTTTTTAATTACTTTTTTATGATGAGAATTTTTAAGATCTATGCTTAGAAAACCTTACATATATAGTATCGTATTATTAATTGTACATTGGATCTTCAGAATGTATTCATATTCTAACTGAAAGTTTCTACCCTTTGACTTACATTTCCCCCTTTCCCTCTCCCCACCAGGGCTCCTGGCAACATCATTCTATGCTCTAAGTATGAGACTTTTTTTTATTCCACATATAAGTGTTACCATGAAATGTTTATCTTACTCTGGCTTCTCTCATTTAGCATAATGCCCTCCAGATTCATACAGGTTGTTGCAAATGGCCGGCTCTCCTCTTTTTGATGGCTGAATAATATTCCACTGGTTGTGTGATTGTATGTATGTGTCACATTTTCTTTGTCCATTCACCTATCTATGGAAACAGTTTTTTTTCCATATATTGACTACTGTGAATAATGCTACAATAAACTTAGAGTCCAGATATATCTTTGAGATACTGATTTCATTTTCTTAAGGTATATACCCAAGAGTAGGGTTGCTATATCGTATAATAATTATGTTCTTAATACTTGAATGACTCACCATACAGTTATCCCTAATGGCTGTACCAATTTGCATTCCCAGTGTACAAGGGCTCAACTTTCTCCACATCTTCACAAAATTTGTTATCTCATCATTTTGATAATATCCATTCTAACACGTTTGAGGTGATTTCTCACTATGGTTTTGATTTGCACGTTCCTGATGATTAATGACTTTTAGCACTTATTCCTGTACCTATTGGCTATTTGGATTTTTCTTTTTTTTTTTTTTTTTTGGAAAAAGGTCCATTCAGGTCTTTTGCCAACATTTTAATTGGATGTTTTTGCTATTGAGTTATATTAATTATTTACTTACATATATATATGTATATATATCCTTATCAGATATATGGTTTGCAAATATTTTCTCCCATTCCATAAGTTGCCTTTTCAGTTTATTGTTTCCTTTGCTGTACAGCAGTTTTAAGTTTGAGATAGTTTCACTTGTTTATTTTAGCTTTTGTTCCCTGTGCTTTTGGTGTCTTATCCAAAAAATCATTGCCAAGACCAATGTCAAGGAGCTTTTCCTCTATGTTTTCTTCTAGGAGTTTGATGGTTTCAGGTCTTATATTTACATTTTCAACCTATTTCAAGTTAATTATGAGTAAGACTGGGATCTAATTTCATTCTTTTGCATGTGGATATCCAGTTTTCTGAACACTGTTGACGAAACCATCTTTTCCTCATTGTGTGTTCCTGACACCCTTGTAAAAGATTAGTCGACTCTGCATGTGTGGGTTTATTTATGGGTTCTCTATTCTGTTCCTTTGGTTTATGTGCCTGTTTTTATTCCAGTACTATACCATTTAACTATCATTATGGTTTTCATTGGCCTATCCCTGATAACTAATGGTGTTGAGTATTTTTGCTTGTACTTATTTTCCAATTTACCCATCCTTTGTTTTTAATGACAGAAGCAATTGTTCTCCAAAAATAAACAAATGGGACCTAATTTACAAGCTTTTGCACAGCAAAGAAACCATAAACAAAACAAAATGATAACCTATGGAATGGGAGACAATATTTGCAAATGATGTCACTGACTGACAAAGGCTTAATTTCCAGAATATATAAACAGCTCATACAACTGAATAACAAAAAACCAAACAACCCAATCCCAAAATGGGCAGAGGATCTACACAAGCAATTCTCCAGTGAAGACATACAAATGGCCAATAGGCACATGAAAAATACTCAGTATCACTAATTATCAGAGAAATGCAAATCAAAACTGCAATGAGATATCACCTTACACCAGTCAGAATGGCCATCATTTAAAAGTCTATGAACGATAAATGCTGTAGAGGGCATCGAGAAAAGGGAACCCTGCTACACCGCTGGTGGGAATGTAGTTTGGTACAGCCATTATGGAAATCAGTATGGAGATTCCTCAGAGGACTTAAAATAGACATGCTATATGATCCAGCAGTCCCACTTCTGGGTATATATCCAGAGGGAACTTGAATTCAAAAAGATACATGCACCTCAATGTTTATAGCAGCACTATATACAATAGCAAAGACATGGAAACAACCTAAATGTCCATCAACAAGATGACTGGATAAAGAAGTTGTGGTATATTTGTACAATGGAATACAACTTAGTGATAAAAAGAACAAAATAATGCCATTTACAGCAACATGGATGGACCTAGAGACCGTCATTCTAAGTGAAGTAAGCCAGAAAGAGAAAGAAAAATACCATATGAGATCACTCACATGTGGAATCTAAAAAAAAGATAACACACACTATGAACTCATCTACAAAACAGAAATGGACTCACATAGTAAACAGTCTTATGGTTCCCGGGGAAAAGGGGTGGGAAGGGATAGATTTGGGAGTTTGTGATTTACAATTGTTAGCCACTACATATAAAAATAGATTTAAAAAAAAAAGTTTCTTCTGTATAACACAAGGAACCATGTTCAATATCTTGTAATAACCTTTAATAAAAAATATGAAAATGAATATATGTATGTATATGCATGATTAGAACATTGTGCTGTACACTAGAAATTGTGCTTCAAAAAACTTGTAATTGTAAATGAGTGTACTTCAAACAAAAGAAGCAGCAGCAATTGCTCTGCATCAGTCCCACCAGTTGGAATCTCCTTGTTTCATAATTTAAGTATTTTGGTGAGTATATAGTGGCATCTCATTGTGGATTTAATCTGTATTTCCTTGATGACCAATGAGATTGGCTAGTATTTTATATATTTATTGATCTTCCATCAAGCATCTTCTCTTCAAGCCTCTTGCTCATTTTTAAAATGTAATTGGCTTTTTTAAAATTGATATCTATGTGTTATTTTCCTATTTTGAGTTAAAGTCACAGCTTATGCATTGGAAATATCTTACCTCAGTCTGTGGCTTAACAATTCTTAAATCAATGGTATCTTTAGATAAATCTTTTCATTCCTTAATAAAGACCTTTCTATGTCCTGTATAAGAAATTTTCATATTTTCATATCTCAATATTTTTCTATGTTTCTTCTGCAAGCTACCATGTTAAATAATTCACATCTACAATCTAACACAAACTATTTCTGGATGCTTTGAGAAGATGGTCAAGTTTTATTTTACTTCTCCTGTGGCATAGCCAATTAACTCAACACCATATTTGGAAACACTGTTTTTCTCTTATTTCACACTGGAACTTTAGTCACAAATCAAGAATGGTTCTGTTTTCTGAGTTTCCATTTTATTCCATTGTCTATGTGTCTATGCCTTTACAAACACCTCACAGCTTAGGTTCCTGCAGGCTTGACTTCCAGGCCAGAATGTAGCAGATAAAGAGGGAAGAGACCTCAGTATCTCAAGTAGGCAGATTCAATTTGATTTTCCTGTTTCTAAAAAAAAATCCCAACTAATTGAGATTGACCATCCTACATCCTTCTCCCTTTTTTTTCTTGTCTTCTATGTCCTATAATTATCCTTTTTTAAAAAATTTTAATTGAAGTGCAGCCAATTACAATGTGTCAATCTCCAGCACAATGTCCTAGTCATGTGGATACATACATATATTCAGTAATTTTCCTTTCTATTTCTCCTTTTCCTCCAGAGGATCCCTATCATCTTCTAAATCAAAAGCTAATATTAAAAAAATATTTATTAAATTTTAGATAGTTTAATATGTTTGTTCATATGAGAGAGTCCAGTGATGTAATGGCAAAGAATAAAGAAACTGTTATTCTCCCTAATAGCTGAGAAAGATGAAAATGTGTAATATCTAAGGCAAGAGATTAAAAATAGCATACTGAGGATTCAAGCAAAACAATTTTTTTCAAAACTACAGGAACTCTGTTCCAAGAGGAAAAACAAACTTCTCAAAGCCATCTAGTCATCAAAAATAAATAAGGATACAAATGGAACAATGAGAAACTAACATTTTAAATATTGATATCTTAATACTAAGCTATATATTCTGATTACCTTCTGCACATTTTTCACCTTATAGGTATGATCACTAGGACATTTCAGTTGAAAACACAAAGACAAAGGTCTGCATTCCAAGACAAAAATGTGTAATTGTCTATTAAGTGCCTATGTAGAATAACCCAGCATTTATAAAGTGAGCTATAGAGTTTTTAAAGTGTCTCCCACTGTGGGCCTCAGGCTTAGACCCTCTTTTTAGAATAATCTCCTTTCCTAAATTTCAGCCACCTTCAGTGGCCATTGATTTCCTTTACAAAGGGCAATGAATGGTTGGGTTGCATAGATACATGGAAGCTAAATAACACAGTGTACAACTATATTGATTTTACATAGAAGAGTAGAAATCGGAGGCACACACACCACGGTAGGAGAGCATGCTCTTACAACCCAGCATGGAAATTAGTATGCCTTTGTCATAAAACCAACATTGCCTCTTGTTACTCGTTGAAATGTTGGAAGAGTGCAATATGCCTCCGGTTAACTATGAAATAAAGTATTTGCAGTATTTCCAATATTGTCCCTATATCAAAACACCTTCTCTAGTACAAAAGAACACAGCCGAATAACACAAATATATAGAACACAACTGAATGTACATTATCACAGCTGAGTTAAATACACCAGTCCCCCACTTACACTATTTGAATTTCAGTTACTGGGCTAATTACACAAAGACAAACTTTTCTGCTAGCTCTTCTGCCCACAAATCACCATGGAGATAACATGATCATCGACCATCTACATCAGTTTCTTTGAAGTCTGTCTGTGATTGCTGTCCAGTTACTAGAAGTCAGGAACAGTATGAAGAAGAAATTTGTTAGAATTTAGCAAGTGGTAGTCAGGTGATGTGGTCACTGAAATAGATGTTTTAATAGTGCAGTAATACATAAGGACATATTATAAAGCATGGCCACATAAGTGAGTGGGTGGGGCTGGGTGGAAAACCAGAACTTAGAAGAAAAAAATCAGAGAAGTGAGTGGCTATACCAGATACCAGAGGAGTTATCTCTGAGGATACTGAACACATTCTTAACAATAATTTGAAATGTGGTGAAGAAGAGCAGTTGGGCAAATGCTAAAATAAAGAAATTAAAGGGCATGGCCTTTAATGAGTTATAGGTATGTATACGGGGGTGTTGAATTGATTACATTATTCTTCATAATCAGCTATATTGATAATATATTAATATTAAAGTTCTACTGAATATTCTTTGAACTGAGCATTTGGCTGCTTTGTACAGTAAAGTATGCAGTGCTGTGTCAGGACGTTGTAAAGAGTTATCCCTACGGGTGTAGCTGGGGTCTGTGGACCACTGTCAAATTTTTGTTCAGTATTCAACCTAGAATAAAAACGATGTTGCCCAAAAGAGAGAGCTATTTCACAAGGAATTAGAACTGTATCAAATATGGAGGTTTCCTTCAATCCAAATAAATTCTCCACATTAGTTTTTGGTTTTCAATGAAACTTACAACGTCCTTATTAATTGGAATCACAACAATTCTGGGTTTTGTTTTTATAAACAATCAGCATATTCTAGGTTGACTCTATTAGGGGTGAATAATGGAACAGAGGAAATGGTAGCAATGTCAGTGAAAACAAAAAGCAATCTTAATTCAGAGAACCAAGAGGAAGGCACTTAAAAAATAAACACAATTCCTCTTGGTGTGAAAAACTGATTTGCAGGGTAACTAAAAGGAGTTTCATTTCATTTTCACGGTATTATTTTTAAAACTTATTTTCCAAATAAGAGAAGTTTGAATAATAAAATATTTTTACAATCAAAACTTATCTGAATATAATTTACTCTTTGATGTTCCAAATACACTTGAGGATTTAGACGTAACTAAAACCCTTCTTTAATACATTATTGTGTTGGGAATGGAAGGGCTGTGGTGTGGGCTCTTCTCTATCTGCTGTCTCTTCTGAACTGAATGCACATTATGAGATTCCTATAAAAACCTCTAATTTAGAAAATTAGTCACATGACTAAGCAGTAGCTACCAGCATCAATCAAATGTTTCATTTGTCCTTTTGAAAGACATTTTTGTTTTCCCTTTTAGTCAGTTGCCTTTGTGTGATGTACCAATCAATGGAGAATACCAATCAAGTGATTTTTAAGAATATTTCTTTCTCCATTTGTGCATGACACGGGTTTTTTTTATCTGCATACCAGTTAAAAAGATGGAGTGAAAAATCTAAATATTAATAAAATTCTTAACTCTTAGAGGATGAAACTGGAGCAAAATGAAGTGGCAATTCTGTGAGGTTTCACAGAACACATGATCCCCATTCTGGTTTTGAATGGTTAATCTATATTTTCATGACATACAGAGAGATTAGAGGCTAAAACCATGGAGATACATACAAACTTACATACATATCCACTGAGCATATTTGCCTGTAGAGTTGTATTGGTTTGATAAAGTTGCCATAACAAAGTAGCATTAACTGAATAGTTAATAGAGTTATCATGCAGCAGTTCTGGAGGTTCAAATTTCAAGATCAAGGTTTCAGTAGGGCCAAGCTCCCTCTGAAGGTACTAAGGAAGGATATGTTCAAGACCCGTCTCCTAGCTTCTGGTAGTTCTCTGGCTTGTGTCAGCATAACTCCAGTATCCACACGGTGTGTGTGTGTGTGTGTTTGTGTGTGTGCCTGTGTCTAAACTCCCCTTGTTATAAAGACACCAGTCATATCGGATCCGGGGTCCACTCTACTCCAGTATGACCTCACCTTAAGTAATTGCGTTTACAATGACAGTTTCCAAATAAGGACACGTTTTACCTTTAGTCTTTCTGAAACTTATTTCAATGTTTTTTCTCCTGATGACTATGTTTTGTTTCTCAAGACAGTTATGGATTTAATAATTTCTATGGCACACATAGATTATATGCGGGTATATATATGATTATAACATATAAAGACACATGTTTGTGTATTATATACATTTCATGTATAAATAACACACATGTGCATGTGATTTTTAGGAATTTGAGGTAGAAAAACAATAAGGCAAGATTGCTCCATTGCCTTCTTGATCTTCTCTCTCATCAGTATTCTGAATTCCTTACATCTTTCATTATACTTATTTAACACAGTTAATTTTAAAAAGTTGTCCATTTACTTAAATACCAATGGTAACTACAAAATACAGAAATTTTAAGACTTTCAAATGATTAAGTATCCAACTCTATCAAAGTCTATCAGAGTGGTTGACAAGTAGCTATCATCAGCAGATGGTTTTTCACACATATTTAATAATTTAAACATTAATCAGGTTACTCTGAACTGGTTCAATTATAGTTAAATAAGTGTTCTTTTGGTGTCTCCAGTAGAAATCTCAGTTGCTTAAAGGGAGCTTTCCCGGCTTCTTACACACAGCCTGTTACTGTCCTAGCCAATGTACATCCAGTAACTCTCAGTAGTAATACGGAAATGTTCAACAGACATTAACTGATCAGTTAAAGCAACTGAGGAAGTAATACCTTATTGCAAATATGCTTTAAAATGATTATTCAAATTTTGCATCTCATAACCTGTAATTTCCAAGTTGAACTTTGAATTTTATATATAGTAAGTTTGTTTTAATAACTATGAAAACAGTGCTCATATGTAATTATTCAAAATTAGATTAAAAATATTTTAGCTTTTGCTTGATTCACATATTTAAGGGTGTTTAGAAAAGGCAAAGGCAAAGCATCAATTAGCAGAGGGCTACACAGCTTGTAAAACACTTTTAAAAAGCTACTGGGAGTTCCAATCTCCATAAAGAAAGCCAATTCAATGTTAATGAAGCCATTCCTAAGAAAGGCCTAGGGAATGTAGCAGAGAAGAAAGCCTAGAGGGGGGTAAAAAAAGAGTATGACTTGCCAAATTAGTAGCTTAATCACTGGAGTAGGTAACTGATCTCTTTTTGGACCAGAAATACCATGGGGTGGGTCAAAGCTCATGCAGAAATAGCTTTCTGCAGTCTTTTTGTTTTCTCCTTAGAAGGAAAGACAACCAAAGTAGAGCCTAACAGGAATTCACCTGAGACATATTATTGTCCGCTATGCTGCATGTAATAGCAAATGGTGTCTGTAAAATCGTTGGTGTACACATCTATGTCAAGCCTGGATGCCCGGAGGAAACAGCTGAGTCAATTTCAGAGGCCTTTCAGCAAACCTAGATCTCAGGGTAAGCTCATCATTCTGGATTCAAAAGTTCATCTGCCCGGTGTAAGATTTCCTGCTAGTAGAGCAGTTTTCTGCATGCTCTCCTGGTACTCCGGTCTGTGCATGTGAAAACAGGAAATCAGGAGAAGTCCCAAAGATTTCCATTAAATAGTACTGTGAACAGCTTGCCGATGCGTTCAGTCAGGGGGAAGTCAAACTGATTATCTCTGTTTTCCCTAAAATCAATACGAATTAACAGCATATTTAAGGGAACTCATGGGGTAAAACTGCCCTTCCAATATTTTCCCCTAAGAAACTATTCAAGCTTTCAGAGAGATTAATCAACAGTGAAGCTGACGGGAGAAACAATGAATGGTTATACTTATGTACTGGTTTGATTCTGCGCTCTGCTTATCTATTTCAGCATATAAATTAATAATAAGAGGCAGTGGGATAAAAACAATTCCCCTATTTCTCCAAACTGAAATAAGCTCCCAACTCTCAATATTTTACTTCAAAGTAGAATTGCACTAAATTTTCATTTCTATGGTTTGTAGTGAAAAAGCATGACTGACCAAAATAAGAGTAGAGTTATCACTCACAGAGAAAAAAATGTGACAATGAGTGTGTATATGTCCATGAATGACTGAAAAATTGTGCTGAACACTGGAATTTGACACAACATTGTAAAATGATTATAAATCAATAAAAAATGTTAAAAAAATTAAAAAAAATAAACACCAAACTTCTTAGTATGGCAAAAAAAAAAAAAAAGAGAAGAGTTATCAGAATTAACCAATCTTTTTCTTGAATATGGTACAGTATTTCTTTCATATAATCCTAAAAATCCAACTCATTAAATAAAAGGTCATAAAGTTCAAGAAAAGAAACTCAGATGAGATTTATCTTTCCCTGATCAATGGTAACTGGTGAGTCTCTGTCACACGTGCACTGTCATAAATGCTGGGACTCACAAGATCCCTAAAGGGTGAAGGTTTCATTTTAAACCAAGAAAATTACATGGGAAAAGAACTTCAGAAGGATATCTGAATTCAGATAGATAAGGCCCACTGATATCAGCAAAGCTACGGTGAACCATCGGGGTTTCTCAGAGAAGTGCCTGTGCATCCCAGCATCTCAGAGCAAGGGCCCCGGAGCCAGACTGCCGGCTTCGCCCCAGCTCCACCCAGACCAGCTCTTTGACCTTGGGTAACTCAACCTCCTACACTTGCATTTCCCAATCAACAAAATAACAAAACCAACTTTTTTAGAGCAGTGGTTCTCAGAACTTCTGGTCTCAGAACCCCTTTACAACTTACAAGAAAATTCATGATAACCCCGAAATTCTTGTTTATGTGAGTTACAGATTCCTATATTCATCATATTAGAAAGCAAAACTGGGAACTTTTGATATATTTATTAATTAATTTAAAATAATAACATTAAAGTTATTATATGTTATCATAAAAAAAATTTTTGAAAAATAACTTTATTATCCCAAACCAAAAATATTACTGAAAAGAGTGGCAAGAGTTTCATATTTTTTTCCAAATTTCTCCAATGTCTGGCTTAATAAAACAAAACTAGATTCTCAGATATGCTTTTGCATTTAGTCTCTTGCAACTATGTTGCTTCAAATTGAGGGATATGAAAAAATCCAGCCTCCCAGAGATGAGTGGTTGGAAAAGGGGGTGTTTTAGCAGCGTTTTCAGGTAATTGTGACTATTCTTGGTATTGCACCACAACTGAATGAGTGGTAGATTCAGAAGGGTGAGTTGCATTGAGGAATGTGATCAGAGATCATCTTTTTCACTTACTAAAGAGTAAAGCTTCAAACTATATGGAAACAATTAGCAACAATAGTAACAATAAACAAGCCTACCCTAAAATCAAAGAAGTGTTTTCCTTAGTTTAGTGCGCACAATGGCTGCTGCAGACCGCCTCACCTCTCACTACTTCACACTATTCAGAGAAGCTGCAAATGCAGATAAATAAACTTGGGCAGCTTCTTCCTTTTTTATCAAAACAGCCAATCAATGAAGATAGTTACTAGGAACATTATTTTGCCTTAGTGTCCTGGCTGCAAAGTTGAATAGGTTTTGGGTGATCTCTTGGGTTCTGTTATATTAGTGTCCAATTTTACAGAACATAGGAATTTTTCAGGATCACATATATGGAATAATAGGAAAAACACATATTATTCAGATAATAATAAATGCTATAGAAAAAATATGAGAGGAAATAGAATTGGAGGAAGTGGTTGCAGTTTTATGAGGAAGAAAAGGGAGGTTTCATGGTGAAGGTGGCACTGGGTGAGGATCAGAAGGAGCTAAGAAAGGGAGTCATGCACTTGGCAATAGAGAGCATTCCAGGCAGCAGGAAAAGCTAGAAAAAAGGCTTGATATGCAAGTGAGCCTGGTGTTTCCCAGGAATGGCAGGAGGACCTAGGAAAAGCCCAACACAAAGCACAGCCAGCCGGTTTTTGACAAAGGTGAAAAATACATTCTATAGAGCAACTGAAACTGGAACCTTTAAACAAGTGGTGATGGAGAAACTAAACATCCAGAGACAAAAAGATGAACCTCTACACAACCTTCACATGTTACAGTAAAAATTAACTCAAAATGGATCACGAATTTAGGTGTAAAACTATAAATCTCTTATTTAAAAAGTAGGACAAAACCTTTAAAATCTAGAGTTAGGCAGAGAGTCTTACACCTGACACCAAAAGCACAACACGGAAAAGAAAAAAAAATGACAAATTGAACCTTATGAAAATTGAAAACTTTTGTTCTGCAAAAGTCCCTGTGCAGAGGATGAAAACACGTGCATACCTTAGGAGAAAATGTGTCCAAACCATGTACATGAGAAAGGACTATTACCTAACACATATAAAGAACCCTAAAAAGTCAACAGTACAAAACAAACAATCCAAATAGAACCTGGGCAAAAGATATGAACAGACATTTCACCGATGAGGGTCTACAGATGGCAAGTATGCAAGTGGAGAAATTCAACATCATTAACCATCAGAAAAATGCAAACTAAAACCACAGTGAGTTATCAGTACACATCTATCAAAACAGCTAAATTCAAAAATTGTGACAACACTAAATGCTGATGATGTAAAAAAAAAAAAAAACTGACTCACTCAACCATTGCTGTAGAAACAGAAAGTAATCCAACCCCTCCAGAAAACAGTTTGGCGGTTTCTGCCAAAAATTAAACGTATAACTACCGCATAACCCAGTAACTGCACTCTTGAGCATTCATTGCAAAGTAATGGAGACAGAGTCACACAAGAAACTGGACGAGATGTTAACAGCAGCTCTAGTGATAACAGCCCAAAACTGGATACCATCCAGACGTTCTTCAAAAAGTGAACAGTTTTGCAAACCGTCCTCTGTCCTGGCATGCTACTTAGCAATAAAAGGGAACACAATGTGCATATGCACCACAACCTGGAGGAATCCCAGAGAATTCTGCCAAATGAAAGTAATCTAATCCCCAGCGGTCACATATGATCCATTTATACAACATTCTTGAAATGACAAAACTATACAAAGGGAAAACAAATTAGTGGTTCCCAGGGTCAGGGATTTGGCAATGAAAGGGCAACATGAGGGACCTTTGTCGTGATATAAATGTTCTGTCTTGGTGGCATCAGTGTCAGGACCCTGGCTGTAACAGAGAACAATAACTCTGCAACATATTACCCCTGAGTCAACAGTACAGGGCCCCCAGCTCCTCTCTGTATGATGTGTAAGAACTCCATGTGAATCTATAATTACCTCAAAATCAAAAAATTTGATTAAAACAAATGCTCTGTTAAGATAATGAATATGAAAGCCACAAAGTAAGAGGAAATATTCTGGTGACATATATGAAGAGACTTATAGCCAGATTATATAAGGAATGCCTACTACTACATGATAAGATGAAAAGGTATAAATAAAATGAACAAAAGACTTGAAACGCACTTCACAGAGGAAGAAATACAAATAGCTAATGAGCAGACAGGAAAGTGTGTAATGTTATCTGACAGTAGGAATTATAATGGCCAAACTGAAAAAGACAGACACCAAACGTGGACAAATATGTCACAACTGCAACCCTCCCCCTCCTCACTGGTCAGAGTGTAAAACTAGCACAGCCACCTGAGAAGAAGGTTTGGCAATTTCTTGTAAAATTAAACACCTATTCAATGACCCAGAGATTCCAGGCCTAGATATTTATTCAAGAGAAAAGAAAGCAAATGTCCACATGAATTAATTTTACATGGACAGTCGCAGTAGGGTTAATTATAACACCCTAAACTGGAAACAACAGTGATGCACATCACCGAAAATGAACAAATTGGTAAATTCAACACCGTGGAGGAATTTCAGACATTATGCTGGGTGAAAGAAGCCAGACACAAAATTGCCCATATTATATGATTCTCTTACTATGAAATTTAAGCACAGGTAAAAATCAATCTATGTGCAAAGAAATCAGAAAA
The DNA here is from genome assembly GCF_048564905.1 of Vicugna pacos. NCBI lineage: Eukaryota > Metazoa > Chordata > Mammalia > Artiodactyla > Camelidae > Vicugna > Vicugna pacos. Next base: position 280,734 of record NC_133011.1, read on the forward strand.
ATGGTTGCTTCCAGGGATGGAGACTGACTGGAATGGACGTAAAGAAATTTGATATGGTGACAGAAATGTTCCAGTTCCAGACTGAGGTGGTGGCGGCATGAGTTTATACATCTGTCAAGCCTCACCAAATTGTACACTTGATATTTGTGAATATATAAATTTTACCTCAAATGTCCTTAAGGCAGCCATCTAACCATCATCTCAGAAATAGAGACAATCCTTTCTCAGTTACCACCTCAAACTGCTTTAAGGCAATGACTGATGGCCACTCTGGGGGGTCACCAGCACTTTGAGACACACCCTCCTGCACTGCCGTGCTAATGAGATTGCCTAGAGCTCCTGAATTTACACTTCTCCCATTGCTGTTTAACCCTTTGTGCGTCTTACTTCCCAATCACATGGAGTCAACAAGGTGATAGTTCTGTTTATACTGCCAGTACTACTACCTACCTGACAATGATAGAGCATCTACTGCATACCAAGGAAGGAATGTTTGAACAAATAATATCTCAGATATCCCCACAACAACCCCATCAGATGGGTCATATTTTTAAATGCCCATTATACAGGTGAAAAAAACAGACAGAATTTGGTTAGGTAACTCAGTCTAGATCACATAGTAATTGGTAGGGTTAAGGTCAAATACCACTGTCTCTAACTAATTTCACCACCATACAGTTGGCTCATTGCCCTTCTGGTTCCAATGTAAACCAAAAGTGGGTAGAAATATAATTGCATGATTAAACATCAACCTTAGGGTTGGCAAGCTTTAAATCAGGCAGAGTGGCTCATGTTTCTGTTTCAAAATCCATAAAATGTACACACAGACATGCCCCTCACCCCAGACGAAGCTATGTGCAGGAAAGCATTAACACAACAGCAGTCAAAGATCATCAGTGCCATAGCCAAATGCTTCCTGCAGGGAGCGTCCAGTGCACAGGGCAAACTGAGGTATCAAAATGAGTATATAAAATTTCCTATAAGCCAAATTACATAAACTCACCTATCCTACAGAAAAACCACTATCATGTAGCTGATTGAAAACTTACACCATTCAGGCAAAATGAAAAAACAAACAAAACAAAACAAAACACAACTCAGAGGAAATTGGCTGCATCTGACTCCAATCTTCTGAGAGTTGCTGAGAACAAATTGTAACTCACTGTGGTGGCAAAAAAGGTATTTTCCATGTTACTAACCACCAGTTTTTCAAACTAAAGCAAGCACAGTTGAAATCAAACAAAATGATCTCTCTACACATAAACCTATTAGGAAACGATGAAATTCTAAACTCTAAAGCAAAGATGACTTTGCTTTATCTCAAATTACATTTTCTCACTGTTAATGAGAATCACGTATCATTCGTTAAGTATGCTTGACTTAAAAACTCCTTTCTCGCCATGGTTGCAAACTTTATAAAAGCAAGAACTGACATTTCTAATAGCTGTGTTATCTCTGTAACAGTAAGAACTTGGCCTTACACTCAACAGTTTATTTAAGCTAATAAGCACATGAAACATGTTCAGCAGCAACAGTCATTAGGAAAATGAAAATCAGAATCATAATGAGAAGACCTGTTCCAGGCCACCCACTGCAATGGCTATAATCAAAAAGACAAGTAAGAACAAGTGTTGGTGCAGCGACCGTGCTGGGATGAGCTCTCTCCCCACTGCCTGCCTCCACTCCCCGCCTGCCTGTGGGGGGAAGAGGGGCGGGAGGGCACCAACTCTGGATTACTCATCCCCCCCTTGGCTACTTTTCACCTCCACCCCAAGTATACTGATAAGCAATGAGTTAAAAAACCCTGGGCCATACGAGCCAGTGTTCCAAAAGCATACAGTAAACATATGCTTTCAAATTGCCAGATAAAACATTTAAGATGAGGCCATCTCAGCTGCTTCTGAAGTTGTGACTTAGCCAAGTTCTTTTCCGTCTAAGAGCAGTGACATTTACCTAAACAGGGCTTCCACAGCAGGAGCCCCCCAGCTCCAGCAGCCTGCTGTGCACCACACAATGGCCTGGAAAGGAATGTCTGGTCGAGGCTCACAAAGGAACCAGAACACCAAGATAAGCAAACAGAGGATAAAACCCCAGCTTAGGAAAAAATAAATAAATAAGCTTCACTGGGCAGAATCATCAGCAGCCACACACAAACAGCATCATTAAAATGTCACAAGGATGACCAGGAGGTAGGAAGGAAGAAAAGGGCAGTGAGCGGAGTTACAATTACCTGGACTATTAAAAGGCCTAAAAAGAGAAGGCAGTTCCTCAGGTCTGCAAGGCTTGAAACTTGGGTGCACCTCCTCATTTTCCAAGGATTCTGTTGTTCTGAAACGTCTGCATGTAAGGGGGACTGGCAATTATATTCAAAACGGCATGCAATCTTTTTACGACAGCTGACATTTTACAGTAAGACATCATTTTGATTTCAAACTGTTGGGTGATTCTTATAATGACTTAAGGAGCTCTAAGGAAATAAAGTATCAGCAGGTGATCAGTCAAATACTAAGAAATTCTTCACTCCACAGGCAGTAATCAGGTTGAAATACTTCCGCCATTACTTCCAAAAATAGAGCCGACAGTAATATGCAGGCCTTCCCAATTTCAAAACTATAATTTCCACAAACGGTAAAAATACATTCATTTGTTTCTGCATGAAACCATTGTGAAGGAAAAGCTGGGCTGGGCTAACAAGATAACTCACAAATCTAAGTATTGGGATACTGATCTGAGTTCTGCTGGACTAACTTGTAAATCTAAGTTAATTAGTGTCGATTTGCTCTTTATGTTTTTTTGCTAGCCAGCTGGGTTTTCAAAGATAAATATCTGGCTCTGGAATGTTAGTTTGCTGCCTTCCTGCCTCCACTTTTGTGATGATAATGCTGCTAAAGCTGCTCCATGCCTATTGGCCAAATACCCCAAGCTTGTACTTTACCCTATAAAACCTCATGCGCACGTCTTGGAGGTGCTCAGAGCTTCAGAGCAGAAGTCCCTCTGAGCCCGCTGGCATAATACATCTGAGTAATCCAACCCTCCGAGTGGTGCCTGTTTCTTGACTAGCCTGTCATTTCCGTAACACCATCAATAGAGTTGTTTGTGATCTGTGACAGGGCGTCTGAGAAAAATAGCTTGGGGGGAAATTTATTTAAATCGGTGCTTTTCAAACTTTGGACCCCATCCTCCGCTTACTAAATCCCATCCTGATATGCTTACTAAAGTTTAAGAATCACTCATTTAAAGATTTTCCTCTCTTTGCACAAATTTTGCAAACATTTAAAAAAAATGAGTTTCATGTTTGAAATACAAAAAAAAAAAAAAAGCCACCAATGTAAGTACATCTCAACACTTCCATGTGCAAAGATCACCAACAGCTTCCAGCAGCTGTGGCCCCAGCATGCTCATTAACCCTTTTTCACCCAGCAGGGCAGAGTAGGCCCAGAGCAAATTCCACCAAGAAAGAGACACCGGAAAGTCATTCAGTGCATGCTCTTTCAAAGGAGGAAGCCCCAGCCTTCACTGTGATTTCTTTTTCTGAATGTCAGCACAAGCAGTCAGTGCAAAATACTTTAGTTTTATGACCTTCACAACATGCCCAATGCCAAGGCCCCTGGGCAAGCACATACAGGACGTCCAGAAAGGAATTAATAATGGCTAGGCCTCCCCTAGGTGGCCAGTGATCCTCCCCATGTCAGTCAGATGAAAGTGCAGAATTAACAGCCTGGTCCTGCCATGCCCTGCAGGCTCAGAACGGTTTAAAATTGGGAGGTTTCAAAACCTTAGGTCCTGGCACTCAGTATTATGATGCTGCAAATGAGAAGGGAAATCTTTACAGCAACTGCCGTCTAAAGCACAAAGGCTTTGAGGATAAAGGGCAGCACTGAACAGCCAGTAAGTTGGCCTGAGCCGTCTGCTCGGGATTTTACAGCTCCAAATGTAAAATGTGAAAATACTCCAACCTACCTTTTAAGAAACAAGCAGATGTGACTAAGGAATGATTATAGCTGTGGTTCTTAGCTTTGGAAGCACACTAGAATCTCTGGAGAGTTATAAAAAATGCTAAAACCCAGGCCACCCCGTAGACCAATTAAATCTGAATGTCTGGGGCTGGGGCCCAGTTATCAGTATTTTTCAAGCTTCCCTTGTGATTTCATTGTGCCGCTAAGGCTGAGAACCATTTAAGGGAACTGAAGATAACCACGCACTGTTATCTGACATGAGCAATCTTCCCCTAAATATGTTCAGACTTTCCGTTTTAATTAATAGAACTCTTGCCAAAAGCAAGAAATCACTGTGACTTAGTGATTTCAAACCTATTAGTATTCATTTTTTAGAAGCTAAACAGAATACTTTAGTCAATTCACTTCTTCATTAAATTTGTTCATTTGCTTCATTAAATTTCATTAAATTTGTTATGTAATTTAAAAAGAGTAAGTCTTTGTTCCACAGAGTTTAATTTTCCAATTTACCCGTAATCTGCCTTCTCTGTTGTGTTTTGTCTTTAGCATTATTCATTCACACTTCAATCAAAAGAAATGCAAAGGAAACAAAAACAGAGGAGAAGATGAAAAGTCTAAATCTACCCATTTTTTAAAATGTTGAACCAACTAGAATTCAAAAAAGACTATATGTTTCTGCTTGAAATCTGCTAAAGTTCAGCTTCACCCAGGAGTACTCAGACAGGTGGAGAACTGGTCAGGTCCCCCTGAAGCAGAACCTCTCCCTGCTGCAAGCCACACACGTCAGCTCTGGCCGTCACCTGTGTCAGCCCACGCACAGCTCATTTCCCCTCCGCCCCAAGATGTATTTATACTTCTGCCAACATGAACTCAGCCTTTCCATTCACTGTCACTTTTGTGTGTATCCCAGCACAGCACCACATAATTAAATCAAGAAGCATATACTTCCAGAAAAGTGGAGACTCTGATCAGCACAAAGACTGAGAATTTGGAGAAGCTAAAGATTCGATTTATCCACACTTTTTGTATTACTCAAGTAGCATAGTATTCAAGGGCTCATTATGCAAATAACATCACATTGTCTTCCAAGAAGAGTGGTCACCACAGCAGACGCTAATAACACCTGTAAGAACTGGAAGGAGACATTCTGGCTGTGGAGACGTTGGTGATGACCAAGAAGAGTCCAGGCCCTGGTGGCCCAGGGCCACACTGACTGTGTCAGCAAGTCTGTTTGCCCCTCTGAGTCCCAGGATCTGCAAAATGGGTGTCATAATCCTGCCTGCATTGTGGTGAGGATTAAATGCGTTGGTATCCATACAACAGCTGTTAACTAATATAAGTACAAATTAACTCCTGCTCTTCACGTCCGATTCACTGTTCCATGTCAGGAAACTTAAGTCCCAAATGAAAAGGCAGCTCCTTTTGTAGTAAATGACAACTTCAAAATCACTTCTGACAGGCAGACACCATGTGAAAAGAACCATGGAGACAGGAGAGCAAACCAAATGCATGCTTTGACTCTTTTATTTCTTTGCTGGATCATCCACAGTAATGACCCAAAGTATCTTGCTTTTGTCTCGAGTTTCCCTCATCTAATAAATTACTTTACTCTAGAACACAGCAAGAAGACATGAAATCAGCCTAATCCAGATACTGATAAGCCCCGATCAAGTGAAAATTAATAATTCAATCACCAGTGAGGTGTCCAAAAGGTTTCATTAAATCTTTTTCAACATCTTTCTCACACTTGGCATTAAGTCATGGCTGAGAAGACTTTTCTCACCTCAGCAATGAATCCAGGAGCACCCCCAGGACCCCAGCCTTGGGACCTGTCCATCACGCACACTTTCCTCACACAGGTCGCCCAAGAAGAACTCCGTGGTTTGAGTCAGGGGTCTTTCACGGGCGCACTTTCTCGGCCAGAGGCTTTTCCTGTTTGAATGTTCCTTTGTTCTTTGTTTTTATTTATTAACCTGCCATAAAATGCAAAATTGTTCAGGATGGACTTTACTCATTAGTGTCATCCTGAAATAATGATTTAACCTAAATCTGCTAAGTCTCTGTGGACTGAAGATAAGTACTGCTGGAAATATGATGTCATTAATCCAATGTTGTAAACCCCACAGTCAGACTTTTCACCAAGTCACTCTCCACCTAAATAACATGTATACTTAGCTTTATGGAACCTTGTATTTGGCCAGCAAATCAGATTGCGACAAGTCACTTAATTTCTCTGCAAATCAGCTTCCTTATCTATAAAATGAGAATAACAGAGTAAAGGACTCTGCGTTCCCAAAAGACTGACCTAGGGTTCCTCAAAATACTGAAGTTCCCTGGTACACCTGAAATAGGATTCAATTTACAAAGAATTGATCTACCCACAACTTTTCAAGAGCAACTGTATATTGGCATAGACATAAGTTTATTGGATCAATGAACCATCCAACACATTTTTATTGAACATTTAGTACATGGAATGCATTTTGTCAGCTACAGAGAACACAGAGGAGCTCATGCATAACTTGGATGTAGAGAACAGGTGTGCAGACATGGAAAAGTAGGTGACCATTCAAGGAAGGTCATGGAGGAGCCTCATGGTTAATTTCATGTTTCACCTTGACGGGGCCAAAGGATGCCCAGACAGCTGGCTAAATGCTGTTTCTGGGTGTGTCTGGGAGGCTCTTTGGGGAAGAGATCAGCAGTTGAGCCAGTGGACTGAGTAAAGATGGCCCTTCTCACTGTGGGTGGAGGTCATCCAGCCCCTAGAGAGCCTGAACAGAACAAAAAGGAAGAGGAGGGTTGGATTTGCCCCCTGCCCCACCTGACTGCAGAGCTGCGACACTGATCCAGTCTCCTCTGCACTCCTGGTTCTCAGGCCTTAAGACTCAGACTGGAATCTACACCACAGTCCTGGAGGCTGGCAGACTCTCAAAATACACCACCGGCTCTCCTGGGACTCCGGCCAGCAGATGGCAGAGTGTGGGACTTCTCTGCCTCCATGTTCACGTCTCTCTCCTCCTCCTCCTCCTCTTCCATCTATGTTTCTGCCTCTGTCTCTCTGTCTCTGCCTCTCCCTCTCCCACTGTTACATCCCATCGGTTCTGTTTCCCTAGAGAGCTCTAATACAAGCAGCAGATGCTGAAAATCTCAAACTCTCTAACCCACCTCTGACCCTCAGTCCTGGCCATCTTCTCCCTCCACTCCATCACTTCTCGGTCTCTGGCATCAGTGTGACTGCTAAATTCTCAACCACTCCTTTCCTAGGTCCAGGAGCAGTTTGCTTCAGGACTTAGTTGTGTCTGGGCCCATAACACAACCTCACACATGCCCAAGAACCCCCTGGAGAAGCTCAGCCACGCCCACCATGCCAGTGCCCGGGCCTGCACACTGTGCCCTGCTGTCCTTCCCTTGTCCTCCTTTTCCTCCTACCACACCAGGCAGCTCTGCCGACTGCTTTGCTACAATGCCAGCTAACCCTATTCAGACCCTCAGTTGCTTAAAAAAAAAAACAATCTCTTATGGAATCCTTATCACACTGACTCTCTCACAAATTCTCTGGCAGCCTCTCTGCCTCCACTGAGTGCCTTCCCCTTGCCTGCACAAACATGAGGAGATCCCCTGTAACATCCAGATGACAGTAAAGGTGACTGTGTCCTTGGACACTGTAATACAAGTGCTTCTGCCGTCCTCGCCCACGTACTGTGGGAAGTCCAAATCCCTCCTCAGTTTTGCTGCTAGTCCCCGAGAGGCAGGTTCTCAAGGTCGCATCAGCGAGGCATACTTGTTCCCGCTCATGGCTACTGGCCCACAGCTGCATCTCCTGTGTCCTGTGGTCCATGCTGACCCAGCAGAACTTAAGGCACCCCTCTTTTTTGGTACGACTTAAATTCTTCCTCTCTCTGCTCCATTCTGCCCGAAACATTGGTCCAAAGTGTTTCCATGCGTGACATACTTCACTGACAGGGCAACAGAGCCATGGCCCTGCCCTCGCCCTCCCTAAGGACTCTGCACACCTGCCTGTGTTCTACTCTGGGGGCCCTTTTTCCAGGCCAGTCCCACCCAATCAGCTCTGTGCTCATATCTGCATATCCAAAGCTGCCTCCTTGTTTCCTGGAGAACAAAGAGCCTCAAACTCTGTTTCCTTTAGCAGCAAAGAAACGGCACTCTGCTGAAATGGCCGCCTTCCCTCTGACCCCTCTGCCACCAATCTCTGAAGGCAGAAGAGAAAAACAGACATTTCCCCGATAACAAACATTACACCACATCTTTAGAGGCAAGAGTGGCTATAATCTGTTTTGCTGTCAGTTTTCTTTCTTCCCTGTTTTGTCCATCTTACACTTTCCTCAAGCTGGATGCACCTTCTAGCCACCTGCCCCCACCAGCCTCCCCATCATAACGCCATCTGAGGCAGCACCACTGTGCCATGGCAATCCTGTCACTCCCCAGAGTCCACGTATTTGACAACAGGGGTCTCGAGCCACTCCCTCAAGTGGCCTCGGTGGCTCCACACTCCACTCCTGCTTCTGGGGCCAGTCCTCACTCTCAAGAGCCCTCCTCCTCTTCCTTTCCATGCCAAGACATCCTATCCCTTATCTTTTTCTGCTTAACCCCTGCCCCACCATATGCAGGCTACAGCACCACCCTCTCACCCCTCGTCTCTGAAAGATCGCCTCCAGCCCTCCTCTGGCTCCGCTACTCCTGGTTCTGAGTCACCTCCTTAGCTGCCCACTGGGCACTTCCTCTCAGCCTGTTCTCCCTCCTGTCTGGGCTACCGGGAAGCTGGCCATTCCAGTGCCCGGTGCCCCAACCCCGGCACCATCAGACTGTTTCTCAAAGTGAGCCCAGTGCAACCCTGTTCTCAAAAGCTCAGTGAACATGGGATTCTGCCTTTGCCCAGGTCCTCCAGGAAGAAGAGCCTGAGGCAAGGATTAAATGCTGCCATTCTGGGGAAGTGCGAGCCAGGGCAGAGTACAGAGAGACATGAGGCAAGGAAAGATGCAGAGTCATCAAGGTGGTGGTGACGGCACAGACTCAGAGACACATCAGCGCACCTGGTGGATGTGTCCAGGCACGTGCAACTTCTCTGAGAAGTTCTCAGAAGAAAGCATACCTTGGAGCAAACCGCAGAGGGAGAAAGGATGGGAAAATGACCTGCTCTGCTCGCTCCCAACCCCCATGGTCGAGGGTCGCCTCTGAGAAGCTAAGTGCCCCAGGAGGCCCAGGCTGCATCACCCACCCCTCAGTCACCCCAGGAAGCACTACCGCGGGGCCTTTCACCCAAGTCCAGAAGCGGAGCGGGGACTAGCTCAGAGTGGAGCTGGGCAGAAGGGCCAGCAGGGCTGCGGCCGCGGGTTAAACTGGGCCGGCAGCACCTGAGACAGAAGGCGAAGCCAAGGGTCCCACCTGGTCTGTGTCCCACTCAAGTTCTACGTCACGTACGTTTGAAATGGTGCAAAATACATCCCCTGTCCAGAAAGCCACAGAGCATACTAAAGTCTCTAAGAAGTCTTACAATGAAGACCTATGTATTTCCCAAACCTAATTTCAAGCACAGAACCCTTTTCTTCTCCCAACACCCCAAACTAGGTTCATAAAAACATACTCTGAAAAAATTATTCACAGCAATGTACTTTCCTTGCTGTGCAAACTTTAGCAATGTCTCCATCATCAACCACTTCACGCTGGCACCTGGTTCCTCCCGGGACAGGGAAGGATGGCTGCTCTCTGACCCCAGACTGGGGTTCCAGCCTTCTTCCTAACAAAGTGCTGAAGTCTAGCCTTCACTCCAACCAGACTGACTCCCAGGGCTCCACAGGACCTGAGAGCTCCTCTGCTGACCTGCTGCTGCCCAGACCTGCTGCCCCAGATGCCACCTCCTCTGCGCCGCTCCCTCCGACCTTGCAGGTGGCCGTGGTCTTCTCGCCTGTGCCCTCCTCTGCAAGCCACACCTCTCAGACGGCACTGAGGACCCCCTGCCTCCTATTTAGTATTTCCCTTTCACACTGTAGAGGCTCAAAGGCCAGCAAATTCATTTCTGTGTCTCAGGGAGAGCCCTAAGTGATGGGTCCGCACATAATAGCACCTCAGTGAATGAACTGGAAGTAAGTGCGACAAACGGGATAGAACAAAACCTGTCGAAGACATAAGTACGGACGTGGACACCAGCATTTCAGCTCCTCGCATGTTTCCAGCAATAGATTGCCGGCTCTCCTTGTGTTTTAAGCCTGTTTTAAACAGAATCTGATTTCAAGGTAAAGAAAATATTCTTTACGAATCAGTCACCTTTAAGAGCAATTTGGCACATGAAGAGGAAAGTTTCAAAATGGTAACGTAATAAACTGAAAATTTGTTTACTAAGAAAGCAGTTTACTCCCGGAAAGATGGAGGACGTTATTTTAGAGCAGGAACTGCCAAATTTACATACTCTTGGGCATAAATGGTAATCCTCATTAGGTTGAGAGCTGTAAACAAGGTCGTGCTGATACACGGGTCACATGGCTGCAGCCAGGGCCTAAATGGAAGGAACAACCCGAGGCTGGGAGAATGTTTACACCAATTTGTCCACAGTCTACAATTTGTTTCTTTATCAAAATGCCTTTTCCCCATGACCCCACCCCTACTGTCACCTTTCGTCTGAGTAACAGCAGTGGGACCCTGGGAATGCAGGTTCCCTCAGGCTTGGGAATCGCTGGGTGTACACCTGTAGCCTATGTGAGTCCTTTATCATCTGCCACAACCCTCCCACTGTGTGTCATTCTCTCTGGTACCACATGGCTCCTTGATGATGAAGTCCTTGCCACACACAGGCCACAGAGCTAACTGGGGAGAGAATCTGGAGAAACAGGAGGGAGGCTGGGCTGGGGAAGCCTGAAGGCCCACCAGAGACCAAAGGGACTCTGCCTCCTTGCCAGCAGAGTCGGCGTGGAGACTTGACCCGACGGCTCTTTCACAAAGCCCCCTTTTGGGAAAACTGATAGCCAAAGGGGAAGCTCTAACATGCATCCAGGAAAGGGAGGCACAGGAAGAGCAAGGAGCCCCCCTCGACCCCCAGTGTGAGGCGCGTCAGAGGGACCCGCTCAGCCCTCGCCCCATCCCCCCTCTGCCTGTTTCTCTAACAGCTCCCATGCTCCTCCAAGCAGAATCAGCCAAGGCATCCGTCGCAGGCCTCTGCGTCGCCTAGGTACACAGAAAAGGAAGAAATCCACTGTCTGCCCTCAAGCAGCTTATAACAAGGTGGAGGAACGATGTAGGAAACAAAAACTTCATGCAAGCCAGTCTCCTCATTCGTGACAGAGACTGCTGTCCTCATAGGTCCACTGCAGGAAGGAAATCCTCGGTTTATTTCACTTTAATTTGACTGAGCAGACATGGAAAGCTCTTGGCACAGGGGTCGATGCAGATAGATTTGGATAATTAGCAAGAAAATGAAAGACTTCCGGGGGTCACACGGAGGGAGGGAATCCTCCAAGAGGGCCTACTGCACAGAATGGGCCACCTGAGGCAGAGCCAGGGGAGTGTGAAGGAGTCCCATTCCTGCACACAGGGACCCTGGGGGACCCCCAAGCCCCAGCAGGGCTGCACGGTGCCCAGGTCCCACAGCTGGTGACCAGCAGACACCAGGACCTGCTGGCTGGGGACCCGGGGCCAGGCACCCGTCTCCCCTCGTCTGCTTTTCCTTGTGTGTAAGATGGCTTAGATAACAGGACCGGCTGTGGGGTTCCTGGGACTAGAGGAGGATGTGTAGATGAGTGTAAGGAAGGGAAATTTAAAGCTAGGCTGCAGGTGTGCAGGGGGCCTGGGGGTCCCATGGGAAGAGCCCAGACTTAATGTGGAGGGGCCCAGTGCCGCCAGCTCTAGGGGACACACGTGTGGCCCCGTCTCTGCGAGGCGGACTAGACAGCAGGACTCAAGTCAGAGGCGGCTGCCAAGGCACCGGGGAAAGTCAGGAAGCCCGTCTGAGGTGTGGAAATGCGAATGGATGCACTCCACGTCTCCCCGTCACTCAGACACCCAGCAGCGACCAGAGAAATTAAGGTGCTGGTTCCCAAAGGCAGGCTTAGGCAGCCCCAGCAAATGGCAGCAGGCTTCGGCTTTGCAGACTCTGGGTACAATTCAGGGACCCACCTTCCTCCTGAGTCAAGTAAGCATCTGGAACTAAACATAGACGCTCTAGTTTCCGGGGCAATAAAGAAACGCTACTTTCAGTTTGTACACGTGGGCTTCCTGCAGACACAACACAGCCACATACAGGACGTGCGTAACTCACACCGGGGTGAGCGATGTCAGCTCCACTGGACAAAGCTGGTAAGGCAGTTCACAAAGAGCAACAAAAACATTCAAGGAAAAAAGGTGTCTGCTGGAGAGCTGATGGCATGGCACCCATGCACGGGACCAGTTCCTTCAAACACCACCGTACTAAGACCAGGGATCTCTGCGTGTCACCACCGCCACCCGGCCACACACCGGGGCTTCTATGCTCAGTCCCCTGAGGAAGAAGCAGGCGTTGTGCAGCGTACCTGCTCCGGATTCTCCGCACTGGGTCAGAGTCAGACTGGGGTGTCTGGTGTGCTCTCAGACGCCTTCACCTGGAGCAGGCCACTGCCTGCTCTGTAAACAATGGTGACCCCAAGGGACCTACCTGGGGGCAAGGGACATGAAAGAGAAGTCTGGGTAGCACGGCATTATCATTCTACATGATTCATAATGGCCTATGGGAGACCCAAAGCACACCTGATTTGATGGAAAATTCTGTCCAGAGCTGGAGACTATAAGCCACCTTCTCTAATGACAGCTTTAACTCTGCTCTGAAATGTAAAGTCAGACTCGTGATTTTCCTTTTTTCCCTTTCTCTTCTCTTTACCTTTGAACACAGTCCAGGTAAACAAACACATTCATAACAGGAGCGGGCGCACTGAATTGCCGCTGACTGGGGTCACATGGGGAGGAACAGAGCAGAGATGAAAGGCTGCATCTCCTGTTTCTCTTGGATATTTGCAGGCCTCACTCTGGAGCCTGCACTTTTACTAAAAAATAAATAATAGATTTGCAGCCTCCTGGTTTGTAACAAGACAAATGCTATTGTGTTTTGGGATTCAGTGACACCTGACAGACTGGGAAGCTTGTTTTTAATTCACTCCCACAACTTTAAAGAACAAAGAAAGCTTCATGGGGTTGACTGCTATTAATAAGTCGAGCCCCCAAACCTTCTCTAAAGACAGTTATTGCCTCTCCTAAGATGGTCCCTTTGAAGCTCTTTCTTAATGGAATTTTATTGTTTATCGCTAAATCTATTTTTCTTGATCTTGAAAAATCAAAAGCTGGCTGAAATCACCATTTATAGCCTTTGTGGGTTTTTTTTCCTCCAGAAAATGTATAGTATTCTTTTAGCCTAAGTAAAAACATTAAATGAGATGTTGATATGGGCTGAATGATTCTGTCCCCTCTAAAACAAATCGTATGCTGAAGCCCTACCCGCAGTGTGATGGAATTCCGTGTGAGGCCTCTGGGAGGTGATCAGGGTCAGATACAGCTGGGAGTGGGGAGCTCTCATGGTGCGAGGTGTCCTTACAAGAAGAGACACCTGAGAGCCTGTGCTTCTTCTCCTTTCTTGCTTGAGAAGGTGGCCAGCCGTCTGCAGCCAGGAAGAGAACGGTCCCTGGGAACTGAACTGGCCAACATCTTGATCTTGGGTTTCTAGGCTCCAGAACTGTGAGAGATAAATTTCATTTGTTTAAGCCTCCCAGTCTGTCGCATGTTGCAGTGGCAGCCAGAGCCTAACAAGCCAAACGTCAATCCAGACGAAAGGCTGTGTCCTCCAAGAAGCAAAGGAGACATTCTTTGGGCTCCTCATGAGTACAAAGCAGTGATCTTTCAAACAACTAGGAAGGGGTTGAAAGCAGAAACTCAGAAAATAATGCCCCTGCTCGATGAGGTACCAAGTAGCTCCAACATGAGAGCTCACACTCATTTTCTTTATGGAAACGTCTGAATTATTTCAGAGAAAGTGCCTTTCACATTATTAATTTGTGAGCCTTATAACTGCTTCTCCTCTTAATCCTAGAACTCTAACTACTCATCTCAGCAAACTTTCCAACTTTCTTTCATCTTTTATCACTTGTCCCTTTAGCCCTTTGCTTGGTTTAGTCACTGGTTTGTTTCATAACTTTAAGTGAAGTGTTTTCCTTCAGGTTTTCATGAAGCCAGGCCATACAGTGTTGCACCAACTACCTTAGAAACTGCTTTAGCTGCGTGCAATTTGTGTGCAGAGGGGGTAGTAAGGAGGGGAGGGGACGGTACAAAGGGGAATGGAGGTCATGCTTTGCAAATGGTAGGACCCTGCATCCAGCACTGACAAGGGTCAAGGGTGTGGGAAGGAGACTGGGAACCTTCCTGGGTCCATGTACTCCCAGCAGCAAGCATGCTGGCCCCAGTGGTTACCTGAAACCCCGGTTCAGGCATCAGTTAACAGCAGAAATGGTAATTCACAGACCAGATCAACCCGAGGACCAACAGAGTCTGCTTCAGAAGGGCAGCTGAGCCCTCAGTGTGAAGCCAAGTCTAACCACTCATCAGAGTAAACTGTTAGGAATCCTGCAACACACCTATTTTCAGAATGTTAAATCTGCAGAAAATGACACCTAAAATACAGCCTGCCTTTAGTAAATGTTCAATAAATGCATGTAGAATTAATGAATCTGCCACACACAAAAAAGACAAAACACACAGTGTCTAGCTTTGACCTGATAACATACATTCAGATTTCTTTTCCTTTCCTTTCCTTTTCTATCTTCTCTCCCTTTCTCTGTTTCTCTCTTTTTCCCCTTCGTAACAAGCACTGGAACAAGAGGTGGAAAATGGAGAGAACTGTGAGGGGCTTCGAGTCCTTGGCTGCCTTAGGAAAAAGGAAGAACAGAAATCAGAGTGTTTTGTGGCCACAGCAACCACCAGGCAGCCGGTTCCCAGAAAGCACTCGGTGTTTCAGTTAGCTTTGGTCCTGCGCTAATCCCGATAATGTGCCCAGCCCTGGGGAGAGGGGCACGGGACCACTGTTCTTCCTGCTCAAAGGCTGGCCCTGGAAGAAACACTCATTCACCAGGTGCTGGGTGGGACTGAAAGCCTTGCGTGGCTGCACCTCTTCCGGGCTGCACACAGTGAACGCTCCTGCTCTCCAGGGGACAGCTGACCTACTGTTGTCCGGTGACACTGGCTCCCTAATGCCTGTCCCTCCCTGGGCCCACCCCATTTCCTGTTGCTGAAGAGAATACAGATACCCACGACTGGCCCAATAGAGAAGGGCCCTCGGCTCAGCCTTTGCTGACTGTCTACTTAGCCCACTGTCCATGCCCCTGTGGGCTCATGTCACTCTTCTGCCCCTCCTGGTTCTCCAGCAGCAACTCCGCCAGTCCAAGCCACTCTCCACTCTGAGGCCAGAGAAATTTCCCTGAGTATTTAGTCAGACCCCAGTGATACTTGAATTAAGCTACAGCTCCTTCACTGCTCTGGAATGAAACCCAGGCTCCTTCAGCCAAGCTGGGGTCACTGCCCCAGCAGGACCCACCCAGCCGATCCAGGCTGCATGTAACCGTGCCCAGGGTACTCTGCCCTCTCCTTTGCTTCCAAGTGGTCACATGGGGGCAACCCCTGCTGAAACACAGCCCGTTTCACCTCCTACTCTCACCAGCTCCCACCCACCTTCCAGCTGAAACACCCCTTCCTGGGAATGCTTCTTCACCACTGTCACGCTCACACTCTTTCACCTGCATGTGTCTGAATCCCCCACATAACTAAATATTCTGGGGGGCAATGAATTGGTCTGACCAGTTCACAGTGAAACACTGTGCACCTGGTGCCTGCCCATCACTGACAGGTGCTCCATGAGGAGCCATAGGCTCATGACCGTCCACCTCCACTGAGCAAAGTTCACAGGAGAAGAACACAGTGGCAGCGTGAGTACAGAAGCCGCCAGGCACTGGGCTCAACACCATGGGCAACATGCCCTCCTTCATAGGTTTGGCTCATTTAATCTGCACTCTTTCGACACATTTCAGCTGCCACCCCCCACCCCACGCTCAGCCAGTGGTCTTTGCACTTTATTGAACATATAGAGGGAAATTACTTAAGTCCAGCCAGACATTATGCCGACCCTAAACCCAAGTCTCGATGTCCATCAGGAATACCACCTCCACAGTCGGCCCTGAGGGTCTAGAGGGTCTAATCCCAAACGGGCTCCACGTCCTCTCCACTGAGGGATTTTGCCTAGGACTGTCATCTGTTAAAAGTCTCTTCTTTACAAAAATGCATGAAATACCACTAAACAAACTAGTAAACAGAAACGTCATTTAAATTGGAGCCAGGGGACCAGGAGGGAGACCTCTGGCACCCTACTCCTCGACAGCAATCACAGAAACAACAGGAGATGTACATTTGCATCCCCAACAGGGAGAACTTTATTACCTTACTACCCAGCAGGAGGAAGGGAGAATTCCTTCCTGCCGGGCAACAGCCCAGCCAATGAGAGACTCACGACTCAGCCAGTGGAAACTCCCAGTCTCCTCCAGTGGACATTTTGTTTGTAACAGCCCCTCCCAGCTCCCCTCTTCTCCTCTAAAAATGTTCCTCTCCTTTGTCCTCCAGACCTGCCTGTGGCTCGCCTTAGATGGCATGTCCTGAATTACAATTCTTTGCTGTTACTGAATAAACCCATTCTGCTGGTAAAGTAACAGGGTGCTTTGTTGTTTTAGGTCAGCAAGGTCTAGCGAAGCAATAGAAAACAGCAAAAATGAAACTCACTTGAAATTAGGAGCTACTGACTTATTAGTCCACCTATTATCACATTATTTTGAACACAGTAAGTACCCAGGAAATGTTTGCTGAACTGAATAAAAAATACTAGTCACTTCTTGCTATCTGAAAGTTCAGCTTAATGGGTTGAGGGCCCTTTCTCTGATGGTTAGGCATTGGCAGTTAGCCAATAAATCCTTGGTTCTCAGACGCTCAATAAGTAGGTTTCAAAGATTTTCCTAGGATAGCATGGGAGTTACTTGAGCAAGAGGAGGGGATAATATGAGAAGAGAGAAAGACTGGTGGCTTTTTGAGGGCTAGGCAGAGGGCTACCCATTAGCTTAAAAGAAAGACAGCAGATTTAGCTCAACATTAAGAAAACAGGTCATTTTCCCCTTCTCATAACTCACACTAGAACTGCTTGTCCAAGGTAAAAATTTAATCCCGTTCTCTTATTACCAAGAACGCTATGTTCAGTGGGCTCTTCGCATTTCAGAAAGTTGATTATTTAAAAAAGAGGTTTTGATGAGCTAATAACAATTTTCAAAAGCTATGAACTTGGGAATTCCCTCATAACAAACTCTAGAACAAAAAGCTACTTTGTTAACAAAAAAGATAGCCTGCAGTAAAAATAGCACCAAACCAAGATTTTGCAGCTCGGTAGGATAAAGTACCAAAAATAAGTTTATGCCTCTATGTCCAGAGAGAGAGAGATGTTCCAGCAATTACATTTACGTAAATAATCAATTTAAATAATCCAATTCAAAATTAAATTGCATAACATAGAATACTTAATTGGAATTTTTAAAATAAATATTTCAAAGGAAGATTCTAATTCCATTAAATATATATATATATATGAAAAATATAAAGTATTAGCTCCCTGGGAAAATGTAAAACAAATGAGTGTACTGCAAGTACAAATATCTCAGTACACATTCTGACAGAGAAATTCATCCTACAGATGGTAAACATATAAATCATCATAGATTAAAGAAGCATGCATGAAAAGTTAGCAAGCAAACTGGGATTATAATGAATTCTAAGCATTTCTGTATTGACAAAAATCACCAAACAAAATAAAGAACATTACTCTGTATTGAAATAAAGCACTTTGTGGAGCAAAGCTTGAAATGCCTCTGGGGACCCACTGGTGCAGTAAATTGCACAGCTCTCACGAGTCTGGGCGTGCCATGCTGCGGGACACAGCCAGGCCACTGCCATCTGTGACTGTGACATAAGTTAATGACCGTGTTGTTATAAATATAAGTATCATTAGAAAACAAGAACTACCCCCAGATAAGATGGAACATGAGAGATCCTCCCCAGAGCGATGGATTAAATGGCAATCCTCACCATCCCGGGAGACACAGAGAGTAGTTTGGGGAAACAGAACCATTAATTAAGCGATACCAAAAAAGAAAAAAAAACAAAACAAAGCAGGAAAGAAACAGCCTACGGCTTCTCCCAAACCAAATGGATGAAGTGGAAGCTAGTGCCACAGAGACTGATGAGCCAATGGTTTCTGCCCCTGCCTCTCTCAACTGATGGAGCCATTGTCCATGATTCAGGATTGTAAAGACAAGGCAGTGACAGAAGAAAATGGTGGTCCCAAGGTCAAAGGCAGAGAAGGGCTCTCTGAGCCTCAAGGAGGCAGCATCGAGGGAAGATGCTGGTTTATCACACATAGGGCACACCAGGGGACACAGTTCCCATCAAAAAGTAAACCAAGTGTCAACTGTATGTCACAAAGAACAGAACAGACCCTAATAAATTTAAGGTCAAATTCTTCCTCCAAAGTAACAAATTTGTAATGCATGTTGGCAGAGTGAAAATTTCCTTCAGTAAATGCAAAGCAGGAGCCAATGGTCCTGGGTGCACAAACACCATGGTCTCTTCATCAAAGGATCACAGAGAACTGCCAGGCCTGAGAGGTCACCTAGGACAACCTCATGGCCCAGGTGGAGAGAGACCACACTGGGTTCCCTTGGGACTCATCTTAAGGCTTCGTAACGATGCCATTGAGACACTGCTCACTAAGCCACAATGTCCCCCCAAACAAACTTCTCAAAAAACATACCCAAAAAACATCCTAGCATCATGGATCGCTATGCTTCTTTGAAACAAAGAACTTGCTTTATCCAATGAGCCTTGGGAACCAGGCAACTGGCTAGGATTCCCTTTTCCTGTCGGCTGCTGTATACACAGCAAATGGCTAAAATCGGGCACAGCCCCAGTGCATGCCCAGACTCAGTGTCCTGTCAGCTCACACCCACTTCTTGCCCGCGGGCCTACTTTTCTTCTTCCTTATTTTCCTCACTTCTAACTAACACATTTGTTTTTGTACTCTCTGTATCCTTTTCACCAACTTTAAATGCATTTTAGAACTAAGCAACATATAAATTTTAAATAAGTAAACAAATATGAAAAACACAAACTCATTCATTTTACAAGTGGGAAAATTAAGGTCCAAAGAACTGCCAGTAGTATCATGGTACTAGACAAAACACATGCCATGCTAAATGTTCGGTAATAAACTGGACAAGTGAAACTAAGAATACATGTTTATTTGCATAGTGAAAAATGATATTAAATCAGCTTGTGATTCCTTGGGGAAAATATTTTCTATTTTATTAACAACAGAAAATGGATATCTGCTCCTGCGTAGGAGCAAAACTCGCTGGAATGTGAAGGGAGTTTGCAGGGTTCTGGTGACCAGCACTACTCATCACAGGTACTCCAAGATGAGGCCAATTTAGGAAAAAAGCATTTCATGTCAGGGAGCCCGCCAAAGGCCACATCCATATGTCACCAAAGGTGGAGTCATAAATTATAAAGCAGGCCCTGTCTGCCAAGGGCCTGCTCTCTGCCACAGACTGCAGGTGCAAATTGCTTCTGAGGCCCTTGGGAACATGGTAATGAATACCCTTGAGGGACATCCTGAATATTTACCAGAAAGAAGCCTGAAGGATTCCAACGGGGACGGCCACAATTCACCTCAACAAAAACTCCTCGAATGTTAACCATTTTAGGGATCAAAAATGAACCACCCATAGTCACAAGAATCTGAAATCTAGTGAGGGAAAAAAATGTATGCACCTTGTATACAAGGAAGAACGAGATGATCGCTGAGACAGAGGCACAGAAGAGTATGAAGCGCTGAGAGGGAACACAGTTTCTTCTGGAAAGAAGCTAGGAAACCAGGAAATAAACTTTCTGATAATGATTTCAGTAGCTTCATAAAATGCGCTGCGCATTTTCTTCTCTACCTTCTGTTTTCAGGGACAACTTGTAAAAGATCAAAAGTGACTGTTGCTTAAAAATTTACCAGAAATCACCTATACCATTTTCCATAGAGATTTTGGGGAAAAAAGTCTTTCACTACTATTTCCCTGATTGGTTTAAGCATATATTGGTCTAACCATGTTCTCTATTTCTTCTCATGACAATTTTGAGATTTTTATATTTTTCCTGAAAAGATATTAATTTTGTTTAGTTTCCATCCCTGCCCCGCAAATTTATTTATATTTATTTCAATGCTGTTTTCATTGGGAATGTTTTTGCTTTGTAGCTGTTTCCCTCATCTCCTGCTCGCATTTATTCTTTCTTCCTGTTCAGTCTATCAAAGGTCTGTCTTTCAAAGGTCTAGTTTTTTTATTTTCTCAACATTCTTTATCATTTATTATTATTTTGTTCTGTGTTTTATTGCTTTAGGTACTTGCCTTTATTATTCCCCTCTTTCTGGTTTCCTTGAATTTTGTTTTGTTGTTTTTTTTTTAAACCAACTTTTGACTTGAATGTGTGGCTCATTTATTTTTTACCCTTTCTTGTTTACTGATAAAACCCCTTCAAGCACTGCTTGAACTATACCCCACAGTTCTGACATTCAGTGTTTTCACTGTCTTTCAATTCTAAATGTACCATTTCATTTTAAAATTTCCTTTTTAACCCAAGGGTTATTTAGAAATGTGTTATTTAACCTGTAACCACAGGGGCTTTTGTTGGTGGGGGCACTCCCATTTTGTTAGAAACTTCTGACTCCATTGCGCAGCACGGAGAGAACCTAACATGCATCACTTTCATCCTTGGGAATCACTGAGGGTCCTTTTTGGCAGAATACATACCTATTCCACATGAGACCCCAAAAGCCACATTCTCTGCTTGCTGAGTGTACAGTTCTAGGCATATTTCTAACAGTGCAAGATTTTTAATTGTGTTGCTCAGGTCTTCTCCATGTCTGTTTACTTTCTGACTGCAGGATCTATGCTCCTGAGAGCAGTGTGTTAACAACCTTCAGTACGGTCGCTGATTTCCGCTCTCCCTGCAGCGCTGTCCGCTGTTCCTTGGTGTATTTTCGGGCTGTGTGTTAGACACCTGTGTTCTGGCGATTGCACCTTCCCTGTGTTCCTGCTGTTCTCATGTTCTTTTTATCTCTTTCTAACAATTCCTCTTTTTCCCTTATAATATATTTACTTTAAGTTACTGCTACTTTCTCTTGGATCCTATTTGTGTGGTCTATCTCCTTTCCATCCTTTTATTTTCAACCTTTCTCTTTCTCTGCCTCTCTTTTGAAGTATATTTCATGTAGATAACTCACTTTTGCATCTGGATTTTCCATCCAGCCTGAGTGCTTCTCTTCACAATGGACAAGCCAGTAACATTTACCAAAATTACTATCCTAGCGGATTCTGGTCACTTTTTTCACATTTTCCATTTAATGTACTTTTTGTTTTCTTCCCCATCCCACCCACCTTTCCTATTTTTGATTGGAGAGATCACGTTTTCTTCTGCTAGTTTTCTGTACACACAGTGGCTGCTTTTTCGATCTGTGCTAACGTTCATTTATCTCCACTGTCAAGTCCCTCTGGTTTCCCCTTAACTCAATAATGCAGATAATGCCTAGAATTTTAGTCCTGGGTCATTTTGTCTATAGAGTTTCTCTCTCTATCCTTTTTACTTAGTTATTGTTTTGGTCCTTGATTTTGGCCCAGCCCACATCACAAACCAAAACCTGAGTCACCATGCCTTACAGGAATGCCTGTCGAGGAAACTCACACACCAATCAGTCCTCCACCCAGCCTGGCTAACTCACCTGACCCCAGAAATGAGGCCCCGCCAGCCTCCCAGGGACCCTCCAGCCTCCTTGTCAACCCTGCCTTTTTTCCCTGTTGCTCCATCTAATGTTCCATAAACCCTCCTCTTGCCCCAGAGCCCTCAGCAATGATGCTCCCCGGCTTGTGAGCCACTGTGCTCCCTGAGTCCATGGACTGTCTTCTCTTGAGTAAAGGATCTCCAACTCGCTAGTAAATTGTCGTATCTTTTCTTGTCCTCTGTAGCACTGCCAGGCTTGCCCAGGGGTGTGCTCCTCCAGACTCCCCTCACCACTCAGGCTGCCGTGTGCTCATTACCCTGCGCACCTAAATGCTTCTCCCAACACATCTCAGGGTGGGTCTTCACCCAGAAAGCTTTATAAGGCCTTGAACTGATGAAGATACTTACTCGTGTGACAATTTGGCTGAAAATAAAGTTTAAGGGGTGGGAAAGGGGAAAGCAGAACTTAGTGTGAATGCGCTTCAGGCCAGTGAACTGTATGCTAAAATATGGTTAAAATGGTCGATTTTACGTTACACAGATTTTAGCACAATTAAAAGGAATAACTAAAAACTACTCTCCTCCAGACCCTCATGACACCTCTGGTTACCTCCCCCATGGGGGCACAGCCACCTTCTCCCCAGCCACACAAAAGACAGAGCAGCCTCAGGATCTGCAGGGGAGCCTCGCATTTCCCTGCTAGCTCCCAGTGCCCCATCACCCCGGGTTTCTGTCCTTCCTTCCTCAGAGTCCTGGGACTAGGAAGTCAGCAGCCTAGGCTAGTCTACAATCTTGGCCAGGACTGAGAGCTCACATACCACTTTCCACATGTAAAACCTAAATAGGAATGTACCAAAGTATTTTCTCCAATGAGCATGTTTCACCTGAATAAACAGAAAATGTTCCTTTAAAGATCAGGGTCAAAGCTGATCACGGCAAGCTATTTTTAGAAACTATACAACAGGGTCAGAAATCCTGCGAGAGGCTCTGCCTCACGCTAGGACCATCTCCCAGGAGGGTGCTGTGCAGCTCCCCGGCATCCAAGTTCTGCTCCCCGGTGAACGGCGGCCAGAGGCAGCGTGCTAGACACAGCACCGCGTCCCGTCCCGAACCAACGCTGTAAATGCAGCTGCAGGCTGTTAAGAACCGGACACCTAAAATATTTATTATGACTGCACAGTTTCTCTGTATTTCCCCCACTGGCATTTTTTGGTTATATTAATCTTTCTCAATCCATTTTAACTAGAAAAATGAAAGCAAACATGAACTTAAAAAGAAAACATTGAAAAGACAGTGAAATACTCATAACTTACAGATTCCTTATAAAAATATGTTCCACATGCAAGGCCAGCCCTATAATGAATCTTGTTTAAACCCATATTCAGAAAACCTAGTTAGCTTGCTTGTTAGAAACAATGTGTTCTGCAAGGAAACACAGGCTCCTTGTAGCTTGGCCTCTAATAACATCTCCTGCTGCTTCAAAATATAAAGTGTGAAGGCTATGTGTAAACTGCACAGGGAGGAACTGAAGCCATCAAATTCAAATCCAGGGGCCCAGTCTTGATTCATAAATGATTTAAATGATTTACTGAGCACTTACTATGTGCTAAGCATTATGCCGGGCCAATAACTACCACTCAGGAAAACAAACGCTGGCATACCCCGATGAGTAAGTGTCTGCAGGAGCCGTCTGCCTGGGGGAAGCGCAGTCATCGCCAGAGCGTCGTCCTCCCACGACTTCCAAGTCCCACAGCCCTGCCTGGTCTCTGACATGTGGACCCACGCCTGAGACACGGGAGTAAATAAGTGAGCGGAAAGGAGACGGTGTCCTTCTCTCCTCCCCCAGAAGCTCCCCCCGATGCCTGAAGACAGCAGAAGCCACCGGGAGGCGGCCCAGAAGTGTCCCGACACTAAGGCAGCCTGGTGTCCTAAAGGCAGGATGCAGGCTTTGCACCGTGAGGGGTGTGCTAGGGATCTGACCCTAACAAGTGCGAGGGAGAGTGAAGAGGGAGGGTCCTGTAACTCTGGAGACAGATCAGGAGCCATGAAGGCTTCCAAGCATGCCTGCTCTGGAGCAGACACCATCCTCCCCCACCCTCACCGTGCTTACACCCAGGGGCGTATTCTGCAGGGGAGGGGTCACAGGGCGGGAGAGACAACAAACACCTTCAACATGTAAAATATATAGCATGTAGATGTGATAAGAATCAAGAAAAACATAAAGCGGGGAAGGGGGATACGCTTGGTGGCAGGTGTGAAGTTTTAGACAGGAAGGATGACACCACAAACGTGACTTCTGAGTAAAGAGCCAAGTGTAGGAGCCAACCCTCCAGATGTCTGGGGTAAGAGCAGGTCTGACAAATGCAAAGGACTGAAGTAGCAATTCAGGCACTGGAGGAGCAGGGCGGAGGCCAGAGCGGTGGGAACGGGAAGCCAGGAGGAGTGAGGTCACGGTGAGGTACAAGCAGGGCCCTGCAGGTCCTAGAGAGGACTCGGCCTTCACTGTGCTTACACGGGCGGGATGTGCAGAGTGAGACCACAACCTAACCTGCCAAGTGGAGAATGGGCCGGGGGGCAGACACAGGGACATCACTTGACTGGCTACAACAAAGCAAAGCTGGCCATTTGCGATTGGCTGCCCTTAGTGTTTTGATTTTGTCACCCTGATGCATTCACAGGCTTTGGTTTTGGTCTGCTTACTTAGGCCACCAACATTAGAGCCACCTAGTCTAACAGACTCCTTGTGTGATTAATTTAAGAGATGACGGTGCCAGTCTGGTAGTAGTAGCCAGGGTGGTTCAAAGTGCTCTGATTCAGAACATGTTCTCAAGGCAGAGCCAACAGTGATCTCTGATGGAATGGATGCAAACTGCAGGAGAAAGAAACAAGCCACGAATGACTCGACAACCTTTCTGCCCAGCCAGCTGGATGGACAGAGTTGCTGATAAATAAGATAATGAACTGAGGGGGAGAGCCAGAAGACATACATCTGAGTGTCATTAGCACACAGGTAGTGCTTACACAGAATGTAATTAACCGGATATCTGTGTATCTCAGCAGCAAGACAAGTACCCCAGAGACGGGTTTGTCAGGGGTGTTCAGGAGACACACAGAGCATTTTTCAGAAGAATGATATTATTTTATGGTAAATAACATTTAAAATAATTTTGTGCTAAAACAAACATTCCTAATATGAAGTAGGATTTAAAGTGTGTATGAGCTTTTAAGATAAAACACCAGGCTTCAAAGGAGCGAGCTTGTGGTGGGTGGCTTTGAGATGCACACTGCTCTCCGGGGGCTGTGCTTCTCTCTTCTGCCAAGACAACTCTTCTCTGTGTTCTTCCAAGTTCTGAGGAGCTCGGTACCTTCTAAGTCTATTCAGCTTCAGTCTTCCTGAAACATTTATTGAGTGTCGAGCACCCCCCTGGAACCTAGGATACAGCCTGAACAAAGCAAGAGTCCCCTCCCTTGTGAAGTCTACAATCTATGTTGATGATATTTCAGTACGTCTGTGATTGTTTTGTTTAGGTGAGTTTTTAAAGGGAGAAAAACACAGTGTCATCTCTATTTAAACTTTGCAGGTTACTTTGGAGGTTAAGTATTTATGATTGTTAAATAGTTTAGAAATTGTTAACAGATACACAGGTGAATTTACACGACACAGCTTTTACAGCAGGGCTTCAGACAGATAAGAAAAAGCTACCACAAGATGCTCAGGAGTGGATCAGGGAAGAGTACAAATGAATGGCTAACATTGGAGGACTCCAATTACTACATCTGGGCACGAAATTGGTCCCCAACGTGTCCTGGCACTAAAGAAAAACTTAAAGTGTGCATCTTTTTGTTTCCTGGCAAAAGAAACACAAAAATTCATTGGCAGAGAAAATGTTTCCAGGAAATGGAAAATATTCTTCCAGGGTTCACAGTGGTCTTCATGGAAGCCATGCTGGTAACGGAGTGGACAAAGCCATCCACTACCATGTTACAAAGGAGACGACTGCATTGTTCAAACCGACACTTCCTGTGCTGATGAGCTAACAAGTCGGACTGTGTAATAACAATAAATTACTCAATTGCAAAAATCATTATTCTGTACCGTTTGGGAGTCTGTTTCCAAGTACACCCTGTTTCCAGGTCTGACTTTTGCAATACTAATAAAAGCAACTACGTATCTATCACAGTTCCATCCAGCATCTGTGTTACAGACTCAAGGCTTCAGAGAGAACCTTCAGCCGGAGAGGGCATGCTTTCTGTTTTCACTCTTGCATTTTCAAAAGAATGCATCCTGTGTATAACAGAAAACTTTAAAACATTCAGCCATTGTTCTAACACTCATTAATCAGAAGCCTGCTTTCAAACAGTCTTAGATATGTGACCTCAACTACAGTAGGAAAAACTGATTATATGAATTTATAGTGGAATGCATATTTGCCTAATAAAAATGCATATGAGAAGCATACAAATATTATTCCTTGTTTAAATATTATTTTAAAAATATTTTCAACTGCTTCTAATATAGATTGGTTTGTTGTTAACAGAAGGGGGAAAAAACCTACTGAACTCAAAAGCTATAACAACTAAGCATAACTTTAAATTGTTCCCAAATTCACAATTTAACTGTTATTTAGCTATCTTGCTCTGATAACTACCGCCACGGCCTGTAGCAGCCCCTGGTTCCCAGTGGTCACTCTAACAGCCGAGTCTGGGTCCCCCCACCACCAGCAACGCTCTGTGCCTCTGTCCACACTGCTGGGCCGTGCCTGTCACTGCCCCCACCCCACTGACTGGGAAAGGTTTGGGAATGTGACCCAAACCAGGCTAACCTCATCCTTCCCTGGGATCCTTTCAAACAAGTCATCCATGAGGGAGGTCCCCTTTCCTCCGGACTGAAGGACTGCCAGGATGAGACCCAGAGGCTGCCATGATCCCACCACAGGCAGTATGGAGAATTCTCAGCTCCAGCAGGACCCAAAGTTTAAGAAGAAAAAATAAGAAATGTGTAAGAGGACTGTGTCCCAGGTTCCAGCCTTGGAGACCCCCACAGTTCCTTTGACCCTATTACCTACTCCAAGATCCTTCCAAGAAATCCTTTGTGCTCCAGTAATTTCTTTGAGCTATATGAAATCCCCATTTCTGTAAATCAAAAGTGGTCTCATCCATTGGCTACTGGCAACTTCAATTGGTTACAACTGACAGGTCACGTCCAGTTTATGCCATTTGGAACCTAAAGAGTCGCTGGGACTAAACTGCCAGTACTGAATGAGACTTTCAAACCATGTGACAGAAACAGGAAAAAAAAACTTTATTACCTAAAATTGATCATTGCTGGTAAACAAGATATACAGACATACGTACACACATGCTTTTAAGTTTACACACAGCATGAATCCCATGTGCTGAGTAAAACTACCAGCAATGCAGTGTTTCAGAATCACGTGGAAGAGCAGATCGCTGGGAACACAGGATCTGGAATCACACTGTCAGGGTTCAGCTCAAAGTAACAAGTTCTCAAAATTTTTAATTGAAAATTTTATTGAGATGCTTATAGATTCACACACAGTTGTAAGAAATTATACATATTCTGAGTACCCTTTACTCAGGTTTTCTGCAACAGCCATATCTTGCTAAACTATAGGATACTGGGGTCAGGATTTGATATGTACATATTCCAATGGCTCTTAGATGTCCCCTGTTAAACTTGTGCTTGTGTGTCTGTGTGTAATTCTACAACTTCAGCACACGTGTAGGCTTATGCATCCATCACCACAGCCAATACAGAACATTTCCATTACCGCAAGGATTCCTGGTGTTTCCCATTTGTAACCACAGCCACTATCCTCTATCAATGTCCTCAATGATTATAAAACTCTTCAAATAATCTCTTTCTTGACTGAATTTTGGTGGTTTATAGTTTTTGACAAATTGGTTTCTTTCTTCTTAGTTGGCAAATTTATGGGCATAAAGCTGTCCTTTATTGTACTTTCAATGGCTTCCAGATCTGTAGTGTTATCCTTTGTTTCATTCTTCATATGAGTGATTTGTGTCTTCTCCCTTTTTTTCTTTCTGTCTTGCTAAAGGTTAACCAATTTTGTTGATTTTTTTAATAAAGAGCCAGCTTTTTGCTTCACTGCTGTTCTATTTTCAATTTCATTGACTTGTACTCTCCATTATTTTCTTCCTTTTGCTTGCTTTGGGTTTTTTTTTTTTTTTCTCTTTCTAATTTCTTGAGGTAGGAACTTAGATTATTTTTCAGACCAGTCCTCATTTTTGATGTACAATTTTAGTGCTATAAATTTCCCTCTCAAAAGTGCATTACCTGCATCCCGCATATTTTGATAAGCTGTGCTTTTATTCCCATTCAGTTCTAATATTTTTATTTCCTTTAAGATCTCTTTGACCCATGTATTGCTTGGAAGTATGTTGTCTCATTTTCACCAGTCTGGAGGTCCACCTGTTGTCTTTCTGCTACAGATTCCTTGTTTTACTTTACTGTGGTCAGAGAACACATTCTTCATGAGTTCAGTTGTTTTAAATGTGCCGAGGTCTGATTTAAGGCCTAGGATATGCTCCATTTTGACAAACGCCCCATCTCTTGAGAAATCCGTGGTCTGCCACTGTGGGTGGAATGTTCTAGAAATGCCATCAGGCTGCTGGCCAAACGTGCTGTCCAGCCCGTCCACATCCTTGCTGATTTTCTCTCTAGGCAGTCACCCCATCTAGGTTTGTGGGCTGTGGTTCCAATGACAGTATAATTTTCAGGGCCTCTGCAGTGTTCTTTGATCTGCTTCATTATCTTTGCCAACAGGCTCCCACTGGAGCCTCCTAAGAGGATGGAAGGGGCTTCCCCAGGCCCAGCCGCCTGGTGTTCCTCAGTGGGAGGAGAGTGCTTTGTCCTGAGCCTGGAAGAAGCATCCTGAGACCATGTCTCACTGTCACAGGACCCCCTCACCTGTGTCCCGGCTGTCCTGTGTCTCTGGGCAGGGAAGGGTAATCTTAGGTCCATGAGGACAAAGCAGCTACTTGGTTGGGACATTTGTTGTGGCAGAACTCCTGTTGCAGGAGCTGCTAAGTGCTCAGGTATCTCTCAGTGACAGGGACTGTCTCAGGCCTGACAGGAAGGAGACTGACCGATGACTCCTGGAGGGGCTTCTACTGATCCCCCTTGCCAGTGGTGTCAGGCTTGCTCCTGTTTGATTTGGGAAAGGAAGATGCCTACCTGAGCTGCCTCTGTTGCTAGTTTAAGGGATCAGAAAATGCAGGCCTCGCTGGTTCTTGTGTTGGCTGGGGAATGCAATACACCTACCATCATATGGTTCCTCCAGTCCAGAGGACCCAACCAGCTTGCCTGCTTCTCACCACCTTTCAGAGGCCTCCTTTTAAGCCTTTTGCACTATTTCTAAGGGTTATAGTGGTATTTAGTGGGGAGGGGAAGTGAGAACCATATCTGTGCCATCTTGGAGAGACTGGGAGTCTCAAGTTTCTAGTTACGACATTGAATAAAATCTAAGTCTCCAATCCATCACTAAAAAAAAAAAACTGTCTCATAGATTGTAGTGAACATTAAATACATTCCACAAGTAAAGCTCTCAATCTCAATTCACTGCCTTCTATGAAATAAGCACTCAGAAAATGTCAGCTACTTTTACAAAATATAAAGCAATAAATTGTGAAAAAAATATGAATAGAAAAGGCCAGAGGAAATCCATTAACTATACCTCTAGATGGTAGGGTCATGGGTACCTTTAAATTTCCTTCTTGCATATTTCTCTGTATTTTCCAAATGTTCTATAACATGTTTTAGTTTGATGATAATTTTTTAAAATAAGCATAAACTAAATCTTTATTTTATCCCTTATTAATTCTTATATTAAATACTTTCTTCACCATCTTCAAATAAATGAGGAAGATGATGAATGGAACAGTAAGATCCAAACTTACCTTTCATTTCTGGGTTTGTAAGACATCAGAATAAAATTATTCAAGCTCATTTAACCACTGCTGCTTTGTTCTGAGAATGTGATGATTATTTCAAAGTCTTTCACTTCCCTCAACACCTGCAGTGACTTAATTAGCAACCTGCATGACTGCTGAGACCAGTGAGGCACAGCCACGAGGGAGGTGGGGTCCTGCTCTGTGGTCAGCCCAGCTCAGAAACATGGCTTGGAATCAACAGACCAGGAAGGAGCTGTCTAAAATGTGACTCAGGGAATGAAATGAAAATAATTACTTTCAAAGAAAAAAGGTGTATCATAAAACTGACATATTAGCAAATTCTGCCTTCCTTTCAGACTGTGTCAGCCTGGATGCAAGGGAGAAGAGGTAGGCAGCAGCCTGGCCAACAGGGGAAGCGGAGTTGCTCAGTGACCATCCCTTCAACAAACACCTGTGAGGGCCTGGGACCTCAGCTTCCAGGACCAGGAGGATCCGAAAGGGTAAGATCCTACATTTAGGAGTTGCATCACACTGAAACCTTGATAAAACCAGTACTTAATTTTCTCAATTAAGAGTTTTTTAAAGATTGATAACGTAAGTCACAACTTCTAGGTCTAAATAATTCCCTTAAGAAAAATTTTCTTTTAAGGTTATCCATTATATAAAACAAATAAATTCAGGGGGAAGTGAGGTCAGCTAAATTGATGTTTCTGGGGGAGGGCTTTGGATAGCTTTAATCCCAGGAAAAAAAAAAAGAGACTGGGGAGGCATGAAAGTGAGCTTGAAGTTTAACTGACTCAAAAATTATTAACATAATCGTGTATAAATACGTACATAATTAAGCCATCAAAAAGCAGGGAAACGTCACTGAAGGTTGAGTCCAACTCCAGGCTTTCCTGACCTATAACACAAGGCAGAAACACTGCAGCTGATCCCCTATTTGGATCTGAGAACTCTGACCAGGGTAATCTTGGCAGATCATATTACATATCGACATTAAACATTTCTTTTATTTCAAATACTATAAAATAATACACAGATGCTTATTTTAAATAATTCACATACCCGTCAGGTACTGACACATTAAAGTAATATGACCTATATTAATAAATATTGCATTATAAACATAGACGTGCACTTTCTTTTTTGCTGGGATGTAACTCCTGAAAACATCTACTCCTGGCAAACAATTGTTACAATAAATGAAATACAAATGAATGAAAAGGAAAGGCTCTTTAAACAAAAAAGAAAATTCAGTTTGCATGATTTAAAAGTAGGTGAGGACCTGTACACCAGTAACTGACTGGACTTCAATTTAAAAAAAAAGTAGGCAAGGTCCTTAAACAGGCTGTTCTTTTTGCTACCCTGCTAACAAAAGTACTAAAAGCTGGTTGAGTCCACCCAACACTTACACAATTTATTTTAAGCTTTTCACTTCTTTTAACAATCACGAATGATAGAGGAAGGTTTAAAATAAGCTAGTATGTGCATTTCAACTAGGCTCCAGAGCAGAATTGCAAAAAAATTATAAATAGCTGATCTTTAATAGAGGAAAACATTTCCTAGAAATACCAAAACATGAAAATAGAAGGAAACATGAGTTTCTACCAGAAATATTTTCTTAAACTATTACTTGTCATAGTAACAATATTAATATCACACAAAGCACTTCAAATTTTACTTCACATTTTAATGACCACAAGAGAGTTTCAGAAAGCACATGTCAAATGGACATGATCAGCACAAGAGAATTCCTGCACGTTCCCAAGGTTCACTCTTAGTCGTCATCCATCAAGTGTTAAGGACGGAGAAAAACCAAACTAACACATGATAGACGGGCAAAGAAGTATTTCAAATAATACTATTCCAATAAAATCAGAGAAGGAATAACAAGCATCCAGTGATAACCAAGGAGAGGTTTTAAAGACAGAGAGGGGGTGAGATAAAAGCTTTACCCAAGTGGCCATTAGGATGACTCTGACCCCATCCTTCATAATGTGTGCCACACTCGTAATTTTCACTTTGCAATAATACGTTGATTTTTAGTATATTCATTGAATACTGAAGACTCTATTAGAAAAGGGAAGAAAATGCACATTACTAAAACATAAAGGTTAAAAAAGTTCCAGGCACTGAAAGATTGTAGGTTTATTTAAACAGCACAAGAAACCTAAAATCTGCAAACTCTTTAATAAATCATTTGTTATCTGTATCATCCCTCTCTCTATATATACAGATATATTGAGATACACATATACATTGAGATACACAAAAATACATAAAATTTTATATTGTGATATATAGGTAAGAATGTGTATTATACATACTTACATGCAAAGCTGAAAACTCACATTGACCTTACAGATGCCGTGATGGCTGTGACAGCTGTGCTGATGACTAACAGTACGTCATGTGTGTGGTATGTAATGTCTCCAAGTAGGTCTAAGGAGACTGTAAGTGAAGACGCACTGCTTTAATTCACTGCTGCATGCACCGAAATATGTTTTTCCTTTCTGGCTAAATTTGGCTTAAGGAGAGAATCGGTCTATGCCAGGAAAAATGAGTCATGACTCAGAACTCTGTTCACATATAAATTTGTTTGCAGTAAACAGGACAGGAGTAAAAAGCAGTACCTTTACATGCATTAATAAAGCCATTTACAGAAAGATGACAGTGTTACTGTTAGGGCCAACTTAAACAAGTCCTATAATTCTCACTTATTTGTAGTACGACAGTCTAAGTGTGTGCTAACAAGTAAAGTGAAAACCAAACCCCCCCAGTGCATGGAAACCAGATAACTCTGAGCAGAGGGTGCAGGCGCCCTGAGCTCAATCTGGTGTGCACTGTGACTGACGGCACATCTCCATCCTATTTCACACTGAGTCCTGTAAGACATTAAACCTCCCTCCTCTGAAAAGAAATTCATCGTCCTTAGGGTAGAAGGGATAATATTTAGCCCAATATTTTTTTTAATTTTTAAATTTTATGTAAAATGGCAACACACAATTCTTAGGTAATTGGTGGGAGTCAAGTAATTGGTGAGATGTCATTATTTCAACTCTCTCTCGTTGGTTATAGACAGAGGTACAAAAAGTGCATGGAAGAAAAATAAATAATACTGTATCAACCCTGCAGCAGCTTCCACATAGAGAATGCATCCTCACAGGAAGAGTAGGACTCACAGAAATTACATTTCATGGCCTTCAGAATTAATTCAGTAAATTCTAGATTCCATCAAAAAGAACTTTATGCATGAAAGATAACCAAACATAAGAGTAAGACTTAGTACAGAACATGTTTTTTATACAGTTTGGGAATATACTGCACTTCCATGGACTAGATGATGGAGAGTGACAGAAACCATGTAGCCGTGAGCTCCACCAAGGGGTGTAACTCACTGATAGTGGAAAGGAGGAGGGGCCCTGGCCTCCACACAGCTGATCTACCGATACTGTGGAAAGAAAACCCCACTGCTGCTGCTCTATGCGACTACACCATAACAGAAGTCTCTGATTAATGCCAGAGAAGGGGATATTTGGGGTCAAAGAAGGGATATTTTCTTCATGACCACATTGATACGTAACTCTGCAACAGATGATAAAAAGGCTAAAAGAATAGTCACTCCAGACTTCACAGGAAGCTCTATGTCAATTAGAAACTTGCCAGTGTACAGAGAGATGAGAGTCCAGTACTTCTCTATAACAAATCATGGTCTATGAACAGAAAAATAGTAAGATATTGAATATAACACGAGCCAAATCATTAAGCTGGCATGGCCTTTCTGAAGGGCAATTTGGAAATTCATTTCAAAGACCTTCAAAGCTGTGAGTATCCTTTGACTCAGCTACTTCACTTCCAGGGATTTGCTCTAAGAAAATAATCATGGATGTCCACTTGTCAATTTAGACATCATTTATAAATACTATTTATAAGGATAAAAAATAAAACAAAATGGGAACAACCAAATTATGAGCAACAGAAAACATTTCTCTCCCCGGTCTCGCCCTCAGGGACTGTGACAGGACAACCTCATCAGCACTGAAGATGCCGCGTGTAGCATGAGACAGACCTGGATTCAGATTCTGCCTCTGCAGCTTGCGTACTTGGAATGTTTAGAATAATAATGCATCCGAAATTAATTTGTGCACGTACAGGGAGAAAGATGCCTAAAATTACCTTCTTCTGGAGGTATGGTCAGTTACATCAAAGACATGTATTAAATAAACCATCTTCTCCGGACTGACTTGTGCCAGCTTTGTCATGTATCATATCTGCATATAAACTTGGACGTCTAAGTAAAATGCTTCAAGAACCGGGGGGAAATTCTTAGACCTATTATTCCACTGGTACTTTAGAAATAACAACCGTTGTCTTTAAAAGAATAAAAGGAAAGAGGGTGGTGGGAGAAACTGGTTATCTTTATAATACATCCTTCAACAAGAGCATGTGGGTTGACATGATCAGAGGAGGTGCTGAGAAGGAGGTGGCTGGACAGAGAGGAAATCAGGGAAACAGAAGCCGTCTTCTAAGACTGAGGTGTATCTGAGACTTAAGAGAGTGTGGAAGTATCCTCACATCTCAAGCTAATCAATATTCTTGGTTTTCCATCCTCGCATCCTCTAGAGAAGCTATGGTTCTAGACAAAAGGGTGAGAAATATGTAGGAAGCAAACTTTATGAGGTAATCTAAAGATGCAGTCAAGGTGAAGGGTGAGCATGGTATCGTGGACTGGGCCAGGGCTTCTCTATCTTTTTCACGTATGAGGATCCCCTTCTTAATGCCAAGAATCTGAACAAAACCCGCGTGGTAGTAACTGGCCTGTATTCACTGGTTGAAAACATACAGAATAAAACCTAGTACAACCACAGTGAAGCTCTCATGTGAGCACATGTTAGTCATAACGGCAGCTACGACGGGCATACGCAGCTCTGCTTTGCTGTCCACAGCTCCCCCTGCCACTCGGGAAGAGCCTTTGCCCAGGATAAGCTTAAAAACTTCAGTTTTATTGTCAAAGATAAATTTTGTTTACTAGATAAAAATATAGCTCTGACCTATAAAATTAATCCATATTTTCTCTTCAAATCAATTATCAATAATAATTATGACTGATAAATGATCACTTTAGCTAATCTTAAGTACTGGGCTATTAAACCACTTGCAGTAAGTATACTAGTATTTTGCATTCAACATTAACTCCTAAACCTATTATTAAGTACAGTTTTCAAAATTCAGGTTAAACCATAATAAAAAATATCAAAAACTCTAAGACTGGACATGATCACAGAGCATTAAAAAAAATGCAAGGGCTGGTCAACTCTGTATGATCTACTTTTTGTAAGTTGAGATTTTCAGGGCTTTTCCTCCCCCACCTCATTCGGGGAGACTGCTGCAGACTAAATGTGTGTAACCCCCCAAAGCCCATGTTGACACCTAACCCCGAGGGTGACAGTGCTGGAGGGGGCTCTAGGAGTTATCAGGGCACACGGGCAGAGGCTTAGCGCCCATACAAAGACGATGGCAGAGAACTCCCCGCCCCTTCCACCAGGCGAGGGTGCTGCAAAAAGATGGCTTCCTTGGCACCAGCACCAGTCCCTCACCAGACCCCGGGTCTGCCAGCGCCCTGGGACTGACCAGCCTCTAGAGCCGTGAGAGATGAACGTCTGCTCTGTGTAAGCCAGCCAGTCTGTGGCATTTTGTCATAGCAGCTGGAACGGGCTAAGGAAATGACTTTATGTATCTTTCTGATATTTATGTTTATGATGATCTTATTGAAATGACGAGTTTTAAATGCTGGCAAAATGAATCAGGTTATACTCTTCATTCCACCAGACCCTAAGAAACAGGTGACCTGAGACTGAGTCCATGAAGGGTAAACTTCAGTCAGAACACACTAACACCTCGGATGTCTAAGTCTCAGGACGCCACCTCTGCAAGACGACGTTTCTACAGCAAAACATGACCAGCATCTTCCCATGAAATGATGGTCTTTACACAGTGACATATGTGCGAAGGCGATGGCGACCTTTCCTTCTCTGAATTCTTAACACTCACCGCACGCACTGGGCGTTGGGACACGCCGCCCTTTTGCTGTTCTCTCCTGTGTCCTGCTCTCCACTCCCGTCCACAGTGGGCCCTGTACACCCTTCACTGCAGAACAAGTGTTCATGGTTCATAACATACAGGATATTGTAAGGTGGTGCTTTTATAGAGCGTTACTTTTAAAAAAAAATGGCTGTGTTACAACAATCTTTTCTGATTCTCTGTGAGGTCACTTATGACCTTCATTGTCTACAAGAAGGAAACAGAGAACGAGAGGGGTTGAGCAACTTACACACTCAAACATTTCTTAAGTAGCATCACACAGATTGAAGCACATTTATTTTTTTCTCCATTTTCAGAGCCCTTTCCTCGCGGTCACTGCTGGTCAGTGTGTGTCCCCGGACTGCAGTCTCACCGCCTGCTGGGAACTGGTTACAGACACAGATGCTCAGGCCCCACTTCTGACCCACTGCAACAAATTCCGGAAGGAGGGCTCCACAGTCTGGGGTGTCAGCAAGCCCTCCAAGCGACCTGGATGCGCTCAAGTTGGAGAAGCGGTGATTTACAACGTGAGGATAATACGTTAAGTTGCTCATCTGATCATGTTTAGCAATTTCACAGCAATAAAACACGTGAAGGCAAGAACACTACAGGTTATGAAAGTCTTTAAATAACCAGATTCCACTAATTCAGGTTCTCCTTATTCTAATACACTCAGTGTAGAATAATTCAAAAGAGGGAAACAGAGACAAAACAAAAATTACGTATTGGGTGCAGATTTACTTTTTCTCATCACTTTTCAACTTTCCAAGTACTCCTGCATTACCCTTCCTACTTGCACCGGCCCCGCCCCAGGGAACAGAGCAGAGGCCCGAGTTCCCAGGCCCGCCCCCCCCCTTAGCCGCTTCCGCCAGCAGCCGCCCTGGCGCGGGCGCGGGCTTGGGCTCGTGCAGTGCGGAGCCAGCCAGAGGGGCCCGCGGGCACCCGGCACCGTGGGAGCGGCAGCCAGCCGGTTCTGACTCACTCTTCCAGTAATCATGCAGCACAGTGAACTGCGTGCTAGGCACACAGGATTCAAAAGCAGCCCTTTGTCCTTGAGAAATCTGCAACTGAGTGGGAAAAATATGCAAATAAGTAGTATTCAAATTACACCCAAAGGATGCGGAGTGAAGGATGGGAGCTCTTGAAGAGAACAGCGGTGAGGAATCCTACACCCCCGTCTTTCGAGAATCAGCTCCACGTTCATCTGCCCCATCCCCCCATCTGCGATGGCACGGTGGCCTGAAGCTGGTTGTTGCCACCACTCCGATTGGCACTCTGCTGAACTGCTGGCTTGGTCCCCACCAGTGTTTCTCTAGCCCCATCAACAGTCTCATGACACTTGTCTGCTTTCCGTCGAATGCTCTTCCACCAGCCACCGTTCTCACCCTGTACAATGTGGAAATGCCTTGAGCAAAGATCTGTTACCCACTGAAATTCTCCCAAGTTGGCTCTGGTTGGAAGAGGGCCTCCGTAAACTGTGATGTAAAAAGAGCTTCTCCACGTGATTTTAATAAAAAGAATTTTAAGTGTAATGTCTGAATTCTCAAATTAAAATGTATCCCAATTTTTCTCCTTTTGAAGTTAGTATTCTTTGAATATTAATGAAAATAAAAAGTAAAATTACTTATGTCATGTACAAATATACGCAATAATCAGTGACATTAAGAGAAATACAAAGTAATAGGTTAAGATTACACATATAAAGGTTATTATATATAAGAATGGGACTGCTAAAGTATAAGTAATAAGAAAAAAATAAGCTATTGATCCTCAGATCGTGAATCTTTTGAGTATCAGTGCTCATGATATGGTCTTTTACTTTAAGTTGTCAAATTTCTACATTAGAATAACACATCAGAATCTGTTTCAAGACGGGCCTGTGAGACTCAAGTATCATCAAAATGTGGTGAGGAAGACAAGAAGCTGTCCTTCACAGTGGGTCTAGGGTTCTTTTTGTAATGGTGACAATAAATGCAATTCTAAGGACACATGATAAATAGGTATTCCATCAGCAAATTCTACCTCATTACATGGGGCTTGAATATAGTTTCCTAGAGCTTGTTCTCTTTTAAAAGAGAAAAGTTCAACATGGAAAGCATGCTGTATGCTAAAACAGAAAAACTAAGCATGGAAAAAGGACTTCCTTTTGAATGTTGGACCACAAGATTTTTCCAATATATAGATTCTGCAATCTCGCCCTTTACTTTTTTGCTGTGCACAGGTTTAACAAAATTAAAGAGAAGAAACTAAAATCTCTGGTCTTAAAGATATAAAATCAACCACCACTTCAAACTGACCCCATTAGGATGACTTTCTTAAAGAACAGTTTTCCACTTTCTATTTTATTCTAACAGCAAAAGTTAAGAACCTACTCTTGCTTTGAGTGCAAAGCTCATTTTTATAACTAGAAGTTAGCTATACAGTGAGAGTTTATTTCCAGTTACTGAGCAGATAAGGAATCTAGCCTCACAACACCTTTGCTCACAAGGTCCCATCCTCTGTAAGAAACAAACTTTCAAGGGCTACTTCTTAACTACTCTTACCCCATGCTCCAAACAGGTTAAAGATCATCTTTTATACCTA
The DNA here is from genome assembly GCF_048564905.1 of Vicugna pacos. Lineage (NCBI taxonomy): Eukaryota > Metazoa > Chordata > Mammalia > Artiodactyla > Camelidae > Vicugna > Vicugna pacos. The sequence continues at coordinate 319,157 of NC_133011.1, forward strand.
CTTCTTAAAATATTTTTTAAAAAGGACTCAGTAGACAGAAAGCTCATCAAATGAATGGGCAAAGTACTGCTTTCAAAGGGGCCATACAGTAGTCAGGCTTCTGGAATACTGGTATGTGTTCTAATGTTTTGATTTGGGTATCAATTACATGTGTGTGTGTTCCATTTGTGAAAATTTATCAAGTGATATATTATTTGTATACCTTTCTGTACATCTATTTCAATAAGAAGCGTGCTTTTGAAAAACAACATTCTGCTTATAATAAAAAAGAAAAGTCTACTAAATGGTTTCCAATGCTAAGAGAAAGAAATGTCCAGAAAAATAATCTGAGCCAGAATCTGCAACGTGAGAAAGAGAAACATGAATCACATCTCCCTAGAACAATATATACTATACTTCACTATGGGGACCAACAGCCCATTTAAACTCATTTCTCTCAAGCTTATCTCCACATTATGATATACATCACATGACTAAAATCCTTGTCACATATGCAGCAATGTGAGACCAAAGGGCTTGAACAAATGGAAATAGGTCATATAAACCCTGAAATTAAAAGGCAGGGAAAGATATTCTACTGGATAAAGCCAACATGGAAAAGTGACCTCAGTCCTACAACAGCAAGGAACTGAACCTGATCAACAGTGAACGAACTTGGAAGTGGATTTTCCTCTAGAAACTCCAGGTATATTATGAGCCACCCAAATGCTGGCCCACGTGAACCATATTTTTTCTTCCTATCTTTTACAGAAAGCTCTAAAAATTCAACAAGTACAGGCATAAAAGGTGATGAAGAAAAAATTACACAACACATTCATTCATTCAACAGGTATTTACTGGGTTCCTATTATACAGTGGGCACCGTGCCAGGTGCAGGGAATAGAATAATGAATAAAGTAATCCTATATTTTGAAGTTCTCAGACTGGTGAAAGAGACTGACATAGTAAAGTATAATGAGGAAGGTACAAAGGTAGGGAGATGCACAGGATACTGTGGAAATCAAGACAATTCTTCACATGGTGGACACCGAAAAGAGGCAAGCTGCAAAGATGTGTTGATACCTGAGCTGAGATTCAAGGAATAAGCTCAAGTTTACCTGGCCAAAGATGGGATGAGAGAAGGGGGCTAGGGGCTGCATTCAGAGCTTAAGGGACCTGCAAAACAGGGGCAAGGAGGTAAAAACAACATAGCGTGCTAGGGAGAAGGGAGCACAATTCAGTATTGTGAGAATGCCAGGTGAAACCAAGAAGAGATTACACAGCAGATAAAACAGGGCTCGGATTATGAAGATCCCCAAAGGTCTCAGTAAGAGCCATTATAAGCAGAGATTCATGGTGAGACTTCTGTTTTGGAAGCTATGTGGAGGCTGGATTTGACCAAGAATTGGGGAGAAAAATCAGTCAGAATGATGGAAGACAGATTGTAGAAATATCTAGAGAAGTAAAATCCAAAGGATTTCAAAACTAATTGGATGCAGCAGGGGAGGAGGAAGAGTCAGGAAGGAAGAGGCAGATTCAAGATGAATCTCAGGATTCTAGCTGAAGTGACTCAGTGGATGGTGGTGACACCAAGAGATGGAAAATACTAGCTAAAACAGGCTAGGTTACAGAAGAATAAGAGAATAGGCTGGGAAGGTGTTTAGTGACATCTAGAGGCAGGCGAATAGCTTCTAATCCTAGGCTCAACTTGCTAAGCTTTGGAAAGCCAAATAAAATTCCTAAGACTAAAAAGTAATCCCCAAGGTATTCTTTGAAAAGGCTGTTAGTCATTAAAATTGCCCAGACAGTAGGTGGAGTCCACATTCAGGTTGAGGCAGTAGAAAAACAGGGAATGTATTTGAAATATCTTCCTGTAGAAACAATGGTTTTATTTCTGTATATGGTGTGAGGTAATGTTCTAATCTCATTCTCTTACACACAGCAATTCAGTTTCCCCAGCACCACTTCTTGAAGAGACTTTTCTCCATTGTACATTTTTGCCTTCTTTGCCATAGATTAACCTGGCCATAAGTATGAGAGTTTATTTCTGGGCTCTCTATTCTGTTCTATTGAACTATGTGTCTGTTTTTGTGCCAGTGCCATGCTGTTTTGATTACTGTAGCTTTGCAGTATAGTCTGAAATCAGGAAGCATGATGCCTCCAGCTTTGTTCTTTTTCTCAAGACTGCTTAAGCTATTTGGGGTCTTTCGTGGGTCCATATAAATTTTAGGATTTGTTCCAGTTCTGTGAAAAATTTCATGGGTATTTTGATAGGGACTGCATTAAATCTGTAGATGCTTTGAGTAGTATGAATATTTTAACAATATTAATTCTTCCAAGCCAATATCATGGGTATCTTTCTTTGTATCATCTTCAGTTTCCTTCATCAATGAGTTCCATTCTTCAGAATGTAGGTCTCTCACCTCCTTGGTTAAGTTTACTCCTAGGTATTTTATTCCTTTTGATGCAATTTTAAACGGGACTGTTTTCTTGTGTTCTCTGATAAGTTCATTCTTAGTGTACATAAAAAGCAACAGATTTCTGTATATAAATTTAGTATGCTATAACTTTACCAAATTCATTTATTAGTTTTAAGAGTTGTTTGGTTGAAGATTTATGGTCTTCTACACGCAGGATGTCATCGGCCAATAGTGAGTTTTACCTCTTCCCTTCCAATTTGGCCATATTTTCTTTTCCTTGTCTAATTGCTGTGGCTAGGACTATAAATACTATGTTAAACAGACGTGGCAAGAGTAGACATCCTTGCCTTATTCCTGACTTGAGAGAAAAGACCTTCAGCTTTTCCCCATTGAAAATATGAATGATGTTATGTGTGAGTTTGTCATAAAGGGCCTTTATTATGTTGAGATATGTTCCCTCTAGACCACTATGATGAGAATGTTTCATCTTGAATGGATGTTAAATTTTGTCAAATGTTTTTCTATTAAGATGATATGTAATTTCTATATCTATTAAGATGATATGTAGTTTTTATCCTTCCTTTTGTTAATGTGTATATCACATTGATTCGCAAATACTGAAATATCTTTGCAACCCTGGAACAATCCTAATTGATCGTGGTGTGTGATCCTTTTTATATATTGTTAAATTCTGTTTGCTAACATTTTATTGATGATGTTTACATCTATATTCACAAACACTGGCCTGTAATTTTCTTTTGTATAGTGTCTTCTGTCTAATTTTGGTATCATGGTAATGGTGGCCTCATAGAATCCATTTGGGAGTGTTCCATCCTCTTTAACTTTTTGAAATAGTTTGAGAAGGACAGATATTAGCTCCTCTTTATATGTTTGGTAGAATTCCCCTGTGAAGCCACCCAATCCTGGACTTTTGTTTGCTAGGATCTTTTTTTTTAAATTACAAATTCATTATCACTGCTTGTAATCAGTCTGTTCAGACTGTCTATTTCTTCCTGATTCAGTCTTGGAAGGCTATCTGTTTCTAGAAATTTATTCATTTCTTCTAGGTTGTCCAACTTGTTGGCATATAATTGTTCATAGTTTTCCGATTTTTTTCTATCACTGTGGTATCCGTGATTGTTACTTCTCTCAATTTTTTTATTTTGCTTATAGGTAGGCAAAGCAAGGTCTGAGTAACATTTTTAAAAGGAAGTCAGAAAAAGATGAAAAATACATTCATTTATGAATTTATTCCCAAAATACATGCTTACTATAGGTCAGAGATGGTACTAGATGATGCAATGTCAACTCTGGCTTGAGGGATTACTGTATTTGAGGTTCTGGTAGGATGAATCAGACCCAAACCTCAGATCAGAGGCTGGAATGAGGAGATACAGATGAAGTCATCTGTTTAGAAACGACAGCTGACAAAGAGTAGATAAGATTATAAGGAAGAAAAGGCCAAAGATGAAACCCTGGGGGGAACATCTACACTTAGGAGATTAAGGAAAGGGAGGAAACAGCATAAAACTTTACAAGTTAATTCCCTCAAAATGCTCAGCTATAATTGATTGAGCATGATGCAAGTTCAAATTTCTGAGAAAGACACACTCTCCAGAATCAAGGAATCTATATACTACAAGAAGAGTTTATGTGTACATAACTATAATACTAAATGGAACTTATAGGTATGCTATGAAAGTTTGGGTACTATTCTAGATTGGGTAAATTAGGGAAGATTCCATCAAGGAGAATGTATCTGAGTTGAGCCTTCAAAGAGGGAAAGCATAGACAAGAAGGTAATGTAATAAAAGGAAATGATAAGCAGTAACAATGGTGGACTTTTGTAATATTTTAGTCAATTTTTGCAGCTACTCTCATTTCATAAAGGAAAATAATAATCAAAAAGTTGAATGTAGGTAAGAGTATGTTATGGCAAAAAAGAGGACACTATTCCTCAGTTTGATGCAGATCCTCTTGATGTTTTCTATGATCAAGAATCAAAATCCAAAGTGGATATTCACTTAGATGTTTATATTTTAGTTGAAGAGGATATACCCATGTATACAAAACATAACAATGCTCTCCTGTAAAACGCTCAGAGGTACCTGTAACAGGGGCAGCCACTGAGCTGGGTAAGCCATAACCCCAACACTCTACAGCAGTTCTCACAGGAATAAAGAAATGATGAAATGTAATTGAAGCACTAAAGGAAAAAACTCAGGTAAGAATAAGTCTTTTTGGCTTTCAAAGATCTCATATTTAAGACTCTGGGCCCTTGCTGCAGAAATCCCACTTCGAACAATCTACCACACAGATACACCAGTGCAAGTGTAAAATTACCCACATGTAAGATTATGCAATATGGACTATTTGGAATAGTAAAAGAACTGGAAATGGGACCGAAGCAATCTGGACACAGGTTGACTAAACTATGGTATATCCATACAATGAGGTACTATGCAAAGACAGTGAGTAGCTGGGGAAGGAGAAAAGAGAGAATCCCTACGTACTGGTATGGAGAGATTTCCAGATTACACTGTTAGGTCGAAAAAAATTAAGTTACAGAAAATATTGTAAGTAATATGCCACCTTTCATACATGACTGGGGTAAATAAGAATATGTGTGTACATTCACTTGTATTTGAGAAAAGAACACAGGAAGTATAGGCAAGAAACCAACAACAGAAGGAGAGAAAATTACAAATCATATTAGTATTCAGAATATAAAAAGAATATCTAAAGAATTCTCACAATCCAACAAAAAGACAATACAATTCAAAGATGGACAAAGAACTTGAAACATTTCTCCAGAAATAATATACAAATGCCTAACGATCACATGACAAGATGCTCAACATCATTAATCATTAGGGAAATGCAAATCAAAATGACCAAGACATACCACTCACACCTACTAGGATTACAAAGGAGAAAAAAAGCACTGGCAAGGATATGGAAACTCTGGAATTCTCATACATTGCCAGTAGGACTAAAATGGTTCAGTCACTGTGGACAACAATTTGACAGTTTTTCAAAAAGTTAAACATATAATTATCACATAATCCAGCAATTTCGCTCCTAGGAATATACCCCAAAGAAATAAAACCAAGTACTCAAACGCACGTACGTGCATTTCATAGCTGCATTATTCACAACAGCCAAAAGGTGGAAACAATGCAAATCGTCATCACTGCAAGAATGGATAAACAAATTGTGGCGGACACATACAATAGATTATTATTTAGCCAGAAAAAGAAATGAAGTACTTATACACGCAACAACATGGATCAACTCTGACAACACTGTTACGTGAAATAAGCCAGACACAGAAGTTCTCATTCTGTATGATTCCATTCATATGAAATACCCAGAATACGTACATGTACACAGACAGAATGTGGATTTGTGGTTGCCCAGGGGGAAGGGCTGGGGGTAGGAGGAGCCGGTAGTTACTGCTAATGGGTACAGGTTCCCTTTGGGTGATGAAAATGTTCTGGAACTAGACAGAGGTGGTGACTGCATAACACTGCGAATGTACCAAATGTCACTGAACGATTCACTTTTAAATGGTTAATTTTATATCATGTGAATATCACCTCAGTTTTAAACAATATTTTAAAAAGAAATAAGCTAATAAAAATGGTTACCTGCGACAGGGGAGGGGGAAAATAGACTGAAGGGAAGTGTGTAAGTAAGACCTCTCTGTAGACACTCCTGCATGGTTTGACCTTTGAATCTGATAAATATGTTCACAAAGCAGTCCAGAACAACTTCACATTAGTTTTATTAAATCTAAGCTTTAAAAAATAACTTCTCTTTTGTTACAACATGACTAGTGTTTCTTTGCAAAGTACTTTCTTTACAGTACCTTTAAGTGTGTTTTGTTTTATTTTCTTTTAAGAGTGTGGCTTTTTTGAGTTCTTACAACGGCATAACAGGTTCTGATACCCTCACCTGATTTACATTTTTGGGTTGAGACTCCAGAGCCAGGGGTAGCAGGACAGGCCAGACTCACTGCCCACAGCCTAACCAGCAGGACCCCATCATTGGCACTGCAACAAATCAACTCAAACTTAATGACCTAGGAAAACCACAGATGACTTTCTAATTCATTTTGACTTTGATTTTGAGGCTTCTAAGCAATCTGTCAAAAAAAATTCTGTAGCATCATCTTCTGGATTTTTTTAAGATTTCCAAATTTCAGAAAAAAATTATTTTCATGTATGATAAATACACTTAATAGTTTTCATCCCAAAAGCCTTTCTTTAGCAGATAAGCTCGGACAGATCTTCAAGTTTTAGCACAGTAAGATATCCCTATATCCTGTTATGTTGGCAAAAGTTACATTTCAGGAGAAAAATACAGAACTTGTGATCCTCTCTGTCAAAGTCTACAGGCTACATTCACTTGTCCTTGAGTGCAGGGTTTATAAAGTAAGACAGTTTAGCTTTAGCCACACTGTTCCTTCCGTACCAAGGTACTAATTTCTCTAATTCCTGAGATTTATCAAAACCATTGTTTTAAACTTTTGTTTGTCAAGCATAACCCTGTATATAAAGCCTGGTCTTATTCTATAAGCAGCAAAAGATATATGAAAGATCTTACTTGATTTCTTACTAAAGATGAGTAGTTGTACAAGTTTCATACCTCAAGCAGGACTTATTCTGGGATAGCTGTAATTATTATGTAAAACAGAGAAATTGCTTAAAATACATGATATTTTTACTAACATCTACAAAGGCCATGAACTGGCATCATAGATTTGGTTTGATTTCTGATGACTTCTTTGTAAAGAATAAAAATTAGTCAAAATGCTTCCCCTATCTTTAAGGTTTTCATACACCAACCAAGAAAAAAAATTAATGTTAAACAAGGCCAGTTTTTTTTTTTTAAGAAGAACCTCTGACACTGCAATACACAATTCCAAATGCTAAGCAGCAATTTACAGGAACATGAATGAGTTCTTATTCTGTATAATATAAAAATCTATTTTTTTAACTTGTAGCTTTCTCCATAGAGTTCAAGGTAATGTATGTAAAGAAGAACAAGGGATAGGAAAAAAAAAAAACTGTAACTGCAGAGGAGGGCAAAGATGTCTGGAAATTAGAATGTCTAACTCTTTCAGTACATAAATGCATGGGAGAGGGGTAGGGAGAGAGGGGAAATTGTGTATGAAGCAGAAGCATCTGGTGCTTCTTAAACCCACACATCAAAATAGAATAGGGCAAGGAGAAATAAATCTGGAAGAATCATTTCAGAAGGCAAAAGAATTATGATTCTGCCACACCATACCCTCCACCACTCCAGGGCAATTCTAAAGTAAAATTCATTTTCTCACTTTCTCAGAAAGCTTTGGTACGGGGTTGACTCGTCATGTCTTTAAATGTTCAAACTTTCAGAAAAATAAATAAAAAAAGAAAGACTGCTAAGAATGGGTTAGATCTAGGCAAATGGAAGAGGATATCAGATTTTTAACATAGAGGAACAGTAACAAAAGTTAAATCCTTGAAGAGAACATTTCAAATGTATTTCAAGTGCTACATGTCTATGTATTCCCTTCAATGATTATAGTTCTACGTCAGAAAAGCTATTTGAGTTGGCAATAAACAGACCAGGGACATGCAGACCATCACCAGGTACCTTGGGAGTGGATAACAGATCCTTCTTCATCGCCACAGCATATGACAGAAACTCAAAAGGGACAAAGGCATTAAGATTATCAAACAGTTCACGTACGTATCATCCAAGTAGTGAAAACATATCAAGGCCAAGAGGCCAGAAAACACACTCCTGAAGAGAGGATTAAAAAACCCTCTAAAATATAAGCCAGCTTGCTTAAGCCACACCAGCCAGTGGATACAGAGGAAATCACACTGATGTGAATTAATACCTTAAACTGGTCAGCTAAGGCCTCAGATGTTCTGGGCACTCAGTCACCTTAAAAGGCCCTACACAAGTGTTCCTGGGTGCACTCATCCTGACTTCTCCAAGCATGACAGCTTGGCAGACCCCTGGCAAGAGAGACTCATGCCTCCCCTGTGGAAAAGGAGGGGGGGCTTCCTGCAGCCAGACTGCTTACACCCTGAAGCAGAACATTAAAATAGCTTAGTAATGTAGCTCATCTAGTTGATACACACCAAAATTTTTTTCCTTTTTAAAAACACACCACACTCTGTACTATTCCCTGTGAGGATCCATGGCCTCTGACTTACCCCTGAGAGTTTTAGTTAGCAGTGGGTCATTGTACCCAGCCCCCACCCACGCACACACACACACACTCCCTGTCAAGACTGGCCCTGGGGACCCGCCTCCTCACACTGCCTCCAGGCAGGCTCACAGTTGAAGTGCTGCGGAGGTATCTCAGGCTCACATCTATTACTCTCTGCCAGCTGCCACCTGTGTCCATATCTCAGTTCTACCCCAGCTGAAATCCCAATCACAAAAAGATTCATCCTGTCTAGTGACCTCAATAAATCTGATTGCCAATATTAAATTCACTCCAGATTACCATCAAGAGAAATAATCCTTCTCTGTTGAGGTTTTATGCTAAACAACAGTTGATGGTACCGAACGCAACAGCAGGAAGGGTATGATAGGTCAGTAAAGTCATCAGCAAGCCAAGAAACCTCAAAAGTAAAAGAAATACATAGCATTATTTATAGGGGAGAAGGTGGGGAGGGAAAAGGCAGAGAATATAAGAAACAGATTGGAAGAAAAGGACAATCAAGGAAAGTCAAAAGGTCAAGAAACATGTAATGCATTCTGTGTATTTTACTTTAGTTGAAGAAAGAGAAACACATTGGGAGTTCATTTGATCTGAAAAATTAATGAGCACAATAATATTTACAATTTATTAAAGCAAGACACTCTGCTAAATGTTTTGCATACGTTAACTCTTCTAATCCTTGTAAAAACACCTTGTGCAGAGATATTAACTTTTCATTTTATAAATGAGCAACTGAAACAGACAGGTTATGTAATTTGCCCAAGGTCACACAGCTTATAAATGGCAGAGTCAGGATTTGAACTCAGCTCTAAAAGTCATGACACCATCACATTATAATGCCAATATACTACATCCAATGGCTGAAAAGCACATTTTCTATGTAGGTATTTTAAAATGAAATATAGCTGTATTTGCTTATATAAAATGATCTCAAAGACACATTATTAAATGAAAAAAGACAACTATTCTGAGGCCAGTCTCCCAAGTATGTAACAGTATGCTACTATTTGTATAAAGCCAGAGTGGGAGTAAAGACAGGCATATATCTTTACACATAAAATATCACTGAACAAATATTCAGACCAGGAACAGTAACAACATCAAGCAGAGGGGACCAGAGGACTGAGGAACAGAAAATTAGATCCTTTTCGCTACATATACTTTGGTAGGATACAACTTTTTAACCCACATGCGCAATGTTTCATGAGGAATAAGCACTACATAATAAAATATAACTGTAAAGTAAAAACCTGTCATGAAAGGATACATTAAGCCTCCTTGATTACCAAAGATGAATAAAATAGGATCTTGAGAACCACAAAGGCACACTTATTTTAATGCACCATCTTTTCTAGATGTCTCCACCTGTAAAAGGCACCTATTGACACTGTTTGCATCCTAAACATAGACCACATGTGCTGTCACACAAAGAAAGGACAGATTCTGCTGAACATGGGAAGAGAGACTGCAGGTAAGAAACCCTAACGAGATAGGGAAGTACAATGGCCATTCAAAAACAGTAAGCCGAGAGAGACAGGAACAGGCAGGCACGAGCCCGCTCCTGGCAGGCCCGGAGAAGCATGGCTGTAGAACGCAGCAGAGCCTTGGAAAGAGGGACGGAAGATACAGGCGCATAAGCACCCAAAGCAAGGTAAGGGAATGGAATTCTCATTTTCCACTTAGTCTGGAAAGATGAAAACAAAATCAGAATAGGTAAAGACCAATTCCATTTATTGTAATTCCACGAATATAACATATCCATTCAGAATCAATGTAAGTTCCTTTGCTTGTCTTGAAATATTTACCTTTAGAATCTGTACAATTTTTAACTTATACTGCAATTCAACATTCTTGGCAGTGCTTAGTAAGCCCTCCCACTTAAAAGGGTTGAATATTGCTTGCTCAAAGAAAAGCAACTACGGCTAGCTTAAGCAAATGGTGGCATACCAGAAAACAGACTTGAGGAAAAGCTGAACGTGCGAACCTGGGGACAGACAAAAAGCAGAGCAGCTGAGGTGGCAAGATTTGTAGAACTCCATGAAAACAAGTCAAGATGACACAACAGGGAAATGGCTCCTGGGCCCTGCTGTATACCAGGGCCATTCTCGCAAAATGATGCCTTTTATTGCCACCTACGTTACTGAATTCATATGTAACACTCTCCTACTTTCCATTTATGTTTAATATAAATTTATTGATAATCCATAATTTATGAAAACAGTTAAAATTTAAATCACTAATTTTCATTTACAAATGGCATGCTTCAAAGTTTTCATACAGAGTACCACAGAAAACTTAAATGTATTCAATGTATTCAATAGCAGAGGTGTTTGGGAGAATTTGACACTAGAATCATAAAACCAAGATTAAATGACACTGATCAAAAGTCGATGGTACAAATGTGTTTATCAATCCATCTTTCAGAGGAGTTTTTCTTCTTACAATGAGCCTGTAATTCTAGATACAGCATGCCCTTTTCAAGTAGATGAACAAAATAAGACCCCAAGACAGTAATTTAAATATCCTCAAATAGGAGGAAAAACCAAACAAACTCTCGGGTCTCCATGAATGCAACCTCAGCCTGAACCACTAAACCAGGGTAAATAGTTGCCTTCATAATTTTTAAAAAGTTATAAATACTTACTGTTTGAAACTTAGAAAGTGCATAAAAAAAGAAAAATTTCCCACAACACAAATAAAAGCTCTTTAAGCAGGACAGTCTACTTCCATACTCACCATATATATTATAAAACAGTAATTCCTTACCCATTTCTGACTTAAAATTATACCCCTATTACTTTTTAAATCTATTAGCCTTTTTGGTAAGATTTTATATCATTTCTTATTTCAAATGCAACCTAGGCCCATTATAGAAAACATGAAATTAGAGAAAAATCAAAGAAAATAAAGTCACTAAGAGACAGCTGCTGCCAGTATCTTGGCACACTGCCTTGGCCCAGACCCCTTTCTACCCACATATGTATGATGACCCTAAGTCAGAAACTTCCCACCGCGTGTGCTCATGTCACACACAAAGGGCAGCAAAGCCTGAGAACAGGGGCTCTGAATCAGCTAGCACTGCATGCAGAGCCCAGGTGCACCACTTAAGTGGGTGACCTTAACTTCTCTGCACCTCAGTTTCCTCATCTGTAAAATAGAGCTGCACAGAAACGCCGTAACACACTGCCTGGTGCATGAGAAGCACTCAACAACGACAAGCTATTGCACTGTTACACGTCATGTATAACCTCATTTTCTTACCTAATATATTCTGAACATCATTCCATGTCAATTAGATTCAGTTCTACAATATTTTTTTAATACCAACATAGTACAACAGTTTTCTCATGTGCCACATCAGCCACTAGAAAAGGGTTCGGGAAAATTCAGATCCTCACCATTTTAGTCAGGGTTGCCTGACACTATCACACAGAGGGCAGAGGATTCCAACCAACCCAGCTTGTTTCCGAAAAGAGGGGAATGAGAGTCAGAGCAGGTTAAGACTCCCAACATTTCCTCCACTAAATGATCTGGAAGAAGTCACAGGGCAGAAAGGGTTTGGTTGTTCTGGGTTTTTTAAATATATTTTATTGCCAATAATATTTGTGATGAAATTCAGTTCATTGACCTCAAGAAACAGCACGTTATAAAGCAAAAAAAAACCTGTGTTTAAAAAAAAAAAAACCTCGTAAGTTACCTCATTTTCAGCTATTAAAATACTAAACTATGAATTTTAAGTTGCTACAAAGGATCAATCTACATAGAAACATACCACTATTTACGTTCCACACTTGTGATCCCACAGAGAACAGCAAAGTTAAAGATGTAGATGACGACTGGCTTTCGGACTATAATACCGTGATACTAGATCTAAGTAATTTTCAAAGGTCAGGAGTTGGCCAAAACCAAGCAGCCAACCATATCAAGGTGACACAAAATGGCAAATGTCTACATTCTCGTCTGACATTTATCCTCAATCACTGAGTGACTTCATACCTGAACCATAGTCCTACCTCCATATGCACGCTTCACTTCAAATGTTGTTAAATGTACTTTACCCTTGTGCATTTGATGTAGCTCTCTGAGAGCTAAGACCCAAGTCCCATTTTTCCACCTCTAAGACCCCAATGTGGAATGTAAAGGAGGTGATTTTGGAATGTGTTGTCTAAACATGAAGGTCTTGGTGTTTGGTCCTACCCAGTGAGAATCCTGTCATTACCTAGACACTGAGTTCCTCACTCCTGCTGCTCAGTCTCTGTCTACCTGAATCCTTCATGTTCCCAAGTGCTAAGCTGAATCCCCAGACTCTAACACCACCTGCCTGCTTGTAGCCCCACTAAGTTGCTATTTAAACTGATCTCCTAGATTCTCCTCTGTCTTAGCACTTTCCTGTTTGTACTTCACTCCTTTCTTCAACTTTCGGTTTCTTTCTTCTTGAAGTACACCTTTTAGTAGTTCCTTCTGCAAATCTCTTCAAGCGGTCAACTTCATCTTTATCTACAAAGCTTTCATCTCACTTTTACTCTTGAATATTACTTCATATGGATATAGAATGCCAGATTGGAGTTTGTTTCTCCTCCAATGCACTCTGTGAAGATACAGTCGATCATCTTCTGTTACCAAAATGTCTTCCAGTCTAGACAACGGCTTTCTCAAGTTGCTTCTTCCTTGTTTCTTGCGTTTCCTCTACAACATGTCTAGGTATGGATTTATTTTTATTCTCCTCAGGGTTTGCTTTGCTTCTCAGACCTGAGAACTCAAGCCTCGCATGTATTGTGGAAATCTCTCGGCCACTGTATCTTTGGATAGTATCTCTCTCACTCTATTTCCTCTTTCTGGAAGCTCACAGAAGGTAATATTGAACTTTCTCAAACTACGGTTCATGAGTTGTAACCACTCGTTTTCCATCTCTTTATCCATCAGTACTGTATTCCAAGCAACTTCTTCGGAACTCCTCAATGACTAATAGTTTTCAGTGATATCTAGTCAGCTGTTTAACCTGTCCATCAAGGTTTGGCTCCTTTCCAAATCTCTGTGTTACTTTTCCTAATCCGTGACATTCTTTCATTGCAGTTTTACCCTCTGCGTCTCTAGTAATTTCAACCCGACGGTTTCCATCCTGTGTCCCAGGAAAACCACCTGGAGTACCAATTCTCCTACATACAACATCTGCCGAATCTCCTTTGGAGTGATTCGTCTCCTTGTGTGGCTGGCAATGTTTCATTGCAGGGTTATCTTTAGCATGAGTTTTCTCTTCAAGAGTCCTAGGTTGTTCATCTGCTCTGCAGGACAGTTTCACACTTAATTTTCTGAGGGCTCCATTGGTCCCTGTGGTTCTGGACCGGATTTTGTGCTAACTTCTCAGTCTGAGGGTTAGTTACACTGTAAGCAATGTTAAATTTTAACCTACATTGTGAAGTACAGCTTTTCTCTTTTTTTATTCCTAATTATGCCCAACCCCAGGAAGAGAGCATGTTTTTTTGCACATCCTCGGCTCAGTGTACAAGGTTCTTCTAGTCTTTTCACAGATAAGACACCCTTTGAGGTTTTACGCAGGAGGACCTCAACTCCATCTTCCTTCTTTATGCAGACCTAAAGCCATGTTCCTTCATGAGACCTTCAGGACCAAGCTCTTGGGGTCTACGTCCATATCTGAAACCGCCACAGGCCTTGAGCTCCCAATTATACCTTCACTTTGAATTCTCTCTTCACTTCTGGCACTTGGGACCCCCTGGTTTATCCGACTCAGGAATGCCGTTGTCCTTGCTAGATTTTTGTCCACAGTTTCGATGTGTCTGCAGCAAGGGTGGGAGTAGAAGTCCTCTGCATCAGCTCTGGCAGCAGTGTTGCTAGAAGCCTCCAGTAGTCACAAAATATGAAAGTGTGAAATGATCACTTCAGAGAATTGTGATGATTACTTACCATCTTGCCAGATGACAACAGCCTGTTTTTTTTTTTCAGTCTTGAGAACAGTTTTCAAATTGGAAAAAATAAATACTCCCAAGGCATTTTAAGATCATTTTGTCACTACACACTTCAAATGTCTTCATAGTTCTTTTCTTGCTTGAGAATTTTAACAGTATGAGAAAAACACACCTGTTGACTCCACTTTCTCCCTACCCGTTCATTCTGCAATCAGCTTCAATCTGCTTCATAGCCCTACAACTTTAGTCCAATTAGACTCAAGAAGATTAACATTTCCCACCTAGTCAACAAATCCAATGGCCTTTTCTTGGTCCTCATATTAAATTCACTCCCACCAACCCAACCTCTTCCTTCTTCAATTCATGCCACGTTAATATTACTATACTGTAGTCACGACAACTGTTCACACTGTTTGCACTTCCCATTCCTTCCTACAGTGGCTCATTAATACCTAGTATGATGAGAAAAGGCAAAGTGAATGAGGCACGATTCCTGTTCACAGAAGTGTAAACAACAATACCACCGCCTAGCACTTACTGGATGCATACCGTGTACTTGCTAAGGTACTGAACACCTTACCTGTGATCATATCAATGGATCCTCACGGCAGCTGTGTGAAGTAGGTACAATTATGGAGTAGGTACAATTGTACAATTATGCTTCAGGGATGAGAAATAACACTTAAAGGTTAAGTAGCCAACCCAAGGGAAGCACAGCAAGCTTTTATGAGTCAGCTTTATTTGATGCCAAGCCCATCCTCTTGAACAACATGCTACAGTACCTATACAAATGTTTATACCAAAAGCCAAAAACTCTCCTCTGATTGCAAAACTCATGTCTAAACACCATCTTAACAGCTCTGTCCGGATGCCCCAAAGGTACCTCCCATTCATACATTCAAAAGCAAAATCACAATCATACCGCCCAAACTGAGGTGGTCTAACCTCGGTGAATGACCGCCCTAATCAAGCCGTCATGCAAGTCAGAAACCTGGATATCGCCTTAGACATATCCTCACTCACCCTCAATATCCAACCAAGTTCTGTCCCTGTGTGCCTACTTCTGCCCTCTCCATCTCCAACACTACCACCCTGGCCCAAGCTACTTCTTCCTCTTACCCCAACTGCCGATACAGTCGAACTCGTCTACAGTCATTCACTCTGGTTTCTTCCAAACTATTTGAAATTTTGCAAACAAAATGCTTTTTTCTTCTCAAGATTGTGCTTTTAAAATACAAACCTGACCATTCTACAAATTTCACAAGCAATAGGAATGCAAAGACGTGATAGCAGAGTTTCGGACACAAAGAGAAAGGCGATCTCACTGAGAATCAAGTAGGACATTAAAAAAAAAGAGAGAGGGAGAGAGAGAAAATCCATCCAGATGTAAAACAAAGAAGAAGGAGGAGGAGGAGGAAGAGGACCTGAGCATAGCAATGGAAGCAAACAGATGATGACAAAGAGGACAGCACCTGAGGGGTTCCCAATACTTGGCTCTCGTTATTCCTGACCTGGAGCCGATTCCTCAGTTTGCCAAGTTTCAAGGTATTATTCTTGTGTGATAGCCCAAGATGTCGCCAATGAAATCCCCTTTTTCTTAAGCAGCTCAGGCTGAGTTTCTAGTTTGCAACCAAGAGAGTCTTCTCTAAGAAAGAAAAAACCCTCAGAAGAGCCAAGACAATACACTTAGAAAAAGGGCACATGCCTACAAGGTGAAAAATAAAACAAATTCCTCATAAAGTAAAAACACCTTTGGCCAGAAACTATATAAATATGTTCAATGTTTGTAAACTCGTGTGTCTCCTCCTTTTAAAGGTGTTACATAAAATGCTGCAGGGTAAGAGCCATGTTTTCTTTTATGTTCTGCATATCATCACAGCTATAGTGGAGCTAAATGCTAAATTTAAAAAATTAGCAGTAAAACCATGACTGTACAAAGACATAAATCACAAAGCTGCATCCTTGGAAACCCACTCCCTCTGGGAACGGTTTATTCATGCGCTCGTGTAAATAAAATGTCATTTTCCTAGTAATACTTTACCACTACTCTATTTCCTGGTTGTGATTTGCACTGTAAGGTATTATAAACTCATCCTGCCCATAGCTAAGAATTTTATATATTGCACAAGTACTCTGAAAAGCACTATACCATGGAAGGGAAAAAAACAGCTATGGAAACTAGGAATTACATCGTATATAATGTTGCCATATGCGATGGATGGATGGATGGGTGAGTGGGTGGATGGATGGATGGGTGGATGGATGGAAGGGTGAGTGGATGGATGGGTGGTTCTAAAGACAGATAGACATTAAAAAGGGATTAGGGGAAAATGCAGCAAAATGTTAATGCTGGTCATACATAGGTGACTTTCATTAAAAATTCTAAGAACTCTAGGCTGAATACGTTTCACATTATATTAAATTACAAGTAAACTAAACCAAGTTATGTTTTGATGTGGAGGTGGTATTAGCAGCCCTCGCCTCCCACATGAGGCACGAACAGCATTTGTCCAACTCACACTGGGAGACACTGGGAATTTTCAGTCATGCTGCATCTTGCTACAGCTGCATCCTTTCTCTTTCCTCTACCTTCTTTTCCTCTCAAAAACCATCACAACTGAGTCAGCCTCCCGGCCCAGTTGGCATCATTCTGGGACCAACAGTGGCACCAAAGAACATTTGGTGGAAGGACCAAGAATCACAAAATTTGAGAGCTGGAAGGGGCCTCAGAAACCATCTCATCCAAGACAGTTACTCTCCGTCATCAGCTGCAAGAGAAAGAAGTGAGCAACGGAACATCCCACTTTACCATAATCAGCCATTACGAGCCTCTCAACCATGAGGTTGTCTGAATCATTTTCAAAGCTGTTTGTGTTTTCAAGTGTACTGTTTCCATAAATCTGCTATCCGCTGTGGGAAGCAAGGATGGGGAGGACGTGGTTTAACAGCAACACACGAAAGAGAAGGCTACTTACTGACTGCTCTCAGGCTGCCTGTGAGCTCTGCAGGGGGTCGGCTCCATGTGCTGGTGGTCCTGGGCTGCTGTGGGGTCAACACAGTGAGCAGAGAGCAGGACGAGCTGGCCAGCACAGGGCCAGCCTACCCATGGCTGAAGCAATGTGTTCAGTTCCTGGTGGTGCAGATGGAGCTGAGGCTGCTGTGAGCCACGTGGTACCTGGGGATGACCGGGTTGCACTCTCTGGGATCCAGTGGGTTGATGTCATAGTTCTCACAGTCAAAGGTTCCATTCCATAAGGGCTTTGCCAGCTGAAATGCTATCTTCCGTTGTGCGAGTATTACTTCTCTTCTGTGCCAGACGTAAACGTCGCTTCCCAAATCAAACACCAGTACCTGGGAAAACGGCCCTGGAACATCTGTTAACGTCCAGGACAGGCTCTAGTGGAATCAGAGTCCCTAGGGACAGGGAGTCCAGTGGGTGATGGCGCCAATCCTAAGGGAGCATTTAATACCAACACAGAAAGGTATGGCTGCCCGTCACTGCCCACCAAGCCAGCCTCTGCCCTGTGGTGTGATTTCTGTCTTGTTGTCCTAAATGTCCAATGTTGCCCGCTTTGAACACTCAAGCCACCTCAGACTTCAGACTCATGAGTTATTTAAGCACATCTTCCTCCTTCCCCTCACTCCCATCCCTCCTTCCTTCTTTTCTCTCCCTTCCTGGCTCCTTTGTCATTCATTCACTTAGCTTATAAGGCCACTTCATACAGCCTCAAGGACCGAGCGATGCCTTCTCTCTCGAATTCCAAGTCCACATTGCACACACTGAGTAGGCCACCTTTTCTCCAGCCAGCTGTGCCTGTCTTAGGTTGTCCTCCTCTGAGGATCTTACCCGTCACTGGCGATCCAGCCATCCATGCTGGACACATTCAGCAGGCCATCTCTGGTCCAGCTGGCCATCCATACTTCACACATTGAGTAGGCCATCTGTGGTCCAGCCGGGTGTGCCTGTCTTAGGTTGTCCTCCTCTGAGGATCTTACCCGTCACTGGCTATCCAGCCGTCCATGCTGGACACGTTGAGTAGGCCATCTCTGGTCCAGCCGGCTGTGCCTGTCTTAGGTTGTCCTCCTCTGAGGATCTTACCCGTCACTGGCTATCCAGCCGTCCATGCTGGACACGTTGAGTAGGCCATCTCTGGTCCAGCCGGCTGTGCCTGTCTTAGGTTGTCCTCCTCTGAGGATCTTACCCGTCACTGGCTATCCAGCCGTCCATGCTGGACACGTTGAGTAGGCCATCTCTGGTCCAGCCGGCTGTGCCTGTCTTAGGTTGTCCTCCTCTGAGGATCTTACCCGTCACTGGCTATCCAGCCGTCCATGCTGGACACGTTGAGTAGGCCATCTCTGGTCCAGCCGGCTGTGCCTGTCTTAGGTTGTCCTCCTCTGAGGATCTTACCCGTCACTGGCTATCCAGCCGTCCATGCTGGACACATTGGGTAGGCCATCTCTGGTCCAGCCGGCTGTGCCTGTCTTAGGTTGTCCTCCTCTGAGGATCTTACCTGTTGTTGGCTATCCAGCCATCCATACAGGACACATTAAGTAGGCATCTCTCATCCAGCCAGCTATGTGACATTTCTCACAGCTTGTTTATCAGTTCAACCCATGGTTTTTTCTCTACAGCCTTCAGGCAGGGCTTACAGTTTCCTGATAGCCAGTTGTTCCCTAATATCAACAACCATCACTTATACTTTTCGTGCCTTTTGCCTTTATGCCTCAGGACATCGGCTCAATTCACCTTCCAGAAATTGAATTTGCCTGTCCTCCACTATGATATCTCAAAAAGACCTCAGCTTTGTCTCAAGACTCAGCTGTCTCTACCATCTGAGATCTCTTGATCTAGCCAGGGCTGCAAATCCCAACTGTGACATTTAGAAATGGGATAAAGATGGGAAGGATGATAAAGCTGGAGAAAGGAATTAACATTTGTTTTTCCCCCACTATGTGCGTGTCTCTGGGCCCGGCCCTGACACATCAGAGGTTTCAATTCTACTTCTGAAGAACACCAGGGAGGCTGGAGATGATACTTCCACTATCTGTGACTTTGGGTTAGGAAATAACT
This sequence comes from Vicugna pacos, assembly GCF_048564905.1. Lineage (NCBI taxonomy): Eukaryota > Metazoa > Chordata > Mammalia > Artiodactyla > Camelidae > Vicugna > Vicugna pacos. The sequence continues at coordinate 338,780 of NC_133011.1, forward strand.
CTCTCCATCAAGATCCCAGGTGTTTTCATTCATGAAAACTAATCCACTTCCTTGAATTACTGATATTCAGTTGCAGGTCTGAGAATTGATGAATATCTGTAATGAAATTTTGACCCATCTACAACAAAATAAGAAAAATAAGGGCAACAAAATGCATTTATCCATAGGCTAAAATAGTCTATGTAAAGGGTTATCCTTTGTTCTGAGACCACAGTGGAACAATATGTTAAGATGGAGTAAAGTGATTCCTTACTGGAAAAATTGAATACAGCCAAAATTACCCTTCAAAATTGCTTATGAAGGTATGAAAATGAAGTCCAAGCCAATCACAGCCTAATTTTCCTACAGCATGGAATAGATTGCTAATCCTATGGTTGAGTGTATCTGATGAAATAATTGGGCTTCCTTTACGTGTCATGATGTTTTTAAAAACAAACCTCTTAAAGACCTGAATGACACATAGCTGAGGGACATGGGACGGCAGACTCAGGGGAACAGAAGATTCACTCTACACCCAGACCTGCTAGGAGAAGGGAAGATCCGCACCTTCCATGCCTTCATCAGTCCAGAGTACATGCTCAGTAAGTGGAAACAGAACAGCCGACAGACTGTCCCACACTCTTTAAAGTGTGTACTTTTGAACATATATGGTTGAAGAGAAGTCACAAAAGTTAAATGGCTGTATGACACTTAGTCCTTTCATTGTTGTTTTAGTTTTTGGTGGGGGAAAAAAAAACAAAAAACCTTCCTTTCATGACATGAGGTTGAGATCAAATAAAACTTTTAGTAAAAAAGGAGTTGGAAAAATAAAACATTGACAGTCTTGTATCAATCTCCAAACCCTTTTAAAGGATACTTGTTTGTGAAATTCAGATCTCTGAATATGCAAGTTATAAGCTTAACATTAGAATAGTAAGCAGCTGCCATAGGAAACGGGGGGGGGGGGGGAGTTGCAGCCAATATCCTAAGGTCAAACCTGGATTCCTAAAGAAATGATCCATCTAAAGACTTCTTTTCAAGAGTGCTGAATTTAAACACCATTACTTTTAACCTATTTTTCTAACTTTCCATGGTTCCTTCTCATAGCATAGTTGAAAATTTAGCAAAATAGATTTACCGTGTCAAAATCTAGTTCTCACCCCACTCAGATAAACCTACTCCACTCCACCTCAAACTCCACATCTAGCCCCTCAGCCAAAACCTCAGAATCATTCTTGTATGTTCCTTCTCCTTCACCCACTTCCAATCCAACAGAGAATCTTGCCCATTCTCTCCTTAAACCAGATCCAGATTCCAACACCTGCTCACCACCTCCAACCCACAAGGGACTGTGCATGCAGATTATCACAACAGCTTCCTCACTGGCCTTGCTGGTTCAACCCTCGTCTACTCAGCACAGCAGCCTCAGCACTTCTACTAATGCTTAAGTTAGATCAACATTTATCTGCTGAAAACCTAAAAGTGGCTCCACATCATTCAGAATCCCAAATTCTTACTCTGGCCAACAAGAGTGACTTGACACATGTATCTCACTTACTTCTCTGACCTCATCTCTTGCTGCTACTGTTTCATGAACTTAGGACAGTGTCTGGCAGAAGGCAGCTGTTAGACAATGGGTATCGGGCTCTGTTATCATTAGCGTTATTTCCATTACTGCTACTGTTACTCCCAGCACTGTTTTGTCACCCACCACTTGCTCCCCTCCAGCCACACCACCTTTCTTGCTGCCCCCAAACACACAAAGTGGAGTTCTGCCTTTACACTCTGCATTTACTGTTCCCCTTGACAAGAACACCCTTTTCCCCAGATATCATCCAGACCTTTCCAGGCTATCTGCAGGACTTCCTCACTCACCACCTTCAGCTCAAATACTTACTCACTCAGTACGTCCTTCTCTGACCACTCTATTTTAAAATTGCAACTGCTCCCTCTAACCATGACACCCCATCCCCTTTCCTTGTTTAATTGTTTTCCTTACAGCAACTACCACCTTCTAGTATAATATATAGTATCTATTTTCTGTTGTTTATACTTTGTCTCTATATTTTAACATAAGCTCCAAGAGGGTAGTGATCTTGTACATTTTGTTTACTTCTGTATACTGGCTAGTAGATAATAAATATTTGTTGAACAAATAACATTCAATTATTATATTCAGATAATCAAAAACCACTAAGAATTTACTGAATTTAATATCCACTCATGATATTTTTAAAACTCCTTAGAAAACTAGAAATATTAGGGTATTCTCTCAATCAGACAAAGGTAGCTTTAAAAAAATTCTACAGGTAACATTTAATAGTGAAATATTACATTCCTTCCCCCAAGGCTGAGAATTTAACAAGGATATCCACTCTCACCATTTCTATTCAATATGACACTGGAGGTCTGAGCTAATGAAATAAGGCAAAAAGAATAAAAGGTATTAATATTATCAAAGATGAAATTAAACTGTTTTATTCAAAGATGATGACTGTCTGTGTAGAAAATCCAAAGGAATCTATAAAATGTTAGGACTAGTGAGTGAATTTAACAGTATCACAGGGTATAAAGTCAACGCCCCAAAATTCATTTTACTTTTAAAGACTAACAACACTTGAGATATAAAATTTTAAAATATCACTTATATCCTCAAAAAATTAAACACAGGATTACCATATGATTCAGTAATTCCACCTCTCATATGTAAACAAAAGGATTGGAAATAGAGACTTGAACAGGTATCTGTACACCAATCTTCATGGCAGCATTATTCATAATAAACAAAAGATGAAAATAATGTCCATTTATACATGACTGGATAAGCAAAATCTGGTATTATATACAGTAGAATATTATTATACAGTCTGAGAAAGGAATGAAATTATGACACATGCTACAACATGGACAGGTGTTAAAGGCACTGTGCTAAGTGAAATAAAGCAGAAGAACAAATATTGTATGATTCCATGTATATGAGGTGCCTAAAACAGTCAAATCATACAGACAGAAAGTAGAATGGTAGTTTCCAGGGCTAAGCAAGGGAATGGAGAGCTATTATTTAATGGATACAGAGTTTCAGTGTAGGATGATAAAAAAGTTCTGGAGCTGGAGAGCAGTGATGGTTGTACAACAACATGGATGTACTTAATGCCACTGAACTATATTTCAAAAATGGTTAAAATGGTATATTTTATATTATATATAGTATCACAATAAAAAATATCATTTATAAAATCATCAAATGCCTAGGAATAAAATTAATAAAAGATGTGCAAATCCTCCACCCTAAAAACTACAAACATGGCTGAGAGAATTTTCCAAAGACATGCATAAATGGAGAGAATTACTACATTTATGATTAGAAGGACTCTATTATTAAGATGTCAAGTCTGCCCAAGTTGATCTATAGATTCAACACCATCTCCATCAAAACCCCTTGATTTTTGCCTTTGAGTTTGCATTTTCCATGGAGCTAATACTTAAATGCGATGGCTAAAACATTTTTGGAGGAAACCCTAGAATGGTGTATTTGGGAACTGTGGCAAAGATTTCTCAGCTAAGATGCAAAAAGCACTAATTATAAAGTGGAAAAAAATATGATAATAGACTTCAACAAAAGGCAAAACTTTTATTCATCAGAAACACCATTAAGAGAGTGAAAAGGCAATCTATCGACTAGTAGAAAACAATCATAGTACATATATTTAACAAAAGATCTGTATTAAAAATACATAATTACTACTAATCAACAGTAAAAAGATAATTATAAAAATATAAGAATGAAAAATACTCAACATCATTAGTTATCAAGGGAAATAAATTAAACCACAGTGAGATATTAAGAGATCCTCCCAAAAGGACAAATCTATAAGACTGGTGATGCCAAGTGTTGGTGAGGACACAGGCAAGTGGGAACTTTGGTACACTGCTTGTAAACTGTCATCCCGTGTTTGGAAAACTGGTTAGCAGTTGCTAACAAAACTGAACTTACACTTAAATTAAGCAGTCTCACTCATATGACAAAGAGAAGTTAGTCTATATGTCCACAAAAAAAAGTGTACAGAAATGTTCATAGCAGCTTTATTCACAAACAAAAAATGGTAAGTGCACCAATGACCATCAACAGCAGAATGAATGATTATGATACAAAGGAACAAGCTATTACTGCACACAGAAGAACCTCAAACACATTACGCTAAACGAAAGAAGCCAGCATCAAAGGTTGCATATGTACGATTTATATGACATTCTGGGAAAGGCAGAACACAAGGGATGGAGAACAGATCACTGGTTGCCAGGATCCGTTGTCGGGAGGAGCATTTGGATTGTAACAGGAGATTTGGGGGCTGTATCCTGACCATGGTGGTGGTTACAGGAATCTATTATGTGTTAAAACTCATAGAAATGTATACATAGAATACAATGAATTCAACTGTATGTAAATTTAAGACTATTTACATCTAGTGAAAGGAAACAGACACATTTCTATGCAAGAAAGCATAGTGTACAGGTCCTTTTACCTAAGGCTGAAAAACAGACCAAACCTACCTATGGGGAAAGAACTCAAAAGAGTGGTTAAATTGGGGTCGTGATATGAATGAGAAAGGGAAATTTCCATGGTGAAGGAAAGGTTCTAAATTTTTACCTGTGTGGCAGTCACATGGCTACTGATGTCATTGAGCTTTATACTTAGACTTGTTCACTTTACCTCAGGAAAGTGTTGCAAAAAATTTTTCATCTTGACAGGCATGTGATTATGAAGAGAATGCTCAAAACTTTTATTTTCCCACAACTGAATTTTAATTGATACACTTAAGTCCTTAAGTTTTTGAGCATTAAGCTTTCTTTCTGGCAGGAAATTAGGTACCTAAAGGAGCTTCTTAATTCTGTCAAATATTAAGTTAGAAGCCAAAGCCACCAGCTTCAGATCTCTAAATTCTTCACTTATTACTAAAAACAGCATTAGGGGCCAGGGAGCCTGGGCTTTCCCTGCACTTTTATAAGACTTTCCTCCGTCTTAGCTGAGTTAACTCAAAATCTATATGGGACTCAGTCAAACTGTTATGAATCCAATAAGAAGACATCTGCATTCTGGGTTACAGGCACAAGAAAAATGCTATAATAGTTTAAAAAAGAAACTCACATCTCCCATTAAAGGTGTATTAATTCCTTTTTGAGTTTTACCAAACAAAAGATGTTTAAATCTTGACTTAAAAGGACATCAAAGCAACACTTGTCAGTATGCAAAATCTAGAAAATAATGCAGCAAGAAAGCACTAGCCTTCGGATTAGCTATTATATAGACTACTTTCTTTCACCATCTCGATTCATAGCCCCCATAGGAGTTTATTAATGTAAGGCTAAGTTCACGTTAACTAAGCTTAACTGCTCTTGACCGCTTAAACAGCTAATCCATAAAAAACGCAGCTGCTTTTGGACAGATAGACTTATCTATCCGAAATCCATGTATTCATAGACAGGTATCTCTATGTACTTGTGTATATACAGACATGTAATTACTGACCATTTTTTTCTTTAACACTTCCACTGCTTCAGCCAGACTGCATTAGCATCGTGCACCATTCATGGATAAATGGTAAAGCACTGCCATTCACGTTTGCAGTCCTTCCTATGTGGAAGAAAACTGAAATAAAGCTGCAGCATCAACCATGTGAGTTTGAACCTCCCCTTGAGCACTGGGTATTTTTCACACATCTTCTGAAGCCAAGTCTCTGGACTCCCAAGCCTTAAACTGCTAAGCAAAGTCAAGTGGAGTGTCCGTGCCAATGATGAGAGAGCCTGACACAAAGAAGTATCAGCTGTTCATCACTGTTTCATGTCCACCTGGACCTCCCGTTTGGCTTTATCATTTTTCCTGCAGCCACCTCAAGCCAACCACTCAGACCGAATCACTATGGCAACTCGTGAATGCCTTCCGCTCCATTAGATGACTGCTTCTCCCCAGATGCTTTCTTCACCAGGCTATTTAACAAATAGCAGGGAAACTGGGAATGAGCCTGGGAAGACCTGGCTGGGACGAGGGGCCTGCGGTGACCCCTTCGCACACCCACCCGCGGTGGCATTGCACACTGTGGCCCCCAGCCACCTCACCTGAGGCCACGGATGGGATGCTGAGGCCCTGGCAGTGCTCTGTGTGGCAACAATTCACTGTAAAGAGGCAGCACCGCATTGATCCTCAACGAAAGTAAGTGCTAAACGTTTGACTCACAATGAGGACAGGACCGCATTGTTGAATAACCTTAGACTACTTGTCTGGGCTTTGACTCCCACAGTCCTGTGACAATGTCCCAAAGATGCAAAGATAAGTCACCTTCAGGACATGTTCCCTTGTATGTGGGAGGCAGTGAAAGTCTCCCTCCTTTACATTCATGACAGCAGCCCTTTCAGGTCCTTAAACAAAGGAGTGAGAGATTTTTTTTAAGCCCAGTAGGAAAGGAAAGAGAAGGAATTCTGATATAGTGCACATGCCCTGGAACAGCAAGAGCGAAGCTGGGCAGATTGTGGTCCCTGGGGAGGCCACGGGCTGTACCCCCATACTCCCCCAGTGGGAGAAGAGGGGACTGAGAGCTTCCATGGGCCCATAATCCCCCTCACTTCACTACATGAAGTCAGTAGTTGGGAGACATTGCCCTTCTGTGGTCCCTAACTGGACACTGATGCTGTCACAGACACCATGGGGATCATCACAAAGTCCTGGGCAAGGGAACGCTTAGGTCCCAGATCAGAGCCCATTTCACTTCCATCTTCCACAGAACACAAAGCACCAAAGAAACCAAGGTGCTTCCACACTATGTGTCTTCACAGATCAGATTTTCCTTTTCCTCTAAGACAGTGAATCCCAAGCATACCCACTCCCTCCTCTTCCTCCTGTGATGGGATGTGCCCGTGCTTGACAGAGAAAAAATACAGAATGTGGGCCATGCCATAAGAATCTCCACATCTCCTGCAGAAACACATCAACAGACTGTCCTGCGTTGGTGATGGGTATGCTGAATCCGGAAGCTAAAGTGGATACCCTAGTCCAGGGCCTGTCCAGCCTCAGCAGAAGTCACCTCACTTACATGACAGGGACAGACACACTAGTGCACACCCCTCGAGGGGTCAGGCCATCTATCCCTGGTGTATGCTCAGCCATGAGGACAGGCTACTGGGCAGTTTTGGTTTGAAACCTAACGTGTCCTCCCCAGGCCTTGGGACCTTGGTGCCGGCCCCTTATCAGTCACCTCCCTGGGGAAGCAGAAAAAAGGCATCTGGGTGCAGAGTCTAGAGGAGCACACACCAGGGTCAAAAATAATTTCCTCAAAATGTACAGGAGCCCAGCTGGTCTCAATTAAAAATATATCTGGAAGCCAGAGATCTTGATCTCAAACAGATATAAGAGTACAAAAAGAGCTTTTAGCACATATGATCTAGTATATACTAAGGAATAAATGCTTTTGTTAATACAAGTAAGTGTTAAGGATATATACATATATAAAATATATACTATGTACATGTATATATACTAAAAAACTTTTTACATAATAAAAACACATCATGTATCATGCAAATGCACTGAAGCATGCATTACGTATTTACTTTCATTTTGTGTCAATCATAAATTTCTAGGCTTAGCTTACCTGAAAAATGAGAAAAAAAGTCATAAAACTCTAAAAACAGAGTTACTAAAAGTAACTCAAACCTTGTGTTTATCCAATATAACCACAAAAAAAAGTATAAATTTGCATTACACACTCATTTCCTCAAAAGAGCTTTAAAACAATCACAATAAAATGACAGGCAATCAAAATTCCTGTTGGTCTGCCTGGACAGCATGGCAAAATCATGCAGGAGGGTCTGTTGTAGTATCATCTAACAAAATCAGGAAAAAGAGTAATAGAGCAGTCAAACAATAAATGCTGGAGGGGGCGTAGAGAAAAGGAAGCCCTCCTACACTGCTGGTGGGAACATAGTTTGGTGCAGCCACAATGGAAGACAGTATGGCAATTCCTTTAAAAACTGAAAATAGACTCACCACATGATCCAGCAATCCCACTCCTGGGCACATATCTGAAGGAAACTCTAATTCAAAAAGATACAAGCACCACAATGTTCACAGCAGCACTATTTACAACAGCCAAGACATGGAAGCAACCTAAATGTCCACTGACAGGTGAATGAATAAAGATGATGTAGTTATATGTGTGTGTGTACACACACACACACACACACAGTGGACTACTACTCAGCCATAAAAAAGAATGAAATAATGCCACTGGCAGCAACATGGTTGGACCTAGAGATGATCATACTAAGTGAAGTCAGACAGAGAAAGACAAATATATCACTTATATGTGGACTCTAAAAAAATGATATAAATGAACTTGTTTACAAAACAGAAACAGACTCACAGACATAGAAAACAAACTTATGGTTACCAAAGCGGAAAGGGAAGGGGAGGGATAAACTAGGAGTTTGGGATTAGCAGATACAAACTACTATATATAAAAGAGATAAACAACAAGGTCCTACTGTATAGCACAGGAAACTATATTCAATATCTTGTAATAACCTGTAATGAAAAAATATGTATGTATAACTGAATCACTACGCTGCACACTAGAAATTAACACAACATTGTAAATCAACTGTACTTCAATTTAAAAGAAAAAAAAATTTTTAAAGCATTGGAACAGCAATTTGGAAAGATACTATTCTTTCCACAGGTTTTCTTTCAAATTGTCTCAAATTCTCTTCAAGCTTGTACATCTGGACTAGCCTTTGCTAAACAGTAAACAAGCACTGCTTTGTAACCAGTGGTGGGATAGTCACAAGAAATAGAGGTATTTTGGATCCATTTTTCCCTGTCCATACAATGTAGATTAGTTTCCATGACAACACCAGCTGCTCAGTCATAGCATCGCCCCCACTTCAACTACTATGACTCACAGTAAACCATTGTCCAATTTGTAAATAGATGACCATTTTAAAAGAAAAAGGGAATGATTCTGCTGTTTATTAAGTCTAATATTTATATTTATGGAGAAAAGGCTATCTTCTATATTTTGTGGTTTAGCAACAGAGGGCAGTTGGGGTTTCTGAGCCCTGGAAGTCATTCCTGGTGTCTTGGCATTGTTTATTTGATAGAGCTGGCTTCTTGGGGGCCATTCCAACCCAGGTGACCTCCCAGCCCCCAGCGTCCTCAAGTACATGCAGACTTAGACATATTCATCACAGGGAGAACGTTCTTCAGGCTGCGTGGCAACTAAAGCTTCATTTGTTAAAGGTTAATCCAAGGCTGCAGCAAAAATACTCAATAAGGGGGTTATTAAATTTCTCATGAAAGGTAACCAGGGAGCTTTGTTGTCTGGATGTCAGGTTAAAGCCACGACTGAGAAAAATGCTTCTGAAGACAAAAAAGCACAGTGTTACGGCTATCCTCATTTATCAACCTTGTCACTTGCACTTGAGAGTTCTTTAATCTTCATGACAAACATCAAGTATTGAGTGTGCATTTTACAGCTTACACAGAGCCATAAGCTCGGGAGCACATCCAGTGTTTCAGAAATGCCCTTGACCACAAAATCATTGACTGGCTGCTGAGGTTTGACAGTGGACGACAGGCCATTATCCCCAAGTCAGACAAGACTCCCATTAGGGTCCCTTCCCCGCCAGTCCTGGGTCTTGCAGCAGGAAGACACTGCAAACTCAAACAGTTCAGAATAAACTCACAGGAATCTCAGGCAATCAAGGACCTCACAGCTCATCTGCCGGGACCACTCATTTTTATAAATAAGGACTTTGACACCCAGAAGAGGGAGATGAATTCTCTAAATAAGGCTGAGTTCAAATTGGAAACCAGATTTTCAAATGTTGTCCTACTGCAGGGACTAGGAGGCACATAGGCAGCAGGGGACGGGATGCAGCCTTGGGGCAGTGATGGCCTCTGACACATCCCACACGTGGTGGCCTCGAGCATGAACACATCAGAGCAGAGCATTGGTCATGCTTTTGAGGCTGAACACACTGAGCAGGTAACATAAAGATCGGTCCCAAGGGGGACCACCAAGAAGAGGCGGCTGCGGCAGGAGTGGGCAACTGACTCTGATCTTTATGAACAAGCCCAGTGCAGCGATGCCAAGAGAAGCCACAAATCCAGATTGTTTAATGTAAAATCTCCCAATTTCTTAAACTGGCACCCTATTCAAAATATTTTTTAGAAAACATGTCTGCAAATATGATCCAGCATCCAAGCCTCCAGTTTTCAACTTCTATCCTAAAGCAGTTAATAATGGATCTTTCTTTTGTTTTTTCAGGCAACCATTCATACACTGCTGGGTTGCTCTATCCATTCAGTGACTCAGTGAGTGTCAACTGTATTCAGCTTGATAAGGTCAGTACAACACAAAGATTTAGATATTGGGAATATCAAGAAAACCGGAAGAATGAGCTAACCCCATTGCTTATTTTGATAAAGAGGTGGTCAACCTTTTGGAAGGATTTATCCTGCAAGGAGAGAGTGCTGAGGAGTAAAGCTGTATCACGGCAGGAGAGTGGGAAGTTTGAGGACAGCACTGTTAGACTGTCCCGGCTGGAGTCCAGGGAAAATATTAAAAGGGTAAACAAAGGCAGTCACAGTGGGAATGGAAAGGAGAGGAGATTCGAGAAATTGTTAAGACCTGGCTTCAATATGTGATGCTTCAGAGGGTGACACTGCCTTCACCACTAGCCTTCAGAAGGCTGGCCTCTATCCTGAGGGTTGGGGCCGGAGTGAACCTTCTCCAGGGACCACACCCACTATGTCAGACACATTCATCCAGCAAACACTTCCTGAGACCTTGATATATGCAAGACCCTCATCTTAGTTCGGGCTGCTACAACAAAGTACCACGTGGTAGGTGAATTAAACAACAAACACTTCTTTCTCACAGTTCTGGAAGTTGGCAAGTCCAAGATCAAAGTGCCAGTAGACTCAGTGTCTGGTGAGGGCCCTTTTTCTGGTTCATAGATGGCTGTCTTCTCAGCAGAAGGAAGGAAAGGAAGAAAATGAAGGAAGGGAGGGAGGGAGGAAGGAAGGAAGGACTCTATAGGGCTTACCTCAACTCCCCAGTAGGACATGGAAGCCTTCCATAACCCTCTCCCTTGGGCTTACTGGGGTCCCAGAGGCATATATATCAGGGATAGTGTCCTCACGGAGCAGCTGGACAGTGATGGCAGCCAGGTGAACAGTTATCAAGCACACCTGGGGAAGGTGGGACTATGTCCCTTCACATGAAGGAAATGGAGACCAGAGAGCCAACTTGTGAGGGTGATGAGGGCTGGCGGGTTCTCCTGATGGACACCCTGAGCAAGACAGATACTTGTGAAAATATTTTTTTCTAACTCATCAAAAAAAAAATGATAAACAATTGCATTACCACTTTTAACAGAATCTAAAAGGGAAAAAAGTAAAGTGAAAATAAAACTCACAAGTCCAATGTTCATACCCTGCTCCACCAAGGATCTGAAGGTAAAGATAAGAACACCTCATTTTCCTTTAACAATCCTGAACCCTGGGTGTGCATTTATTACTTTATTTTTCAATTTATTAAGCACCCACTATGTACAAGTCACAGTGCTTGGTGCCAGAAATGCCAATATGAAAAGACACAGTCTCTAGTCACCAGGGGTCTGTGTGCACACATAAATTGAAAAGTTTTAGCTTTGCTGATGGGGAGCAGGGTGCACACAGGGAAAAAGTATCTATGTCTGCCTAAGAATTCAGGAAGATTCTCTACACAAAGATTCATTCTGCATCCCATTATTTTTGAGCAGAAATTGTTTTCCTTAGCTTAGGTTCAACCTATGTGGCTATCACATGTCCCCCTGGGTAATCTAAATTTGGCCACTATTAAAAATGAGCTGCCTTGAGTGCACAGAAATAGTCCATGTCCACCTCTTTTCTCTACTTCTTCTGTCTCCACCCCTATGCCCTTTAGTGAAACAAGTGTGAGCAGGGTCCATCCTACACACAAAGGAAACTAAAACCAGGTATCAAGTGTATTTCCCAGTTATCTCATTGCTTTGATTCATTCAAACTTTAATTCCAAGTAAGTGACCAGCCACTTTGATTTTCTCAAGACTGAGGGGTTTCCCAAGATTTAAGACATTCAGTTTTAAAACTGAGACAGTCCTAGGCAAAGGAAGACCTTGATCACCCCAGGTCAGTTGGGCAGGTGTGGGTTCTGGCCATCTTGAGGCTCATGCCAGCTTTCTGTAAGGAAGCTCCCCTGAACTCATGATTTCAACAGTCATCATCTCAAATCACTGCTTTATCAAGTCAGGTTCTCGGCAACAAGAGGACAAAATAGAGATCTTGTCTGAATTTCCTTGACCCTCTTGTACCATTTTTAATTATAGCCAAAGTGAAAAATAAATAAATCAATAAAACCCCTCCAAGCCAGGTTCCAACTGAATTCTAAACCTAACCAGACCTGACTAAATCTCTCAAAGGATAATAATTAAAATAGAGGAATGGACATATCCTCAGACCAGGGGTTGAAGGCAAGGGGAGTAAACATTCCCTTGTCCACTGCGTGGACAATCTCCACCTAAAGGGCCTTCAGGATATAATACAGCAGGTATCTGAAGACCAGACCAGGGACCACCTTCTTTATGCAAAGTCCCTTGGGATTGTCTACTGTTTTAAATTAAATGGGAAATTACGCCCATGGATCCTACTGCTTTGATGTCTTAAAGTCAACCATTAGAAAATACTGTTTGCCTGGGTGGGAGTGAAAGGTCCTTTGACCAGAAGTAAAATAGCTCAATGCTGGGTGTGGGCTGTGACTCTTGCTTCCAGCCACTGGCCGCCCTTGTCTAGAACAGGTCTGTATCATCCAGTGAGCTGTCCCAGGAGGGAAGTCACATTTCCTCAGATTTCTTGAGATTACTAAGGAGGTCCAAGTATAGAGCTCTCAGTAAATCTTCAGGACAGTCTCTGTCATTTCAGATTCTCTGACTCTGAAACTCCTATGGAGAAAGACATTGCTGTGTGAGCAAAGGGGAGGGGGGAAAACTGAAGCCCACACACAAACCAGTTTATCTCATTACAGCGTCATTTCCCTTCTTGCTTCCCACAGCTAGGTGGTTACTGGAGACTGCAAGTCAGGGCAACTGGAGACACGAAAGCTTGCCATGAGGAGCATGGAAAACTCTAAACTTCAGAAGGGCACTAAAGGAGGATCATTTCAGCACAGAAGTAAAACAGGAGGAGGAGACCCAAGTCTCAGTGAGCCTATGTGAGTCTATGCCTGGACAGAAAGAGGAGCTGAGGTGAAAAGAGATCAGAGGTTGAAAGCAGCCCCCACCTGCAACACACACAGACACACACACACACCTACATTCTGAATGCTTCACTCAGAAACATCTACCCATTACAGAAAAATATATTTGCATTGTTGAATAAGGGGAAAAAGGTCACAGCTTGCTGGTCTTTCCAAGCCTTCTGCTCCCTGCAAAATGATAGCCACCCATAAGGCATGCGGTACAAACACTCTCCCCGCCAGGCAGCCCGCCACGAGGGGAGGGGCATTTGCAGAAAGAGGCCCCTGCCTGGTGCAGGGACTAATTAGGTAACATGTTGCTTGACACTTCTGTGGTGTGGGTTGGCTTGTGGATGGATTTTCCATTTGATCTTTAATTTTTTTCTCTTCACATTTTCCATCCTGCACTAAAATTACTCTCCAGAATAGCATTTATCTTTCTTATTGCTGCTTCACAGCCTGTCCCCATAGAAGATTTTTAGGAAGGACTAGCTAGTACCTGTAAAAATACCCACTGACTTTTACAAGTGGAACATGACAAGAAAATCCTATTTTCTGTCCTCCTCCTTGTCCTTACTGGCTACCTGCTCAACTTGTAAACTGAGGAAAAGGATTTCATCCTTTTCCTCACTTTTTCTTTCTTCTACCTTTTTTTTTTTTCCTGTTTGGGGAAAATTAATTTCAAGAAGTTTTACTTTCAGTAACTGTAGCTGATTTCCAGAAACAGATGAGAAAACTCATTGCAAGACATCCCTGCCTGTCTTGTGTTAAGATACCACTCTGTGTGTGTACATGTGTGTGTCAAAGAACTATTTCCCACCAAGTTTTTTTTTAACTTTTTTTATAATTAAAAAAACAAAAAATTCATAATGGAGTATTTGGAAATATTAAAATAGAAAAAAATTTTTCACCAAGCTGAAAGCCAGAAGCCACCAAATATTAATATTTCTACATAGTTTTCCATTATCTGACTTCCTGACTTATTGTTTAAATATACTGTTTTAGATTTCTGAAGAGGTTCATCAACTCACTTCAAATATTTCTTTCCCTGAAAACCTTTTCTAAGCTTCTTCTAGCCCCAGGGTTGCCTTCTCCTCATGATCACACCTATCATATCAAACAATATTCTATGTGTACACATTTGTGTCATTCACTAGACTAAGAGCATGCTGTCTGGCTCATCTTGGTTACCCCAGGATCTAGCACACAGCAATAATTTTAGCAATCAAAGCAAATATTTGTTCACACAGTATCTGTTTCGCCGGCAGCTCCCGGAGACTGAGTATACACCAGTGAACCAAGGAAGTGGACGTGAGGGGAGCCGGCCATAGGCTGGGTGTGATGCAAAAGGGTGGGGACCGGGCGAGAGGAGGGTTTGAAGTATGGCCAGAGCAGACCATGTAGGGCTGTGTCAGCTGTATGATGGGGAACCACTGAAGGTTTCAGGCAGGCATCACAGTTTCCCTGGATGCTCTGTAGGCATAGATCAGAGCTGCTTTCCCCAAGTGGAAGTAGGGGACCACTCCCAGAGCCGAGTATAGCCTGGGCTACAGGGAGAGAAGAAGGGCTGGGGCTAAGAAGTGGCCAGGCTCAAGATAAGCTTTGGAGATGGGCTAAATGGGAACATCTGACAAACTGACTCAGGGTAGGAAAAAACAGATGAGTAGGTTGTCCAGGTTTCTGGATGGAGCAACTGGGCTGGTGAAGATGTGATTTACTGAGATGGGGAAGACGGGAAGCCATAGACTGAAGTGGCAAGAATGAAGAGTTCATTCCAGGACACATTAAATTTGAGATGCTTGTGAAACAGCGACATGGGAATGTGGAGTAAGCAGCTGAATGCAAGAGTCTGCAGTGCAGAAAAGTGGTCCGGGCTGAGGCTGTAAATTCAGGAACCACCAGCAAATAAATGTTATTTAAAGCTGCGGGTCAAGCTGAGACCACCCACCAAGAGTGGCAGGAAAGACAAGGGCACAGGAACAGGGCAGAGAGGGCTTGGTAGATGGCGAGGAATCAGGAGGCAGCCCTGGCAAGGTGGTGAGAGTTGCAGAGGGAGGAGCCCGATGAGGACAGAAACTCAGCCCTGGGTGTGCGAAGAGGAGGTCACCGCCTCCCTCCGGCAGGGCTACTGCAGTCAAACAGCAGAGGGGGATGCCTGATCGGTGTGCAGAAGAGCTGAGGCAGGAAAATACCTCCTGAAGAATGAAACAGATATGGCAGGGCAGCTGGAGATCCTTGAAAGGCCCAAGGAGAGCATGAAGAATGTTTGCCGGCTGATGGGAGTCATTCAGAAGAAAGGGAGGGCTTGATGAGGCTGAAGATAGAGGGGAGGTTCAAGGCAGCGGTCCTTGAGAAGGTGCGGGGGAGTGTCCAGAGCGTAAGCAGAGGGGTTCACCTTGAATGGGGGACAGTTTGAGACCTGCACCTGGAGGAAAGGAGGAGGAGAAAGGAATGCTGGATGAGAGGTCTGGTAGGAAGTAGAGAGCGTTCCCACTTCTCAGAGAAGTGAGAAGCAAGCCTGTCAGCTGAGTGTGAAGGGGGAACACTGGGAACACATGTTCCAGGAGCACAAGGAGCAGCCTAGCCCAGCTGTGGGGAAGCACGAAGTCTGAACTCAGCAGGGGAAGAAGAGTGAAACCTGGCTGCGAAGAGCAGAGCAGGAAAGAAGCCAGCCAGGCACGAGAGGGCTGGGTGCTGAGAGCGTGCTGGCTGGCCTGAGTGTGGATGGGGCAGTAGTGCGCAGTGGGGCTGGAGAGGTAAGCTGGGGCTCTGTATGCTCTGTAAAGAATTCTGACTTTATCCCGGAGGTGACAGGGAGACTCTGGAGCAGGTTAATGGGGAAGTGACATAATCAGACTAGAGTCCTAGAGAAGATTCTAGGTGGGCATGGATAGCAGCTTTGCTCGGGGTTGGGGGCCTAAGGAGGCAGTGGAAAATGACCAGAGTGAAAGAGACAAGGCCAGGGGTGACATGATGATCAAGATGGGGGGTGATGCAGGCCTGGCATGAGCAGTGGTGGTGATGGACAGAAGTGGACAGATTTAAGAAATACTTAAAAGGAGAGGCCAACAGACTTTGAATCAAAAGTGTATCTACTTAAAATTTTCTTAAACAAGCACTATTTGATTTTAAAATGCCAGATATGATCAAATTATTATTAAATTTAGTGTCCTTTCTGAAGTCTTGACAGTAAAAGCAGGCATCTCTATATAAATGGCCTGGCTGAGCTGTCTTCACACTCCTCACTCTCCACTGCCATGCACAGTGCAGGGTGCATAGCTTTGGTTACGTGATTTCTTCCAGCCAACTTAAGCTCCCCAGGGGGAGGGACGTGCCAGCTCCAGCCCACCCCTACAGGAGGCGCTGACTGATAGCGTTCACAATCCCTGCTGACCGACCAATCAGGTCACATGTGAGAGTAAAACTTCAGTGGTACCATATGTGTGGAGTGGTACACATCACCGCACACTATCATTTTGTATCACATGATCCTGTCTCCCCAGAAAGATGGGTAGAACAGGACTGATTATTTCAGTGTTATAAAGATTTTCAGAAGAATGGCTTTAACAAGATGAAAATGGCAGCAATGGAGCTTCACAGATGGTGGGAGGTTCCACTCTAGAGAATCCTAGGGGGCAAAAGCAGGTACAACAACAGAGGGAAGCCCCAGTCCGAGGTCATGTGTCACAGAGCATAGAGCAAGCCAGCCTGGAGGCACAGGGCAGGAGAAGCCACAGCCGTGAGCAGGACCACAAGAGGGACCAAAAGCAGGTGAGGCAGAGAGCAGGGTCTTAATGCACATTGTTCATCATCTCTTTTCATTGTTCAAATCATTTTAAATGTACCTCTGTTCACTCTGCTTGACACATTGACTGTCCACTGTGGAGCGGGTGCCCCTGAGGAAACACAGCTGCTACCCAGATTTGAGTGATCATTAAGTAGATCTCCCCATATCCACCCCATGATTTTGTTATTGCACCCTACTTATTTTCTTTATTAAACTTAAGAAAATTTTCAGCCTCACGGAACACAAGACCAAAACTGAAAGCAGCATAACCAATGAGGAAATGTCTTAACCCAATAGAATGCTTCCCAGCATCTCCAGAACTGGTTCACTCAAAGATCACAGCAGCCTCAAGGACACAGCTCCCTGGGTCTCCCTCTCTGCCATCCATGTCATGTTGGCTTCCCTCACTATTCCAGGTGGCAGCCACAAAGGTCCTGGGGTCACCTGTTGACACAACCACCTCAAGTACCAGAGGTCTAGGTCCTCCTCTATGTCTCTTTTTAAGAACCAAGCCCAAGAGCCCCCTATAGCAGTCAAGGTTTGGGTAGGAAAGAGCTGGTACACTCACAGAATTTAACTGAAGTGAATTTGACAGAGGGACCATTTAAAGACCTTGAGCAGAAGTGTTAAGGGGACAGACCAATGAAAGATGGTGAAGTGCCAAGGATTAGTAACAGCAGGAAGCTATTACTACTTCTGGCCATTAAGGGACAAAAGGAAATGAAATCAAGAGGGCTGTTGCAAAGGAAGAGGTTGTCAGACAGGCCCTGTGCCTCAGAGGAATTAAGCTGCTGGCAGGATCACTGCCAGGAGGAAAGGGGTCAGGAGGGAGAGTGGTAAATACTCGTAGCTCCTAGCAGTGCCCCCATTAGCCAAACTCGGTGGGAAGCTGGCAGACAGGGAAGCCTTCGTGGGGCAATCCTTAGGGGCCAGAAAGGCCATGAAAAACAGAGAATGGTTCTGGATGGAGAGACGCAAGTGGAAAATGATCGCACAGCCTTCAAAACCTCTCTTCATGTACATTGTTATCCAGAATAAGATCATGTGCCTGTCCTTAAACCAATCACTGTCAAGGGCATGGACTCAGAACCCTAGACTGGTCAATATTTAACAATGACTCACATGGGAGAGTGGGAGACTCCCAAACAAAACTGGAGTTCTTCCAGCGAGGAAGGAGGACATAGTATCTGCTACAATAGGTATTTCTAGAAAAAATGTTAAGTTTGATGATTTTTTTTTTGACTACACTAACCTGGCCAAAAAAAAAAAAAAGGAACCATTATAAGCTAGTGTTCAAAATATTTTTTGTGTGTGGAAATTTACTAGTCCATGAAATCTAGAAGTTTTGGGACAGCTTCTACATACTTATTAAAACAAAAGACTATTTAGTGTCATTAGGATTTGGGGATTGAGAGTTAAAAGAGCTCTGCAGCCTAAAGGCTGGGTAATACAGATCCACCTTAGACCCTAGACGGTAAGGTCACCAACTGAAACAGCCCTCCATGGAATGTTCTCCGGCACTTTGTCTACTGGAGTTTCAAGTGGCTCACAGAGTGGTGATTCTTGAGAACTGTAACATTTCCTCTCCTGCTCTGAAATAGGCCACAACACACAAATCCAATCTAATCCTCACCCAATGCACCGATTATTACAATAGTCAAAATGCAGAGAGAACAGTTTAGCATGGAATAAAAGCACTCTGATTGCCACCTCCTTATTGAAAGGACAAACCAGGAAAGGAAGTGTGTGCACTGCAGTCACCCAGAAGCCAGACCTAGAAGGAGCATCACCTGACAGTCTCAACAGTGACTTATTTCATCCAATGGCAACTGACAGAATGAAGACTTTTGCTTTCTCTACCCAAGGTGCAGACGGCACAGCTATGAGTAAGCACTGTGAATAAATTTCTGTGAAACTTCCAGCTGACTTTCAGACAGTTCTGATGTGAAGAATAAGAGAATGTTACACTGAACAAAATCCAAATAATTTAGAAATAAACATTTATTGAATTTCTACAATGTATTAGTCTGTTTGGGCTGCTATAACAAAACTACCACAGACTGACTGGCTTTTAATCAACATAAATTTATTTCTCACAGTTCCAGAGGCTGGGAAGTCCAAGATCAAGGCACTGGCAGGTTCAGTGTCTGGTAAGTCTTCCTCCTGGTTATCCAGCCCAGCTATGAAGAAGTCACTGGCATCACTGCCACCACCCTGGTCCTGGCCCTCATTATTTCTCCCTGGACCATCATGATTAGAGTCTTCTTCTACACATCCCTTCTGACCTAACTCTCCCTAAACCTCAGCCCCACCAAATCTCTGCCACACTGCTTGCCACCAGAGTACGCTTTCCAACGCACAAATCTGATAACGTCCTTTCCTGCTTAAATGTCTACAATGCCTCCCACTCTCTACAGCGGTCAGCAAGCTGACCTGTGGACCAAATCCAGCCTGCAAGTGACAAATGGGTTTAATGTGTTTAAAGATCTGTAAAAGTAATAATAATAATAATAATAATAATAATAATAATACTGGAATACTACTCAGCCATAAAAAAGAAGGGAATAATGCCATCTGCAGCAACATAGATGGGCCCAGAGATTATCTATACTAAGTGAAGTCAAAGAAAAATATATGCTATCACTTATATGTGGAATCTAAAATATGACAAGTGAACTTGTTTATAAAACAGAAACAGGCTCACATAGAAAACAAACTTATGGTTATGGAAGGGGGAAGGGAGAAATAAATTAGGAGTTCGGGATTTGCAGATACAAACTACTATATATAAAGTAGATAAACAACAAGGTCCACTGCAGAGCAAGAGTACTAAATTCAAAATCTTGTAAAAAACCATACTGGAAAAGAATACAAAAAAAGAATATATATATCCGAATCACTATGGTGTACACTAGAAATTAACACAACACTGTAAATCAACTCTACTTCAATTAAAGAACCGTAAAAAAATAAAAATAAAAAAGGAATATTTGACAGAGATGTATGTTCCCTGCCAGGTCTGAAATATTTACTATCCAGCCCTTTTCAGAAAGTTTGTCACCCCTCATAACTTTGGCAAAGAGCAAAGCAGCCAAGTATACAGCAGATCTTTCATGATCCTGCCCCGCCTGCTCCTCAGCCCCCTCCGCCCCGCTCTCCCGGCTCTGAGCCCCCTGGGGACTGAACCTTACCGGGCCCTGGTTCTCACGGTGCTCTGTCCCCTAGTCCGTCCGGGAAGGCCAGCTCCAGGCGACGACCGCTGACTCAGGCTTCCTCGGGAACGGCACCTCCGGAAACAGGGCACTTCGGCCGCCCCTCGCAAGTCTTTTCTTTCTTTACACCCATCGGGCCATGAATTCACAGGAGTGGCTTTCCACGGGGCTGGCTCCTTCCCCTCGGCTCTCACGCAGCCCGCCTCTGGCCGCGGCAGGCTGGCGCCTCACCGGAGCCCTCTCTGCCTTCCCTCGTTCTCCGACCACTTCCCCGACACATGTCAGGAAGCGCTCCCGCTCCGCGCGGCGGGAACCGGGCCCTTGTTCCTTTCAGCAATGCCAGCAGCACGCTGGGTGCCGCCGCCGCCGCCCGCCGCCGCCGCCGCCGCCGCCGCCGCCGCCGCGGCAGGCTGGCGCCTTACCAGAGACTCTGCCTTCCCTCTTTCTCCGACCACTTCCCGGACACGTCAGGAAGCGCTCCCGCTCCGCGCGGCGGGAACCGGGCCCTTGCTCCTTCAGAGCGATGCCAGCAGCACGCTGGGTGCCGCCGCTGCCGCCGCCCGCCGCCGCCACCACCGCCCGCCGCCGCCCGCCGCCGCCGCCGCCCGCCCCACTTCCCCGACACGTCAGGAAGCGCTCCCGCTCCGCGCGGCGGGAACCGGGCCCTTATTCCTTTCAGCGATGCCAGCAGCGCGCTGGGTGCCGCCGCCGCCGCCCGCCCGCCGCCGCCGCCCGCCGCCGCCGCCGCCGCCGCCCGCCGCCGCCGCCGCCCGCCTCTGGCCGCGGCAGGCTGGCGCCTTACCGGAGACTCTGCCTTCCCTCTTTCTCCAACCACTTCCCCGACACGTCAGGAAGCGCTCCCGCTCCGCGCGGCGGGAACCGGGCCCTTGCTCCTTCACAGCGATGCCAGCAGCGCGCTGGGTGCCGCCGCCGCTGCCGCCGCCGCCGCCGCCACCGCCGCCCGTCGCCGCCGCTGCCGCTCGCCGCCGCTTCGTGGGGTCGTTCGCGGGTCCTGCCTTTTCTAACAGTACCCATAGCCTCGAAGACTCCAACACCCCTTTTCTTCTGACTCCGTGTGCATGGGGCCCCAGGAGCCACTCCACGTTTGCTGAAAGGCCTGGAGAACACACAGCGCTCACCGCGCTCCGCTCCTCCTCGGTGTAGGTCCTCTCTGGAAGCCACTGGAACAGAGGGCCCCGCCCCCAGGAAGGGGGCGTGGCCACGGCGCCCGCTCCAAGGACCCCGGGTCAGGCTGCCCTCCGCGCCGCCTGAAGAAACGCAGCCCCACGGCGCTGGCTGCGTTCCTCTAGAGAAGAAGTTTGAATCCAGTGATTTTTAAACCCTCGTAGCTCTGAAGTGATCCTCCATTAGAAACAGATTTTATATTTTGGGGTGGTTGTTAACGTTGGATTGAACCCAGGACCTCGTGCATGCTAAGCATGCACTTTACCACATGAGCTCTACCTTCTCCCTAAAATTTGCCTCTTCTTTTTTTTTTTTAATATTTATTTGTTATTGTATTATTTAATTTTTTTTTATTTTGGTGGCGGTGGAGGGAGGTACTTAGATTTATTTATTTTTAGAGGTGGTACTGGGGATTGAACCCAGGCCCTCTGGTATGTTAAGCAGGCGATCTGCCACTTGAGCTAAACCCTGTCCCTGGAAAGTGATTTTGATTGACTGCTGAAGGAAGGAGCAGGGTGTATTCAGGGACAGGAGGGCTATCAGTCATTGGCCACAGCATGGTCCATTGTGGGGAGAGTGTGGCCACATGGGCGGAGATGTGCAATCTGAGAAAGAGATATTGTTTCAGGTCCACGTTTGAGCCTTGTTTTGCAGGGTGTGGGGCTCCTTTGAAGGATGGCAGCGTGGGTATATATTCCAGGATGCCTTCTCTCCGGGTAGTGAACGCACGACCTGGGACTGGAGCGTGCAAAAGGACACCCACCTGGGGCACCCCGTTCTCTGCCCCTGGAACAGACATACATGCGATGTTGTATGGGATCTGCATCACTCTGCAACACCAGAGCAGACGTCAGCAGCTCCTGCTGTGTGTCACAGTGAGCCCAGATCACCAGGAGACAATTCCAGGGTATTTATGTCCCCTCAGTGTTTATTATAAGATTTCCCCCAAATGCATAAAGAAACACCCATTTACTTGCAACTGAGATTCAACAGTTGTTAATATTTTGCTTTTGTGTTTGCTTTATTCTCTTTGTGTGTGTATATTTGGTTTTGATTTGCTGTATGGTATCAAATCTCTATTCTGTGTGTCTCAGTTCTAATCTTTAGTGTTCCTTCCTCTGCTGGCTTTGCGAATAGTTTTTTCTTCTTTTTCTAGTTCCTAAAGTTGATTTTAGATCTTTCTTCTCCTTTAACGTTTTATAGTTATAAATCTTCCCCTTAACACTGGTTTTGATGCTTCCTGCAAGTTTTGGTATGTTGTGCTTTTATTTTCTCCTCATTATCTCAAGAAATTTTCTAATTTCTCTTCTGATTTCATCCTTGATTCATTGGTTGTTTTGCTCAGTTTCCACAAGTCTGTGAATTTTCCAGTTTTTGATTTCTAGTTATTGATTCCTAGTTATTGGTTTATTTAGTTAAATGAATTTAATTTATTTAATTAAATTTAGTTATTTCTTAACTATCCAGTTAGTTATTGATTTCCAGTTATTGGATTTCCAGTTAACGATCTCTAACTATCCAATTGTGGTCAGGGAAGAAATTTTGTGTGATATTTTTCTTTCTTAATGTATTGAGACTTGATTTGTGGCCTACGATATGGTCTATCTTGGAGGATATCCCGTGTGTCTATGGGAAGAGTGTGTATTTATCTGGTTGTCATTGGATGGAGGGTTCTGTACGTGTTAGATCTAGATGGTTTATTCCTTCATTGCTTTTTTCATAAACTCTTTAGTGTGGCATCAAATCCTTTGCCTTCAACCTCATCACTGTCCGCTGGACTCGTAATCTGCTATCCCCAAGCTCCTTCTATGCGACAGCCATGAGGAATCCTTTGCCAATCTTTCATATACTCTTCTCTCCGCCTTTCTTCATTCTCTATTCCCCAATTCCAAGTCTTGTTTTAGAACACAGAATGTGTATTTCTTCCTCAAGGAAAGTTCTTGAACTTCCTCTGGCTAATGTAGGAGTCGCTCCCTGTTCGGCTGTGGCATTCTGGGTCTGCCTCTGCTAAGCATAGATCACATTGTATTGTAAATGGTTACAATGTCCACAGCTTTGAGGTACTTTTTAAGTTCCCAGTGCCACAACCAAGCTGGTCATATAATTAGAAAATAGCTGCTTTCTGAATTTCCAAAGGATTTGACAGATTCTTTGATTTTTAGCTGCTTAAATGACCAGCCCCCATTGGTGACAGTTTTAAAGACAAGGCCAGTTTTCGTTCAGTTGAATTCTCATTGCCTGTGTTCACACACAAACACACACACACACAGAAAGCACAATGGGAACATGGAAAGTTTAAAGAATCAAAGACTGGTTCTCAGTCCCCTTTCATTGCCCAAAGCTTCTTTGGCATTGGGCAGATTTTCCTGGATGAAAAGCCAACTGTGATTCCTTTGGTCACTACGTTAGCAGGGGCCAGGTTTAGTTCTGGTGGCCTCCAGGGCTGTTATTTTGATGGGTTCATCTGCTCGTTGCTCACTGATTAGAAAAGATTGTCACGTTGTAGGGTGGTGGGGAGTTCAAGATGGCTGGGACTGTGGACATATCGTTTTTCCCGTTTAACACTGCTATGAAATGGAACATTAAGCTTCAGAGAGATCGCATTTCAGCATCCCCCACACTCTCTGCAACTTGCAGACGCAGCCGTTGCAGAATTCGGCCTGCTGTTTAACCAGTGGGCTGTGAAAGGACGGTGCTGAGGAAGGAAACGTCATTGGAGTCATGACATACATTATACGATGGGGAAAGAATGGCACTGGGCGTAAGAAAGCAGAGAAGCGTGCGTGACTGCCTTGCTTCACTGCTTGCTGTGACACCTGACACCCTCTCCAGCCCCATCCCTGAGAGCCAGTTAAAGGAAACTAGATGGGAGAGAGGTGCAGGGCTGGGCTCCTCCTGCAGTGAATATTGATGCATACACCATCAATGTCCTCGTATCCCTTGGGGATCAAACTCTGAAATACACACATGGCAGATTTTGGCAACTGTGCTGGTAACATCCCAATATGGGATGGTGAGAGACAGAATCCCCTGGACGCATTCATTGATTTGATGACCTGTAGAATCACGGGGCTAGAATCCAGTGAGTGCCAATGACTATTTCACTAAGCTTTTCTCTCCTGTCCTCCACATTTTCCCTAAAGTATCCTTCCCCTCTCTTTGGCACATGGGAGGAGGTCCTCATTTTTAGGAGACAGCCTTTCCTTTCTCTTCCTCCGAATGCTTACCATCCAGTTGTAAGGAGAAACCCCTGTCACCACCTTTCATGCAGTGTGTCAGTTCTGAACAAGAAACCCCAAAGTAGAAGTTACCCCCAAAACATTGCACATGTATTATGTTCTGACACTTAAGATGTCCCTTGATTCAGTTATCTCTCATTGCTTAGCAACGTCAAACTTAGTGGGTTAAAGCAACAGTAATATATGCAGAGGAAACTCTAATTGAGAAAGACATCTGCTCCCCAATGGTCCCAGAAGCACTATTTACAACAGCCAAGACTTGGAAGCAGCCTAAATGTCCATCAACAGGTGACTGGATAAAGACGCTGTGGTACATTTATACAATGGAATACTACTCAGCCATGAAAAATGATAACATAACGCCATTTGCAGCAACATGGATGTCCCTGGAGAATGTCATTCTAAGTGAAGTCAGCCAGAAAGAGAAAGAAAAATACCATATGAGATCACTCACATGTGGAATCTAAAAAAATGGGACAAATGAACTTATTTACAAAACAGAAAGAGACTCACAGATGTAGAGAACAACCTTATGGTTACCGAGGGGAAAGGGGGAGGTGGAGGGATGAATTGGGAGTTTGGGATCAGCAGACACACTGTACTGTATATAAAAGAGATAAAACAAGGCCCTATTGTACAGCACAGGGAAATATATTCAATACCTTACAGTAATCTGTAATGAAAAAGAATATGAAAAGGAACACATATACACATATAAAACTGAGTCATTATGCTAGGCACCAGAAATTAACACAAATTGTAAACTGACTATACTTCAATAAAAAAAATTTAAAAATGAAACAACAGTGATTTATCATTTCTCATAATCCTGTGGGTTTCCTGAGCACAGCTAAGCAGTCCTTTTGCGCCACCCACTGTTGGCGGGGAGATTGTGTCTTCCTCCACCATCACCTGGAGGCTCTGTTGGTTTGGAACTTTCCAGAAGGCCTGGATCATGCATCTAGCAGTTGGCGCTGCCTGAGGATTCTCTTCTTCCAACAGCCTCCACGTGCCTCCTTAGGGTATGGAAACTGGGACTCGAGAGAGTAGGAGTGGAAGTCACCAGGCTTGAGCCACACTCTCTAGCTGGCAGGTGTCAAGTGCCAAGTCCACCCAGACTCAAGTGAAGGGGTCACAGGAACATATGGTCCAGGGGCCAGTTGTTCATCTTTAAGAGCAATCTACCACAATCTGGCTCAATCCAGACACAGCTCTGCTGGGTCCCGTAAGCCCTCCATCCCGGGGTGTGGGCAGGGAGCAGGGTGTCAGGGCTGGGTGTGTAGGAAGGCACTGCCTAAGTCTCACACAGAAATTGGGATGAGAACTGGGTCCCCAGCATTGTGGTCTCACCCCACAGGCTCCGTCATTAGCTGAACACTTCTCTTGCAAGACAGGAAATGCTAGTTGCAAATAGCTTTCTGTGATATTTTTCGAGGTGAACCTGATTTAACTTTGCAGAAATTTCCTGTCCCCAAACCACTGGTTTTCCATCTACAAAGCAGCCCCGAGGCGAGCAGTGGTGGGTAATCCGTACAGGTGAGCACACTGGGCTCTCTGTTCCCCCTCACCTGTCTCTTCCAAGCATCGGAGATGCGGTTGGAGCAAGTTGATCATTCTCCCCTCTTGGTCTCTTTTCTCACACACGAAGCCCAACGCTTTGACTTAGGGTCTATAAAACTGTCAAAAATGAATTCTTTTCCCCGGGTTTTACCTGGACCTTGCAGTCAACCAGCTGAGTGTTTTTGTCCCCTGTTCTTATCCAGATGTACTTGGCTTTGTGTAGAGAAAACACGGGGCTGGCTGTCTAAAGAGTTAACATTTCCCCATAAACACGTCAACATTCCATACACACGAATGTAGTGTGAACTGAGGCATCACTGGAAAATGTCAATGTTCGTTCTGGAAAAATGAGTGAAATCTGTCTGGAGCTTAAGCCTAGATCACGTTGTTTGGTGCCACACCTCCGTGAATAATTCAGTTCATTTGCACCGTGGTTATCCGTGCATTAGGAGCGCACATGCTTTGAAAGGATTTCTGTAACTTGGCCATAATATGCCCATTGAATGTGTTCTGAAAATGGGACGCCACGTGGAAATGGGGGTCCATGTGGGGAGCACGTGTGAGTCACCACTGGGTGACCTCGTGAACCATTTTTGACACTCCTGTGGACCATTTTTACATGACCTTGGCTACCAGACTGATGCTCTCTTTTAAAGTTCTTGGGAGCAAAATCTTCTCAGCTTGAACATATATGTTTGTAAAAAAAAGTAAGTTTCCTGATGGGGTAGAATGATTGTGCATTCTGTTCACGCCTTTGCTATCTGTCAACTCACGTCTAAAATATTTAGGATTTAAATAATCCCCCCATTTAATAATTTAAATTAAATAACCCACTTATTTATTTAAATTAAATAACCCCCCATTTAATAATTTAAATTAAATAACCCATTTAATTATTTAAATTAAACAACCCCTATTTAATTATTCAAATAACTCCCATTTAATTATTTAAATTAAATAACCCCGATTCAATTATTTACACTACCTAAGAGATTCTTTTATCCAGGAGTGAGTGATAAATAAATTTAAGGCAATTGGCTTATGGAAGAGGAAAGCTGAGAAGCTGCACAATTTGCTGTCTGCGAGCTGGAGACCCAGGAAAGCCAGTGATGCGATGTGGTCTGAGTCCAAAGGCCGAGAACCCGGGCAGCCCATGGTCCAAATCCCGGGTAGCTGTGAGGCAGCTCTTGTCCTGGTCAGATCCTCAGAGGATTGTCATATGTTGATATGCTTACGTTTTGTTCGCATCTCACAGGAAAATGTTTACCACCATGTGGACATTCGCTACAGCTCCAAAAAACCACACACAATATAATTTTACTATTATTTTCAGAATTATGTTCCATATCTGGGCACGAGCCAGCTTTCACAGATAGAACATTTAGGTGGTCATAAATCAAACTGGAGCTTTGGAGGGTTTAATTTTATACAGAAAAAACAGTGCGTTGCAACAAGCTTGCATCTTAAGGCAAAGGCCACTGTAATTCTTTCTCACCCGTAATTTGTGCTGTTCTCAAACCCCTCCCTGCTTATTTTAGATCAGTTTCCTATCACGATGGCTTATGTAATGAAATCTGTTGCCATCATAATTCACTTTTGTGCCTTCCAACATCCTAACATCCATCAAACTACGGGAAAGCCTATTAGAAAAACCGAGTTCATTTCTGGATGTTAGTCCTGCAGCCAAATCTGGGGCAAACGATATACTTCAGGCAACCCAAGAAAACGGGGGAACATACACGCAGAGGTAAAAGATGGCTGCACTCAGGCCAGCGTCTGCATAATCATGAAAGCGCCTCTGCTGTTTGGTGTGGAATTCAGACAGGGTAACCTGGCGAGGAGGTATGTTTTCAATCTTATAAAAAGGCGATGCTGACGTATCAAGAATTTATCCCAGGCCGGGCACCGTGTGCACCTGGCTGTCTTCACAGTGACCTGGGATGCGGACCTGCTAGGGGCATGGGTCCCTGGCCAATGGACCTCAGAGTAAGTACTTAGGCAAGTGCTGGGTTCCTAGTCAATTATTCAGGTATTCCTGCGAGTGGACAGGAACCTACAGCCAGGGATGCTAGAGTGGCTAAGTTTGGCCAGAAGGACACCCAGTGCCTGCAGGAAAGGCAAGTGGAGTTTGCTCCCGGGATCCTAGGCTAAGATCATCCCTGGATCTTCATGGGGACGGTGACAGCCTGGCACTTGCAAAGGGAGTGTGGCCACAGGGAGCTACCACTCGTGACGGGGAAGGGTAACAGCCAGCGCAGGGGTCTGGGGCTTCCTCCTGGCCCTCGCCTGTGTGGGCATCTTGAAGACCTTGTGCCCATCCTTGGGACAGTCACGCGGTAAGTGTGCCCAGTAGGTCACCGAGGCTCGGGGACACCAAGTGTGCTGTCCGGTAACCGGATAAGACCCAGGACATAATTCTGTTGGTTCTTGGGTCTCATGCTGTCTTCTCACCCAACTCCAATGCTTGCTGGGGCTTTTTGTCCAGTGTCCCCCAAAGCACCAACTGCATTGCCATTCAAATGAATTCCAAGTGTAAACAAGGGTTGCTTCTCTATTGCCCTCCATCTGGATTTATCCATGCCGCAGCCCGGCTCCACAAGCAGAAGTAACTTCAAGGGGACAGGCATGTGGAGCACGGCCTGATGCTGATTTTAATTTTTGGTATTCTCCTAAAACGTGGAAGATCTGCAGATTTCGACACGGTAGTGAAAATTGCACAGCCAATTTTCTTTTCTTTTCTTTTCTTTTTTTCTTTTTTTTTTTTTTTTCGGTGCAATGGTTCCATGAGTTCACATGAATGCTCTGTTTAAAAATGGAGGCAAAGACTGAAAGAAAAAAAAAAACCAGGAAGGCAACCTTTCATCTGAAATGGGATGCATTTTGATGCACGTGCTATAAAAATCTGATGGTGTATTAATGTCCTCACATAGATTATCTCAAATTGTACCTTTCAGTTATAATGGCTGCTCCGATGCATAATAGCCACTCACCTTTAATTATAAGTTTTCAGAGCTTGAAATGATTCCAATTGTTTTTCTCTGCACTTGCCGTGAACGATGGCTTAGTGCCACTATGACTTCCAAAAAGCTTATTACAATTTTCTGTTTCCAGGTACTGTCTTGTTGCAATTTTAGTCCCGGGTGTGCACAGAACCCTGGGGGCTGGGACCCAGGGGGGGTGATCAGATGACACTTCAAGCTTGAGGACCTCGGTGACATGTGTCAGCCGCCCCCACACCTGCCTACACAAGGCTCAGTCCCATTTTCCGTTTTTAATGGGTTTAACCTTAGTTCCGCCCACTCTCGTGTGTCCTTCTGCATCTTATCCTGAGACACATCCAGGCTGCACCTTGCTCCACCCCAGGACCAGCCCCACGGAAGGGGGAGACGAGGGTCCCTCCTGCAGGGAGAGTTGCTGGCTGCTCGGACAGCTTCCTGAGAATCCAGGTGCCATCCTGTGGTGCATGTCGTGGACCTGGATCTGGTTGGAGGCAGGACCTCTTAGGTGCAATGAGCAAGATGTACTTGGATGAGATGGAGGGGGTTAAAGTGTGACGAGAGCGTGAGACCCTGAGGATTGCTCCCCTATCCATGCTGGCACCATGTATAACACGTACGTGGGTGTGTAAGGCCACACGCGTGCAAAGATGCTCACACACATGCATGCAGAGGAATGCTGAGTACTGCACAGAGCCAGCTCCAAATGGAACCTCACTCAAGGAGCCATTCTCTCCTGACCATCGCCAGGGTGCAAAGGGCAGAACTAGTTTTTCAGTTAGGCAAGGTGGACATTGGAGAAGAGGCTTCATGACAGAGGTGCGTCTCTGTTGGAGAAGAGGCAGATGAGGGGTGATTTAAGTCTCGGGTTCTCCAGCATGGGAGAGGCAGCGACACCCTCCATGGGACCGCTGACAGTGGAGTCTGCTGGGCTCACGGCCAGAATTTCCCATTTTGCAGGGCTGGATGGGGTACAAGGTTTGCATTTCCACCAAGTGTCCAAGTGATGGAGATCCTTCTGATCCTGGGAACCTCCTTGGAGGACCACTAATTTATGTCGCTACTACTGACTCCCCTGTTAATTCCATCCACAGAGCTGGAAGAAAGGAGGACCCCGAGAATCTCCTTGGAGCTTTGATCTTGATTGGTGCCCAGGTCTCCTGTGGAATTTGATAAGCACCAGGACTTGCCTGAGCATGAGGGTGAAATGGTAGAGACAGTAAAATTCTACCCCTGAGAGAGCAGCCAATAACTTCCACCTGTTTCCTGGGAGCTAATTTGGGTGCATGAGGTCCTGTGGGTTCCTTGGGGGTGATGTGGTCCATGAGAAAATGGGCTCTTCTTATCGGCACTGTCCTGTCGTGGACCATGCCATGTGAGGTGCACGGTGAAAGGACTTTCTCAGCAGAGCCTGAGGGGGCTTTGATCAAAAGATTCTAGGATGACATTTATTAAAAGCACAGTTTAGCTCCTGAGACCACCCGACAGGCCATGTGATCGAGCAAGCATCAGAAAGGAGGGGCCTTTATAGATACACACTACTGTATATAAAATAGATAAACAACACGGTCCTGCTCTTTAGCACAAAGAACTATATTCTGTACCTTGGCATGATCTATAATGAAAAAGAATATGAAAAGGAATATATATATACATGGATGTATAAATAAATCACCAGAAATTAACACAACATTGTAAATCAACTGTACTTCAATTAAAAAAAAAAAAGAAAACCAAAAAAAAAAAAAAAGAAGAAAAGAGGAAAGGAAAAAAGAAAATACTAAAAGGAAAAAGAAAAGGAAAGAGAAGAAAAGAAAACGAAAGAAAAGAAAAGAATAGAAGAGGAGAGGAAAGGAAAAACAAAAGACGGAAAAAGAAAAAAAAAGGAAAAAGAAGAAACGTGGGGCCAACATAGGACTTCGCATCTCTCCACATCAGCTCCTGGCTGAGCTGCAGATTCAACACAGATCAGACTATTTCTTATTTCTACCAGACTGTGCCCACTCACCTAAGGGAATTCCCCCTCCATCCCCTCAGCTACCTTGTGATAAATACATGAAAACTTTGTGGAATTAGGAATAAGGAGAATGGAGGAGTCAAGAAAAGTACTTGGCATCGTAATATGTGAATTGGGCTAAAGCTGTGAGCTTTCAGCATGTCTAGTATTACCAGGAGCTTCAACATTATTTTCTGCAGCTGATGGGGGAGCAGGAACTCAGAAGGGAATAAATATAGTTTTATGTTCATAGGCAATTGCTTTGACATTGTCAAGGGGTAGGAAAACAAAGAAGAACTTGACAACTGACCATTGATTTTGTATTTATCATTTACTCAATAAATCTGCAGTTCGCAGCTAATCTGGGTGGTAATTACAGCAATGGGCTTTGCTTAATCTCAGCAGACGAGTCATGGATCATAAAATATTGAGCGGCTTTCCAAGAGAGCCATGTTTGAAGACCATGTCAAAACTCAAAGTCTCAAATCACATTATGAATCAAATCTCCTGAATGTTCCATTCCCTGCTTTGTGTGGCCCCAAATCCACTGGTTCCCACCAACACCCAACACACTGGGAAAGGGATATTGCCTTTAGAGACACCTCAACTGCAGAAAAGGGAGCGTGTCACCCCCACTGGTACCCCTTCCCTCCAGGTATGCAATTTCCCTGGCTTTGGATGACTGGCTTTCTAGTCCCAGCTTGGGTGGGGACAGGAGTGATGAACCCCGACCACCTGTCTCTGCCTTGGGAAAGAGATTGTCTGGCATCATGAACCTCCAAAGTGAGAGGTGGTTTCTGCCTCTGTCTAAGAGCCATGAGGTGGGATGTTGACCCATAAAAGAGCTCCCAAGTATGGCTGCCATAAAGGTCTTATGTCCACAGTCCGTCTAGTGGGCAGAGGGGTGATCAGGTGACTGCACTCCCGTACCCTGAGGGCTGAGGTCCTGTTGATGCTCCACCCATAGAAGGGAGCCCTGGATAAGGTCTTTCTCTCCATAAACAGCCCCCTTCGTGTGTGTGTGTGTGTGTGTGTGTGTGTGTGTGTGTGAGCGAGCGTGCTCCCCTCCATGGTTGAGCTGGTGTGAGTGAGGACCACAGCATAGGATCTCGGTTCAGATTGTGCTGCTGAGTGGCTGGATGGTTCTTGGGGCTTCTCAGCTGAGCCCAAGTTTCCTCATGTGAAGGGACATGACAGTCCCCCGCCCCACGCTATGTAAGGGCTATTCTACTTGGTGTCAGCTCCTCCTTCAGGAGCACCTGAAACGTCTCCATCTCTCTCTGGTGACACCAGCATTTGCACAGAAGAGCTATAGTTTTTCTTATTAATGCCAACCCCTTGGTGATACCTCCCACGCAGGGTAGAGGTGATACATGCACTGACCACCCCTCCGTCAGCCCAATGGTAGTGGTTATTTACCTAAAATTATCATTACTCATTGATGGCACCCGAAGGAACCACAGGCACCCTAACTCAGGTTACATCGGAGCACAGGACGTGAGGTTCTTGGTGGCATCACTCTATCACGGGCAAAACAAAAAGTGAAAGTTGCAATTTCTCCCTCCCCAATCCCCCAAACAGGTGTGCCTTTCACTCCAGAGGGAATCACAGATTTATTTAGGTGTTTTGCATGAGTCCTTGAAGTCCTCTGGCAGTTGAAAAACATTCAAAACTGAAATGGGGTCATATTACATCCCCTCTTCTTATTTGGTTTTTTTTTTTTTGAGAATGAGCAGCTATATTTTATTATATCTTCATCACCATTGTCATTGTTGGCTTCTTCCTTTTCTTCTTCCTCTTCTCCTCCTCCCTCTCCTTCGTTCTGCCCCTCTCCCCTCCTCCACCTTCTTTTTCAACAATCACCTTGTAACATCAGCAGCTTCCAAACCACTGAAGTAGTAGCACATCAAAATAATCCCAAACCAGAAATTATTAGACAGCCAGATTTGAGGCTCATATGGAACGAGAAGACCCACAGCCCATCAAATATTATTATTACTTTTTTTTATTGAAGTAAAGTCAGTTCACAATGTTGTGTCAATTTCTGATGCAGAACAGAGTGATTCAGTAGGAATTCCCAGTGTCTGAATGTAACCTTTTGCTCACTCTGCACTCATTTCAATAACATTAGCCTTGTAGATCAGAAGTATCCATCATGCACTGATGTCATGACACTTCTGATCCAGACTAAATAAAGGACAAAAATCCCTCCTTACTTTGGGAAGGTGGAGCTGGAATGAAAATCAGGGAATACGACTCTAAACACTCCCCTCCACAATGAATATGTTGCACATTCATTTTTACACCCTCTGTAACCAATTTATCAAAGGAACTCAGGGCAGCTGCTCACCTGAGTCTGCCCACTCTCCCATTGAGAGCGTCCTATCCATCCTTTGATAAATCTTCACTTTACTTTTTAAACCACTGAGTCTTGTCTCTGAATTCTTTCTGGGACGGGAAAGCCAGTTACATCCACCAGCAACACCGTGTCAGGGCCAGATTTGACCTCATGTTTCCAAAGGGCTGCTTGACTCTCTGTTGTGTCTCTGACATCATTTATTCACCGTCCCTCCCCAACGGATGGTGAGTGCATTTCTGCTCTGTTGGAGGCTTCTAAGTTGCAGGAAAGGTAATGAGCCTCTCAAGCAGATAACAGAGCGCTTTCAGAATAAAGGGAAAGTCTTTCAAAGGCAGGAGAAAGCAGTAGCAAGCTTAGCTGGTGGATGCCTTGCTAAGTGCCACCGACAGCTGAAATTTTGCAGAGCATCAGCTGAGTCTGAAAGCGGGGCCTGGGGTTGCCCAGGGCTCGCTGCTCTCAGACCCACAGGCTCTCTTTTCCAGAGCGAATCAATACACAGAGAGTGATTTTCAAAGGTCCCTGTCATTTGCAGTCTATCTGGGTCCCAAGTGTTATTTCAGCTTCTCTCCCACAGCACAAATATCACCACAAGCGAGACCGTATATTTTCCATATCTGCACAGAAAAAAAAATAAGGCAGTTTAGAAACCTCAGTAAAAGGTGGAAAGATTTGAGGGTTTGGGGAATTTTGATGTTTCTTCCCCTGAGAATTTAAGAAAAGTAAAACCTAGTGGAGAGAGATGCCTGGAATGGCCGTGGAAATTCTTTTCTGAGTTTAGTCCACACTCCACACGGTGGGCCCTCAGCAAGACTGAAGCCCAGCAGGGGTGCTGGACATCATGGCTGGTTCCTCACTGTCCCAACAGGGTTCCAAAGGTCTCCATCTGTAGGATGCATTTCAGCTAAAATCCTAAAATGAGCCTCCACACACTACACAGCTAGGTGAAAAAACAATCAATCAAACATTAGGGACACATTGGGAATTTGAGATTTGCAAATATTAATTACCACATATAAAGTAAGTGAAAACCAGATTTCTTCTGTCTAACACAGGGAACTATAGTCAATATCTTGTAGCAACGTATAATGAGAAAGAGGATGAAAAGGCATATATGTGTGTATGTGCGTGGTGGGGACATTGCGCTGTGCACCAGAAATTGACACCTTGTAACTCACTGTACTTCAATTAAAAAAAAAATCAAACATTAGGCAATTTGGTCTGTACGATGCCACATAGACTTGTGAGTTTTTATATCTCCTACCAGATGACCAATGTTTGGGTTTTTACTGGGAGAGAAGATAGCCAATGTTGACGGACATTCAGTGGCAATACTTTTCATTCACATTCCCATGTTATATTGCACATTTTCTGTGTTCCATCTGTCTCCTTTGATCCTCTGCTTTTCCTTCCTGCCTTCAATTAATCAAGTTTTATCTATCACCCCACACACATTTTTTTCCTTCTACTGATTTTTATTTGTATTCATACAGTGGATTACACTTAGATAAAGTGGACAGTGAAGGAATGGCACCATGATTTTCACTGTCCTCCCAACTTTCCTGGCATTATTGTGTAGCATTTCAATACAGATTTTTCTTTAATCCTTTCTAAGTAGTAACTCCAATTATGCTAGTGCTTATAATCAACCCATCAGTGATGCATTTACATGTTTACCAATTCTTCATTTCTTTCTTCTTGGTACAATCTCCCTCTTGCTGAAGTGTAATCTTCAGTAATGGGGCTGGGGTTAGTGTGAGGCAAGGGGGGTGCAGAATATGAGACCCCCAAATACGCCTTTTTGGCTTAAGGATTATTTTGAGCAGCTGTAGACAATAGAGAAGCCCTGTAGACAGAGTAGAAATTACCCTTTTGCAAGAAGAATCTACACTTACAAAGGAAATTTACATTAGAAGGGGAGCCTTTTCTCACCAAACATTTCCCCTTGCCACATTCTCTTGAGTTTCCTTCCCTCTTTGAAACCCCAGACCCCTGTCCCCTTTCCTCAGCCCTGGGTGATATCTAAGCCTAAGTGATCTGTCTGCTTTTTGAGTCTCATATCTTTGTGGTTTCCTTTGTATACATTCATAATTAAATTTTTTTTCTTCCTGTCCTGTTATTTTCCTATGTCAATTTAATTTTGGGGCCAGCTGTTAGAGCAGGCAGATGGGTAGATATGAGCAGAGAAAGGTGGATACAGACCAAATGGTATGAAACCACACATCTTGTGATTCTTGGGCAGGCAGAGAAAAGCAGGAACTTCCAGAATGATAAGAAACCACATATTCTGGGTTGACAGGTGTCCTGGAGGCAGGCAAAGAAAGGTGGGAAAAGGCAGGAATCTCCACCATCCAAATGTAACCTTTTGCTCATTATGACCTCATCTGACTTCCTGATCAAGAGTAAATAAGGACAAAATCCCTCCTCCCCATGGGACAAGGAACTGGATGAAGATCAGGAAAGATGACCTCAAGCCCCTCCCACCAATGAATTCCACCCACTCATTTTTACACCCATATAACCAACTTGCCAAAGAAACTTGGGGCAGCTACCTGAGTCCACCTGCTCTCCCTTTGAAGGTGTACTGTCTATGGCTTAATAAATTCTTGCTTTGCTTTCTTGACCTCCATGTCCCATTTCTGAATTCTTTCTGGGACAAGACAAGAACTTGCTCTCCAACATTTCAGGAACATCTCCTCCATCCACTGTTAAGTCATTAAGTGAGACAGGAAGACAAGAGTACAGCCACTTCGGAAAAGGACCAGAAGTGGCTTTGGGCAAAGCAGGCTTTTCCAGCTAAAGAACAAAGGTCCTGAGCCTCAGAGACAAAAATCCAGGCTCTTTGTTCTGCTAAGAAGTTTGCCTCATTGCCACCACACAAGAAGCTCAACTATAAATTTTAACCTTTTCTATTCCTGTGTTTTCTTGCAGAAAAATTCTCCAACACTCCCTTCCCCTGACAGGAAGCACTCTTTATTCCCAGTAGCCACCACAGGGCCACCGGCTGATGATCAAAGAATTTTGAAGAATTCTGGAAATCATCCGTGATCAGGAGATAAGCCCTTCCTTTTGTTATAAAAGCAACTCCCCCCTTCTTCTTGGGGAGCTGGCCCCTCTTTCTCCCCGCACCTTCTCCCTTGTGCACAAGCCATCTCTTTTAATAAAAAGCTTTCCCCGCCTAAGAGTCTTGTGGAAGCAGTTTTTATTTCTACGGTATTGCTGTCCAAGAGTCTGGAAAGGGCCCAGTAACAAAAAGGCTTATTGGATTTGAGTCACATTTTGGAACTGGTATTCTTTGGGAGATTCTAAATTCCCGCTGGCCACATGACAGATCTTTGAACTGAGAGAGCTTTTATATTTAAAAGGATTTTTTTTTTAGAGAGAGTTCTCACCCTAGACAAATATCCCATTGGTATCTATGGGAGAATCAAAATAAATGAAAGAAAAAAGTTTCATGGTGCCCCTAAAGTATTTCTTTAACAAAATTAAAGATC
The DNA here is from genome assembly GCF_048564905.1 of Vicugna pacos. Classification (NCBI taxonomy): domain Eukaryota; kingdom Metazoa; phylum Chordata; class Mammalia; order Artiodactyla; family Camelidae; genus Vicugna; species Vicugna pacos. The sequence goes on from NC_133011.1 coordinate 375,891, forward strand.
AAATGTCAGATGGATTAAAAAAATTAAAATCCATATCCACCACAAAACCCTCCTCCATTCTTTTTTTTGGTTTTCTTCCTTTGCTCTTTAAAAAATATACACAAAATGTTATGGTAGCTCACAGAGAAAAAAATGTGACAATGAGTGTGTATATGTCCATGAATGACTGAAAAATTGTGCTGAACACTGGAATTTCACATGACATTGTAAAATGATTATAAATCAATAAAAAATGTTTAAAAAATTTTATTTTTATTTTTAATTTTATTTTATTGAATTATAGTCAGTTTACAATGTTGTGTCAATTTCCACTGTAGAGCACAATTTTTCAGTCATACATGAACATATATATATTCATTGTCACATTTTTTTCACCGTGAACTACCACAAGATCTTGTATATATTTCCCTGTGCTACATAGTATAATCTTGTTTATCTATTGTATATATACCTGTCAGTATCTGCAAATATCGAACTCCCAGTCTGTCCCTTCCCACCCTACTCCCACCTGGCAACCACAAGTTTGTATTCTGTGTCTGTGAGTCTGTTTCTGTTTTGTATTTATGTTCGTTTGTCTTTTTCTTTCCTTTTCTTTTCTTTCCTTTTCTTTTTTTTCTTTTCTTTTCTTTTTTTAGATTCCACACTTGAGCGATCTCATATGGTATTTTTCTTTCTCTTTCTGGCTCACTTCACTTAGAATAACATTCTCCAGGAGCATCCATGTTGCTGCAGATGGCGTTATGTTGTTGGTTTTTATGGCTGATTAATATTCCATTGTATCAATATACCACCTCTTCTTTATCCAGTCATCCGTTGATGGACATTTAGGCTGTCTCCATGTCTTTGCTGTTGTAAATAGTGCTGCTATGAACATTGGGGTGCAGGTGTCATCCTGAAGTAGGGTTTCTTCTGGATATATGCCCAGGAGTGGGATTCCTGGGTCATACGGTAAGTCTATTCCTAGTCTTTTGAGGAATCTCCATACTGTCTTCCACAGTGGCTGTACCAAACTGCATTCCCACCAGCAGTGTTGGAGAAAACCATCCCCTATTTTTTTTTCACAATGTCTCCTTGAAAAAGCTCAGTGCTGCCTGGAGAATTTACTGTTTGTCAAAGTCAAAACATTGGAAATAGGCAAATATCCCCCTAAGATTCTTCTTAGATCAGCGATTTTAGGATGCTTTTATTCTTTCTCAACTTTGAGTTCCCAACTTTTATCATCCAGGACTGTCTTCTCAAGGACCTGAGAGCCATCTGTTTGAAATGTAAGGAGGAGAAGGAAGAAAAGGGGGAGGGTAAGAAGAGAAGGGGGGAAGGGAGGGGGAGGGGAGGGGAGGAAGGAAAGGAAGGGAAGGGGTGAGGAGGAAGGAGAGGGAGGTGGAGAGGAGGGGAGGGGGAAGGGGAGAAAGGAGGGGGAAGGGATAGGAGGGGGAGGGATAGGAGGGGGGAGGAGGGAGGAGAGGGGGAGGGGAGGTAAGGACTCTGGCTCCCAATCACCAGGGCACTTTGCTTTAACTTCTCAGTTGACTTCAAAAAACACCCCAAAAAACCCTGCCGCTGAAGCCACCATAAGATTATACATCAAGGAAAAAAAAATTCTTATGTCACTCCACAATATAGATAAAAAGCTTTAGGGCTCATACTGAGCACGTAATAAACATTAAATGTTCCATCTGCCAGAAATGTAATTAGGATTAAAAAAGCAGGGCAAAGATGGAAGCTGACTCTTCCACAACTGGTGAGTCCTGTAATTATATCTGAATCATGGCTGAAATCTCAGGATCCAATCCATGAAGCCTCCGCTTGCATTTGTCTGTGTGTTTCCATATGTACGTTTATACAGACATGCATGTACATTAAATACGGTATTTTCTTACCTCCAGATGATATTAGTCAATGAAGGGAGTTCTGTTCTAAATTGTCTTAGAGGAAAAAAAAGTACCTATAAGTCAAATATTTAAAACAAAAAAAACCTTCTGGAAATACGGGAATCAAGCAAAAATACTTTCCAAATCTCTTTGGTAAAGAAAAAAGAAAAAAAAAACTAGTTTATTGTTTATTATTGTTGGCTTAATAAAAGCAAGGATGTCTCCAGAATTGTGAGCGTTAAATCTAATGCAGGCATAACAATTTAAATTCTGCTTGCGTTTACTAGTCAAATAAGCTAACGGTATATCGACTGGGTATTTAAGGTTAGTGTACATAAATGTGATTTTAATCAGGTTGAGTCATTGTTCTGACAAACTGTATTTCAACAATGTTTGTGTTTTATAGTATGTCTGCATAAAAGTGGTTTCCAAAATCTTCTGGTAATTGGAGACGTTAATGTTATACTAAGTTAAGATAAATGATGGATATTCGTTGACTATCTACATCACAACCACATAAAATAAAACACTGGAACATTAGTTACAGAGCATAAGCTTAAGTTTTTACGCTTTTGGCTTTCCAAGTTTTACAGGGAGATTAAAGATGTTTGGGTGTATTAATAAATATGTTTCTTTGCCCCACTTGTAAATTGTTCTATAAAGAATCGTAGCCATGGAGGAGGGTACAACTCAGCGGTCAGTGTGTGCTCAGTAAGAGGGTTTTCTTTACTTTTTCAAGTAACCCATCTAGGAAACAGAGATTCTGTGCTTATCAAAATAATCTCTTATGTTTTATGTTGTCTTTATCATGTCTTTGAGTATTTAGGTTAATCTAGTCTTAATAATAAAAAAAAATAATGTTTTTCATCCTGTTACCCCCTATAATTATTTTTGAAATGTTTCATTGACAGTTTGGTTGGATGGATAACTAAGTTTTGTTTCATGGTGACCTGTGATCATGTTTCATCAAATTTTAAAACCGTATGACATTTTGGACAATTTCCCCAAATCAAATTCCATGTGAAATCTTGACCTTGAACTTCCATTGGTTTCCCAAAGGGCTCTTGGAGCATCTCAAAGGATTAATTCTCTCAGCTGATCAAAAAGAAGATAGTAAACTAATTAGGTCTAATTGCTATGCTAAATTCTCAAATAAGAAATACTTAACCTTTACTAGGTTCTATTTCTATGAGCATGCTATTAATAAAGTACTTCAGAAATTATATAAACTTTCTGGAATTTTATCAGGGTCCTTGCTCTCCGTGATATGTCCTGACATAATGTTGTCAGTCCTAATTCTAATTATTATGCTAAAAAGTCGCACCTCACAGAGGGAACCAAATTTCCCTGTTAATTGAATTCTAATGAACTCTCATCAGATCTTTAACCATGGCCATTTTAAACTTTTTGTCATTAGCAGAGAGGTTTTTTTCTTTCTTCCTTTCTTTCTTTCTTTTTTTCTTGTTGCTTCTCTAAAAGCTCGTATAATCAGCTGCAGGGCAAACCATTATTTTCAGCAAAGGGAGCTGTCTCAGAGACCCACAGGAAGGACCGTGGCAGTTCTTCTGGGGTTCAGGCTTCTGATGGCGTTAATGACTTTGGGATCATACCACTGGACCGAGGAAGGATTTCCAGAACTCATAATGAACCCAGTTCCACCTCCAAACTGAGTTCCTCTGCCAAGTGTATATTTAACCTCCGTATCTAAAACATGATTTCCTTTCTTGTCCGACACCTGCTCCCTTCATGATAGAAAAGCACGTAGAAAAGGGGGCATTGAAACTGAGCAGAACCCTGTGGGGTTTCCTGGATCCCAAAACCTTCTGTGCCCCCTATTTCTTGTTCGTAGGAAGCATTCATTGTCCTAAACTTTCCCCGGATTCCAAAGGGCAGATTCAAGGAGTTGCTAATCAGGGAAGTGGAGAACCCCAGCAAACATGGGAGGGGCAGTCAAGAAACAAGTGTGCAGCCTTAGGGCAGGGGCGTGCCCCTCCTCAAGGAATATGCACAGCAATTATCTCTAAGTCCTTGTGTAGGGATTCTGTCCCTGTGCAAGTCAAGTGGAGGATGGCAACTTCAGGCTGAGCACAGGATTCTTGGAACAATGCCCATTTCCTCACCGCCAACCTATCAGAAAATCACAGCCCCTGCAGCTCTCACCCCAAATTTTGTCTTTAAAATGTCCTCCCTGAAAACCACTGGGAGGTGGGGATTTTTGACTGTATGCTGGGAACATGAAATTTGGCTCAAAAACAATTTGAAATGGATGGGTTAATGAAATGACTCACCCAAGATCAAAAAGGACAGAAATTAATAACACGGGACTGCGTAGACTGATAAAAAATGACTATGATTTTTTTAAAAATGACTTTTGCTTGGAATATTGATGCCTCTTTTTGAATTTAAGAAACACTTTTTTTTCCTTTTCTATTAAGCCATTTATAACTCACAGCAGTTTAATAGATTGTACTTTTATAAATAGAAATGAAACATTTATTTTTCTCCTTACTTGATCCCTGCAGAATTCAGAAACTCAAACTGAATATTCCTATTTTTCTGGGAATACAGTTATTTGCATAAGCTCAAAAGAATCTATTCTCCTAAAAGAAACCCTTGTGCATTGTTGGTGGAAATAAATGTACCTTCGTATAGCTGTATGGAAAACATGATGGAGGGTCCTCAAAATGTTTGGCTGATTTGGGGAATATGAAACCACAAAAAAACCTGACCTTTCTCTCTTTTCTCTCCCTCACCTTGTGATGGACATAGCCATACCCTCCCTCTTTCGGAATCTGGCTGGAGGCTACCTACCCACCAGGTGCAAGGATTCAACTTGGTCTGCGTATATCCAGGTTCTCATTTAAAATTTATACTCTCTTAATTTTGTAAAAGTCGAAGTGAATATTGTTTTGTGCATGTGTTGCTTTGAAGGACGATGCTCTTTCCACTCACATCAATACGATCTTTTTATTCCCTGCAGTCCCAGGGTGTCTCCATCCACCCTTGTTTCCATCTTTCCTGAAACAGGAGGGGCCCATTCTGCTCCGTGCTTCCCGTCCCGCTGGAAAGGAAGGGCTCGCGACAGATTCCTGGCTGCGGTCAGATTCCTCCTTGGCCACTTGAAGTTGAAACGTGGCGGTGGGTGAGGCTTCCGGTCACATTCCTTCTGTGTCTTGAGTCATGAGACGTCCAGGGGGAGTTGGACCAAGGAGAGCATTTCTCTGCTGCTGTAGACGAAGGTAAGAAACTCATCACCCAGGAATCTGAAAGCATCCTTATTCCTTTCCGTATAAGAAAAGAGTCAATAATTAACTATCACCCTTAGATTGCAAAATTTATTAAAGTGATTTATCATAGATTTCCTTTTAACCCTTGAATATAAAAGCTATTTCCTTCTATCCCTGAATACATTCAGCTTGTAGAAACTCCTGGTGGCATTCCGCAGTACTTTCAATGTTGTTACAAGAAACATTTTAGACCAATTTAAAACTTTTTTAATATAACTGGGATGAGACAGACCCGGGGTTTGAATCTCAATCCTTCAGTCTTCTAGCTACACCACGTACACAATTAAAATGCCACACATAGGTGTCCTTGTCTGTAAAAGTAGAAACTATCTTGCAAGTTATTTCAGTCAGTTCTGATTGAAATTGTTTGCAGGTAACTTAGCAGTTGATACAGAGCAGGCTTGCAAAGTGTGCTGGTAATTCCTGGAACATTATTCGTGCTCATAGTTGCAATTTCGGTTAAATTGGAGCAATTGACTATTAAACTCTTATCTGGACGCTGTCATACAGGGAGTACCTTCTTCATTATGGTGTTAAATGTATTTTTCCAGGAATGTTTGAAACGGACTCAGCCAGTGGGGTCACTAAAGATTGGGTGTCATTGTTGGAATATTAACTCCAGCAATTCTGATTTCCAGCAGAAGTGTGTGGTTACCTGGACAAGAGGAGAGCAAAGAAAAGCAATCCTACTTGCGGAATCTTCTGCTTTATTGGAGGAAACAAAATTCAAATCAGTGTGTTTGTTCAGTCAAGAGTGAGCCAGTAACTCATTGCCTGATTCAGAAATTGTGCCACATTTTGTTAAGCATAAACTATGTGCCGCCCCCAATCCATCAAATAAACATGTACTGGTTTAATTACCAAATCTATGTTAGGTTTTCTCACAAAACAAGCTGCTCAGCAAGAGATAATAATTAAGCCATCTTTTTCTATCGTTACTAAACCACATAGAGCATCTGTGTAGCTGGTGAAAATGGTGATGGGTTTTTCGCTCAGGGGATGCGTTTAGGGTCTCATCCCAACGTGAGTGAGACAAAAAAATGAAAAAGTAAAAACAGAGACACAAGAAGAATGTGCTGTCCTAGTCCGTGAGTTACACCCAAAAGCAAAGTTACCAGAGTTGTGATCTGTGTGACTGTTTATAGATGAACCCTCCCCAGAATTTTTCTGAGAAGCCGTTGCAGAAAAGGACTTGAGATATGAGGACATTTGAAAAGGCAAATTTGAAACCTGGAGTGGGTGGTCCTTGGGACTTAATTCTCTGGAAGATGAGATGAAAAAGGGACCCTGGGTGCATGAGGAGACGGGGAGGTGAGCTGGCCGGTCCCGTGGCCCTGGGGGTTGGCTGAGCATTTGCGTGGCCATCACAACTCCACGAAGATGCCAAACTGGAGTCCCAGGCCTCGTGGGTCTTGCTTCAGGTCGCTTATCAATATTTCCAAGCACGGAATATTGGAACGTGATTAACAACTCTTTGCACTTTCGTCTCAAGATTGTTACTCTCGCTCATCTCGGGGACAAAGCCTGGACAGCTGCAGCCCTGCTGTCTGGAGATCTGGCCGTCTTAGTCAGCTCCATTTCAGTGGAAATAATAAATGCAGAGGGGGGACACTTCACAAAGAGAGAGGAGACGAAATTACACTGCAATCCAGAACCCGTGACGTGAAGTCAGTCTCTGTTCCTCAAACCTTCAATCTGCAAACCACACCAGCTGGTGAAGACAAAGGTCTTGCGCACACGCACGGAGAAGCGTGCACACAGACTCACACAGACGCACACATAGACACATCGGGCTGTCTGCATCCTTTGTTTCCCTTCATATAATTGTCAATTTGTGTGGTGGATGCAGGAAGGTATGCTCAGAGAGTTAAAGCTGGGAGTGTGTGGGCAAATTGTCACAAACCATCTTCCTTCTGCACAGCTGGGTTAAAGGGTCCAGCAGTGAAGCCACGTGGTCCAAGAGGGTGGTCTCCAAGGCCACGGAGGCATTATGGTACTCATTTTAGTAGAAACCATGGCCCTGTGCATGAAAACTCAACATATGGGGAGTGTTCCCTGTTATAGTTCATTGCCTAGGAAGGAGAAAACGGAGAACAGTGGCCCAGGGAAAGGGAGACCATAAGGCAGCTGGTTAGGAAATTCCTCCATGATATTCCTGGTCCTTTAAACTGCCCCCAAGCTCCCCTTGGGTTCACGATCTGGTTGAAGAAATAGTTTCAGGGCCATTAGTCCAACTGCTATAGAATGAAAGGAAAAGAACCAGCATAGGAAGTTTATCAAAAGTGCATTTGCTTTTAGGATGCAGATTCCTTTACAGACATAGGAGGGAGTTTTAGTCCTTAAAACCCCTTTATTTATACTATTTGTCACCGACCTCAGTTTTGAAAAGAATTCAGGCATGTACAGATTTGAAGAAAATAGCAAAATGATAATCCACACCCATCTGGGTTCAGTGACTGTGGACATTTGGCAACAAGTTATCTGCATGTGCATCTATCAATCTAGCTCTATGTTTCTGTCTGCTCTTAGCTGAATGTTTCTAAATTTAAAAAAAAAGTTAAGTTTCTAATTACATTTCTTAAACTTCATTTCTTCTAGAGTAGCCACCCTCATTTTTTTTTAATTTTAAGGTGCTGAATGGGGAGAACATTGAGTGTGTTGACTGTCCCCCATCCTGGACTTGTCTGAGTGCTCCCCGAGGTGACACCTGTTTTGCTCCCCCATGCCGTGACTTCACTGATGAACAGAGCTGCAGACATCCTCGACAAAACATTAGCAAACAAAATCCAACCATCCAAAATCAAAAGGATTTTTCACCATGATCAGGTGGGTTTTATCCCAGGAATATAAGGATGGTTTAATATTCTCAAATCAATCCATGTGATAACAACACACTAACAAACTGAAGAATCAAAAACGTTCGATCTTCTGAATAGACACAGTCAAAGCTTTTGATAAAATTCAGCATCCTTTTATGATAAAAGCTCTCCAGGAAGTGAGCACAGAGAAAAAAAACTCAATATAGTAAAGGCCACATGTGACAAACCCACAATGAACATTATACTCCATGGTGAAATCCTGGAAGCATTCTCTTTAAGATCGGGAACAAGACGAGGATGTCCGCGCTCACCACTTTTATGAAGTCCTAGCCACAGCAATTAGAGAAGAAAGAGAAATGAAACGAATTCAAATTGGACTCAAAGAAGCCAAACTGTCAGTTTTCAGATGACTTAATACTATAAATGGAAAACCCTAAGGATGCCCCGAGGAAACTTCTAAAACTCATCAAGGAATTCAGTAAAGTTGCAGGACACAAAATTAATATGCAGAAATCAGTTGCATTTTTATACACATATTTAAAACACCACTGTCGGGCTGGCTTCCAGGTGTTAGAGCCCCGTGGAAACAGAAAGTTAATAAAAGATAAGAGGCTGGACCCGGTGTGCTCAGACCAGACCAAGACACAAAGAAGAGAAGATAATTACTTGTCTTTGGTCCTGGGAGCAGACACAGATAAAATTAGTGAGAAAAGTGAGCTGATAAGGAAGCAGAATGAAATTTTCCCTACTTCCCAACCTTCGAGGTTTAAAGCGTAGATTAAAATTAGGAGGACGGGAGAAGCAAGAGGAGAACAGATTGAAATACATCACTGCGAGTTAAGACAGATTGACATTTTTCTCAATACAAGAAATGGGTTCCCTGGATGCAAATTCAGTACCATTGAAAAATACATGGATTCTAGGAAGTTATGCTTTCAGTATATGGCGAATCCTCCAAAAATGATGAAAAGCAGAATTGTGGCATTATGGAAGATGAGCTTTTGAGCTGGGCAGATGTCCACTCACATGTCACTCCCACCAGTCCTCTGGGACATGAGGAGGGACTTAATCTATGTGGGCCTTGATTCCCATGACTTGAAACATTTTAGGATGCTTTCTGGGGCCAAAGGATTTTCTTGTGCAAGTACATTTCAGAGTTCTTGGTACAGAATGGGTATTCGATAGCATTCAACTGGTATGTTTTTATTCTGCAGTCTTAGAGAAATGTAGTGATACTAAACTATTTTAGCAGAGATAAAGTTTATCATATGAAATATATCAAAAAATCAAGGGAAAATCCAGGTGCTAGTTATTGCTATAAATTTTAAAGAAACTGTTGCATTCCATAAACATTTGGAATTATTTATGTTGACCCCTGCGAGCTCAATTTTTTTTCTGTTATTATGACGGATACTCTTTCTTTTTTTTTTTTATTAAAGGGTTTTGGGGTGTTACTCTGAACAACTCTTCCAAGACTGACTGGGCCATAAATATAGCACACATTTTTTCCAATATATCATTTATGGTCTGAATATTCCTCATGTACCTCCGCATGATGGAGTGCTGCGGGAACAGGGAAGGCACCCAGAGGGTCTTGGCAAGGCTGAGAATCTTGGAACGTGACTCCCTCACGTGTCTTGAGTCTTACCCAGACCTGGGCACGCACTTGAGGCAGCCCAGTGACATTTGTGAAGAGGGCTGGCTTCTTCTTGTCCATCCTTGTCATCAAATAAAAGCCAGGAGTTCAAGCTCCTCAAGCTTGGGGTAATTGTCTCTACCTGTTTCTTTTGCCCCGAGTCTGGCAACATTTCACAGGTAAGGACATACAACTCTGCACAGGTGTTGCCATGACAACCACCTTTGATGGGCGGCCCCGCCTCCACTTTGTTTCCCATCACTTGTCAGTTGCATCCTGAGAAATCGTGGCTAACGGCAGCGATAAGAAACTATGGTGGTGAGAAATAAATGGGGTGAAAAAATGTTAACAGGAAAAATCAGGGGCTGCAGAAAGTACAGAAATGTGTCAATAAACTAAATGTTAAAAAGCCAGTTATCACTTGAGTCAGAGTGCTTTTCCAATAGCATATGTTGGTTTCAATGTAGCGTTTCCAAATTATAGGTTAGAGCGTCAACGTTTTCAGAAAGTCAGCATTTGCTGACGGCAGCGCTGGACTTGGCTCAGCTTTGCTCTTGGCTTCGGCATATTATGGGATGACTCAGCAGATGATTCCGTCCTGAAAAAAAGTTACTTAGGGAAGAATCAATGGACTTCATTGTCCTTTGAGCTCTGATCAGGGCACCTGCAAGCTGTCTCGCTTTGTGACTATCCTTTCAGAAAACGGGGAAACAAAAAGCAGCAAGAAGTTGATTTAAGCAGAGGAAGAAAGAGTGAATGATTCAGGCATTTTCTCGGACATTCATCACCGCGTGGCAGCCTGATGGGGAGTCCCGAGCGAGGAGCCACTTACACCGAGAGATTTATCGGGCAGGGAGCTGCTGCATGTGGAGGAGCTAATGAAGATGCTAAGAAGGAAAAAAATTGACTTCAGGAGCAGAGCGGGGAGCTCATTCCAGATAAGGAATCAAATTCCATTCAATGAAAGAAAATGACAAATAGGCCATGGATGGTATGGCGCTTCTTGAAACATTTGGGCTCATGGTATTTGGAATTTCAGTCAGGGTGGAGTCTGGCTGTAATTAACTGAAACTTTAAAAGGGTCATTTGAGGAATGTTTCAAAGGGTCCAGCCAGCAGGTTGCTCATGAGCTGCAGGGTCATCTCCGGTGGGAGGTCAGAAACATCGCTGTTGGTGGCACCATCTTGACCTTGACCTTTCAAACTACTCTTTTCTTTTTTTTTTTTTTTAGCTTTAGTTTCTAAACTCTGTGGTTTGACCAGTTGTCACAGATAACATTCTTGGGTGCCACTGTTTCATAATGAAGGCAATTTCTCTGCGGTGAGATCTTTAATTAAAATCATGCAAGAAGGAAGTCACTGAGTGCTCACCATGCCTCCTCCCAAATTAGCTGCATTCAAGCCTGGGCTGGCGGGAGCTGAAGGCGTGTTCAAGGGTGAGACGGGCTGAGTCCCCCACCCATTCTGGAGGCTGTTCCGACAGATCCACAAATCCATGTGCAAGGATTCAGGGGATGTGATTTTCATGATCTAGGTTTCAATTAATGTCCATGTTGGCAAATCCCATTGGATCATTTCTTAGGAATAAATAGCTAGGGTTTGGATTAATGGGTCAAAGATGAACAACGTCCTCTTAGCTCTTGAAATGTGTTCCCATTATGCCTCCCCAAACCGTACCAACCTGCAGGGTTGTGGGGGAGGAATTAATGTGATTCTGCATGTCTCATTTTGGATTAAAGCCTGACGTGCATCTGGATTTATGTTAACATAATAGATATAAAATTGAATTCATTGTTACTTCTTTTTCTATGTGCTTGATACACGTGCTTTTGGTTACACTCCATGTGTATCTTTCCTGTGTCTATTTCCAAATGTTTGATGGTTCCACACATAATAATCACTCATCTATCTATGGGAGTGTTGCTAATTTTCTTACAACTTCAGAACCGTCACAATTCTTGGGGGAAAGACACGTACTGATGGCAGAAATGATAAATATGCGTAGAGAAGCAAAAAGAAAAGGTGCGATGCTGTCATTCTGCAAAGGCTGATTTTTCAGCCTGACCCTCAAATTAAGACCAGTGATCTGTGAGCTGCTGGTAGCATGAGTGAGAAATATATGGAATTTTAAGGACTGTTGATTACCGCTAGCCGAAGCTGTCCGGTAAAGTCGCATTCCTTCTAAAAGCATCATGTAATTCTTGTTAAATCTCTTTTTAGCTACTGTGCATCTGTGTCACTGCTGTGAATGACACCCACTGTTTTTATCCTGTTTTGTTATCAGCACTTGCTTGTAGAATGGAGGCTAATTTGTACATCTTCTTAGTAATTTTGTTAAAAAAAAATCTTCCAACCAAACATCTGTACTCAGAATAATGTTTGTCTGCCCTTTATCTTTCCCATCGTGGCATCACCAGGTGGTGATTGTTTCCAACATGCTCAAGACTTGTCAAAGCAAACCTGTTAGTCCAGACCTCCACTTTGAGCATCGTTTCTCAGCCTTGATTTCCCTAAGTTCATCAATGAACCTAATTAAACAATTCTTAATTTTACTCACCAATAATATGTTTTTTTTTCCTTAAATACCAGCAAATGCCAGCACCCAGTCACCTAAGCCTTCAATGTGGGGGCCACGCTTTGACCCCGTCTGCTGCGTTCCTCCATGAGCCTCGTTTCTTCCACCTCCTCCGAGCCTTTAAAACATGTTACCTTATTGCATTCGCACTGTGTCTGCTTTATTTCAGTCTCTTTTGTAAAACATATTTTGTTTTAAAACTGAAGCATAGTCAGTTACAATGTGCTAATTTCCGGTGCACAGCACAGTGTCCCAGTCGTGCGGATACACACATATTCATTTTCATATTCTTTTTTTCATCAAAGGTTACTACAAGCTATTGAATCTAGTTCCTTGTGCTCTACAGAAGAAACTTGTTTTTTTGGTTTTTTTTTTAATCTAGTTTTAGTTATAGTGGTGACCCTTTCAAATCGTGGTCACTTACACAGCTGTGACAGTCTCCGTTTTCTCTGACACGATGTTCACGTCACCGCCAACACTGATTTTTCTCCAACTCACTTTTGATTACTTTTAATAATTTCCCGTGGCTTCCTACTGCCTCCAGGATGAAGTCACCGAGCTGTATTTTGCAGTAGTTGACAAGAACGCCCCATCTTTGCAATCGCATTGCTCATGATTTGCGGTCCCATGGACTTGCTTTCACGTGACAAACAGCCAAGGTGGGCAACATGTGCTTCAGAGGGTTCTGTCTCCTTGAGAGCCAGCACTGGCGCGGAGGAAAGGAGAGAGGCAGCATTAATAACGTTACTCACGTGTAGACTTCACAATGAAGAGCATTTCCCCACATATACTGTGTGCTCTTTGTTTGATCTTGTTTTCTGCTGAAATATTTTAAAATCAATTTTACTGTCTCTCTTTGGTTGCTGGACTGTTCCTGTCCTGTTGATGGGTGCAGGTCTTGTGTCCATCAGGGTTCTTGCCCATTTTATGTCCAGTTATTCAGTCAATTGTTAAAGAGAAGGGAGTTAAATGTCCCAATTATAGTTGTGGAGTTTTGTGCATCTCCCTTCAGTTCTGTTGGTTTTATTTCTTGCAGCTCTTTTGTTTGGTGCATATATATTTCAGATTGCTAACATTTCTTGGTGTATCAGCCCTTTTCCATTCTGTTGTGTCCTTCATTGTCTCTGGTAAGTGTTTTCTCTGAAAACCTCCATTGCTTCTTTCAATTTAGAAAGGAATCTTGCTGAAAAACAAGGAAGTTCTCAAAACTGAGCAGAGTTCTGACAGAAGGACCTGGGAATCGGTTCGAAGGAGATTCAAAGGGACAAATTGGGGCATTTAGACCATCTTCCGCAAAATGATGACTGCAACTGATAGTTAAAAAAATGTGTGTGTTTCTTAATTCTGTAATTATGTTCATCAAAGGAAGCACCACACACACAAAATTAACAAAATGCATTTGGTACGACTGGATTGTTACCCTGAGTACCGTCTCTGAAAATTGATAATTTAAAAGCAGTTAACTGCCTTTTCTATACAACTGCATTTCAAGGTAACCAAAAATGTCCATTTCTCAAGCAAAAGCTCTTTATGCAAAAGAAACCATTGGATTTAATCACGGTCACTTTGCACATCCTAATGGGATAACTGATTCACATACTCATCACCCAAGGTGATAAAATCATTATTTGGACGTTTCTCCAAAAATAAAATTCACATCGTGCAGTCATACCTCCTTCCTAGTCCTGAGGGCTGCATTGAAACCGGTGGAGAGGTCTGTTTGTCATGGGCTTAACACAGAGATTCATCTCAGCCTCATTGTGAGTGACCCTATGTCACTAAATGTGCCTCCTGAGCGATGCAAATGAATTACAGAGCGTCTCCTTTGAAGATTCTTTATGAAATATTGAAGCTGACCCAGCTGAGCCTTCAGATGTAACTTTCCATTAGCAACATTGTATAGAAGACAGAGGAACAAGTCAAAGCACATGAGCATACAATTAAAAAAAAAGAAATCCACGGTGTGGCTGGCAGTGCTATTTATTTGCGCCTAGTATAACACGTTCAGTGACTTTTCAGTGCCTTTTTAAGATTTTTATTTTTAAAAAAAGTTTTTGGGGGGTGGTAGTCAGGTTTATTTATGTATTTACTTTTACAGGAGGGGCTGGGGATGGAACCCAGGACCTCGTGCCTGCTAAGCACGTGCTTTCCCACTGAGCTGCACCCTCCTCCCATTTCAGATCCTCAATTTGACCGCAGTAATGTATCCTCTAGGGCGCAAGAACGCATGCCAGTCAATATTCCCTAATCACCACTGTCTATGCAGAGTAGATGTGCATCAGAAGCAAGACAAAATTGTGAAAAAGCCACACACACATTTCAGAGTCAAAAAATAATTTTCTGAGAGATCCTTTAGTACCATTTTGTTTCCTATCCCAGAGGAGATGGTCTTGACAGACACATGACTGGAATATGCAGATGCTAAAGGATTTCAGAGCTGTCATTTGCTTCTTCATGGGTGGCTGGGTGTCAGGTCCAAGAGCCCAGAAACTGGGTCCAGACCCCTTCCTTCCTTTGAATCCCGACTCTCCTGAATGTTGACTGTAATCTTTGACAATTGCCTCCATATCTCTGGGCTATACTTTGTGTGTAAAATGGAGATAATATAACAGTGCATGGATTACAGAGGAGTTTGAGGATCTGACAAATTACATACTAACATATGCAAAGCAGTTAGGAAAAGACCTGCCACCTCCTGTGACAGTTTCCACATTAGTTAACTGTTGCTGGGATGAGAAATCCCACAGTGGAGTCAACCTGGATCCGACCCGGTCTAAAAAGCATCCTGCCCTTTCACATTCAAGCCTTTCTCCCACCAAGACATCCTGAGACTACCTCTGCGATTGACTTTCAGCCTGTTCTTTAAGGCTGAGCTCAAATGAGGAAGATGTCTCTACAACCTGCAGCTGGAAAGCAACCTCATTTGTGTCCCACTCGTGCCTTTTGTGACATTCCTGGGACTCATGCTGCACTGCAGTGGCTCATTCAGCTAGCATGACTTTAGCTCCCTTCTGTGGGCCTCCATCTAACATTTAGTGAGCACTTACTATGTGCCGGGAGTAATTTGACTGAATGTCACACTTTAATGCATCAAATCCTTCCAACGATCCAGAGAAGCTGTTACACTTCTGATCCATCTCTTTTATAGATGTGGTGGGGGGCTGACCCCTCCTCTCTGTTGGAGAAATTGTTTTACCCAATACCCTCCATGGGCACAACACTCGGGAAGGCATTCAGCCCTCATCAGCGTCACCTCAATTTTTGTCCTCTCTCTGCCATGCTAACCTCAGCTCACCCTGTGCTAGGTTGGTACCCACCTTGCCCGGGAGGCCATTTGGACATGTCTGTGGCATAACCGGGCAGCCTGTGTGAGCTTAAAGCAAAGCTCCTTATTGCTTTAGTCCAACATGTGAAGCTGGATTCATTCATCCAAGGGCTGGAGTCAAAGTCACAGTAGAGCGCAGACCCCGTGGATGTGGACCCCGGGAGACCCCACCAAATCAATCTGCTCTGTTTTTTGACATGTCAGTCTTGGCTGATGCATCCTGCCCCTTCTAAGTGATGGAGTCAGCGTCTGGCATGCGGCTTGTCTTGTTTGCTGAGCAACTTCATCAATTGCTTTCATTCGGTTAGAAAGTTCAGCAATTGGAACTCAGATGACAGGTAGGTAAAATGAATTCTTCTCATGGATTTTTTTTTAAGATCTAATTAGATGGATACTTTCAGATGTTGCTAAAATCCAAGGATGCTGACCTTTCTTATTGAGAAAGTAAATCAATCATGTTGGAAACATTTTCTGGGTCTTTGATAAATGACAGGCTATCTTCACCTGGCAACCACATGTGACAGGAATATGGATAAAAATTTAATTCACCAACAAACTGTAATTCCTATGACTGTCTCTGCATATTTTTGTGCAAAGGTGTTCAGAAATCATATCAAGACTTCAGTATAAATATACCACATCTTCTTTATCCAGCCATCTGTCGATGGACATGTAGGTTGTTTTCATGTCTTGGCTGTTGTATATAGTGCTGCTATGAACATTGGAGTGCAGGTGTCTTTTTGAAGTAGGGTTCCTTCTGGATGTATGCCCAGGAGTGGGGTTCCTGGGTCATATTTATACAATGGAATACTATTCAGCCATAAAAATGACAACATAACACCATTTGCAGCAACATGGATGGACCTGGAGAATGTCATTCTAAGTGAAGTAAGCCAGTAAGAGAAAGACAAATACCATATGAGATCACTTATATGTGGAATCTAAAAAAAGAACATAAATACAAAACAGAAATAGACTCATAGACACAGAATACAAACTTGTGGTTGCCAAGGGGGTGGGGGGTGGGAAGGGACAGACTGGGATTTCAAAATGTAGAATAGATAAACAAGATTATACTGTACAGCACAGGGAAATATATACAAGATCTTGTGGTAGCTCACAGTGAAAAAATAAATATATGTATATTCATGTATAACTGAAAAATTGTGCTCTGCACTGGAATTTGACACAACATTGCAAAATGACTATAACTCAATAAAAAATGTTAAAAAAAAAAGACTTTGGTACTTGTTTACTGATGCATTTTGAGAGTTGTTTGAAATCTTGCTTTTGTGAATCGTTTTGTAGGTGAGGAGTGTTTGCTAGGGACATTGTTGTTTCAGTCAAACTGGTTGGCGATTTGGGGGCCTTCAGACTGTTACCTGGTACTGAGTGTGTCTGCCAACTCCAACCTCTCTTTGACTGGCTTCCTTTCTGGTATGAGTGGTTTGGTTAAGTGGATTTTTTTTTCTCATGAGTTTATATTGAAGATGTTGACACCATGCCCCACTATCTGTGATACCCGGGTGCCCACATGAACTGAGCTCGGTCCTCAGAGCATCCCACATCATGGCCCATGCACACCTGGGATGCTGTTCCTCGGACCAGTGCCATCCCCCTTACTCTCCAAGCTCCAGCCCCACTGGTCTTCTTGGCCCCATGGCTCCTTCACTTGCTGTTTCCTCTCCCTGGAAACTTCTCGCCCTTCTTATTCTGTTAAGTGCTTTATGCAATGACAAAGTGTCAGCTGAAATAAAATGCACAATGTGAAAGTTGACAGCGATGTTGCATTTGGCAGATTTCCTGAGGACTCGAGCCCGGGACATGGCATCTCAGATCGCTCTAAGAGGCTGTTCCAAAGTGACGAGGCAGAAGCCAGGATGTATGAGTTTTTGCAACCAAGACCAGGTAGTCAAAGATGACTGTTGATTGAAGAAACCCAGACATCTCAAGTTAAGGAATTTATCACTTTTCTCTGTATGCGATGGGGCGTGAGTCCAGGCTCACTGGAATCATTCCTTTGACATTCACCTGAGCTCTCCAGGGCCAGCGTCCTGTCCTCTCCCACCCTGAGTCCCCTCAGGGGGCACCACTGGGGGTTGGCTGCCCAAACTGGGCTGCCTGCTTGTCCCCAACCTGCGTTCCCTCCTCTCACTGTCCAGGGTGGCCGTAGTGGCTGATGACCTGATGGCCATAGCATCCTTTGTTTACTGATATGGCTGCCTGGCCATATTCCTCATTCACACTCCCCTAGACACCACATACATAAAGAGGGGCTTAGCCACTGTCAGCATTATGGCCATTCCCACCTCTCCGCTTCCCATTCCTGGCAGTTCAACCTGCACTGTGTCACTCAGTCATCTCACCTGGGACGTCCTGCTCAAATGTGTCTCTGACCTGCAAGGACTTCTCCATTTTACCTTGCATTCTTTCCCTTCTCATCACTTCTGCCATCTGACATGACAGTTCCTGGCTTGCCAGTTTCCTACATCACAAAGCAACGTGGTTGAGGGCAACAGCTTTGTCACTTATGCCTTCTGTTGAATCCCAGAGCCCGTGATGAAGCCTGGCACATGACAGCTCTATGCACGTTTATTGAATCCATGAATCAACGAGCCAGTCAATCAGCCCATTAATTTTACAGGCAGTATGTGCAGTGGTTGGGGTCCAGGGCCTGGAGGCAGACTGCACTGATGTGCCATGTGGAATTCTCATTGCCCGTGTGGCCTTGGACACGCCAGTCAACCCACAGGACTCGTCTGTTTAATGGGGAGAGTAATCGTCCTGTCTCATCACAGTGATGTGAACGTCAAAATAATGAACGTGGGGACAGAGTTTCAAACATTACCTGGCTCTTAGGAAATTAAGCTCACAATAAATATTAGCTATTATAATCATTTCCACAGTGCTTTATAATTTTCAGAGTATTTCTCATTTATCATATTACTAAATCATTGTAACAATCCTATGAGGCAGAAAGACATTTCAAAACTGAAGAGGCTCAGGAAAGGGGGTTGAATCTTGTAGCTGTTAAGCAATGCACTCAGGGAACACAGGTCTCCTAACCCCCAATCTACTGGTCTTTCAATTAAAAAAAAAATCTAGTTTCTCCGGTTAATTTCCACACCACCTCACCCCTCTGGGATCACTGCCATTTTCTTTTTGGATGCCTTTAGGGTCCTGAATTAGTTAACCTTTCTGGATTTTAATATCCACATTAAAAATCTTCTTGATGTATCGTGTCCCTGCCAGTTTCCATGAGAACGATGATGACAATGATTTTGACGACAATCTTTAGGTACCATTCCATCATGCGTCTCTTCCCCTTCTTGGTGCTTTACAACTTAGCAATTTCTCTCAACATCCCCATGAGGGAGGTGGGATATTAATCCTGATTGTGCAGATAAGTAAAGTGTGGCCACCCAATCAATGTCCATAAGACATACCCGTGACCATCTCCTCTCAGTTGAGACCTGCTACTGTTTCCTACAGAATCAGCCCTCTTGGGGATGAACAAAACACATGCTGAGTTCCTTGACTCTCTCTTCCTAGCAGAGGGCCCTCACCTGTGTTCTTTACAGAGAGGCTCCTGTTTTAGTGATTGCTGCTTTGATAAGCTCACCTGTGTGAGATGTCAGCAGAGGAAGGATACGAGCACACTCATCTTCGCAGGAAGGGCTTTTGCATTTATCAGAAACGCAGCTAGGAGAGAGGTCTTGGCTTGGAGAGTCTTTGGCTCCATCCAAAGAGGGACATTTATTCCCACCTGCATCCTCAAGCTGCCTTTCCTGTAAAAGAACAAGTCGAAAGAAATCAAAAGGAAATATGACATAAGATTTGACTCACTACAAGGCTCCACTCAAGGGTCCCACGGAAACTCCTGTACATGACATTGATGCTCCGGATCACATTTCAATCTTCTCGCCCATTCTGGAACAAAAGTAGAATAAAGTTTTCCGAATAAATGGTACAAAGCACGTAATCCTAAGTAACATGTGCCACCTGTGAAACGTAAACTTTGATCTTTTCTTCAAATTTCAAATGCGGGAACTGTTTGAACTTTAAGAAAAGACATTTGAAAAATGTTTAAGAGGTTTCCACTGAGTGAAAAACCTTGAACTACAAGTTCAACTGTATTGATTTATTCTGCACTTTCCTTTTCAAAGGTCTTTGGGGTTTGATTTCCTTTGAGGCACCCTTGGGACAATGCAATCTACTCTCAACTAATCATCTCAGCTCTGTTTGTCCTCTGGTGAGTATTCTAGTCCATCTGCATGCCACGCTCAAGAAATGGAGCCCCAAAGTGCTTTCCACCAGCGTGTCCTGGATTTGATTGCACCTTCCCTGAAGGATATGCAGGGTCTTAGGTTATTCATGGAGGATGAGTCCCATTCGTAAGAGTAAGGCGGTTGGAGCCGATGACTGGAAACCCCAGTGGCTTCTGTGGCATCTGAACATAATGGGAAAAGACAGTCAAAGCATTTCCCATACCATTTTAAGCTAGGAGTGTATTGTTTTTTCCTTTTTCCTTTTTTTTAAAAAGCAGGTGTTTGGTATTAAGCCAGCTGATGGGGGTTTATGTTCGTAATCTCGCAGGTCCGGAAAGATGCTCTATTTGACTTCCTCGCCGGTCTTTGCTACAGTGTGTAAAACATGCCATCGACCCCCTGCTCCTCTGCTCATGCTCTGCCCACATGCAGAGATGCTTCCAGGCCATTCATTTTCACACTCACATATTTCTTGGCATATGGGACCAACTTGCCTTTTTTTTTTTTCCCCTAGAGGATTGTGATTTTTGAGTCAAATCTTGCTCTCCATTCTCCATGTGTTGCCATTTATAAAACTCTCTGTTGGGCTTCTGTGTATCCTACATGTTTGAGTTACCTCTTTGTGAAGCCCTGAGGTCACTGAGCATACTTCCATCTCCATATGGACGTCTGGGTGGGGCCCTCGGTAGAAGCTGTGTTTCCTGTCTTTGTCTGCAATGCTGAGCACCCCTCCCATCTTAATTATATACCTTGGAAGATAAAGTCTACTTCACCTGTTTAGTTGGTTCATTGCAGCTTTTCTGCCCACCACCATCTCCAGATTCATTTTTTAAGCTCCTTGATCGAATCTCTAGGTGAACAGACCTTGGTATGTTTGTATGAGATGCCCGCCTGTGAGAGGCCTTTTACTCCTGCATCTGAAGCATCAGC
Source organism: Vicugna pacos (assembly GCF_048564905.1). Taxonomy (NCBI): domain Eukaryota; kingdom Metazoa; phylum Chordata; class Mammalia; order Artiodactyla; family Camelidae; genus Vicugna; species Vicugna pacos. The sequence continues at coordinate 396,598 of NC_133011.1, forward strand.
CAGGACAACAAACTTTCCAGCAACATGATCTTTACAACCCTGTTCACATCCATTTCCGCTTTATTCATCCCGGCTGGGGGTCTTTTTTGGAAACCAAGAGAAATGGAAATGTTGCCTTTGTCCTGCTGCCCTTCCTTCTCTCGATATATTTTTCCCTTGAGATGCCTCCCAGACGTCATCACATCCCCACATGGTCGGTAACGTCTGGTTTCAGGGTGCAGGGTGCTTTGCTAGGTGTGCTCCCGGGCACGGAGCAGGCAGAAGCCCCTGAACTCGGCTCTCGCACTTACTGGTCACACGGTCCTGCACGCACAACCTCTGGTTTCCAGTTGCAGCTTCTTCTTGGTCCAAAAAATGCTATTCTCATGCCTTTATTACTAGACAGATTTTGTACCCTGCCTGCCACAAAATGGTTGAACAATGCATCTATAGTAAACTTGCCAACCTATGTTCTCAATAACACTTATGTATAAAATAAAGAAATTTGGGGGGTCAGGAGTGGAATGTATGTTTGCACATTCACTTGTATCTCTATGAACATCAACTTTTAGAAGAAATTAAAATATGGCACTTAAATAAATGCCTGTTACTGCTATGGAACTCCAAGTGGAGGAGTTCATAGCTGACACCTACAGAATTATAATTAACAAAAAAAATTGAACTTTTGATTAGCAAAGGTTTGCTTGTCTGTAAAATAGGGACTATTCTGGATTTCCCGCATGTATTTTTCATGAGGATAAAATGAGGTAATTCGTGTAAGGCTCTTAGAATTGTTGTGGGCAGGGCACATAGTAAATGCAAAAACATTATTGATTATTTTTAAATAAAGAAAAAGTGAGGAGGAGTTTAGAAAGTAATCAGAGTCCAACCTCAAAGATATTGTAGGTTTGGTTCCAGACCATCACTATGAAGCAAATATCACAATGACATAATTCACATGATTTTTTTTGACATTTCTCAGTGCATATAAAAGTCACGTTTACACTATTCTGTAGTCTAATTTTTAAAAATTTTATTTTATGGAGTTATAGTCAGTTTACAATGTTGTGTCAAGTTCCAGTGTTGAGCACAATTTTTCAGTCATACATGAACATACGTATATTCATTGTCACATTCTTTTTCACCATGAGCCACCACAAGATCTTGTATATATTTCCCTGTGCTCCACAGGATAATCTTGTTTATCTATTCTATACATACCTGTCAGCATCTACAAATTTCGAACTCCCAGTCTGTCCTTTCCCACCCCGCCTCCCCTTGGCAACCACAAGTTTGTATTCTGTGTCTATTTCTGTTTTGTATTTATGTTTATTTGTCTTTTTCTTTTCTTTTCTTTTCTTTAGATTCCACATATGAGCGATCTCATATGGTATTTTTCTTTCTCTTTCTGGCTTACTTCACTTAGAATGACATTCTCCAGGGACATCCATGTTGCTGCAAATGGCATTATGTTGTCATTTTTATGGCTGAGTAGTATTCCATTGTATAAATATACCACAGCTTCTTTATCCAGTCATCTGTCAATGGACATTTAGGCTGTCTCCATGTCTTGGCTGTTGTAAATAGTGCTGCTATGAACATTGGGGTGCAGGTGTCTTTTTGAAGTAGGGTTCCCTCTGGATATATGCCCAGGGGTGGGATTCCTGGGTCATATGGTAAGTCTGTTCCTTGTACTGTAGTCTATTATGTGTGCAATAGCATTATCTAAAAAAAAATGTAAGTGCCTTAAATAAAAATACTTTATAGCTAAAAAAAAATGCTAACCATCATCTGAGCATTCAGTGAGTCAATCATTTTGTGGGTGGAGGGTCTTGCCTCAAGGTGGAGGACTGCCAGCTGATCAGGATGGTGGTTGCTGAAGGCTGGGGGTGACTGTGGCAAATTCTTAATATAAAGATGACAGTGAAGGTTACCACCTTCATGGTCTCCTCCTTTCACACAGGATTTCTCTGTAGCAGGCCGTGCTGTTTGAGCACATTTTATCCACTGTCATATTTCTTTCAAAATTAGAGTCAATCCTTTCCATCCCTGCCTCTACTTTATGTCATTTTCCTGAATCTTCTGGTGTCATTTGAACCATCTTCACAGCATCTTCACCAGGAGAAGAATCATCTCAGGAAACCACTTTCCTTGCTCATCTGTAAGAAGCAATGTCTCATTGGTCCCAGATGCATCATGATGTTGTAGAATTCAGTCCCATCTTCTGGCCTCATTTCTAAACCTATTTGTCTCTTGCTGTTTCCACCACGTCTGCAGTGACTTCCTCCACTGGAGTCTCGGATGCCTCAGAGTCAACCATGCTGGTTGGAGTCAATTTCTTTCAAACTGCTGTTAATGGCGGCACTTTGAGCTCTTCCCATGACTCACAAATGTCCTTCATGGCATCCAGAATGGTGGCTTCTTTCCAGAAGGGTTTCAGTTGACTTTGCCCAGACTCATTCCCAATCAGTGGAATTGCCATCCATGGTAGCCTTAATACATGCGTTTCTTAAATCATAAGACTTCAAAGTCTTTATCACTCTTTGATCCACGGGTCACAAAAATGAATGTTATGTTAGCAGGAATGAAAATAACATTAATCTCATTGTAGGTCCATCAAAGGTCTTAGGTGACCAGATACCTTGTCAATGAGCAGTCACATTTCGGGAGGTGTCTTTGGTTCTGGGCAGCAGGTCTCAATGGTAGGCTTAAAATATTCAGTAAGTCATGCTATAAACAGAGAGATGGGACCAAGCACCATTCTTAAGGTCCCTAGGATTTTCCAAATGGTCCATGAGCATTGGTTTCAATTTTGTCACCAGCTGCATTAGCCCCTACCAGGAGAGTCAGCCTGACTTTGGAAGCCATGGATCGATGTTTGCACTGCAGCTATGAAAGCCCTAGGTGATGTGTTCCTTCAGTCAAAGGCTCTTTGTCTGCACTGAAAAATCTGTTGTTCAGCGTGGCCGTCTGTACATACTGTCTGAGCTACGTCTTCTGGAGGACCTGCCGTGTCTTTCACTTGCTGCTCTGCCTGCACTTTGATGTCATGGAGATGGCTTCTGTCCTTCATCCTCATGAGTCAACCTCTGCTGGCTTCAGACTTCCTCCCGCAGAATCCTCACCTCTCTCAGCCTTCGAAGAATTGAAGGGGGCTGTTTTGGATTAGGTTCTGGCTGGAAGCTGGTTTGACCTTCTGTGCAGACCACTGCGCCCTTATCCAGACCAGCAACGGGGCCGTTAACCTTTCTTGTCACGTGTGGGTTCACCAGGAGCAGCACGTTTAATTTCCTTCAAGAACTTTGCCTTTGTGTTCACAGCTTGGCCAACTGTTCGGTGTGTCTTGGCTTCCAACATGCTTTCCTCACTGAGATGAATCACTCCCAGCTTTTGATTTGACACGAGAGATGGGCAGCCCATTGACTTGAACACTTGGAGGCCACTGTGGAGTTATCGACTGGCCTAATGCAATGTTGTGTCTCAGGGACTAGGGGAGCCCGAGGCAGAGGGGAGAGAGATGGGGAAATGGCTGGTCTGCGGGGGAATCAGAACCCACACAGTATTTATCAGTTGAGTTCTCTGCCTTCCATGAGTGTGACTCATGACACCTAAATTATTACAACAGCGATGTCGACGATCACTCATCACAGATCATCATAACAAATGTATTAACAATGAAAATGTTGGAAATATTGGTAGGATGACTGAACGGTGATACAGACACACAAAGTGGGCAAATGTTGGAAAAGTAGGTGCCGACAGACTCGCTCTACAAAGGTTGAACACAACTTGAGTTTGTTAAAAAAGGCATTATCTGTGAAGCTCAAGAAAACAAGGCAGAAGAAGATGGCATATATCTGCACAGACTTTATAATTCAGGCCACAATTCTGAGGATGGAGAAGGCTCGGCAAATCCTGGTAATGTTCGGTAAATGTTTATTTATATTTAGCAATTTGTCAGATATGAAGAAATACGATTAAGAAATCTGTGAATAACATTTATCTTTTCAACCTCATCAGCTGGGGGACAAGATGAGTAGCCCCGTGGGAAGTAAGGTGGTTCCGTCAGTAGAAATATGACAACCTCGGACACTCCCCAAAGTCTTTCTCTGAGGATCTCCCACAAAATAATCTGAGATGTAACATTCCAAGGCTGTGTTGGGTTCACTGGTGACCCCAGCAGCCAGCAGTCCATTGGCGCGGTGGGGAATCCCAAAGAGAGGTCTTCATGACTTAACTGAGTCTCCATCAAAGAGATTTTTCCCAGATGGCAGGATTGCAAGACTTGAGTTGAGCTATAAGGGTGAGGGTCCAGCACAGAGGAGAACCAGCAAAATTCTAACAAGGCAGGAGGCTGCCATGGCAACTGGACTCATTTCCAGACCTGGAGGAGTGGGGATACCAGGGAACGTGTGGGGACGGGGCATGGCACAGTCCTATGGGATGCGCAGCCCCATCTCACACGCTGAGTGGAGCCTGCAGCTTCGGGGAAGATGGGCACCTGGACCTCACATCCTGGGACATGGCTGGCTGCACGACACTGAGGCTCCCCGGTCTGATGGAATGGCTTGCTCATAGGGAACTTGAGTCTGAATCTGTCACAAAGCAGATGTGCATGTGTGTGTTGTATGTGAGGTGTGTGTGTGTGTCTGTGTGTGGCAGGTGAACTTACAATTCAGAAGGGGAAGACCTGGAGTGAAGCTGATTTGGGGTAAAAAAAATCAAAGGAAAGCAGAGATGAACGCAGTCGACAGTGACAATGCCTGGTGTTGACTGGGGATGTAAACTCTGGGCACTGGTGTAAAGTTTTCACGTAGGTTTTCATCCAGAAACTCAGACATTACTTCTCACCAACTCCTTAGAGCTCTGGAAGAAATGGAAACGCAGAGAAGTGAAGCCACATGGCCAAGATGATGTAGGAATAGTGGGGCCAACATTTTGTTTGTCCCCAAAGATGACGTCTTTTTGATTATGATTCACTGTCCGGAGTCAATGAGTGCATGGGCTGTTAGTCTGGGTAGCGGGACATCCCGGGGGAAGGCTGGCTTTGTCCCTGCTCATCCTGACAGCAGAGACCTTATGTCACCCTAGCCGAGGTCCAACGTGGCTGCATGCCCCGCCCACAGCGTCATGATCTTAAGTCACCAAAGGAGATTCAATGAAGAAAGAGCTACATCCATTCCCCAAAATATTCTTAAATAGAAACAAGATGAAAAAAAGTTATAAGACAAATAAGATTATCTATTCCTCCATTTGACGAATACATAAATAAATTATCTATTTCTCTGTTGGAAGGTTTACATGAATCATTATTGCATTTCATCCTCAAATTTAATTTATAAGGAAATGAAGGCTATTCTTTGATTTTTTTTCAAAGTGCATCTCAGAAAGGTTAAATAAATTTTCCTCAATATTACATAGCAGGGCTAGGCTGAAAATCCGTTGTTTTCTGATTTTTTTTTCCCCACCACCCTACTTTGCAATAAGAACAATGGTGCCAAAAAAGAGGGGGAAAAAAAAGGACTTATCTGGAAAAATCAATGGCTTCTTTCCAAGTTCTATTTCTGCTTTATCCACAGAATAACAGTTTCAGAAGAAGAAATGGCTGCAGTGAAGTCAGTTTTGACCATACTTTTTAGAAACCAGGCAGGTCATAATGATACTAATGCTCTGATGATGGTTGCAATTGGGGTGCTGGGTGTCTTTTGGCTCAGGATGGAGGGCATCCTGAATCCCTAGGTGGACTTAAATATAATACACTTTGTGCCCAATACTTAGAAGACAGATGCCATACTCAAAAGAAGCAGCTAATTTGAAATATTTACTCAGAACGTACATTTTTAACAGACCACAGTTCTACTGAGCTCTCCGTTGCAGAATTCTACATGGAGATGCATTCCCAGGAACCCATGCAAGGGGGGGATCACCCTCTAAACAGATAGGCTGTGACATGACTTGGGGCTGGTGATCTTATCAGAGGAAAAAATATATAAGAACTGGAAACCACCAAGGAAGGAAAAAATCTCTCCTTTCTGCTACTCCCAGAGGGACTCAATGGAGGGAGAGAAAATCAATGTTTGCTTAGGAAGAGAAGGGTCCCCATGCCGGCTAGTGCTTTGCTTCCAAAGGGTCTCCCTTTTGTTTTGGTCCCTGCTTTCCTGGGGGGGGGGATTCAGAATTTACAAAGCAGTAAAAAAGCCCAGGGCTGTCTCTGTAAATTAATGTGCAAGATTAATGGCTAACGTTTCAGTGTCTTCTGCCTCAAGTGATTTCTAGGCAGATACACACATGTAACAGATGGAGAATAAAAAAAAGCAAGCAATTGGAATTATTACAATTGTTAAAAGCTTGAGATTGGATATGATCTTTCAGATGTCATAGTTATTAAATAGTTTCAATTAATGGCAGAAATATTTGTGACAAGCTTGCTGTTTTTGTCCTGATGTACCATTATTTTTTTGCACTTTCTTAAGAAAACAGGGGAGTAGGAATTGTCAACATGTAACATTTTTTTTCTGACATGAGCTCCCCAGGGAAATGCGATTCTCTGGCGAACCCAGATGCTAAAGGAAACGGAACATATTTGGTGTGGAGAATTGGCCCCTCTAAGGTTCCTGTGGGTAAAATGCTTGTCCCAGATTGTAAGTCTTCAGCAATTAGAATAGAATTAAAATAGAGCATGGATGTTCCCCGCCTCATTGAATGTCCAAACAAATGCTGAGGTGATGGGAACCTGGAGCGAGGTTCCAGACGAAGGTCAAGGTGACAAGGCAAAGAACACAGGGAGTAGAAAAATCAAAATGAGAAGATGTTCGACCTTCGCTGAGAAGAAGGAGAAGATGTTGATGGAAATGATGAAGTGTATGTGTGTCTGTGTATGTGGTGGCGTGAGATGAGAAAAAATTAATGCTTGATGCGAAATTGCATACATTACAAAAAATGGAATCTCCTCTGGGTGGGCCAAGGGCCAAAGAACTCCCTCTTGCATCAGACAAATGTACAAACCGTGGCAGCTCTGTGCCTCAGTCGAGACTGGGTTTTAGTTTCCGCTCTGCCCCTCAGTGGTTGCCTTTGTGCAGTGCACAACCTGCACACCTGTACGTAGCAAACCCTTGATCCTCCGTTTTATTTTTGACATTGCAAATGTGGATCTGCCTCTCAGATAAAGAGATTAAAAGGCAACTGAAGGGATATCATGTATATTTAAAGTAGCCAGTGAGTCAAATAGGGGAATGGAAGCCTATGAGGGAGATGCAAATGAAATGATGGCTACTTTTGAGTCTGGAAGTAAAGGCTCTCTTGTGGCAACATTTGTGTGTAACTGTATATCGTTAGGCGTCAGAGCTGCAGGGCAAACAGTGGATGATTAAATGGTGAAGGTGGAGGCATGTGGGGACAGGACAAGGGGAAATGACTTATGTGTTGGCAAAAGTGTGGTTCTCAGGATGGACTATGAGGGTCCTCTTTTATTTTTTTTAATATAAAATAGTGGGACCAGTGAGGGCTGGATGGACTGCAAACATGGAAGGGTCAAGGGCTGGAGGACTGGATGAACCCAGAGAAGCCATGGAAACACGGAGGTGAGCAGGCTGGAGATTCAGAGACTGATGGCAGCATGACCCTGGGACTTGGGACTCCAGGCGTGGCTCACCTGCAGGGGATGACGAATCACGGACCCAGGGTGACCGCTGGGCTGGGAATCTGAGGGTCACTGGCAGGGGGAGTGTCGGGGAACTGCAACCACGTGGCTGGGAGGTTAGCGTGCATTTGTATCAAAGTCTTGATGTCTGATTGCTGGATGTGAAGGTGAAGCAGAGATGAAGGCTGAATGGGATGGTGTGGGGAGTGGCGAGGTCAGGGACTTCACATCCAAATGCCTTTGCATCAGGATTTCAGCAAAGGAGAGAGATTTCCTAGGCATGGAAGTGAACTGGGAAACTCACCCCTCCTCGGGTGCCTGGTTGGCTCAGCTGGAGGGGTCCATGGGATAATCTGTTATCTTTTCTTTAAACGACTACCTTCCTGGGAGAAGAGATAGCTTTCAGTGAAGTCCAGGAGGAGGAGAGAGTGCATTTGAAGGGACTGGGGTTCCAGTGCCGGCCACCAGCCCCTGAAGCCCTGGGGACACGTGTATCTCCTGAAGGTGTCTCGCTCCCTTTGCATTTTCAGTTGCATGACATAATTGACTTTTTTTTTTGGAATTTTTTAAATTTTTTAATAGACTATTTTTAAGCTTATATTTTATTATCTTTTCAAGGGGGAGGTAATTAGATATTTACTTATTTGTAACAGAACCCAGGACCTCATGCTGCCACTGAGCGACACCCTCCACTCCAAATTTTTTTCTTTTTTTAATGCTGATCTTTTCTTTGACTCCGAATTTTCTTCCAGCTTTCCAGATTTCCTGCTTCCTGCTGCCCTCAAAATTTCTGACTCTTTCAAGTACTGTAATGTTGTTTCCAAGATAGATTTAGCCACAGTGCTGGATCTCCATCTGGAGCCTGCAAGTGTCACACAGGTGACTGGGATTTACATGGGGTTCCCCATAAAACACGGGGCACAGCCGGCTCAGTGTCCAGGCAGTGAGTGCTGGGCTGGGGTGGGCGTGCGTAAGTGCCTGGGTGCTTCGCTTCTGCTGCAATATTAAAAGACAATCTGCAATGCATATTTTTAGCAGTTTAACACTCAATGGAAATGAGCCGAATCCTTTAAAAAAAAAAAAAGTCTACAATGGAGTAACCAGGATGGCTATTTGCATAAGTAGGTTCCAGCCACGCGGATTCTGCCTTTTCTGTCTCAAAAAGGAGGAAGTGAAATGCAGGTATAACTCATAAAAATCATCAGTGTGATCCAATCTGCAGAATTCTAGAATGTTCCATATGGAATTGTGAGTGTATGTGGAAGGTAATTTTCAGCAGGCAATATTATCACTTTGCAAAATGGGAGGAATCAGGGTTAAACTGCTGTTACTTCTCTGATGGAATTATTTAGAATGGCAAAAAGCCTTTGAGAGATAATACACATTTTGTTCCTTTTTTTTTTTCCCTGAATCTAACTTCTGAATAGGTTCACTTCAGTGCTGACTAACCTACAGGGTGTCCCTGTACTCTCTGAAAGACAGTGGAAAACAAAGTATGGGACTGACAAGGAAAGCCAGCCCACGAGCTTCTATACATAGCACCGAACAATTCCATGCACGGCTGCTTCAACTCAGGTTAACTTGCACAGATGGACTCAGCTAGTATCTGCAGGAAGGAAAGGAAAAAAAAAGAAAACCCTTAGAAATTGTTTTTCTAGCAGTATTTTTTAATCATAAAATGGATTCCAGAGAAAATTCAGAAGCGATGAAACCATTACGCTGAACGCCAGAAACTGATGTGTTGTAATTGACTGCACTTCGATTTAAACCAAAAATGGAAAATGCAGCATTTATAGCATGAAGAGTATAAACCATTGTTACAGGCATTTAGAAGCATGGGCCCAAACTGCCCATTTTGGGGGGTGGGAGGGAGAGGGCTGTTCCAGAGGCTGTCACCTTTGAGTTTGTCCATCTCCCAGCATGCTAAGGGATGCTGTCTGTCCAAGAATTTAGGTACCAGTGCCCTCAATCTTTACATCTCCTCCAGCAGTACGTTTTGAACAACTGACAGTGTAAATACACCTTACATGGTGACACAATACTCATACGTATGTGTGTATCCATGAGACGCATGCTCAATATATATTTATGCTCAAAATATATATATGCTCAAAAAATTTATATATTTTAATAAAAAGACAGCTGCTGGAGAGGCTGAGGAGAAAAGGGAACCCTCCTACACTGCTGCTGGGAGTGCAGTTTGGTGCAGCCACTGTGGAAAACAGTATGGAGATTCCTCAAAAAACTAAAAATAGACTTACCATGTGATCCAGCCATCCCACTCCTGGGCACATATCCAGAGGGAACCCTACTTCAGGATGACACCTGCACCCCAGTGTTCATAGCAGCACTGTTTACAATAGCCAAGACATGGAAACAGCCTAAATGTCCATTGACAGGTGACTGGATAAAGAAGAGGTGGTATATTTATACAATGGAATACTACTCAGCCATAAAAATGACAACAGAACGCCATTTGCAACAACATGGATGTCCCTGGAGAATGTCATTCTAAGTGAAGTAAGCCAGAAAGAGAAAGAAAAATGCCATATGAGATCACTCATATGTGGAATCTGAAAAAAAAAAAAAGACCAAATGAACTTATATATAAAATAGAAACAGACTCACAGACATAGAATGCAGACCTGTGGTTACCAGGAGGGAGGGGTAGGAAGGGACAGACTGGGAGTTCAAGATTTGCAGATACTGACTGGTATATATAAAATAGATAAACAAGTTTATGCTATATAGCACAGGGAAATATATTCAATATCTTGTAGTAGCTCACAGTGAAAAAGAAAATGAAAATGTATGTATGAATATTCATGTGTGACGGAAGCACTGTGCTGTGCACCAGAAACTGACACAACATTGTAAACAGACTAAAACTCAATTTAAAAAAAAGACAGGACCCCTATTTTATCTGGGACACTTAGTATGTCACAGATTTTCCCGTTTTGAGGTCAGTTAATTGTTTTCTTTACAAACCAAAACTCAGCAGAGATCACAGCATCTGTCACAAGCCATGGTGGGAAACCTCCCATAATGAAGAATGAGATGGTCTGATCTTTCAGATGAAGCTTCTCTGCTGTGGGTGTGACTTTAGTGGTGGTAGCTTGCAGAGTCATGAAAAACACAACACAAAACATAAAACTAGGCATTACGGAAAGAATGTGGTATTTTGTAACTCTTCAAACCACTCTGATATGGATTACGCATCCTTTGGAATAACCTACTTACGGCCTTTACAAACCTATTTACATATAACTAATCCTGGTAAGAAATTAGCGTATTACTGACTTGGTGGTTTTCTGCCTTTCGGCGTGGGTGGAGGACAGAGATAATCCACAAGCTTTCTTCAAAGAAGAAGGCTAGGCAGCCTCACATGCAGAAATTTCCCCCCATCTCTTCTCTTTCATTCTCTTTCATTTTTAAAATGCTGGTGTTGACGCCACTCCACTGAGTTCAAAATCCACTCGCACGCTGCCACCAGGGATGGGAGACTGTCCCATTGATGAGAAGTTCTTGATGACCATGTGCTGAGTTTTTTTTCTTTCTTCCTCTTCTTTTTTTTGGCTTAAAATATTTTTTTTTTTTTGCTGGGTCGGGGGAGGTAATCAGGTTTATTTACTTGTTTGTTAACGGAGGGACTGGGGGTGGAGCTGAGGACCTCGTGCTCACGCTGCATCACTGAGCTCCACCCTTCCCCTGGTTTGGTTTTTTGAAGTCTCCCCTTTTCTTCCCCTGCGAGCCATGTGTGGACAAAGCTCCCCCGGTGTCTCCCAAGACCTCCCCTCTGGTGTGGGGCTGGAGGAATGAACTCTGAAAACTTCCCACTTCATCTTTGCTTGGCCAACCCTTTCCTGGGTCCTTCACACTTTCCGTCATTATGTAATTTATTCAGTGCATCCTCCGTCTCCACCACGAAAAGCTATGTACTGCCAGGACAAGCATTTTTCCTTTTTTGCTCCCAGCACCTAGAACAGTGTGCAGTCTTTAATAGCCACCCGGCGCTGTGTTGAATGAATGAGTTAGTGTCTTGGGTGTCTACGTATAAAAGTTTTATAAACAGAATTGCGCTGTGGGCATTCTTCAGTCTTTTTCTTTTTTCTGGGCATAACCCGAGGGGTTTAAGACCAGTGATGCTGCCATATGTAGACAGAATATATTGCTTTTAGTTTTTGCGTGGTCTGCTCTTCATGCAAATATCACATTTTAGGGGCCAATTTTCTTACAAATTTACATTTAAGTAGCTTCTAACTCGGGACACTACGAATACTGAAACCAGGACCAGTGCCACGAGTGTCGCCTTATGGACCAGTGACTCTCTGGGAGGGGGACACGGATCAGAGACTACGCTCCCACGTCAACTCAATTGTTACTACCTGACAGCTTCTCAAAGGGGATGAATGAGGTTGCGTTCTTACCAAAGATCTGCGGACGGTCTCATTTGCCCACATCATCCTCCAAAGTTATGATCATCTTTCTCTTGCTTTTGTCGAGCTGATTGGTGCAGAATGTCTTTTTAAAAAAATTTTTTTTTTAAATTTCCGTTCCCTTTATATGGGCACTGCAACGCAAATTTCAGTAACTTTCACGTGTCATGAAATTTATTTTTGCTTTTGAGTTTTTGCCCAGCTACTCAAACACATAAGCTCATTCTGTGGACTTTATGAAAGCAGGCAGCGACCTGTTCTGGCCAGCAAGCCGGATCCAGGTGGCTGGCAGAATGACGTCTTTCTGCCACTTTTCTTTGAAAATGTCTACCTTCCTGTGAATTTCAGCATCTTTTTCTGAACCGGTTCGCTTTTTAGGTGTCCCTTTTATGATTTGCCTGTTTTCGATCTTTGCTGAATTGCATTTTTATTGTTTTTCTCTCTTTGTAATTTTAGGACTCTCATGCATTCTCAAATATTAGTCTTTGTCAAGTTTTTACATTTCAGTTTATTGTCTCCTGGTCTGTCATTTACGAAGTAGCCTCCTGTTTTTGTCTCTCTCCGTGTGTCTCTCTTGGTTGACCACATAATTAGAATTTCACTGAAGCAATTTCCAGCAAGTTTTTGATCTTCATGGTTCGTGAGGGTTTAATATTACCAAAGAGGCAAGTTCCCACTTCTGGATCACAAAGATATTTTTCTCTATTTTTACCTCTAAGCTTTATGCTGTCTTTCCCTTTCAAGTCTTGCATTCTGCATCCACCTTGTAGTTTGTGAAGGAACAGACCCAGCTTAATTTTCCTCTCATTATTGGCTCGTTGGTGCCACACTTATTATAGATCGAGTTTTATCTGTTTCACAAGGATTTATTTATAAGCCTGATTTTCTATTCCAAAAGAGTCTATATTTTAATTGGCACCAGGGTATCACTAAAAAAGATAATAATATTAAAATAATAATAATAATACTACAATTATTATTATTATTTAACATTATTATTGTTAAAAATAATATTATTATTATTACTACATTATATTCTATCTTAAGTTCTCGCATCACAAAAATTCTCTCTTATTTCCTCAAGACTAATTTATCTATTCATGTATCTTAATTCTTTCATACAATTTTTTTTAAAAAAAAAAACCTTTCTGGAGCAGTTGAAGGGAACCCAGCTGAGGTTTTCATTCAATTTCATTAAGTTATAAACTTACAGGTTAATTTGCGGATAAAGGATATATTTTTCTTTCCTTGTACTCTAAGGTTTTAGGAATTAAATCTTCGGAGAGTGGTTCACTTTCTCTGTGGGCTGACTTCCTAGATACATACTTTTGATTTCTTCTTGCTGATGTAAGGATGGTCTTGATTATTTTCAAATCCGTGTTAGCAAATCTGTTGTCATCTTCCATTTGTACAGTGTGTTAAAATTCTGGTGCATTTTCTATACTTAACTGAGAAACATCTATCAGAAGTGGACATTCTGCTTAATTTTTTAAAAACCACATGCGTTTCGTCTCTTGTGCTGGTCTGCAAGTGTCATCCAGAGCTTCCAGTGTCACAATAACAGCAGTGATGTTGAGCATCGTGTCCTATTACGGCATTTCTAAGAAAAACATTTCTGGTTTTTGGTCCCACGTGTAGGGAGCTTGGAAGTCATCACTCCTGTTCCACCAAAAAAAAAAAAATACAAAAACGGGGGAGAATAAACTGAAAATCAGGAATGCTTCTTAGATCCATTAGGAGCTGAGGATGCAGGGCGGGCGACTGCCCTCAAAATTGAAGAGCGAGGCAGGTGGGAACAGAGGCTCACAGCTCGCCAGCACGAACACTCAGGCAGGGCAATCCTCCCGGGGACAGGTACTGGCTAAGAAGCTGTAAATTGTGATTAAGAAATTGCTGGCGGCACGGGGTGCAAAAGTTTAAGCGCAAAAGCCCTGAGGCCCGGGGTGTCCCCACCATCTGGTGATTTTTATTTCCTGGCTTCACAGCAAAGGTCAGAAAATACTCCCTTCGTGCTTTGGGCGGAGGAGGAAAAGGTAGCCATTTGGTTTCTTCTGGAGGATGGAGGGGCGGTAATGAGGTTTATTCATTGATTTGTGTATTATGTTAGTGGAGGGGCTGGGGATGGAACCCAGGACCTCGTGCCTGCTAAGCACATGCTCTGCTGCTGAGCAACACCCTCCCCAGAAAAGCAGCCATTTGGAAGCATACCCAGAACATTCTATTTTCTATTAACAGGGCCAGACCTCAGAGAAAGTATTTTACCAGAACCTTCCAACCTGGTGAAGGAAAATACAGCCTGTTCTAGACTTCCTGTCTCAACTAATAAAGAACAAACAAAAAGACAGAACTGAGGTGGGGAGGGTGTAGCTCAGTGGCAGAGCGCCTGCCTGGAGTGCATGAGGCCCTGGGTTCCATCCCCATTTCTCCATTAAAATAAATAAGTAAAGAAATAAACCTAATTACCTTCCCCCAAAAAACAAAAAAATAAACAAACAATAAAAAAAGAATAAATAAAAAAATACAATAATGAGAATAGACTGATACATGGTTGTAGAAATATGGTTTCCCTGTTTGCCCTTTTTAAAAAAAATTTGTATTGATTTATAAGCATTTTACAATGCTGTGTCAATTTCCAATGTAGAGCACAATTTTTCAGTCATACATGAACATATATATATATTCATTGTCACAGTTTGCCCTTTTTTTAACCGACCAAGAAAGAAAAAAAAATTATTTGAGGGAGGAATTTAAGGTATACAATGGTTTTATACAGGACATTCACTGTCTTGTATATTTTGAAAAAGCATCAGTACCCACTCTTTCATTCTTAAAAACAATTTTTTTAATTGAAGTGTAGTCAGTTACAATGTAGCCAGAAAAATACCATATGATGTCACTCATAAGTGGAATCTAAAAAAAAAAAAGAAAAAAGGACACTATGAACTTTACAAAGCAGAAAGAGACTCCCAGACGTAGTAAACAACCTTATGGCTACGCATTCTTTCATTCTTAACAGTTTGTGGCATCAGAGCAGAAAGATGCAGGAATTGTTGAAGTGAGTTGCATTATAAATGCAAAGAGGATATACAATATTATATTGTATTGTCTGAAAAAACCTGCCATCTGACCATGTAAGTAGAGCTCTTATGTGATCGCAGAGGAATGTCATGGAAAGACCCGTGGACCTCATACGCTGCTCCTGTGCCTGGATGCAGAATTTGGAGCTCAGTCTGTGACCTTGGACTTTGCCCTCCTGCCTGGTGATCAGCAGCCAGCATGGCCACCTGGCTAAGAGAATGGGGTGCAGCCCGCTCTTCCGAAGTCACCACGTCTGCAACGCCAGTGCTGCACAGACCGCCCCTCCCCTCGGCTTTGCAGCCCTGGGGGGGTGTCACTGGGCGTTCAGATCCCCTCTGGGTCCTCACGACCTCCCTCACCAGGAAGTCAGCCCTCCTCCTGCTCACGTGTCTGCTCCCTCTCTGCAGGACTGGTGATCCTTCTGTCACCTGTGTTCCCTCCTCCGTCCTCCAGGGCCGGTCCCATCCCCCAGAAGCACGTCCACCTCTGGATTTCCGACTCCTGGCTTCTCCTGTGTTTCTGCTAACCCCTCTGCAGCTGGCTGGTCTAACGTTTCTAATTCTTGACTGCTTGGGGGTCAATGTTACCAGCTTTTTCAAGCTAACTTAGCATCCGATGGCCATGTTGTGGTTAAGGAGCAGCTGGCTTCTTTATAGCTCCCTTATTGCCCTGAAAATGAGAGTTTTTCAGAGTGCATCATTTCTTAAATCACATAGATTTTCTTTTTGGATGTGTTACCATAACCCTTCCTCCCAGCGGAGATCATTTGTCAGGTTTCTGCTCACTCACTGGGCCTTGTGAGTTTCCTCTTTCCTGCAGTTTATTTTTGTCAGTTTGGCCTTTCACGACCTCTGCGATCTGCACCACAGGAGTCGGGGGTGGGGGGTGTGTGTCATGGAATATTCCATTCCTACACCATCTGCAAAGGTGTGAAAGCTGGTTCTAGCAGCGCACTAGGAGACACCAACCTGCTCACTTTTATGGATCCTGTTCTTCCAAGGAAAATGGTTAACGATGTGAAAAAACAATGCATGCTGTGCTAGCGGGTAGCGGGGAGGGGATCGGGGAGCGGGAGCCGCCAAGATGCAGACTCTGCAGTTCCTGCCTCCCAGACGAGAAGGTGCAGACGTGGGAGGTGATGTTGGCAGCAATGCTGGGCCATGAGAGTGACCAGGAGGCAGTGCATCCCAGAGGCGGCCACGTCAGTCACAACCCGTGTGACTGTGAGCGAGCAAACACGAACTAGAACATCAGCAAGGTCCTCGGACCTAAAATGCTCTGTCTTTTGGTTGGGGGACCACGGGATACGATGCAAAGAGAATTTTTTTTAATTGAAGTGCAGTCACTTACAATGTGTCCATTTCTGGTGCACAGCACCATGTCCCCATCATGCATATACATACATATGTTCATTTTCATATTCTTTTTCCATCAAAGGTTACTACAAGATATTGAATATGGTTCCCTGTGCTAGACAGAAGTCATTTTTTTTAATCTATTGCAAAGGGAATTCCCATAGGAGAGGTTCCTGAGCATGTTGGTCACTGTTTCAGCATCTACAACATATGGCTTTTGGAGACACAGGCTGTGCAATCAGCGAAGACGTGGAAGGAGGATAAATCAGATCAGTGGTTCCACCGGGGCTCCGTGGCCCAACGTGGCCAGCCTCTGGCCACGGGTGCCACTAGCCACTCAAAATGTGGCTGGTCTGAACGGAGATGAGCTGCAAGTGCAAAATACACATTGGATACAGAAGAGTTGGTATAAACAAGTTAAAATATACCATTTATTTTTTTATATTGCTCACATGTTGAAGCAATTATATTTCGGGTATATTGGGTTAAATAAAAGTGACAAAAATGGGTTTGATCTGTTTCTTTCCAATGTGGCTACTAGGATATTAAAAATGACAGGTGTGGGTGATATTTCCATGGACTGTGCTGTGCTAGAGCATGAGGAGATTTTGGGGAGACAGAATTTAGAATTAGTACATCAGGGGCATTAAATATCTGACTAAGTTAATTCACATCATATTTGCCAGGTGGAGGCAATTCGCTGACATCTGAGCCGAGGGATCAAAGCAGGACGCAGCTTTGTGAGGACACACTTCAATTTCCAGGTCCTTATTCGTCATGAAGCATCGCTCCAAACCTTAATCGATAATTTATTTTATCACTTTCCAGTTGAAGTTTTGCCAGAAGAAAAAGATGATTTGTGTCGCCGTGCTCACTCACTCATTTTTCAGATGGATCCAAGGGGGGTGAACGCACCATGTTTTCCCTTAAAGAAAGCTTGTTAGCATTCTCTGAATTACGCATGTTGGCATAACTACACGGTGAGCTCTTTTGAATTAATCTTGCCCGATTGTCCTTAAAGAGAGTGATGCTTATTTTTTTATGGTCCTGCTGTCATCACTGCACGGCAGGCGTGCAAGGGACGTTTGAAGGGAAGGGCGTTGCAATCACATTCTCTGGCCTGAATCTCCCCAAACTTTGACTTTTTTCTTTTGATTTTGAGTTTTTTCTTTTACTGGTCACTGTTACACGCCTATTTCATTTATTTGTTTGTTTTTTGTACGGGGAGCTTGTCAGGAGCTTTCTGAGGATGTGACAGCTCTGACTTTGGGACTCCTTTCTGTCTTTTACCCTCTGATTATTACTCACGTCTGTCCTCTGTCTGTCTTGAGTTAATATCTCTTTTATCTATTTTTACTCTCAGGAATCCATATTTCCTTTATATGCCTTGCAGAACAAGTAGATATTTTCTACCGGTTAAATCTGACAATAATTTTTTTTTTTTTGTAAAGATGTCATTTCAATGTCTTTATGTCGTGGTATATTGATGGCAAAGCACACTCTGATTTTTCACGCCCTTTGCAATGTCAGCTTGCAGCTCTGACCCCTGAGAGGTGGGCTCTGTTCTCCAGGCTGTGGGTCTGGGCAGGGCTTGTCCGTTGCTTTGCTGAGTCCATGTGGAAGCCACGCCCACCTGAGTCCACATGGAAGCCACGGCCACCTGTGTTGTTCTGAGTCTGAGCCTCGGGGGCTCTGGGATTTCTGTGTCCAGGGAAAAGGTCCACTGGAGCTGGGCTGGGTGTTCAGACACACATGGCGAGCTGCATCCAGCATCCCAGCTGCCAGCCAGCCAACCTGGAGACACAGGCGTGTCCCCACCAGGCCTAGAAGCGACATCTAGCATTTCCCACTGACCTGCAGGGCTCATGAGCTGAATAAATCCTTCCTGCTTGAAGCCACACCGTTTGGCACAGTTGTTTTCCTGTTCATGGCGGCATTCGTTAAGGGGATAATGATGATCTGCATGTTTGCTCTTTTTGATTCTCAGCTTTTCATAGATGCTCATAATGAAACATTTTCCCGAGTGAAATTCTGCAGCAAACGCATCTCTTTCGTTGTGTCCCATGTCCCATTTGCCCCGTGGCCATACAGCTGGGTTCTTCTTGCACAACATCTTTATGTACCCATCTGCTTCTGCTCTCGCCTGTGGCCAGACAAGTCCGGTGGGCTGTCCAGACATTATAGGAAGATACGCCTTTCAGTTGAGAAAATACACCCCAGGGTGGGGGGTGAGGGTCCCCCCAGAATGCTCCCCACACTTGCACGGTTGGTCCAGCTGCATCGTGGCTTTGCTTAGCCATTTCCTTCCACTGACAGTCTCTGGAGAACAGAGAGGATTCCTATAAAACAATGGCTTCTGAACTTGTCTTCAGCTCCCACCCTCAGCCTTTCAAATTTGGGATTCCTCTCAAAATTCACCAGGAAAATTTAGCCATGTGGTTCCCAACTGCGTCACCCTCAAAGGCAAGGGGTCAATGTTTCACATTCTTTCCCCTCATTTCAGCTCTTTGCAAGCCTCCTCCTATTTCTGATTTCCTTTCTGCATTTCGATCGTTTTGTGTGAAGGGAGAAGATGAAAATTGGGCGCCGTCATACTCAGGGCACCCATCTTTTCAGAAACAACTCACATTTGGCATTTTTGTTAAGTGAGCCCCTTTCATGGTCACAATCCCTGCTCGTGGGACACAGGTGGGTATAAGGTGATGCTTCCAGCCTCCCCTGCCCCGTGGCATCCACGGTGAGTGGGTGACCCTAGGGCTGGGTCCCCCGACTGGAGCTACATCAGAACCCCTTCCTGGAAATGCTAGCTGGAGCCAGCAATTTGCAGTCTCAACCTAGGCTGGCATTTTTTAAAAATTGTTTGCATAGAAAATACATAAAAAGCAACCATCAAGTTTTCCACCATTTAATGTGGGATTAAAAAAAAAAACTATTCTACAGAAGGAGAGAGGAAAAAGCAGATGCAGAGAAAGAAGCAGAGGTGAGAGTAAGAGAAAGCTGTTGCGAGTCCCTGCAGTCTCTCAGCTGCCAGCGTGCTGACACGCTCATCCTTGCGATAAATCCATCTATTTAGCGTTTGCAAGCCTGAGTTGGGTTGAGAAAGAGTCCAAATGTATGTTCCCAATGTCACCACTGCTTCCTCAGGATCAGGTGTCCCCGTGTCCTGACTTCCATCACAGACGGTCTGGCAGGAAGACACTGACTCTGTCTGCGCTGGAACTTTCTGGGGACGAACGGATCCACACAAATACGCATGCAGTGGAGCATCATAACTCACCATGAAATATCACGCGGAAAGGCTTAAAGCACGGTGATCATTCATAAAATAATGACATCCTTAAAAAGTCAATACCTCCCTGAAGGCTTCCAGGGCACCAAGATTTATATGTTTCCCGCATCACGGGGTGGAAGTCGATCCACCTGCAGAGCCTGGCACGTCCACAAGGGCCAAGGGGAGGAATGAGGTTTTGAGCACTCTCGACATTTCAATCAGCCTTTCAGCTAACCCCCTGCCAGATTGGCAGACAATACATTGGACCGGCTACACGATCGGAAGGATGCTTCGCAACCTGCAGGTCCAAGGATGCCTTGGGGTTCTTAGAAGAGCAGGTAGGAACCACTCTGATTCCTGGACTGAAAATTTCTCTCTGAGAACAACAGGCTGAAAGCTGCATTTCCAGCCTATCTGCCTTTCATTCTGCCATCTCACCATCCGTTTACAACAAGAGGTACACTATGTGCAATTGGTTTATTTAATTCTTAAGCCACATTTTCCCTTTCTTCTTCACCGACCATTCCCACATCCTTCGGAATTGCAGAGTCCCTGCCACGTACTTAGATAAATATTATGACTGTTCAGTTAAAACCTCTCTAAGACACCACATCCCAATTTGGAAACTGGAGATGGTTGTGCGCCCCCTACCGGACTGCTAAGAGGATCGCGTGAGCTTTCTGTGAATATGATCGTCAAATTCGGCAAGCCAGCTTCTCTCTCCCTTCACTCATGGGAAACCTTCCCGGCCACTGGGGTGTCCATTCCAGGTTGAGTCCCCCGGATGGTCGTGTGGACCCCAAATCACCACGGTGTGGCTGATCCCCTGCAACATTCCCCATAATTTTGGATTCACTTAAAGGGAGATGGGCAGGTCCTTGATGAGACTGACCAGAAGTCAGACTAGTGGGCAACGCTTTGCTTCAGTTAATACTAGTGGAAAGTTGGGTTGGCCGTCCTGAAGTTGGGTTTTGACCTTTAGCCATGGGGACCTGGGAGACCAATAATCGAGGTGGGTGTCTTGCTTAAAAGGAAGATTTGCTTGATGCCCAGCTGGAGAGGGGGTGAATTTGTGTCTGGGGCTTCATAAAATCTGATTTTGCTACAGGTGACCATGATATTGTCACCGAGCAGGACCCCGTGGCTCCTCCCAGGGTCAGACCCCTCCCCATGTCCTCCCCTGCAGCTCCTCCCTGAAGGACCCAGGCCATAGCACCTCATGTGTATTTCCTGAGTGTTTCAGATGCTCAAAACCACCCCCAAAGGGAAGACATCAACTACTTGGTGATGGAGAGCACGTGGCCCCCAGACCTTCTGGTGCCTGGTGCGTGATGGTGTTGACCCCTTGTTTGCCATATTGACCAATCAGAGGATTGTGCACGAGCGGGTCATGCACCCTGAGACCCCCCACCTCACCTGGCTCTTAAATATGCTTTGCTGAAACCCTTCGGTGAGTTTGGGGTTTCCTTAGAAAACATGAGCCACCCCGTCCTTGCAATCAACCTTTCTCTGCTCCAAACTCAGGTTTCAGCTTGCTTGGCCTCAGGGTGCAGCGGGCACATGAACCTGCCTTCAGAAACAATGTCTGGACGTCTCTCCAGCAGTGGCTTTCTTTCTTGTCCCTTCCTCTGACATTAGGACCTCTCTCCAGGATCACCTTCCTTTCTTGTCCTTTTCTCTGAAGGATGAACTCCACCAGTGGCAAAGGCTTACGTGGCAGCTCACTGAAGATGCCCCTTGAGGTGGGTGTAACTTGGGCACTTCACCGCTGAACTGGAGACTCTCAGCCCCTTCTGCAAAATCCTGCTCTCAGAGCTATCCAGGTCCAGCTCAGCACTCCAGGGAGGGAGGCGCAGAGAAAGGATGTCCAGCCCCTTGTTGGTGGCCGGGAGGTGGAAGGGCGGTCCTGCCTGTGGTCTGGCTCCCACGTGGCCACTGCTCCCTCCCTGTTCAGAGGAAGAGCAGGAGCTGGGTGTGGGGTGTGTCTGGTTTACTGAGTTACAACCAGTGTCTTTGCAAAGGGTCCCGGGGGGGTCAGCCACTAAAATCCCCAATTTGAATGCTGCATTATTACAATCATTATCGATCTCTTCACTTAATGTTTATATAACACTGGGCCAGCCTCTCTCCCCTTACAAGGTGCCGTTTGTTACTTTCTAAGTAAAGAACTACTTTCTAAATACAAATGCAACTTCATTTCAGCCTAAAGGCCAATCTCCTCGTTGAGACAGAATTATAAACAAGGCCACCTTAAAGGAGAAAATAATCAACTATTAATTATTTAAAGTGCTTAATGATGCATGGAATTTGTCACATTTCCAAGGGCATTGCGAGCTGAAGATGCGCAGATGATAAAAGCTGTGGGATTGAAATCAGCAATTAATTTCAAATCAAAATACATCTGCAGTGTAGCCCTCGACACTTGTGTTTTTCAAAACCTACAGATTTGGAAGAATCTAGGCTTCGCCTTCACCCATTTATTTACAGCTGAGAGTTTCAATAAAATGCACCTGTTTATATTAGAAAAGAAGTAACATCTTCTGGCAGAAGCTTTAGAATTTCAGAATAAATGTAAGTCAGTATCGTTTGAAAGCAACCGGGTTAGATTTGGAGCATTATGTTCAAATCTTTTCAGCAGCAAGATTAGAATAAATGCTGCTAAAATATGGAAAAGAATCAGGTTACTATGTTTAAATATTGTACTCTGGGAGTCAGGAAAAAAGTAGATATTTGAAAAACATAATTAACCTTTGAAAAGAAAAACAAAATCCCACATTCACATTAGGGAATGGGCAAACCTAACTAATGAAAATTTATAGTTCTATAATGTTAGCAAAGAAAAAAATCTCTCTGTTTGAAATGTCAGAATAATCTCAGATCTCCTGCTGAGTAATTTGTTAAACTTTAAATGGTAATTAAATTATTAGATTCAATAATTGAAAGAAAAAAAAACACTCAAGTAGAATGAGACCATAGAAGTACATTTGCAAAATGTCTCTCTTTTGATTTCAAACATCTGTTTGCTGATTAAATTATTTATTAGTTCTTTTAATCGCTCCTTCAGTAAACTGAATGTCTCCTAGGTGCCAAGGCATTGAATTAGATTCTACTGACACTGTAAAGAAGGACCTCAAAATCTTGAAATAAGACTCCTGTAAGCAAATAATTTAAATGACATGCTAAGGGTATTAACAGATCAAGCGTCACTGACTCCTGGTTGCCTCCCATGTCAGTTGTCCCTTCTTTCTACCAACATGACATATTGGTTTCTGCTGGCAGGACCATGGAAGAGCTTTTGCCAGTTAAACATGTAAGAATGATTGGAAATCACCATCAAGGAACAAGTTCATGTCTTCCTGCTACAAGGAATGCAGTTGAGATGGCTGGGCACCCGCAGCCTTCTTGGACCATGAAGTCACCTTGAAGATTGGTGCTCTGTTCTGGGATGATGGAGCAGGAAGATGGAAGGAACCTGGATTCTGACTTGGGCACAGAATAACATCGTTATTCCTTGCCCCTAACACCTTGTCTCCTGGTTTATTGACCTGATGTGCGGTAAGCAGAATGAGTTTAGACTTGGTGACACTTGGTGGGACTCCTCAGACCTTCGCTGGGACTAACACGGAGGTTTTCAGTAAGGCCCATCTGAGGCCTCTTTCCCTGATGATCTTCATTCCCTTGCAAAATAACTACTGCCTGTCCTGCTATTTGAAAATAACTTATTTTAAACTGCAAGTAGAGATTTCTAGCTACATTTTTAAAACCACACTGGAAAGGGAGATTTATTAATCATTTATCAGTTAGAGGCAAATCACTTCATATTTAATATTATTTAAATCAGAGTGTTTAAACATTGTTTTTTTTTCTCCCCCTTCCTTGATTGCTAAGCTGGTGCTGAAGCAATTCCAAAGTTTATGACAAGTTTTTGCACTAACCTTGAGTCTGCATGAGCCTCTGGGGACCGATAGCTTCCCATCAAAGCGGTGAGCTCTGGCAGGCCATTTGGAATTAAGTACCCACAAGACGCAAGGCAGCTCATTCCGTGGAAAGAGGAGTCAGGGTGACAAGGGGGGAGGGCAGGTACAATGAATTGGAACCAGGGGATGTCAGAGCTGAATGTCAGGGGTGCCACCTGCGTGTCACCTTCTTGGCCTTTTAGAAGCTGCCTCCAGGTCCCTAATCTCCGGTGGCTGTTTAAGGACTGACTTGTTCATTCAACAGATGTTACTGAGGGCCAACGATGGGTCAGGAATGGTTCTGATCAGGAAGGACACAGTGGTACCCAAGATGGCTGAGCATCAGTCTCCATCAGCAAGGACGTGGATGCATAATTATACATGATTTTAGACAAGGAGCAGGAGGGAAGGAACACAAAATAGAGGGTGACTTGTGGCAGGAAAGACTTGGGGCAGTAGAGGGGCTTCCCAACCCCGTGCCCCTGAGCAGGTGCATTCTGGGCAGAGGTGAGAGGGAAGCACATGGACAGAATAAACCTTGAGCCTCCATTTCTGTGAAGTGAAGAGCCCTCACTTCTTTCCTGAAAGGACGGGGGCGGGTAATCAGTTGCTTTGTTCTTGGTCGGTCAGAGTAGCTGCAATGACTTTTATATTTCCTGTCATTCTGGGCAAGGAGGCTTCAAAGACACCCATGGAATCCATCCTGCAGGTCCCAGGGAAGGGAGGCTAATTCTTGCCTCATTGCAACCCTCACCGTCATGGTCACCAGAGCTGCTTACCCCTGGCCTTTTAATAACACGTTTCTTTGCCTCCTTTGTGAGTGGATCCCTGCATTGGCCCCAAGGCGACCACTCCACTGAGCTTTCCCGGGGGTACTGCATGATTTGACAAGACCAACCATATCCCCCGGATAAAGACCAATGCATCCCAAGGCCACCTGTCCATTGTTACCCTTCTTTTGCCGTAAAATGTGCTCCGTGGACGGTGGTGGGGGTACCACCTTGGAATGTACATTCCATGGTCTCCACATGGTAGGGTTGACCGAGGAACTGTAGGCGAGACAGCAAATCGGACGCAAACATGAACACGGACGAAGTGTGCGTTGACTCGAATAAAGACAGCTTGTCAACCGTGGCAGGATGAGAAGGGTCCATGAGCTGGCTGGTCTGGACACAGAGGATGCTCAGCCCCTCTCTGTGCTTGGGAGGCTGGGAGTCAAGAGCGGGAGTCACTGTCTTGGATGTGGCGAGACAGAACACGCCCATGACCTTGGTCCATGTAGAGTTCTGTTTCTGCCTCCGTGTCTACTCCGAGTGCAGGGACCACCGTGCAGCAATGGGGTGGGCCAGGAGAGAGGCTCGATGGCATCCACAGGATGAGGCATTCTGTCCAGCTGGCTGTTGGGGGCCTCGTCTGAAGATGCTCGTTGGTGGGCATTCACAGAAGACATTAAACATGGTCTTGTTTTGTGCCTTTTCCCATCATTCCATCCACGCACCAACTGCCCCAGCTTTTCCCACCATTAATCTTTGAATTGTGCTCCTTTCTGGTCTCTCGCCAACTAGCCATGACTTTAATCTCTGCCCCGGACCCTGCAGATCCATAGCCTAACCCCGTTCTCTCTCTGTGTGAAGTGGAGACCCAAGCGACCCCTCTCCAGACTGTCTCCAGGAGCATCTCCCTTTACCGCCAATCCTGAGGGCCACCACTGAGCAGGGTTATAATGCGTTAGACTCCGTTGACACCAACATGTTGTGGATGTCGAGACATCTGCGACTAGGTTGTAATTCTTTCTTTCTCTATACTGGAAATCTCCCCCAGATAAACGTCTTTAGGAGCAGAGGTATCAGTGCAAAACAAGCAGGTACCTGTGATGAAAGGGAAAAACTAACAACCAAGAACACTCTATCCAACAAGGCTCTTATTCAGATTTGACGGACAATCATAGATGAACAAAATCAAACAGAATTCAGCACCAGCAAACCAGCTTTACAACAAATGTTAAAGGAAATTCTCTAGTCATCAAACCACAAGAAAAAAACAGAATGAGAAAAAGAAAGAGAAGAAGACATGATGAGTGTATCCATTTGAAAATTTTGCACATATGAATCCATTTATGTTTTTGATGCAATTGGATATCCAGTTGTAAAGAGAAGTTGGATGTTAACCTCATACTCAAAAATAAATTTCAGATGGAAGAGAGAGGTAAATATATCTTTTTTAAAAAAGAAGTAGGTCCCTGTTAATGAAATTCACTGATTATTCCTGACCTCCATGGACCTTATTCCAAACATAACATTTTCACGAAATGGTGGATTGCTACACCCACTTGTCTGTATGTCTCACTGGCTTCTGTAACATCACATTCTCTCTCTTTCTTTTCTTCCTTCTGCCAAATTAGATGCTCCTTTTTCCTAATTCTTTGCTTGTTGCTTCTCCTGGAGGTCCCAGGGGTCAGTTCAGCATCTTCTCTGCTATGTCCACACTCTTTTCTGAGTGGATTTCATCCAATCCAGTGACCCTCAGCAATGAAGGTGGGAGCTGTTTTGATTCCAAACACACATAACCACGCTCCATCAAGGAAGCCAAGGAAACCGTCCGAAGACTTGAGCCACCATCTCTGCTTCCTCATGAGGAAATGGACCTGCATGATTCAGAAAGCCATGTTCTCTGTAACTCAGGAGACAAAATTGCTATTTGATGACGGATCTAGATAGACCTAATTGGAGGAATAATTGGCAAGTGCTACTTGCCTCTCTTAGCTGCACCGACACAATATAACATGTTTGTCCTGGTGGGTTTCCCCAGGTTCCCCCACCCACAGAATGGTTTGTGAGTTGCTTCTGACAACAGCCCATCTCCCTGCAGGAGCTCCATGCTTAGCACATCCTTAAAAAAAAAATCTGCTTCAAGCAAATGGCTGGACTTTCTAAATCATGCAAATTAAATAAAATGTTTCTTGCATTTATGACATTTTCACAGCTTCTAACTGCTATGTGGTAGCCTGTGTGGAGCTGATTGCATGTATCCTTTACAGGGATGGGACTCTCAGTTTACCTGGCCCTTGGGTTTATTAAGCAGATTAGCACTGCAATTTTAAAGCTAACTATTAGCATGTGTTTAGGAGAGATTGTTACGTTTCATGATGCTAAGCCAAGGAAATGGATTTATAATTGCAAATTAAACTATACTTTAAGGAGTTCTTTATGTTAATAAAAACTCAATTGCTACCTGTGGACGATGTTTTTTCTTTTTTTTTTTTTTTGAGGAACTGGCTAAAACAAAGAATAGTTTGCAGATATTTCATTGCCAATGGAATCAATTACTGCAAACATATTCCATCTCAGAATTCTCCAACGACTTCGTGCTTGTCCCATTCCCGTGAGCTAGAGAAAGAATTTAGGGCAGAGTTATGGAATGATGTCCCAAGACCCAAAGACTAAGTGAAATAATGCCGATGGCCTTAATTTTAACAGGAAATATTTATCTGGTGTGTGTGGGTATAGAGTTTGCAAATCTCGGTGCCACCTGTCACCTGGGAGTAGAGATGTTGAGGCCAGGGGGGAGGGTGGTCTTGGTGTTTCACTCCGTTTATAACCTGTGGAATCCCAACTTGCAAGGAACACTTGAGTGGCGTAGTGTAAACACAGAGCTGGCCGGTTTCTGTCCATACAGACAGACTTTAGCTGTGAGGAGGACATGGTCCGGAAGAGGCGTGAAATTTGCCATTGGATGGATTGTTTGGATCATAGCTCCAAGTTCACATTTCAATCTTTTCTAAAATTTTGCATTTCCCTTGAGCCAGAATTTTCTCTGCTGTGAAATAGAGGTGTCATACCCCAAGTGTGCTCCTGGCACCATATGAGGTGCAGGACCAGAGCCGGAAGGGAAGGGACGGAAATCTGCAAGAGTAGTCAGAGAAAGCCTGCCAGTCAAAACCGAGCAGAGGACTGGACTCAGTCCTAAAAGCACAGAAGGTACCAGCTAGTCTGCACTGCCTTGGGCATGTTTCACTCTCTGCAAAAGAGAATAGATTACTCTTTCTCAAACTCTTTTGTTCAAATACTTGAATGTCCATTGACAGATGACTGGATAAAGAAGCGGTGGTGTATTTATACAATGGAATACTACTCAGCCATCAAAAAGAATAAAATCATGCCATTTGGAGCAACATGGATGGACCTGGAGAATGTCATTCTAAGTGAAATAAGCCAGAAAGAGAAAGAAAAATGCCATATGAGATCACTTATATGTGGAATCTACAAAAAAAAAGAAATTTATTTACAAAACAGAAACAGACTCACAGACATAGAAAACAAACTTAAGGTGACCAGGGGGGCAAAAGGGTGGGACATGATAAATTTGGAGCTCAAGATTTGCAGATACTAACTGCTATCTATAAAATATATAAACACGTTTCTTCTGTAGAGCTCAGGGAACCATATTCAATGTCTTGCGGTGACCTATAGTGGAAAATAATATGAAAAAGAATATATGTGTGTATATGTATGACTGAAACATGATGCTGTACACCAGAAATTGACACAACATTGTAAACTGACTAGACTTCAATTAAAAAAAGTATACCTAAGACCATAGAAGAATGAATGGATGATGGAAAATATCCTACTAAACGAACCAATGCGAATTCAGATTTCTTTGAAATGTTCTGGTTAACTAATGTGAATTTTGCATTCTGCTCCATTATATATACATTATTTAAAAATAGGAAATGAGTTGCAAACAAAATGACTTGACTCCTCCCCTACGCCACCCCACCCCACCCCACCCTAAGCTTTGGGGGCAAATTGATATTTCACGGAGATTTTTCATCCAGTTTTTCAGATCCATCCACCCTCTTGCCCCACCAGGCACACAACCACGCACCCACAGGCTTTATATTTTCAAGTCAAAGAAACACCACGTGAGATGATATCTAGGTTCCCTCCCAGCTCTTCATTCTGTTCAGGTCATGAATGGAGGAAATATGAAAATGAAACCTGCTAGGAGATGAATGCATTTGCGGGAAGATGTAATTGAAAGGGTCACGTAAGCTGGAAAAGAAGGCGGACAGGGGATAATTAACATCACCAAATTACAGCCTTCAGACCGTCCATCTGAGGGCTATTCGTCCCGCAAGTCTGATTGTAATTAATCTGGCCCTGATTAAGAGACGCATGACAACTTGGGTTTTTGGGTTTTTTTTTTTTTTGCCAATAAATCCTGGGAAGATAGATTATCTTGATAGAAATGTGTAAGTCACCTTCTGGCAAATTCCAACAGAAAAAGAAATAAGAATGACATAGCAGGGTACATATTTCATAATAAATAAAGCGATCCTGTGCCTTATCTATGAATAAAGGAAAGCGAGTTGTTGGATGAATCGGATACATTCATCAAGGGCCTTCGACCTTGGGTTCTATGCCGATTTGCTGTTTCCCCAGCAGTGAATTAGGGAACGAACCAGGCTGCAGGTTATCTGCTCATGAAACAGGAATGAGTATCATGCAGTCCTTGAATATTTTTCTGGTTTGGGACATAAGGCAGGAGACATGAGATTACAGTGCCAGGCTATGCAAATATAAGAGATGTTTTCTGAAAAATCTTGAAAAGTATGTTGCTCGTGGCGAAGTCTGATTATTTAAATACGCCTGGTACAAAGTGCGTGTAGGAAAACAATGCACATTGAGCTGGAAAGGTAAGCAGGAAGGGGTTAAACCACATAGACTTTTGTAGATTATTTGATTTTATCCCTAAGTCAATAATAGAGGAAGATTAAATGATTTAAGAATAAGAAGTAACATGGTGGTGCTTACCTCTAGAAAGTTCACTGAGGAGACAGAAAAATGCTCTTCTGGAAGGAATATTCATGTCAGCTTTATGCACGATAGAAAAAAAAAAACAGAAACACCCCAAATGTCCATCAGTAAGAGAATAGATATAAAAATTGTGGTATATTTATAAAATTGAACGCCTCTGAGCAATGGAAACTATGAACTATAAAAACACAACAATATGGCAAGTCAGAAAGAAAAAGAAAAATGCCATATGATGTTGCTTCTATGTGGAATCCAAAAGAAAAAAACAAAAGGATGCAAATGATCTATTTATTATTTACAAATTGATGGATTTCTTGAATATGTGTAAGCGCATCTGACGGTCCTTTATGACTGGATTACTGCATTCTGTCGATCCTTATTTTGTGGTTGGCTTTATTCTGTTGATAACGATGTAAGTTTAAAAAGCTGAAGATCTGACCTTTTCTTAGAAACAATAATTAGTACATGTGTGTAAACTAAAAGAAAGTGCAGTACACTGTATATATGTATTTCCATGCAATATAATGCAGTCGAATTACAATAATTCTACCTAATAAAACTGAAAAAGGAGGGAAAAAAAAGCCCAGACTGACAGCCAGGTTATCCAGGGAGCTAACAGGTGCCATGTGGTTTAGACAGATGGCCAAATGGGCATACGTGTTAACCACGAGTCTTTTGCTTTTAATTATGCTACTGATCCGCATGTTCAATTATAAAGCAATTTTAGTTTGTATAAACCTGTGAATAACTTTATTATTATTATTTATTGAAGCATAGTCAGTTACAATGTGTCAACGTCTGGTGCACATTGTCGTGTTTCGGTCACACATGGACACGCATACATTCCTTTTCGTGTTCTTTTTCATTATAGGTGACTATAAGATATTGAATATAGTTCCCTGTGCTACACGAAAGGAATTTTTTTTTAAATTTCTTTCATATATAATAGTTAATATTAGCAATTCTCAACCTCCCGATTTATCCCTTCCCACCCTCTTTTGCTCACGTAACCATAGGTTTGTTTACTACACCTGTCAGTCAGTTTCTGTTTCGTAGATGAGTTCATTGGTGTCTTCTTTTTTTCTTTTCTCGCTCTCTCTCTCTTTTCTTTTTATTCTACATATGAGTCATATCACGTGGTGTTTTCCTTTCTGTGAACAACTTTAGGAATAGCTTCTCTCCAAGCCTGGACAAGGATCAGTCAGTCCTGGTGGAGGAACGAGAAGCAGGTGCTTTGCTGCATTAGAAGCTCTGCCTTCAATGCCTGGTTCACGGATCAGAAGGTTGTACCAACCTGTCCATCATTTTGATGAGGAAACGGGGGGCTTCAGCCTCACAGAGGGGACAATGAGGGGTGAGGGCAGAACGTGATCTTGGCTATGACACCAAATCCTGTTCTTGATTTACGCTCTCAAGGTGAAACATATTTCTTGGTTATTTTGTTTCATTAATACTTGGACATAAACCTACATGGGTATGTTTCTCTATTATGACATTTAAAGAGTGGAATATTGAAGTAACCGTATATTCCTTAAAGATGGGGCATTTAATTGCCATTCTTTTTAATTTTTAATGAAATCAAGATCTCTCATATTGTGAGAAACATTCAGAGGGCAGTTTGCATGTATCTGCCTATCTTTCCTTCATCGTCACAGAAAAACAGAATTTTCTGATGGAATTATCTGGACAGAATGTTCATTTTTCACATTGTTCTATTCCATCTAAATAATAATTTATACCCTAATGTAAAGTTCCTTAAGTACCAAAACTTTTCATTCTTCTTCTACTTATGTTAGTAATTCTTGAGTTCAGCTGCATAGACAAATAACTTGAGGATCCTTAAAAATTCGTAAAAATCCTTAAAATTCATTTCTTGAAGAAGAATTTATGTGTTGTTGTTGTGCTGCATGCCGGAAATCAACACATTGTAACTGACTATACTTCAATGAAAAAAAGTAATAGAAATACTGTTTATTGAGCCCAACTTTAGATATTCTGGTTTAATTTCACGGAAAGGAGCAGGCAGCCAGTTTTGAGGACCACTGGTTTATTTGCAGATAGACTGAAACTAAACGTTTCCCCATTGTCTGCTGATTCGCAAACACTTCATCAGATTTACTCTCTAAAGAGTCACTGAGGTGGATGTTGTGTCCTCGTGTTCCCCATTTTTTTTTCCATCGTTCACACGTCCTCCCTCACTTGCAGCTACACTGACATACAGGTTCTCCCTCAGCCATGACACAGCGAGTGTTTGTGCCTCTCCATCACTGCGGTGTTGCAGGGGACTGTCACCCGTGGGCGCTGCAAGTGCAGGAAAACACAAGGGGTTCTTTCCCACCCCTGCCCACACCAGGCCCTTCATCTCTCAGAGAAAGGGGTCTCTCTTTCCCTTGGAAGGCCCGCCCTGCACTTGTGTTATTCTCTTGCCTTTCCACATCCTCCTGGACCTCAGCCTCCTCTCCCTACGCAAGGATAAGGCATACGTTGAACTGTAAATGTCAACACCGGGTCCCCAAGTCCTCAACCCCCATCCTGGCTTAGTCACATCAGACAAAAGGAATCTTAAAGGAATTCCAAACTTCATTAGCATCTCTATGATTTCCATATCTAAAAGGGAAGTCATCCCCCTTGCAACATCTCCCCCAATTCTCTCCCTCTCTTGCTCCGTTCCTCATGCTGCTCCACTTTCTGCAAAATCTAATTTTCCTATCTTTGAGAGGGGCACTCTCATATTTTGTCTCCCTTAGTCTTATTCTCAAGTTTTAGCCCTCTGTTTCCACTGATGAGTGGACACCTGCCTGGGGATGTGGCTCCAGTGTCAGGAAGTCACGTGCCCGCAGTCCTGCCCATCACCCCCCACCACCCTCTGTCCTTCTCTGTTCCTCCTCTTCCACATTTTATTAGACCAAGTCCATTTTCCTCCTTTTTGCTCTGAAACCCGCCAGCTCTCCTGCTTTCCCTCCAAGAGAAAAAGCTTAGATGATGCCAGGGAAGATGTTAAGTCCGTTTGGTAACAAGGAAGCATGTGGAGGGGGGGATTTGGGGAAAGAATGAGCTGCAAGAGAGATGTGATCTGAGTTGATGTGGGTAAGTGTGTGCATTGCTGTGAAACCAGGCATAGCCGGCATCACTTATGCATGGGCAGCATTATTGCCACAATCAGCTCTCTCAAGTTTATAATTGTAACATGCAATAGATAGATTACCATTATGTGGGGCAAGATTCATTGCTTCTCAAGGTGCCCAAAGTACAAAAAAATATACTCAAAGTCTTCTTTGCCCTTATGGAAACTTCCATCATGTTTGCAAGGAAAAGATAACCTGGTCACAACAGGTACTTGCATCCAGTCCTTCCTTAAAAAACCTCCTTTCTGTAATTCTAATTTAATCAAATAAAGTACTGCCCATTTTCTTAACAGAACCAAAAAAAATCCTGCAAATGAGAGATCAATGGAACAGCACGAATTCACCTTTATTATTTCATGAGTCATTCAAGGGGAAAAAGAAAAAAAAAATAACCACCCCGAGATTTAATTTGATCCATTTCTCAGAGCATAATTTGGGATTGCCCTCCTAATTTCATGAAACTCTTCCTTTAAATTTATTTAAAAAAATCACTCCGTGTTGTGTTTTCAAACAGTCGAAATATCAGCAATTTACCATATTCCCCATTCTTTAACAGTGTGAGTGCTTAAAATAGCTGTAATTAATGTGATCATCAGGATGGAGAAAGGAAAGAGAAGACTCACACAGGCCAAGTCATGGCCCCATCTAGGTGCTATGAAGCCACAAGTGATTAACACAGGGGGCTGGTGCGCTCTCAGGTCCCTAATGACAGCCACCCCGGCATCAGAGACCTGTCACCACTGGCCGGGAGAGCCATTATGGGTATCACAGATTGGGAATTAAGAAGGGCTTACCTCCAATGTCTACATAACAGGGCTGACCACGGCAAGTCTTGTTTCGTTGTTCAAAATTTCATGGGAGGGTAACTTTAAATGTGATCCACTGAAATACATAAAGAAGACTTTATGTAACACTGTTTTTTTTTTCTTTTTAAGATGAGGATGCAAACTCATACCTTCTGTGTGTTATGCAAAGTAAAAAAAAAATTAGAATATATGTAGATGATTTTAAATTGGCTGAACACTAAACATTCTGTAGGTTTGTCTTGAGGGGGTAAGATGAAGCTAGGTGAGACGTACACACACACTCGTATATGCATCGGTGCATGCATGTGTATTTTTATTGTAGCCTCAAAAGTCATATTGCTATGAAAGATATTCGCTCTACCCAACTCCAGCTGGCTTTTTAAGACAGTCTTGTCTCTCCAGCTGCACTGGCCTCAAGGACCAGGCTTCTTTCCTCTTTCCTTCCCTTCCTCTGCCATCCATCTCTTGTAGGTTAAACATATATTTAAGCTTTAACGGGAGCGGTGCTGGGACATTCTATCTTACAGTGATATTTATGTCTCCCGCGCTTTGTCTACAGATTGATTTTCAGTGGATAAAACCAAGTAACTGTCTTGCATGGACATCTCAGGGTGCTGGAATTAACAATAGGGAACTCGGAGCCACAAAAATCAGAACTGAAATCATAGTCATTGGCAACTGTGGACAGGCAGGGCAGTGCTGAGAGCAAGCTATGTACGAATCTTTTGTAATATCATTGACAGGGAACCTATGAAGTTGATCAACAAGTGAAGATTCACAGACAAAAAGGAAACAAAGCTTGGTGCTGGGAAGTGGGACCAGGGATAAGGGATGGGTGGAGGGGCCACTGCTTTTCCTGATAAGCCTTTACACAATTTTGCATTTTACCATTTACCTATATTTTGTCCTGCATAAAATAACCAGCAGTAGGTTGGATGAGAGAATAGAGGGGCAACTTCATGGAGGATTGTATTTACATCTCTGAGACTTTGTGAACTCCTTTCACCCTCCGTGACCCAGGTACTTTTGACGCTGGCCCCACGGGACACGTGGTGGCCCTGTACCTTAGTGACACATCCCTAGGAGGGTCAGGAGAGAGGACCAGAGACAGATTCCTTTAGTCCTCGCTACATGATGGTGATGCCAGAACTCAATTAAACATGGAAGCATTTGGTAAAATTCATGTCCATAAAATCTGTGTTTTTTTGTTAGAATTTGCTTTTGCTGTGAGTTGTTCTTTACCGATAATTGCCTAAAATAAAAAGGGAAAGTTACTTAAAAAAAATGGAAGCAACTGAAAAACCACACAGATTAATCACTCCAAACCCAAATGCGATTTTTCCAATTACATTTCCTTTAGCCAGATTGCAGAAACACCCACTGTTACTCCACAGCCATGATGGTGCTGAGAAGTGTGGAGAAGGGTTGTCACAGTGGAAGGAGACCGGGACCTCAATGTAGGACAGTCAGTCGTTTTAATTTTCCAAATGTCATGAAAACATGTGGGCGGGTGAGTAAGTGGCTGGGGACGGCCCCAGGGGACCGCAGGAGACTCCCCTAGAATTTTTCTTTCAATGGCTTCATGGTGACTGTGCCTCTGGATCATAATTGCAAAAATTTGTGGTCAGAGTGGGAAATGGAATACAAAGAGAACTCTTTGATTCAAACAGATTTCTACACCTATGAAAAGAGGGGAAAAAAAAACATATTCTGAAGAATGTGTCTGGCTTTGCCCAGCAAGTAAATAATTATCGCTCAGAAAGCCAGGGTTTTCCTTCTGTTATGTGTCCAGATGCATCGCCCTGTGCAGTTGGATTTAGGGTACTGTCTTTCTTATATGCATTGCAAGTCTTTAAAGACTGTCCCTTAATATTCTGACTTTTGCTCACCAAATTTGGACTTTCATACATTAGGCACAAAAATCATCTCAATGCATTTGTCAGCCAGCATTTTAGCTTGAGTGACATCTTCACCTTTGTTAATCAGACGGTGCAATTACATAAAAACTGGACCTCAAGGGCTTTTGGAATATGCTGCGGAAAAGAGCAGAGGTACCCTGGGGACGTCACCCAAGTGGCGCTGGTGGTGGTGCTGGTGGCGGTGCAGGGGCTCCCTGGCACAGGCGAGCTCTGAGCTGGGAGGAATCCAGCCAACTGCTACCAGAGCCATTCAACAATCACCTGCTCTCTTGTGGATTGGAGGCTCAGGCATAAAGTGTCAGAAGCAGGCTCGATCTTCCAAAAAAAAAAAAAAGACTCCCATGCTTTTTTATTTATTGTCTAATTACTCAACCCTGCTTCAGGTACTTCACACATGTGTGGCATCATCACAGACAACATGGCGGTCCTCTAGAACAGGCCAATCATTGAGCCCGGGGCCAGGATTTTCCCTGTAAGTGGCTGTGTGACTTCTAACATCTACGTTTACCTCTCTGGCCTTTCATTCTTGATCTCAAAAATTCAGCGACTGTGGATGAGTCATTTTTAAGTTCTCAAGTCTAAGTTCTGAAAGTCCAGCCTGACCGTTACCCAATCTCCTACGCTTTGGTGATGTTCATGGGAGGAGGGTAATGCTCAAGTGGTAGAGCACGTGCTTAGCACGTTTGAGGTCCTGGGTTCAATCCCCAGTGCCTCCTCTAAAAATAAATAAATTACCTCCCCCACCAAGGTAAAATAAAATAAAATAAAATGATACAATAGTAAATACATAAAATATTTAAAAATATTTTCTAGTAGAAGGCATTAGGACCTTCCTTCTACTAAGAGTCAAAGACGAGTAAAAGGAAGAGAGTGGCTTTTAGTTCACATCCTGAATAACTATTTGCTTCTTTGAGCAAATTTCCTCGTGAACAGAACGCTGGTGATGATACGTAATCCGTATGCACATCGGGGGGTAACGTGCCTCATGTGACATCTTGCACCTCTGTTTAATTATTAGCTCTCTTCTTCCTCTTTCTCATTGCATGAGTCAGCGTTAAGAATTACATCCCTTTGTTTCCGGTCCAAACACAGCTGGGAGGGCAGCAGACCCTAACGTGTCAGCAGTGGGAGACAAAGGGTTTGTCTGAGCATCTGGGCAACCATAAGCCCCGCCATCTCTGTGCGCGTCCCTCCAGCCATCCTTGAGAATGCAAATAAAGATGAATGAAAGCCACTCTCTTCCTGGTCCCATGGAGCCAGCTCGTCTGTGGAAATGAACTTCCATTCTCTCTGACAATTACTTTAACTCTAAAATATGATAATTCTTTGAAGTCGCACCAAGAGAGAAAATATGGCATGCTCCACGTGAAGCCCAGGAAATAGATGGGGGTGCCCGGGACATTAATCTTATTTGCTCTGCACCTGATTTTTTTTTTTTTACGCTCAGAAGATTGCAGCAAAGCTCTGTGCTAAATCTCCAGCAATTTAGCTCAGCAAAGTAGATTAGTTAGACCCAGTGAGAATCTCTACCTTATAACTTTTTCTCGTTAAAATTGATATTCAGATATACAGTCTGAAGCCAGGGCTGCAAACCGAGATGTTTCTGCCTTTGCAGTTTTGACAATATTAGATGTGAATCAAGGCAAGAATAAGACAGGTCCTTGTGGCCTGGGCTCTCACTCTGAAAACATTTAAATCTTGAATAACTTTTATACAGTCAGTACATTTTCCCCAAAGAAAAATCTGCTGTGAAATGGACCCGTGAAATCAGATTTGATGAGCAGCGAGAGGGGATTGTTATGTATGTCTACTTAGATCTGAAAAAAAAAAGTCTTTTATCTTTTTCCAAGGACACAGACTTAACTGAGATATTGTTTTATCAAATATCATGGCTTCATATTCAATTCATCCAGAACTTGGGTGAATCCATAGCCAATATATTAAATATTAGATGCTAGAATATCCTCATAATGATAACTGAATCTTTAATTTTCCTTCACCCCTGCTCTCCATCTCACATCTTCGCAGGACTGTGCTGGGTTGACTAATGTCTCCCCCAAAACACACGACCCTTTGAACCTCAGGACGCAACCTTATTTGACAGTTGAGTCTTTCCAGACATAATTATTTAAGATGAGGTCATCCCGGAGCAGCGTGGGTCTTAAATCTTGTGACTGGTGTCCTGACATGGCCAGGTGAAGACACTGATGTGCACGTGCAGAGAAAATGTGGCCACGGGAAGACAGAGGCTGTGCCTGGTGCAGGGAAGTCAGCAACTGCGGGGCGTGCCTGGCTGGAGAAAGATGGTGCCAGGGTTAAAATGCTCTCCCCCCTTGCCCAGGAGGACGGTCCCCCAGCCCATCTCATAAAGCTCTTGGGTGGGTTCGGAGGATGGAGGTATATAATTGTCAGTCTGGCCCATGGTGTGGTGTCTCAATGACCATGATATACCCGTGTGAGAACCATGAGGTAGAAACAGGATTGGTCTTTCTGATCAGGATTTCCAGCACTTAGAGAACTTGAATATTCCATTGCCCATAGGTCAGGCTCTGTCCTGGTCTTGAAGGGGAAATTCTTCCACCAGCATAGCCAGTGACGGTCCCACTGAACTAGATGACTTGGGTTCCTGAGGCCAGCAGGCCAGCAGACAGAGATAGAAGTTACCACATTCATGGACATGATGGACCCTGCTCACCATCAGATTTAGGATTGATGGCTACATGATGGTGCCAAGAAGGAATATGGGGCATTTACTGTGGGCTCCCTTGATGTAAGAAAAACTGAAGCAACAATGACCTTCCCCCCTGTCTTAGGAAAGTTCACAATCTAAGAAACACGGATAGAAAATGGGGGTGAATAATACACAAAGAGTAATTAAGACTTAGAAAGAGACAGAGGTCAACAGTGTGTGCTGGGAGCTCCTTTGGGAAAGAAATTCTAACTCAAAAAGACACCTGCACCCCAATGTTGTCACAGCAGCACTATTTACAATAGGCAAGATATGGACACAACCTAAATGTCCATCGACAGATGACTGGATAAAGAAGATGTGGTCTATTTATACAATGGAATACTACTCAGCCATGAAAAAGGATAAGATAATGCTATTTGCAGCAACATAGATGGACCTGGAGATTATCATTCTAAGTGAAGTAAGACAGAAAGAGAAAGGAAAACACCACATATCACTCATATGTGGAATCTGAAAAAAAGACAAAAATGAACTTATTTAAAAAACAGAAATAGACTCACAGACATAGGAAACTAATTTAGGGTTACCGGTGGGGAAGGGAGAGTGGAGGGATAAACTGGGAGTTTAGGATTGGCAGACACACCCTACTGTATACAAAATAAACAACAGGGTCCTACTGTACAGCACAAGGATACCTTGTAATTGCTCATAATGAAAAAAATATGAAAATGAATATATATGTGTGTGTGCGTGTGTGTGTAAGTGAATCACTGTGCTGTGCACCAGAAATTAACACAACATTGTAAACCAGCTATACTTCAATGAAAAAAATTACAAAAAATAAAAAAAAGTGGCAGGGTAAATTTCATACCCCCCTTGGTGATATCTGTGTAGGATGCTAATATCTTTGGTTAACACTGACCTGGCCAAGCGTTCCAGTGACAGATGTCAGTGCTTGGAATTGAAAAGGGCAGTGCGTGTGTGTGTGTGTGTGTGCACGCACGCGTGTGTGTGTCCAATAATGAAAGAGAGGGAGACAGATGGGTATTTGCAGTGAGCTGCTAAGATGTTGAACAACTGGCTTTCCTGGGGAACAAGTCCTGATTTGCAGCATCTGCTGATTTCATGGCTGATTTCAAGCACCCAAAACGGCATCACTGAATGAGGACTTGGGAGGTGACAGGAGCAATTCACTCTTGGGAGCCAGGGCAAGCAGGTCCCAGCACCTTGTCGCTCTCTGTGTATCCACACAAATTCATCTGTGAACCAGTTGGGTGACTTTAGGTTACAAACAGATCACATCTTTCAAAAATCATTTAATTAGCTGCCGGCATCTCCATTTTCTTTCCATTTTTTTTTGGTTCTCATGGGGCACTTGGTACAAAGGATCCAATCTTGCATCTGAACTCCATCTTCGCACTTGTGCAGGAAATGGAAACGTAACCACGACACATCCAAGAGTCGGAGCGCAGAGGGGTTTACAGACCTGACCACACGCCAAGCTGAGTTAGCCAGCCAGAGTGCTGGTTTGGGGTTGTAGACAAAGAGAGAAGAAAAAAAAGTAGCTATCACAGTATTTAACATAATTAAAAATAAAACCTAATATTAAAAAAAAATCTAATGATCAGGGTCACTGATCATTGCTGGGAGACAGAGGAGGTTTTATAATCTGTCTTCCAGGTCCTGGCTCTGGGGTGGAAAGTGTTCCTTTTTTCTCTCTTCTGGTTCTTGGGTGTGGTTTTGAGTTTTGCTTGAGTTTGTTTTAAGGCTCACGATCATGGTTGGCTTTTCTGCTCTAATGAAAGAGGGAAAACGTTACGACCTGGGAGATTGTCACACTTGGCGACAATGGTATTGACCACAATCTTCAGTCCTCTTGAGAAATCCTGTGATCTTTCTCTCAACGTTAAAAAAAAAAAATGTGGTATTTTGACACACAGGCTTTTGGGGCTCCCCAAGGGGGTGAATTTATTGCTGAGAAATAGGACTGTGTGTTAGTCACTGGAAATTACAGGAATGGTTTTCCCGGCGTTTTTAAAGATGTTGTTTCAAAGATGCGTGTGAGCCCCATTCTTCAGGTGCGACCTCCCTTCCATCTGTCTGTCCAGCTGGCAATGCAGCGTCCGTGGGTCGGACTGGCTGGGAGAAACATGCTCGCATTAGGGTGATAAGCAGCCGTGGGGTTGCCAGGCGATTTGATTTTGAGACAAAGATCTGTCTCTCATTTGTCGTGTTATTCTGAGCAAGCTACTTTGCCTCAGTTTCCTCATCTATAAAATGGGCACAATAATAGGATCCACCTTACAGGTTATTTTGAAGTTGGGATGAGCAAATCCACTGCCTGGCTGATAGTAAGTGCTCGAAAAGTCACCCTTCTTTTTATTTATTTTTATTTATTTATTTTTTATTGCAACTTTTAACAGTTGACACAAATGCCATCAGAGCTGGCCTTCCGTCAGGTCCTGTAACATGCCAATAATAATGAAGTCCATTTTTGTGCTTACAAGTCATCCTACCTGAATGAGAGGATGTGTTTCTCCAGCAGCACTGGTCACATTTTTAACGCTGGGAGAAAGATCGCAGGGACTCTGGAGGATGTGTTGTAAGGTATGTTGATTCCCCTTGAAGCATCCTGTCCTCATGGCCTGGCTGCTCCTGTCACATGACTTCCCTCTAACACGGGTCCTCCTGTGCCTTCACCAGGGGCATGGCTTCCCTCCTCCACACGCTCACCTGTAGCATCATTCATCGCACAATGTGCGTTCACGGCCAGCATGAGTTCTCTTGCAACACAGCTTCCCCCGCAGCACAGGTTCCCCTGCAGGACGCGTGCCTCTGATGCATGGCTTTCCTTACACGTGGAGTTTTCTCCTGCCTGGCTTTCAAAAACGTATAGATAGTACGGTGATCAGGCCAGTCCTCCTCACACATGCTGAAATTCTGATTTGACCCTGCATATCTGTTGCTGGATCTGCCCAGAACATTGCATTATTTTTGGATGCATCTGTGACGTTCGGAATGACTTGTTCAGATGGATGGAATTCACTCAATCAATACACAACCCGGTCATTCATTAAAATAATATTTCCCCTGACTTGTGTGGAATCCCAATGAATACATTATAGCGGAAGCCTGCCTGATTCATTTGGTAATGTCATAATAGTTGTTCATTTAATTGAAAAAGTAAATTAAGGTTTGGAATAAAATGTTATTTGTGTAATTAAATGCTTAGTTTAACTTAAAAATGTGAGTGGACATTTGTTGTATTTGGTGAACGGATGAGATCTGTAATTTTTTTTATTATGATCTATTCTGGCTCTCAGTGCACTTTGTTACCACATCCATGAAGCACCATTGATAACTTCCGGCTTTGGACTCTTTTAAAGTGCGTCACGAACCAAAAATACACTCAGAAAGCAATCAACTTGCACAGAACTTCGAAATTTCTATGATTTCTGGGTCCCTACATCATTCACATTTGTTTCTTTAATTTGGCAACAAGATTTTAGCGATGAACATTTCTTGGATTTTGTTTTTCCCCCCAACGCATTCAACTTTGTTCTCTGAAACAAATCTTTGGGTGCATCTATATCATACATTGATATTAAATATCAATGATATTTAATAACATGAGACAATGGCAATCATGAGCCTAATTGTCGAAACAGAATTGAGTAAAAAGTAACTGATTATTCGTATCGGTAAGAATCAACTCTGGGAAGCAAAAAAATGTGGATGTGCTGCACCCGGGATAAATCAGCCCAGTATTGACATCCATCCTGATGTTTCCACCGGGGAACGGGCAGAGAATCTGGGGACTACAGCAGTCACTGTTCATTAGGAGAATTTGCGCTGCTCACCCCGTGAAGGTTTCATACTCAGTTCCTCAGCAGTGTAACCTGCTGTGCACATTGGAACGATGGACAATTGCTGTGCTGTTTGATTTTTCTTCCTTACCTAAATAGCACAATTCATTCATTTATACTGGAACAAATTATTTCACATCTATCCAAGACAGAAATTATGACGAACACTTTTAAGGTTAATTTATTATCATTATTTTAATTGCAAAGCCGTTTCTTAAAAAGTCACGCACTGGCTATTTATAGGCAAATGGATCGCTTACCCTATAAAATTCAGTTTTCAGTTGTTTGCATGTGGATTCCCTCATTACACTATTGGGTTTTTTTTCTTTTTGAGATATAGTCAGTTTATAATTTGTCAATGTCTGGTGTCCAGCACAATGCTTCTGTCCTACATGAATGTACATATATTCATTTTCATATTCTTTGTCACTGTGAGCTACCACAAGATATTGAATACATTTCCCTGTGCTTTACAATATAATCTTGTTTATCTATTTTATATATACTAGTCAGTATCCGCAAATCTCAAACTCCCAGTTTATCCCTTATCTCCCCACCTCCCCTCTGGGAACCACAAGTCTGTTTTCTATGTCTGAGTCTGTTTCTGTTTTGTAAATAAGTTCACTTGTCTTTTTTTTTTTTTTAGATTCCACATATAAATGATAATCATGTGGTATTTTTCTTTCTCTTTCTGGCTTACTTCACTTAGAATGATAATCTCCAGGTCCATCCATGTTGCTGCAAATGGCATTATTTTATCATTTTTATGGCTGCATAGTATTCCACTGTATAAATATACCACCACCTCTTTATCCAGTTTTCTGTCGATGGACATTTAGACTACTTCCACGTCTTGGCTACTGTAAATAGTGCTGCTGTGAACATTGGGGTGCAGGTGTCTGTTTGAGTTAGGGTTCCCTCTGGATGCCATTCTTTCCCATTCTGCTTGTGTGGCTTGTTTCACAATGAAGGTATCACTTGATGTGGCTTCACAGTTTCCATCTTCATTTCCATTCTGCTGACTGTTTTTACAAAAGTATTTGGAACTGTAAAAATGTAGTCATGTTTTCATATTAATTTCACAACTAATCAACTTTGGTAAATTGGACATCTAATGCAACACAATAGAAATAGCAACAACATGAAACTGGACAGCTAGAAATAACTTGACATGACGTAAAATTATATCAGCTAAAATGTGATGCGATTGAAGTGCCTGTGATCAGAGGTAGATTATTGATCGAGTTTAGTGTCCATAACATGAGCATGTAATGAGTTTTCAGTGAAACTCACTCTGAGCTTACGTTCCTGATGCATGAGGTGAGTGTGTGTGTTGGGGTGTGTGTGGGGGGAGTGGGGTGTGGGGATAGCTAATGGGGGATTACATTCTTTCCTCTTTCAAGTGAAATTACCATCCAGACTGGGAATCACCAAGCCAACCATGGGACATCACGTCCATGGGCCATACATGGGGGACCCTCTTAGTGTCCTCGTAAGGAATTCTGTCTACCCTCTTCCATGGCGAATTCTCCTTGTGAGCCCTTGCCTGCACGTGACCCTGGCAGGTCAAGCCCCACCCATTGGAAAAGACTCACCTTCCAAGGGACGGGTCGTTTGGGGGCCCTCTGCCAACTCACCCTTCTTCTGCCCTTCGGAGTTCGGCTTTGTCAATGAAAAGCACACCCAGGGCACCACGGGTTCCCATGTTTACAAAAGAAGCGGGCATATCCAAGAGAGTCTTGCTCTAATAAAGAAAATCTCCACTTGTTTTGCTTTGTTCTCTAGACATAAGTTAGGTCTCAGCTGTCACTGCCTGGGCGTTGAGTAACGAAGGATGTTGCTTTCAGACACACACACAGACACGCACACACACACACACACACACAGAGCACGCACAGAGCCCTTCTAACCTGGGACACGCGATGACATTGCAGGCTCTGTCTGGGTTTTGAACATACACCACTCACCTGCCCGGATTGAATTAGATGAGGAGGGGCTGATGCAGCCTGACGGCAATTTCTTGTCATTGAACAAAGTGTTCAAGTCAGGCTAACGGTAACCACGGACTTCCATCATCACGGCAAGAGGCTGGAGAACACGCCTATAATCCAAATAATTGCTGACTTATCTCGTAGTTAAATGCATGGGAAGATGGTTAAGACTGTCATTTCTAAAGGGCGTCTGACACTTGCGATATTAACATGATGCAACCAAAACGTAATTATGCAAGTTAAATAAGAAACAGGAAGCTAATTTTTCTTTTTCAGCCTTTGCATTCCTCATATATTTTTAGGTGGCTCAAATATCCGTGTATGGATGGGCAGAGATTAACAACTGGAATTTAATTGTCATAATACGTCTTCTGGGATGCCGGAAATGTGCGGTGGTCAGAGAGTCGCTGCAATTTTCATCGTGAGATGAAAACACTTAGAGATGCCATGGGAAATGTTCACAAGAAGACTGTCTCAGGAAAGCAGTAAAAACAGTCAGATAGCCCAGGTTGGTGCAGGTGTCTTATTAACCAGAAACAGCACGTTATTTGCGCCCTGTGGATTTCAGTGCTAATCTTTTGACCCCGTGAGTCGGGCTTGGCCCCTGCTCGTACCTGTAATCTGTTGCATGTCTGGAGGAGAACGCTTCTGATGCATCGATAATCCCGGAAGACTGAGCTCCCTCTCCATCCTCTTTCCTCCTGTCTCCTGGTACCCAGGGGGCTGGCCACCACTGTGCACCTGAGCCAGTTCCCTCCCGCATCTCAGCAGGTGCTGCGTCTGGGGTCAAGTCTCTCTGGGCATCAGGGATTTTGAACTGGGAGATAATTAAGGCCAGGAGCATCTTCAGCAGCAAAGACAGGGAA
This sequence comes from Vicugna pacos, assembly GCF_048564905.1. Lineage (NCBI taxonomy): Eukaryota > Metazoa > Chordata > Mammalia > Artiodactyla > Camelidae > Vicugna > Vicugna pacos. The sequence goes on from NC_133011.1 coordinate 441,396, forward strand.
GGGCAGGAGCTGCTTTTATTTCAAACATTTATACCATCACATTTCTTGTCTTTCCTCCTCTGCTTTCTTCATCTCCTGTTTCATTCTTTACCTTTTCAAAGATAAAGGGGAAGGTTTTGTTGTCAAGCTACTGCATGCATTTACCCACTGCTGATTCCGCGGTTTGTGGGACAGAAAGGCTTTAAGAAAAAAAAATCCTTCGAATGCACAGTTTGTATGTGATTTTTAGTTTCAGATGGGTGAATTTAATTTAATTTAATTCATGTAAATTTAATATATACTGACAAAATATATTTGTGGCTTCCCGATTCCTTTCCTTGGCTAAAAACTCTTCAGTTGTGTGTTAAGACATCAGATTCATTTAAATAGGACAGTAAAGATTTTAGGATTGGAGGAACAAGGCTGAACTAGTCAAGAAGGGGACATTCATAGCTCTCATTACCTTTGTCCTCTGAGCTGTGATTTCCCAGCTCCAGCCTTTAACTAGCAGTTGGGATTTTGAGAATATTTTTCTTTTTTTCTTTTCTCTTGTTTTTAATTGAAGTGCAGTCAGTTACAATGTGTCAGTTCCTGGTGCGCAGCACAGTGTCCCAGCCATGCAGATACAGACATATATTCATTTTCATATTCTTTTTCATTATAGATTACTACAAGATATTGAATATAGTTCCCTGTGCTGCACAGAAGACATCTTTTTCATCTGTTTTCATGTATAGTAGTTGAGGTTTGCAAATCTCCAACTCCCAAGTTGTCCTGTCCCACCTCCCTTCCCTTGACAACCATAAGATTGTTTACTATGTCTGCAAGCTTGTTTCTCTTGTAAATGAGTTCATTGGTGTCCTCTTTTATTCTTAGTTTCCACATATAAGTGAATATGGTATTTTTCTTTCTCTTTCTGGCTGACTTCACTTAGAATGATGATCTCCAGGTCCACCTATGTTGCTGAAAATGGCGTTATTTTATTATTTTTCATGGCTGAGTAGTATTCCATTGTATAAATATACCACAGCGTCTTTATCCAGTCATCTGTCGATGGACATTTAGGCTGTTTCCACGTCTTGGCTGTTGTAAATAGTGCTGCTGTGAACACTGGGGTGTAGGTGTCTTTTTGAATTAAGGCTCCCTCTGGATATATGCCCAGCAGTGGGATTGCTGGATCATAGGGTAAGTCTTATTTTTAGTCTTTTGAGGAATCTCCATACTTTTAACATATATTTCCTGTTTTACCTCATTATTTTTCCCACAACGCCTCTTGACCAGACTACCAGTGGCTTCCTCCTGCAAAGCTCTCTCATCTTCTGTAGGTAAACACATGGTTCAAATTCATCACAGCAATAAGGGACTGGGTCCGGCAATGCAGTCACAGACTGGCCCTTCCTTGATGACAGCTGTAGATCAAAGAGCTGAAGCCAAACCCAACTTGGGTGCATTTTTGCGCTTCTGAAAATGCAGATGATCTAAATGGTGAATTAAGACAAGTGACCTCCTTGAGTCTAATCTTTTACCCAGAGGTAACCAGTGAGGGTGGAGAACCCTACAAAAGAATCCAATTTCAGGAGAGGCTGTAGAGGAAGCTTATCCTCACCCCAAACTCTGTCTTTTTTGACTTTTTTTCTTGTTATTTTAGAGAGGGATGACTTCTATTGAAAGATGAATATAATTAGACTGTATCTTATATATATTGACCACTGGATTGATTATTTAAAAGAACACATTTTGAAAAATACATTGGGATTATGCGACCTTGGAAACAAAAAGCCACATGATGGACTGAGTTTACTCAGAGTCGGACGCCCTGAATGGAACTGCCTGGCAGAGGCCTCGCAGGTAGGTCTGAGGACCCACTGTGAGGAGGGAGGGGAGCATCCAGGCTGTGGACACACGTGGAGTCAGCATCATGATGACAAGTTACTGCTGCTCCCGAAGGTCAGCTCCCTCAGTTAATGGTTTTAGTGCTTTTCTGAGTACGGGAAGGTGCAAGGATTTGGGTTCATAAAATTTCTCCTGAATATATCTAAGCAGCCGAGGGCCACATCTGCCAGTTTTCCCAGAGCACAGGGTACTTCCTTCCCGACCTTCACCCCGAATCCCTCCCCAGGATGTGCTGCCGGTCAGTGACTGCAGTGGCTCGTGAATGACTCGCCTCTTGTAGCACTGGAGGGTGGGGGGTGCTCTTTGCTTTACTGGGTGTATGGGGAGAAAAAGGGGAGTGGGGGGTGGAAAAAATTGGAAACATTCTTCCTCAAGATAATTGAATCCTGGGTGGAGCCTCACCCGGTTCTCTGTAAGGTACAGACAGTAAATAAATGCAGACAACTCTGCAAAGTGCTACCCGGAGGCTGCCAGGAGCCTTGACTCAGTCCAGCAGCAGGTGCAGAGAACAAAAGCCAGGCTGGGCTGCTTGCCTTGAGGGGTGGAGGAGGGTAGAGCTCAGGGTAGAGCACGTGCTTAGCATGCACGAAGTCCTGGGTTCAATCCCCGGTCCCTCAGTTAAAAAGTTTTTTTTTTATGTCCTTCCTTCCACTTTCTTTTCCAGTGACTCACTTGGTAGACAAATACACCCGTATTTGGAAGTTTAGGCTGATGTATCCTGGACACCCAACCGTCCTGACACACAAGAGCGCTTGCTTTGGGATTTGAGGGTTCACCTGAGTGGTGTTTACATCCTTCATATGAATCCAGTGTCTTCACAAGTCCTGCAAAGATTGCATTTGGAACATAAGAGGGAAGGTGATTCAAAGGACTGGAACACGCATTCCAAGGATGTACAAATCACTTTCTTCTTTCTCAGAAACTGCTTTCGCCGATTACCTTTATGGTGCAAGGCTGCTTCTGGAACAATCTATCTTGCATAATAACATTGTTACAGGATGTGATTCAAATGGCTTTTGAATAAGCAGTATTGCATTTTCCTCGGTGCCCGGGCTTCCAAGGGAGACGTATTCAGTGCTAAGTTGGGAATAAATAAAGCACACTGTGTCGAAGAGTCTTTTTTAGGCCCATGCTTATGCTAATTTATTTAAATATATACATCAGGACAGTGTGCACCTGAAGATTCAAGGGGTCTTTGAAAGTTCTCTAGGTAGACTGTCCTTTTTATTTAAGATCCAGCATTGCTGATAAGATTTTTCTCTGTTGATGTTTCCTGTTTATGAGAACTTCTTTATCACCTCAGGACAATTAATCATCTCCATCGCATTATCCAGGTTTTTTCTTCAACGATGTTTGGTGTGCACAGACAAAGAGAGTTACAGATTAAGCTTGGACTCCAAGCCTGAAGTGTACAGAGAAGTTTTAGGAAGAACTCGGGAGATTGCACATTCAAGGAATGTGCACACATGCACACACACGCTCAGGCACTCAAAAAAGTGCTTGCTGAATTAGTATGTATATAACTGATGTTTCTTTCATTAAATCGATGCGTTCATTCATTTATTTAATAAGCAAGTTATATGCATTAAGTGGTTGGCAATTTCAGTGATGCCTCCCTATTATTTATGGGCAGTGAGGAGAGCATGCATGGAGGTGCACACATGATACCAAGAATGAAGTGTATTGAATGTTGCATAAAATACGTTACGAACACTAGGAATCTGGGATGACTTGGAAGGCAGGTCCGACTGAGGGATGCAGTCATGGGCTCTGTTTTTTCCTGAGGGGAGCCTCCCCTCACACCTGTCTGTTTGGAGAGGCCAACAGGTCCAGGCTGTGTGCTGACCTGGCCTGGCTCGCTCCCCCTCTGGGTCCTCCTCCCCAGCTCAGCGTGTTGCCACCTGCGTTCTTAGCTGTCAGGACACTGGTCCTGGACAAGAAGCCTGTGGAAGTGCTCGACTGCTGGCGAGGAATCCTGGGGTTGCCAGCTGGCACATGAGGTCTAGAAGATGCCCGTGGGGTCTGAGTGGGTCATGTCCCCTTGGTGAAGAGTGTCTTGAGGGAGAGCCAGTTTTCTGTAATGTAAGTTCATAACAGGTAGGTTCTGAGCGATGGATGGGGGAACCCCTGATCCTGGAGCTGGTGCATTGGCTATTATTATTATTAATATTAATATTTGGCTTTCCCTTTTCAGCTGCTGCAATCCAGCCATCCCAACTGCGTTCAGAGAAGGAGGGAGAAGGCGAGAGCCAACGAGAATTTCCCTCCTTGCGAGGCAACGTCGATTTATTCAACCACAGGTCGCCCTCTTTGTAAACCCATTTCCAAACTCTTCGTAAACTTTGTAGTTGCTGAGAATTCACTTCATTCTTTGAAAAATATTATTGTGTCTGTTTTTAATTAAAATTTGTTCATCAGGTGCACAGCTTGGATGTAAAAATAATAGGGTCATTTTGCATCCTGGACTTCTCGGAAACGTGTGGTTGGTTTTTGGCCTTAATTGTCCGCTGGGGATTATGGCTTTCAGCTCATTATTTGTCCATATTTCATTTTTTTCATCCAAAATTGCCATCCAGGCACAGTAGGCAGATAAGAGAATTTTCTTCCTGTGTAATTTAAGTCATAACATTTTGATGCAAAAGCCTTCAAGGAGTGATAGTGATTATTGTGTTCTATAAGAAACGTTACAATATTGTGGAAGCATCGTGACCTTATTTTTAAAAATTTCATGTAACTGAGAGAAATACTGCGTTAACACCAATGAGAAGAATTATCAGTGAATAATGACTTTAACCAACCAGGATCCTTCAATACATCATCTGTTGGCTGAAAGTCCAATTAAAAATATGCAATCAGACCCCTTAAAACTCTGAAAATAAAAGGCTATTAAGTCATCTTCCTCTTTGCCATAAATATTTATTGGCTGTTTCGCTCAGTTGGTATCAAGTGAATGATGTCAGGTCTTCATCTTTATCTTATATATTTTTCTTTTGCTCATTTCCTGTTTCCATGATGGAGAACTGGACCAATAACACCTTCAACTACAAATCTCCCTCCAGGCCCACAGGGCTCAACATTTGTGCAAGTGTCCGGTGATTCTGTAGTGCGGTCATCACATTATTCTACAGCCAGCTCTCCTCCTGACAAGTGTCTTAGCCCTTCTTGTTTTTCTCATTGTTCCTTCCTCTGTTTTCTGAGGATCCATTCTGTCTCTTGGTCCTTCTCCCTTCTGTGTGCATATCCTCTCAATCTCCCCCAACGGCCGCCAGTCAACATTTGTAGAACCTCCTCTCTAATCAAGGGAAGTGCACATAGTCAGTGCCTTTATCCACAGTTGGAAAACCCAGGGCCATGCTGAGCCCTTGCTGATATTCCCATCTTTCCTTTGCACAATCACCAGTACTGAGCATGTGACGTTGTAGGCCATGGGCCACAAACTCTGCTAAGCACAGGATGCAGTTAGGAACTCTAATCTGGGAAGACAACTGCATCCCAGTGTTCACAGCAGCACTGTTTACAATAGTCAAGACATGGAAACAACCTAAATGTCCATCTACAGATGACTGGATAAAGAAATAGTGGTACATCTATGAAATGGAATACTACTCAGCCATAAAAAGGAATGAAATAATGCCATTTGCAGCAACATGAATGGACCTGGAGATCATCATTCTAAGTGAAGTAAGCAAGAAAGAGAAAGAAAAATACCATATGATATCACTCATATGTGGAATCTAAAAAAATAAAGACAAATGAACTTAAATGTCAAAAAGAAACAGACTCATAGACATAGAACACAGACTTGTGGTTGCCAGAGAGGAGGCTGGTGGGAAGGGACAGACTGGGAGTTCGAGATTTATAGATACTAACAGGTGTATATAGAATAGATAAACAAGTTTATACTGTACAGCCCAGGGAAATATATACAAGATCTTGTGGTAGCTCACAGAGAAAAAACAAATGCAACAATGAATATGTATATATTCATGTATAACTGAAAAATTGTGCTCTACACTGGAAATTGCCACAACATTGTAAACTGACTATAACTCAATAAAATAAAATTAAAAAGGAAGATAACATAGATTTTTCCTAACCAAGTTACTCTTCTGGAATTAGCGCGATTCATGGAACTGATAAGAAGCTGTGTTTATCACTTCAAATCTCTAATGACAGTAACAATTGTTCCACGTATGAGCTTTTATTGAGAGATGAGATCTACCTTAACCAGCAGCTCTCTAAATACTTTAAATGTATTATCTCCTTTAAGCTTAACCTCAACCCTATGGGACGGACACTTCCATTTTATTCCCATTTTATTGGCAAGAAGATAGAAGCACAAGGAATCCAAGTAACTCAACTTGGAGCAATGTCTCTGTCTGTTAGTGCAGAGGGAAATGTGATTCATGGATCCCAGTGTGGCCAGAACAAATTTATAAAAGCAGGACCATTTCTCCCTGCAGGAGGGGATGGGGTGGCCAGCTAGTATTTCAAAGTTTAATTCAAATCCCATTTGACTTGTCTGCACTGTTTCCCGTTTGAAGCTCAAGGGATGAGACATAACATCCAACCCTTCCCAGAAGGAAGCAATCACCACCATGAGTAAATTATGATCATTTATGCCAGGGAAGCACTATGTTAGGACCCAGAGGGGTGTGACTGACTCCCTGAAGGCACGATGCAATGGGAAAAAGTTTGAAGAGGAGATGTGTGAGCGCTGGGTTGGGGGAGGAGGAAACACTGATGGGGGATACAGAAGAAGGTGCAAATAAGGAATTCCAGGCAGTGAACATGGCTGCCAACAATACAGATCAAAGTCAAGTACCCTCCCAGACTCTCAGTATTCGGATGGTTCCGGACTATAAACTGTAAGGGAAGGAGGAAGAAAGACAGTATTAAATGAGGCCGGGAACCTGGGTGGGTTTAGTAAGGGTTTTGGGATTGTTTCTTGTAATGACCAGGTGTACATATGGAGGGTCCTCAAGAGATGCTCATTAAAGGAGAGATGTGTGACAAACTGTATGCATGTTGGACAAAAGGATGGTGAGCTCCCCCTGGATCTTTCTGGGGAGTTCCTGGAAACCTCTTTTTCATACTCTGGAACCCCTGGTAACAAACCCTATTTGTTCGTTTCAGTTCCTGCTTTAGCAGAAAGCACGTTGGGTATTTTGAGCCCTGAGGCTTACAGACTCAGGATGGGGAAGGTCTTGTGAGTCAGGAAGTCACCATGGGGCCTCTGGTGCTGCCTCAGAGTGTGTCACAGGATCTGAGCTGAAACCTTTTTCTGGAATTTCCAAGCAGAAGCCGGAGTATCGCCAGGGGATTATCACCGTTTTGAGCAAGAGGAAGTTTAGCAAAGCTTTCGTGGGAAAATTCAGATCTATGTTGCAGTCTCAAAAGTGCAGATTCCAAAGACGGTCCTAATTATCTCCCTCTATCTTGTACAATGAACCTTTGAAAAAGGTTCAAGTGGCTCCCTCTATCTTGTACAATGAACCTTTGAAAAATGGGAGGAAAAAAATCAGTGAAAACCTACTTACCGGAATTCAATGTACATAATTAAATTATGTTTCGGCTGTTTAGAATTCAGCTTAGGGTGGCTGGTGTAAAAGGAAAAACAAGCATTATATAAGAAAAAAAAGGGTTTTAAAGCTCAAAGAACGACAAATCATGTCTAACCTGTAGAATGATATTTCTAAAGAACAAAATGGTTCACTCTCGAAAATTACTAACAGAGTGTCAGGAGAGAACAAAGGCTTTGCAAGAAAGACCATAATTCTTACATAATTTATATATATATTTTGTATTTCGCCAAAGAATGCCATTTGGGAAAATTGAAAATTAAGGTATCTAAATATTTCTAATTAAATAATTAAAACGCCTGTCAACTTTTCTCATTGTGTTTTGTTCTTATTTTAAGGATTTGTGGAAGGATAAAGAGAAAGAGAAAGGCTTTTCATCTCGGAGAAAACTCTGTTCTCCAGGCACCTCCTCTGTGCTTTTCTTCTTTCTTTCTTTCTTTCTTTTTATTTTCTCGCCACCAAGAATTACTTTGTCGCCTCTCTCGGTGTCTTGAGTTCTTCTTTTTAACTTTTCTTCCTCCAGTGAAGTGTTGCCTTCTGGAGACGTTCTCCCATCTTTTCTTAGGGGTTTCTAGGCTAAGAATTCTTTTATCTTTCTCAGTCCCCTTTCAGTTCTTGGAGACGTTGGAATATTTACTGAAGGATTAGAAACAACTCAGGTTGAGGGTTTCTCTTAAGAGACAGGCTTAGGGTGAGGGTATAGCTCAGTTGTAGGGCCGATGCTTGGCATGCATGAGGTCCTGGGTTCAATCCCCAGCATCTCCACTAAAATAAATGAGAAAATAAACCCAATTACCTCCCCTCCCCCCAAAAATAAATGGGAAAAAGTTGATATAAAAAACACATGCTGTACAATTCTTATAGAATAAAAAGAAACTTAAGGTAAAAACCTTTAGAAAATGTTCCAGCCTCTCACCTACCCGCCTCCCTCCAAGTGGGATTGTCATGCACAATTCTACTCCCCATGTTCTGCTGTGGGTCCTGAGGCTGTCGGGGTGCAGAGAGCATCCTCTGGGGTCCTGAGGCTGTCAGAGTGCAGAGAGCATCTTCTGACCACCGCTCACTGAGAAGGTGCCCCGTTTTACACTGGAAGCAGTCCTTCTGTCAGGTTGGGTGGTAGCTGGAAGATGGTTCTTTGACTTTCTGGGAGAACACCTGGCTATTTCTCAGGCTTGGTCTGCTCAGCCTGCCCTGATCCTGGAAATCACTCCTTCCTCCACATCTTCCCAGGGCCGCTTCTCACTCCTCATCCTCCACACACTCCCCATGGTGGCTCTGGATGGAGCAGGGGTCCCTCTCGTGTGACCCCCACTCAGCGGCACCCAGGCCCCTCCACGTTCTCTCCTTTGAAGACGGAGCTGGCCCTGGCACCCAAGTACAGAAGACCACAGACATTGCATTTTTACCCCCCTAGGACCTTCTTTATCCTCTTGCTTACTCCTTCCTGTGACTCCTCCTTCAACATGTCCTTGCCCTTCACTGCCTGGGGCCCCCCTCCAGGATGATCCACAGAGGGAAACACAAACCCCACAATCTTTGGCACCAGTTTATTTTCAGTTGCATAGGAAGCCAGTTCACATGGCTTAAGACATTGAAGACATATAATTTAATAGCTCACAGCAAGCAGGAAGTGGTTGACGAAGTCAGTAGCTAGATGACCTCACAGGGAACAATGACTTTTCTGATGGTTCTGAATGTTTAGTCTTTTGTCCTTCGTTTTCATATTTGTCCCCTTGTGATGGCAACATGGGCAGCCCTGGGCATCACCACATCTCACACAACACGGTGAATCCTCCTTCCAAAAGAAATTCCAAAGATAATGGAAAAGAAACCTCTGCAAGGCTGGCTTTAGTGACTCACTTTCCAAGAATGTTACCGAGTCCAGACTCATTTTGCTCGCCCAACAAATCAGGAGACGAGCTGTTGGGGCAAGGGATGATGACTTTATTCAGAAAGCTGGCAGATCAAGAAGATAGGGGACTAATGTCCTGGAGAACCATCTTCCCCAGGTCAGAATTCAGGCTCTTTTTATACTAAAAAGGGGAGGGGGTGGTTGGTTGTTGCAAACTTCTCGGTGCAGGAATCCTGTGATCTTGCAGCTGTGCCCGTGGGTCAGGTCACAGTGCCCCTGCAAACCTCCAGCAAAACAAATGTTATTCTCTGTTCTGCAACTTTTTAATCTCTCTATGAACGGAAAAGTGTTGACATCCTTAAAGGTCAGAGCCTTGAGAGTGGGCTCTCCTGTAAAGGCAACGGTCTCTTACAAAAAGTGCAGAACCAGCATGACTCAGCACAGGAAACGGAGCTGAGGGTTAGAGCCAAAGGAACCGATCCAACATGGAGTCAAGTTTGTTCTTCTCTATTACAGAAAAACATTTCAGGATCCAACATCCAAGTGCATGGTTATTCAAATCACAGAAGGATGGGCTCACATTTTGTTACCACAGTTTACTGGGAGTCCTGGTGAGGGTTAGCTGCATTCTATGCTCAGGGTCTCACTGGGTGGAGATGGAGATGTCAGCTGAGCTGGGTTCTCACCGGCAGCACCAGGTACCCTTCCAAGGACATTCAGGTGGTTGGGAGAATTTATTTCGTCACAGGTGAACAACTGAGGTTGAAAAAGAAACATAAACAAATAAATAAAAATAGAAAGCAAAATAGGTCCCTCATCAGAATGAGTCTGAGAATGAATCACTTGAAGGTCTCTATGATTTCTCCCATTTCTCAAATTGTATGAATCTAAGATCCTTTTTATTCATCAGATAATTCATACTTTTATATTTCTCTCTGACTCCCCTTCCTCCCACACCCAAAGAAGGGCTCTGGAAGTGGTCCACTTTACATCTTTTGACTCATCTCATCCGTGGATGGACTTTGGTTTATGTCCTCAGAGTCTGGAACCCTGGCATCTCTTGTACTTGGGGATGACTCAGAAATTTATGAATTTGTACCACCTAAAAATGCCAGATTTCAGAAGAAAATACTTACGTCCAAATGATATACTTGAAGTTCAATGTAAAGTTGATTACAATCAATTCACGGGATAAAAAGACTAAGGGTGCACTTCATTTGACAAAAAAAAAAAATCATTTGACACTTCAGAACTTACTAGCCTGCATAAATGCCCCAGCAGGAAAAAGATGCATTGATGGAGTGCACATTTGAGACTGATTTCTCCGAAAGGCATTTGTACCTCTTAAGAGATTTTCAGAACCGAGCTGGACGCTGTTCTTTGAAACAGGTAATTGGTCATTAGCTGATGATCACACTTGTAGTTACTTCCTGGACAATGAAGGTCTTTAACATCATAGAAGGTCAAATTGTCAAGCAGGTCCTATAGGAAGCTGGCTTGGGTCTAGCACAGATACCCAATTGGAACAGTTCTCTACACTATCTGAGTTTTTTTTTTTCTTTCTTTTTTTAATCAATTTATTTATTTTTTTAAATTGAAGCACAGTCAGTTTACAATGTGTCAATTTCTGATGCACAGCATCATGCCTCAGTCATACGTGTACATACATATATTTCTTTTCATAGTCTTTTTCATTGTAGATTATTACAAGATATTGACTCTAGTTCCCTGTGCTACACAGTATAAACTTGTTTATTTATTTTATATATAGTAGTATTTGCAAATCTTGAACTCCCAATTTATCCCTTCCCACCTCCTACCCCTCCCATAACCATGAGTTTCTTGTCTATGTCTGTAAGTCTGTTTTTCTTTTGTAAATAAGCTCATTTGTCTTTTTTTTTTAATTCCACATATGAGTGATCTCACATGGTATTTTTCTTTCTCTTTCTTGGAATGACATTCTCCAGGTCCATCCATGTTGCTGCAAATGGCGTTACTTTATTATTTTTTTATGACTGAGTAGTATTCCATTGTGTAAATATACCACATCTTCTTTATCCAGTCAACTATTGATGGACATTTAGGTTGTTTCCATGTCTTGGCTATAGTAAACAGTGCTGCTGTGAACATTGGGGTGCAGGTGTCTTTTCAAATTAAAGTTTCCTCAGGATATATGCCCAGGAGTGGGATTGCTGGATCATAGGGTAAGTCTATTTTTAAAAACTGTCACCTAAAACTTGGACTCCTTTAGCTGCCTGTATGCCTTGTGTAGTTTTATTGATGTGGCCATAAGCCTGATAGCCACAGCACTGCCTAGGGGGAAAATCGGGTCATTCAAAGGCTAAACTAAACCTTACCATAATTATGAAATGGGCATAGTGCTGCACATTTATTTTCAGAGTCTCTCTAAAATTAGGATAGTCATGTGCACATTTCCATGTTACCTAACCCAGCTCTCTGGCAGGTGAAAAACCAGGAAAAAAAAAAAAAAAGAAGCCATTCCATACACATACCTATAAACATCCTTAGCAAACAGGGAAATCATGAATTACCATCATATTTGTTCACTTCTTTGAAATTCCGTTTAAATATTTAATCCCACAATGTTATGATATTTTTACCATTCTTATGGAGATAAAAAAAAACAACAACAGTACAGGGAGTTGAAAGAGCAGGACAAAGCAGAGTGGAAGCTGCCTATGAGTTGATGTCAGCCAGCCCTTAACTGGGGACTGTAGGAGGGCGGGGGGAATGGGGACACGGTTAAGGGTGCAACTGATCAGAATGTTGAGGGAGCCTTAGAAGCAGCAGCTAGTTATGGTTTTAGGAAAGCAATAAAGAGACAAATCCATCTCTTGTATTTCCCCCTATGTTTTTACTAATTCACGCCGGAGAGGGAGGAGAGTCCAGGAGGAATGTGGGACCTGCGTCAAGTCACCCCTCCCCACTTAGCAGGTTCCCTGTCTTAAGGAAACAGAACCTTGCACCCAGGAGACATCCATGGACACCATTCTGTCCAGGGGGAAACGTACCATCTGGGCTCATGTTGGCTTGGGGGGTTAACTCCTCTTGGTTATGACTGCCTTTCTTGAGTTCCTGTTGGCTTGTAAGTTACCAGTGGAATGAAATCCTACAGACGCTGGAGATGGTACAACTGATTGTCAGTGAGCAAATGTGGGGCAAGAGAAATCTTTTTTAAAAATAACCCATCTTCCAAACAAAACAGAAACAAAAATGGACCCACGATCTGGCTTTGGGCTGGTCAACAGCTTCTAATTTGGATTGTTAACTATATTTGAGTGTCAAAGAGCAAATATCAAAATACACGTCTGAGTGGGCGAGTCAGCTACCTCTCTGTGTTTCAAAAGCAACTCAGACAAGCCCCAAGAGCCTAGGAATAATTGCGATATTAATTCAGCTCATCAACAGCCACGAGAAACACGGCTCTTGCTTTTCTAACAATTCAGAGGACTTTGGCACGTCAAGGGGATGTTAATTGGCCTGAACGGGCCCAGTGCATCTGGCTGTCCAGACATCATCATGCTGCCCTTCAGACGGATCTGTTTTAGCACGTGGACCACGCGTAAGCTCTATTCTGGGGGCTGGGGAATCTGTGTTCCTGAAACGATACAGATCCAGTTTTTTTTTTGTCAAAGCACCAACCTATCCAGCTGTCTTGGGAACTCCAAAGCTGAGTGCCCTCTTTCAAAAGAAGAACAATCACAGAAGGGAAAGAAAGGAAACACAAAAATTGAAAAGATCTTTAGACCATTGACATGCCACATGATTGGAAGGGAAGATGCCTGGTTTAAGCTGAAATCGAGAGGTTAAAATTGCAACAGGTGTGTTTTACCAAACCAAACGCTCTGTCGGCACACACACAGTGGGATGAATGCAGGAATGGGCCCCTTATGGCTTTAAATGTGATGCGCTGTTGTTAACAACATCAAAAGAGATGGAAAGAGACAAAGACTGAGTGAGAACGGGAGAGGGGGACCCATGTGCCCTACACGTGCGTGCCCAGGGGATTTCTGGGTTGGGACGTTTGTCACTGCACCAACGTATTCAGGTCAAGCCGTGTGGGTCCAAGGAAGCCCACCTGGGCACTGCATGGGAGGTGAGCCCTGTCCACACCAGGGGCTGCTGGAAAGACGAGACGCATGGGGAGGGCAGGAGGGTCCTACTCCGGATGCAGGCAGAGAAGCAACCGAGAAAAAATTCTGGGGAGGCCGACATGCAGCTGTGATGTCACACTGTGGCCGGTGGGGACCCCGTGCTGGGAAAAACTGGGCAGGCCAGGCAAAGACGTGAATGGAGGAGAGCCGGGGGAGCTGGCAGTGTGAAGAAGCAAGAGGGAGTCATTTGGAATTAAAATACACACTAGCCTGGCTGGAGGTGGACCCTGGGCAGCAATGAAGAACTCAGACCTCGTTGGTCACAGAAGGTTAGTCCTGGTTTGAACGGATCAAGACCTTGAGTGCCATGATCAGAGCAGAAGAACCATCTCTTGGAGCTGCAAGGGCTCCTGGTCACCTGAGGATGAGATAGGATGAGGTGGCCAAGAGCAACAGAGGGCATTTAATGTGTCTCCAAGACAAAGGGTTGGGCTCAGGTGTGATGGCTCTGGGGCCTCAGGGACAAAATTTAATAATTGCTCCACACCAATCTGCTCAGCCTGCCTTAACTGGGCTGATGCAACAGGATATGATCCAAGACTTGAAAGGCAAGACAGTCCCGCCATATGCAATACGATGGATGGACTTTGAAGACATGATGCCAAGTGAAATAAGCCAGTCACAGAACAATGAAGACTGAATGGTTCACCTTCTGTGAAGTATCCGTAATGGTCAACCACACAGAGGAAGGGAGCAGAATTGTGGTTGTCAGGAGAACGGGGAGGTGGACATTTGTTCTTCAATGGTTGCAAAGCTCAGTCATGCAAGATGTTCAGGGTCTACCACACAACGTGGTGCCCATAGTTAACAATACCGCGTTGCACACCTAAACATTTGGTAAAGGGTAGATCCCGTGTGAGGTGATCTTAACACACACCCGCATGCATAGAACTGGACAGTTTAATAAGCCATATTGTGCAAAACCCAAAATCAAGGGACAAAGAATATTAACAATTTATACCCTGGAAAGAGAGGACCAGCTCAGTTCCCAGCATCTCTTGGCTACCTGCACGCGACAATACTCCTGAGAGGCAATGCCACCCTTTGCTTCGTTGACTCTCAGTTTTCTCCTCTGCAGAGAAGAGATCATAGTGGCACATGTTATAATATCATAGGGTTAAATGCAGAAGTTGGGGAAGATCTGAGTGCACTGTCCAGCAGATAATAAATATTAACTCCAGGTAATGTCCTCATCATCCCAGCTTTTAAACCTCACAAGACTCCCATCAGAACTGTGTTCTTCCCTATTCTGGAGAACGTAAGCTCACACATCTAGAAAATATGGGAAGTTATGACTCTAGACACAAGCTCCTTCCCATGAGATAAGCCTGCCTCAAACTCTCTAATAATCAAGTTTGGAAAATTTAAATAACCATCAATGATTTTTATATCCAGATCTCTTTCGTTGTCTGTCTCCAACCAACCAGGATGTCCCCAGCTGTGTCAGTGTCTGGATATAAAGGAGGTTTTTAACCCCAAGTCTCCTGGCTTATTTGCATCTGCTACCTTCACAGCAGGACCCTGGACCTCAAAACAGAGTTTCCGCCAGACTACTCCTCTCTTGGAACTTGTCTGTCCCCCTTTGCACTCACTCTTCCCGGGCTACTGCTGAGGACCACGCCCAGGTTCCCATCCACGGAGTCCTCCAGAGATACTTCTTTGGCTTGGAACAGAGCTGTCCACCTCCCATCCTGTACATAGACACCCTATCTCTTGTAGGAAGTCTCTAAAGCATTTTAATAGATCTCAGAGTCCGGAGCTCAGGAAAGTCACAGAGAGAGG
This sequence comes from Vicugna pacos, assembly GCF_048564905.1. Classification (NCBI taxonomy): domain Eukaryota; kingdom Metazoa; phylum Chordata; class Mammalia; order Artiodactyla; family Camelidae; genus Vicugna; species Vicugna pacos. Next base: position 456,659 of record NC_133011.1, read on the forward strand.
AGGGGAGGCCCCTTCTCACCTCTGGTTGATGGCCCACCTTCCTATCCTGCATTTCCTTCTGCAGGAACTAAGTCTTCCCAGCAAGGCTTGTAGAGTGAATGCCTGTATTTTCAGAAGAGAGTACCAGTCAGAATGGCCATCATTCAAAAGTTCACAAATGGCAAATGCTGGAGAGGCTGTGGAGAAAAGGGAGCCCTCCTCCACTGCTGGTGGGAATGCAGTGTGGTGCAGCCACTGTGGAAACCAGTATGGAGATTCCTCAAAAGACTGAAAATAAACTTACCGTATGACCCAGGAATCCCACTCCTGGGCTTGTATCCAGAAGGAAATCTACTTCAGGATGACACGTGCACACCAATGTTCATAGCAGCACTATTTACAATAGCCAAAACACGGAAACAGCCTAAATGTCCATCAACAGGTGACTGGATAAAGAAGATGTGGTATATTTATACAATGGAATACTACTCAGCCATAAAAACCGACAACATAATGCCATTTGCAGCAACATGGATGCTCCTGGAGAATGTCATTCTAAGTGAAGTAAGCCAGAGAAAGAAAAATACCACATGAGATCACTCATATGTGGAATCTAAAAAACAAAAACAAAAACAAACAAACAAACAAAAACAAAGCATAAATACAGGACAGAAATAGACTCACAGACAGAGAATACAGACTTGTGGTTGCCAGGTGGCTGGAGAGTGGGAAGGGATAGACTGGGATTTCAGAATTGTAGAATAGATAAACAAGATTACACTGTATAGCACAGGGAAATATACACAAAATGTTGTGATAACTCAGTGAGAAAAAAATGTGACAATGAGTGTGTATATGTCCATGAATGACTGAAAAATTGTGCTGAACACTGGAATTTGACACAACATTGTAAAATGATTGTAAATCAATAAAAAATGTTAAAAAGAAAAGATTCAGGAAGGAAGATGGAGCCGCCATGGACCACGAGACTTGAGTAATAACCCAGCATTGATTTCTTAGTTGTTTTGCCTCATATGGATTTCTTTTTGTGTGCTGGAGAAGTCTACTACCCAGAAACATCAATGGACACAAACAAAATGAATAAGCCAACAAACAAGACTAATCTCTCTAGACAGAGGACAAGTTAAAGAGTGATCTAGCAGAGCAGAAACATTATGACCTAATGTCAGGTGAATACTGTAATAAAAAGATTGTGCTCTTCTCCCTTCTTACCAAGTGTGGAGACTGTGAACAGAGCCCTGTCTTCCATCCCTGCCCTGCAACAACAAGGTGATGTGGTTACGGCAACTATGGATGGAGACATACCCTTCATCTCTACCCAGCAATAAGATGGGCTCATCACTCCTTACACCGCAGAGATTGGGAGAAAAGACCAGTCATCTAGTCACATCCTGCAATAAGAAGGCAGCCCTTTTCTTCCTCCCCACCAGACATTGCAGCTATGGAGATGGTGGGCAGAGCTCTGTTCACCATTCTTTCCCTGGGAAAATGAGGCAGTGTACTCTTTTTCCCAACAAAAGAGTGAGGAGAGGGAGAATTTCAGAGGAAATGAAATGAGAGACAAGGATATTATAAGTCTGCGTATCAAGTTCTTGGCAGATCTTACAGTAGTCCACACATGAAACCAGCGAGATACAAAACAGCAGCGGTTTGATGACTGAACGGTGTGGGATATCACCTAAGTTCTAGGTTGGCCTCTAGGTAGCACACAAGTGGGACAGGTCAGTACAGTGTTGCAGAGGCTTTGAAAACTAATTTGACATTTCAACCACACCCCACTAAGTGGGTCAGGCTATATGTTTTGAAACTCTATGTATTGAATGCCTGAATGTAAAATAGGAATTAGACTTTTTAACATAATACTCAAAATGTCCAGGATACAATCCAAAATAACTCATTACTCCAAGAATCAAGAAAATCTAAAATCTCATTAAAAAAAGGAATCAATAGATGTCAATACTGAGATGACACAGATGTTGGAATTATCCAACATAATTTCAAAGCATCAATCATAAAAATGTTCTGAGAAACAATTACAAACACTCTTGAAACAGATGAAAAAAAGTTTAAAGTAACAGAAATAGAAGAGAAGAAAAAAAGAAATAACTAAAGAAAAAATTTAAACGGAAAAATACAATAACCAAAAGCTTAAAACTTACTGGATAAACACAAGAGCAGAAGGGAGTTGACAGAGGAAATAATTAGGGAACTAAAAACAGATCAGTGGATATTATCAAGTCTGAGAAAAAGAAAAAATAAATAAACCCTCAGTGACTCTCCTAGGACAATAACAAAAGGAACTTTATTTTATTGTTCTTATTTGAATTCCTTTTTTTTTGTTTTCTACTTCCTATGGCTCCTCTTGGTCTCTGCTTTTAACATAATCACTAAAGATAATAGATCTTTTGTTTATCTATTTTCTAAAATAGTCTTCCCTTTATTCCATACTTACTCATAGTTTTAAAATCTCTTTTAATACTCAGTAACTCCTCTTGACTTTTTAAAATTATGTTTTATGTTTGAGAGCAAAAATTAGCTGATGTCATCCTCCAAATATGTAGGCATACTAATTACTACAACTATATCATGGAATGGAGAAGATAAATGGACTAAAATGTAGTAAGATACGTACTTTCCTTTAAAGTTGGTAAATATTGGTATTAGTGGAGGGTAATAAGTTATATAGAGAGAGTGTGATCCCTGAAATGGCAGCGGTTGGAAAACTACTGCCCTTGGACCAAAACCTATCTTCCATCTGTTGTTGTACATAAAGTTTGATTGATGCAAAACTACGTCAATTTATTTATGTATTTTTTATAGCTGGGTTTTTGTTGTTTTTTTTTTTGCTACCCTTGCAGAACAGACTAGGTGCAACAATGACCATATATCTCCTATGGTTATAATATTTACTACCTGATCCTTTACAGAAAAATATTTACCAATACTAGAGCAGCCACTAAAAACTTATAAAGAGACATAATAATAAAAATATGGATAAATCAAGCAACAAGAAGAAAAATAAACATGTTGCACTACATCAAACTGAAAAGCTTTCATCAGCAAAGGATACAGTCAACAGAGTGAAATGGCAAACTACAGAATGGGAAAAAAATGTTTAGAAGCCAAAAACCCAATAAAGGGTTAATCTTCGAAAAATATAAGGAACTCAAACAACTTAACAGCAAGAAAACTAATAACCAAAATAAAAAGTGAGCTAAGGACTGGAATAAGTATTTCTCCAAAGACATACAAACGGCCGACAAGTATATGAAAAGATGTTCAACATCACTAATTGTCAGGGAAATGCAAATCAAAACCACAATGAGATAAAATTTCATACTAGTCAGGGTAGCTATTAACAACGACAACAAAAGACAAGTGTTGGCAAGGATGTAGAGAAGTCAGACCTCTCGCACAGCGTTGGTGGGAATGCAGAATGGTACAGCCACTGCGGAAAACAGTATGGAGGTTCCTCAAAAATTAAAAATAGAACTCCAGTATAATTCAGCAATCCCATTTCTGGGCATATATCCTAAAGAATTAAAATGAGGTTCTTAAAGAGATATTAGCATTCCCAAGTTTACTGCAGCACAATTCACAATAGCCAAGATGTGAAAACAACTTACATGTCTGTCTACAGATGAATGGACAGAGGTTTCAGCTAAAGATGAGTAAGCTCCAGAGACCTGCTGTACATTACACTTACAGTCAACAATAATACATTGTCTACTTAAACGTTTGTGAAGAGGCTAGATCTCATGTTAAGTGCTTGTACGACAATAAAATAAAATTTGAAAAATATAGATTAATCAATAGTGTTACAAATGTTCCAATAACCCACAGGAAAGAGGAAATAGTGGAAAAGCACATACACATACACATACACAGACATAACAGAAAATAAGAAATATTATGACAGATGGCAATGCTTTCTTTTGTTTAAGTAAATTGTTCTAAGTCTCCATTTTATTTTTATATTTTCTTAGGGATCTGGCCATTTAGAATGTGGTCATCTATTTTACCTAGTCCTTAAAAGTACTTTTCCTGTAACTACTCTTTGATGAACAATGACATTTAAATTTTATATGACAAAATTAATTCAACAAATATTTATTGAACACTACTATTTGGTGAATAATTTACTAGTCTTTGGAAGTTATAATAAAGCATTTCAAGATGACTGCAGTTCATATTTTAAGTGAATAACTTAACTCCAACCACTTCCGTATCCTAGGGTCTGAAGTAAAAAAATGGTGAAGGAAAGGCTTTAATTTCAATGATTATTTACATATACATTTATCTCTTACTCAGAAACCAGCAATTTTTTTAATAATTAACTATTAAACAGCATTTGAGACACCTCCTTATTATGCAAGATACATATAAAATTGTCATTTTGTCACACTAAAGGTCAAGGAATTCTGTTCAGTGGGAACAGGAAAGCTTCTTATAAGAGACACCATTTAATTTTATGTCAGAGAAGGGGGTATTTTTATTATAAGCAGAGGAGAAAACACACAAAAATTAGGAAAGCAAATGAAGTATATGAATATTTTTCAAATTGCTCTACTGGGAATTATATTTAAACACAACATAAGAAGTCAGAAGGAGATACATATGGTTAATCACAGTAAATGCAACAGTGGAAGAAAGATTTGAAGCAATATTTAAAGTGAAAGAATAAAAGAGAGTGGGCAAAATAGGGGAGAAGACATTTCAAAGATCAACTGTCATGGCTGGAAAGAAAACCATATGACTGGAAATCATAAGGGGGATTACGAATGAGTGAGCAAGAACGTGTGTTCTGGGAAAGCTAGGGCAGAAAGGCAACAAAAGAATTTAGCCCAACAAATCTGTCATTCTTCCAACCTAAATAAATTAAACACGAGGTAACATAAAGCCCAGATTTTATTGGAATCTTTGTGCCATGTTTTGAATAGAATAATACAAATTCATCAAGAAAAATGTCTCAGAGAAAAAGTTTTCCATTTTCTTTTCACAACTTTTAGTTCAATAGGGCAAACCAAGTCAAAGAAAATGAAACTGAAGTAAGGAATGTATTTTTATTACTAAAATTAAGAATATGTCAAGGTCAAAACATTGATTTCTAAAAGAGATTTTAAAAGTACAAGAATCAATAAGTATGGAACAGGGGGAAGACTATTTTAGATGATGGATAAAAAAGATCTACTGTCTTCTGTGATTATGTTAAAAGCAGAGCGCATGAGAATCCGTAGGAGGGAGGGGAAAATAAAAGGAATTCAAATAAGAGCAATAAAATAATGTGCTTATCCATACATAATATTTATGAGTAAGTTTGAGAATAAGAAGGCATTTATCTCTAAAAGGAATCAGATATTGTTAGATCTCATAGAATAACAATAATTTGGCCCTGTTTCTAAATTCAGGAAAGAAAATACAAAAATGATTTTAGTCATCAAAAATTTAAAGCCTGGAAAGCACAGAAGCTCTTAGGAATCAAAAATTGAAACAAACATAAAGGAAAGGAGATAAGAAATATTTGCATAGATAAATGTAAAAGGTGGATTTTATTACCCTAAAACCTGACTCAAAATTCATAGATGAAAAAAGTGGAGAAGTCTTCCAGATAAATAATCTTTTTTTCGGTAACTTTACATTTATTTGTCATGGATCAGTTAGTCAACCTAAATATTAGTTTCATTCATTCATTCATCCATTCATTCATATATCCTTCCATTGTTTATGTGACAACTTAGGTATTGCAAATACTGATAATCTCTCATATATCATACTTCAAGGTACATTGTCATTCATCCTGTCTAAAACCCTTGACAGACCACTCTATCATGCAATAAACTTTTTCTCTTTTTGTTCTATTAAGTCTCCCACTGTATTTATGAGACAAGTTTAAGAACTATAAACTAGAAAGTTTTGCATTTAGATAGATACCTAATATGTTGAATAACCTAACTCAGAAAGTACTAATTGGCCACTATAAACCTGAGGCAAATTTATGGAAAATTCTGAATCTTACTTCTAAGACGTTTTTGACAAAAATTTTAGAGTACGTATTGATGGAAAGTGATTTAATTTTCAAATGACATATACCTTTGAAGGATGGAAGACAGAATTTAAGTATAAACAGATTTTAACAGGCTGGAAACTGGTGCTGAATCTAAAAAGATGAAAATTAATAGGAATACACCACACATTCTGCCCTTAGTTTCAAATGCCTCATCCAATAAATTGTCTATAGAGGAACTGTGTCTTTGTAGCAATAAACTTTAAATTGTCTTTTTAATTGATGTGACATAATGTAGCAGCCAAAACAACAAATGGGATCTGAAGTTGTATGGATTACTAGCAATAGAATATCAAGAGTAACTTGTGAGACAGGAGCATTCGTTTATTAGTAGCTCTTTCTCCCTGGTTAGACAACAAGCACTAGAAGAGCAGAAATCCAGTCACTTAATAGTAAACTCCTAATGCTTAGATGCTTTTTTTTTTTGAAAGACAATCATAAAACTATGCCATGAAGAAAAAAAAATCACAACCATTAAGAAATAATGATATACAATTTCCAAGTTTGGCATATCTCCCTCTAATCATAATTACCATAAAGAAAATCACACTGGAGATTTTATCCTGTGCATAATATCTTTTAGCATAAAAAACATTGTATTGAACTTTTTAATTTCATTTATCTCCTAAAATATTGAAACCATTTTGACATTAAAACTACTTACTACTTAATAAACATCGTTGCATGATAAATAATGACTGAACAGTAATTATATGAAAGTTTCCTAATATTAACCCTTAGGGTTCCTATACTAACATGTTCCTAATTTTTCTCAAGAAAATAATTGTCATCTTTATTTGCATTTCATATCATTTATTTTGGTTTTATTACCAGCAATTGTCAAAGAAAACAAATTGTTTTAATCCTTATACATAGTCTCATAATTCATAATGACTTGAGGAAAAAACTTTACATTAATTTGCTATCCCAATCATAAGCTAGGAAAAGGCCTTTCTTACTCTGCTCTAGTGTCACAAGTTATACTCTGTAGAGGCAGACACTGAGATGGAATTTAGGGTGCAAGATCTTTATTGGAAATCAACAACTGTGAATGGGAGAAGCTGGATTGGGCAAAAGAGGAAATGAAGCTGTAATTCAGGATTGAAGAAGCCTCAGCGAATATGGTGGAGAGCTCTGGCATAGGATTGCCTGTTAGGGTGTCTCATACCCTGCTGAAATGACAGGACTTTTAGATCTCCACCTGACTCTGTAGCTGCCTGTGGGTTGTCACAAGAAGGACATGACACGGGGGAGCTGGCTCTCTGCATCTGAGGCTGGCACGAAGGAGCTGACAGCTGGAGGCCATGTGCTGGCTGCACTCCCTGCTGGTGGGCCTCAGGTCCTTCTGTGAAGCGGAGACCAGGCAGTGCATACCCATGTCCAGCACGTCTTGCCATCTAACTGTGTCATGTTCTCTTAACTGAACTCTTTGAGTTTGAGTTAAATCTTAGACTCTCCCTCTTTGCAGATGTCTTATTCTATTCTTGACATGGCTTTTGTCGCAAACTTCAGACTCTTCCAACAGGGCTACCTATGGTTCCTCTCACTTCTAGCAAGAAAATCCCATACGTGTCCACTCTCTAAGAGTTTGGCCCAAAGCAAAAGACAGCCACGATATTCAACATGCCATTAATTCAACAATAAATTGTGTTAACACTATACAGTTATCTGATACCTTCCCCTTACATTAAAACAACAGAAGAGAAAGTATTTGTTTCCTGGTCCACATAATGACCTTGCCCTATTATTTTTGCCTGATATAATACACAGAGATCAAATACCCCAAACTGATTTACTCAGGTTTTTTGGCCTGGATACGAATAAAATGGTAATTAATACTAAACAGATATTAATGATACACAAATGGATTTTACAAACTTTATACTATCCAGCATTTACTAAAAAAATTCTGTAGAGGTAACAATAATAAAAATAACATTTATTGACATGTAATATGAGCCAGACACAGTGTGAAGTACTTCACATAGAATATATCATTTAATACTCCTGGCAATTTTTGAATTAGGCATTAGTAATATTGTCTTCATTTTACAAGTGAAAAGATTAGAACTCATAGAGGAGCAGCTTGCACTTAACCAAGCAGTAGACGTGTGACTTAGAGCCAGAGCCTTAACCACTACACTCGTTTGTCTGGGGAGGGCTATATACACATATATAGTTATAATCTTCACTTCCCAGGGGACGAACTTAACATTTTTCAGAGAAGTATCTCACACCACTTGGCTAAATGTAGTGACCTGAGGTGTTAATAGCTGATAGTGGAGCAAGTAGAGTTTATTAAAATAATTACTGTGATGATGATTAGTAAGATATTAATAATATTGTCACCCATACTGTGCAGCCCAGGCCCCAGGTGCAGAAACTGTTTTTAACTATACAGGCTGGTTGTGTTCTCTCAACAGGATGCTACAAAGGCCCAAGGCAAAATCAAACTGAACTGGCTAATAGCAGGCAAAGTAGGCTAAAGGTCAACACTTTTCTCGCCTTGATTTTTCTGTTTCCATGCCAACCCCTGAGATCTGAAGGACACTTCCCCTGATTTAATTCTGTGTTTGTTTTAAAAGCACCTTGTATTTGGCAGAGATGCTTTTCAGCTGTACTTTGAGAGATACATGCTTTGAGAGATATGCAGTGGTCAACCGCCCTGACCAGGCTCTGAATTGACCACAGGAACGCACCTGCGCAGATGAGACCTGGAGGTATCCGAGAGTTACCATTCTTCACTGTCATACTAAGCTCTCCACCCGAAGTGGGGATTTGTACTCTGCCAGGCACCCATTTGTGCCCTGGGCAAAGGAGAGTGAAGACTGCGCATGCCCTGCTGTCGCTGGACCTCTCCGCAGCTTTCCTGGAGCCCTGACGACCTGCCTGCCTTCTAACCCTTAAATTCGCTCTCTCCCTTCCCTTCAGGGAGAAGGTGCCTTTAGAGCATGAGCTCCCGTCTCTGTTCATTGGCCACTGAATAAAAGCCTGCCTGGCCTGCACCAAACTCAGTTTCGTTTTCGGCAGGGTGAACCTGAGCAGGAAAGAACTCCCTGACGGAGCCAGAGGGGCTTCAGTTCAGTGAGGGCCCAAAACGGGGGCCTCATGTCCACTCAGTAAAAATATTTTTAAGTAAACGTTAATTTTAGCTTTCTCTATGGGAAGTATGATTGAGAATTAAATATACTGGAAAATACATTATATATTATAGTTGAGCCTTGAACAATGCTGAGGATAGGGTGCCACCTCCCGCCCCCCAGGCACTTGCATATCGCTTATAGTCGGCCCACCATGTCCTTGGTTCCTCTGTATCCCGGCTTCTGCATCCCCCGAGTCAACCTAACAGGGATCGCATAATGCTGCGGTATTTACTATTGAAAAAAAAAAAAATCCACCTATAAAGTGGACCCACGCAGTTCAAGCCCGTGTTGTTCGAGGGTCATCTGTATTTTAAAAATACTATCTCCTTCGCACTTTTTTTTTTTACTGAAAGCAGCTTAATGTAATAATGTGTATTTGATTCAAAGCTCGCCAGTGACAAATTTGATCTCCAGAAAGTAATATGAAAAACAACGGAAACGTGTTTAATTCCATTCTTCATTTTAAAGTAGGAGACATCCCTCTGCTTTTAGTGTCTACCCTTCCCTGTGCAAATGCTGAAAGAAAGAATGAACTTACGGTTTTTGGAAGCAATCTCCCCTTTTCTCTTCTCCGTGAAAGGTGGAGTGCTGACCGTTTGCTAGTTCAAACGTCAGTTCCTCAGGAGTTCCCAGGGTGAAGTTTAAAACTTAGCATCCTTTATCTGGAGGGCAAGGAGACACGGAAGGAAGGCCATTCCAGGTGGGTAGGTGGCTGTGTTAACAAGCAAGCCAGCTTAAATCCGAGGCTTGTCCTGGGCAGCAGCAAGATGAGTACCTCTGTATCTGTCCCCCAGCATCTTAAGAGTTTACATAGAGGTCTTAAGTTCAGCCACAGATAGAGTTCAAATGATCTCAGTAACACACTACTCTCTCGAGACCGTATCCTCAAAGCAGCAATTAGTAAGGGAATAGACAGCAGAACGTATGTTCCAAAGACACGGGAGGCGGGTAAGTTCTAGCTTGCATGTCAACCAGTGGTCACGTCCTCTCTATGACCTCTTCCTCCAACATTGTATATAGTTTTTTCAAAAAAAAAAAAAAAAGGACCGTCCTTTTGTTGACTTATAAAATATGCCAGGCTGCCACCCTTTCATATCGCTGATCAATGAGTTAATGAGCCATAATTTATTCATAGCTCCTTGAATACTTCTCTTTTTCAATGCATAAATATAAATATATGCAATTCTTATTATAAAACCTATAGCTAAGAATTTGAATAACTATTGTGTTTGAATATGTGATCAAATAGGCACTATATATTATTTTAGAGAAAAAGGAAACTAGAAACGTAGCATTAAAGTTAATTATTTCTTAGTTATCATCTTATAAATTTTATAAAGTACATAAAATTATGAATTAACTTGGCCATTAAAGAAAATTTGAAATAGGTAAAATGGAAATATGAGGAAATGATGAGATTGTTTCACTTTATTTTTATTTTAAGTGATACCCATATCCTTTTTGTGATCAATGTAAGTTAGTGGCAAGGTTTCTAAGATATTAATTCACTTTCTGGAAATGAAATATGCTTATAGCATTTTCCATTAAAATTATGCTTCACTGAATATCTGGGAGTACAGCTAAAGTGACTTCTTTCCAAATGTCTAATGGAAATTATAGCAAAATATTAATATAGATTTAGCCATAATAAAAACATGCTATGGTGGTGAGATTTGATTGTAATGATATAAATATTCCTATCCAGTCTAACAAATGTCCTAAATGTCAGATAAAGTAGATTAAGTAAAATCCCCATAGAAGGAAATAATCAGCATAAATATCTATATAAAAATTCACATAAAGCTGTACTATAGGGGAGAATTATATACCATGTGCTACTATCTTCACCCAAGCTCTTTGATGGACTTCATATTCAAAAGCTTCTAGATTGTCATTATTGAGGCTACCATTGAGAGTAATGCCTAATTTCCTCTAAAATGTATATTTATCATGCCTTAATTATTATTCTTCATTTATATCTGAAAATAATTTGGTAGAGCACCAGTAACCTATTTTAGAAACCTGAAATATACTAGTTGCCACAGATTCTGAGTCATTAACATCCATTAAAAGTCATTGGCTGACTTACTGTTGTGATAGCTGTAAATACCCATAAAGTCTCCTACAGTCAAAGTTTACTCAAATCTCAAGGGTTTTTGGCATCTTACAATATTCCCTTTATGTTTTTTCCCAAAAGGAAGAAAGAGCCTATTAAGTGCTTTTGGAGTCTTTGTGCTGCTTCTTTTCATGTTGTCTCCTGAGAAAGTCCAGGAAAAGAGACAATTGAGAAAGTGGGGAAAGAGATTGTTCAGGCTCCTGAACTGCATCTTCCTTATGAAGTCCTTATCAAGTTCTTTAGATTTTTTTATGCCAAAAAATAATAAAAAACAATGTATCTAGAATTCTGATATCAACAAACTGTTACTCAAGTGTTCTGACGCTAATAGCCTGACATCCAGAGAAAGGAAGTCAAGCGTAAACTTGGATAACTTTTCACACATATGATATTGTTAATTACACTTCAAACTAGACAGTTCCATATTGAAAGACCTATAAATTCCTTCAGTCTGATGGCAAGAGATTTTGTAAATTAGTTAAACATCTATACTGACCCTGAAATGTACTAGGCGTCAAGAAAAACATGGTTCCTGGAGTTCCTGTGAACAGCTATGATTATTGTGTAGATACAGCTTTCCCATCAGCATGCCATCCATCACTGTAAAAGCCATCAGCCAGTGTTAGTGAGCAAGCTGAACGGTGCTAGCTTTATTTGGTTGTGGCTGAAGGAGAGGCAGCTCCATCAGGGGAGCCAACAAAGTTCAGTTGCCAGGGCTCTGGTGACTTAGGAATGGTAAGGATGCCCTCTCCTTTGAGCATGCAACTGCCTAGGCAGGCATGGCTGCCCTCCAGGCTTTGTTCTCTTCTTGTCTGAGTGGATTCAGAGAAGCCCAATGGCAGGGCGGCAGTCAAGATACTGGAGAGGTTTTTGTTATTGCTGCTGCTGTTGTTGCTGTTTAAGTAATTTGCTGCAAGACAGGCATTTCCCCTTCACCATGTGTCTGGGAGAGCTCAGAGGCCGTGTTCTGTGGGGGTGAGAATGAACAGCCCCGATACCTAAAGGGTGATAGTTCTCCAACACAAGTGTTCCTCACACAATGTCTTCTTAATAATATTTAGCCCTCCTCTGTTATCTCACAGATGTTTCTTCCCCTAGAAATGTTTTAGCTTCCTGTCATTATCGCAGTCTGTCCATTCCTAATGATTTTCTCGCTGTCCCTTCTTTCATAGCCACCCTGGGTTTTGTCTCAGCCACAGAGCTTTAGTTGCTGGCAAACTTCCCAGGAGTTTGGCCCAGAGTCAGCAGATCTCTTATGCATCCCTGCAATTCAGGGGGGAACTTTTCTGATACAATAGGTTGTCCCCAAAGGGAGTCAGAGTCTAAGGAAGTTTCTTTGCTCCCTGAGATCAGAGGCTCTCTTTTCCCTTTCCGATGGGCCAGCTAGTGCTTGAGTTAGAAATGAAGCTCCTATGTAAACCACATCCTACTGAATGCTAGCGTTCACAAGTTGAAATCAACATTTAAACTTCTAGCAGTTCTTCCAGGCCTGGATGCTCTTGCTTTTGAGGGGGATTAGTTATCTTCCCAGGTACTGTCACATAATTTTTGTCCTGAAATGTTTACAAAAGATCCTGGTGTTCTCTACAGTATTAGGATGCTTCCGCACCCTGACCGCCACCTCACTACAGGATTGTGGGCTCTTTTATCTTTTGCTCTCTCTCCTTTACCTTAAAGCTCATAAAGGATGAGAGACTCAGGAGAGGGAGTCAGTGGACTGAATTAAAGGCAGGTTTGTATTCCTATAAACAACAGAAAAGTGCACTGAATTACTTGTCACTAACAGTTTTTGCTCCAGTCTCTTATTTCAGGTCAAATATGCCTCACAAGGATTCCTGAGTGATCTGCCTTTCCTGGATACTGCATCCATTCATGGCAGGTTGTGGCCTGCAGGCAAACAATGCAGCAACTAGACATCTAGCCCTTTCTATGGCTTAGGGTCTTGATTCTCAGTGGATCTGGTGACCCTCAGGCAGAACTATGACCATTAACACCACCTATGACCTGTCTTTTTGCCCAAACGTTTTCTCTCTCCCCCTCCAGGTGACCTAACTTCAACCGAAGAGATGTATGTCCCAACTTCAGGGTGATCCAAATGAACCCATCTGCTGTATTCCAAGGGCCTTTTCTGGTGTAAGAAGAACATGTTCTTTGTAAGAATACAACTAATTTAATTTTTACCATTGATTATTCAGATTGCTTTGTAATGTTCCAGTTTGAACAACAGTCATGTTTTTGTTCCCACACCACCATGCACAGCGAGAACTGCATGCATGATAATAATTTCTATTTCTACATACTAGCAACAAGTAGTAGAGAATTTTAAAACATAAAACTTATCACTGTAACAAAGGTACCACTCTGGGAGGCAATGTTGACAGTGGGGGAAGCTAAGCATATGGGGGATCAGGAGGTGTATGGGAAATCTCTGTACTTTCTTCTTAATTTTGCTGTGAAACCAAAACTGCTCTTAAAACAAGTCTTTTTAAAAAATTATTACAGGCATGCAAAGCAAAGTTGGTCAACATTCAAAATCAAAATCAGTCAGTGTTATCTACCAAATCAGGCTAAAGAAGAAAAACTTTCTATGGAAAACTATATAGGATCAGAGAATTGGCACAGAAAAAAATGGACAATACCTAATATCCATTCATGATTTAAAAACAAAAACTCTCAGAAAAGCTGCAGTACAGGAGAACTCCTTCAATTTGATATGGAACATTTTACCCAAAAACCTTCAAGTAGCAATATACTTAATAGTGAGAAAGTGGATGCTTTGCCTCAAAACTGGGGGAAAAATTTCTCTAGGAAGGCTAGTGAAGGAACAGGGCAAGGATGTCCTTCCTCTCTCAAGGCTCCAGTTCAACTTTGTGGTAGATGTCCTTGACAGGGAAATGAAAGAAAATAAATAAAATATATATAGATTAGAAATGAAGAAATAAAACTGTCTTTATTTGCAAATGACAGGATTTTCTAAGTAGAAGATCCCAAAGAATTGACAAAAAAACTTCTATAATGAGTATAGCAAGTTTACTGGACGAACAAATAATATACAAAAAAGATGAATAGGTGATGCCCAGGAGATTATTTTTAGGCTGCTGAAATAATTACATCCTGTATGGTATTGTAATGGTGAATGCAAGACAGTAAGCCCTTGTCAAAATCTCTAGAACATTACAAAACAAAGAATAAAACCCATGGTCACAAATTTTGAAAAAATCATTTAGGAAGTCAGGTGATCTCAGGATGGAACTCAGAATGAAGCAAACTAATATAAATGTACTACAACTGTATGAAGCAAACTTACTTAAAGGACTTGAGGAGTGAGATGCTGACCTAAGCACCTTTGGAAATAAGTGGAGTTTGTAAGACTAAAGGCAAAAGAAACTTTACATAAGACTTGTACTTTAGTTGATAAATTTTTTTCTCCCCATGAATATACAGGTTAACAATTCTGAAACAACTATATATATCTACTAGAGTTGAAGAAGTAAGAAAAAGGATGGTAGAGGGTGGGAATCAGGTTTCTTATGGTTGAGTGGAGAGTTACAGATATACAGAGGAGGAAGACAGAATAATAAATGTGGTAATGGATTAGAGTTGTAAACACTAGCATGAGCTCATATTTCCCACTATATAAATACAGGTTGTTACACATAGAAATATTTATACATACCTGTGTATGTATACACAGGGTAGTATACGCATATATATGTCTACGCTTTTTCAGCTGAGAGGGCAAGAAATAATGGCAGCCTGCTGGTAATTAGTACCCCTAGTGTTCAGATCTTGGTTTCCAATGCCATTTACCAATAAAAGGAACCAGTGCTTCTTGGAGAAATGGTTGATTCTAAGACCGGGGAGGAAATGAACAAGATGAGACTTGTAGTGCCAGAAAATAAGAAAAATCTCAAAAAGCAAAAACAAAACCTCTACCCACAGTAACAGAGATATTTCAAAAGGATAGAGGGGCCAATTAAAAGAGGCACCCATGGCCAAAGCTGGAAAAATTTTAGCAACATAACTAACAAAGTAGTATTAGATTATAACCCAAATTATAAAATATCCATGTGTCCATATTGATATAAAAATGGTTAATTAAGTAAATAAATATGAGAGTTAATACATTTCCTGCTCAGGGTAATTTCAAATAATTTGTATACTTACTTTGCCCTTAGGAAGGCAGAGTATTACTTCCCTCCTTAATCATGGTTGTAAATAGTGGCTACCTTCCAATAGTATGAAAAGAGTGGGGAAAAAAGGTAACTTTACAGTGGAGAGGATGGACAAACACAACCTCAAACCAGGTGATCAAGATCAACATCAAGAGTGATGTGCCATATTGAGACATACTGATAGTGTATACCCTTGATATCATGTGAAGACCATGGCACTTTATGTCATGGCTTCTTCTCCAAAACACATGCCTTCAATCTAACCATAAGAAAACCATTAGGCAAATCCCAGCTGAGGGACACTCTACTATCTACTGAGATACCTTACCAGTGTTCTTCAAAACTTTCAAGTTCATCAAAAACAGGGAAAGACAAAGAAACTTTTAACAATCAAAGCAACCCTAAGAAGACATTACAGTGATTCTTGAACAATGTTGGGGTCAGGGATGCTGACCCTCCACTCACTTGAAAATCCTCAAATTACAGTCAGCCCTCCATATATAACATTCCTCCATTTCCATGGTTCCACATCCTCAGATTCAACCAAGGTGGATCATGCAGTACTGTAGTATGTATTTAGTAAAAGAAATCTATGTATAAATGGACTGACACAGTTCAAATTCATGTTTTTCAAGTGTCAACTATACTACTACGTAATGAGGTACCATGGGTGAGATCCTGAACAGAAAAATGACAATGGGTAAAAACCAGGACAATTTGAATAAGGGATTTACTTTTTAAGGTAGTTATTAATAATATAAAGTAATAATGTAGTGACACTTTGGTTCATTAATTGTGAAAAATATATTATAGTAATGGAACATATTAATAATAGGAAAACTGAATGAATGGTGAATGGAAATCCTCTGTATAATCTTTGCAATAATTTTGTAAATCTAGAACTGCTCTAATTCTTTAAAATTTAAGGTTCATTAAAAATTTTAAAAAGAAGAAAAACAATGTACTATATAGCTTCAAAAGCAAGCAAAACTTAGAAATAATTTAACATATTTTTGAGAGATCTATATCCTGAAAACTAGAGTATTACTGAGGAAAATTAAAGGACTAAATAAATGGAGAGAGGTACACTATTCATGGAGTAGAAGACTCAGTATTTTTATGATTTCATTTCTCCCCAAATTCACGTATGGATTTAATGCAATCTTATTGAGTTGTATTTTTTTAGAAACATAACATATTGATTCTTGAATGTATATAGAAGCAAAAAAACATAGAGCGAGCCAGATTTTGAAAGAAAGGAATAAAGATGGAGGATATCCACTAACTTATTTCAAGGCTTACTCTAAAGCTACAATAAACAAGACAGTGTGGCAATAAAGAAAATATAGGCATATAGATCAATAGAAAAAAATGAGGGTGCAGAAACAAATCCACCATATATGGTCAATCAATTCTTAATGAAGCAGCCAAGAGAGTTCAGTTGTAAAAGAATGTTTTTTCAACAAGTTGTGGTGGAACAAATATCCCTGTACAAAATGAATCATATCCCTTCCTCACAACATATACAAAATCAACACATGCTAGGTCATACACTTACATTTAAGAGCTGAATCTATAAAACCTTAGAAGCAAATAAGATAAAATGTATTTTGATTAAGTCCAGTACTTTTGCTATAATTCCAAGTTCATTAACATTTTCTTCCATATACTTAATCCTTTATTAATGCCATCCAGTGCATTTTTCTACTGAGGCATTTTATTTTTAGAGGTTTGATTTGAGTCTTTAAATTGTCTGTCTCTCCTTATCAAGTTCATGCTTTCCTCTGCCGTAATTTCAATATTAAAACAGCTGTTTTATTATCTTTGTCTGCTATTTCCACCATCTCTGTCATTTCTGGGTCTATCACTATTAATTGGTTTTCTCCTTATTATGGGTTATATTTTTCTGCTTATCAGCATGCTTGGAAATTTTTGACCAGATGCTAGTCATTATGTTTGTGACATTTTTATGTTGGAGTCTGATTGTGTTTTGTTTTTATATTTCTTCAAATACGTTTGGGCTTGGTTTGGGGATTCATTTAAATAACTTAGAAACAATTTGATATTCCACAGGATTGAGTTTAAGCTTTGTTAGGTGGGACCAGAGCAGCCTTTAATGTATAGTGAATTTGGCCCCAAGTTTGAGGCCATTCCTTTTAGAGTAATCTACGTGCTACCCCATATGTTGAGGAATTATTTCTACTCTGGCTCGAGAATGTAAACTATAGTTGGCTCTCTGGTATTTCCAGTGATTTGACTGCCTGCTTTCTTTTTTTGTGCTTCTTTGCATGGCCTGAGATGGTTTTCTGTGTCCAATATTGATCACTATTCAGGTGAAGACTCAAGGGAAGTACTATGTAGATATCCAGATCTCTCTTTATGGAGATCACTCTCTCCAGTACTCTGCTGTGTGAATTATAGATGCCTTGACTACCTCAAATTTTAAATTGTATATTATCTACTTAGGGAGGCCACCAAGCTGCATGTGGGTTCCTGTGCTTATTTATTTTGCTTCTCAAAAATGTAAAAATAAAATAAAATAAAATAAAAATGAAAAAAATGTAAAAAAAAAATAAAATACTTTGCTTCTCAGTGATCATTAATGAATGTTACATTTCATTTAAGTCTGAAAACTATGCTTCTTATATTTTGTCTGAACTATTGATTTTTTAAGGTAAATGGACAAACACGTTGTTCCATCATATCTGGAGGGGAAAATACAAACTTGATGAGCTTTAAAAAATATTCATCTTCATGTAACCATCACCTCAATCAAGATACAGATTAACAATAAATAACAAATAGAAATTTTAAAGTGAGTATCTCTTCCTGTCATAATTATGGCTGATTATTTTTTCTTTTTTCTGTACGCTGCAATTTTTTCTTAATGACTTCATCAATTCCTCAATTCTGTAATTTGAGAAAAAATTTTAAATGTAATTATAAAAAATAGACCATGTTTTACAGTTTAATGCTTTTTCTGCCTTGTTAGAACATGCATTTTATAAGATATTTTCTATATAATTTATCCATAAAGCCTATTTAAACATTAAAAAAAAACCCAAAAATCATTTGAATTCTCCAATTTGGTACTTTACAAATAGTGGATATTTTATGACTTAAATTTCTGTATTAGTGTTTAATATATAAGAATTGAATGTGATTTTTTATTTGTGTCTAATTTCATTGTTTAAATAATGGAAGCCTTCATTAATTTTTCTGCAGTCATATTTCTGTCCTATTTCTGGAATTCTGAAGAAATAATTTTCCAAAAGGAAAAGATTTCCTCCCTTAAAAGTATTATTTTTTAAGTTCAAGAAACAGAAGAATGTTGGGCAAAATCTTTATTGAAGAGAATCCAGCAATAACAAGAACAAAGAGAGCTATTTATCACTGTAGAACTATAGTAATTGCATACTATCTTAGTGATTAAACTAATGATTTAATGCTTGGAATTTAAAGGCTTGGCAGAACTCCTCAAACAAAAAACCAAACAAATAAAAAAACCTTAGTTATGGGTTGTACTTCTCAGCAGTAACATTAGCTTGAAATTTACATTGGAAAGTACTGTAAGTCTTTATTATATTAAAATTGAGATCCCTCAAGTGTTTTAAACTCAATATGTAATGGAACCAATTGAATTGTAATTCAGTCAATTATTTGTCTTACATTTAACATTTAAATTTTAAAATCCTGCTACCAAGAAGGAAGAGGATACTGAGATACAAATTTACACACACACACACAAAACATATTAATAATCAATTAAACTAATTAATCAGTTTAATCAAACTAAAAAAAATTTATTTGTAACTGGGCATGGGAAACGTTTCACATTTTTTTTCTGCCTGACTACTTACTGAATAATAAATCTACAAATCTGGAAAAGTTGTGACATTATTTCAAGACAATCTGACTTTTAGTTTCTACTTCCAGTACAATGGGGAAATAAAATGATACTGATTACATTTTTCAAGTGAATACCCATTACATGATTGTGAAACATTTTCAATGATTATTTAAATAGAGACAGGTTATAGAAATGTCTGCAAGTTTTTAAAACACTAGCTATCAGGCTGCACAGTCTATTGTCTATTGTTTACTTTATTTGGAAATGGCTCAGTGACCTACATAATAGTTTCAAATCTCCAGGTAACTGTGAACTTGGTGACCTAAGGAAAAAGTGAAGGTAAATATGTCATATATATTATGATATTACTTATATAAGGTAAAATTTCCAAAAGTACAGTTTGGAAACATTTTTTACTCAATAAGCAACAAAGGAAAATAGAAAAATTCCTATTGTTTTCCACTTATTAACTTGTATAGGTTCCTAAATGTCTCCCAGCCTGGTCCAGAGAATCATAAAATAAAAACATGTTCAGAATTACCTCTTATTTTTGTAATATGTTGTCATGAGCCATTTATTTTCCTGCTTTTGAAAGAGATTGTGAAAACATATTCCTATTTTTTTTCCTATTGGAAAGTGAATACCAATACCAAGTTAATTCATATCCCATGCCTCTTTAATGACAATCAGCTATTTCTGAATCTCTCATCAACCATTAACACACTTTTTATGTTGCTGGAATATTACTGAATACAAGAATATTTGGTAGTGCACTTGAAAGTTTATATCATCTATTATTATAGTGTTTTCTTGTTCACTGTGTAAGCATGTGTAATTAATTAAATAAGCCAATTTGTCAACCCGATGTGCTCTCTTTTAAAATCAGGAAGTAAAGTCCTTTCACTGTATCACAGTGCATGTAATTAACCTTTGCCAGAGGCTTATTTTTACCCTGTGCCTCCTACATTTACTAGCAGGTTTACCTTGTCATATACCATATAGCATGCCAAACTCAGCTTAATGTTACAGCTAACAGTAGTATTTAGCACCCTTGGTTAAGACAAAATAAAGTTTACATATGTATCATTTGATAAAACAATGTTTATTCTGTATTAGTGTGTTAGTTCATCAGTTGAAGAACACATCCTTAGAATCAAGACAGCTTAGATTCAAATACCAATAAAGCCATGCAAAAGCATAAAATCTTAGTTTCCTATCAAATATACATTTTAAGGAAATTAAATTATATATTTTTAAGAAAAATAAAATGTGAATAATAATTAAAATATTGAAAAAACAAAAAATATAACTATATTTTATTAAAAATACATTTTAGAAATTAAAAGATTAATAGTTTTATAAAATTAGAGTACAAAATAAAAATCTTCACAATTTTTGAAAACGTAATCCATGGTATTGATGGTATATTTTCCCAACAACTGACAGTTTCTAAAATATAGCTCTGCATATTTTGTCATCTTTGAAAAATAATGGGCCTTGCCATAAGTCAAACTTATAAAAAAGGAATAAAAAACAAAACAAAACAAAAACAACTTTAAAATCAGGTTTTTCCATTCTAGCCCCAGAGGAGATTAAGTATACTCTATCCTGTCTTTTTCCCACTGAATACAATTACAAATTGGACAGAATTATGGAGCACATCTTTGAGTACTCTGAAATTTACATTTTAAGCAGTTAATCCAACAGAAAAATTGATTAAGAAAATAAACAATTCACGAAAGTAGAAATACAACTGCTAAGAAGTATATGAAATTATGTACAGTAAAACAGTATTAGGAAATTAAAAATTACAAATTTTTACTATTTGATTATTAAATATTATGTGATTAGCTCTGAAGGTTAGAAACATCAAGTAGTGCCATAGATGTGGAGAATTAAGAACTGACCTTTACTACTGGTGTAAGATATATATATCCCAGAGGATATGGAGATTATATATATATATGTGTGTGTGTGTGTTTCCTCTGGGATAGGTAATTCACAGAAACTTCCATAACACACCTGGGAAAAAATATTCACATATGGGCATTATATTTATGTATAAAGCTAACAGTTAAATAGAAGTTGTACTGTATAACTATTGATCACCAACTAAATGGCAGGAACAATGCTAAGTTACTTAAATTTATTAATCTATTTACTCCTTGAAAATGAACCTATGAAGTAAGTATAGTTATGACCTACATTTTACAGATGAAGAGAAAAATACTTGGTTTAGATCATACAGGCAATATATGTTGAGATTACAATTTCAAAGTAGATCCCTATTATGGGAGAACAAAAGAAAGTCATGGCCAGATTACAGGTCTTGATATTAACAGCTCTAAGTGAAAAAAGTCAGACTGGGAAAGACAAATACTGTGCAATCTCACTTACATGTGGAATCTAAAAATACAAACCAACTAAACTCATAGATACAGAGAACAGATTGGGGTTTGCTTGGGGTGGGGGCAGGGTAAAGTTGGTGAAGGTGGTCAAAATGTACATACTTCCAGTTATAAAATAAAATAAATATGCCCTGGTGACTTAATGTACAGCATGGTGACTATAGTTATAATACTGTATTGTACATTTGAAAGCTGCTAAGAGATTGTACCTTAAAGGCTCTCATCACAGGAAAAAACTTTTTAACTCTGTGTGGTGATGTATGTTAACTTATTGTGGCGATCGTTTCTTAATATATGCAGATATTGAACCATTATGTTGTACACCTGAAACTAATATAGCAATTACATCTCAATTTAGAAAACAAATACTAAAGAGTTTGTTTAGACAAACTTATTTGTAATTAAAACCAATGAGCATTGAGTGTGTCAAAAACTGTAAGAAAAAAATACAGAGGAAATTATTATTAATTAAAATACACTAACCAACCAAAATGGCTTTCCAGTTATCCTAGTATTATTCCTGGGCAAGATCTTGGTTTAGCATCATTTTGTAGAAGAAACTGTGCGTCTGTTCTGCTTACCCTGCCAAAGGGACCCAAGCACCGGTACACAAGACAGCGAACACCACTGAATTCATGCACCTCAATTCTGTAAGCTCCCTGGTATTCTTCCATTAAACACTTTCACTGTTTAAAACAACTGGAGGTTCTTCTCTTTACTCTTGTTCTTCCTCCTCTTTCCACTTCTTGCAAACAAGGATTCTAGCAGCAATAGCTACTCGTCAGTAGTAAAGTTTTTATAACAAAGGAATGATTTTAGAGATGGAAAAGGATAGTAAATGAGACATGTTCTCCTCCTGTGAATATGATGAGAGAGGATGTATCTGGCCATGTCCTTTACTGTAAATCCCCAAGGTACAATTGTCCTCAAAAGCAAGGATATAACCATTAGTTCAGCTGACACATTAAACGTGATTCTGCTTCTTAGTCTAACTGCATAACAACACCCCTTGGTCAGAACCCATGTAGGTCAACAGTAAATATCAAATTCTTTTCCCCACTGGTCTCCAAAAAAAAAAAAAAGTTTCAGAAAAGATTCAGATGCCCTTGGAAAGGAAGAGAGGGACGCAGTGAGTAATTTCTCTGTTAGTTACTGAAACTCATCTAAATATCTTTATGTTCTTTCCTCAATTACTTATGTAGTAAGTCACAATTCTGGCAAAAAGTTTTGAAAAAAATAAAACAAAATCCCACACAGAGTGATAGTAAAGTAAGAGCCATTATTTAAATCCTGAGGGTAAAGTTACAGTCAGGGGGAGATTCATCTCTAAGGGAATAAAAAGTAAAAAGAGTTACTAGTGAAAGAAAGAAAATAATGTCAGGGAAAAAATTTTTTTTAATTCTTGAGGGAAATATATTAAGGAAAAAATCAAAGAACAGTATAAATTTAAGAATAAAAAGATTTTCTAAATAAAATGTGGCCACATAACAAAGACAAGGGGAAGATTAAAGACTATCTAAGATATTATCAAAGGGACAATTACAATATATAAAGATAGCAGGATTCTATGTGAGCATGGAGATTATATAAAAATAATGACACTCAAGAGAACACAGGAGGAAAACATTTGAGTTCAGATAATAGATACATTAAAGGCATATATTTAGGAAAATGTTTGAAATATGAGTAAAAGAAGGCTTACTTTGATTTGTTGAGAAAAATAACAACCAAATACACATTTTAAGAGTGAACACAGTTCTTTTGCATACTAATAGTTTTATATACTGTTTGATTTATATCTGTGGCCTTGATTTCTTACTTAGGCCAAGTGTAAGTAATGAAAACAAAGAAAGTTCTCAATATTCCCATCTGGGATGGCATTTCCTCAGTATATAACAAATTACGGCTAGAATGATAAGAAATTTACATCTGCGCATGCTAAATTCACAACGGATTTAAGCCATGTTAGTGGGGATACTGACTATGTCTGCACTAGGGTACATACAACTGGAATTCAAAGGAGTCATATAGTCATTACCATATAGGTGTTATTTAAAGTGAAAAAGACCACATTAAAAATGACTATAGAAAGAGAAATAGAAGGATTCTGAAGCCTAATCCCTACAGATTTCAACCTTTAGAAGTCTAACAGAGATTTAAAAATGGGGGAAAAATGAAGACTTAACAACTTGTCAAGCAATGTGCTAAGGAATCTTTAAATACTTCTAATTGGACAGTTTGGATTATTTATAGTTGAATGTGATTGCTATTCTTTCACTCATATATACAAATATGTTATCTCTGCCCATACACATAGTTTTCTTATTTCTAAAGATCTTTACATAATTTGCTTTTTGCTTTTGCCTGTGGCTGGTCTCAATTTCATGTTGAATATATGGACTTAAGTTGTGATGACAACTTTCAATTATGTTTATGCCCTATAGATAACCTTTTCTCTTTTTGGTTCTAATGATCTTTGAAAAGCTAAGGACTAAAGGGAAGTAATTAAATAAATCAGTGTTTTTCCTGATTGTTTTGTTGGATGTTTTTAAACAGAACTTGATAGTTTCTATTTATTTTCACATTTGGGGATATTTTAAAAATTTAATAGAATACTATTGGTTACTAACGAAACATTTGAGCAAGAAGTTTTTCCACTTTCCCCATTTTTAAAACCACTTGATTAATGCCATCATGATTTACGGTTATGATATAATTACTATAGGGGATGGGTGAGTAACTTTTAATATTTTAATGTTATTGCTTGCTCTTTATTTTTTTTAACTGAACTCAGCGTGGGAAGGAAGAGATTTAAACATGAAGCCAATTACTTCTCTATTCCTTTCACCAGAGAAAGTTTAAATTGGGATTAATGAGTGCTTAGAGGCACTTTTTAAAAAACACTTCTGTGAGGTAAAACGGATATGCCCCAAAATGCACACATTTTGAGTACATTATGAATTTTGACAAATTTATAGATTTGCGAAACCTTCACCGCACCAAGAAAATGAACATTTCCTCTACACCCAAAGGTTCCTGATACCGCCTTGTAACCCATTTTTCCCCTCAACACCATCCATAGAGAAATGAATCTTCTGTGCTCCATTCCAACTCTACCAGGGCAGTGTTATTGGGTGTTAATATTGACACATATGTGGCATGTATTTTCATCAACATTAATTTCATATACAATCTGAAATTGAGAATAAGTAATCCAGGTGAAGGTTCCCATGGCAAAAGTGAGAAAACCAGAGCCCATTCATTGTCTTCATTCATTTATTTAGTTACGTTTACTGAAATAAACACTGTTGTCAGGCACTGTGCTTGGTGCTGCAACTACAAAGAGGGAGCATGACCAGACAGAAAACAATAGTTCTGTGTGGAAATTTCATGTTTAAGACATTTTTGAAGTATCCAAGTGACAATGTTAGCATAAGGAGTAAGACACATAGGCAGTGTGCTAGAGCTGGTTATGTAGAACATAAAATTTTCTCAGCTCAGAGCCTGATAGACATGATACGAACATGGGGTTTAGAATCATATGTAACATAATTAAGACTAGTTCATCCCTGGTGCAAGATTGGTACTTTTTTCCCACTATATCCATGTTATACATCATTAAATGACTACACCTATTTTTTTTTTTTGCAGTCAAAAATCTTTGTAACATAGTGTTCCAAGAAGAGAGAGGCAATTGATAATACATCTGCAAAAAGTGAAAAGGCCAACAAAAAATAATAGGAATTTAGGATTATGTTAGAAATCTGGGGTGAGAAAGATGCAACATGCAGGATCCAATCACCAAAATCAGAATCATGAGAAAGGTGGTCCTGAAGGAAGAGAGGACGTAGGAATATAATATTCAAAGCCCATAATCAGAGCCTCATAAGGCATTAGGGCAAGATGTCCAACATCAAGAAATGTACAATTATCTTAATAAACAGTTGTTTTCAATCATCTTTGTAGGCTAATAGTTGTGAGCATAGTTTGATACAAGGTTCTTAGATTTTGATATGTAGATGTCATAGATTAATTTTTTTCAATAATTGTGCCTTTAAATTGTCTATTCTTCTTTTATGGAAAAACTAAAATCTAAGTACTCTACTTACAATGGAGTTTGCATAATCACAGAAAAAATTTAAGAAAATATTTTTCAGTTTATTATATGTGCCACATATAAGGAACTTGGGCTATGATCTGCCAAAAAAGAAAGGAAAGAAAAGAAAGAATGCAACAAACTACTACTTCTTTAATTTTTCCTTTTTTTTTTTGAACTGAGTATTTCTCAGTGGAATAAGCTAGGCAACGATGTTGCCTCTATACCACCCAGTTCTCTCTGAAGCTATTTCCAAAAGAAATTTGTATCTGCATAGTCTTTCTGAAGCAATGCAGTTGTTTCTCAAATATCCAGTATATTTTATTTGTCTATTTTTTTTATCCAGTGTTCCTGGTTTTACTCTTGGGATAAAAATTATTTCCCTAATCCATGTTTGCAAGTACTTGATATTTATAGATAGATTTTATGTCCCCAGATAGACTTTGTTCACTCCAGCTCATAAAATTGGAGGTATTTTAATCCTTCTCATTAGTCTGTCTGTGCACTCTCCTAATCTCTCATATTGCTTTTGCTGTGGTCTCTTGGTTTTCATTTATCTATGTGTTCGTAGGATTGGAATATCTATAACTACATGTATTCAAGCAGGTGAGTTCACATCAAATATGAAGACAAATCATTATTCTCATGCCTGTCAAGTTGATAAAAGTCACACAGATTGAAAAAAAGAAAGCTCTTATATTTTAATTATTCTCCAACATTTTACTATTATGAAGCATTTATATAGCATTTTATTTACACAACACCAAATTGATTTTTTTATGTATATACTCTATACTTTCATCTATTGGCTTAACTACTTCTTGGTAATGTTTTAAATCCTCCAGGGCCCACTTCTGAAATTAAGTCAGATGGCAAAATTCTAAAATAGTTATTATTTCTGAAATTCATTAAATATTTGAACTCCTTCTCTGTTATTACTGTTAATATTGTCTCATTGTTCATTGAAAGATGTAGCAGCTACTCTACACATCAGTTGTGACAGTTGTGATGAGGTCACAGAATGGATACAAATACTGCTGGGTAAATTCCTTTTTTTAAGACAGGGATCCCTTTTTTTAGGTAAAAATCTATTTTCTAAAAAAATCAGCATATGAAAATCGATTGATTTTAAATTATGAAATCACTCGTATGTGGAATATAAAAAAAGAAATAAAGAGGACACTAATGAACTCATCCACAAAACAGAAACAGAATTACAGACGCAGTAAACAGTCTATGGTTACTGGGGGTGGGAAGGGATACATTTGAGAGTTTGAGATTTGCAAATGTTAGCCACTCTATGTAAAAATAGAGTGAAAAAACAAATTTCTTCTATAGCACAGGGAACCATATTCAACATCTTGTAATAAACTCTAATAGAAAAGAATATGAAACTGACAACCAAAAAAGTTTACGTGTGTAATCATGGTATTGAGATTTTAACTTGCAATATTTTTGTTGTTGTTACACTATCGTCAAGTAAATCTTTTTAAAACATTAATACATAGGTCATGACAAACAATAAATGGTATTTAGGCTTAAAATGAGAACCTGCCAGCCTGCCCCTTTATGTTACAATGATATTAAATAATTCTGCCAGTTGATATCAGTTTTATCTCAGACATTCCACTTTGTATTAAACTCTGGTCAGTTTATTTCCCATCTGTTGTTAAATTGAGAATTAATGGACACATAGCACTGACTATGCATAAAACCAAGTCAAGCTTTTTTTTGAAAAGAAAATTTAACTTTTGTTGACAAATCATGCTCTCTATGATTATTAACCAATACAGAAAAAAAAAATTGTAACAGAAAGCAAAACTGTATTTTTTATAAGTCTATAAAAATTAGGTCTCGAGATCAAACAGCAATCAAATTGAGGTGCCCAGGAAAAAATCAGAAGTATTTACAAGAAGAAAGAATTTTCCACTCATAACTTTGGGAAAGGCAGGAGATAGAGAGGTGGGTTTGAGGAGTTAAAAAATGGAGAGAGACCACCACCAGGTCCCTTCACCTAACCAGCTCCAACATTAGAAAAGATATTCAAGGACATTTCAAAGTTTATATAGGGGTGTTGTAACTAATGTAATTTTCAATTTTTATTGCAATATCTCACATTATACTGTTATACATATGAAGGCTCAGAAAACCAGGAATATCAGAATAAATAACCTAATACTTGACTATAAGAATAAAAGGCAGATAGAACTGAAATGAGAAGAAAATCACCTGGCTCTTCCTTTTGGAATCCTAATGCTCTGCCTTGTGAAACTGACTGGAGGGAAGAAGATGTGCCACGTCTCCTCCTGTGGACGCGCTCTTACTCAGTCCTGCAGGAAATAAACACATTTCCAAAACTTCCAGGACAACTGACTTTTTCTTTTTGTTTTTTGTTTTTGCTTGTTTGTTTTGGGGGAGGTTTCATTTTGTTTGTCTTTAAACCAAGGGTACTAGACAAAGAAAGTCAGGTTTCTGGTGTTTCTGGGGCCTCCTATTTGAGTATGTCTCTGATTCTCCCAGAAGTAAATCAACTTTCCCTAAGTCCTAAGAAAAAGTTTTCAGTGTCTTGGAATTCCCTAATTGTTTTACCTAGTGCTGGGATTCAGGGCTGGTCACCCCGAAATAGGCCTCAATGGCATATTGATCGTTTTGAATTCAAGTTACTTAAGAAAGGGCCAGTCAAGAGGGACACTTTGACCCTCCTCTCTGTATCCTTGAAAGCAGGAAATAAATTTCCATGTAAAAGGTGGTGGACACCCTTAACTCCAGAGATCTGGGCTGAGAAGCCTGTAGAGATAAATCTTGTTACTTCTTTAATTTACTACCCCAAGACCAAACTCTGTTTAGATTCTTTGCTAATTAATTACCCAAAACCTAAGTTTCTTTATCCTGTCAATCCCTCACCAATGTATTGTTTTTTTCTGTCTAAAAGGTATAAAAGCTGTCTGCTTTAGCTACTTCTTAGGTCCTTTTTCTATTGAGATCTTCATGCCCATGAATTAAAATCTGTCTCTTTTTCTCTTGTTAAACTATCTTATGACAGTTTTATTATTCGTCCAACCACAAGAACTTAGGAGGGGTCAAGGGGGAAATTTCCCCTTCCCAGACAACAGTAACAAATAATGCACCCTACTACAATAACGTCATGTTGTTAAAATGGCTAATGTGTAAAACTACATGGAAATCAGTGATTAACAATAAACTTCCCTTAAGAATAGCAATGACTTACAGAAAATGATGAAGAACTTGCTTAACCATTCCAACACTCCAAAAACGCTTTCGCATTGTTCAGAGGAAGACTGCTATTTAACTGCTCTTTATAGTATGTAATAACACTGTCCGCATCAAAGGTCCCTTCGATGATACCATAATTATTAACAGTTAGGTAATGAATAGTCACGGTGTATAGAAAATGTCTCAAAATACTTGAGATTTTATCTACTTTTGTGAGGTTGTATATTGCAAATGTCAATAATGGTGATAGCAATTTCAGATACATGTATTTTTCTTCCATTTTTGTCTCAGTTGAAAGTCTGTTGAAACCTCACTGAATCTACTCTGCCATTCTCTACTGGCTGTATGGTAATCAGACCTGGGTAGGACTCAAATAATACTCATTCTCTTCTCTGTATGGCTCAGAGTTAACTATAACACTTCTCTCCAAAGATGCACATTTTCCTTGCTTTAAGATAAAAGCTGTATTCATACACAAAAAAAAGTACAATGAGATTTTTGAAGATTTTTTTAATACATACCTATTTTTATTTCAAATGCTAACTTTATAAAATCCTAAATATAGGAATAAATTGGGAGTTCGAGATTTGCAGATACTAACTAAATAAACAACGAGTTTCTTCTGTATAGCACAGGGAACTATATCAATATCTTGTAGTAACCTATAATGAAAATTAATATGAAAAGGAATATATGTATGTACATGTATGATTGAATCATTATGCTATCCATCAGAGATTGACACAAAATTGTAAACTGACTGTACTTCAATTTAAAAAAGGAAAAAAATCCTCAATATTTTTCTGATAACATTTATTTCATTCCTGTGAATTATTTTTCTTTTTTTCTTGTTTTTTCTCTCTTCTAACATTCTCTAAGCTCCTTCCTCTCTTTTTCCTTCTCTTTTTTTCCTTCTCTTTTTTCCTTCTCTCCTCCCCTTTCTCTTGTTCCCTTCCTTCTTTCCATTTGTCTTTCTTTTCTTCCATTTCCTTTATTTTCTTCCTCTTTATTTACAGAGAGATATTTATATCTTTGGTAGTCTTTTCAGAAGTATTGAGCTCAAAAATTATATTTTCTCCTTTATCTAACTGATATTGTGTGCATACAATTTTTTCCTGGTTAGAAGAAATGCAGTCAGTCACAGTAAATAACTACCTTAATTCTTTAAGGTTAATTATTGATAATTTTTTAAAAAGTAACTGGATGACTATATATTGCTTATGATAAATTATCTTACTAATAGTCAAAATCTAGCTCAACTGGGTCCATTTACAAATTATAAATTTACAAAGCATTTAAAACTTAATTTAAGTGCATTTTTGTTCTCAAAAGGATTTTGATTAGTTTTAGAATTTCAGTAAAGACAACAGATGTACTTTAAGCAAGAGATAAATCTACATAAATTCAAAAAAGCAAAGTCCTTTGGAGTTTCATTTGTTTATCTTTCTTGTTTCCCACTTTTGTCAGTATTTTACCAGCACTGTACAAAAAAATATATGCATATGCAGATGCTGAAATGGCATAAATTCTAATATTTAAAGAATAGATGGACAGACTAAATGTGATCATTTACAACGTATGACTAGTTCATCCATAAACTCACATTACCCAGCAGCATATATACTCCATGTAACATATACAGATATATATATGTGTATTCTAAAATATGTAATTCTTCATCATCATAAAAATTATGAGAATGTTCACAGATTACCTCAAGATCTCCCATCACTGTGGGATGCTAAAGATACAATGATGTTAAAGAAAAACAAAAACAAATATATTGGTCATTTTTTCCCTCAGTTCCTCCCAACGAACTTTCCTCTCTGCTCCTATTCCAGCTCCCAGTGGGCAAGATGCAAATGGGTATTTGGGACTAACTGGAGGAGTTGAACTAGAAGCTGAGGGGTGTTTCTTTCTGTCTTTATATTTAGTCACATTTCAAATGCTTAAGTTTGATTTTCAAAGCTGGAACAAACCATACTTTTCAGCAGAATATTACTTGCCACTAATTCCCTGAGAACAGCTAGGTTTTCTCTGAAGTCACCTATGTCTTTGTTTTGCCCTTATAAACAAATGCTTTGCAGTATCTTCTCCCTGTCACCCATACTCCTCCAGAATCTTAAATGCTTTTGTTGTGTTCTCGCTCTCACAGGAGACTTGTAAACACTTGACATTTCAGAGGAGTGATAGGACTTTGCAGATTTTCCCCAAAACATTGTTTTAAAACAAGCATTCAATATTTTATTATTTCAGCTCACTCATCTTTCCTAAAAACAAGTACATAAGTATGTGCTCCTAAGACAAAAATTAGAAGTTTGTAGTTAAAATAGATTAAATTATGTAATAGTTATGAATAAATTAGGAAATAAATACAAAAGAACTGACTGATAGACATAGTTGGGAGCATTTGAGTAAATTAAATCCTAATGGTTTTTCACTGTATTTTATTCAGTTTCAATCCTAATGTTAACTCAATGTTTAGAACATAGAACATATTTCATATAACATTTTTAACTAACAAATACTAATAAAATCTACCACTATGAAGTAAATTATCAAAGAAATTTTGAGTGAATAATATGTTTTGGCTGTTTCTTCACTTGAATAGCCATTTGGTGATTTATAAAAATACACACCCGTATCATCCATTTATATTTTTATTAATTACTTGATTAATTTTAGAGTGTTAGATTACATGTGTGTATAGAGAGAAAAGAGAAAGTTTTGTATGTATGTGTATACATATACATTTATAATATCCATTTAGCCATTACATTTATGTTATATAAGTATATAACATATTTGTTATATAAGTGCATATATGCCTATTATATATACAGCATGTATCCATATAACATATATATAAATATACAGTCAACCCTTGAACAACACAGGAGCTAGGGGTGTCGAATTTCCACACGGTTGAAAATATGAGTATAACTTATAATTGGCCCTCAGTATGTGCAATTCATCCATATCCATGGTTGACATCCACAGGTTCGCATCACAGACCTGAAGTAAATTACAGATTCAACCAATAATGCATCTTGCAGTACTGTAGTATTTGCTGTTTAAAAAATCCACATAAAAGTGAACTCATAAGTTCAAATTCATGTCACTCATGGGTCAACATCCATAAATATATAGAGATGTATATTTACATGTTAATATTATATATGTGTGTGTACATATACATACACATTAATATTTATTTGTTATACATAAAAATATAAGCTTTGTGTGAGAAAATCAACATATATGCATTTTTCAGATTCATTAAAGAAAGAAGATTGACACCAAAAACTATTTTTCCCTTGGTAGATTTCTTTTTTTTCTCTACATAGAGAATTCTGTTTTTCTATTAGCTTATTAGAACCTGCATCACCATCCTGGATCACCTAGACTAGTGCCTTTTCAAAGTTTAATTAAGATGTCTTCTTCAATTGTAGTTTTCAATTGTTGCTTTACTACATTATATTGTTTTTGCCCTTAAGAGTTTCAAGTTTTAACGTTTTGAAATATTGTTTTCTGCTGCCTGTATCTATCACATTTTTACTTGTTCTTCCCATTTCTTTCTGTATTCCTGGGATTTTTGTCTTTTTTTTTTTTAATTCTCCAACAGAATTTTATTTCTGGATACTGAAATTTGGTTTTGACATAATTTTTGATTTGATATAAATTTTATTATTTTTTAAATATATTTTTATTGAAGTACAGCCAGTTTACAATGTTGTATTAATTTCTGGTGTACAGCAAAATACTTCACTCACATAGGAACACACATTCATTCCTTCTAATATTCTTCTTCAGAAGATGAGACTGACGAGGGCTTAATCTCTAGAATATATAAACAGTTCATACAACTTAATAACAAAAAAAAAAACCCAATCCAAAAATGGGTGGAAGACCTAAACAATCAATCCTCCAATGAAGACATATGAATAGCCAATATAGGCACCTGAAAAAATGCTCAATATTGCTAATTATCAGAGAAATGCAAATCAAACAGCAATGAGGTATCACCTCACACCATTTAGAATGATCATCATTCAAAAGTCCACAAATGACAAATGCTGGACAGGGTATGGAGAAAAGAGGACCCTTCTCTACTGTTGGTACAGCCATTATGGAAAACTGTCATATATATTTTAGATGTCCTCGAGCTAGCCTTTACTTCTGAGATTGCTTTGTCACTTCTTCAATTTTTGTCTGATCTCAGGAAGCTCAAATCTAACATTTCCATGATTTTTTCCCCTTTATTTATATTGTGGTTTTGAATCTCTTGCTTTCTTTCAAGTAAGTAATTTCTTAATTATATTTTTATATTGATATTATGAATGTCACACTCAATTGTCTCCATTTTTAATTTTTGAGGGTAAGTGTTTTAACCTGCTGAAAGTTTTAATTGTCTTTTTTTGTTGCTACTGTTATTTGTTTTTTATATGAACTTTATACACACTTAGTTTTTCTTGTAATTAGATTCATGTGCATTATGCCAGAGATAAACCTAAAGCAAATTGAATCAGAGAAGCTAAAATAAAATAATCAAAAAATATTTGCCAAATACAAACAAAAAGAAAACAGAGGTTTATCAAGCAAGATAGAATTTAGCCTCCAAAAATTAAATGAGATAGATTTATAGTTTGAAAGTTTGCAATTTATAGTGGTTGTATAATAGCTCCAAATATCTAGCCTATTAATAATACAGCAGCAAAATTTCTAAAGTTGAAACTACAGGGAATAAAAGAGGAAATAGAGAGGCATTAAAAAAACACCCATAATAAGAGTTTTAACTCATTACTCTAAACCCAAAATATTTCATGTGGAAAAAACTTGAGTACAGAGAAGATCTAACCTAAACAAGATAACTAATAAGGTATTGATATATCTGTTTACTCATTCATAATGTACATTTCCTCATTGGTAATGTAGAAAAAAGCACTTCTTTTCAATTGCAAGAGAAAGAGTTTAAACAGAAAAAGTAAAATGAACAAGTAGAAATAATACAGAAGTTGACATTTGATTACAGTACATCATCTTTCTGGATGTAACCTGCCAATGCATTAAGTATCTTTAACTTATGTATATGAAAGAGATTGATTTATAATCTTCCATTATTGTAATGTGCTTGTCAGCTTTTGGCTTCAAGGATATGTTGGTCTAACAATTGTTAAGAAATACTGTCTTTCTCTGCATTCCTTGGAAAACTTTGTTCAAGATAAATGTTCCTTCTTCTTACATTGGGAACATTCACTGCTGGATCCAACTAAGACAGAAGTTTCTTTTGTAGGAATGTTTTTAATAATACATTCAATTACCTTAATAAATATTGGACTATTCAAAATTTTTATTTCTTTGTGCCAGATAATATTATTGTTTCCCCAAGGAATTTATGTATTTGCTCTAAGTTATGAAATTCCTTGGCATACACTTGTTCACAGTTATCATCTTATTCATTTTTTTGCTAGTAGAATGCCTAATAATATCCCTTTCATCATTTCTAGGTTTGGTTAATCACATTTTTCTCATTCTTTATAAAAAATTATAGTAGTCTTCTCAAAGAATCAACTTTTGACTTTGTTAATTTTCTCTGTGGTTTATTTCATTTACTTCTCCTATTGTCAAGGTTTTCTGCCTCATATCTGTTTTCCTAGGGAGGGGATTTGCTCTTTGTTTTCTAGCTCATGAGTTGGAAGTGCTAAGGTTAGCTAATTTCAAACCATAAGTTATCTTCTAATATACACCCTAAAGTTATAAATATCACTTGGAGATCTCCTTTAATTACAACCCACAAGTGTGTGCTTCCTTATTCTCATTATTAATCATTTTAAAATATAATTGACTGGATTAGTGATCTCAGCCTGTATTTTAAACGTTTTCTTTAATATTTCAATTATTTTTGAAGTGTATTGTTTTTAAAGAATCTCTAGATACATTTTTCTACTTATCCTTTGATTAATAATTTCCAAGTTAAATTCACAGTAGTCCAAGAATAGGCTTTGAATATTTTCAAAATGTATTTATTGAGGCTTCTGTAAGGCTCAGGGTTTACCGATTATGTAATTGTTACATGGATACCTGACAAAATTTTGTGAACTCTTTAATCGTTAGAGGCAAGTTTCTCTATATGCAACTTTGATCAAATTTTTTAACTGTAACAATTTCCTATTGGATTTACTCCTTTATTTTTAAGTTACCCCTCTTTATCACTAGCAATGCTACTTTCCTTAAAGCTAATGCTTTATATTAGCATAGCTATATCAGTTTTTTGATTTGTTGTGATATTTTGCATGTTACACTTATAAACAGCATATGGATGTTTTTATTTAAATTGAGTCTGGCTATCTTAGTCCCAATATTTAGTTTATTTGTCTTTATAATAATTACTGAAATAGTTAGGTTTTAATATGTCATCTAACTGTTTTCAATTAGGCTCATTTGTTTCTTGTTTTATTCTGTTTTGTTTTAATTTAATTCCTTCCGAGTTTCTTTGAATGAATCAAAAGATTCATTTCATGTTTTCTACATTTGACTTATTAGTTACCTTCTTTCAGTGTTCTTTTTGTGGTTATACTACATATTATAACCATTATTTTTAGTTATTATATTGGATATAAGTTATTATCTTTGCCACCTCCTGCAACATTGCTAGAGGTCACTTAAGACATATTTTCTCCATTTTAGATTTTATGTTATTGCTTACATTCACTTTAATTCTATGAACATTTTAAACTCACAGAGGTATTACACTTACTGTTTTAAATTGTCAATATTCATGTGGAATTTTCTGGCTGTTTACCATTTTCAGTGATTTTTATTCCCTATTAACAGTTTTTGTTTTCTTTTGTTGTCATTTTTTTTTCAGATGGGGGAGAACTCAACATACAGATGTCCACTAAAAGCAAAAGTTGGAGCTAGCAACATAGAACTAAAAAAAAAAAAAAAAAAGATTTAAAATATACTTTAAAAAACCCCCAGTCTGTGCAGGAGCTGTCTGCCTTCCCACATCCAGGTTTATACTCCATGATTGGTATCTATAAGGAAATTGCTGCTAAGGACTTAAAGCAAATTTTTATCCTCAGCACAAGTGGGGAAAAACAAAACAAAACAAAACAAAAAGAGAAGTAGTTAAATACATTGTATTCATTATTTCATGCTGTTTCTAAACAGAAACTAACATTGAATTTTAGTGCCTCAGTGAGTCACAGTAAAACACACACAAAAAAAGATCCAGTGAATGCTTAGTCATCCCCTATCAATTATCACAGTAATTTCTAAACCATCACCTTAATTCCACATTAATTATTTATGATGCTAATTTAAGGGGAAGTATTCTATAATTTACAACTTCTTACTACCATCCTCCAACTTAAAGAAACAAATAATATTAATTCTTAATGTATGTAAATAACTGACTTACTGGATAGCATATGTTTTAACCTGTGTCCTCTAGAAAGCGTATTTGAAAGGTACAAGTTTAGCACAATGATGGGGGAGAAGAAAAGGGAAATGAGACAAGGAAAGATTTGAAGCAACATGATGCTCACCTTGTTGGCACCTGCCTCACTGATGTCTAGGAACAAACAGCAGATTTCTCAGCAGTTGTGCTTACTCAGCATGGAAGACTTTTCTTGAAGGACTGCAAGGAACTTATGTCTGGCTGTCTCCTGTCTGACATTTCTTTTGGGTTAAATTTCTGTCCGTGGTAAACAAACTTCCCTACGCTTCCAGGTTGTAATATTCAGAATCTCTGCTCTTGTGAAGGAAGCCCTCCCTCTTCCACCCTTCACGGTGTGGTTCTTCATCTAACTAGGAAAGTGGAGAGAAGGAGGGAGGCAGTCAAGAGAGACTCGCTTGTTTCCCAGTTTTCTGAGTTTAGAAGTTCTTAAGTATTATGAATTAAGTCTCACAACTAGCCTATAGGGTAGGCGATGAATTTTGTCCAGTTTTACAAATGTGTAAAACATCATCTTCAAGGTCATATGGCTCAAAGTGTTATAGGCATAAAATTCAGATTCAATATGACAGCCCCAAGTGTCCACAGTTTGAAGATTATATGCAATCACAAGGTCAGTAATAAATTATTGTTCTTTAATTAAACAAAAGGAATGTTTCTTCAATTAAATAGTTTTATAGTGCTATTCAGGCAGCCTGTGGAACGTCTTAACAGTGTGGATTGTTTTATACCATTTTGAAAGAATGAGTAACTTTTTAATAAAATGTTGCCCTTGCGGCACTTGAATGTATAATATACGGGAAATTTACTGGATTTAATTTGGTATCGGTTAGATGAAAGTTATAGTTAACTTTGTAAGGGAATCTATACAATTATCTAGGAACATAAATAGTTCTTGATGCCCAGTACTTTTTCTTCCCAATAAAAAGTATTACTTATTTAAGGAAAGGAATCTAATAAATACTTGTTGCTGAGCCAGATTTTCCTCTGCATTTCACAGTCATAACGAGCTTCTCCAAGATTTTGCCCCATAAATGAAGCACGCACTGAACTTCAAGGTTGAGTTATGATCCAACAGCCTCTGAATGGAACCATGCCGTGATGTATATGAGACAGCAGATAATCAGAAGTCATTTCTCAGTGTTCTGGACATCCTTTCTGTGCTCTTTAAATGGACTTAAACCACCTCTGCAAACCACACTGTAGTGATACAGCCTAGGCAATGTGATACAATACAAGGTTATGATTCCACTTTTCCTGTCAAACCAAATATTTTATTCCTAAGAAGCTAATTAAATTCTATTCTCTTGTTTTAAGTAACTAGAATACAGCGAATTGAAAGAAAACAATTATTTTATAATGCTTTTTGTTTGTGCAAATAAATCAATGTTGGAATAGTCAGTTAAATGAAGGTTCCTGAATAGAACTTTGAGTGTATTTCAAATGACCAGTTTTGCCAATAAGGACCAGTAATCAAACAATGATTATAGAGATATGTAAACATAAAGATGGTCTCTACACCTATATTTTGCTTCTCATACTTTCATTGGTTCTATTTATCTTTTTCAGATGTTTACATATTTATTTTTAAATGAAATAATTATCTTGCTCAGATTTTAGGTTTACCTTTTCATTGTGAGTGTACTTGTGTGTGCATGCACATTGGAATCATCCAAGGATTACGAAGGATAAATAAATGGAAGATATGGACCTTGAGCTATGAAACTTTACCTCTTTTGGCTTTCAAAAATTGTGACAATCAATTTGAGTGATTTTGTTCATAATTATCCTTTTAAATGAGACATTGT
This sequence comes from Vicugna pacos, assembly GCF_048564905.1. Classification (NCBI taxonomy): domain Eukaryota; kingdom Metazoa; phylum Chordata; class Mammalia; order Artiodactyla; family Camelidae; genus Vicugna; species Vicugna pacos. The sequence continues at coordinate 495,012 of NC_133011.1, forward strand.
AACATTAATTTAAGTCTATTTCTTGAAAAGCTGTATCACTGGAAAAAATGAAGTTGGGTGATCTACAGAGTTAAAATTTTCTCCCAGTAAGCTAAATTGGATTTACTTCTTTTTCAAAAGGCTGTATTATACAAAGAAGAGGCTATTCCTCCTTACTGAGATTTCTTGCATTTTGCTATGTTCTAAGCACCAGATAAGCTTTACCAATTACAACCTGCTGTTCAGCACTTAAAGTACAATGGGTCAACTCTAAAACAGACAAAAGAGCAGCTATATAAAGTTTGACAGTATATCTTTATCTTCAAATGAAACAGATATATTCTCTAATTAAACTTTTTCACGGTTTGGTCTAGTATGTTACCGTCTTTTTTGAAACTTTAAAATTTTTCTTACCTATATTGGCATTTTTCTTTACAAGTATAGGTTATGAGAAAATCCCTGATTTTGTTGGCCTAAATTGAAAAAGGGAGAATATCATTTTTGATCTCATGGAACCCAGAGAAGCTCAATAATTTGCTTTTCCTAGGAAAAATAATATTCCTCTATAACATAGTGGGTATATGTGAGGTATCTGAAATCAAATTATGTGCATTTGTGCGTCTGAGTTTGAGTTTCCGAAAGCTTAGTGTCTCAGTTTTCTTATCTGCAAAATAATAATAATAATCACTTCAAAATAGTGTTTATAGCAAAAAATGTTTGAGTATATTATTGAATACTTATTCTGTATTCAATACAAAGTAATACATTATATTAGTATTATTTTATTATGTAGATATCAATTTTTAATTGACTAGAGCCATGTCATTAAAGATAGCTTAAAATTCTGATTGAGGCTAAGTAACCTGGAATGGATTAACCTCAGAAAAGCATAGGAGAGAACTGAAAGCCAGGATCTGAGTCCTGGAACATGCTCATCTCTGCAAAAGGAGTTATTTGTTGATAACTGTCAGTTATCTTCAGAAGTGAAACACAAAGCTCATCGGGATTGGGTCTAGGTTGCATCAGAAACAAGTGGGCAAAAAACAGGACCAGTAGGTGGAACAGCAGCCATCAGAAATGGATTTTTATTCTAATCCTCACCCACAGCAGCTCAGTGCAGTCAACTCCGCCCTTTAACCAGTTAAGAGGGAGTAGGCTAGTTCATCAATCCAATGACAACATCTACAGATAATTGAGGATATTTTCTGTATTAAGAAACAATGTCATTTGCATCCATCAAGAGTGATACATAATCTAGAAATTCCTTTCCATTAATATAAGCATATTATAACTATAGAGGCAAAAATTAATTACGTAAAATAAAGGCAATGTCCTTAGTCAACAATCCAGACTTCAGGACAGTGAGTTTCCAAGTAATTTACTCCTTAATTTATTCTAAATATTAATTGACTCACTGCATGTCAAGGACTGTTCTAGGTTCCAGGGGAATTCAGATAAACAAAAAGACAAGTTCACTATGTCATAAAACTTGTACTCTGGTAAAAGGAGATGGAAAACAAACAAAAATACAATGTGATTGGTCAGTAGTGGTAAATTATATAATAAAAAAATAGGTCAATTGAGATAAAAAAATGGATGGTTACATTCAGTTAAATTTCCAGGAAAAGTGTTATTCTAGTGATATTCAATACGATACTTAATGACAAGAAATATCCAAATATGGCAAAATTTGGTATATAATAGACCAGAAAAAGGAAGCAGGACTTATAAAGGCCTGGCAGAATGGAATTTGGTAATTGCAGAACTAGAAAGTAGGCCGATGTGATTGCATGTCAGGATATTGGAGGATTTCAGAAAATGATGTCAACCAATAGGGCCTCAAGTTAATGTCAAACTTTTTAGAATATTCTAAGATAATGGGAATCCATTGAGGGTTTAAACAAGGTATCTTCAGGTTCTGAGTATCTATGGGAATATCATTCTGGTTGAAGACAGGAAATGAATGAATTCATGTATGGAGAATGAAAGGAAAGGGCACAAATTCTGAAGAATGGACTTAGGATAAAATGTTACTCTATCCTGGAAGAGATCTAATGGATGGATTTATTAAAAGTGGTAGTAATAGAGAGAGGGGCATTGTGATATATTTTGTAAATGAGGTCACTAAAATTTGCCAATAGTTTGGATATAAACAGATGAGAGAAGGAAGAAAAAAAAGCATTCTTGAGAAGGTTGAATGTAAGTGTAGCGATCAAGTAATCTTTTTTTATGTTATGTTCACAATAATTATTGGAAATCCAACTGGATACATGAAGCAGAAAAGTATTACAGATAAACGCATTTGGAATTCAGGAGAGGAAGGTGCTGAGTCCATAGCTCTGAGCCTCTTCAGCAAATCAATATTATTAAAGAACGTGTTGGATAAGGTCACTCTGGGAAAAAAATTAGAGAGAGAAGACAAAGGATTACCAACCTCTGAAACAAAGATAGATCCTTCATACTTAGAAATTGACACCAGTTCCTACTAAAGTGACTATCATTATTTCCTGGTATTAACAGGAATTTTCTCATTGACTTGGCTATAACAAATTGGGTAAGAAATTACTCTTTTTCATACCAAGCTAGCACATCTACATTAAGAAAGAACAGTTCAAATCTAAAAATGTATTATGTCTAAAGGAAATACTGTATATGTAATTTAGATACAGATTTACTTGTGAGCAACAGAAAAAAATCTCAAAAATTACACTGGCATAATGACAAAAAGTGTCTCCAGGAACTCAGTTTATTACTCAGCTTTATCCAGAGTCTGGAATTTAGTCCCACATTCCAGAGAAGCATCTGTGCTCAAGGTAATAAGATGGAAAAAAGGATAAAAAATAGTAGGGTTGATGGACTATACAGTCTTTCTGAAAGAAGATTCCCATAGAACATACAGAATGATTCCATTTACATCTCATTAGCTGATTGTAGTCTCAAAGCCCCTCCAATGCGAAGAATGGAACCATGGCCTTTGTTAGAGGTGACTATATGACCAGCTAAGTGTTCACTGTCTTTAGAAAGAGTGAATGGGTACTAAAAATAATCAGGAGTCTCTGTCATTTTCATATTACTATTTAATAAAAAAGGATGATGTTGAAATATAGTATTAAAAGGAAATAATTAAATTGACAGTCATTAACTACCTCAATGAATTAGTCCCACTTTCTCAAAAACCTAAGGACTATATGCCTACTTTAATAGATATATGGAATTGTTTACATGAAAATTAAATTAATTAATGCCCACACATTATCCTGTATCCTTTTTGCAGCCCAACATAATATGAAGTTAAAGGGGAAAAACTATAAATTTTAATAATAAAGGCAACAGAAAATTAAATGGGATAATCTGAAAAGTGTTACAACAAAGTAAAATATTTCAATGAACTTAAAGTTTATGTTTAAACAGAGATGCTGTTTCAGAGATAATGTTTAACATATTACACCTCAACAATGCCAGCTACCTTCTCTTTCTGCTATTATAAGGACATATAAATCTCTGCTTATGCAAAACACTTCATGTAGATCATCTGGGGAATAACTTTAAAGAAGAAAATTGGGAGGTGTAATTTCAAAAAGTGTCCAACATCAAGTATATTTCTTCATTAAAATTTGAATTTTTTTTTCTTCTGAACATTTTAGTTCATTAATAAAGAATGGATCCACTCTCTGAAAAATCTCTTAATTTTTGCTGAAGCACTGAGTATTAAAAGTTTCTCCTTTAACCTCTCCAATTATTGAAAGTTATTGTTTCCTTGTCTGGTTCAGAGTTATAGGAGAGAAGTTCTGCTTTCACCTGAAGGAACCAAAATCAGGTCAAAGAGCTTCCTCCAAGGAAAACAGAGTAAGATAATTCTAACCAGTATTAGTTACCTCAGTGGTTAATAACAAAAATTATGTGAGCTGTCTAAATCAGTATAATAGATAAAGTTAGTGAGTTAATAAGTGACTTTGGAACATTCTTGTATAGTGGAGAAAACCTGTAAAAGAACCTTAAAAGAATACATATGAGTCCAAAAAATTGTATTGATCCATTTAGGATTTAAGACCCATTACTTATGGGATTTGGGCTTAAGGCAAATTACTTCGTGTGTTTTCCTCTTTAATATTGGTTATCCCTCTTTGTCTTCTTGTGATATTTACATATTCACTTTATAGAAGGACATTTATCTCAGGCACATTTATTTATTAAAATAGAAGAGTTTAACCGGCATAATAAATAAAATGCTACATTTGTTTATCTCTTATAAAGGCAAGTAACAGTAACAAAGGAATGAAGAGATGTCTCATGTCTGATTCTGCTATTTAAAATCTCACTAACAAAATATTTTCTATGTTATTATTATAGGAATCTCAAATTTGAAATGGACTGTAGAGATAAGTGCAGTACAACATTCTGCTTTCTCTGCTTGAGCATCACTAGTGTTCTGTGTTTTCACAGAACACAGGGAATATCCATTCTATTTTCAAACAGATGTGTAACTGTGTTCTCTAGAGTTTATTCTGCCACCTCCCCTGAAATCTTATAAACACCTTGGTTTAGCTCTCTAGAGTCACAAAAATTATTGGTCATCATTCTTCTACGCATCAGATGCTAAGGATATTAGCAAAAGTTTCATGTCCACTATCTTGTTTTTTTAGGGCCCAAAACTTTATTTTTGTTAAGAATTTTTCAGATTGTCTTTTTTATGGGGGCCTAGAAGAAAGGCTACATTCTTCCTTCCAATGCAGCTGAGTATAGGTAAATGACAAAGTGCTAACAATTTGAATGTAAAAGAAAGCAGTCTTTGCTAAATTCAGAAGTATAAGGCCTTCTCTGCCTTCCTCTATGGCACTGGTTTCTTTTAAATGTGCTTGGAATTTGATTATAAATATATGGAGCTTATGTAAACATCCTGAGTATAAGGATGAAAGCAATATTCTAGGAAGATTTCCCTGGAAATGAAGAAGGCAACTGGTTATTGATAACTTGGACAAATAACAACCCTAATTTGAGTGACAAATCTCCAAACATTTGAGTAAGGAACCAAGCTTGGTGTTTAATGAAAACACTGTTAATCTAGGTGTTTTCTCAATTGCTGTTGAGATGTATTCTTATGGAGATGTATTTTTAATGGATACATCCTTATATAAGCTCTCATATTCCAGGTGTTTTTCCGTGAAGTATTTTGCTATACTGAAAAAATAATTATATTCACGTAAAATATTAATGTATGAATGATGATGTTTAACTGATGTTAAATTACACAGAAATAATTAGAATAATTTTAAATATTTATATTACTGACTGCATCTATTGACTCTCAATTATGAAAAAAGAGATTTAGCATACTTACACTTCTTCCCACCTTTTATCCGCATTCCTATAATTTGATTTTGTCAGGTGAATTATCAATTTATACAGTCAAGATATATCACATTTACTTTCTTTTTCCTAAATGTAATTTTAAAAATTGGTTTGCCCTAATTCAAGGTTGAATAAAGTCAAAGTTCCTCATCAATTATTTTTAAACTATAGCTTTCCACATTCCTTCATTTTTCATCTTTAGATATTTATTTGTTGTCCAGATGTAATGGTTTTCTAGTACTTTTCTCAGTAAATACTCAAGGATGGTTTTACAGACATAAGAACATTCATTGCTCTACGGCTGAATGAATTTGTTCTGACCATAATGTTATTCAGGTACCATTCCTTTACTCAAAACTTTGTTTTATTTTGAGGATATTGGAAGCCAACATCATTTTTCTGACTAGCTGCTCATCAGTTTCACAGGATATTTGTTAGTGTTAATTATTTACATAAAATTTTCCTGTAATGAATTATGCCCTTTCAATCTACAGATTCAAATCTATTTTAAGATTATTTTATTCTCGTATATTTATATCTGCTATATTATTTCAACTTGCGTTGTTCTCTGCTTCTTGCACATCAATTATGTGTAGCTCAATTCTTCTTTGTCTCCAATAATTATCCTTTCTCATTCCTGTTTTATATCTTTTTGTTGCTGTTCTGTTTTCTGTTTTGAAGTGAGGTTTCAGCCTTATGAATTGCTTGGGTCATGGAACATAAGCAGAAGTAATACATGTAACATTTGAACATGAAAAATATCCCCCAAGACGCCATGTGCAATATGCCACCTATGTTTCTCCCAACTCCAGCAAGGAGAAATAGTTTAGATGATGGATAATACATTGCCCTGGGTCCCTGAATGAGGATGAAATTCACTAAAGCTCTATGCCAACCCAAGCTGCGTATGGTTGATCTAGTAATAGTATGAACAAGTAATAAACCACTGTCCTTTTATACCAGTAAGATTTGGAAATTGTTTCTTACTGCAATATAACCTATTTCTTTCTGACTGAGCATATACAACAGTTTTTTCTTCTCATTTATCAGACTTATAGTTTCTTTCTTTGATTTTAATTATTTTTAATTATTTGTATACCTCCATCCTCTCAAGTATATTTCTCTTCTATTAAGTAAAGTTAAGAATGTCTAGATCTATGTCCAATGTATTTAAACCTTCTCTCAAATCTTCTCTATCGTTCTATTTTTCTACTTTGCTTTTGAATATTTTTTCTGGGTTTCATTCCACTAGTTTGCTCTCTTTTGTTAGTTAAATAAGCTGTTTCATTTCAAGAATTCTAATTGATTTTTCCCCCAGGTACAATATTCTTTGGAATCAAGTTTAAAATACAAATTATATTTTTTTCCAAAAATTTTTAAATTTGGCTCTGTTAGATTTATTGAGTGTTAACTTTTTTTTTAATTTAGTGACTTTCCTTTATGGAATTTGTTTTCTCTCTGATTATTTTTCTAACTTTTTAATGGCTAATTCTTGTTCACCAGTGTTTGTTCTATGTACTATTTCTGTTGAGTATGTGGGAAGGGCAGGAATATGTAGAAGTTATAACTTCCCTAAGGCATTTCCCTCATTCTTTAGTGCTGACATGGATTGGCCAACACACTTATTCGGCAGCTTCCCACTTAATAACCCTAGTGAAAGCCAGAGGGTTCAATACAGTTCTGTTGAGCTTGGTTCATATATCCCTTGAAATAGTCCTACAGCATCAACAATGTACTTTTGTTATTGATTTGAACTGTGGTTTCCCTGGTTTTGTTTCTCTGTAGAATCTGAAACTGGAAATCTTCTTTACTGACAGAAACTTCTGAAAAATTCTGACACATTGATGGCACTCTTTCTTGTTTTTCTCTGTTATTGTAGCTATAGTCTCATCTCTATGTTCTTGCTTCAACTTTCCATGGACTTGGGGGCTTGTGGGGCTCTTGGCTTTGTCTGGAATTTTTGTCTGATGTCCTAGATTTGCCTCTCAGAAGCAAAGTAATTTCTCTGGAAAATATGACTATATTTTCTAGTCTGTTGTGGTAATTTTATAGCCTGCCTATGTGCTTCAGAGGCTTACTGCCAGCTTCAGGTCATCTGTGAATTTCATTAGCATGTTTTCCATGTACCCAGCTAAATCACAGATAAAGATGCTCAACAGGATAATATTAAGAACCAAGTCCTGTGCCTCAGTTCATTCCAGGTTGACGCTGAGTCTTTAATCAATATTCTCTTGGGATTCTCATTGAGAAGTTATCAAGTGTAGTTAACCATATTATCAGGAAATTTAGAATTACCCATCAATTTCTCAAAAAAATGAAAAAAGCATTTGCCAATTGCCATGCTAAAATTATTTTACTCTATGTCTTTAGCATTTCATGCTGGCTGTCTTTATTTCACCTTCCTCCTTCTGACTGTTCTCTGCACAGGATCCAAAATAATCTTTCAAATCTGATTAACTTACAGCCCTGATCCTAATGCATCGATGTCTTTCTTACAAATCCCTCTATTATGTGACCTCTAGCTATTTCCTATCACTCTTGTAAAACACTGTCTTTCTTAAGAAATTATGTAATTGCTGATTTTCTTATATAAAATGTTTTTCCCTTACATAGGGACTTGACTTCCTCCTTCACAGTGTATAGGCTCTACTTAAATATGATATCCAAGAAGATATTTTCCCTAATTATCCTGTTTCAAAGAACATGCTCCTTCCATCACTTTTTATTTTCTTATACTGTTAAATGACGGAATGGAGGAATAAATCTTCCACCTCTACTTGCTTAGGGAAAAATAATTTTAATTAAATGAGAAATTTTAAAAATTTCATTGGCTTTTATTTGTCATTCATTGTCTTTATCAATGCTTATAAATCATCTGAATTTTTTTAATCAAAATTTTCTTGACATTAGACTGAAACTCACTCGCCCATGGTTCTGGCATTTACCTCATTTATTTTTAAGAAAATTATGTCTTTGAGCATTTCTAACCTACCAGAGCTATAAAAGAGATAAATATAATAGGTAAGGAGTAGAGTATATGTTAAAATGGTCCATCTTATACCAAGAACCACTGCATTATATGCTTACTGTGTTTCATCAGTTTCCAGTGATGATCAGTAAAGAATAAAGAGCTAGCTAGGAAGTTAGGGGCAGAACCCTAGATTGGTTCCTTGGTTAGGCTGCTTATTCATGTTATTTCAATTTTCTGCCTCAAGTTTCACAATCATTATCCTAAGAAATTTCAGAAGGTTGTAAACAAGTATAAGGGTAATAAATGTAAAATACCATAGAAGTAGTAGGCATCCAATAAAAATACATTAATGTAATTCATAAGCTGACAGAGCAAGGACAGAGCTAGGGCTCAGGTACAGGCGTTAAATGGTGGCTTTCCCACAATCTCACCTACGCTGTACTTTACTTTTTTATACCAACATTTTCTACATTTTTCTACTCTGATGATCATTTTCTTTGGAAAAAAATAGGTAAGTTTGATTTTTTTTATGTTTATATCAATACAATTCATAACATGGACCACCTGCTAACGTTTTTTAGTGGTTTCCTTTATGTGTCTTGTCGATGAAAATTTACTGCTCAGCTAAGGTCTCTTTGTTCGTAATATAAATATTGAGTGCTTTCTCTCAATTGGCATATCTGCCACATCTGGACATGATAGCAAATAAAAATAGAGATACAAATACAACAAGCCCCCACCCCTTCCACACACAGAGATTGGTTCCAGAGAGTAATGGCAGAAATTAATAGTGACCTTATAGACGTCAAGAATATAAGGATGGAGGCCCCTGTATACCTGTGTCTAACTCACCAGTCTAGCCCCTACAGAACCAAAGAGGTTATGTTAAATCACAATGGACAAGTACTAACAGCAACTGAATCTGTTATGCCACACACTGTGTCTTTGTTAGAGCATTAACAAGGGCTCAGTAAAAGGAAGGCGATGAGTGAGCCAAGTAATACATTCTTGGCTATTCCTATTACTAAAAGAACGTTTTTCTTTTGCTTTATGATTTCTGATTTTGAATTCTATTAAGAACCCCTTGCCTAAACGTAGTGAAAGCTATGGCTAGGGTTAATTATTTTTGCATTTTTCCCTATGCTGTTTGTTGGAAAGTATTCTATTCTTACAGTTTTGTACTAGGCATTGTCTGAAGATCTTTCTAAGTGCTCTAGCACTTAGATTTTAATTGGTGGCTAAGCACCTTTAGTTTTCCCTTTGTCTTTGTCTAATGCATTAATTATAATCAGAAAAAAACTAATTCCATAATATCTATGATAACTATTTATCTTATAGCTCTCAAACATCTAACACATTACATTTGCCTGTTCCTTCTCTCCTACTCGTACTCTATCCCATTCCAGATCCTAAATTATATCATAAGACAAAGAATTAGGAAGTATAAGAAAGGAAGAAATAAAACGCTGCTATTTATAAATAGCATAATTGTATAAACAGAAACTCCAAAAGAAACTGTAAATAATATATCCAAATCTATAAATAAATTCAATATGGTCACTAGAAAGAAAATAAATACTATATTAATATAGTTACATTTATATTTTATAACAAAGGGTATTTAGAAAATAAAATTAATAGTATCATTTACAACTGGATCAAGAATATAAATAATCAGAAATGCACTAAAGAAAGATGTTCAAGAACTTTCTATTAAATATTACACCATATTAATTTCCTATTGTTGATTTAGAAATTGCCACAAACTTAGTAAAATACATATTCATTATCTTACAATTCTGTAGATCAGATTTAGAAAGTGGGTTAGCAGCGCTGCATTCTTTCTGGAAGGTCTAGGAGAGAAATGTTTCCTTGCCTTTCCCAGCTTCCACAGGCTGCTCATGTTAGTAGGCTTATGCATCTGCATTGCTCCAGCCTCTGCATCTTTGTTACACCTCTTGCTTTGACTCAGACCTTCTGGCCTTCATCTTAATAATTCTTGTGATTACATGGGATCCACCCAGATAATTTAGAATAATCTCTGTCTCAAAATGCTTAACTTAATCACACCTATAATGTCCCTTTTTGCTATGTAAGATAGCATATCTACAGGTTCTAGAGTTTAGTTCGTGGACTTCTTTGTGAGGTTGTTATACTTCCTACCACAATAGAGAAAAATTAAAGAAGAAACTAATGAAGTTCTTTATATCAGACATTATGGGGAACAATTGAAGAAGGTGTAAATCTTCATGGATTAGAAATCTAAATATGGTAAAGCTGTCAGTTGCTTCTAAATCTTTTAATAGTTTCAATGCAATGTCATTTAAAATGTTAGCAATATTCTTCCTTACTGAATGGAGATGTTGATTCTGAAATTTATATGAAAATTTAAAATACGAAGTACAGCTACAATTTTAAATTGGCTTTAAAATTTTATAGCACTACATCATTGTCATGTATCAAAATTTATTATGAACTTTACCATAACTAAGACAGTGTGGTATTAGTGAAAAGATAAATAAGTAAATACATCAGTGAAATAGGACATATTAGAGATTCCAGAAATTCTCATTTATATAATATATATATGAATATAATATAGGAACAGTACCCAATGATCTCATAGGAGGCCTACAATTAATTCTTAAGCACAGTACAGAAAAAGCTAATCATAAGCATGAGATTTAAAAACAAAGGAAACTGATGTCAACAAGATGGTAGATGGGAGTTTTCCCTCATTTTCCTCTCAAAGAACACACATTTGGATTATCATCCATAGACAAGAGAGAATATCTTAGTGGAAATTTGGAAGTCTAGCACACTATTGGAGCAAAAAAAAAATTCTGAAATTGGATGCATTGAGGGAGGTAAGAGGAACAGTTTCACTTCTTTACCCATATCACCCTCTCCTAAAGCAGCATAGCTCCGTACCAAGAGAGAGCCTCACCATCCACAATGTATCCCACAAGGGTAAGTGAGCTGTCCTCCTCAGCTGCGTGGGACTCTTCCAAAGAGGTCTGCTTCCTTCTCACTCCACCCAGAGTACTAAGACTGTCTGCTCAGCTGAGGGCAGGGAGAGACCAGGAACACGGCGGCCAGGACTCAGAAATCATCAAAACGATGTTGATCCTACTAACTGCTTCATGCGCTCCATCTAGAAGACTGTTCAGAGAATGATGAAAATGCCTCACCTGTGGATCTCTCTGACTGGCCCACAGGCACCCCGATGTTCCATGCACCTCAGCCACATGACCCTAAACCCCTGTGATGGGCTCTCTGAGTGTGCCCCATGAATAAAAAGTGTGAGTCTTTGCAGACAGGTAGTAAGCACATAAAGAAAGCCAGACTAACTATGTGGTTTGGGAGAAAGCACACAACCTTGAACATTCAGTACTGTCTTAAAGAAAGAAAATGGGAGACTGTCAGCATTCAACCTGGCCTTGTAAGATTAAGAGAAGGCATTCAAGTTTAAGAATTATCCCCTCTCCCCAAGAGAGAACAAGAAGTGTGGAAGAGATAAATCCATAGAAAAGGTCTGAGAAAGCCTCAGAATCCCTATTAGGGCTGACAGGTGGGAATATTTCCCTTAGAAACCACTCACTAAAGACTGCAGGAAGTTACTGCCTCTTTAAATTCAAAGAGTGACACAAGATGAAACAAAACACAAAAAAGTCAAGAAGATATGAGATTACTACAGAAACACAATAATCTTCCAGTAACTGACCACAAAGAAATAATGATCTATAATCTGTCTGATTAAGAATTCAAAAAAATTGTTTTTAGGAAGCACAATGAGTTACAAGAAAACACAGAAAGACAATAAAGCCAAATCAGGAAAATAATACACAAGCAAGTTGAGAAGTTTAACACAGAGATAAAATCATAAAAAAGAACCACACAGAAATTCTGGAGCTAAATAATACAATAAAAGAAATTAAAAAATACAATAATGAGTAAGGAGATAGAATCAGTAATCAAAAATCCCTCAACATAGATAAGCTCAGGAACAATACAGTTTTCTTGGCAAATTCTACTAAATATTTAAAAAATTAATGCTAATCCTTCTCAAATGCTTCCCAAAAATTGAAAAGTATGAAATACTTTCAAACTCATTTTCTAAGGCCAGTGTTAAAACTCTGATACCAAAGTGAGAAAACACAACAAGGAAAAAAAAAAATCACTGGCCAATATGCCTAATGAACATACATGCAAAAAGTCTTAATAAAATATTAGAAGACAGAGTTCAACAGCACATAAAAGAATTATACATCATGATCATGCGGAATTTATCCCTGGGTTGCAAGGATGGTTCAATAAAGCAGTAAATGTGATAACACCACATAAACAGCATGATATGCATAAAAAGCATATTATTATCTCAATAGGATGACACAATTCATCCTACATTTATGATAAAATCTCTCAACAATATTTAATGTAGAATGAATATACAGTAAAATAATGAAAGTCATATAGAATTCAAGCCCACAGCTAAAATCATACTCCATGGAAAAAAGCTGAAAGCATTTCCTCTACAATGAGGAACAAGAGAAGGATGCCCATTATCACCATATCTATTTAACATAGTACTAGGAGTCCCAGCCAGAGCTAGGCAAGAAACAGAAATAAAAAGCATCCAAATTGGAAAGAAGAAGTAAAACTGTCTTTGTTTGCAGAAGATATGATCTTATCTATGGAAAACCCTAAGACCCTACCAAAACCTTTTAGAACTAATACACAGATTCAGTAAAGTTGCAGTATACAAAATTAATATACAAAAATCAGTTGCATTTCTTTAGTTACAAACTGTCAAAATATAAATTTAGAAAACAATCCATTTATAAATGAATCAACCCAATAAAATATTTAGAAATAAATTTAACCAAGGATGTGAAAGATCTGTATATTGAAAGCTGAGACATTAATGAAAAAAATTGAAGAATTCACAAACAACTTAAAAGATACCCAATGACTATAATTGTAAGAATTAATATTGTTAAAATGTCTATACTACTTAATATACTCACTCATTCAATGAAATCTCTTGAAATTCCAATGGCAGTTTTCAAAGAAATAGAAAAAAAATTCCTATAATTTGTATAAAACCACAAAAGATCCTGAATAGCCAAATAAATCTTAAGAAAGAAGAAAGCTGGGGGCATCACACTTTCCAATTTCAACCTACGGTACAAAACAATCCAAACAACATTGCACTGGTGAAGAAAACACACACATAAACTAATGGAACAGAAATAAAGGCCAGAAATAAACTCATACATACATGATCAACTAATCTGACAAGGACATCAAGAATGTACATTGGGCAAAGGATAGTTTCTCAAATAACTGGTGCTGGGAGAGCTGGATACCCACATTCAAAAGGATGAAACTGGACCTCTATCTTATATCAGTCATAAAAACTAACTCAAAATGGATTGAACACTTAACTGTAAGACATGAAACCATAAAACTCCCAGATGAAAACACAGGGGAAAAACTCCTTGACATTGGTCTTGGCAATGTTTTTTTTTTTTTTTTTTGGATATATAACACCAAAAGCACAGGCAACAGAAGTAAAAATAAACAAGTGGATCTACATCAAACTAAAAATCTTCTGCACAACAAAGGAAACCATCAACAAAATGAAAAGGCAACTTACAGAATGGGCAAAAATACATACAGACCACATATTGTATAAGAGGTTAATATCCAACAAACATAAGAAGCACAGACAGCACAGACATCATCTGATTCAAAAATGGACAATGCACTGAACAGACAATTTTCCAGATAAGAAATATAAACAGTCAACAAGTATATGAAAAGTTTTTCAGCATCATTAATCATCAGGGAAATGCAAACCAAAACCACAATTAGATATCACCTTGATGGCATTAATCAAAAAGACAAGAGATAGAAAATGTTGTGGAGAATGTAGAGAAAACTATTGGTGGGGATGTAAATTGGTACAGCTATAAAAAAATATGGAGGTTGCTCAAAAAAATAAAAACAGAACTATCACACAGTCCACCAACCCCATTTCTGCATTTATATCTGTATGTATCTGACTGAAACAAAATCATTATTTTGAAGAGGTATCTGCATTCCCATGTTTATTGTAGCATTAGTCCTAATAGCCAAGATATAGAAACTACTTCAGTGTCTATCAATGGATAAGAGAGATATGAGATAGATAGATAGATAGATAGATAGATAGATAGATAGATAGATAGATAGATAGATAGATAATAGACAGATACAATGGAATATTATTTAGTCAAGAGAAGGAAGGAAATCATTCTCTTCATGACAACATGGATGAACCTCAGGGACATTACGCAAAGACAGAGAAAGACAAATAATGTATGATCTCATTTATATGTGGAATCTAAAAAAAACAAAAATCAAAATCACAGAAAAGAAGAACAAAATAGTGCTTACTAGGAGCTGGGTGTCGGGTAAATGGGGAGACAATGGTCAAAGAGTTATAAGATGAATAAGTACTGGGGATAACGTATAGCATGGTTACTATAGTTAATAATACTTTGTTTTACACTTGAAATTTGCTAAGAGAGCAGATCATAAGCATTCTCACTGAACACACAAAAAATATAGAGTATGTGAGGTTATGAAATTGGTAATTAACCTGATTACGGTAATCATTTCACAACATATATGCATATCAAATCATTATGTTGTGCACTTTAAATACATACAAGTTTATTTATTAATAAATTGAGGTGTGTGATTATATACACCTCAATAAAGCTGGGGAAAAAGAAATAAAGTATCTTTTAAATAAAAAAGCATGTTCTCTGATTACAAGAAGATTAAACTAAAAATCAATGAAAGAATGATACATGGAAATTCCCCAATGACACAGAAATTAAATGACTCACTTCCAAATAACCCATGAATCAGAGGAAGCCACAAGAAAACTTTTAAATATTTTGAATTTATTTTAGTGATGCTAAATAATACACACTTTTATCTAAAAAAATAAAATAAACTGGTAAGTTGTTAAACACTGGTTCATTAAACAATATAATTTAAAGAGTAAAAAGGCATGATATAAAGTAAGAGAAGAAATAAATGAGCAATCAGGATGAAATGTACAGTGTGGAGAATACAGCCAATAATAATGTAATATCTTTGTATGGTGACAAAGGTGGTCAAAAGGTACAAGCTTCTGGTCATAAGATAAATAAGTACCAGAGATGTAACATACAACATGATAAATATAATTCACACTGCCATATGTTACAGATGAAAGTTAAGAGAGTATATACTAAGAGCTCTCATCACAAGGAAAAATTTTTCCTTTTATTTTGCATCTATCTATGAGATGCTAGATGGTTACTGAATTAAATGTGGTAATCATTTCATCATGCCTGTGGGTCAAACCATTATGCTGTATACCTTAAACTTACACAGTGCTGTATGCTGATTATATTTCAATAAAACTGAAATGGAACATAAAAAAAGTGGGAGAAGAATTTTGAACAGGAATTTCAACACAGTTTGGAGAAAATCTCCCAAAACATGTGAACATTTTCTCAACCACAGTAGTCATCAGATAAATCAAATTCAAGTCAGAATAACTTGAAATATTCAATAATACAGTTAACCTTAGCGACAAATAAATAAAAAGAATGAAATGCCAGGAGGAAACAAGGCTATAGAGCTTTTAGGACAGTGTTACGCTGCCCATGGAGGTATAAATTTTCTAGTCACTGGAGAAAATTGGTAGTAGCTTCTAAAGCTCACAGAGCCTTACCTGTATATCCCCGCTATTTCACTGCTGTGCACCTAGGCGGGAAGAGGCATGTGCAGCAGTGATCTGCACAGCACTGTTCACAATATTCAAAACTTGAAACAACCTTCTCATTTTTAATTCATGGGTTGCTTTTGACATTTGGATAGGATTGTCCTTATTGTATTCTAATTAGCATCTTCCAATCCACCAAAAATAGCAGCACTGTTGCCTAGTGGTTTTGACAACCAGACTATCCCCACATATTTTCAAATGGATTTTAGCAGAGAGGTACAAACCCCTCATGAACCACATTACATAAAAACAAAGAATGAATAATACTGCAGAACAATGGACACAGAAATCAGACATTTCAGAAGAGCAAGAAAATGGTTTCAGAAACTGATATTTCTTTTAGTGCATAGAAAAGGGACCTTTCTTGAAAGGATTGTGAGGAATTTCAGGAAGAAAGACTTAAACAAAGGAGGATATTGAAATTACTTCAGAAAGCAAAGTTTTAAAGTTTTTCTCTCTTGAGTTGTAATCTCATATATTTGTACAACCATTAAGTAAAAAGCTTTCACTTATATTTCCGGTGCCCCTAAAGAAATCCTGATAGGACTGAAGCAGCCTGTCTCATACCTTCTTACTGGACCTCACAGGGAGAGGGCCCATCAAACTGGCCATGCTTGGAGTAATTGGAGTTAAAAAGGCAAAAGAAGTAAGATCCAAGAAGCTCTAGGATAAAATGATAGAGGACAAACCAAAAGATGGAAACATCTCCTCACCACTGTAAATCTCAAAGTGAGAAAGTCTTCACCCAAGCAGGTGATCAACAAGAAAATGCTTTTCAGGCTCATTAAAAGAAGAGCAATAAATAGCAAGTCTCTTCTCCATCTAGGTCTGAATAGCAATGGGTCAAGGTAGAGGCTAACATATCATCTTTGCTATTAATGAAGACTGATGGGGAGGGTGGAGCTTAATTTAGCACAAAATGGATGTCCCACCTAAATCCCCAAATGAGGCAAAATTACCCAACCAGTCATTGTCATGCGGGACCCGGGCAGTCCTCTGCTGAGAGGGAACAGACAAGCACTACGCTCTCTTTCTGCCGGTAGGTGGGCTAGGTATATTGTTATTTTTCTCAAATTTATCAATAGGGCAATTTACTGTACATCCCTAGGGAGGGCTGAGTAAAAGTGAAGAGACCTAAGGGGGCTCCTTTTAGAGGAAGAAAGCATCAGGCATGGGAGGAAGGATTCCGTTACCCTTTCCTAGTTTTTTTTTTTTTTTTCCTCCCTTGACATACTGGACTTTTTGCAAGGCAGCTCACAGTTAATGAACTTTGTGACATTTCCCTGACCCAAGTGATTAGCAGTTTCTCTGCATCTGCCTTTCGGGCGTCTCCTTCTCCAAACATCTGCAAATGCTGCTTTGTGTCTCTTCCTGAGACCATCAGTATTCAGTTTAGGTTCGCCACCCAGATGTTCTGAAATGAATCAAAACAGTGTACTCATTAAACTAACACCAAGATCAGTCTATAGTGTCAGTTAGAAATTTCACTCTTGTTCTATTTTTATGCCAAATTAAGTCCAGCCGTACTATTCATCAATCTATATCAACTGCAATGAACTCAAATAACTCAAATAACATCAAGATACTTCAGTAAAAGATGTACAAGTATATTTCAACAACAAAAAACTATGCCAAAATATAGAGATATGCTGTAATTTAATACAAGTTTTCTATTACCTTTTAGAGAGAAATTCAAAGATTAAACCTCCTCGCAATGATATCAAAAATACAATGAATTAAAGTTCGAAATGAAATCCTCCTTTCCTAGTGAATTCATGATTAAAGTTCTCAAGTCTTAAATTAAATCCTAAAACCATTCTTCAAACTCTCTTAATCTCTTAATTTTTTTATTGAAAGGTTTTTGAAGCCTAGTAGGAACTGGAAATTCCTTCTCTGGAGCTGTGTGATTCCTGAAGAATCCCAGAAGTTATATTAGTTTATTTCCAAGTGTCATAAATACTGCATTTAACAAATATCTATTGAGCGACTCCTGAGTCACAGGCACTTTTCTAAATTCTTAGGATACATTAGTTAATAAAACATCAAATATCTGTACTCTTGTGAATCATATTCTAGAGAATATGACATAAACAACCAATAATACATTAAATAAGTTATTTAAAATTTTTGCTATTGGAAAAAAATATATATATACAGGGTAAAGAAAATAGTAAGTTTGGAGGTAGGGGCTACAGATGATAGTTTTAAATAGGGTGGTGAGGCTAAGCCCACTGGAAAGGTCCCATTTAAGCATCATTTACAGTAGGCAACATGGGAGACTAAACCACGTGGGCTTCTGGGAAAGCATTGGAGGTGGAGAAAAGTCAGAGCGCAGGCTTTAAGTCCCTCTAAGTCAGTGCTTCAGAGGGTGTTTCAGCATCTCGATAGAGCAGGGTTCTTTCAGTCACTGTCCCTGAGGTCTCTCACCGGAGTGGGTGTGATGATTTCTTCAGTTTTAGAAGTTCTTATTCAATACCAAATGCATCTAATAAACGTAGTTTTCCTTTACTTCCCTGGATTTTATCATTCTGACTGGGAGGTATTTTTTGCTTCAACTCAACATCTACTCCAGATATAGACTTTATCTGCCATTGATAACTTTGACACAGGAATCGGACAAGGCATAGACATTCAAGGAATAACACAGCAATTAACACTAGGATGGTGAAAGATTCAACCCCCAGTAGGACTTGAGGCTCAAGATGGTGGGAGATTTGACTTCTTGTAGACCTTGAGCTTCATTATATGCTCATTGTTACATATGAGCATGATAAATAACATGCCCATAGGTGCCATGACAGTCCCAAAGCTAACCATAGGAGGTCAAAGAGTGGGCCATGGCTAAATACCTGGGACTCCCAGCCCCTTCCCCAGGGTAGCTAAAATGGTCCTCTCACTTGTTCACATATGAAGCTACTGAGCCCACAAAAACTGACAACTCAGCTCCCTCCTCCTTGGAGTGTGTAACTCTTTTACTTTCATCTGAGCACTCAACCCCCACACCTGATGGCCTTTCTCTTGCCTTCTTAAATAGCCTACATTCTATGCAGTATGTATCTCTCTAAATAAATACACCTTTACTCAACTGCGGCTTGCTCTTGAATTCTTTCCTGCGCTAAGGAGGATATATTGATAGGAACTTAAAAAAAAAAAAGTCTAAAAAAATGGACCAAAATACCCAACAACTGTGAGATAGCTAAAAAGTTGAAACATAGGTTTAATGAGAATGCTAGAAGGAGAAGAAAGAAAATGAAACAGAAGAAATTTTTGAAGCAAAAATGACCAAGAATTTCCCCAAATTAATGTCAGACACCAAACCATAGATCTAAGAAGATCAAAGGACACTAAGTAGGATAAATTCCAACAAAACCACACCTAAATTCTATCCTTAACTTTCATGGACCTCCAAGTACATACACTCCAGAGTTTATAAGTAGTAGCCATCAACCATAGATCAGTAGTCCTCAACTGAGGGCAGTTTTGGCTCCCAAGGGACACTTCTCAGTATCTGAAGACAACTGTTATTATCACAGCTGGAAAAAACGTACGACTGGTGTCTAGTGGGATCCTACAATGTACAGGAAAGTCCCCCGTACACCCAAAAATGAGTTATCAAACCCTAAAGGTCAATAGTGCCAAGGTTGAAAAACTCTTCTGATGACAAAGCCCCTAAAGCTACAGTTAGCCTTGGATAACAAAATGGTACATTTTCTGAGGATTAAAAGCCCCTACCCAAGCATCAATAGTTAAAAGTCAGCTGCACCGCTGTGAACTACTGCCCAACTGAAAACAGCCATCACAAACCACCATGTTAAAATTTTCCAACCCACATGTTAAAGGGAGTTCAAGAGAGTCGCACCAATCGTGCCAGCCTGCATCAGCTGGCTAGAACCTTCAAAGAAAGGAACACGCTTAGGGTCTTTAAACAGATTTAGTTTTCAGGAATATTCTTTCACTTAGTAGATTTAACAACCCTGAGGGATTTACTTAACTTGTTTGAGTTTCATCTATAAAATGAGGGGGATATATACAATTTTATGTCATTGTTGTACAGGTTAAGTTAGATAATGTATAATCAGTCCTTGGCATATACATGTTCAAAGAAGTTAGTCCTTATGAGGATGGTGACAGTTTTGCTGGATGTCTTATATTTTCTCCTACAGAGCTACTCTGCATCCTTTCCCACTCTGTTCTCTGCCCTGGGAGGCTGGAGTCTGTAGGGACTACATCAACGGTCTCCCTTAACTTCTGAAACCCTGTTGACTTTGACCAACAGGAAGCACCAGAAGTAAGTTGGGAAAAGAAGGAAAAGTGAGGATTGGTTATTCCCTCAGGGGTTTATGGGTCATAACAGTCCTTCTGTTACTAGTCTCCAAAATTTGTGTTATTCCTTGTGGTTTTCCTACATCTGACTGTACTCCCCTCTACAGCTTTTGAAAAGAGCTTCTTTATTAAATACTCCTCAAAATACCCAGTTTGAGTACCATTTCTGTTTCCTATCAGGACTTCTTTTGACAGGTACTATTACTAATTATGATGATGGGGATTGTTAGTCCTCATGCCACAATGATTTCCAGAGGGGCAAAATTCATGTTTTATACAACTATTTTCCCTTAAAGTCCACAGCACTATTAAAAGATAATGCAGATAAAACAAAACCAGTGGATTCTTGTGTTTTAATTTGATTGCCATTGATACTAATTCAGCTAGGTCATTTCATTAAAAACTTCTACACATTACTAAATAAAATATAGAAAGCCAAAAACATTAATGGAAGCAAATTCAAGTATGTCATCTTTTTAATGTTGGGGTTTATATTGTTTCCTCAGAATAGTAATTTATAAGCAAATGTCTCTTATTTCACTCTCCTCTAGAATTTTGAAATCTTTAAGAAAAAATACCATTAAGTGCAACAAATCCTTAATGTAAAATTTAAATAGTTGATAAGCTTCTCGTAGTGCAATTGTTAGCTTAGGGTTCTCAAGAGATTTAGCTCTGAAATTTGATACAATCACTTTTCTGCCAAAGAAAATTACACCAATTTAATGAAACTGTCACAGACTAGACCAAGCAATATACACATCAAATAGATCAGTTCTCAAAGATTGGTCTTCAAACTTCATGACTTTTTTCTAATAGAATAGCAAAAGTTGCTCAAATTCCAGCAATCTTTGCAGTTTAGGGAGCATTTTCTTCTCAACAGTGAAAGGTCATTTAGGATCTAAAGTATTAGGCCTTTAAGTTTTATGTGATCATATAATTTATTACCCAACCTGGGAAATGTTTGAGAGTATCAGGTGGGGCTATTAATAATTATACAAGGTAACAGGTATAAACTGGGACTTTGAGGGGAAAGCTGTGGTGTTTGGTTACTCTATCAAATTCCTTCTAGACTGAATAAAATATTTTTTTGTAGATTTTCAGGTGTTTTTTTTTTTCCTACCCCATATTAATGTCAATCTCCAGAATGTCTCATCTTGGGGTATTTTCCACAATTTTTCTAAGATTTTTTTTTCTTTTGTTTTCAGAATTTAAGTGAAAATTAGCCCTGGGTCTGCTTAACATTATTCTTGACACTTCCATTCCTCTTCTCAGTAGGCATTAAATAAAGAAACATAACAAAATCTGCTGGGATAAATACCTCTATCAGTGTTTGTATGTATATGATTATAAGTTTGTAGTTTTCCAAAAATATGTACATTCCAAATAAAGCATCCTATAGGCAGGTTTGAATTTGGTAAACCTTCCACAGAGGATATTTCTTACTCTGTTCAATTCTGTTAGAGAAAATTAAAGTCAATACCATGATATAGGGAGTGTTCTTTTAAACAAATAAATTTAGCTGATTATAAAATTTTAAAATCTGAAACTTATTTATAAAGGGAACATAGATGACAAGTATGTCATCTGGAGAGTTTTCTGCCTGCAGCAGTAGAAACTTATTGAGACAGCAACCTTCAGTATGAGAGCAAAAAAACACAGAAACATAGCACTGAAAACTCTATTGGTGCTACTGACATGAAGGGGATTAAATATAATAACTTTGTAAGTGCTAATATTTCAATCAAGATATGAACATTTTTCATGTCATTTCATGGTTCAATTTTGAAAGCAATAAATCATTATCTATGTACTGCTTTGCCATGATTAAAGTTTAAACGGATGAGCAAAAATTCATACCGAGCTTCATGAAATCTTAGAAACTGAACATTGAGTAACAGTTCTGAGCAGTTAGTAAATAAAAACATTCAAATACAAGGCTCTTTCATGGTAGCTTAAAGCAGGATTTTGATGTATAATGAGCAGTGCAATCTATATAAATAACTGGCATCTATGATGATAAGTTTATCAAACATATTCCATTAAGCCTTCATGAACTTAGAGATAAGTGCCTCTCTTTAGCTGATACAGAAAAACTTTTGACATTCTGCAAAGTAAAAAATAATGTTCAAGTTAAAATTACAACTTAACTGTTCTAAGCAGCACCACAACTCATGATGAAAACTTCAGCATTCACCTCAAAGAATCACACCTGACACGTCACTCATCCAAAACATTCTAACTATTGTAATTACAGTACAAGAGTCAAGTTAACAAGATGATGGAAGTTCGTCTTGAAAGCACACCTCTTGTTGGAGCTTTGTCCAAAGCTGATCTATAATAGGTAGGTAAGCCTTTTTATAATAGAAAAGCCTACATCTTCCATGAGTTAGTGGAGTGCAGGAAATTCTGGTTTGAATAGTCAAGTAGTTATCAGCAGTAGAGTAGGAAATCCAGGTATTTTAAAGATTTTTCTATTATTCATTATTCATTCTTCCATTATTGATTCATCTGCTCAACATTTATTATAACCTTCAGAGGCAGAAGATATGCACTCAACACTGTCAAAACTAAAAATAAAACAAAATGGATAGACCCTGCATGTGGTAGAAAGAATAAGTGGCCCCTGAAGCTGTCCGATTCCCAATCCCTGAAACCTGAATATTTTACATAATAAAAAGGACTTTGCAGGTGTGATTAAATTAGGGATTTTGAGATAGGATTATCCTGGGTTATCTAGTTGGTCCAATGTAATCACAACAATCCTTCTAAATGGCAGAAAGAGGTCAAAGTCAGAAAGAGAAATTTGAAAATATTACTCTGCTGGCTCAGAGAAAAGAGGAAGGGACCACGAGCTAAGAATGCAGGTGGCCTCTAGAATCTGGAAAAGGCAGATTCTCCCCTTCAGCCTCCAGAAGCAATGCAGCCTTGCCAACACGGTGCCTTTAGTGTGGTAAGAGCCAGTTTGAACTTTTGACTCTCAGAACTGTTATACTAACTTCATAATTTATATTATTTAACAAATGACAAAGCAAAGTTGTTTTAAGCCAAGAAGTTTGTGGTGATTTGCTACAGCAGCAATTGAAAACTAAAATGCTGCCTTAAAGGAATCTGTGGGCTAAATATAAGACTAAATACATAAGTTAATAACACAAAGTCAATATCTCTTTGAGAGATAAAAGCATGAGATACGATAATGAAGTACTAACAACTGATAACATTGATTGAGCACTTATTCTACTCCAGGACACATTAATTTTCAAGCAACTCTTAGGATAAAAATATTTTCTACCATTTCTATGGTGGAAAAAAGTTTTTTAAATTTATTTTACTTAAAGTAAGTTAAAAACCTGGGAAAGTCAGAGCTTGAATCCATGCTGCATGATTTCGGATCATGAAGTCTAAACCACCATGTCATATATAACATTTCACCAAATGTCGACATAGGGCAGTTAAGGTAGTTGAAACCACAATAGGACCTACTCAGGTAGTGAATTTGTGCATGTACTAGCTGGGTAAGGGAATTCTTCCTAAGATCAGGAGCACTAAACACAACGCACATGTCCTGAATGACTATCTTAATTCACGTCTTGTATAGCTTATAATCATAGTCACCTACATGATGGGCCAGACTTTATTAAATCAAAGGGCTTTGTTTCATAGCATTTTTACCTTTTTGCACTTCCTTGGTAGCTTCCATTGAGTAAATTTTCCCCCAGAGTAGTCAGAGTCATTTGACATTGTAAGAACACACACATATACAAGCACAATGGCCTGACAGATTAATTTATCTTTATGCATTCCCACACATGTCATGAAGCCAAGTATGTACTAAACAACCCCAAGTTTTATTAAATTAATTAGTGAGGATAATTAAAATATTTTTATGGTTCGAAGTGTCCTAAGAGCAATCTAGTATAACACTCCCGTGAAGAATGAAACCGTTTTTGCCTGAGTGATGAGTCATGTCTTAGAGGGTTCATTTTAAATGTCAGAATGACAGGTATGTATATTTCTATTGGAGTAACTTTACCAGTAAAGATTTCAAATGGGAAAATTAAAACATCATAGTTTAAACCTAGGAAAATGAGAAATAGAAATTCTGTTTTGAAATTTGTGTTTGTGAGATAAAAGGAGTCTGCAGCATACATTAATACGCACAGAAATGGGAAGGAAAGAGTTGACCGTATGATCCTTTAAAAAACTGAATTTACCAATTTTGTTGAGCCCATAGGTTATTGAAATAGAAGAATTATGATTAGGAGAAAGAGAGTGACTGAAGGTACTGAGATTATATAGATGAGAGTTGAATGTGGGGAGTGCTGAATGCAGTTAAGAAAATATGCAGTTAGAGAGTGCAGAACAAATATGAATAACTTACATTTTTAAGAAGAAAACAGGAATAGAACATGTCAAAGAGGACAGGAAAATTAAAATGAGAATTAAGGGAATGAGTACTGTGAACGAAAAAATACGGCAAACCATATGAATAAATAAGAATGCTGAAGCCATCAAGTCATCAGCAGCTGCCACCACCGCCCAGTGAGGACAAGCCTGCAGCCCAGCCTCTGCAGCCACTCCCAGTGGTGCCCTCTGAGGGGACTCAGAATAAGAAAGGACAAGAAACTGGCCCTAGATAGCTAGGTGCTTGTCAAAGAATGAATTCAATGAGCCCAAATGTTTGCTTCCTCCAATGATCTGGGGCCAATCTCACAGCCCCTCCCCCAATCCCGCCCCCCAGCATTTCAATCCTGGCACCCACAGTTCTGATGAATGTCAAAAGCAGACTTGAAGAGGGAAGAGGAAATGATTCATTAGTCCCTTGTGTTCCAGGTCAGTTCACTGAAGAGCAAATCTCCACATGATGAGCCAGATTTTCAAATAAACTTGCCTTGTTTATCAATGTACCTATTTCTTTTACTTGTTCATGATGTGTACATGAATTTTTTGGATGGAATTATTGTTAACAGGTTTAAAATATTTTCATGAAATATCAGTTGATGGATTTGAAGTTTTACCTTGGTTTACTTTTTAAACTTGGTTTAGTCTCACTGTACATCTGTGACCAAAATACAGTGTATTCCAGATTTTTCTCCATTTTGGGTCAATGACTATGGGGAATGAGAATTTCATTGGTATTTCAAATTAGATTTCATGTATTTTGGATGACAAGAGTTTCATGAATGGTAGAACAGGTTTCTCTATTCTGATACCTTGTCTTTCAGTTCATTGCCTTTTGTACGTCTCTTAATGCACAGATTTGTAAACCAGCTAGTTCAGATAAATATTTTGCCTCTATATCAAGCACTTGAGAAGGGATTAGTGTCTGAAATGTGAGTCACACGCAAAATTGAAATTCATTTTGAGTTGGATTGACAAATCTGTTGCAAAACAGTCGGGGTGAACAAGCTGTGGCACACTGAAAACCAAGTCCGCACAGCAGCTCTAACTACAAGCTGACAATCCTTAAAGGCATTTGAAACCATTTCACATAGCATAATTTGCCAGTAAAATTTAAAAGTTAATTATATATTTTTAAATTTTGGCCCTTACAGCATAGTAGAGTGAGCTAATCATTCTCCTTCATAGAATATTGTCATCATTGACCCATACAAGGTCCTTCTCAGGTTTTATTGTGTTTTATATATTCCCCCTTCATCTCCAATCTCCACTCTCATTCCCTGCCTCTGTGAGGACTTGCTGTAATGTGTTTGTTCTATGTCCTTAAAATGTGTGGAGAGGGGAGGGTAATAGCTCAGTGGTAGAGCACACACTTAGCATCACCAGTTCCTGGGTTCAATCCCCTGTACCTCCATTTAAAAAACAAACAAACAAACAAAATTTATTTAAACACGTGGATCCTAACTAGTGTTTTGTATGTTTGCTTTTAGTTTTCACACATAGAATGGTGCTGTAAATATCCTTCTATTTCTTACTCTGTTTTAAAGATCTGTCCATGTTGATCTTTGTATACTCAGTTCATTGCCTCCAACAGTTGCTTTGTATTCCATAGGATGCATTCAGCCCATTTTATTTTATTTTGGGGGGTTTTTTTTTTGAGGGGGAGGTAATTAGGTTTATTTATTTATTTATTTTTTAATGGAGGTATGGGGGATTGAACCCAGGACCTCGTGCATGCTTGGTTTGCATTCTACCACTGAGCTACACCCTCCTCCCTGGGCCATTTTACTCCTCATACCCTAGGTATAGGGTGTCTCCAGCTGTCCGCTACCATAAACAATTTCCTGATGCATGTCCTTACACACGTGCCCTTACTGAGGAATGAGATGAGTTTTGTGGAGTGCACACGCAGGAGGCTGATCGCTGTATCACAGAGCATATGGGCATGTAACGTCACTAAGTACTGCTAGCTTGTTTCCCTGAATGACTAACTGGTTTAAACAACCATTGGAGGCAGGGCAGGGAGATGGAGGCAAAATTTAAGGGAGTGCCAACAAACTCAGTAATAACATAATATTTTTATTGAAATATAGTTAATTTACAATATTGTGTTTATTTTAGGTGTGCAGCAAAGTGATTCAGTTATATATGTATAAAATATATACATAATTAAAATTATATATAATTATATATACAATTACTATATTTATAACTGTATATAATTATTATAATTATACATATTTTCCAAGTTATTTTCCATTATAGATTATTACAAGATATTAAATACAGTTCCCTGTGTTACTATGTTATACAGTAAATCTTTGTTGCTTATCTGTTTCATGAATAGTAGTTTGTACATGTTAACCCTAAACTCCTAATTTATCTCTCCTCATCCTTTTCCCCTTTGGTAACCATAAGTTTGTTTTTCTATGTCTGTGAATATGTTTGTTTTGTTTACAGATTCATTTGTATTATTTTTTAGATTCCACATGTAAGTGATACCATATAATATCTGTCCTTCTCTTTCTTTCTTTTTTTTTTTTTCTGTCTGACTTACTCCACTAAGTATAATCTCCTCTAGGTCCATCCATGTTGCTACAAATGGCAAATTTTTTCTATGGCTGAATAATATTCTCTCTCTCTCTCTACGTATAGGCATTTGGGTTGTTTCCATGTCTTCGCTAATGTAGTTTCTCCAAAGAAGACATACAGATGGCCAAGAGGCACATGGAATGTTACTCAACGTCACTAATTATGGAGAAACGCAAATCAAAACCATAAGGAAATATCACCTCAAACTGGTCAGAATGGCTATTATCAAAAAGTCTACAAATAATAAATGCTGGAGAAGGTGTGGTGAAAATGAAACCCCCCTACACTGTTGGTGGGAATACAAATTAGTGCAGCCACTATGGGAAACAGTAAGAAGGTTCCTTAAAAAACTAGAAATAGAGCTAAAATATGATCCAGCAACCCTACTCCTGGGCATATATCTGGAAAAGACAAAAACTCTGATTCGAAAAGATACCCGCACCCCAATGTACACAGCAGCACTATTTAACATAAAATTGTGATGCAATATTTTTAATGAGCTAAGTTAATATAAAAAAATCCACGATGAACCAAATTTTAATATCTAAAAATAAAGAAGACAACTAGTGCTACACTTGCCTAACTCTCAGACCCCACCTCAGGGATGAGGAACGGGGTCCTCCAGCTACTGGGAATAGTGCTGGAAGACAGTCCTTTGGCCTTCAGCCCCTTCAGGAATGTTCTCAGCTGGAAAAAACCACCCCTGAGTGGTCATCCAATTGAGGGCATAGAAATGACTCATTCCTTTACCTCTGTTGGGTCAGCAATGAGGGGTGACCCCAGCCTCAGTGCTCCCCGTGGGGCTGGCTGAGTCTTTCTTTGTGACAGCGACACAGCTGATATCTCCTGTCTCCTCCCCGCCCTCCTCCACAGGTCCTTCCCAGTAAATGTCTTGCTTGCTAAGCTTAAGCTGGGAGTTTGCTATTGAAGATACCAACTTGTGTCACTTGCTAATATTTGGTATTATCTTCCTGTACAGCATTAGTCATCCTGATGTATGTAAAATAGAATCTCAGTGTTTTTCAAAATTTGCATTGCTTTGATTATCAGTGAGGTTGGACATCTCTTGGCACGCTCTGTGGCCAGTAGGGCTTTTCCTTCTATGAACTGCCTATCCGCATGCTTTGCCCATTTTTCCACATGTGCTGTAAACTTTATAATGTAGAGCTGTTGTTGAATTGATAATTTGGTGAGCTGGCCGTTCCGTAGTCTAATTTTAGCAGTTTGACTGTCAGTGGATTAGCTTTCCTTGGATTCCATTTACACTTTTTGATTAACTGAAAAATTTGGCAAATTAGGTGAATTTCATTTGGCCAATGGAATTTTGGTGAATTGACTTCAAGTAAACTGGTTTTTGATGAATTGGCTTGTATCTACTAAGGATGTTTTGGCCACTAACTCTCCTTACAACTTTCCTTGAGAACGCTCCATGAGATCTGTCAAACCCAATGATGGGGGGAATGTACATGGAAGACCCCTGCCTCTTATAATCCAAACCCCCTACCGTGTTTCCTCCTTCTCCCCTTTCTACCCATATCTGATCACTATGCCCCTCTGCTCAATATCCTCCGTAGTCTCCCTCCACTCCATCATAGCAGAAGATGCCCTCTGCCATGTGACCTAGTCCATCCACTTTTGCTCCTTCCTTCTGTCAGCAGTGGCACGCCCAGTGTTACCTGCATCCAGCCATCTCTACTGTTCCTCAGACCAGCATGGCTCTCTCCCATCACAGAAAAACTGCTTAAAAGGGCTGACTAGACTTTTCTTTTTTTTTTTTTTCACTTCAAGTTTTATTTTGCCTCTTGCAATGGTCTTCAGATAGTTTTACAGTTCGTTTTCTACAGGAACTGAGCTGTGATCTAATAAACAATCAATGAAATGTCATCCCAATCTTAATAAATATTCATAACCATAGAGAAGATAGCATAGCACTTTACGATCCTAGAGGCCTGGAAATCTGTTTCATAGTTAGCTCTGTGACCAGAAGACCAGCCAAACTGATAATTAAAAGCCAAGATAAAGCCACAAACAAACTTGCTAAAAATCCTGATTCCATAAGAGGTTGACCATGAAATTCTCCAGATAAAATGCTAGAAATTGTCCACTCATGTACAAAATGTACTTAGAGAAAATCAAATGACATTAAGCCATTTTAAATAGTATCTTGCAAAGATCTTCCCTTCACCTAAGTCCTTGAAAATGCCAGCTAGGTTCCAGTTGTCCAGCATACCATACATATCCTGCTATCAGTTAAAGATTTCTAAACTGAATATAAAGAGGTCTTCCTTCACCTCACCCATTCAATGCACATTCACAGGCCTTGGTTCAAAGTCACCTGGTAGCACTGGGTACTGCTTTAAAAGATTCTCTTTTCAAAACCCGTACGGATGGAAATCTAGGAAGGAAAATCTTTCAAGTTTCCTTTTCCTTGATGCTCCCCTCTCAGCTCAAAGTTAAAACAGCTGATACAAAACTGCAGGGAAGCAAGATAACAATATACTGTTAGGAATCTGGAGAAGTCAGCCAGCCATGATTAAAAAAATGAATCCTGCAGAGATTACCTTCTAGTCTCAAGCTCAGAACCCTTAAAAACACCAAATCTAAATTAAAATCAACAAAGCTTTCGGTAACTGTGGTTAAAGAAAAAAAGTTAACCATAAGTCATTGGTTAAAGTGTGCTCATTCTTTCAAAAAATTAGATACAAACATGCAAGAACTAAAGACTGATTTAATAAAACCAGTAGTAACAGGTCTTGAAATTAAAGGACATCTGACCTGAGGGCAAATGAGATCAATCAGTCCCTGAACCCTACTTGCCAGATGTCTAAACTAACATTTCACATGCTGACCTGCATTGAGGTTAATTTCCAGAAGTGACTGTACTTTCCAACAGATTGAGTCCTATGGAAGTTAGGCTCTCGTACCCAAAGTGGTCATGGCCTAGCCCTAGGTGGGAGGCACTTCAAAAGTAATAAAACTTCTTAAAAAAATGAAGACAAAAGTAAAGAAAATCCACCTTCCACTGATTTAACATTATTCAAAGTGCCATCCTGAACCACACCCTTTCATTTTCAAAAGGAAAATTACAAAAACAGTAAACACAAAGGATAGTCAGGTTACAGCTAGTTTATATACAAAAAATTTTTTACAAGTTTGTCACTTTTAGGCTTTTGCCACAAACAACTGCACATTTGTCCCTACAAAGCACAACATGCCTGAACCAATGGTCACTACAAAGACGATTGGCCATGGCTTTACAAAAAGCAGAAAAACTGCCCAAATTGAAATCATTTATTCAGCTTACTATGCCATAACCATCCCACTTGGAATCTCCACCCTGAAGCCTCTGAAACCAAATCTTTCTCATCTTTGCCATGACCCCGAGAATGAGATACATTTCATTCAATAAGCCAAGGAGGATGACAAATGATTTTGATTACTCTTAGGTGAGAAATGCAACCATACTGGATGCAGAAAACAGTGCTGACTACATTTATTGAAGAACCCTTCCCTAAAGCCCATATAAGAGGTCTTGGCACCTAACACAAGACCCAATAAGGAGGCCCAGATCTCTTTCACACAGGATTTGCAGCAATACTATCTTCTTCCAGCCAGTGAGTAGTCTCAAAGTACGATGGGTGAGTTTTATATAGTCTTCTTTGTTTCCAATCCCCATCAGCTGATTTGTTGCTGCTCCAGAGGCTGAACTGTATGAAGACCCCAACCACCACACACCAGGTGAAGTTAAGAGACTTTCCGACAGTTCATAGTGCCAACAAATGTCACAGGCTCCGACCAAGTATAACCACATCCTTTGGAAATCCTTCCATTTTTGCAATTTCAAAACAGCCTAACTTGCTGTAAAATTCCAAAATTCTTTTATCATCCGGTCTCACTTCACAGAAAGCCCCTCGGGAGCCATTAGCCTTCAGTGAAGAAAGGAGACAAGCCATCATGCTTTTGGCTACGCTTGGGTCAGTTACTTTTTTGTGAATATCCATCCTTATCAGAGAAGGGAAGTTGGCAAGGAAAGTTTCTGGCAACACTTCCTGCTCTTCATGGAAACTCAACATTATTTTCTCAGCCTCAGAGAGTTCTTTGTCACCATTTGGCTTGGTATACTTCTCCTGCATGAAGGGAATCCAGGAAATTTTACATTTTCTAATGAAGGGAGTCACATCTACAGTGCCCAGGGCATAACCACATATGCCATCTTCATCTTCTAGGACAAAACAGTAATCCAGGCTGAGGGAAAGCAACCCTCCTACTAACTTGTCTCCAATAAGGTCAGGCTGACTTTGAAAAGGTAAACCCACTCCATCGTCATACATTTCTCTGCAAATCTTGTACACAGAAGCCTCATCTTTAGGAAAATATGGTCTGATAGTATAAACTTTGGAGGTAGGAGTCAGTGGGGGTGGTTGAAAAAAGAGGTCATTTGTCCCATCAATTGGCAGCAAACGCTGGAACTCTCCTGCTAGACCACCTCTAAAGGCCCAGGTTTCTTGGTCTCCAATTAAGAACTGTGCTGAAGAATGACTACGACACCCTAACCACTGTACAAAAGACTTCACCATAGACATTATACTCTTGATATCCCAAACATAGGAGTACATGTCATAAAGGATTGTCCTGTTGGCACAACTGGAGAGCCGAGTGAACATTCCCATCACTAGTCCACACATCTCTTCAAACTTGGCTGCTCGTGACCGCCATTCTTCAATTTTTTCAGAGTCTTTCCCTTTGCAATTGACGCTAACAACACTGCTATTCGCTCGAAGCCACTGGAACTCCCTTAACATCTGTGCTCCTTTGGGTCCACGTTCATAAGGAAGGTAGAATAGGTCAGCAAGTAATTGTAAATCCTCCAAAGTCACCGGTTCTGCAGTGTACAAAGGCTTTTCATTTGGACCAGGCACAAACTCCTCCTTGTTTGTCTGTTCATCAGTCTGCATAGGGGCAATATCACTAATGCAATCTTCCTGCATAGACATCTCTGGGGATTTTGATTCAGCTATGCTCTCTTTATCAGTGTCCATTGGTTTCAATTCCTCTGCCATCTTAGCTTTGACAATTTCAGTCAGTATTTGATTGTCATTCTTGTGGTCTGTTTCTTCCTGTTTTTCCACTACCATGTCCATGGATTCCTCATCTGGGCTGTTTCTTTTCTTCTTCCTTGGTCAGAGCTGTAGGCTCACCACTCAAGGCTGCTCCTTGGCTCATAATGGGCTCCTGGTAAACTGTTGTAACTACAGTTGTGGCATTTAAAGAAGGTGCTGCAACTAGAGGAGTCCCATCAACTACACTTGCTTTAGAGCCACTGTGTGCAACTTGCCTACTGCTGTACTGATGAGGTACGCCAAACTCCTGCAGCCATTCTGTTAAAGCTAACTTTAGAGCCATCTGTGGACTATAGAGTACATCAGTTTCAATATCTTCATCACTGCCTTCATTTTCTAACTTTATCTGGATGGATACTGTACTGTCTTCACTGTCAGTCATTACGACATCTTTTCTCACTCCATTCATGTTTGATTTGTACCAAGTGGCAAGGGTATGGATAGCAACATAGTTGGCTTCAAATTCACAATTTGGATTAGCCAGGACTCCTTTTAACCATGGGATGAGTTCTGTGGATCTTCCTTTGTATGGGCCCAGAAATAGTCTCTTCTGGTCATAATCATTAGCATGAATGTTATCCCAGATTACCGGAGCTCTCTTAATAATCTTAGAAACCTCTTCAATGGACTCTACTGGAATTTCTTTAGATACAACTTTGGGACCTGTCCAAAGCACCTCAATTCCAGGTAGCAGCTTTTCACCCACAGTCCTTAAGTAAGGAGACTGAGACACATTTGGATAACAGAAAGTGCCACAATATTCTGTGGGACAGAAGAGGAACGTTTCTGGCTCTCCTAGATACTGATAAATTTCATTTGTGATGGAGACCTGGGCATGCGCAAAAGAACTGAATACCTCTTTGTCAGCTGCACACATATTATGGTCAATATCATCAAAAAGAAAGCAAATGACCTGCACCCAAACTGAGAAACCTGATCCAGTTTGCGTTTTAAGGTAGATACTTCCTTGGGGTTAGAAAAGGTAATATCCAATCCAGGTGAGATAGCATAGATGAACTCTATCTCATATTCCCGTGCAGCAGAGATGAGAGTCATAAGTTGCTCAGCTTCTTCCACTGAATACATCTCTCGGCAAAACATCCTATGTTTGTAGTCATCTTTTGGAGCATACAAATATGTATTTAGTTCCCATTTCTGGAGCCTTCTAAAGAGTTCTTTTCTCTGTTCCATAACCCATGGTCTTCCATAAAATCCTTCCACCACGCCACATAGGAACCTCTGAGCCCCTCCTGCCGCCCCGGCCACCGCTGCTCCCCCGGCCCCGGATGGGTTGTCTTCTCCGGGGGCCGGAGCTGCCGGCGGCTCCAACGATGCCCCCGCGGAGGCGGCAGGGTTGGAGCTGAGCTCGCCCTCCCGCTCCTCCAGCGCCGCCTGGCTCTCTTTCTGCACCATCCTCCTGACCCCGGCCGCCGCCACCTCTGCAGGTCCTCCTCGGCCTCCGTCCGTCTGTTGGGCTGCAGGCCCGGAGCCCTAGAGAGGGCCTCGGCTCCAAGCGCGCCCCCCTCCTATTCCTCCCCCTCCCCCTCTGCCCTTGCCCCTCCCTCTCCGCAGGGACCCGAATGCCCTGATGAGAAGGGCGGTGGCACCGGCGCGAGCCCTTTGTCAGCCGCTGCTTCAGTCTAAGCTAGGGATCCGGAAATCCGAGCGGAGAGCGAGGCCGCGATCTCCCGTTGCCTAGAGGTAGATGGCCAAGGCGCCTTTTTTCGTTCTCAGTCGGCCTCTGCTGCCCTTCCAATAATCCTAGTTCTTCCGCTGCCTTCACCCGAAGCCCCTAGATCTCCTCTGCCACTGCCTCTACCGCCCGCTTCCTGTTTATCCGCCTGACTAGACTTTTCATCTCCACTTATTGCCTCCATTCTCTCCTCAACCTATTCGTGATGGATTCCACCCCCAGGACCCAGCAGAGACTGCTTTTGTAAAATGCCCGATGGCCTCCAAGTGGTAGCGTTCAGAAGTCACCTGACCTTTCAGGAATATACTTTCTGCACAACTACTTGCTCCTCTTGAGACAGCCTCAGCTCTTGGCCTCAGTGACGCCACGCTCTCTCAGTTTTTTGTTGGAATTTCCTGATTCATCCCCCCTTTTGTGGCTGTCTCCTTCTCCACTCAGCCTCTAAAGGTAGGAGCTCTCCAGGGCTGGAGGCTGGGTCCCTCCTCCTGTGTTCTCTCCCCAGGGTATCGCACTGTATGCCATGGTCCTAATACTATCTATATGCTTTATCTGCTGTCTCCTCAGGCCAAGCTCACCCCACATTTGAGTGGAGAAGGAGACAGCCACAAAAGGGGAGAAGAATCGGGGAATTCCAACAAAAAAACTGAGAGAGTGTGGTGTCACTGAGGCCAATTAGCTGTTTCCTCGGCTTGAACCCCCTCCCCCAACTCTGCCCATCCCCACCTTTGCAGGTCTGAAACCCTCTGTGCCAGTCAGATATGACTTTAAATGGCATCTCCTCAGAGAGGTCTTCTCTGAGTATCCAATTTAAAGTAGCCGTCCACTTACTCTTTACTTCACACCATTTTAACTCTCTCCACAAGCCCTTCTGGTTTTCTGGGGGTTTTGTTGTTGTTTTTGTTTGTTTGTTATTTATTTCTTCCCTTTCTGACTACTCTAGAGAGAATATAAATCCCCATATCAGTACAGACTTCATCTGTCTCATTAGGCAATCAATAAGCAAGCAAATAGATCGACTTTGAAACACTTTAGCATATACAGTTTGATTTTAGGGACATGCCCCTTCCGTTAAGTTACATACAACTGTACCTCAGGCTGTTGGCATTTTCACCAGAAATGCACAGTCCCGGGAAAACCAGCAAGTATTCTCATTTGGAATTCCATCTTCTGTACCCTGCAGCAGTTCTGTCCGACAGAAATGTAACGTAAGCCACATACTTAACATTAACTTTGCTAACAGCCACTTTTTAAATGCTAAGAAAGAGGCTGAAATGAATTTTTGGAATGTTTGATTTAACCCAATATATGTGATATTATTTTGACATATAAAATTATTAATGAGATATTTTATTTAATTTTTTTGTGGGGGTTGTACTAATATTAGGTAATTATAGAAGTAGGGGACTGGGCAGATGAGGGAGGATGGTCCAGAAGATGGCATTATGCCCGCCTCCAGCATAAAGGGACTTCACTTCTTCTAAATGAGTGTCAGCAAAAAATGGGTTAGAACCAACAGCTGCAACTGCTCGGTAGAGAGAAGAACTTGACCCGACAGGACCCAGTGCTCATTGTTATATAATTAACATTGCAGTTTTGGCCCCTCCATGGGTTTTTCTGTGTACAGCATGGGTAAGGACGTGCGCAAAGGAAACAAGCATTCCAGGGGCAAGAGCCGTCAATCAATCCAAAGACCATCTCTAAGCCCCGGTACAGCATAAGAGAAAGGGCAAACAAAGACCACCGCTTTCCCTTCCTTGGATCAGCCCGCCTCCCGTTTCTGGAAGTGTACTTTTCTTTTCCTAAATAAATTCTTCAAAATCTTTCGATACACAATGCACTCCATCTCCCATCTGTAAACTTGTCTTTCGGGTAAGACAAGGACCGGGGTCTGCTCCTTTTTGGGGGAGCACTAAGTCTTCCAGCTCTAATGTATCTTACGCTTAAAGAGCACCTCACTTGGCCTAGCTGAAGCACTCCACAGCCACATGTGGCTCCTGGCTACCATATTGGATAGCACAGCCCTCGAGAGTTTACCACAAGTTCTCCTGTTAGCGAGATCTTGATCAATACTTGAAGCTCTGAAAATTTGCATCATGAATGTCCAGCATTTTTTTTTCCCTTGGGGAAACTGATGGCCTGTTAAACAGCAAGATGAATATTTAAAATGGACTTTCATGGGTGAAATGAAAGATGTTAAACAAACATGGAGCAGCTACAATACTTTTGAGACACTTTCCACTCTAGTGTGCACAGGGTGTAAGAATTAGGAGGCCTATAGCTTGTATTTGCAAGGATGGCACTTGAAGTTGAATTCCTAAATGGTCCCAAGTCCAGTCATTGGTTTAGGAAGACTTACGGTTGTCTGATGCCAACTCTACGGCTAATGGCATACTGCCTCTGGAATGTAGTTCTGCCATTCTGGCTAAGCTGAAACTCTCTTGCACATGGTGGTCAGAGCCCACAAAGCACCTAAAGGAATAGAGAGCTGCCACTTCATTCACCCGACCAGCAGGAACTGCTTTGTGCTTCCTTAAGGAGTATTTATTCAGAAATGTGTGTTTGACAGATTTTTTTTGAGGCTTGCTTTCATAGTAGTAGTAAGACTGTGGAAGTAAAGAAAGCCTCAAATTTTTCAGCAGGAATTTTTCAGCAAATTGAATTGCAAGTTTACCTATAATCCAATGGACTTGGGGCAGTTCACGGCAGTCTTCACAGCAAACCTCTGTCAACCATTAACGCTCAGCTGAAGCTCCACCTCCTCCCCGGGCAGACATCAGCCCACTTCCCTTGCCTCCCATTACACCTTTTCAAAGGCCCTCTGCGTTGCAATTATTTTTATGTATGTATGTATATTACATTGTAATTACTGTTATGTGTGTGTCCCTCCCGGGACTGTTAACTCCTCAGAGGGCAGGGGGTCCTACCTTTTAATCTTTGTATAACTAGCAAACTCAAATCAATGCTTTGCTCTCAATATGCATTTAGTAATCATTTGCAAGATGAATGAACTAATGAACCACAGACAATACTCCATTTAATGCTAAGGAAATGCTCAACACGGAGTGGAGACACAAGACACATCCTGCCTCAGTGCCTTGTAATCGAAGTAAGGCAATCAGTAGACAAGAGGGGGCTCAGAGATGGCCTGAGGTGACAGAAAATGGCAGATGTCGGTAGCAGTTTTCTTAATTTCTCCATTAATGAGAGTGATTTTTTTGTTTTTTGGTTTTTGGTTTTTTTCTGCTTTTTAATCTATCATCTGACATCATTTAGCTAATATAGTCTTTTCCATCTTTGGGGGGACTAACTGTGGATCTTGGCTATTGTCTTTATTAGTTTGGTAATGACTTCATTGGGTTTAGGGGTCATTAATCTCTTGTTAATGTTTGCAACTTTGACAAACAGATGAAACATATTCCCCTTCATTCAAAATTTGATCTAAAATTAATTATCTTACTTTTTTGGCTTCAGGGCTTGTATATTTTCACATCAGAAGGTACACTTAATTTTAAATGAAGTGATTTTTATAACCTTCCTCTGAAAATTTAAGAAGGGCACTTGCTCTTTAATCTAGGTAATTATATCTCTGGTTTTGAATTAGCTTTTCTTTTTGGATGCGCTAGTTGCCTTCAGCATTTTTCTGTCTCTGTGTCTTCTGTATCCAGTCACAATTTGTCATGATGTCCATGCCTTTTAGCTTTTAATTCCCTCCAGAGACCCAGCCATAAAGCCAAGACCTTTTAAAAATTGTGTCACATGTTTCTACTTTCAGGAAAGTGCACATTCTGGGGCTTTTTTGAAGTTATTATTTTTTTTTTCCTTTTTACACTGATGTCTACAGTTCCCTGAAGGAAGTTACTTCTACTGGCTTCACTCATTCCTGTTTCTTTAGTGGCTCACTCTGATTCGAGAAGGGAAGAGTTATGACTTCCTGTTCCAGGAAAAGAATGAAGAGAAGACAACACAGACCATCAGGAGGCTACTCAGAGCACTGGCCTCAAGTCCGGAAGCTTCTGATCTGTAATGAGAAGCCCTGTGGCAAGGGGCGTCCTTCTCATCCTGCTGCTTTGGCTCGCCTTGTGAGTCAGGAGCACATGACTGCCTGAAAAGTATAGGTCAAGCAACTTCATGAAATTGCTCTAATGTGCTCTACCCACAAAGCATAGAAAGAAAGACAGAATGAAAGAGAGGGATGACTAGTAGACTGCAAATAATCATGTTTATTCAATAAGAAGGAAAATGTGAGTGACAACCATAAGGATTCCACCTATTCATCATGGTCTTTATGTGGGTTGGAATTTGAAATAAAGAGTAGCTGAAGTTTGTTTCTGGGTTGGAAAGTTGAGCTTCAGTAGATCTTAGATTTTTTCCCTTAGTGTTAATAGAATCACGGATTCTTAATAGAAAGCTGAACCCCGGAAGGTGGCTCGTCACAGACCAATGCCATCAAACCAGGGTCTGAGAGAGGGAAATGCTTCAGGGACGCCATGAAGGTTTCAGTTAAGCTTCATTTTAAAAATATTAGTAAACATTTAAAAAGCTGAAAAGCTATGACTTTAAAAAAATTACACATAACTCCAAATATTTGATACACCAAATTTAACACATCAGAGACCATTGATGAAATAATGTGTGCTGTAGGTTAACACAATAATCAGACCTGCAACATAAGAATAGTTACCACTTATTATATTCATATGCTGTACTAGGAATAATGCTAACTAGTAGCCAATTGACTAATAACTATTTAACTAACAGATAAATAAATATTTGACTATTTATTTGATTATTTCTTCATAAGTCATTTAATGTCTTTCTCACAGTGTTTCTATGATGATTAAATGAGAAGATGCACATAAACTATTGAGTCCAGTACTTGGCACAGTGTAAGCATTCCATATATATTAACTACTATGAATTCTCACAAACATTCCTGTGGAGGGATTTTTACCACTGTTATATTATCTGTAATTTGCTTTAAAATTCTTCAACGTAGTGCGTATTAACTTTAATCTCTATCCTCAGGGCGTTAGTTAACATTTGTAGTTCCCTAAATGAAAATATACAATCCAGGGAGTTAGCATTTTAAAGACTCTACTCCAAAACTGAGGCTCCACTATCATTATTCCTGATCAACACCGGAAGGTTTCTAATTAGCATAATGGATGTGAGAAATGACATTTCATTGGAGAAATGAATAGTGCTGAAGGATGAGTGGACTGACTAGAAGTAATGAATAGACACCCCTGCCCTTGAATGAAGAGGAAAGAATCAAGCTAGCCCAATAGCCTACACCGTTCGAATAATATTAGGATTCTGACTTGTTCTGAGTGTAGCATTTAGTGGAGGTTTACGTCACCCGACTGAGCAGGCTGTTAGCTGAGCGAGGCTGTCAGGATACTTCAGCACCTGCCTGAAGTGAAACTTGCAGACAAGCTGCTTTCAAAGTGTCTGAAAGGACAGAGAGTTAGCACTTCCCTGACCTTTCGTAAACTAAGACCAAATGGCTACATGGTAAGTGCTTGTATGTTGCAGAACTTGGAGCTGTAAGGTACTTTCTATGTCCAGGGTGCCGTGGGAGGAATCTGCTTCTCCCTGTTGGAGGTTTCCTCTGTCTTCTCAAAAGAACTCGGTAACTGTCAACAACCAGATTGGCTTGGCTGGTTCTCGATGATTCTCGTTTGTAAAGCTGAGGCTGAAATTGCTTAAGAATTCTGCTTGGGGTCAGTTTTGTAGTTAGTGTTGGTGGCGCCGAGCTACGTGGCGTCGAAGCCTAAGTTCCTAACAAGTGTGTTCCACCGCCTCTCAGAGAATTTGTTGAGTGAGTAACTGCCCTGTGGTGATTATATCATATCGTAGATTGTTGTAGCAGTTTCTGTGAGCTTTGTGTACTTCTCGTCTGACTTCTGTGTTATGATAAGGCAGGCATGTGGTTGTTAGATACTGTTAATGATTGAGACTTCAAACAAAATGTCCTGACCTTTTTCCAGCTTCTGAATTAGTCCAACTGAAGAGTATCTGGAGATATCAAAAAGGACAGTGAAAACACCACACCGTTTACAATAAT
This sequence comes from Vicugna pacos, assembly GCF_048564905.1. Lineage (NCBI taxonomy): Eukaryota > Metazoa > Chordata > Mammalia > Artiodactyla > Camelidae > Vicugna > Vicugna pacos. Next base: position 535,332 of record NC_133011.1, read on the forward strand.
ACACACTGAAAACAAAATAGAAATATAACATGAACGCCAAGGCAGGTATTAGATGATGTCTGTTGCTCACCACTTCAGATGTCATTGTTCTATTGTCATTAAACAGCCTCATTGTTCTCACTGGGTGACTTTATAATGAGTAGATATTACATATCTGAAATTGTAAAATAATAGCATATGTCTGGATTCAAATCCCAGTGTTAATTATTCCACCTGTATGAGAGTTGGTAAATAATGTAACTTCTCTGAGCTTTGGTTTTGTAATGTGCGAAAGGGATACTACTATAAAATTGGAAAGATTTCTATGAGGATTAAATAAATGAAAATATGTGAAGCATGTAGCACTTCAATATACGAAAGCCATGATTTTTATTACTCTTTGTATCATTATCATCCAGTCCCATGTTCTACATAAAGTAAGAATATTCTCTCCACCAGTCTTGGCCTATAATAACTAAGCTTCCTTGAATGCTTCCAGTGACAGGGAGATCACTACTTACTATTCCATTAAGTCCATATCTGTACCTGGAAAATTCCCACCTTTGATCCTAGTTCTGCCTCTGGAACTGGAAATTTACTTCATATTCCCACGAAGCAACCCTTTAGCTTTTTAACATGACATCTTCACACGAGATGGGAGGGTCAACCGAAGAGAACAACCTGAGGTTGGCTTGTCCCATTTGATTACAGAAAACAGGTGACACAGGACTTGCTTGGGGGCATACACCAGCCTCCAACCCAGCCAAGTTGAGTGATTATATACCAATAACCAGAGTTCTCAAAATATATAGACTGTAAGCAAGATGAGTGGCTTTCCAGGAAGAGCAATTTGGGAAGTCAGAACAATGCTTCTTTCTTTTGTGACTTGGAGGCTGTTTGTCCTTAGGAGCCTCAACTAAATCCCAATCCCCCAGAATAATGACCATTCTGTTAGGGGCTAGGTACACATATACCCATTACTCCCATTTTATAAACGAGGCGCTGAGGCTTAGAGGTGAAGTAGCACTAAGACATACATTTAGTGATGGGCTTCCAAGCCAGTCTGGCTGAATCCAGAGCCCACGTTCTTATCTCCTCAGCAGTCATGAGTCACTGGAACAGTCTTAGTGATGTTTTCTGGTAGCTAATTTCAGCCTGAAAGAGTTAGAAAGCTGCCTTAGAGTTGTTACTTTCCAAATATACCGAATATTAACATTTTAGCCACTAAATTTAGCAGATCTGAGGTTTTCATGGTTATGTTTTATTTTAAAATGTGGTAAAGGAATTGTAAGAATATTATCTCTTCCTTGGAGGTTCAAAAATCAACTTGCCATTGGGGAGGAAAAAGATAACGTGATCTATAGGATATTTTTATAATTCTGGAGTCAGCATCCGTGCACCTTGCACACATGAATTTGCTCCAACTGCAGATCACAGCCTGAAACTTCCACAGCGATTGTCAACTAACACCTTTGCCTCCCTGAATATTTGCCTTCAAAGCATAAAAAGGATAAGGAAATGTTGGTGACTCGGAACACCTGTAATATTCCAATAATTCTTATTGTCAGAAGGAATTGCAGCAGAATATAGTGGTTAAGAGTGAGGGCTCTGAAACTCTGCAGCAAGTTTGAACTTGGCCCTGACCGCTTATCAGCAGCATGAGCTTGGACGCATTCCTTCTTTGGGCTTCAGCTTCCTCATCTGTAAAATCAGGGTAGCAGTAGTGGTGTTGTTGTGGAGGTTAAACGTGTACGGCGCCTTGAACATGGCTGAGCATGTAATAAGCACTTTATGTTCTTCTTACTTTCCCTCCAGAAAGGTTTGGGGAATTGAATGGTTTATGTAGTACAGCGCTGCAGAATAAACCCATGTGTATGTGTAAATGTGGGTGCATAGGGGGGAGCGAGGGAATGGGGAGGGGGGTGGTTATTTAGCGTTTTAAAGAAACTAATCCAGAGCCCACATCTCGGAAGTGGTTGTTTAAGCATTTCAAGTATCATTAAGAATCTACACACCAGAAGGCTCAGAAACTGGTATAAGGTTGTACCACAGCTTTTCTTTCTTCCATTGGCTCTACCGAGTGTTAGGATATGGGTTTGGCTAGAAAGTTTCACAGGACCCGCTGTCCTTACCTGAAGGAAGAGGAAGAGCCCTGGTGTTTTCCGAGCTGCATCTCCATCCTGAGCTCTGCTTGGTCCCGTGTTTGCCTCTCTGTTCACAGAGGGCTCTGCCCTGAGATGCATTTGGAAGGTTGGTTAATCCATCGGTCAGAATCCTACAGAAAGACTACAAGTGAGCTTCCCACACAAGGTGCAGTCAGAAGGCCTGAGGACAGCCGTGTGGCTGTTTTTGTGCCTGGTGGCCAATCAGTGTTTATACTTTACCAAGAGGCTGGTCTAGGATATACTTTCATTGAAACATACTGTCTTACTGAGTAGTCTGTTGGAGGAGATAGGAGGAGAGGGAATTGATGGCTTTTATCTGCATCGGAGGCCAGAGGAGACTAATTCTTACCAGAATAACCACTGACCATTGAATGACCAAATTGGCATAGGTCAGCCCCCAACACTGAGAGGTCTTATGTAAAGGACTCAGCTCGGTAATTGATACTCTTTTCATTCCCTGAAACCTGCCTTTCCTACCAGAAAGCAAAAAGGTAGGCCTGCAACCAATTCATTCATTTATTTGACAACTATTCAGAGGGCCCACTCTGTGCCAGGCACTGTGTTAGGTGCTGGGGACATATGCAGTAGTGTGTAAAGCAGCAGTTCTGCCCACACGGAGCTGACGTTCCAGCGAGCGAAGACAATGAACAAACTAAAAAAAATGCCGTCAAGCCTTCCTCTCCATCTCCCCGGGTCCTGCATCAGTACCAGAGAGCAAGGTGGAGGTGGACCGGCCTTGTGAGGTAGAGGCGGGCGCCATCCTGGGGAGGCTACTTTCTTAGAAGCAGTCGCAGGGGTCTAGGAAATGGTTTGTCCCGGTGCTTCAGAACAGTTCTGCAATGTCCACGAGCAGTAAACAAGCAAGAAACAAAAGCAGAGTCACTGAAGAGCCACCGCCTATGTGTTGTATGTGTTCTGAGCAGAGACACTGCACATGGGTACTCCACATCCATGGGACCAGTGTGGTTTTCTACCTATTTGAGAAAAACCTCCAGTTCAAGATTCCCTTTCAATATTCAGAAGTAAACAATTAGCTCAGCTCTGAGCCAGCCTGACTCTGAAACATCTATTTGCCCCTTATTTCAACCCTTAGATTCAAGAGCTTGTTTAGTGTCACATCTTTCCTTGCCTCCCGTCCCCAGCCTACCCAGCCCACCTGCCTCCACTGCTTGCTGACAAGTGACCTCTTTGCTCCCAGGGATGGTCTTTCTCTTCTCCTCATTGTTATCCAAGGCTCCCCGGCCTCCATTTCCCCAATATTCTAGGATTATGCCTTTGTCTTTTATTATCCTGTCGCCTTTCCCTTTTAATAATTGCATTCACCCTCCTTCAATAATAAAAGTAAAAAGGGAGAGTAAGTTAGGTTTTAAGCGTAGGACTCAAGAAAAAAAAGTCATTTTGATGTTAATCCAAGCACAGCTGAGGGTTGCCTTGGGAAATATATGACATAGACAGGTTAATTATACTGTGATTATTCATATCACAAAAATATTGCAATGTTACTGATGGGAGTATTATATCTATTTTAAAAACTCCAGCAAAGGTAAATGATTAAAAATAATGAGCTCCTGGAACATTTAAAGTAGAATTTGATTTACACATATTTTACTTACAAATTTTGGAGACAGTGCATTTTGTTCTAAATGAGTCACACCAATGTAATACTGAAATACGAAAGCAAAAATCGAAAAGTATCTCAACTGGTTGGAGCCCCTTTGGGGTCATCATTGTCTCATGATGATTAACAATGACTTTAGGTATTGAGATAAACAGAACTGTCACAATTAGTAATTACTTACTTACTTTAATGATTGAATATTGATTTAGCCGCCAGCCATTTGTAAGGACTGGGTAGGTCCCCCCTAAAAGTGTAAGACAAGGTACTTACTCTCAAGGTTACTTACAATCTAACCATGAAGATAAACCATATGTATAGAGAAAGTGAATAAAAACCTCAAGGGTGATACAGTAGGTACCAGTTGAGTGGTGTAGATGGACAGGTGGTGTGTCAGTTTTGAGGAAGGCTGATTGGCAGGCCAAGTGGATAAGGTTCACTCCACACTAGTGTCTGGATCATCTCAATTACTGTAAGTAGCTTTGGCATCTTCTTAACTCTCGCTCTGTATCTTTAGTCTTTTTCACGCAATTGATTTATTTAAGTGGGCAATATATAGTTATGTTGTAACGTATTTTAATAGCTTGAAAATATACAGTGAAGTGAGTCCTTATGAAGACATACCCTGATCCAGCAGCAACAGAGTTAGCTGTTCACTCCAGAAAATGAACCAGGAGGGGTTACCAGGAGGCCAGTAACTTATCTGAAATAATATTTATACCACCCAGCAAATAGTGAAGAAAAACTTCCTTCAGCTCTGGACATGGTAGTAATCAAATCCGGTGGCAGGGCTGACATGAGCACAACTCAACAGACAATCCAGCATATCTGTCTTACATCTGGCTGCCGCTACCCAAGAGTTATTATGACATCCAACAGTGGTTAAGTATCAGTAATTTAAACCCCTGTGATTATAACTAAACTGCACCCCTCAAACAATACATTCATGTTGATTTCTTCATCCAGAAATATATATACAGTGAAAATTGGCCACCCCCTGCCCTCTTTCACTGCACGTACCCGCTTTCACCGGACTGCTTCTCTCCCTGGAGACCACCGCCATTACTGGTGCCTTATGTGTCCCTCCAGAGTTAGTTCTATGCATGTACAAACATACACAAATGACAGAGCCTATGTACTAGTCCAGATCTTTCGCTAACTTGAAGATTTATCTTGGAGATCATCATATCTCACTAGATTTACTTCACTCTTTTTGTTTGTTTGTTTTCTGTTTTTGTTTTTGTTTGGTCGGGAAGGTAATTCGATTTATTTATTTATTTAGTGGAGGTGCTGGGGATTGAACCCAGGACCTCTTACATGCTAGGCTTGCACTCTACCACTAAGCTATACCCTCCCCCTCTACTTCATTCTTTTTAAAGCTGCATATTATTTTTTTCTTGCATTCTTTTTTAAATTGAAGTATAGTCAGTTTACAATGTTGTGTCAATTTTTGGTGTACAGTGTAATATTTCAGTCCTACGTATACACACAGATATTCATTTTTATATTCTTTCTCATTATAGGTTACTACAAGATTTTCAGTATAGTTCCCTGTGCTAGAGAAGAAAAACTTGTTATTTACCTATTTTATATATAGTAGTAGAGCTGTATATTATTTCAGTGTCTGTATGTGCTATAATTTGTGTCACCTCTTGATGGCTATTTAGGTAGTTCCTTAGCATGTACACTTATTTTTAATTTTTAATGTTTTTAATTGAAATATAATTAACATCAATTAAAATGCAGAGATCTTCAGTGTTGAGTTTGGAAGACTTCTGATGATCATTTACACCCATTAACCACTACCTAAGATAAAACACAGAATATTTGCATCTTCACAGAAAGCTCCTTTGTCCCTCTGCAGTCAGTCTCCCCTGCCCCTCCACTGCTCTGATTACTATCCTTGTAAATTAATTTTGTCTGTCCTTGAACTTCAAAGATTGGATTCAGATAGAATCTACTCTCTTTTGTCAGACTTCTTTCATTCAGCATCACATTTTTCAGATTTGACCATGTTTTTTGCAGATTTAATCTTAATTTATATACTAATCTAAATAAATAAGATTTTTATTGAAGTGCAGTTGATTTTCAAAGTCATTTTAGTTAAATAAATAAGATTTTGCCTATGCTCTGGGTGTTTTAGGGGGTTACAAATGCTAATTAATTGATTTACTAATTAATCTCATCCAAAGAAGGATGGACCTTTGAAATGGTTAAACAAAGATTTGAAAGGAGTCATGAAATTAATATTAACTTTCATTTAAAAAGACTGCAGTATTTTAGGTGACGCTAAGATTGATATGTTACCTCTTTGATATGTAACAAGTGGATGTGATTTTCTGAGAGTCCATGATTTTAAACCATTCCTCTTTTAAGTGCCTTACTTCCTGAATTTCTAATATGTGTTTTGAGATTTTTGCCTGATGGCAATGATAGTCCTCATATAATTATATTCAATGTTCCTGGAGATGTAAACAGAGAAGACTTCTTGGAATGAATGCACAATAAACTCAAGATTGACTGTGGTATACACCCTCCCATGACTATGTAAAAGCCATTCCTCCCTGCTCCCTTCACCGTAGCAGAGCCTTGGTTTGTTCCATTTCCCTTGCTTTGGGGAGTACAGGTCTGTCCTCAGCTCCAGAGGCTGAGCCAAATGTTCTAAGGATGGCAGAACTGAGAGACAGCGAAACTGAGGCTGTTACTGTGTACTTAAATGGAAACCTAAGGGACAGAAATTTTTTGTTGGAGGTTTTGAAATTTATTTTATTTTTTAAGTCAAGTTTACTGAGCTATAATCTACCCTGTTGTAAAATTCACTCTGTTCATGATGAGTTAATTAAAACTAAATTCTTTGTATGCTCTTTATCATGATTTGCTTTTTAAATACTAATAGCAAACAGAGGACAGTTTTGGTCCATTTAAATTCTGAGTAATCTAGAACCAGTTATAGCACCTTGAAGCTTGGAAAGAAACTGAGCTCTGTAGAGCTTGTACCACATAGGATGCTTTGGCTGAAAGTAACAGAAAGTACTGATGCAAAATGGACTAAAACAATAAGGAAAAGTATTATTTTGCAGAGCTGGGAGTCCATAGTCGGACAGGTTCAGGTGCAGTATGTTCTGAGGCTCCAGGGAATCCCAAGGACCCAGACTCTGTACATATATTCACTGTTGTCCTCTGCTTCCACTTTTGCCTAACGCAACTTCATTCTTGGTCACAATTTCATTGCTAGCAGCTATCTGGGGTACTCCTTCCTTTGGGTACAGCGGGAGTGAGAGCCATGGAATAAAATATGCCCGTCCATCTGATTGGGCCACCAATCTCTATCACACCTATCTGTAGATCAGTAAGTCTCACACCTATCTCTAGATCAGTACTAGTCAACAGGAGATTGGCTTAGAAAAATAGGATTATTTGATCAGGTGGATGTCTGATGAAAAATTAGGGTCCTCTTAGGGAGGAGAAAGAGGAAAATGGATTAAGGTAACAAAAACAACATTTACTACAGAGCTGTATGATATCTTAGGCTGCTAAGGTCATATTTAGTAGACTAGTTATTGCCTCACCAATACTTGGACTATTCAGGTGGCCTGAGAGGATTAATAGAGCTCCATTAAGTGCTTTACTCTCTAGAAGTGCTTTTATGCACTGCAAAATAGTCTTCACTCAAACAAATTTTATTATATCTCATGGGTAGGATTTCCAGTCCTGGACTCTTTCTGAATTACTTTTACTTTGCATAACCACAAATATAACTTATGGTTGTCAAGAAAATCTCAAGAGAAGCTTACAAACTTTGTTGCAACTTAAAAATATAGATAAAAAATTAATTTGATTTTAAAAAGCAATGTTAGGAAAGTGAAAAAAGGAAGGGAGAAGATGGGAAAAAATGCCACCTGAAGCAATCTGAAAATGCTTATACTATACAAATGTGAAAACCTGAAAATCACTTTAAGTAGCTTTGAACTAGGCAGAATTGAGCTTTTTCAATTTGAGTCTATGTCATATTACCATCAAATTCTTTAAGAGCTTCAAATACTTTTAAGATCTATGTGTAAGAATTATTCTATGTGTATAGTAAACAGTCTTATGGTTATCAGGGGTGGGGAATGGGGGTGGGAAGGGATAAGTTTGGGAGTTCGAGATTTGCAAATATTAACTATTATATATGAAAATTAATAAAAAACCAAATTTCTTCTGTATAGCACAGGGGCCTATAAACAGTGTCTTGCAATAACTTTTACTGAAAAAGTGTATGAAAATTAATATATGTATGTGTATGTGTGACTGGGACATTAAGCTGTACACCAGAGATTGACACATTGTAATTGACTATACTTCAATTAAAAAAAAATAAGAAAAAAAAAATTGTTCTATGTCTAGAAAATAAAACTGAAAGGAAACATACCTAAATGTTGATATTATCTCTGAGCATGAGGATTAGGAAAGATTTTCTTAACTGATTTTCATATTTTTCACATTTAAAAAAATGAACAGTATGTATTACTTTTTTCAATCAGAATAAAATAGTGTATTATAAAATATACAGTGTTTTGTCCAGCAATATAATGTAGAGACTAGATTTATAACTAGTGAAGAATACTTAATCTTGTTCCATTACTAAGAACCTAGGGATTTATAAGCCAGGATCAATCTCTGTGACCAAATATTTCATCAATGTGCAATATCCAATTGGCTGCTTATATTAGAAGCAATTGCTCCAGGTGGTTTATAGCAACTAAAATGATCCCACTAGATCACTCTTCCTGACTAATCTCATCTTTTCCAAAAGTTAGAGACTCCAATACCAGTCCTTTGTGACAATGATACTGTATTTTGTGAAAAAGATCAACTCAAAGTGCCAAATTCCAAATAGCTAAGCAGAGTTTGCAAACTGGTACCCAGAGGGCTAAATCTGATTAATATACCTATTCGGTTTGGCTTATACAGAGTAACTTAAACATGAAGTAGTCAGTAGTCAAACAAATTAGAAGATTTTTTATAAAATATGAATTTTTGGATTCCTTGAATAATTAGAAGGCTGGAATTGCTTCTAAACAACCATCATATTGCCTACCTTACAAGACTGGCTCCATTTCTTAAGTGTGTGTCTTTGGCAAGTTACTTATCTTCCACATGCCTCTGTTTCCTCTCTGGCAAGGTGTAATAACAACAGTGCCTGCTTCATAGGGTTGTGTTGAGAATTGAATGAACTAATACAACTAAAAGACATAGAACAGTACTTAGTACCTAGGCAGGGATGGATAAATGTTAGCCATTATTAATGTTACCAGGCAACCTCAGGAGGCACTTGAGTTTGGTCCTTCTGAAGTTGGGGATCACATCCTGCAGAAGGTAGGAGAGGTGGGTGGTGCTGGGTACAAAGAGTAGGTTTGGGACATGGGATGGATTTGCAGAGACTTGGCTTCTGGTATAGTGAGACAATGAGAGGGGAATAGATATCAATCAGAACTGGAGAGAGGGCATTGTAACAGGAATCTGAAATCAGATGAGCATATTTCTTTGCTTTGCCATTTACCAGCTGAAGTTTTCCAAAGTTTTCAAACTTCTGTTTCCTCATCTGCAGAATGGGGATAAAAACAATGCCTATCCTGAGGCATGTCTTAGCGTGGATTTCCTCCAGAAAGTAAAGTGAGAGACAAGAGCTTTCATGGAGAGAATTTATTTTGGGAAATGATCCTAGGGTATAGGAGCAGGGGACTGAAATAGTGTCCCAGGAAGAGGAAAAATAGCACAAAGCTGTGCTGCTGAGCTGGATGCTCTTGTAGTCAGCTGGACCTGAGTCCCACAAGACCCTCTGAAAAGCCATGCAGAATATACCTCAGATTTGTTCACTCAAGGGATAGAAAAGAGGAGCATTCATCTATGGTCTCTGTGCCCTCTCCCCACTGCCCTGCTCCTTTGGTCACTGGTCGCCCATTGGGGTATTAGTTATTTTGCACTTCCAAGTTTGTGCATATGGAGACCAAGTGGACACCTGCAGGCTTCCTAGTGTCAGAGGTGTCCCCAGGGTAGTCAGCAAGGGGTACTCGGTACAGAAGAGGCAATGTGCTGTCAGGAGGCACCTGTGGGAAGCAGGTTGCTGCAACAATGGCTGGAGGAAACAGTGGACCAAGAGGACTGTAATGAGGCCCACTGGGGGCCCAGAGTCTGCTATAAATGTCCTATATAGAGTCTGTGGGTATTCCCTTGTCAAGAGAATCTGAATTTGCTTCAATATCTTTTTTTTTTTTTTGAGGTGGTATGTCTATTTTAATGTACTTTTAACAATGACTGAACTTTTAAATAAAGAAATGCATAATAAAAGTTAACATATGTATCCGACAATTTTGTCTTCTATTCTCAACAGTATATTTTAAACCCTGGACAAAATTAGTAGCCCAAATCTTTATTCTACCTTAAATTAATTTGTTTGTCCTCTTCTCTCCTCTCCAAATCACTGTACAGAGTTTGACGATAAGAAATATGATTCTTTGATAGCCCTTAATTCATTCTTGCAGCACCCCTGTATGGAGTTCAAGACCGACACACTTGAACAGCATTAACGTATGTCAACATACCAAGACATCTAGATGTCAAGATGAGAGGAGAGGTTCAGTCTGGAGATGACGGCTCAAAGACTTCTGCTGAAGTTGAAGACCACTTTGTGGTACACCGTCCACTATCTGCTGACTTCAAGCAGTGTGACAAAGAACAACATGACCAACACCAATGAATGTGACCCTACGTGACACGGCGAGAGGGACTGATGTCCACAGCAGCTCCCGAGGTAGAAAACTGACTATTTATTATCAAAGATGTGCATGATACCGAAGTTAATAATGTTTAAGTATAAAAGTTAAAAAACTGCGCAAAGGTGCTGTAAGCGCCCTGCACACACACGCTGGCAAGAGGCTAAACTACATCAACCAGGAGGTCTGCAGTGAGACTGTTTTCTTTATGAGTTTTAAACTCTGTATTTCTTTAGAATTTTTATGTATTCTATGCGTTCATTTTCTATTTCCTTATGCCCCCTCTAGCTCAAATCAAGGAAGAAAAACCAATCCTAAAAACTTGTGGGTCACTCAGCGGCTTGCACGTCAGTCCTCACAGATGCGGGAGGCCGCTCGGGCGCAGGGCCGTGAGAGGCAAGACTCGGGGAGAGGACTCGAGCTGGTGGTCCCAGGACGCGTGCGGAGGGGCTGGGGAGGAGGACGTCTGAGAGACTCTGGGGCTACCCACTTGGACTTGAGATCGCTGGGATTGAGGAGGTTAAATATCTATAAAAACTGAGAGTTTTCAGGTGTCCTACACCTACACCATCCAATTCTGTAAATAGGTAACTCACTTTGTTTTAAAAATACTGGTTTTGAACAATCGAGTTACAGTTATAGTGCATGCTACATGTATTCAGGTGATTAGAAAACCGATCAGCCAGTTTCAGAGATGCCTCTTTCTTAAATTAGCAGTAGGAAATCCCCATGAATTTATCTCAGGGGCAGACGGGTGGTGGGAAAAGCACGGAGTTGAGGAAAACGTGCAGAGAACTGGTCAGGAGTGGCAGAGACGCTCCCTTCTCAGTGTCCTGGCGGCCCCTCTGTAGACAGAGGGTGAGAACACAATTGTGTGTTTATCAGCTTATGGAGGAAACATAAATTCCTGCTTGTTTCAGAAAGGGCCCTCTATAAACACTACCTGACCCTGACAACACCTCATTTAAAAACTGAAGGAACTAGACCTGGCGTGGGTGTGCAGGGAGGGAGGAGAGAAGGCAGGGGAAGTAAAAATGATTCCTAAATGCGAAGTTCAGAGCGGAGCCTGGGCCTCGGGGCCACTGGCCCAGCAAACAACGCAATCCTTAGAAGGTCGGGAGTGAGACTCTGGGCTGACAATTAAGAGTGAGCAGACGGCAGCTGAGCAGCACAGTCACAGGAGAAGAAAACAGTCACCACTGTTCACTTTTTCACTCTCCCTTTAGCTACAACCTCGGCATAGGAGGTGTGAATGAAGTCATAGAGCTGCTTCGCGTTTGCCGCGTTCCCCAGGACACTCGCCAGCTTGTCTTGGGACAGGCTGGCTAACTCTGCGATGTTCTTAACGTGGTTCATCAAGGAGCGACAGTTTTTGGCATTGACCCCCGGCATTTTCAACAGGAAGTCTTGGGGCCCGGGGCTATACTTCTCTGCCTCGGGGAGGGTCTCGGAGTCCGCGGTCACCGCCATGGCGGCCACCGAGTCAGGCTGTGGCTTGTTTTGCTTCAGCTCCTCAAACAGCTCCGCGGTTGCGTGTGGGGAGGGGCACCAGAGAAGCCGGAGCCTGGGGAAGTGAAGCGTGAGGAGGGTGAGCTTGGAGCTGACGTCGCTGCTGGAGATCTCCTGGTGTAAGGCGCCGCGGGACACGAGGGAGAAGGGCTTGCTGGCGTCGAACTCGATGAGGAGCACCGGCCGCTTGTAGCGGCGGGACATGGAGGTGCACTGGCTGTACAGGCGGCCGTTGTTCGAGGAGCCGATCAGGTCGCTGATGCTCTTGCGCTCCACGCACATTTCCGGAGTCAGGATGTAGTCGCCGACCTCCAGCGTCACTGGCTCAATGTCGATGCCCCGACGATGGATCAGAGACGGGAGTTCACTTCGAAACTCGCGCATATCCACGACTATACTTTGCTGGGTACCATTCTGCTCCTGGCCGCCCGCTTTCCGAGTGTCAGTGGGAGCGCCCATAGACATGCAGCCTCTTACGAGGTCCAGGTTCGTTTCATCCCTGCCTTCACTTTCTTCAGGGACAACCATGCTAGCCTTTTCCCTTATGAACTTTTCAAAAGCTTCCTTCTCTTTCCGCAAAGCAGTGAGATAGCGCTGTTCCTCGGTGGAACCTCCGTATATAAGTAAACCCTCAGCGGTTTCCCGGGGCGACTTGCCCTGTAAATTTCAAGCTGACGTACGAACATTAGCTCTGCGTCGTACAGAACCGCGTATCGCGGCTCCACTTTGTGGAGCACCCTGGTCAGAGCGTAGGGGTCGCTGCAGCCCAGAAGTGGGTGGATGATGGTGAGGGGGTCTTTCAGGATCCCGTACGCGGCATCAGACGATACATTTAAATCAAACTCCTCATGCTGAATATCTTCTAAGGAGTTCTCGGGGCTGTTGCTTACGTCTCTTGGACACCCTTCCTCGACATCTCTCTCCTCGTCCACTTCTTCAGATTTCCCCATCATCTGAGTTAAAGTCAACCGTGGCTTCTTCTTTCTGAGAGTCCTCTCGTTGGCAGCAGCCCCCTCTTTGTTTCGGAGGCCTCTGAGCCTTCTGCTGGATTTCGTTGTTCTCTTTGTACCGTCCTCCTGCCTGAACTTCACCCACACGTCTTCAGCTTTGCTGTCCTTCTCAAAGGTTTTCCTGTACAGCCTCAACAAGAAGGCCTCTGCTCCGACCGCGACGTACTCCCGCAGCTGGGAGCACGTCCTGTCATCACTTGCACAGATGAGAATTTGTCCTGGACCACCGAGGGCTTCACTCTCCTTATTCTCTGCCTCAATTTCTTTCAGTACTTCGGTAAGTGCTTCCCACTTTGGGTTGCTTTCTAGTACCAGTTCCTTTTTTGCTTCTTGTTCCTCTTCAGTTTCCATTTTTTCAGGCATTTTGCCTTTTTTACTCATTTTGGCATCTGGAACATGATAAACCCTTGCTCGAGCATTTACAAACATCGAGGTGCTAGAGTCAAGAAACAGCCAACCTGAATTCTGACCAAATGCCTTCTCTGTTGCTCTGAGAGATTCCAGAAGATTAAGAAATGTGACACAATCATATTGAGAGAGATATTGCAGCAAAGTACGTAATATCTTCAAATCCTGAACCAAGGATTTAGTCTTGGCTCCAAGCTGGTGCCACAAAGGATCCAGATAATGGCAGATTGTCTTGTCAAAAGGTTTTCCAATAGCATTTTCTAAAGATAAATCTTCGACTTCCAGTGATGGGTTATGGCATTTCAGTTCCTTCAGACACGCATTTAAAATGTCCGGAATAGCAGTCTGTATAGCACGCATGGCAGGTGTCATAGAAACATGAATTTCTACGACTTCGGGTTTATGCTGTTCTAAAAATGAGTTTACTGCTACATGGAACCTTGGCCACAGATACAGCTTCTTCACGAAAAGATTTCTCATCACTCTTTCCACGTGACAAAAGCCAGTGTCAAAGGCAATGGCATTGTCTGTGAAAGCTTTAATGAAACCACGTTTGTTTTTCTGTCGAAAGAGGCGCAAGATGAATGCTTCTTGACAAGAATCGATTATTCTGTGAGCTCTATACACCAAGACGCCAGTAATTAAATCTGAGGGTATTCTGTCAGTCAAGAAGTCAACCACAAGTATTCGACTGGTTGCAAATATCACACCGCCTTGTGTGTAAACTTCATAGCGATTGTTACTTGTGATTTCATTTGTTTCACGGCGAGGGAGGTGTTCAATTCCTTCTATCTTCAGCTGATTGATAAAATACTCCTCCTCGGCCGGCTGCGTGTTGAGCACCAGCACCAGGCATGCCGGGTGGCAGTGCAGCTGTAGGAAGTGGTAGAGGAGCCGGTCCGCGCCGAGCCCGCGGGCGCACACTACCAGCCCGTCCGCATCCAGCAGTTCCAGCACCAACTGCCGCTCGTATTCCAGCAGCGGCGCCATAGCTGTCGGTGGAGCCGGCAGGCCCGGCTCCATGGGCGCCCTTCCGGGGCGGCCCAATATCTTTTATTTAGTTGCATTATCCATACCTCCATGAAAACGTTTTTGGGGACAACTTGCGTTTGCTCTCTGTTAATTGCATAAAAGGTATCTATTTACCCTCTGATTCAGGAATATACAACATTAAAAGTAGATTCCCGTATGATACATCCAGAAAGACAACGTTTAGACTTAGATACCACAGAGCTGATACACTTGTCTGGACATTTCCTCTATAAAATTACCTTTAGAATTGTTACACATTTTTATGTTCAAGAAATCTAGCTTGAAAGACTGCTCCAGAGATTACACGATCACTGCTCTTTGCTCTGCGACTCAGGCAAAGGCCTCTGACACTGGGCAGTAAGAGCAGTCAGAGTGATGTGGTAGACGGGGGTCAGGCTTTGACCGCCTCAATCTTGTTTCAGCCAAAAATTTCTTTTGTCCCCTCACTTCCCCAAGCCTGTTTTCTTGTTTGTAAAAGGATTTGGATTAAACGACTTAAAATTTCCTTGATATGGAAAAGAATGAAATTGGGCTCCCTACCACACACTGCATACAAAAGTTAACTCAAAATTGATCAACGGGGGGGTTGGGGGGGCAGGGAGGGTGCCATGAAGCTTTAGCTCAGTGGTAGAGTGTGTGCCTAGCATGCACAAGGTTCTGGGTTCAATCCCCAGTACCTCCATTAAACAAATGAACAAACAAGCAAACCTAATTACCTCCATCCTCTGGTCCCCCCAAAAAGAAAAAACAAAATGGATCAACCACCTAAATATGAGATAAAACCATAAAACCATTAGAAGAAAATGTAAGAATAAATCCTCATGATCTTGGATTTGGCAATGGTTTTTAAAATATGACACCAAAAGTATAAGCAAAACAACAACCAAATAAATATACTGGACTTTCTTAGAGTTAATAACTTTTGTGCATCAAAGGATATTATCAAGAAAGCGAAAATACACCTACAGAATGGGAGAAAATATTTACAAATCACATATTTGATAAGGGTTTAGTATATGTAGAATATGTAAAGAATATTCTCAATAATAAATAAATAGTCCAGTTCAAAAACAAAGGACTTGAATAGCCATTTTTGCAAAGCACATGGCTACGAAGCACATGAAAAGATGCTCAATGTGATTAGTTATTAGGGAAATGCAAATCAAAACTACAGTGAGATACCAATTCATACCAACTGGGTTGGCTATAATAATAAGTTTAAAAAGGAAAACACGTGTGAGAATGTGCAGAAATTGGAACCCTTGTGTATTGCCAGTGGAAATGTAAAATAGTTCTGCTCCTATGGAAAACAGTTCGGCAGTCTCTCAAAAAGTTAAACAGAGAATTACCGTATGGCCCAGCAATTCCACTCCTAGGTATACATATGTTCTTAGCATTATTCACAGCAGGCGAAAAGTGGAAGTAACTGAATGTCTATCAAGGGGTACTAGGGCTGTTCATCCCTTAATAGTAAATAAGGGTACATGCATACAGTGGATAAACAAATTGTGGTATGTGCACACAATGGAATTTTATTCAACCATAAAAAAGGAATGAAGTACTGTTACATACTACAAGATGGATGAACCTCAAAAACGTTATGTTAAGTGAAAGAAACATGGCAGAAAGGTCACATATTGTGTGATTCCATTTATATGAATTACCCAGAATAGGCAGATCCATAGAGACAGAAAGCAGATTGGTAAGTACCTAGAGCTTGGGATAGGGGATAAGGCAGAATAATGGCTTAGTGGGTCCAGGGTTTCCTTTGGGGTGATGAAAATGTTTGGAACTAGATAAGGGTGCTGGTTGCATGATACTGTGAAGGCACTAAATGTCACCGAATTGTTCTTTTTAAGATGGCTAATTTCATGTCATATGAATTTCACTTCAATTTTTTAAAAAGTCTTTGATAGCTGTGAAATCTCTGAACGTGACGAAAGTAATAAAACCATAAATAGTTCGTAAGATGGGAAGAGCAAAGAATGGGGCTTATTACATAAAATGAACGGTACCACTCTGAAAAAGCCAGGGACCCCCTGTCTTAGATCACGAATTTTCAGCAGTGGGGAATCTGAGTCAGGGTCCTAATGTCTATATTTATGTTGGCACCATTTGGCTGATTTTTTCAGGCAACAAGTGAAGGCGAAGAGTAGCATCTTTACATCTACAATCATCTGTAAGTTAGTCTGTCTGTAAATCACATGCAATGCAGAAACTTAAAAATAACTCCCCGTCTTTTATGGCTGCCTATCTGGATAGGCATGGAGACAATATGCTGTATTCAAGGCATCAAAGAGATATCATCAAAAGTGTGTAAATGACCTTGGGTTTATTAACTTTTTTAAGGCTATTCATGGTGTTAGCAGAGTAAGCATTTATTGTTTGTGACAACCCCTCAGGGCAGATGCCATGGTCCTGCCACTTTCGCGTGCTTGTTAATTCTTTCTTGTGTCCTAAATTTCAAGAAGATGGAAATGGACGTTTGGAAGCTAATAATAGTGTCGTCTCATTGGCAGGAGCGAGAAGGGAGACGCCTGCGGAAAAACGATAACACCGGGTGCCTTGAGGCATCCGCAAGGGAATGAGGGAGAGAAATGGGACAGGAAGGACCACGGGGAATCAATAGCACAGGAAGGCAGGGACAATGAAAGCATGTGAGCCCGAAAACCAGCAGGAAATAAAAATATATATGTAAGAGCTTAAACAATGGGTATCAGAAGCAGAGCCTGCTAGTCGTTCACTTCGGCTGTCAAAATTCACTGGGAATTTAGCAGTATTCAAACCACTTAACTTGGTAACTTCGCCTCTGGGGCTCTATCTTAAGGAAATGACCCTATTGAGAATATGTCCTTTTACTTGACATTATCAAACTTCAGCAGTGTGGGGAGGACTAGTTAAGTGAAACATTGACCACCCCCTTGACCAAATAGCCATTAGAAATGGTGTGGTCACAGCTTTCATAATAATATGGGAAAGTGTTGTGCTATTTTTGCACAATAATGTATTTCTTCCTTTTATGAAAGTGAAATACAGTAATTGTAGAGAATACAAATCATGACAGCATCAAAAATAAAATAATTTATAACCCTACTTCTAGAGATAACCAAGTTGTATTTTGGTTTACTTCCTTCCAGTCTTTTTAATGAAAGTATGCATATACATACGTATTTATAAAGATGGGTTCCACATTGTACCAACCTTTGTAATCAAACTTAACTAAAATAGGAGGAAAAAAGTAGCAAGATCTTATACACATATGGCATCATGAATGTCTTTGTATGACGGACTGGGAAAGGTTTCCCCATTTTTATTCCTCAACAGTTTTTTGATATTTGTCCACTTCCTTGATAGAATGGATTTCTGGTCCTCTAAAGTTGGAAATGGTAGGAGAATTGAGGAGATTTGGGAAGGGATGGATGGCTGACTCCATCCTGAGATTCTCCATTCAGTGCCACCAGGTAGGATGGAGGCTTGGTGTTATCACCGGAGCTGGCAGCTTCTCTCCGAGAGCTGAAATGGGATCGTTGCAGGAGAGCATCCCCAGGCTGAAGTCGGGAAGCTAAGTCTTTGTAAACCTGCATTGTGTGGCTGTACGTTAAGTTTCCCTTCTTAGTCCTGGCCACCCTCTGACCCCCTATTTCCCCTGCCTCCTCCACATCTCACACACACACACACACACACACAGAGGTCTCCTCTCATTGGCAACTCTGGACTTGCTTTTATTTAGGAAGCAACTGGTTTCCTTAAAGAAAGTGTGTATTATTCTCACAATGGGAAAATAAATAAACTTTAATGGATAAATAAACCTAGTTGCAGGGGCAGATTTCTTAGGCCCACACTAAGGTTTTCACTGATGCTGTGGGCATCCAACATCATGAGTTTACACTGTCGAGAAAGACTTGCACCCCCACCTGGGCTTCATGCTTACCCTGGCTCCCTAGGTCCTGCCCAGGGCACATGACTGAGATCCAGGCCAGTCACGCATCTTGTGACAGCCTGACCACTCAGCTCTTCCCTTTTGCTGAATTCTGTCTTCTTTTGCTAACAAGTCCATACAGAAAGAGCAGCTGGGCCCCGAAAGGGCATTTTATCAGGGAGGAATTAGCCTGGTTCTCTGACACCAAGATGAGTGTGTTTGAAGATTATTGGTACTCTGCTCCTTGGCTCTCTGTCCTTCAGTCTAAATAATCCCAGTTCTTTCAATTTTTCCCCCCATAAGCATTATTGTTTCCTACCCTTTAATATCCTTACAATTCTTCTCGGAACCTCTCCCAGTCTTCCTCTTCCCTCTGTAATTACAGGGCTCAGATACAATATTCTAGGAAGCGCCTGAGCTGTGCTCAGTAAAATGGAAAGCTTATCTCAAGATTCCTCCATGCTGGGGTTTATGCAGCCTTCCCAGAGTCACACAACGCTGTATTTTTAAGCAACTGCTTTAGAATGCCTCGTGAACAGTTTATTATCTCCCAGGAGCAGAAGCCTACAGAGGTGGGCATGGTGCAGGGGCCCCCGGGGGGGCACAGCACGACCAGCTGTGCTGGCAGCCGGCACTGTGGGCACAGGAGGCAAACTTGGAGAGTGAGGCCCTCGGGGCCTGGGTCCCTTTTTAAGAGCATTTTCCTCTTCAGAGGCTTCCTCTCCCACCAAACAGACTGCTCCTTAACCTTCCAAAGTAAGAAAGAATCTAATATCATCATTTATACTTTGCCTAAAACTCAGTCATGTCAGTGTGTGTTTCATTCAGGAATTTGCGGTTTTAACCCTTTTAGTTTTAACTGAAGAGTGAGAGACATTCACTACTGAGAGAATCTCAAACAACAGCAAATGAATGGGCCATATCGTGTCTATCTATTATCTATCTACAGATCTATTTACCTACCTATTATCTATTTATAGATTATCTATCTATCCACCTATGATCTATTTTCTATCTATCAATCTATCTGTCATCTATCTACTTACCTTTTACCTACCTATCCATCTGTGTATCTGTCCATCTGTCATCTATCGGTCATTCCTTCTTTCTTCTTGCCTCTGGCTCACTGGCCAGGCTGCTGTTTCTGCCCATTGGGATACCTAAGGGGGCTGAGACAGACCAGCTACTCCGTCCCCTCCCTGCTCTCTCCCCTCTTCCCTTCCTTCTGTTCATTCAACAAAACTCTGTTGGGTACCTGCTCTGCTCCTTCCATGTTCTCAACAAAGTTCTGGGATTAAAATAATGAAAAAACAAAACAGAGCCCCTGCCTCCAAAGGACTCGTAATTTGGTAGGAGGTGTAATTCCATCCCAACTGATGGGAAAAGAAGTGTAATGAAGCATCTAGACACAGCCCTAGATGTTGTGTGACAAGAAAAGAATTGTCGTTCCCACCCGGGAGTGGAGGAGACAGCTGGAAAGCCCTCTTGCGGGGAGGGCGCTGAAACTTTACTTCTACTATGAGCCCATGCTCCTCATTTACCATCTTCTGTCCCACACCTCCCAAGATGCAAGCGAGACAGAAATACTTTTTTTCCTTCTGAGCCAGTTGTGTTTCTGCTTTCCTGTCCCCTCCAGGGCAGCTGGGTCACAACTTCATAGCCTGGAGGCTCTTGTTTTAACTTCCTCTCGACACAGGACTGTGGAAGCCCTCAGTGTATAAACGATCTGTGAGTATACATGTGTGTGTGTGTGTGTGTGTGTGTGTGTGTGTGTGTGGTGTGAGCGCTGTACACGTGACCAAGTACTAGAAATCTCCTTCCTTGGGACGCAGTGGGAGAGTTGAGGAACCTTGGACATTGGAAACTAGGATCTCATTTTTTCCATGCAAGTAAGTACAAATCAAATACATCTTTATCTACTTGTGCTTTTTTTCACTCTTTATTTTCCACAGCAATTTATTACAGCAAACCTCAGAGATACTCCATGTTCGATTCCAGGCCACTGAAATAAAGTGAGTATCACAGTAAAATGATCCACATGAATTCTTTGGTTTCCCAGTGCATACAAAAGTTATATTTATACTATACTGTATTAAGTGTGCAGTAGTCTAAGAAAACAACCTTAATTTAAAAATAATGCTATTGGAAAAATGGCAGCTATAGACTTGTTCAACGCAGGGTTGTCACGGATCTTCAATTTGCAGAAAACGCAGTATCTATGAAGTGCAGTAAAAGCAGCGTAACAAAGCTGGGCATGGCTGTGTTCCAATGTTTAAGTAAACTACTGTTCCTTCTCTGCTCCCCTCCTCACAGCACTGCTGACACTACGTACGGGCTTTTCCACACCAAGCAACTCTCCGGCTCTTGGTGTCATACGTTTAACTGCCGCTTACTGCCCAGAGGGCACAGACCCCACAGGGGAAGCGCTTGGTCCCACAAGGCTTCAGACACCTCTCGTAAGTCCATGCTGCACCTGTGCTTCTGACCAGCCAGCCATCGATCCAGGGCTTCCACAACCTTTTCCTTAGGGTTTGATAATTTGCTAGAATGGCTCTCAAAACTCAGGAAAAAAATTTACCAGAGTACCAGTTTATTAGAAGAGGATACAACTCAGAAACAGCCAGATGGGAGAGATGCACAGGGCGAGGTGTAGGCAAGGGGCGCTGATCTTCCGTGCCTTCTCAGGGCACGCCACCCTCTCAGCATCTCCACGTGTTCCCCAACCAGGAAGCTCTCTAAATTGCATTGTTTAGGGTTTTTATAGAAGTTCCATCAGGTAGGAATACTTGATTAAATCATTGACCATTAGTGCTTGGACTCAGTCTTCAGCCCTTTCCCCCTCCCTCAAGATCAGTGGGTAGAGCTGAAAATTCCAACTGTCTAATCACTAGCTAGTTCCTCTAGTAACCAGCCCCCACTGTGAGGCTGTCCTGGAGCCTCCAGCCACCTGTCATCTCATTAGCATACAAGAAAGACACTTATCACAGAGGAGATTCCAAGGGTTTTAGGAGCTGCTTGACAGGAAAGCAGCAAGGCACGCAGAAACCGAATATGTATTTCTTATTCTGCCCCAATGTTATTCTTACATTTGAATTTACCTTGAATATTAGACTATAAGGTCCTTGAGAGGAAGGACCAAACCATATACACCTTGATACAACCTTTAGCTCTTCACATACACTCAATAAATATTTGTTAAATAAATGAATAACTTCATTAGTCAAAACAAGTATTTTCTAAATGTTTGTTGAATGAATAAATGAATTCATGTGTATTGATCTCTTGTAAGTTTATTTGGTTTCCACAGTAAAATTGACACCATTGTTTCAGTGCCAGGGTGTTTCCAGCCCTAGGAGGATTTTGGACACATGTGAGGTATCTTTAGTTGTCATAATGTTGGAGGAAACATCTCTGGCATAGGACAGTCCCACACAAATTCACTCCAGACTTACAAATAGGTGAAAAGTGTCTTTCTACTTATGAATCCCCAACTAACTCAATTGTACCCATAAATACAGAGCACTTTTGGCATCATTTTAATACATGGTCATTGTCCCAGCAATAGAACAATCATACCAAGCAAGGGATGGTTGTACCTTGACTTTTTGGAAACTTTAACAAGAATTGTTCACCAAAAATTATGTCACCTATGGCAACAGCCCTCATGGCATACAAGTCGTCATCACAGCTCAGCTCAATTTGTCAGCATTTGTGATCATGCATTCATAGTGCTTCTTTGTAAAGACCTAGCACCTGACAGTCATCGCTACATCTTGGTGTGGTCATGCCTAAGCATTTGTGACTGAAATACACATTACTTTGCTGTAAATTATGTTCCTTTTATTTATTTTATACTACATTGATTTTTATATTGATTTTTTAAAAATTATGTATGATGGTGGTTATATTAGCTATACATTTCAGTTCAAGGTAATAAAGGATGAGCTACATGATATTTATATTAAAAACAGACTTTGGGTCTGCTATAAACTGAATGTTGGTGTCCCCCCCTTTCCCTGCAGATTTCCTATGTTGAAGCCCACTCCTCACGTGAGAGTTTTAGGAGAGAGGTAACTAGGTCACAAGGGTGGAGCCCTCATGAATGGCATTAGTGCCCTTGCAGAAGAGGCCCCAGAGAGCTCCCTTGCCCCTTCCACCATGTGAGGACACAGAGAAGATGGCTGCCAGTGGACTCTCACTGGACACTAAATCTGCCAGTGTCTTGATCTTGGACCTCCCAGCCTCCAGACTGTGAGACGTGAACATCTGCTGTTTGTGCACTGCACAGGCTGTGGTGCTGCGTCACAGCAGCCTCAACAGACCACGGCTGGGTCTGGGGGGGCCGAGGTCTTCTTACTCTCCCACACTTTGCTGCTTACAACCTCAAAGAATCATGGGGAGACGACTGCCATCTCTTAGATCCCTTGTCCCCTTTGCATTTCCCGAGGAGGCCTTCCCACCTCACTTGGGTGCCCTCAGTTATCCTTCCTCAGGGGTGCAGTGCTGCCTCCCCAGGTGTCTGCCGATGGTGACACCTGACAAAGCCTCCTTCCTTAGAGCTTAGCCATTCATCTTGGTTTGGGGCATTGCTCTTCTGCCAGATGAACAATGACATCAAACTCGGTAATGAGGCTGGGATTAGCTGGCCAAGGGGAGGAGGTTGGCTTAGGCTAGAGAAGTCGTTAGGAACCATTGGTTTATTATCTGAACTCCCGAGAGAAGCTTTTGGTCATGTCCCCTGGGCTTTCTATAGAAGGCATGTCTGCACACAGCACAGGGGTGGCCCATAGAGTGTCTTTGTATGAATTCGAAATGGTACCCCTTGGAAGGCAAACAGTTGCTACAAGGCTTCTTCTCCCCTGGCTGGTGCGGCTGAGCCTTGATCAGAGCCGGGATGGATCACAGCTCCTACTCACCTCTGCAGCAAGGACAGCCCTGACTTGGGCCTTTAAAGATTTACTTTTGGTGAATGATGATCATCTGGGGTTGGGCTAAGGGACACTTGTGGCTACCTGAGGTCTTGGCTCCAGAGAATTAATTTCCAAAATATGTTTCTCATGGGCCTCCATCCAGCTAAGACATTGGACCCTGGAGGCAGGTTGCCTGATCCAAAACTCGGTTCTATCATTCAGTATCTCAGAACCATTGGCAAGTTGGTTGAACTTGGGAAATTTACTTAAACTTTTAATACCTCTGTTTTCACATTTGTACAATAGGGATAGTAGTATATCTAATCCTCTAATAAGGTTGTTACATGGATTAAATGAGTTAATATATGTCCAGGGTGTAGAACAGTACACCCTGTTAAGAATTATGTAAATTTATATATAAGTTTAGAACACTTTATATAAATTCCATATCTTTATTGCTACACTTCCTAAATTATATGAAATTATGTTTGCATCTTTGCTACTAGACCGAATCTCTCACAAAGCAAGACTACTTTTTACCCACTTTGAATCTCTCACACAGTAGCAGAGTGACTGCTCCTCCCCGCTCAGTGAATGGTGTTGATTGACTGACTAACAGACTGAATGAATGAATGAATGAATGGATTCCCAGGGCAGAGAAGTGCCTTCAGGACACCATCTTCCTTGGTAGGTCTTCTCCCAATATGCCAAGCCTTGAAGTAGAGGAATTAGCAGGAGCAAGGAGGTTCCCTGCCCTTCCTGATCGCACCTGAATTTACCAACAGGCAGAGAGACTGTCTGGCTACCAACCAATGCTGTTAAGTGAACAAAGACATCTGTGGTCTCTGGGGCTGCCCGTCTGGCACCTTGCAGGAAAGTGAAACCGAGTGTGAAACACACCTGTTCTCTCTGGCCTTTTAACTGGCAGGGCTTTAATTGCTAAGGGGCAGGAGAGGTGGGAGGTCCAAGCTTTGAAAGAGCCAGGGGATTAATTGTGTGTTAATGGATGGATGTACAGGGGTGAGGGGGCAGTGGAGGGGGGGCAGCCCGGGTGGGGAGGGGAGTGGGGAGCAGTTGCACATTCTGGCCTCTTGGGCTCTTTCTTCTTCACTGCTGTATGCCTTGTCAGCAGCCAGATGGCCCAGACCAAAATGAAAACAAATTCAGTTTGGGAAGAGAAACCGTAGAGCACGTCTCTAGTGAGTAATGATGCTGAGCGGCATCTCCAGGTCTGGAGCTGTCCTTTGTTGCTCACATTTCAAATAGTGAATTTCCAACCTCCAGTCAAGGCATTCGAGGCCTTTCAGGGTTTGAGAGTGTCAGCCCCAATTCCCTCTCCCCGACCAAATTCCTCTCTGTCCTTCAAATCTTAGTGCACATTTTGGCCTCAGCATTGTTGCTGTTATCTCTGTGCAAAATGCCCTCTGCCTATTCAACTGCTCTTGTTAAAAACTCCCATTCTTGTGACAATGAATGTATGTATGTTCATGTATAACTGAAAAATTGTGCTCTACCCTGAAATTTGACACAACATTGTAAACTGACTGTAACTCAATAAAAAAAAATGTTTATATAAAAAAAAAACTCCCATTCTTTAGGGCTCCACTTAAATGCATTTCCTTCAAGACACCTATGAGATCCTCTTAACTCAAGCCATTTTAAGACTCTCATAATCCCATGTACTTTTCCACCTCCCTTAGTTCCCAAGATACTAAAATTTTAAAATATAACTTTCCTTATTAAATTACTTATTATTTTGAAAACATTTAATTTACAATTTGCTGTGGTATTTTGGCAAATCATTGTTTATCCCTGGGAATTCTGGTAAAGTAAGAAAATCTACTCTATAGATTGTTTTCAATTTATAATGATATTTTATAAATTTTAAATTTGACTATCATTGAAGATAATAAATGCTTATAAATTCTGGTTTTACTGTTTTTCTTTACATATTAGGAAGCCATTACTTTCTTATTTGGTTCTGCAGTCTCCATAGGCCCTTGGAAAGCTGGGTGGCCCTGGATTCTAGGCTACAACTTCTAAACGGGACTGAGCCCTGTCACCAGCAGACTCACTCTCTTTCTTCTTGAGCATAAGGCTCTCTGCACCCCTAGTGGGGGGCTAGTTTTGATCAAATTCTGCCCTTGATTCAGCATCTAGCTACCCGCTAGAAACAGAGGCTCACAGGATATGGTCACGATCAACCAAAAAGATGCCATAATTGTGAACCTGTAGGCACCAGATAGTATGCTATGAAAACACAGAAATCAAACATGTCAAATCATAAGGAGAAATTTACAGACTCTTCATAATAGTTGTAGATTTTTATATACTAGTAGATTCGAAGTACACAAATTATAAAAGATACGGAAGACTTGAATAACACAGCTACAAACTTGATGATATAAGTACTTATAAAACTCTGTACTTAACAATGTGACTATACATTGTTCATAAGCACACACATACCATAGAAGACACCATACTCTGGTGAGGTTGTCCACAGACTGAGAAGCACAAATGAATGGGGAATTCTCCCTGCTTAGTTTGGTGAGAATGATTGAAGGTGGCTGTCACCAGTGGTGTCTGGAAAGGTTTTACAGGGTGGTCTTGAAGGAATTCACTTGTTAAGCTGGTAAGGAAGAGAAGAACATTCCAGTAAGTAGAACTAGTTTATAGAGACCAAAAAAAAGAGCCTCAAATGGGGAAATAGCAAGTACTTCTATGTGACTAGAGTATAGGGAATGTTGAGAAGACACTGGAATTTTAAGCAGCAACCATTAAGAGATGGCCTTGCAAGACATACTTTACCTTACAAAGTAGCAGTTTCTAAAATGAGGCTACCCAGACATGGCCATTGATTTTTGCCATATCCATTCACCAAATGTATTTTTCAATCTTAATGTTCTTTAAGTCAACAAACTCTAAAACTCAAGTACATTTACTGAAAAAAGAAATTGCAAAACACCTCTGTAAATGAACAACTGGTAATCTTGTCATTAATAGGAGTTAACTAAAAAAAATATATAATGAAAGCAAAACAAGATGACTACATTCTAGTTATGTATTACGGACTATGGTGAGCATCCCACATACCCCTCTCCAGCAAAATAAAAACTACCAATGTGCTACTAATTGTGGGTTATTATTCACATTTAAAAAAAAAAACTGATGCAAAGGAAGAAATCTGTAGTGTTAGAATCACAGGGCCTTCAGAGAAGCTCATTTATTTAGATCACTTAGGTAACCCTTCTCTTCACCAAATGTTTCTGCAGGCCACAGAATAAAGTAGTAATAAATGCGCTCTTAATTAACAGGGTTATGGTGAGGATTTAATGAGTTTGTGTAGCGGATCATAGCCTGATGTTTACTGAGTGCTTATTACAGACATACTGTTAAATGTTTTATACACATTATTTAATCCTCATAGCAGCTCTGTGAGGTAGGTACTATTATAGTTACCATTTTACAGAGGATGAAGCAAAGCCTCAGAGAGGTTAAGTAACATGCCCAGGATGGCATAGCAAACAATTCAGAGCCAGAAACTGAACTCAAACTTCTTGGTTTTTAAGCTTTCAGTGTTAGTTCTAATAACATTTTTTATTTGAATAGTTTATTTTCCTTTTCCCAGAGGCTTTTCCTTGTCACCAGATTCCATTTAGAGGCAGGGGATTAATGTTACTAATATTGCCAGGGAAAAAAGCAGGGAGAAAACCATATACCCAAATCCACTGACCACCAGTTGGCTGGATAATTATTTTCATACTTGACTAAGTTTACTGAATTGTTTCATCACCTCTATACAATTAGGAACAAAGGCCATTCAGTCAGTTCAGGCATAAAAGTCTTCACATTAAACAGCTGAACCTATCTGCCTCCCTGCCTCCCTTGAGAATGATCTGGTTTTAATCTAATGAACTTCAAGAAATATTCAGCTTATCATGTGTTTTTCCTTGGGTTGAATGCTGGACAACTCACGGTGAAACTGGAGCCTTCCATCTACAAAGGGTTCATCTGCACACTTGACTCCCAGATTTCTCTTATTTTCTAACGTTATCGTCCCCTTGGCCTGATTGCCTCATCTATCTATTTATTTGAGATAAGTTCTTATTTTTTTAAATTTAAAATTAAGGTTTAAGTATATGAAGATATCTTTTTAAGATGATACCATTGGACACCAACAGATTTTGACAGTCATGTGTGTAAATACGTTCACTTATTGTAAGTTAACTGTTTTCCATTTTAACAAAAGTTTCGGGATGCAAGTTCATGATTCCACAGAAATGTTGGTGATTGTCTTGGGAGCTTAATGCCTTTCTCCATTGGAAAACCCCAGTCTTCTTTTTCCTTTATTTTCATTAAATCTCGAAGTTTGGGGTATTTGACAATTAATACGTTTACTTTCTCCATTTAAAATATTTTCCTGTGTATTTTTATAAGCTAATTAAATTCCTTTAAGAAGTTAGAATATCAAGACAGCAATTAATTACTTCATTAACAAAATGACTATCCCCGAGTCCACTTCCCCAGTTCCTCAATCATTTCCTGGATTAGCTAATCCACGAGCAGATGGGCAGAATGCCTGAAAAACACCTTCATTTTGTTTTTCTGAACCATCAAAGTGAATAGCTTTTTACCATTATGAGAAATAAAAAAGCCTAATAAAATCTAGGTGATTGATCCCTTTTATGCTTCTTGAGGGGTTTCCTGAGACGTCGATTAGACACTTGTTTTATTTCTCTGACAGAGGCTCACCTTGGAAGAGCCAGGGGATGGATCTGTGGGCAGAGGACCAAAGAGGTTTGGAGGCTCTAACCACCAAGCTGATAGCGGAGGCCCCCGGCTGGACCGGGATTCCATCCCTGTGTGCAAAGGGCAGAGCCACCCAGCTGACATCAGACCAGGGCCCAAGGTATCAGCTGAGAGCTCAGCCTGCCCTGTGCCATGAGGCACCTGGTTTCTAACCTCTCAAATTCCTATCGATTTATTTATAAATGGGAAGAGAATAGGGATCGACCATAATAAAATGATAGAAATGGAGTCAATTTCTCAAAAGACGCTTCAATTTTCCAAACTGAGGTAAAATGAAGAGCTGTATTTTATTGGTCAGTAATTTAAACTTCACGGTCATCTGAAGTTCAGTTTCCCTAATAGTGTTATCTCATGCCCAAGTAGAAGTTAGGTAAATATTTTTCTTCTAGCTAGAGAGAAATTCATCAAAATTCTGTCAGGCAATATAAATTGTGATCACTACTTTGGACTCTCTCTAGAACTATAACAAGTCTCATTCAGAAACTACAATATTCTTCTGGGGAAAAAACGCACTTTAATCATATACCTGCTGGTCAACACAAAGCTATGAATAAACAGTCCAGCAGGCAATATTGCAAGTAAAGTGCTGAGTGTTTTCTTAAGAACTGAGAAGAAAAAAATGTACACTTTCCCAACAAATGTTTCCTTTGAGTCCTTTGAGAACCAAAACTAAGGACTGTGAATACTAATCTAATTGTGTATATAAAATTACTTAACAAGACGTTCTTCAGCAGCTTAGTTTTCCCATCATATTTTCACTATAGATTCTTTTAGTCACTTGGAATTCATATTGCTATTAAAATGTTTTCTTAATCATGTAGTAATACCTGGCATATATTTGGGACTGTTTTCAGACTCCATTTTTTCTCTAGTGACACTTTTTTTTTTTTTGTCAATAATACTAAATGTTTTAGTAACTGGTAGGTCTTTTTTACTCTATTATTTGCTTTCATCCTGACTATGTTCTAATTCTTTTTACATGCTTAATTTTCAGACAACTTTAGTATAATTTTATCTATTTCCAATAAAAAAGAAAAAAGTTATTTTATTTGAAATGAAGTCCAAAATATTGGCAATTTGGGAATTGATTGGCAATAGAATTGATACTCTAAAATATTTAGTATTTTAACCCATAAACATTAAATGCTGTTTTTCAACTCTTGTGGAAAGGGATACAATGTATCCTCCAATGAGCTCCATCTTCTGGTGTTTACGTTCTGTTGTAATTCGTGGGTGTTACCTACAAGTTGCTTCTAACCAATAGAATATTTCACAGGTGATGTAATGGCATTTCCATGATTATGCTTCATAACATTATAATTTCTACCTTATTAGAAGACCCTCTCTCTTGCTTGCTTTGATAAAACAAATTTTTATATGCAGCCTTCTCCGTTGAGGCCCATGTAGCAAGGAACTGAGTGTGACCTGAAGGTGATAGCCAGGGAAAAGCTGGGGCCTTTAGTCCAACAGTCCAAGGGAGATGAATTCTGCCAATATGAAGTGACCTTCAAAAAGATCCTTTGCCAGCCAAACCTTGAAATGAAACTGTAACCCAGAAAGGAGTCTCATTTACATGGAATATACAGATATGCGTACACTGATGAATTTAATAAGTTAATACTTAATGGATTTTTGCATGGGTGTTTTTCAGTTAAATTAACTGGCAATTTTCACTCTTCATTCTATGTTTCACAAATTTGGTGCTAACGCTAGCTTGGCTAATTTACAAAATAAATGGGAAAGTTTTCTCTTTTTTCTAATCTTAAAAAAATTATATAGTATATCATTTCCTTCAGTACAACTTGAAAAAATCATGCAATTTCCTCACAGAACCCCTATCTGAAGCAAATGTGATAAGCTACGTAAACCTCTTTAATCAGAATTTGGGATGTTTGGCATTTAGTAAATGTTAATTGCTTCTATGAATGATACTGCTCTGACAGTTTTACCAGTTTCTTCCAAGGTATTTAACTGTTAAAGTTTTCTATCACATAATGACATTTAAAAAATTTATACTTTATATTTTATCTAACAATTCAAATTATTTGCAAGGGTTTTACAGAGTACTCATTGAGTCCTTCACTCACTCTGCGTGTGTTGTGATTTTTCTTATTCTTATTTCAGTGCATTGTGTGGCTTCTCCGTGTCTTCTGTTTTAAAGAATATATTATTTTTATGTAGGATTGTTTCATAAAAATTTATTATTCTACTCATTCTCCATTTCCTAATTTCCTAATCTACTTTTTTGTTTTAATAGTATGTCTAAATTCTTAAAGTAGATGATTAATTCAATATTATTCTCCCTTGTAGCACTGAAACATGTTAAAACTTTTTTCTTTAAGAAAAAACTAAATATCCATAAGTTTAGATATGTAATCTTTATATTAAAATTTTTTCTAGATATTAAACAATTTTAGTGGTAATTTCCACTTTGACACCATTATTTTTAATCAATTTTTTCTAGTTTTTGTTTGTATTTTCATTTTTTTCTCTGCTTTCATTATTTTTATTGCATTTTTTAATATTGGTCAAAGTACATGGCCTATATTATTTGGTAATTTTTGAAACTGAGATTTGCTCTGCAGAATAATACACAGACAACATTTTTAAATGTTTGATGAGGATTTGAAGGGAGTGTGTTTTTTCAGGGTATAGAGTTCAATGTATTTTTTAAACCTGCATTATTAGTTAGATATCATTTGATTCTTCAGCATTCTTTCTTATTTTAAGGTATATTCTTTAACACAAACTAATAGAGGCAAGTTAGATTTTTATTTCAATTGTGTTTCTGCAGAATTTGTTTTTGTATTTTCTATATTTTATAACTACTTTAGTTTTTAAGGGTTCATGATGTTAAGAATTGGTTATATGTATACAAACTTACTTGACATCAGTATCTTAAACTAGATTTTTAATTTTTTAAATTTCTAATTTTTTTGCTAATTCTTGTCCAGTAACTTTTAACCATGTTCTACCGGCCTTAGTATAATTTCAGCCCTGAGTCAAAATACAGAGTGATGAAGAGTATTTAAGTAACTAACTACACAGACTGTTTAACCATTGAGGCCAACGTGTTCTGAAACTGTCCTTTCAATGTCCCACACAAGGCAGTTCTTAACGGTAATTACATTAAAGAGACAAACAATTATAAATCTCCCTGTGGTATAATTTTATCAGAACAGGAACTTATGGGAACAAAAAACACATTGTAGTGGTGAGATCAGCATTATTTTAAGCACTAAAATGCAACTTACTGAGGCTAAATAACCCAAGTAATGGCATTCCTAGAACATCCTTGGGTTTGAGGTTAGCAAATGTTATCAGTGTCTGGCTACATAACTTATTCTGTAAAATAACAATCAGAAATGTATTACCAAAAACAATGTCTCAGAAGATAGAAGTTAAATAATTCAATTTTAAAACCTATAGACTTTGCATAATATTTTTTCAGACTTCTGACTTTTTCATGTAGTATAATCAAATATAACAGACTGTAATGAGAGTACTTGTTTTCTGAAAATACTAAAGACTGTACATAGACATTTCTTTTCCTCTCTCCTCTTTATTCAAACTTTGCAGAAGTGGAATGTTGTTTAGGTAATAGATAAACCTCGGGTAGAAACCACTTTTATGAGGAAGAGTTCATGGTGACTTCATCTCTGCTATACTCATGGGTCCATAAGTGTAGTAGCCAAGTTTACAGTAATTCTCTTCCCTGTATTCCCACTGTCCAATACTGTACTTGGTACATAGTAAGTCTACTGCTATTGCTCAGTGTTTTCCACTTTGAGTGAATAAATGTGTGTGAATGACATTGAAGACTAAAGTTTATCAACTTAAAATATATATTTTTATGTCTTTCTTTATTATCCTAGAGATAAGAGTCTAAATAAAAATGTATTTGTTTACTTATTTGCTTAGAAGTTGAAAGTTTTCATTTAAAAATTGTGCAAGTTAACAACAGCTGTTTCAAGTAAATTGTTGGTAAGCTAAGCTTTTATCCACATACTGGGAAAAACAAATAACAATAGTAGAGTATAAAGACTTTTGGTGGAGATTGTGAAAGTTGAAGGTGCAGCAGTCAGGTTGGTGTACAAGGAGTCAATAAGATTTGACTCTTCCGTGAATAAGTTAATGAGATTAAGGAACTAGAGATGAGAGGGCAGAAGAGAACATTTGTTGAATGTGTGATGTGAATGAGTACCAGGGAAAGGAGATATAATCACTATCCTTAGATTTTAAGATCACATCTTCATACTCACATGGCTTAAACAAACAAGTAAGTAAATACATGTGTTAATAAAGATAAAGCAAAGGTATATTCTCTACCAGATCATATAACCCAGCTACTCCTGGTGTTGGCCTTGTTTATACTTTTGCCTCAATTCTTTAGTTCAAACTAAAATTGGTAAACTTTCTTAGAATAATAGTCTTAACTTTGATAAGTATTAGCAAAATTAACTGTTTTTATTTTAGTAAGAGTAATGGCAAAATTGGCTATTTCATCACATACAATACTCCCCCTGGTTGTGTTCCTAATTATCCTAATATATGGATTCATTAGATATGAACTCTGTTTTATTAGTTTTTTGTGATTATGTATATGTACTAGATTCTTGGTATATATTTATGATTATGTCCCTAAGATGTGAAATACATCTCCAAAATGAAAAGAAAACAAATAAATTAAAAATACGTACAGATATATAAATTGACCTCTGTCAATGTGTACAGGCAAAACTAATAAATG
The DNA here is from genome assembly GCF_048564905.1 of Vicugna pacos. Classification (NCBI taxonomy): domain Eukaryota; kingdom Metazoa; phylum Chordata; class Mammalia; order Artiodactyla; family Camelidae; genus Vicugna; species Vicugna pacos. The sequence continues at coordinate 568,196 of NC_133011.1, forward strand.
ACTCTTTATGCACTGCCATTATCAACAGCGTTCTGAAGTATTTTGTATAATACTGTGGGTAAAACTTTTCAGTAACCCATGTTAAATGTGGAATTGCTGAATCCTAGAAGGAGAGAGGGATCCAGATAGTGAGGCTGGAAATCAGAACTATTTTTGTCCTGCTGGTGTTTGCATGTCAATCAAAGGGAGATGCCTGGAAGAGTCCAAAGGAGAAATACAGTGTTAAAGTTATTACAGAGATAAATCCAGCTGAATTGGGGGATTTACTAGATATTTAATACATGAAAATAATAGATAAGTTCCTGCTTTCATGAAGTTTATAGTCTGAAATAAATACAGGATAACTATTTGCAATAAAGTACGATAGTGAATACTATGATTTAAACATCAAAATAGTGTTATGGAGAAAATAATGTAAATATGGTTTCCCTAGGACTAATTGATTATATGACATGTGGAAAGTGTCCAGACATCCAGAGATCCTAGAACATGAATTTCATCAATGGCAATATAATGAATGGGCTTCAAACATGTTTTATTTTAAAATTGTGTGCCCCTTTCTTGCTGCAGACATAGCCGTCTCATTAGAGGATATCATTATTATTGCTGTTATTATTATTATCACCATATTATTGAATCCCATGTAAATGTGATGTATTATTCAGGAATAAAACCACAGAAATTTGACAGTTCAGACAAACAAGGTTGTGTATGCATACAGTGAAATCGAACATTTTACTATCACAGCCAATGAACTAGTAAGTTGTCATCTTGTATTTTGAGCCTCGATTTTTGTTTTCATTTTCACTTCTTTGAGGAAACTAAACTACCAGGTGATTAAAAACTGTATTACAAGCTTAAACTGAATGCCTTCTTACTGCTAATGTACTCATTTGTTTTGCATTACGTTTGGAATTGAATGAGTGACAATGTCTCCTACTTTGGGCTCCTCCATCAAACCATGGTTATAAAATTAATGAACTGAAAGGGGCTCTTTTTATTAGCAGACATTAAAAAAAAATTAAGTGCCAATGCAACTCTGAATCCTGAGAAACTAATGAGAAATGTTTTACTTGTTCTTTATTAGAATTCCTTGAATGATAGAAAATAATAGACAATTGAGCCCAACCCTTGGTCTAAATCAGCGATACCATGAGCAAGGTATCATTTGTTGAGCGTTTGTTGCTAAATGCTATGTAGAGATATTTATGCCTCTGAAACTCTTCTAATCCATTGTGACTGATGTATCTGTTTATCTGTCTCCTCCACTATTCCAAGGACAAATTGAGGATAAAGCCTAGGTCATTCTTCTCCGTAATGATGACAGTAATCATAACAATAATACTTATCATGCAACCATAGCACGTGCTTGTATCTTCAAGCACTTTACAATGACTCACTTAATATTCATAACAATGGCCTGAAGTAAGACCTCTTACGAAACCCAACTTCCGTTCTAGCGTCTGGATTTAAAGTCCATGCTCTTAACCACAAAACGATGTCAGACCCACTAGCACATTATTGCCAGTTTACAGCTGTCTCTTTTAAATGACTTAGGAAAAAAAGAGATTTTGTAAAAACTCAGTGAATTAATACGGAAATATAAAAAATACACTCTTCCTCTTCTCCAGGGTCTCAAAATGTAGAATTAGGAATTTATATACATACACACCTGAGAAGGTTCATTTCTTTCTGTGCTGTATTTTCTTCACCTTTTCTGTTTTCTGATCTAAATTTTGTGTTGATTTTGTTTTTCTGTGTGCAGTAGATAGCATGTTTCTAGGACTAATCATGTCAGTATCTTCTGAGTTTTTTTCCCCCTACATAGAGAAATTTCTTTCATTCAGAGAGGCCCCAGTGGGGCTATAAGGCTGTGGTAATTCTATTTAGGCATAATTCTTCAATTTTAAAAAAAGGTTACTTTTCGCCTGGATGTTACACTATAGCAGTACTTCTCTTTAGATAATGAAAGTGAGAGAATTTAATACTTTGTTCTATGAAAATACAAGTACAATACTAAAATGTTTGTGATTTAGTTTTTAACTCATTAAATTACCATTCAATGCAACATAACATCCTTTGTTTTCCTTTAACGGTTGTACAGCACAGTGACCAGCATTTTAAATCTAAAAGTAATGCATATCATATCTTTAAGATTATGATCTTTTAAACAAAATCACTATTCTCTCTATACTTTTAGTTTTCACTTGTGGAATCCCTTGTCTATTTCTCCTTCTTCCCAAGAAGCATTTTTATCAGTTTCATGTTACTATGTCCTCATCACAATGAGTTTCGTTATTCCTGTACTTTAAGGCAGATGTCCTGTGCTTTTAGCTCAGTCATATGTGATCGGGAGACTATATGATTTTTGTCCAAACTGTGCCACTATTGAGAATCAGAACAATGCTTTTAATAAGTAAGCCAAGAAAACAAGTATAAACCAAGAATAAACTGGGACCCCTGTTTACCTTATATACAAGTTTTCCAACTCTTACGTTAAGGTAATCTTTGATCAGGGAAAGAACAGGCACTCACAGCTGTCTCACTTTCCTAATGCGTGGATTTTACCATATTTAGTGGCCCACCTTTTTCTGGATATCTAGTGAGGACAATTTACAAACACCCAGGTTTGGCCCCTAGAATCAAACTGACCTACCTAGATGCATATTAATTAAGTCAAGTAATTAATATGTTCCTATATTCATGTATGCAACAAACATTGACTAAATGCAGGCCAGTCGCTATGCTAATATTTAGGAATCATCACTGAATGACATAGGATGCCTTTTGTATGGGGTTCTTCGTCTAATAGAGAAGGATATGCAAATGGGCAGATGATGTATGCTATGGCAGGTAATGTGCTAGAGCACATTACAAGGTCTAGGAGATGAAAAGTGACATAAAACTAATTCACTTTTCATGAGTGAGAGAAATTTCCAGAGAGTAAGGTGAGTTAAGATGTATGGATTCTTTTTAATTGGTCAGTAAAAATGAAGATTATTTCATTTGGGAAGAATGGTGTGTGTAGAAGCCTCGAGGCTGTAGGAGCCATGGACAGGACAGACAGCATGAAGTTTGATAAAGTGAGGAATAAGGTATGGGAGAGAAATGATGAGAAACTTGATGAAGGAAAATACAAGCGCTCATTTCCAAAGAGCCTTGGGAATCATTCTAGAGTTTGATTTTCATCCTGAGCCTAATGACATTTCAATGCTTTAAGTAGGAGCCGTGCCATTTGATTTGTGGAGACGCAGTGAAAATGTGCCGGTCAGACTTCCTCCTGGGAGGCGCCTGCTCCCCAGAGGTGCCGCTCTGGAGCCATCATTCTGGTGAGGATATATTTCCTGCTGGCTGCCCTCAGGGAGCCTGAGCAGGGTGGCGATGCCAGTGCTTACCCACTCCTGCAAGAGAAAGGACTCCTTTAGGTGGCCCCAAGATTCCTCAGTGGCCTGGCTGATCTGTCTTAGAACTGTGCTGCAGTCTGAGATTCTTTGTATCCACTTATCCTTCCCTCCCCTGCAGTAAATCTCTTGCTCATCTAATCATATCTTGTCACCCAAACTGACATAATTTGATCTCTGATTATTGAGATTCTGTATGAGTGTCAGCCTTAACTGAGCCTTGGGTTTTGTTTTGTACAGCATGACTATCTACTCTGCCGACTCAACCTTGTATGCCCCAGAGAGAATAATGTGAATTCTAAGTAAAACCCTGGATAAGCATATATCTTAAGAGACGTTTATACATATACATGATCTAACTTAATCAGATCAGAGTCTGTCTGTCACACTACTTTTATAGCTCTTTGAATAGAGAAATTTTTCCTCTCTTGGTCATTAATGTGTATCTTATCCAGTAGAGAACCTAAAATATGATAGGTGAACAAGTATGGTGTGTACCTTTAAGGAACAGTATTTGCCAATTAAACAGTGATTTGATGCCTATATGCCTATTTATCTTTCTTGGATTCCTTTGTAACACTTATTACAAAATTAAAATATTTTTAATTTTGGCTAATTATTCCCTGAACTTTTTGTAAGTTATTTTGAACATGTTTATATTCCCATTGCAGTATATGAATTCCAGTTCCTAAACATTCTAACCAATAATAATTTTTATTTAATTAGAGGTATTCTGTTGGTTGTCAAATGACCTTGAAAGATATTTATGAGGAAGCTTGGAGAAACATAATTAATAGATCCTTTAGTTAAAGCTAGAAGTAAGTCTCAGTCATTTTCCTTAAATATGCTCTGATCATTTATTTTATTACAAAGTTTGAGATAACTCTTTGAAGGCTGAGTTGGGTATTACAGAATGTTTAGCAATGTCCTTGGCCTCTACCACAAGACGCCAGTGGTACTTGCCATTTCTTTGCCCCCAAATTTGATAACCCCAAATCTCAAGATATTGCCAAATATTCCCTGGGAGGCAAAATTACCCAGGGTTAAAAAGCATTGATATAAAGGAAGAATTCCATCAACTCTATGTTCAATATCTTGAAAAATAAATATTTCAAACTTTAATCTAGATATAGTATAATGCCTCAAGCACATTCTAGAAGGGGAAGAGTGGATTACTCAGTAGAGTTTTATACTGAATTTATCAAGGAAAGGGAATTCATGTCTTAAATTTTTTAACCATGGCAATATCTTGAATATAGTTGATTTCACCAATGATAATGTTTCTAGTATATATTTTGCGAATTAACAAGCCACTGCATTTCACTAATGTGAGAAAATTTCTACTGTAAAAGCAATTGTGTTTCTTGAAGGTGAAGGACACTGAATCAAACTGCAGTAAGCACTTCTGAAGTATAGCTTTCCTTATTTAATGCAAAATTAACATTCTTGGAATGTGCATTAATTAATCATATGGACTGACTATTAATAGGACAAATAAGTGTCCTGGGAAGTAGCTTAAACTAAGGCATATGTAATATCTCATTGTTTATTTGAAAATAAATCACAAATATCATGGTAATTGGTTTAATTATCCCTCTTAATAATTGGGCTTAATGTATCATTGAGTCTTCATCAAGAGAAGCAGTATCTCTTGGAGATATGTATGAATACGTAGGCGTTAACTTCCTAGAGGGTTTGACCATATGAAATTGTGATGCATAAGCAGTCTCAGGAAGGCTGCTGTTTCATGTCTGATGTTACAGCCTGAAGTCCACAGGGTGGGAAGTTGGGACGGAAGGATGGATGGAAAATGGGAGAGATCCAGAGTGAATTGGAGCTTCTGGAGGCAAACAGAAACTAACTCAGTTCTTCAAGCCCCTGGTGGTGTGGTGGTGTCCTACGCAGCTTGGGCCAACCCATCACAGAGCTAAAAATATACTCCTGACCCCGGAGTCAAAGATGCTGAAGGAGGATCCAGGGGCCAGTAAGGCAGTTACAGTCTGGCTGTTGCTTCGCACCAGTGAGGTGAGGCAGCAGGTCTGCTGCAGTGTGTACGAGCTACAGAACGGCTGCTGCTCCCATTCCTCCATCCAATGGTATCTTAAATATTTTACTTCTGGCCCACCTTTAGTAGAAACATATGAGAAGGAAAATTCTGGGAAACATAGTCAAATTTAATCTTGTAAACCACCACAGTTTATAAACATTATCAATGATATATATGGACTTGGAACATTATCTGTGAGTTTTTCTATCCAGTGATGAATAATTAATTAGCTAACTTACTGCAACCCCTTTCTCTCGTCCCTCTTTTCAATTTGTTCTGTTAGTTACCTTTAAAACTTTAAATTATAATGCTTAAAAGCTAGTTCACATTTTAGGAATTGTAGCAATTATACCTTGAATCCCCATGATTTTGCTCATAAATTCTCCTTCACCTCCTTTTCCCTCTATCTCCTTATTTGATCTTTCATCATCTGTCATCTGTGACTTGCCAAGTGCAAGTTACATGATAATAATCTTGATTTTCAGATACAAAACCTTATTTAAGTTTGACTTGTGTTTTCTATGAGCAGTAACTAAGCGTAAATTATAATGATACCTAAATATTTGTTGCTAAATAGCCAAAAATATGTCATGGAAATATTTTCTTTCTTGAGCATCTTTTTGTAAATTTTTAAATGGTGCTCCCATTACCTTTCTTATATTTTTTCCTGATTTTTCTGTGTTCATCATGTCTGTACATTCACCTGCTATCTGGTTTCTATAATTTGATCTTATTTCAGTGACTTCCTTCCTAGAGCAATCTGAATCAGTTGGTTTCTAGGCTGGTTATAACTCCTGAGTTGGATCAACAGTGCTCCATGTCTTCTGTCTTCCGCTTCCTCCTTTGTGTATTCCTCATTATTGGGAAGAGTATACCCTCAGATAACGTCCTAAGAAGGAAGTTGCAGGATGTTAAAGTTCTGAGACAGTATTTCTCTCTCTCACTCTCTCCCTCTCACACACACACACATGCCCCTTTTCAATTTCTTCAAATTTGATTAATAATTTGTGCATAGAATTCTGCGTTCAATATTATCTGTAAGAACTGTTGAAGTTTTTGTTCCACTGCATTCAGCACTTGATTATCATTGAATAAAAACCTGAGACCATTATGATTCTTGTAACTTTGTGCATGTTATTTCCTTTTTCTCTTTAGAATCTCTTATAAAGTTCTTTATTATATCTGCTTTATTCAGGGTTGTATCTGGTTTTAGTTTGAAGAGTTGGGAAATGCTGTTTTACTATTTTTTCCTTGATTTTCTTTGTTTGATATTTTTGTTTCCTTCCTTTCTGAAACTCTTATTAGTGGGAGGATTATATATTAAATTGATTCTCTACTTGTATGTTATGTTTTGTCTCATTTTATATTTCAAAAGACCATAATCTGTTACTTTAACAGTTCTATTTTTCTTGGATAATGTTTCTTTTCTTATCACTTTTGTTATTGTCATTTATTGGTTGTTGGAATTTATGTTGCTGACATTCTGCACATGCATATGAATCCTTATTTGTCCCTTTAAAATGTATTAGAGCTGCTGGAATCTCTGTGAGCAGATCTGCATTCATCAGTGTCATGCCTGTTATTAGATGAGAAAGCAAAGAACTGGAGATTATTTGAGACACATCCACATTCCTGAAGGCACAGGGTCTCTTTGCAGGTTTAACATTCCCACTAGTACATGCCATACACTTTGTTCAAATATCATGAGCTAAGAAAAACAATCTTTCTTACTATATATTCTAGTTTTATTTTCTAGAGAATAAGCACCTGATAGTTGATAATTTTACACATTAGCTTTTGAGAAGAGAAGGGGAAACCTTCTCATTGCCTCATAAACATACTTTGTGTAAGTTTTTTTTTTTATGTTCACCCACTGATTACTCTTCTAGATACATATTTTGAGTTTCTTCAGGGTTTCTTCATGAATTATAAGGCTTCCTATGAAAAACAGATTGCTAATCCTCTGCTTTGATTCACCTACCAATGTACTTATTTATATTTATTGTACTTATTTTTATTATGTGTGATGGTAAGTTTTATAAATGTGTCAACAGGAAGGGTGTTTTGGGATGGGATAAGCATTTGAATCAATGGACTTTGAGTAAGCAGATTGCCCTCCATATTGTGGGTGGGCCTTATCCAATCAGTTGAAGGCTTGATTAGAACAAAAAGTCCTGCAAGAGGGAATCCTCTGGCAGACTGCCTTTGAACTTCATCTGAACTGTCAGCTTTCCTAGGTCTTCAGCTTGCCATTCCTCAGGTTGAAACTGTACCATGAGATCTTCTGGTTCTCTGGCTTGGGGGCCCACACTGCAAGTTTTAGGCTCACCAGCCTCCATAAACATGTGAGCCAATTCCTTATAATAAATCTCTCTACATAGATTTACACATCTTATTGGTTCTTTTTCTTGATTTTCAATTTTATATTTTCAGTTATCATATCTCATGAAAGCCTTTCTTTTTTTAACATATAGAATTAAAAACAATATTATGCCATTCTTTTAACCCAGTTTTACTTGGAATTAATTAAAAACATGTGTGTGCCCAGTCCATTATCTTCAACTGGAGCAAAGTTTACCTTTAAAATGGAATCTGAAGTCAATATAATAGAAATTGGATTGGAAGGGGGCAGACTAGAAGCAAAGAGTCCAAGTGAATCACTGTTTCATTAAATCAGGTTAAGATAGTGGTGGCCTGTGCAAATGAAATGTCAGTGGATGTTAAGAGGCTACGTCAGATCTACAGCATATTTGACATCATATTTGATTGTCCATTTTGTAGTGGTTTCAGCTTGATGCTTCATCTAGGGCTGTTGGATTTTCAGTCAGTTAATTAATTTGTCTCCTACTGTATTCTCATGCACTTCAAGCTGCCCTACCAGGCCCTAGACTGTATTTGTTTTTTCACTCTCATAACAGTTTCAATTTGCTAACAAGCCCTGTCCTTTCTTGTCCTTCTCCAGGTTTTCAAATCTCTAATAATCTAGTCTTTTGTAACATTTATCATTAATCAAGTCTCTTCTCACTGCTGGCTTACTTATTTCCTTCCTTCTCTCCTTTACTTTGAAGGATGTTGGCTCTCTTCCTGATGTGTGTGTGTGTGTGTGTGTGTGAAACTTAGTTATCAGCCTACTGTTATAAGCTAATATAAATTCCTTCTCATTGCAAATAATCTTAATTTCAACGATAGGAGTATAACCTTTATTCTTCCTAGTTTTCCTTGCTAGGAAAGATTAAATGTGGATCCTTTTTCACTTGTTCAGGACATGTCTTTCAGCTCCAGATTCTGGCTATTTCTTGAATCCTGGATCTGCCTTTCATTTGTGTTGGTACTCTTGTCTTTTGGAAATTGTGCTTATATTTAACTTATTTGGTTTGGACTCATGGCTCCCTAGAAAAACTTTGGCTCAAATGACCCCTCTGCCTACTGCCAGTTATGCTTTATGTAAATTTTATCCAATTTGTCCAATATGGAGACAGTCCCTGGCCCTGCCTTGCAGGACATGTTCCTGGATGGGCCTCTGCTCATTCGATATGAGAAGCAGATTCAGGTAACTAAATTCATGATGAATAGGATTCCAAATATATCTGTTCCCCTGGGTTCTGTATGTAGGAGTTTATAGTCACTTTTACGTCTTTGTCTTACACTCTAGAATCCTCATTTTGCTCAATTACTTTATTCAGACTCCATCATTCAATTTCCCAGGCCTTGAACTCTAAAAAAAAAAAAAAGAAAAAAAAAACAAACAAAAAACTAAAATAGATGAGGCTATTGCAGCTCTCGTATATTAATGATAACTAAAATTATTGGAATGCTTATAATGTCAATCACTGTGCTAAGTGCTTTACATGACCTATTTAGACGCTCAAAATACTACGATTTAAGTAATAATTGTAACATCATTTTATGTATAAGAAAACTTAGGTTTGGTGGGTGAAAATAAGCTACTTATTTAGCCAGGATGCCACATCAATGCTACCTATTTTAGATTTTATTAACAAAGATCATAATTTCCAATACCAGTTTTGATATAGGGTAGTACAGATTAAGTTTAAACTGAGATAACAAACAGCTCTCTAGGTATCAGTATGTAAAAACAACAAACATTTTCTTCTCAATACATGACTTCAGCATCCACCCCTGAATAGGAAGAGGGAACTGGGGCAGCTTATACTTGCAGTTTTGTATTTTGTTCCATGAGTGGCATCTGCCACTTCCGCCGCAGCCCGCCTGCCAGCCCCACCTAGCAGCACTGGAAGCTGTAGCCCTTTGCGTGCATGGAGGAGAGGACAGCTGGATACTGGTGACCATTAGTAATGTCTGTTGTATCAGCATTTCTAGAAGCCGTGGGTGTCTGACTCTAAAGACCATGATCCTGAGAACTGAATTCTCCTTTCTCCTCTCAGTTCTAATCGATTTAACAAAACTATATACTAACTTAAAACTGTTTAAAATACAGAGAAAAATATACAGGGAAGAAAATTAATTACTCATGACCACTGATATTAACATATGAAAGTTTTTCACATAAACTCCATATATAAATCTTAATAAATAATTAAGAAAATTACCAATTCTCTATCCTGTAGGTTTCACTTATTATTTAGCATTTTTATAAATTTAAAGTCTGTAAGAAGATCATATATAAAACTTAGAAACTAAGCTAGAGGTATTTTATTTAACCAATTGGCTAGGTTGGATATTAAAGTCATTGAAATGCTTTAGTATTATGTAGTAGCATACCGTTAAACAACTCAAGCTACCCTCTAATATAAATTTACAAATATAACAGTACTCAAATCTGTTATGTATTGTGATTTTTTATATTTTTAGGTAATAGTTTTATATTTCCTTTCCCATTTTTCACTCTCTTTGTGTCTTTACTCTTTTATGCCTATGAAGTCAGATTTGTTTACATTTTCTTAGGAATAAAGTATTTCTAAAAGGAGATATTTTTCAATATCAATCTATAATTGCTTAAAAATTAGATTTTAAGTAATAGCACTTTCATCAAAATACCTCCAGGGAATATTTGCTTTTCCTCAATCGAAAGCAAATTGTTTTACACAAATTATCTACTTTAATGACTTGTTTTCTCATTAGTAGAATCTTGTATGATGTGTCTTGTTGACTTCTCCCTCCTCTTGGCATTTCCTGGTGATTCTATGATGAGAGAATTATTTTTTCTTTCACTGACTTTAGGGAATGGCTTCTGCTAAACCTTGGCCTCGTCTCTTACAGAACCATAGACTTCATAAAATGTTCTAAGAAACAGGTTAAATGAGCTCCTCTACTTTTAGCAGTTTGTTTCCACACTATATAATCTCATCTCAACGATTCTATAAATAGATATCTTCAGAAGTGGCGCCTCACATAACAGGGACCTATTTTGATACTAGTGGGGTTCATAAGCTAATTTTCAGTGGCAATCTCCTGTATTTATACCAAATATATTTCGGGCAGAATTAGTGCTGAAATTATGGTACTCATTTAAAGAACACTTTTGTTTATTAATATTAAATTTGCCATTTTATGCTTATAATTGTTTTAGAACTGCATCTTGCCTAAGAACCGAGGATATTTCCATTGTAAAATTTTTCAAGTTCGTTGACTTTTTACTACTATACTTCCTTTACAATGTTTGGCATATATATTTGTTTTCTCCTTTCAATATTGTTCTTGAAATTTTAAATAAGTGACATCCTCATTTCACTTAGAAGGCTATAATTACATAAACAGAATAGTCAGAAGGTGTTCTATTTAGAAGACAATAATTGCTTTCTATGGATGCAGAATGGAGGTTTAGAAGGATCACCTTTACACAGGAAAGAGATTGGGAAACGTTCCTTCAAATTAGGAAGTTGTGATAGCTCCATTTTCAACGTGAAGATATTTTATACCTATAAGTTGAGAAAAAAACATATTTGCAAGTGAAACACTTAAAATCATATCTCATGTTTCCATAAGAGGAATATTTTTATGGATTTAATAAAAGCTCATGGACTTAATAAAAGCTCAGCTTCCAAAACACTTGTCAAATTCCTTCTTAAGCAGGGTCTGTGCTGCAGTTAAACCAAGTATTTCAAAGCATTTTGATAATTTTTTCCTTTGGTTTACACTGTAGTCAGCTCAACTGAATCACTGTCTTTTACCATTTCTATGGAGAAACTTTGATTCTGCGCAGGCCGGACCAGACATAAATCATTCAACTGATGGCCTCTTAATCCTATGTTTTCACTTGTACTTTCAAAAATTGGATCAAAGATACCTTTATTTTCCCATGCTATTCCAAAGTATCATATATTAATAGCTGACGTTATGCAGCAACATGTCTCATGTAGTCTTTCCTGCTCCCTGACCAAGTGCTTACAATCGCCTGTCACTTACCCACTTACTTGCCTCAGACTATTTGTTAGGCTTCCCATAGCCCCATACAGCCTTAAACTTTGACTTGCCCCTAAGCTTAAGTAAGCACTGAGGTATTCAGCACGCTCCCTTAACAACTCATTCCAAGAATTAGCTGACACAAGGAGAACTGCTTCCTATTAAGACGTCCAGTCCTGTGTTCTGCTCACCCTCACTGTTGCTGCCTCCCTGACAGTTTCTGCTAGTCCTGCTGACCTCCCCATTTATCTGTCTCTCTGTACGATTTCTGTTTGTTTAATTTTGAAGTGCTTGCAGATATTGTAGTTAGAGTTTGCTCCCTATTACAAAATTCTTTTAAAAAAAAGTCTCTCCATACCTAAGTTCAGATTTACTTTTGGTTTGCCTAATGTTACTGTCATTATCCTCATTTATACCAACTGGGAAACCGCATATAAAGGAAATATAGTTATTTAATAAAAATTACATATATAGTAATATTAACACTAGAACTTCAACATAAATCTGTATCAAACAAAGTTCTCATTTATGGCATAGCCTCTTTTTTTTTACTGCTTCAAATACGGTAACATTTATTAGAAAGATTTGCACATTTTAAAACACTAGGCAGAATTTTCCTTTAAGCTTCTAATCTGTTCACACTGCCTGCACTGTGGTAGTGGATCTTGCTAAGCCACTGCTAAGCAGAATTAGTAAGCACATATGGCCCTTGGCCACATGTCTTGTCCTGATGCGCAAGCAATGGAGACCTCATGCCCCCGGCATGCAGTACAGCACACTGTCTCCTGGCTGCCTGGCAGACTCCTCGGTGATACCTCATCCTCAGCCGACGGGATGGTTTGAATCTAGTCCTTCATCTGGGTACTCCTGGTATCTCATCCCTCAGTTTCCTGAAGTGTGATGAAATAATCACATTGCAGGAATTGATGAAAATTCAATAGGAGACTCTAAAAGATAGCATTCTTAAACCCAAATAAGTGAACCTGTGAATTCTGTACTCACTGGATGGACTTTCAGGAACATGAGTGGGATTTCTTAGAAATGGTGTTCTGTTCTGTTCAATCATGCCAGAGAAAAGAAAAAAATGACCTGTAGTCTTTATTGAGGCATGTATCTCTAAATTCTCTCTCTTTGCTCTTTCACTGTAGGGTACACAGTGCTGCTTCATTTTGTAGCTGTGTATAGAAACCGACAAAGGTGAATTTTCTCACTTCTCACTTCTTTGTGTAATTTTAGGATAACTTACGATGACCATTCCAGTTTCTGATTTTTGTTTAATGCATTTGCCTAAAGACAGGCTTAAAATAAGCCATAAAATGTTTCATTGAACAGCTCAAAATATGGTAGGTAATGAAATTGTTTATCAGCCCTATAGCATTATGGTTCTCTATAGTGTTACTTCCATGATGTAACCTAGATAATTTGTGGGCCCACCTTCTTTTAGAATAAACAGGAGGTTTTGGCACAAAAGGAGGGACAAATATCCTGACCATAAAGTAAAAAATAATTCTGGGACTCTATGTTTATGATGTTAACAATGGTTAGTGTGCCTTGCCACAAATAATAAGAGAAGTTCATATGTACCTTTACTCTAGGATAGAGAAGCAATCATTGATGCACAGCTATGAACAAAGATTAGCAGTGGGAAACTACTTTTTCAGGTTATACAGAAAAAAATGTCAAGCATAAATTTATATTTGAGCTGAAGTCTAAGAACTGAATCATGTGCTCAGAAGCATGCCATTGTGTTACACTTTCCTCTTTGAAAATATTTTATTGTTATCCTCCAGAAGTTGTTCATGGCCGATAAACTATGGAATTAAAAAGTATCTTCAGCAAGAGTGATGCCAACATTAATATAAAAAACTGAAGTGAAAAAACCAAGTTAAATGAAGAGAAACAGGAAAAGGGGGAAATGGAGCATTTGATGGTAGAATTCCAGCTAATTAATAATTTTTAGACTCATTTTATTATCTGTTTAAACAGACAATTTAACTTTGCTAAATTTGAGATAAATTTAGGATTTAAGTTCTATGTTGAAAATTAAATTGTTTTAATATACTTGATTTTTTTATTGTGCCTCAAAGGAAGAATGCACACCTACTATAAACATGTAGATATAAATGTCTATATCTATGCTGATAGATCTTTCTATATTTAGATGTAGTATACATTATATTATAAGTTAAAAGTAATATATAAGTTGTTGAAAATCCAGCTTTGATCATATTATTGTAGGAAATTACTTTTTATTTGTACTTTTGACTTTCTGTTGAATATTAAAAAAATAATGTACTGTAAGTAGTCCCTGGGTATCTGGGGGGATTGATTCCAGAACCCACTACAGATATCAAAATCCCTGGTTGCTCAAAGACTGTATATCCAAGGTTTTGCATCTGTGGATACAAACAACCATGGATCATATAGTTCTAAATTCACTAGAAAAATCTGCATGTAAGTGGACCCAAGCAGTTCAACCATGTGTTGCTCAAGAGTCAACAGCATGTTTTAAAATTTTATTTTTAATATCCCTTCCCTATTTTCAGTAACTCTGCTTTCCATAGTTACCACTTCCTGTTACTCACTCAATTAGGAAACTATTATTTGAGTGGAATTCTAGAGTTAGAATATATTTATAAAATCATCAAAACCTACTGTCTAAGCAGAACTAGAGTTAAAATTTTCTTTTTACAGTAATCACATACATAGTCTATCTTCAAGTTTTCTTTGAAACTCCTATTTTGAGTGAGTGATACTCATCTTGAACAGTTTGGAACTAATACAAGAAGCAGTACATGGTGACTTGGTTGCCCAAGGTCAAATGTTTCATAATATTTATAAAATTAGAAAAAAATAAGAAAACTCAGCATGTAAAATGATGAAGCTAGAACACTCCCTTACACCATATACAAAAATCAACTCAAAATGGATTAAAGACTTAAACATAAGACAAGATACAATAAACCTCCTAGAGGAAAACATAGGCAAAACATTATCTGACATACATTTCAAAAATTTTCTCCTAGAAGAAATAAAAGCAAGAATAAACAAATGGGACCTAATGAAACTTACAAGCTTCTGCACAGCAAAGGAAACCAGAAGTAAAACAAGAAGAAAACCTACGGAATGGGAGAAAATTTTTGCAAGTGAAACCGACAAAGGCTTGATCTCCAGAATATATAAGCAGCTCATACGACTCAATAAGAAAAAAATAAACAACCCAATCCAAAAATGGGCAGAAGACCTAAACAAGCAATTCTCCAAGGAAGGCATACAAATGATCAAAAAGCACATGAAAAAATGCTCAATATCACTAATTATCAGAGAAATGCAAATCAAAACTACAATGAGGTATCACCTCACACCAGTCAGAATGGCCGTCATTCAAAAATCCAAAAATGACAAATGCTGGAGAGGCTGTGGAGAAAGGGGAACCCTCCTACACTGCTGGTGGGAATGAAGTTTGGTGCAGCCACTATGGAAAACTGTGGAGATTCCTCAAAAGACTAGGAATAGACTTACTGTATGACCCAGGAATCCCACTCCTGGGCTTGTATCCAGAAGGAACCCTACTTCAGGATGACACCTGCACCCCAATGTTCATAGCAGCACTATTTACAATAGCCAAAACATGGAAACAGCCTAAATGTCCATCAACAGGTGACTGGATAAAGAAGATGTGGTATATTTATACAATGGAATACTACTCAGCCATAAAAACCGACAACATAATGCCATTTGCAGCAACATGGATGCTCCTGGAGAATGCCATTCTAGTGACAGAGTGAAGTAAACCAGAAAGAGAAAGAAAAATATCGTATGAGATCGCTCATATGTGGAATCTAAAAAACAAACAAACAAACAAAAACAAAGCATAAATACAGTACAGAAATAGACTCACAGACAGAGAATACAGACTTGTGGTTACCAGCAGGGTGGAGGGTGGGAAGGGATAGACTGGGATTTCAGAACTGTAGAATAGATAAACAAGATTACACTGTATAGCACAGGGAAATATACACAAAATGTTGTGATAACTCACAGAGAAAAAAATGTGACAATGAGTGTGTATATGTCCATGAATGACTGAAAAATTGTGCTGAACACTGGAATTTGACACAACATTGTAAAATGATTATAAATCAATAAAAAATGTTTAAAAAAAACCAACAAAAAAGAAAAACCTTTTAGTCATGCTTTTTGAATGTCTAGATCCTAAACTCTTTTTGTGCATGGTAAAACATTTACATTTGAAAAGGAAATAAAACCAGATTAATCTATCTAGACAAGGAGAAAAATAATTAGTGAATGTTAATTGCTTAAACATTTATAGATTCCAGAGTACTTTCTCTTTTTTTCTAAGTGATTCTCACAGCATTTCTGGGGGTGGAAAAATAACTTATACAACATCACATAAGTGAAAAATGGAAGAACCATGATTCATTCAAATCCTTGCTTTGCACACCAAGTATATCTGCCGTACCTCCCATAACCCCTTCTATTTTTCCATGTCATCTGAAAGTTTACAGTTTAATCAACCATGCATCGATGACAAATATTTCACTTTTGGCTTGCTTTTGACAGTTGAAGGTTTCATCATTATAGTTTTTCTTTTCTGCTAATATTGCTACATGTTCTTCCATAGTATTACTTTTTCCAAACCATCAAGGTAATATAAAACACTGACCTCCAAAATATTTGAACAGAATTTTGTTGATCAAGTTTTTTTTATTTTTTATTAAACACTGATTCCTATAGAACATGAACCATTATGTTACCAACCGGGAACTTCAACAGGGAACTCCTGCCATCTAAAATCCTTCCGTTAGTTTTGTATTCTCATAATCTACCACCTATAAACATGGACATTCCCACTTCCCTCCTCCTTCCCCCCTCCTGTCCCTTTTCTTTTTGGTCGAACAATATAGTGCTCATGTTTTCCTGCAGTATAACTTCCCTAGAATAGGCACCTAATGAATAAATCACATGTCACATTAGTAGAGAATATGGAGTTTCAGTATATGATGGAAAAATCAATTCTATGAAAAGAAAATGATAGTGTAGAAGTGGAAAATTTTTACATCTTATACAAATACTCATTTTGGAAAGCTGTTTTTTCTTTCTTGTAAATATTGGTGAAATTCAAATTTGATTTGTTTCCAGCTTATTTGGAAAACAATGCAGTAGGGCTAACTTGATTTCTTTTACATAGCTTCAAACATAAAGACATTGATTACAGTTAAAAAATCAGCATAAAATGCAGCTGGACCACAGTGCCACTTATGTAACCTTACCCTCTCTCTTTTTCTTTCCTTTTATAGGATTACAGGAAAATAATGTGATTTTAATTGGTAGTAATGATAACATGCTTTTTGTTAGGTTTCTGTAAAATCTGCAATTTTAATTTATATTATTATGCGTAACTCTATCATAGGTTTATCCTAAAAGATACCCGGCACCATTGCAGGGTGTTATTTGGAAATCTAATGGCCTTCTCTAGTTTCACTCATGAGTACATTGTTCTCATTCTCAGAAATAAATCATTAAAAGGAACAAATGTTCTACATTTTCTGCAGTAAAGGATGACAGTTAAATGTCTGAAGGAGGAAAGAGTGGATCAAAGTAGAGGAAATAGAGATGGATGTACTTAGTTGTTGAATAAGAGATTCAGCCATGAAATGTATCGGGAAAGCTCTCAAGGATAGAAAGTCTAAAGAGGAGTTAATTAAAATAAATGTGAGCATCACTGCCTAATTGTGATCATTTTCCTCCTGTATCTACTTGATCTCACTTTAATCCTCACAGTCTAAATATAAAATAATGGCCAGCTTTAGCAATTATTTTCCAAAGTTAATCCATCAATGACATTTAGAGACACCAAGGGATCTGAAAGGGATTTTGTTTTTGTAAAATAGAGATTGCTTCTTTACTTTTTAATCTTATGCATAAGTTGGACATTGACCCAACTCGTTCTCTAGTTAGGAGATGAGTTTTCCTATCCTTGCACTGTTACCTAGGATACCAAGTCCTTGCTACATTTAGACACCTGCATAATTGCTCTATGTGCATTATATCAGGTCACTTGTGAGGCAAATCAAAGAAACTCATCTACCCAAATAAGATTCTGATAAAATGAAGATCGTAAAATAATATTTTGAAGTTTTATGTTTAAGTATTTTTCAGACTACTCAGAAAAACTGCCTTTCTCCAGCACAATTTTTAAAATTAATTTTGCAACAAATGGTGTTTATTGCTTATTGTTTCTAGTTTGTAACTTGATTCTGTTAGCAAAACACTGACTGATTTTGTGACTTTTGCTGCTGTGATTATGGTGTTTATAAAAAACTAATTCATTTTAATTTATATGATGAAACCATCAGTAATTTTTAAATGAAAGCTTTTGAATAAAATTTTGATAGTTGTTACATAATCAAGTGAACTAAATCTGTAATACAATTTTTCATTATAAAAATATACATTTTATGTCAGAAATAATCATTATATAAAACTATTCTTTGTTCATTTTTCTAAACTTTTTGTCTCTAGGATTCATTTCAGTAAATCATGTCATGATTCAATTAAATCATGTCTACTTACCATCTTCAATCTGGAGTCTTAGGTGAACTTTCAGAAGTGTGTTCCATTTCCTCATTGAGCTGGTAGTTGCTGAGTGTGTGGTGAGTGATGGGATAAATGGATGCCAGATGCATATCTTTTTCTTGGTCTCATGTGATGTAATGAGGGATCTTATGTGCATGGATCACCATGTAAACCCAGACAGTGATGCTGGCTAAGGTCCTATAAGAAAGGCAAATCTGTGTCCAGAATGAGTCAGTTCTAGTCCTAATGAAAGGAGTCCACTGCTGGCAGAGTTCAGTGTAATCACCTTGCCACTAAGTAGCTCACTGGTATCTTCTGGGAATGATTCATAGCAGATCTTATGCATTGGACTTTGGTGGACATTCAGAGGCATCAGAATCTAGATTAGCCTTGATAGGCGAGTGTAGCTCTATTGCTGGTCATCATGGGCCCATTTTAACAGCATGGTTGTTGATGATGGTTGACTGACCTGAATTGGTCGAGTCAAAGCTCTACTGTTAGGGAGATTTCACCTCATTGTTGATTCAGGGTCATACTGGAGGGTGACAGTAGCATAGAAGGAATGTATCTTTAGTTTGCATCCATATATGAGATATCCCAAGTTCAACCTTATTTCCTCTCCATCGTCTCTTGAAAGTACCACCCCACCCCCACCACCCAGGCATCCGTAGATGTGACCTTAGGGAGAGGTGTCGGGACAACACTGGAGGACATGGGATTCTGGATCACTTGATTGTGCAGCTCATTTTTCTGCCCTCTGGACCAACCTGTGCCCTGTCCTTCACATAACACTGTCTTGTGATGCGTTGCTTCCAGTTTTCCCCAACCTTTTGACTTGGTAACTTGGCAGGTCTGACAGAACCTATTCATGATGAGCATGATTTTTTTTTAACTGAATTATAATTGACATATAGCATTTATTCGTTTCAGGTGTACAATGTAATAATTTGGCATTTATATACATTGCAAAATGGTTCCCCCAGTATGTTTAGCTACCATCTGTCTCTGTACAAATTTACAATATATTTTTCTTGTGATGAACATTTAAGACTTATTTTCTTAGACATTTTGAAATTCATAATACAATGTTACCGACTATAGTCACTATGCTTTATATTACACCTCCATGACTTGAAACTGGGAGTTTGTACCTCTGATCCCCTTCACCCATTTCAATCACCCATGATAGGCTTTCCTATTTAAAAGTCACTTGATATCCCTTAATCAAACTTTCCATCTTTACAAGTGCACAGTAGACTATCAAATTCTGTTTTCAGATGATGGCCTGAGTGGACTATAGAAAATAAAAAGACTTCACATGATGATGCCCCCCGCTGGGGCTTGCCATACATTCTAAGGGGTGCTATTCCTGCAGAGTCGTATGGCTCACGTAGAAGGACCCAAGTAGAAGAATCGTAACCTGTATCTGCTGCTGATAACCTTTTCTGGCTCTGGGTCTCACCAAAAGCTCTCAGCCTTCCAAATCACCTGGCAAATGAGTCGAAACAGAAATGGCCAGTCTGAAATATGCTGTATCCAGTACAAAATGCCTCCCAGGTTCCGTGTTTCCTGTGTAGTGGTGAATAGTGCAAGATCTATTGTCCTTTACTTTTGCAAAAACCTTGTCCCAGTGCATTGGGCATAAAAACGTCACTGGTGTGATATGTTCCATAGCTTTTTAGTGTTTATCTCCCATCCTCTGGGACACATGGATCTTACCAAGGCCTCAAATATGCTTGCTCTTTTTGCTCAGTTGGTTTGACTATCATGCCATTAATATAGAGAACCAATCTAATAGTTTGCAGGATATCCCAATGGTCTAGAATCCTTGAGAATATTTTATGAGAGGAGGAGAGTTAACATAATCCTGTGGCAACCCATGTGAACTGACTCTGGTCCACTTTCATAGTAAGGCACGAGAAGAATACATTGACCAGATCAATTACTCCAAACCATGCACACAGGATCATCTTACTATGTTCTTGAAGAGAAAAGCTCCTTTTGTACAATTTGAGGTAACTGACTGTCATTCTCTAGGATCAATCTTGTTTCTGTAAGAGCTGGCATTATGAATAAATGATGTCATAGAGACGACAGTCCTGGAATTCTTTAAGCACTTACAGGGAGCACTGACCTCTCCTATTTCCTTTGATATGTGGTGTCATTTTATTTAATGACCTGGCTCTGGAATAGGTAGTTCTGTAGGCCTTCTGTGAAAAAACTTTTTACGACACAGGCCAAGAAACCAATCTGGGGAGTGGTGTACTGAGAGGGACGTTCACTACACACTCAGGGACTGGGGAACCGGAGACTAGATGATAATGAGTCTGTGAAATTGATAGCACCCGATAAAAGCCAGACCTGGGCAGGTTCTTTACTTCCTGCTTTGTCCCCGCCTTCTGCCACTCTAGCGAGAGTTACCATGCTTCAGGTGCAATGTAGCAGGGTCAGCTATGACTCTGTCCATTGATTCCCCCAAATATTTATATATTCCCAGTCCCTAGTTTATTGTTTCCAGAGTAAATGGTCCTGGACCTTTTGGGGACAAGGCTAGATGAATTATTGGTGCTTATGTATAATGTAGCTTTTCAGTGTCCATCCTTCTGGGAACTTGGACCTTCCTTCAAATAGTTCCAGGCCTGAAAGCTGGCCCAGAACCAGAAGTGGGGACACAGCAACATGAGTTTTTGCGTGTCTGCCCCAAGCCTCCTGATCATGAATCCTTAATTCACTTTGATGTGATTTTTCAGATCAATGATACAAATGGAGCCATCTGTCTTTCCCTATATATCTTCCCGGCAAGGATGTCATATCCTATTAAACGTGTCTATGGCTGGGTATCAGCCTCCACCCTATTTGTACTCTGATATTGTTGTTTGTTACAATCATTGCACCCACCTTCTTTTTGACAGCTGGTAACCATCACATGACCTACTTTCTTTCAGGAAACTTTCATTACTATTCCCATTGCTGTCAGGGAACCCAGCTCTCTAATAGCTTTCCAAGTGTCAGACCTGAACTACAGTCTTACAGAGGCTGCTCAGTTTCTCATCAGTGCCTGCCTTATTGTCTGCGTAAAGAGAGTGTCCTTTAGGCCTCCTTTAAAATATAGTTGACTAGTGGTTTCCAGCCTTATGTAACTGATAGCCATTTCAACATTCTGCTTTGCTTAGCTTCTCAGTTCCTTTTTACACTGCCTGTTATGGTAGTTATGGTTATTATATTTCACTTAATGGGGGACATTGCCTTCTCGGGGCTTTCTCCTGCCATTCTACCAGGTCCAATCTGACTCCTGGATCCTTGATAGAGTATTAAATATAGTTTGATAGGAGAGTTTCCCAGTTTTATAAAGTGTCCCTTATCTTTGTGTCATGATACCCTTGACATCAGACTTTCTGCATCCAGCCCCTTACATAAGTCTGACTCCCGTTTGTACACTTGGCAAGGCTTTGTAACTCCTTTAGTTACAGTCCTTTCACTCCCTTTGCAGATCAGGTGCCATCCTGCTCAGTCATGTTGTCACTCAACACTGGTTATTGTTCTCATGGACAAAACTGGCGCAGAGGAGCAGATTCCGGGGTTGGTCACATGTTGTCCCTTAAGGCAGCAACTGGTAGATTTTCTTCGAACAAGGTACATGCAAGCTTTAAATGTGGAGGTGTCCTGGAGGAGTCTGCGTGGGTACTGAGATTTAGGAGATGGAGTTTTAGGAGATGCTGCAGTCTGCGAATGTTCAGGAGCACGTGGACATTTCGTGTGTTCATGTGCATTGTGACAGGTGTCTCCATCCCAGGTCTAAAGGTCCCACTCCCTCCCAATTCGGGCTCCATCGTGGTGCAATGGAATTGCTGGACAGGAGGATTCAGTCTTCCCTGCCGCTGCATTACCTTTATACCTAAGGGCTGACCTTGAGCCTCAGCTTTTGCCTTCCAGCTACAGGAGATGAAAGTTTCCATTTCTGTTGCCGAGGAGGCTCTATGGCTTTTAAACGCATGGTCTTAAATTGGTGATGAATTACCTCAGGCGTTTGCTATCTTTGTCTAGTTCATTGATCACCCCCTAGTCACTGCTCTGGCAACTGTGTTTCTCATAATCACTACTTCCTTTCACTGTAAGCCATTCCAGGTCACCACTGGTGAGACTATTAACTATTACACTGCTATTTCACGTCGGAGGTTATCAGTATGTCACAACAATGGGATCCTCATTGCCAATAAATAGGCCAATGAATAATCTATCTCCAAAAGCCCATTTTATAAACTGCTTCCTCCTGGCACCATCTGCTGTTAGCCTGATTCTGCAGAAAACTGAGTTTTAGGAATACTGGTGCCTTTAAGAAGTTGAAAGAAGCAGGATTAGGCAGAAGGGAAATTCCATCTTACAATATTCAGGTTTTGTTTTGTTGTGCTTTTTGTATTCACTCAGTGATTATCAAACATAGCAGCATATTAAGAATCCTAGCAAGTGTATTTTAAAAGATACCAGTACCTGGGTCCACCACTGATGGATTAAGTCACAATCCCTGTGAGTCGTTCTCAGAGACCTTTAGGCTGTAAATGCTTACAAAGTAGTTTTAAAGTAGAGAAAGTACTGCCTGCTGTTTTGGGCTTATCAGTTAAGTTACAATTAACCACTTTTGTGGCTGCATTCCCGAAGAGACTAGCAGTCATACATCTATATTCATGATTCTACTCTGCCAGTATCAACCATTGCTCCTTGGTGTATCTTTTTTGGAACCACTGGAAGATAGTTTTTTATTTTGACCTTTGTAGGCTGTGACATGGATCATTCCCTAAGCAGAAAATGTTCCCTCTATTTGATCTACTATCTTGAGTGACTCCCAAACAGGAGTTATACAATGAGTCTAAATGCCAGCATAAAAATTCTACAAATATTTAAAGATTATCAGTGTTAAAGAATAATGAAATCACTGAGTCTTCTAAAAATACTATGATTCCTTGGAGAAATTAGAGTTTAAGAAATAAAACTTCTTCTCTTTGTAAGTTAAAGACATACAAATCCACACATGTTAAACAAAGATTTAAATAAATCAAGATCTTAGTTTTTCATCCGGTTTAATTTCACCTGAGAGAATCTCACTGAGATGCTTGGGTAGAATTGGGGTTTCTTTAGTCTCTTGCTGTTATAAATATAACCTTGTAAGAGTGCCAAAGATGATCTTATCTCCAAATCTAACGTGTTTCACCTTTTAAACCCTGAAGGATTTGTTCAATAATTTAATTTTTTATACACTGGCTTTCTTGCAAATACAAAGTCCCAACTCCTTAACATGGCTAATAATCTCTCCTGGCTCATTTTACATTTCCAGTCAAAGACCATGTGGTGAATTAGTCATCTCACATGGAACGAGGTAGAGAGAGAGAGAGAGGAAACAATTGATTTGAGCCTTGTCTGAATGGGTACCCAGTTTAGAAAAATATTCTCCAGTGATGCATATCCCGTTTAAGGTATCATTTTTCTCATGTAGGATTTACAATAGTTCTTACTTAAATGCAGCTTTTGATATCGGAGGTCTGGGCTATGGCCTGAAATTATTATATATAACAAGTTCCTAGATGATGCTGAAGATGTCAGTCTGAGGATACTCTGACCATGGCTTAAAGAAGTGAATCTTTCTTAAACTGCAGTCTTAGTTAGGACCAGCAGCAAAATGTCTAAAATTTAAGGCAGTAACAAGATGAAAGAGATTATGAAGCAATCAGAACATTCATACATTTTTTGTGGGATTGTGAATAAGTAGAAGCACTTTGGAAAACTCTTAGGTGGGATTTGTGGGAACTAAATATATGATAGTGCTAGGTCACAGAAATTTCACGCTTCATTTTACACGCAAAGCAAAGACGTGCCTTATTGGCACCAAAAGACAAAGATGCATGTTCATGTTGTGTTATTCATAATAGCCCAAAACTTGAATCAGACTGAATGTTTATCAACATGAGAATACATAATTAAATTTAGAAATATTTATAAAATTTGGTCCCATAATACTAATGTATGAGCAAAATTTTAAAAATATTTAAATTTCTAGCTGCTAAATTTTTAAGGTTTGAGCATTAATTCTGCTTTATATTAAATATTAAATTCATTAATATTTATAAGAAAATAATAAAAATTAGTGTATGTGTTTATTTAACATATTATATATGATTTTGTTAATGATTTCTTATTAATTTGTTTCTCTTTTCTATCATAATTTAAGAGTTTATTTTAAATGGAAATCCCTGATTTTCTGTATGTTTGTTTCTGAGCTATCAAGATTTGTTAATTGTTATTTATTGTGGTCAGGGTTGATAAGAATATTATTATTATTATTATTATTATTATTATTATAAAATAATGGCCATATTTCTCTATGCTGTGCAATATATCCTTGTTGCTAACTTATTTTATACATAGTAGTTTTTAATCTCTTATTTCCATACCATTATTTTGCCCCTCTTCCCTTTCTTGTCTGTACTGGTAACCTAACAGTTTGTTTTCTATATCTGTGACTGCTACTTTTGTTATGTACATTAATTTGTTTTCTTTTTTAGATTCCAGATATAAGTGATAACAGAGCATTTGCCTTTCTCTGTCTGACTTATTTCCCTAAGCATAATATTCTGTAGGACCGTTCACATTATTGCAAATGATAGGAAGTCTTTACGGCTAAGGACTATTCCATTGTATATCTATATACCATATCTTCTTTATCTGTTCATCTGTTGAAGGCCATGTAGGTTGCTTCCATATCTTGGCTACTATAAATAATGCTGCTATGAAAACTGATGTCCATGTATCATTTTGAATTACTGTTTTTAATTTCCTTGCATACATATCCAGGAATGGAGTTGGTGAATTATATAGTAATTCTGTTTTTAGATTTTTGAGGAATCACCTCTCTGTTTTCCATTGTAGCTAAACAAATTTACATTCCTACCAGCAGTGTACTAGGGTTCTCTTTTCTCCACATCCTTGCCGATATTTGTTATTTAAGAACTTTTTGATGATAGCTAATTTGAAAGGTGTGAGGTGATACTTCACTGTGTTTTTGATTTGCATTTCCCTGATTAACGATGTTGAACATCTTTTCATGTGCCTGTTGGTCATCTGTATGTCTTCTTTAGAAAAATGTCAATTCAGGTCTTCTGCCCATTTTTTAATCAGGTTGTTTTGTTTTTTTGATACTAAATTGTATAAGCTGTTCATGTATTTTGGATATTAAACCCTTATTGGTCATGTCATTTGCAAATATTTTCTCTCATTCCATAGGTGGTCTTTTATTTTTCTCGATCATTTCCTTTACTGAGTGAAAGCTTTTAAGTTTAATTAGGTCCCATTTATTTTTGCTTTTATTTCATTTGCCTTTATAGACAGATCCAAAAATTATTGCTACAATTTATGTCAAAGAGTGTTTTGCCTATATTCTCTTCTAGTTGCATGCTTTCAGTTCTTACACTTGTCTATAATCCACTTTGAGTTTATATATGGTGGGAACAGATGCTCTCGTTCATCTACACGTATCTTTCTAGTTTTCCCAGCACCGCTTATTGAACAGATTCTTTTCTCCATTATGTATTCTTGCCTCCTTTGTTGTAGATTAACTGACCATAAGTGTGTGGGTTTACTTCTCGGCTTTCTATTCTGTTTTATTAACCTATGTGACAGTTTTACTGCTTCCCTTCCAATTTGGATGACTTTTTTTTTTTTCTTGTCTGATTGCTGTGGCTTGGACTTCCAATATTATGTTAGATAGAAGTGGTGAGTGTGGAGTCTTAGTCTTGTTCCTGATTTTAGAGGAAAAGCTTTCAGCTTTTCACCACTGAGTATGCTGTTAGCTGTGGGTTTGTGATAAATGGCTTTTATTATGTTAAGATATGTTCCCTTTATCCCCATTTGATAGTTTTTATCATGAATGGATATTGAATTCTGTCAAATGCTTTTTCTGCATCTGGAATAATCTTGTGATTTTTATCCTTCCTTGTGTTAATGTGTTGTATCACGTTGAGTGTGAATATGAAAACATCCTTGCATCACTGGAATGAAACTCACTTGATCATAATTTATAAATTGTTCATATAATTATGAATTTGTCTTGCTAATATTTTGTTGAGTATCTTTGCAGCTATATTCATCAGCAATACTGATCTATAATTTTATGTTTTTGTAGTGTCTCTTGGTTTCGGTATGAGGGTAATCACAACCTTGTACATGAATTTTGGGGGTGTTCCGTCCTCTTCAGTTTTTTGGAGTAGTTTGAGAAGGATAGGTATTAGGTCTTCTTGATGTTTGGTGGAATTCCCCCCTGTAGCAGTCTTCTCCTGAACTTCTGTTTCCTGGGAAATTTCTATTACAAATTCAATTTCACTACTAGTAATTGATTTGTTCAGATTTTCTATTTCTTCCTGATTCAGTCTTGAAAGATTGTATGTTTCTAGAAATTTGTTCATTTCTTCTAGTCTATCCAATTTGTTTGTATACAACTATTCATAGTAATCTGTGATTTTTTATATCTCTGTGATACTGGTTATTTCTCCTCTTTTATTTCTTACTTTGTTTATTTGAGTCATCTCTTTTCTTGATGAGTCTGGCTGTAGGTTTATATGTTTTGTTTACCTTTAAAAAAAAAACAGGTCTTGGCTTCATTGTTCTTTTCATTGTTTTAGAGGGGCTATATTTTATTTATTTCCTCTCTGATCTTTGTTATTTCTTTCCTTCTGCTGACTGTAGACTGTTCTTCTAATTCTTTTAGATGGAAGGTTAGGTTATTCAAGATTTTTCTTGTTTCTTGAGGTAAGCTGGTGACTGTATGAACTTGACTCTCAGAACTGCTTTTGCTGCTTCCCATAGATTTTTGGAAACTTGTGTTTCCATTTTCACTTATCTTGAGGTATTTTCTGATTTCTTCTTTGAGTTCTTCATCGACGTACTGGTCTTCTAGTAGCACGTTGTTTAGTCTCCACAAATTTGGTGTGTGTCATATATTACATATAATTTTTGTTATCAATATCTTACTTTTATGTAGATTTATTTTTGAACTATCACGGTTTGTCAATTTTTATTTATTGTGTTGAGGAATGTTAAAGAGAATGGTATTTTTTTGTGCAAACATATATGGTTGGCTTAAAGATTTATATCAATTTTTTCTTTTGTGGGTATAAAGTATTCTCTTAATAGATGGATGAATGGATGTCTATGGAAATTTTTTGTGTTCAAATCATGTTTTGATTTGTTGGTATGTTTTTAATAAAATGGTTGAAATTGTCCAACTATGGTTAATTATTTTTATATTTCTCCTTGTATTGCTATTAGCTTTTGCTTTAATATCAGTTAAGGCTGTTTGCAAAGGTATATACAATTTCATAGCTTTTTTATATTCTTAGTGGATTGTACTTGTGCAAATCTAAGTTATTCCTCTGTTCTATATTCTCCTTTTGTCTAGGTCTTCTAAGAAGCAAACACCAAGACAGAATTAAATGTGTGAGAATTATATTAGGGAAAATGTCTTTGCTATAGGAAATAGGGAGCTGTAAAAGTGCGAGTGAGAGGTCACATAGTAAAGGAAAAAGGGTTAATGTTGGTGAAACATCCTGGATTGCCCAGCAGTGTAAAGACTATTTTGCAAGGCCATCAGTGAGTCCTTGAACAAAAGGCAAAAGACAAAGGGATCCTGTCTTTCCCAAGAACTGGTCTGCCTTGATCTCTCTGATATATTTCAATATGGCATAGTTTCTGTGCAAATGGGGTGATGAATTTCAAAGCTGGAATGGCCTTTTATACTCCCTACAATAAAAAGTCAGCAAGGCATACTCTCATGACTGCCACATCCTAGTGTAACAATACTGGCACAGAATTTTATTTGTATGATAATTTTGACATAGTGATTTATATTAGACAACACGTGCATGGTTCATAGTTTTCATGCCTTCCTTTTATTTTAGATGTGTCTCTTATAAGAATACCACTTTAAGCAATTTTTATATTCCTTTGAGAGTCAAACTCATTCTGATTTATTTGGATTATTGATATGCTTGGAATTACTCTTTCTGTCTGACTTCATATTTTTGGTCCTTAGAAAGGTATCTTTATCTTCTCTCACCTCTTTTCTAGCTTAATCACTTTGAACAGTTTCACTTCCATGTTTAACTCCCATGTTGATTTCAATCAATAATTTCCCTTTTTTCTGGTGGCATTAAATATTTGAGAAGATAGAGTTACATTTATAGCTTAATCAGTGATCTTTATTACCTCCAGTGTAGACCTGAATGATGGAATATTTGCAGAATTTTATATTGAATAATTTGAATATAACTTAATTATGGAATTTAGGACCCTGCCATAGATATAGAGTATTTTTGATAATCTGTGGACAGTCTTTTTTTTATAGGAAGAGTTTAGAATAACTCATAATGTAGGTATATAGTCCTATTGGCTCAGAAATAATTGTTTTACACTGTCATAATTTAAACAGGTTGAGAAGAGGAGATTCATTACCTTAATCTTGTCTCTAAACATATCTTATGCCTAAAAAGAAAACTTTGCTCTGAAACTGACCTAGCTTTCTAAATATTTGCAGAGTTAATGGTGTGTATATCACATAAAGTTGACTAATAGTCATGAAAATTTACTTAAATACTCAAAACAATGAAGATAAAGGAATCTTTTATGTCCAGCTGATGCATGATAGTTTGGTTCATGATATGACAAGGTACAAAGAACACAGCTTTTTTATCTGTTTTAAATAACTGGAAAATAATAATACCAAGTTGCCAACCTAAAAACTGCACCAAGGAAAACTACCATAATGCAATTAAAAAGATTGTCATATATTCTTTCTATGTGGGTCGTCTCTAAGCGTGAAATCTCTTCTTGACATTTTGTGCTAGGTAGCAGAGCTGTTCTTAAATGTCATCTCCTAATCATTGAGATAAATTGTTAGGTTACTCCCTTTTGATACCAGATGATTTCTTTTTTGCATTTTCTACATCCACTTTTCTTCTGGTAAAGTGCAAAGTGTACAACTCTATATTTCATGCAGATACATCAAATTTTATACTCAAAACACTGGTGACTAGAATTAACAGACTAAATATCTATCTGAATATCTGGTCTTCATGAGGGTGGATGCCTTTCAACCTAAAAAAATTATTATATCTTCTGAAAACCAGTATCATAACATCCAGAAAGCAATGTAATGCAAACAATACAAAACTAGTTTTCATATCATTTCAAATTTTATATCCATGAACTCAGTAGTATATATCCAGCACCTACTATATGTAGTATGTAATTACCTGAGTTATAAAAATGACCTGTGATTCAAACTTTGATATAAAAAAAGTAGTGGCAAAATACGATTTTGACTATAGCTGCACAAAAATCTCAAAAAATTAAAACAAAAAAATTAGTGTACTATAAAGGGCTACATTAATGGAGAAGAATATTTCAGCCATTTGTAGAATGTATAACTACGTTCCATATGTAATTTTGAGGACTTCAAATGCATCAAGAGCCTAGGAATAGCATGCTTAAGTTCTGAATCATTTGGATGGTGTCAGCTGACTATTTACCAGTTTCTTACTGAAAGAACATTATTTCATATCTTTAATTGAAGAAACATAATTTGAGACCTATTGATTAATCTTCAATATTTTCTCTGCTAAATAATACTAAGTACTTATAGAAACTATAGTTTATGTTGAAGGTTTACATTTCTAGAATTTTTTTTTTTAAGTTATACTTTCTATTGTCAGAGTGGCCCTGAGAATTAGGAGTTTGTTTTTTCTACTTGTAGTATTTCAAGTTGTCAGTAGGAGTAAGTGCAAAGAGAAAAAAGGAAGCACACTGTAGAGCATTGTTTTTTGGTGGTTCTAAAATAAGATGAGAGTGAAATTTCCTTTTTTTTTTTGATCCATTACATTTTAGCAAAGCAGTTTTACCCACATATCTTTATTCAGTGATAATTCCATGAATATATTTAAAAAGATATATCCTAGGATTCTTTTTAAGTTCCTAGCCATTTTAGCACTTGTTCTAAAAAATGAAAGTGAAAACTAATATTTTAGTTATAATAAATGCAAACATATTTTTCTCATGTTACCATTTTTTGTCATTTATTTTTGATGATCTTTATATCAGTTTGAAAGAATGTGACCTCGAATCTCTTTCTGAAACATTCACTACTCAGGTATCTGATGCCACATAATTTCACTGTAATACTTACTTTCTTAGAAATCTTGGCACAAATTTAATCCGTAACTACCAATGGGATGGGTCAGCTGCTTTTTTGTTTTGTTTAGATTTTAGCTTTTGAAATGTAGGTAACTTAAATTGATCCCTCAAGTTGCCTTTGTCTTTTTTAAAAAATTCTCCTAAAATTAGGAAACAAAATACACATAGACATATACATGTTAAAGAATTGTTGCCAAGTCTTAATTTCATAATTTATGTACTCTCTCTCATGACATTTATAGAAAATATAATAATTTCCATCTGATGATATTCTCTTTAACATAAAATTTATTTTATATGGATATATTATGATTTATATTTATAACAAGCTTTTTGCTAAATTCATAAATTTGCTTTTCACCATTTTTCTTCAGTAATTTATTAATTTATTTGAGATTAAACCAAGGTGTACTAAATATGGATTTTTATTCATGCTTAATTACTTGTCTACATGACATTTCATAAATGATTTAAGCATAGTATACATATATAGTCTTCTTCATATGACTCATCACACATACTTAATAAACCAATTTTTATGTAATTTTGAGACAGCATCACAGATTGGAAAAAGTGCTAGAGTCGTAAGAC
The DNA here is from genome assembly GCF_048564905.1 of Vicugna pacos. Classification (NCBI taxonomy): domain Eukaryota; kingdom Metazoa; phylum Chordata; class Mammalia; order Artiodactyla; family Camelidae; genus Vicugna; species Vicugna pacos. The sequence continues at coordinate 599,450 of NC_133011.1, forward strand.
TTATGGTTAAGTCTTTATCGTATCTTTGAAGTTATCACTGTTAGTAATGTTGTTCTTACTGTTAATATTACCACGATGGTGTCTAAAAAATGCTGATGATCCTTGTTGTAATGGATTAAGTTTGATTTACATTTTTGTGTGTCAGATAATTTAATAAACTTGTAATAAGTTGGTAAAGGATGAACTAGTTACACGTTTGTTGTTCATGTTGTCATTGTCACTATTGCTATAATCGAAGCGATATTCCTGCCATGTCATGTATTCTGCCGTTACAGAAATGAGGTCTGTCTGTAAGGCCAGAGGAGTTCAGGAGTTAAAATAATCATTTCATGCAGTTATTAATGTAGAATATTTAGTAACAGAGGGAGCATGGAGAATGAGTCACTCTAGAATTGTCACTTAGAAGGCATACACAGTATTCAGTAAAAGAGTAAATGATAGAAGTAATGAAGAATAAATCTCAAGACCACATGCTTGGATGACTTAAAATATCTGCACTGAAACTAGTCAACAAAATGTGATTGAAGGACGACTTCACAATGGAACAGAATAAACATAATTCTTGATGCTCAGTTCATGGTTTGATTGGATTAGATCATAGGAAATATGAGTCTTATACTTGTAAATTATAAACAGATGAAAAGAGGCAGCAGCTGAACCAGATACTTCCATCAACGCAAATATTAAAGCAGGATAAACAAGACTATTAGTGAACAGAATTTCAAACAAATTAAGATCTGGCCATGTTAAGCAACATTATTTACTTGATTTTTAAAAGTTCAGGGTTGTCATTGCCTTAATCTACAATTCCTTAAAATATTTTCGTACCATGAATTAGTTACATACTTCATAGATTCTATTATCCTCCACTCAGTACCATTTTCATTTCTTTTATATTTGCATTTGTTTATTTGTCCTGCTTTATTTTTGCACTTCAAATACACAATACAATTTAAGGGCAGAGGTTATGTCTATAGTGTGAATACCTAACTTGACACTTGATACTTTGTAGAGATTCAAATACTAATTGTGTGAATGAATTGAATTATTTTATTATTGTTTCTCTGAATATCACTTGCACATACTCCACCCTGTTAATATTCATTGTTGCATAACTTAAAATCAAATATATGTATTTTTTACAGTTATAAGCTTGGTTTTTCTATCCTTCATACAAACTAATAAAGAAGTATAATGTCAAAACTTTCCTTAGCGATATATCTAGCAGGCATCTGGCTAAAGATTTAAAAGCTGTAGGTATTTAATATTACTTATATACTATTTAGTGTGCTATTTCAATTTTCCACTTGGCCAAGTATTAGTACAGAGATGAATTATTGAAACTAACATCAACTATAATGCTGCAGCTATTTTGGTACATTAAATACCAAGTGCCTATAGGTGACTCCATTAGAAAGGATGGATAGACTTTCACTACAGCATCAGCTAAATGAAAGTAGCATCCTTACTACCTTTAATTAGCATAATGTCTATTCATTAATTATGCTAAATTTAACAACCACTCTTTCTTGAGCTTTTATTCTTATTTTAAGAAAATTAAATGAAGAAGTTACTCAGTGTGTAGTATTTAAACATTGTGATATACAGAAATAATCAGGCTCATATAAAAGAGTGCTTTTAAAATTAAAGATGTTTTCTTAGAAACTTGAATTTTAAAAATAGTTTTGATGCCAAACTTCAATTTAATCAATCTGATAATCACTTTTTATATTTTTTGTGCCTTCAACTTTCAATAAACTGAGATACAGTCAATATTTTGACTATAAATTACCACTATTTTGTTGACAATGGATAAAATGGTCTACTTTTTGCACAGTCTAATCCTAAGCATAAATAAAGAGGAATCATACTGATTTTCACAGTCAGTATTTAGTAAGTATAAAATCTATCAATTAAATCCATCTTCAGAATCAGAAACTGTTCAGGTAAAGCAATCAGAACTGCTTTTTTGGCACTAAAAATAAATGTCTGAATTATCTTTTTTTCTTTTTTGTACAATTCTATTGCCTCTAAAGTTACTTTACAATACTCTTTATAGCAGCTTCTTAAACTATCACATTTATACAGGCTGTATCATTATCACCTTTTTACTGATAGGCAAGTTGAAAATCACAGTTTTATTCAAGTGATTTACTTAGCTTTTGTGGTGGTTGACTAAAAGATGTGAAGGGACTGAATAAGAATCATATCATCCTTGCTTTCTTCCTCTAATGTTTTTCTATTCAATAAACTTTGAAAGACCTCTAAAAAACTAACTCAAATAGATTTTGGTGGTTTGTTTAAAATACATCCTAACTGGCATGTACAATAGTAATACTGTCGTGTTGTCCAATTTGATCTGGGAGAAAATGTATGATAAGAGTCAAAGGTGAATAGATCAACTTTGATTTTGTAGAAGAGAAAAGGCAAGCAAGTTTTTGAGGGTTTTTTTTTTTTTGGACTTTCTGGGAAATACTTTCTCATCCTGAGGGCATCTTGCCAGATGACTGAACTGAGAATCTAACATGCTTGTTGTAATGGCCAATACTATGTACAAAGTCAATATGGAAAAGATGTTATTGGAAAATAAACAAAGAGAATGCCTCCAAAGCCCTTGTCCCAGAACTCATAATCAAACTGAGAGCTTGATGGGTAAACATAGTGAAACTTCCCAAAATGAGGCAATTAACTCCAAGGCTTTCACAGTTAGGTCCCTCCTGGCTTGCTAAGCTAGCACCCTCATACTCCAAACTCCCCTAACTGGCATGCTCTCTTAGGATCAGGTTACACGTCACTTCTTCCAAGAAGTCTTTCCTGACCTACAGCATGTTTGGTTCCCTTTTGAGCTACCCTACCAAGTGGTTTCTCTCTGTCATGACTTTTGTTATATTATATTGGCCATTTTTCCTGAATGGTAGTGACTGAGACCTGTAACAGTTCAGTTTGTGGCTTACAGTCAGCCTTCAATTCATGTTCCCTAGAGAATGACTAAGCAAATAAGTGAATCATGTATTCAGAAGAAAGAATAAGTTTAAATGTGAGGATGAGTTACCTTACTGAGTCTATATTTGTGAAATACATATTTCAACAGGCTTAGAATTAAGATATAGTCGAATGGCCTCAGATTCTAAATGAGAAAATAATTCAGAAGTTTCTGGAGACTCTGAAACAGAACCGTGACATTACATACAGTTATGGATGATTCAAATTATGATTGATTCAGATTAGAAAAAAAGAGGGGTATTTAAAGAAAATCCATGAGATAGGGTGCAAAGGAATTCTTATTTAAAAAAAGAATCTTGGATGAAAGATTTTCAAAAAGGAAATGTATAGTTATTCTTGAAGAAGAAAAATAACCATTTATAAATTCCTATTATCCAATTATCCAGATATGGACATAAAATCTGATAGAGTAGGATAGAAAAATCTTTGGAATTCACTTAGGATATTGACATGACCACCTTCAAAGAATAAAGGGGCCCCCAAAACTGATTGTGGAGAAAACCTGGAATTCAGACATATAGGTAAACTCAGGGGGACTTTTTTAAGGAAAAACAATGTATCAATATTTAAAATTACTTCCTCAGGATTATGGTCAATTTCAGACTTAACTTTTAAGAGAAAAGTATTTCAGAACCAGCCCTAGTATCTGAAAGTGACTATTTTCATGAAATTAAATTCAGCAATACTTAAATGTAAACTTTAAATACATATATTTTTAATATTTAACTCAGTCCTGGTTTGATGTTTACTAATTTTTTTTAACTTTACTATTTGTTGTATCCACTTAGCATCAGGAAAGCAAAAGGAAAGAGTCAAACTGATGATCTCGCCAAGAATTAGGATTAAATGGCTACGGGTTTCTCTAAAATGAATGAAATCATTGTTCATATACTGTGCATAGCTGGCATGCCAAACAAATGATCAAGAATTACACCTGTTATCCTAAAATTAAGCTGGAAAACTATTTTAATAAAAATGTTTATATAAATTGTTATTTCAATTATGAAGCAAGTCTGAGGTTCATATTCACTGTGATGCATAATTTCATAAAATAAAAGTTTATAAATTTGGACTTTCAGTGCATTTTGAGACACTGAATATGATGGGGTTTGGCTATCAGGCCTTTATTTTCTTCTGAAGTGAGCACTAAACATTGAAAAATGGCTTTGTTACAAAAAACTTCTATAATTTAGTTATGAAATTTAATATTTGAATTATATTTTAGATCTCCTCTCCAAATAGAAGAGTATGACACCATCACAATTATTTATGATATAGTGTATACATTAAATGAAGTGGAAAAACACTGAACTAAGTTGGCTGAAGTTATGTGATGGAAATGAGGTACTAAATTAGAAAAATGATAGAAAATAAATATAACTCATTTGGAAAATTGATCTTTGATCAAGTGCTAAAAAGCAGTCGCTTTAATATTTTCAGAGAAAACAAAACGGAGTTTAGATGGTTCAGAATATAGTACCCTACAATTTTTCCTTTATATTTTAAAATCATTTGAGGGTGATTTATGATAGAATCTTTAGTGCACAGCAAAATTACAAGTTTAAGATTTGGCTTTTTTCCTACTTAAACTCTTTCCTATCAATAACTCATTTATGTAGCAGTTATTTATTATCATATCCTATAGTAGGCTCATTACACACATAATTCATAATAGGTAAGCATTGTTATCCCAGTTTTATAGGGAAGAAATTGGGTTTGAGGGTTTCAGAGAAATTGGGTAACTTTCCCAAGGTAGTGTGTTTAATATAAGGGAGAATTAGAATTTGAATGCAGGAATTTGGGGCTTCAAACTTGAGACCATTTTCTCTATACCAAACTGCTTATCTGTTCAGTATCGTATCTTTCTATTTTTCATTCCCATTTACTTTCCACTAAAGCATTATAAAAATATACCAATTTTCTGAGAATCTCATGATGTTTCATACCTTACTCTCTTTTTACATTCCATACATTACTCTTTTTCTCTTTTTTTAGTTTGTTGAAGTTCATTCTACTTTTAAATAACTGGTAAACTTCTATTTTTCTTAAAAAATATCATCATATTATAGATTCTCCCCAAATCCCTTCTGACCACCACCACTGTTCTCAAAGTGTCATTTGCTCTCTATTTAACCTTTTTACCTTCGATGTTCTCTGTACATCGTATGTATGCATTCAATTTTTGTATACTTACATACACAAGTTTTCTAATAATGTGGGGGCTTCTTCAGAGATTATGCCACAGAATACCTGTATCTGAATCCCTGGTGCCTAGAACATTGTCTGGTACATAATAGGTCCTGAATAAATATTGAACTGAAATAAAGGCATTAATTTATTTCACAATCCTATTTGTAAAGGCAAGAGGCCAAATTTGGATGGATGGTGATGAGAATATCATTGTTTTTGACATTAGATGACTGAAATTATGAGTGGAAGTTTTAAAGTTTGAATATTTTATAAAAGGATACTAAACTTGAAATGAGAAAACCTATTCTACAATTTTGAAATCCCAGTCTATGCTTTCAAAATTGTAGAATAGATAAACAAGATTACACTGTATAGCACAGGGAAATATACACAAAATGTTATGATAAATCACAGAGAAAAAAATGTGACAATGAGTGTGTATATGTCCATGAATGACTGAAAAATTGTGCTGAACACTGGAATTTGACACAACATTGTAAAATGATTATAAATCAATAAAAAATGGTAAAAAAAATGAATTATAGCTGTTCATGACATATTCTGGCACTACTGACTATTCTTCATATTTTGTTTAATGTAATATTATTGCATATTCATTTTAAGACAAAGGTGGGTAGAATCATTTATATTTAATATCATAGAGCAACTTAAGTTTTTCTTTGCTTATAAAGCTCTTGAGAGATTTTTCTCCTGTGAATTTGACCAAAAAGTCACCTTTGTCTTAGATTATGACATCAGAAAGATGTTGGTTCATGAGAATTTAAGTTTTATACATTCAGCCTTTATGTTATCTTTATGATTATACTACCAGTTTTGACTGACAAGTGTTCAACTCAATGAATAATAAGTCTTTGTTATTTATTTTGTGGAATGGATCTGCTGAAAGCCAAAATGGCTATTAACCATATTATTTTCAATTCCATGTCAAAATATGGCTACATTTATTCTTATGGGGGCATCAGGGGTTTGTTTTAATTTCATGTTTCAATGCCATGTTAAGATTAGATATTAAGAATAAAATCATATACCTTTGGAGTGCAAAAAAAAAAAAAAGAAAAAAAGAAATGAGAAAACCTAAATAAAGTCTTGCTTTTTCATATGCAAGCAATGAAAAATTAGGCATTTCATTTCTAAGTTTTAATTATTCTCTAAAATGCGACTTACACAACTCTTTTTAAATCACATAGTTATTTTGCGAAATCAAATAAAAATGGAATAATGCATATGAAAACACTTGCAAACTGCAAACCATTGAATTTGATATTCCTTTTATTATTTCAGGGAGAAAAACTGACCTAAGGAAGATTAGGAAAATTTAGTGGGACTATCAGTCTAGTGATTTAGGAGAGTTAGGTGCCATGGAATATTTTAACTGAACTCTTGGGTCAGTCTTCCAGACATTCAAAGATGAAATTTGTCAATGAGCTGTGGTTAATGTGAAATGCAGTTGTTAGTGGCATGCTATAGCCTAAATTTAGTCTTCATCTGTTTAGGAATTACATCTGAACTTAAAATAAAATACAGAAATCATGAACGTTGATGTTATTATCTCTCCACTTCCAAAACTGTTCCACCAGCAAAATAATGAATTTTTTTCAGAAAAGAAAAGAAAAAGTAGTTAGGATAATTTAGGATTTTTACCCTGTACCATATCCTTTTGTGACTATTCAGAATGCACATACTCAAATTAAATATTTGTTCCTTTATAAGTTTTGAAATTTTCAGAAATTACTGGCTTTATTTTAAGCAATTTCAACCCAAGTTACTATTTTACAAAAAGCACTTTGGGAAAAATTTGTCGTAGATATTTTTAACAAATGAATAGGGAAGTAAAAGAGGAGTGATCCAAGACTTGAAGATCAAGAGTAACTGAAAATTTATCACCAGCTAGATATTCAAATTAGGAAGGATGAAATAGTAAGATCTCTACTTTGAATTGTTCCATTGAGGATGATTCATTTTTTAGAGCAGTAATGAAAGTAGCAAAGTGTTCTGTCAATCAGGTACATTCAACAGAGTCATCTCAAGGTCTAGTCAAGCCAAGAGCCATAAATTTTATGAATATATTCTTCTCCTGATGACTGCTTTCTAAATGGAGGAAGAGAAGCTATACACTGGGATATAATGTTACTCCAGGGGGTAAGAGAGAGCACATTATTGTACAACCAATTGATAAGGGTATGTATCCTTAAGGAATAGCTTTGTTATATATTCATCTGGAAGTAAGGAAGGACCATCTTAATACCTCTTTAAAAGCAGAATTAATCATGATTAGGAAATTATGGAATTCTTATTTGTCATGTACAAGAAAACCCATGAGACAAGCACTAGTCTTAGACTTTGAAAAAATGCACTTGATATTAAAACAAGACAATTTACTAAATTTCACAAGGGAACTTGCAGTATACAGATACAGAACAAAATATAAGGGTCTTTGGGTCAAATGTGAAAATGTTTTAAATTAATTCTTGGCACTAAACTAAAACGACTTACCCAGTGATAATTTTTTACTTTCACTAGTGATGGTTCTTGAACTTTAATTTTTAAAGTGTGATACTGCAAAGTTCTTAGTATGCATTTGTAGTAAATGCAGGCTCTGTTCTAGCATTTTAAATCTCTTAACAGGTCTTTGCTGTGAAGAATTTCACCAGCTGAATCTTAATATTATTCATGGTTATGGAAGGGAACATACTGAAATTTCTTTGCCTATTAGTGTCTTTTTAGCAGAAGTTTAATATTTAGGTAAGATATTCAGATTCTATGCCTAAAATAACATTAGAAGCTTGAAAACTTATTAGACAAGGTAACATGGCATTGGGTACTTTTGAAAAATATAGTTTGAGAAATATGATAAACTATTTTGAGATTTATATTACTTATAATGTGTTGTACGTGCAAACATATTTTGATTTGGATTTATGTGATTCTCTAAAGGAACTGAAAACCTGTTGCAGAACCAAAGAAAATATCTAGAAAAAACAATGAGAGAAAGGCTGAGGATAGAAACTGCAAAAAGTTTAAATGATCCTAAGCTTTGAGGAAAGATCTAGAAGGAATGATTAAAGAACAACCATCTTGGAAAATAACTGTAATCAGTAAACACAACCAGGATTTTATCTAAAACACATTATGGTAATATGACATAATTTATTTTTTTACATTATTATGAATAATAAAATTAAGAGTTATACAAACATTCACTTACATTCACTGATGTCCATTATTCCAAGAACTTTCTCAGCCTCTGTGAGCACAAATATAAAACAAATACAGACAAAAATTGAAATCTTTGCCCTCATGGAGTTTGCATTCTATGCAGAGGTGGGGATAATTGACAAATAACTAAATATGTAATATTTAAATATGAAGAAAAATAAAGTAGAAGGTAGTAAGGAATGCCTGGGGTGAAGGGAGTTATAATTTAAGAAGTGTAAACTTGGAAATCCTTACTGAAAAGAGAACATTTGAGCAAAGAAAGGATGAAAGAGGAATTTAATGTAGTTATCTAGAAGAAGACCCTTAGAAAGAACCCATACTTATACTTTACTTTGACTTTAGTGATGCTTGCAATAAAGTCTCATATAAAATTTAGATATTTAAAATGATTAAATGATTATAATCTTACATGAAAATATACTCCCAAAGTGTTAATAAAATGATGTCAGCTCATGGTAAAATGCGTAGTAAAGATTCTTCCCTCCAACCTGTACTCTTCAACATTTAGTCAAGAATTGGAATCAGGATCTAGGAAGCATACTTTTCATATTTATGGACAAATCAAAAATGATAAGATCAGTTAATCCTGCATGTATAAAGTACACTTCTGAAGAAAATTGGCCTACACTAACAAAAATGAACTTGGCAAACATGAATATCAGATCTTATATTTGGTGAGAAAACTCAATTTTGTAAGTGCAGAATTATTGAGACCTGGCTAAATAGAAACTTCATTTAAAATATTAAATTTAGCATTTTTTAGGTAGAGTCCTGGGCTGTCAGATGAGAAGCCGTGGGTCAGCAAAAGGCCACAAGGCAAAGTGAGATAGAGAAGTTGGTTATTATATATAGGCCCTGGAGAAGGTGCACAGCACACCTCCAGGGGCCATGAAGGGAGATCAAGGCAGGGTGCAGGCAAGAGAGAGCACATGAGGACCTGGGCACATGCCGTTTTTAGAGTCCCTGGGGTGGAGTGCTTTGGGGTCTCCAGGCTAAGGCTTACCAAAAAGAGCAAGGGTTTCATCAAAGGAGTACACAAGAGGAAGGCTGGGAGGTGGGGTAGAGTTCTCACCACAAAGACATCAAGGGATTCTATCAGGAATTTGTAATTGCTTGTAACTCTGGGGGCTGTTAGCTAAGATATTTGCTCCAGGGAGGGGCTCATGTCAGTTCAAGGCCCCTGCAGGTCTGTTGGCCACAAAAATGGATGCTGAGGAAGCAATATTATGGAGTAGTTTAGCTAAACTCTCAACACACATGACAATGTAGCCTGACTGAATCCTTGATTTCAGGTTTGGTCTAGCTTCTAGATTGTTGTGACTTAGCTGAGAAGAGGACCCAGCTAAACGGTGCCTGTACTCCTGACCCTGGAAACTGAGACAAAATAACCATGTGTTGTTTTAAGCTTCTAAGTTTGTGGTAATTTGTTATTTAGCAATGGAAAACAAAGACAAGCCATTTAAACAACTTTAGGATTATGTAGGGTGGTTACACAATTTAGGTCAAACCAAATAAAAATGCCTTAGCTGGATACAGATGATTTAGAGATGGACATATGAATCAAGATGAGTCCATCAAAATTCCCCTTAAGATATTTCTGCTAGAGCAGATGAAGCATTTTCTGCTAAAGCATTTTCTTTTTGCCACTTACACTGCTAACTGGGAAGAGAAATAAAAATCTGAAAATATTACTGTATTTCTTCAATCTAGCTATGTGTAAACAGGCTCTCATCAGCTGCATGCCTTAGAATTCTAAAGTTGCATAAGAAATACATGATTTGCCAAACAAAGAGTCATGCCTAATACCAAGACAAAAGATTGCGTCTGTTATCCTTTCCTAGCGTATCTTTTTTAATCACTAAATTCTGGCCAAGTGTAATTATATGCTATTTCCCAAACTCAACACTTATGTTTGCCTTCCTGTCTCTTTGCCCACAGTGATTCTTGCACTACAATGCAGTCTTATGTGTACACTTTCCTTGACTTTTTATACCCAATTCTTAGCTTTTCTACAATGATCTGAGTTGAAGTTACCTGTCATAAAATGTCTTTGCTGCAAAATTCAAAACAAAGTCCTAGAATAATTTTACCATGGTTATGAAAATTAAATTCCTATTTCAGAATTTAGCAAAAATGTCTCTGTGGCTTAGTCCATGACCATTTTTTTTATAACTCCTCCAAATGTATTTGAAATGAATGTGTATTCTGTTTTATAGGCTTTCTTTTTTTACAAAAACACTTAAAGAACTGTTGATAGGTTTTCAAGTCTGATGTAAGTATATCTATTGTCATTTAAATTTTAAAAATATCATTGTAACTGATGTTGATTTTTTTTAAGGGATTAAGTTTGAAATAAGGAGAAATGTGTGATTATAAATACAGTTTTAAATAAGTGGAATGCTACCATCTTGACTTTTGGGAATGAAGAATCTACCACAGATTATACTACTGGAATGTAATTAGATACCTCTTCTCATTTAGGCTACTAACTACACTCCTGACTCAGGATATTCTGATACTAACCTGGATCCCGGGACACTGGCTACACTCTTCATGTAATTTCACAATTCTGATTAAAACATTGACTTTGACAGGTGTGATATATCTAACAGTCTCCACATCTCATAATTTCATATGTGTATAAATTTCTGCTTCATTCTCTAGACTGTAAGATCATCCTGGGGCAGGGGTATCATGTGATATACCTTCGTATACTCATCCTCTCAGCTGTGCCCCAGCAATAAGCACTTTGATTTCACTCAGCACATCTTTGGTACATAAAATTAAACCGAACCAAGGAATTCAGTAGGGACAGCTCAGAACTGAAGCCTTGTAAAAATGCTTCCACTTGGAGGAAAATGGTGCTTGCCATGAAGTTAATAATAACAGTAAACTAATCTGTTGAAGAACAGGAGAGAGAGAGAAAAAAGAAAGTTACGTGATGACAGCTTTGCGATGCACATGCATACTGATATTTTAAAATCAATCTTTAAGACCTTACTTGACTGACGTATATTTAACTTTGCTGTGAAGAAGATATTGCTCACTCATCTATCTTCAGCATCTGTTCTTTAGCATTTATTAGGCTCTTGATTAATGTTGATTGAATGGATTAATGGATCAATTATTACATCCATGATTAGAAATATGAGTTTGAAGATAATTTGCTAAAAAGGTGCTCCTTGTTACATGAATTCCTAGGTGTCATTTAAAGCAACAAAATCCAATTTAAAGAGCAACTGCTTTTATTTTTTTGAAAAAAAAAAAAACAACTCTTGAGTTTAAATTTTAAAAGTTCAGTCTTCACCCCTGAATTCTGACATTTTCATATCTATGTTCCATTTAGTCTTCAAACATAACATGGCCAAGATTAAGATCATCATCCTTCACTCAAAATAGATTGTCCCTCTTGTTTTCTTCATTCTATTGAAGGCACTATAGTTTTCTAGCTATCAAAGCCTGCAAACTTACCACAATTTTCAAGTATATGCTTGCTCCATCATATCCAGTTAATTGTCTTAGACTTTGCAAACATCCGTTAACTACATTTATTTTGATAACAACCCAATTACACGTGGTAGAACTCAGTCTACAGATGGGAAGGTGGTGAGTCACCTTCCCCAAGGAAAATTTGAATAACCATTACTCAGGCCTAGATTTATTTCCAATTTCCTCACTAGCTCTTTGTATAGCATTCACTCTCTTATTTTCCTTTTTTTTTTTTGTACTGATATCTAATAAGGCACACAATGTCCTGTATTGTAATTTTGTAATTACTGTGTTGTAGTTGAATTGTTTGACTTGCGCTTTTCATGTTTCCTCAGAGGTACAGTAAGCCCTTTGATGTCTCAAACTAACGCTCTCTCTGGCCACCCTTGAAAGGTGAATAACTGCAGCACTTCCTTTTACTACATTCTTTCTAGACACTTCAGTCTGGGCAATTACCGTTCTCATTTTGAAGCAGCCCATGATCACAGAGAAACCCCTGGTAGGTGTTTGCAAGGTTCTATTTTGAATTTTCCTAGTGCAGTGGATATGTACATCAAGCATAGTTCTAGCTATTATACTGAAGTACGTTATCACTAATCCCCTTGAACCCAGTCAGGGTGAAAAACATGCGAGGAAAGAGCAATTTCAAGAAAATCTGATCTACTTCATAGAATTCATTAACAGCTTATTTTTCTTAAGTTTATTACTTGTGTTCGTTTATATATCTATGATGTCTGTAAGGAATTCCAAACCTCATGTGGGAAGATCTTGAAAGCCTTTAAATTTTATCAAAATAAAAATTTTGGAGATAAAGCAAAAATGAAATAGAGTAAAACACCTCCTCTCCAAAAATGGGACCAGACCCATTTTTATCTAGATAAATTAGTGTAACACAAATTCCCCACTTTAACCATTTTCATTGTACAATTCAGTGGTGTATACTAAATTCACAATGTTGTGCAACCGTCACCACTAATTCCAGAAAATTTTAACCACCCCCAGAAGAAACTCCATGCCCACTAAGGAGTCATTTCTTGTCCCCACTTCCCACCCCTATCACCTAGGAAACCACAAATCTATTTTTTGTTTCAATGGATTTGCCTAATCTGAACATTTCATGTAAGTAGAAACATACAAGTATGTTAATCTTTGTCTAGTAAGTTCAATGAGTTTCTTTAGGAATAGTTTCAATTTACTTTTCTCTGTCCTGTTTTATGGGTTGTACTGTCTTATTTGTATGTATCATATTCATTGTCAAAACTCTTCATTTTTAATATGATAATGTGACAGCTCTAGAAATCAGGTTATCCCGTCTTCCCAGATTGTTGTACTCCTTGTTTTCATTGCTATTGTTTATTTATTTTGAGACTCTGCTGATGGTCTCTGTATGTTAGGCATGGCTTCAATACTCAGCCAGGCAGTTTACAACTCTGCCTTAGTCTTGACTTCCACCCTGATTAGAGCATAAAGGTCAGTCAGAGGTAAGCACGTAGGGCATTTTTTTGTTCTTTCTGGAGCATATGCCCTTCTCTGGGAATTCACATGGCCTTCTAGATTCCCAAGAAAAAACTTGGAGCTTTTAAAAACACCTGTTACCTAAAGAATCTCATTCCCCAGACTTTTCTCCCAAGCTTTTTGGTTAGTCAATTATATGTTCCAAGTGTTATTCATTGTCCTGGACAGCAATGGCTATTATATCAACCTGTAAAATTTTTGACAAATGCCCAGATAGCTGCCTCAGAGTTCCTAGTTGGGAAAGGTAAAGGCAAACCCTTTGGAGCTGGTCATCTAGGGAGTCACTGAACAGGTCAAGACAAACAACCACAATTCTTTGCAAATGAGGTCTGTTGAGTTTTATCTGGAGCTGGTACCTGTATAAGGGTTGTGGGTTATCTTCAAATATTGCATAACTGGAGAATATGAAGTGGGAACAGGGTAGGTTAAAGTGCTACCAAACTCTCAGTTCTTACTGAGATCCAGTTGGCTTTTATTAAGCATTACCCTTTTTGCTGCAAGCTTTTGGTGATTTTCCAGAATTCCAAAAAGGGTGATAGTGAAAGTTTTTCAATTGCTTTTATGGAAATGTGAACTTTTGAGTTTCTTAACTTTTCCATTATTCATTTACAATACAAGAAAAACACTTAAGATGATATTACAACTAAGCTGGATTTGAACCAGGAGAAATTGGGTAGGAAAGGTAAGAGAAACAAACCATGTAGAGAGAGTGTTTTGTGAAAAGGCCCAGAAACATAAGATGGAGACTGATGTGTTCTGGGAAATGGCCCTAGTTCAGCAAGGCTGAATTATAGGATTCAATTAAAGTAAAAAGGCATGCATTTTAGAAGAGAGAGAATGGAGACAGAGTTCCTTATGCCATAGTACAATATTTGGACTTAATTTGGACACTGTGGACTGAACTGTTTAATGCAGATTTGTTAGATTATTTCTGTGAATGTTATAGAGGGTCAAGTTAGGCAAGGAAACTGGTGAAGAGACCAATATAAAAATCAAAAGCACAAGAGGTGAAGAACTAGACTGTGGATGTCTGTTCAAATGGAGGGAATACTTACATATTTAGTACTTAGAGACAAAGATTCTTATAGTACACAACTTAATATTTCTAGTCAAATTACATCATACAGTAAGAGTCAATGAAAAAGATTATTCTCACTAATGAATGAACATACCACTCTTTCTTAGATGTGTACCCTAACTTTACTACTAGAGTAGTTTCCGAATAGTTGATTCAGAAATTTTTGTGATGGAAGACAAGGTCTGGAGGGAGAGTTTTGGTCCAATAGTATAGCACTCAAAGTTATCATTTATACTGTAGAACAGTAACCTATTTCAGGATAACCACTGGTTTTAATCTAAGTCATCAATATGAATTTGTTTTTTAACATTGTCAGCTGTAAGGAAATTAAACTCTTCTAAGAAAACAAGCCAGGAGAATCCCAAAATATGATCAGGGTAAAAATAAAACGACTCTTGGGAAATCTGAGGGATAGCCTTATTCCCAACCTTAATCTATCCCAACATTAGAGATTAAAAGACACAATTACATCCAAAAACATAACCCACGTTTTGACAAATAAGTAAGTAATTATTTCTCCCTATTGAAATGTTAGTAACTTGTGAATAGGGACTACACTTTATATTTTTTAATTTACACCATAACTAAACAGAGTAATATCACATATATTACACAAAATACTATATATTTGAAAACACATTACTTATTTCTAAAAGATTGCAATAATCAGCCACAATCACTGTTCAAAATGAGCAGCATCTGAATTTCTAATGAAGAATTAACTAAAGTTACTCAGAAAAGGTTTATTTTAGTACAAGTAGCTCCATTCATACGAGAGAATTTTTCAGTAAACATCTCATATATGGGTAGATATGTGTAGTATATGTGAAGGGCAACAAACACTTTGAGAAAGATACAGATAGCAAATATTTTAGACTTTGCAGTTCATACCATCTTTCATAGCTAATCGAATCGGTCCTTGGAGTTGTAAAAACAGCCATAGACAATACATAAAGGAATGAGTGTGGCTGGTTTTTTTTAAAGCCTTATTTACAGACACTAAAATTTGATTTCCTGTAATTTTCATGTGTCCCATAATAGCACACTTTTGATATTTTTTTTAGTATTAGAAATAATTTTTCAACCCCAAGTTCAGCTTGCGAATCAGACGGAAGGCCATGTTAGTTGGGCTTACGGTCTGCTGACTCCTCTTCTAGAATCTGAAATCGACGTGGTTATTTTCACAAACTGTTTATATTAGAGCAGTGTATGTACAGGCTAAGATTGAGTTGTCTGGACTCTGAAAACCCTACGGCTGGAGTAGTGTGATTTTTTTCCCTAGATTTTTAAAATTCTTACTGCGTTTCATAGGCTCAAAAAACTTTTTTTAGAATGACTGCATACATGTCTGTCTGAATGAAAATATTATCATCTCTATTCTGTCAGGGCACTAAAAAGAGTCAAAAATCAAATGACTTAATTTTCTTTTCCTAACGTTTTTATGTAGCTACAGTATAGCCACCCAGTTCCTTCATTTGTTTTGACTAAACTCACAATGTGTAAGGATAACCAGTTTTTAAAATTCCATACCCATTTCAGTGGTCCATGAAAGAGCATTAGAACAGAGTTAATCATAGGGTCAGAATGAATAAAGCACATTGGTTACAGGCTTACAAAGCTTAGGCATTTATAGACATGAATATTTTATAACTATAAAGCAGAATTGTTGTAAATGTCATTATGTAATAAATATATATGAAATAAAATAACTATTAATTTTCATTTTTGTTGCATAATATTGTTCTAAATATTTGAAAATTTGTTTTCCGTGTAGTTGTGGGAACCTTTCCAACCATTTAGTTCTTCAGTTGGAAATGATTTTTTTTATCAGATCTTGATGTATTATAGCATACTGGCTAAGAGCATGGGGTCTGCAATTAAACTAATTAAGTACAGATCTTAGATCCTCTCCTAAGCATGTGACCTTGCACAATGTTCTTATCTGTGATTTATTATTCTCTTATTTGCATGGAGATAAAAAATGCTAGATCATAGATGTTGATATTTAAAGGGGGTAATATGTACAAATTACTTACAACAATTTCTGATACATTTAAAGAACTTAATAAGGCTATCTTTTAATATATATTTAAACTAGACAATAAAATATTATCATAGCACTTATTTTTAGTTATCTATTTCATCCCACCCAACATATATAATATGGGAGAAAATGATTTGGAGCCCTAAAAGAAGATTCCAGACAATCTGGTTAATACATTAAGAATATATATATATTAGCATGTATGTACATATATATACGTATATGTATAATCATACAAGTAACCTGCATTGAAAATCAGATCTGAAGGAAACTGCCTACCAGCAGAAAGCAGCTAAAGGCACTGTGGAATTTTACCCTAAATCAGAAAAAAACAGATTTCCTTTTAGGAAGAATACTCATATTCACCCATGGGCATGAATCTATTTGTATCAAGTTCCTTTTACCTACAGTTTTTCTAAGTTAGAAGGAACATCTTTCACCTTTTGATGTGAAATAGTCCCCTTTGGGTTAAGACACCTCCTCCTTGGCTGCAGAAGCATATTAATGAGAAAGTTATTTATAAAACTTTAAATTATATTAATATCACTATACTTAGAATGTATAGTGATTTCAAATATAGAATTAATAATACACTAAGATGTCAAAATGGAGCTAAAGGGGAAAAACATGAACTTTTCATTAGAAGTTATTACATTGTATCTTTAATTTATTGTTAAAGACTTACTGTGAAGAAATGTACAGCTTGGAACTTTCCAGAATGGGCATCTTCATAAAAAAGCAAATAATCCCTGAATATCTTCCTATAGAGTTGGATGGGTTTTGTTGTTGTTGTTTGACAGTTTGTTGCTGTAGTTACTGCCATTGTTCTTAAATGATTGTTTTTTAGTGAATAAAATGTTACGTAATGGCTGGTTTTCACTAAGATAAATGTTGTACCATTTCCAAGGTAAATCTTTCTCAGTACTGTTAAAATTGATTTCTATTTTATAATTTTGAGAATGCCAACCTATACATTCCAAAATCAAACACTACTTTTTCATCAAAGGCACAATTAAATTGTATAAATTAATTACTATTTCATCTCATCAGAGATAAATTTTGGCAGTCATATTTTCAGTGAGTTCACATGAATTCGAGTCTTGACCAAACAGCTATTAATTTATAATAGTTTGTCTATACTGAGATGCTACACCCTTATCATTCCCTTATCACTTGCCTGCCTCTTTCCAGCAACCAAATAACCATTATTGTTATTACATTCTTTGTATTTTCATCAACTCATATATATCTCAAATTATTTAATGCTAGTCATTTCTGCAACTTAAAAAATATCATAGTGAACATTGTCTCTTTTTTTGCTTATTTTATTCATTATTTCACCAATCATATAATATTGGCACATGTATCAATGTGAGAGAGAATATTGTTTACTTTTTCTTTTTTCTTTCAGAAATATTTGTTAGTCTGTTTCATTTGGCCAATTTTGTTAGGAGATACCAACAGCTCAGCTTGTTAGAACATTCAAATAAGATCATGTATGAATTTCATTGAGAGAAGTTTTATTTAAAATTAGCATCTTGCAAGGCTTATTTACCCAGAATTTCTAACCCCAAAAAGCATTATGTAACTGGTCTTTTTTGGCTATATGCTTTTAGATGTAGCAAGGTTCAGTAATTTTTAACCTAGTTTTAGAGATGATGTATTTATTACAAATAAATGGAAAAAAATTCCCAAGAACAATTTTATAACGTTTCCCCCAGGGCCACATTTTTTCCTTATTTAATTAGAAATGCCCATTGTCACAGACAACCAAATTTTTTCTTGATTGTTTTAGTTAATATTTTCATTGGGAAGGGAATAATGTAAACCTAAATGTGAAAAATAAAAGGAAAACTAATATTATAATACTGAATTTAACATGTATTATATAAAAGGTTTTCAAATAACACCATTATTCCTCAATTTACATTTGATACCTTCTTATAAGACAGTAAGATGGCTCAGACACACGGTTCATTTAATCAAGTAGACTTTTGCCAACACAAGTCCAGTGACAGATGTTCGTAATAGAGTATGTCTCAAATTTTAGGGTGCATAAATAAAATCTGGAAGATTAAAAAGTGAATATTCATGAACTTGAGTTGCAAATTGGACATGTGACAGACAGTCTAGATGCTTTTATTGCAGATTATCCACCCATCCTAATTGACTAGTCTCTTTTCTGTACCTGATGTAGCTTACTTGTCTCTTTGAGGAACGAAGTACTTGTTTCAGCACTTGTGTCTATTTTTCTGGTTAAAAAAACCATAATTTTATCAATTGTCAGAAAAACGTTTATATTCTTACTTTTTGGATGTTAATTAAATTTTAGTTTGTGAGCAAAATACTAGGCACATTAATTTTTAAGGAATAGTCTAAATACCATCTATTTGTTTCTTATATATCAAATTATGCTTCATTGAATTCTTCAGTGATTCTTCATAGAATTCATTAATAGCTTATTTTTCTTAAGTTTATTACTTGCATTTGTTTATATTTCTATTTTTATGAAATTATTCACATTGAATTTTTAGCACAAGTGGTGGCAGGGGCAAGGCAGCTACCTGGGGTCTCTTTTATAAGGGCACAAATGACACTCATGAGGGCTCAACCCTCATGATCTAAACATCCATCCTCTGTGGACAAACCTGCGGCCGGGATGAAGTGTAGGTGGCAGGGGTCTCATGTCCCTACTCTAGCCAGGCCCCCTCCTCCAGGCAGCCTCTCCCCTCCCTCTGCAAAGGGGCTAGTGATCTGCCGGCAGCAGGGCATGTAGCAGGAAGCTTTCCTGTCCTCAGCCTGCGGTGGGCTAAGAAATGCCCCCCAACCTCCACATCCATGTCCAGTCCCAGGACCTGAGCGGGACCTTGCACTGACCTGGGTGAGCGAAGCCCTGGAGATGAGCTCACCCTGGTCACTCAGGTGGCCCTAAACACTGTCACAAGGGTCCTCACTGGAGAGGACAGACATACAGGGAGGAGGCCACGTGGCCCAGGGACCTGGCACCCAGTTGCTGCAGAAGCAGGAGGGGCCCTCCCCGAGGCCTCGGGCAGGAGCGCAGCCGGGCCACACCCGTGAACTAGTGAGTGTGAGCCTGTGTCGGTGTAAACGTGGGAGTGTGTGGATGTGAGTGTGTAAACAGGTGTGTCAGTGTAATCGTGCAGTGTGCATGTGTGAATGTGGGAGTGTGAGCATATTGTGCAGATGGAAACAAACAGAGACAGGAATTGAGTTGCAGTCTTTCAGGTGACAAAACTGCATGAGGTGTCAGATCTGAAGCCTCGAGACACCACCCTGCAGGAGGTCGCTCAGCTGGGGTCCTGGGTGGCATCAGGGATCTGTGACTCTGGACAGGACAGGCTACGGCGCTACCATGGAGCAGAGCCCCCCTCCCAGGAGCCCTGGGATGGACAGGGACCTGCTGGCTGCACTGAGTCCATGAAGCTCTCAGCCCTGCCTGTTCCCACTGACTTCTAGCGAGTTTTGGGGCCTGGACTCCAGGTCTCCTCCTAAACGCTTAGGTCACCCTTCCCTGGCCGCCATCTCCCACGTCACCCATCACAGCAGAGATGGAGCCTCATGGGAGGCAGGTCCCTGGACCCGGATAGGAGCACAGCCCTCCCTGCTGGAGGGAACCGTCACTCAGGATAATGGGCCTCCCGCGGGGATGGGCAGGCCACCCCTCACTCAGCCCAGATCTGCCCTTGTGCACATAAAGAGTCCTAGCCTGGCCCTTCTCTGACCCCATGGGTTTCCTGTGGGGCCATGTGGGGGCCAGAGTGGCCCAGCCCCATGCTGGGATCAGCCCTTCCCCTCTCCCCTAGTGCCTGGACAAGTGACATCACTCTAACTCCGGAGCAAAATTGAGGGAACCGTTTTCTAGACCCTGTCTGGCCTCCCCTCCCTTGGCCCAACTGATGGTCAGCCCCGGTCATCAGGGACCTGTTTACCGGGACACAGAACGCCCCTCAGGGCTCTGAGCAGTCAATTGTGGCCCAGAGGCCCCTGGCCTCAGAGGCAGAGCTGTGGGCCCCCAGCAGCCACAGAGGGCCTGCTCCCTGCCCCCAGGCCCAAGTCCCCACTGATTCTGGAGTGCCTGTGGGGTGCTCTGCCACTGGTTTGGGAAATCCTGTGCCTTGAGTTTCCCTGGGGGACCCTGCTGTGTGCAGCAGGGCTGGTCTTCCTAGTAAAGCAATGGTACACTTCCTGAAGTGGGGAGACTCCAGGCAAGGGGCGCTCTTCCCTCGATGAAGCCTGTGGACAACAGACTGAGACAGCAGGACCCATGACGCAGGCAGATGGAGCCAGCAGAACGCCCGGCAGGCCAGTCCTCCCCTCTTACAAACTTTGTGCTTCTTGGCTCTGAACACAAGCCCGAGCAAGTGATCCGTTCAGGGCATGGTGGACTGTGTAGAAGTTCCCGAAGTGACCAATGAGACACCCAGCCTCCAAGCACCAGAGAGCACTAGGGAGCAGCTTCAGCAGAGAGGAGGACCTGAAGGGAAACCTTCATTCTTCAGAAAGCCTGGAGCTGATGGCCAGGGAAATAGCGAACTGGAAGCAGCGAGTCCAGAGAAAGAAAGGCTGGTGGAGGTGAACGCCCGAAGGGAATGGGCCCTGCAGGACAAGGTCACCCAGCTGGAGTTCCTGGCTGAGCACCTGATGAGGGCCACCCCGCCAGCCCAGGGACCTGGGAGATGGCAGGGGGCATGGCAGCACCAGAGGCCAGCAGGGCGCGAGGAGCAGCACAGAACCCCTCATCCATCCCTCGGCCAGAAGGGGACCTGAAGCGGTCTGGGGTGACATCAGTGTCCCATCCAGGTCCTGAGCTGGAGCCTCAGGAAGAGCCAGACAAGTGGGGGAAGAAAAGCGGATGAGTGCAGAGCTGGCAGGACAAATAGCGCATCTGCAGGAGGGGGAGGCAGGTCTGCGGCAGGAGAACGCCAAGCTTGACAGTGACACCCAGCAGCTGCACCAGACTCCAGATGCTGCCCAGAGTCCACGTCGATTGCCCCATGCAGCTTCAGAAGTCGCACCAGGAGAAAGCGTGCTGCTCAGAGCTGGAGAGGAAGCTGGCCACCGCTAGGGGACAGGTGACCTCCATGCAACAGATCCGCAGTGTCTACAAGAAGATGGCCCAGGCCCTGGGCCAGCAGCTGGAGGAAAACCCTCCCCACCACCAGAAGGTCCTCTTCATTGAAAGAGCCCAGGAGAGCTAGATGGCTTCTGTGGGGATGGAGAGAAAGCTCCCAGAGCTGAGATGACAACCAGCACCACAGGCAGGCGCTGCGGGTCCAGGGCGACCCCTGGCCCTTCCCGCCCGGCCCTGGTGCTCCCGCTGCCCTGGCCGCTGACCCCAGGGGCCCGGAGGTGGGGGGCTCCAGGCATCAGGCCTCCAGCAAGAAGGAGGGTCTCCCTGTGAGGGCTCACCGCTCTGGGGTCACCTGCAGGCCCCCAAATTTTCTGTGGAAGCAGAAGAGCCTCTCCTCGAAAATCTCCCACAAGCGCTTCTGATGCAGAGTCCTGGGGACGCAGCGTGCACGTGGACTGTGGGCCAGAGGCGGGCAACACAGTCCTCCGCTCCGATTCCAGGGCATTCGTGGTGAGAGAAGACGCTGGGACTCAGGACAGACCGTAAGACACGAACCTGCCGTGTGTGCAAGGGGCTCGGGGAAGACAGCCCAGCAGGCGGCCAAGGCAGGAGGGCGTCCCTCTGGGCCCCCTGGGAGGCTCTGACCCAATTCCTTGCAGGCGGGGCCTGGGCATCTGTATTTTTCCAAGTTCCCCTCCGGGTTCTGTGTGCAGCAGAGATGAGGGCAGGGCCCGGACCCATATTGAAGAGGCGTGGTCTCCAGAGTCAGCGTTGGGGCCCTGTCTTCCCACGGCCCGTCTCCATAGCTTACATCTTTTTTTATTAAAAAGACTTACTTTTAGAGCACCTTTGAGGACACAGCTGAATTGACTGAAAGGTTCAGAGGGTTTGCATCTATCCCCAGTCCTTACACACTCAAAACTCTCAACAACCCCAGCCGTGGCACACTCGTGACTTCTGTGACCAACACGTCACCACCAACCCCCAGAGTCCACACCGGTCGGGGCTCACTCTTGATGCAGTGACTTCTGTGCGTCTGGACAGAGGCCCAGTGTGACCCATGTGGGACCAGAGTGCTTCTGCCCCGAGAGGAGCTGCTGGGTTGTCCCCCACAGGGCATGTCCACCGGGAAGTACCCTCTGTGCTGCTGCCGGTCCCCCATCACATGGGCTCAGAGCTCATTATCTATGGGGCTTTCAGTATCGGGCCACAACCTGCGGGCTCACGGAGAAGGCTGCAAGGGCAGCACTGCGCATCTCCCTTTGCGAGAGCGCTTTGATACTGGGGCCCCTCTGCGCCCCAGCAGCACCTGTGGGCTGGCGGGAGAGGAGGCTGCTCTGGCTGCTTGCTCCCAGCCCTCCCCCTCGTGCTCGCCAGCAGTGCAGCTCTCCAAGGTGGACCCAGGCTCTTCTTTGCACACTCCCAGCCCCCCAAAGGCTGCTTCTGCACAGTCAACCCCCGTTCTCTCCCCAGGTCCACTTTCTGAAGCCCGAGCCCCGGCACCCCGTCCCAGCCCACTCCTGCTGGCTTACGCCTCAGGTTAGGGGTCACAGGGACCTTCTGTGACGACTTCTCTCTGTCCTGCCTGCCAAGCGGCTGCTGCTGTCTCCTCCGAGGCTCTGAGGCTCCCTCTGTCCCCGATGAGCTGCCTGCTGTAGGGCGATTCTGGGGGGGCGGTCCTTTTCCTCCCTGGCCGCTCCCTTCACCGGAGAGGAGGTCCTGTCCCAGTTTCCTTTTTAACTCCTACCCAGTTTGGGGAAGATTTTTCCTTGTAGTCCCTCTTGTACCACACTTCCTGTCAGAGCTCAGCAGGCATTCTGTGAGAACTGTTCCACATGCAGGTGTGCTTTTGATATTTGTGGGAGACGGTGACCCTCATGTCCTTCTATTCCACCACCTGGAAGCCCCTCCCTGACACCAATTTCTAAACTGAATTCTTACTAAATACTGTTCCCACGTTCTCCACTTTATAAGCAGACGAGCTGAAGTATTTATGATTTGTGATTCTCCCAAGGAATCCCCTAATACCTAACAAAACGAACCTAAACACCTAAATCTGAATCAGGTCGTTCATTGATGTGATTCTCATGATTATGTTTTCTCTTTTCAAAAAATACAGAAAAATGGACAATCTGCCAATTGTCCAGAATTAACACTATCATTTTAAAATGATATACAATTCTGGTTATTTTGGAAATGTGTGTCTGCACTACAAACAAAATACACAGCTTGCAATATACACACGTTTTACTTTCTACCATGATAAAGACACCTGATCAGCAGATTAGGGAGCTTGGTCCTATGCAGACATGAGTCTCCCATAGTGAGCAGCAGAAGAGTGCAGAAGGTAAAAACAAAAAAGGAATTTGTGGTAAAAAATTTTAAAAAGGAGATTAAAAAGATTATACTGAATAGCACAGGGTAATATATACAAGATCTTGTGGTAGCTCACAAAGGAAAAAAAATGTGACAATGAATATATATACGTTTGCGTATAACTGAAAACTTGTGCTCTACACAAGAATTTGATACAACATTGTAAAATGACTATCACTCAATAAAAAGAAAAAGGAATATATGGCCTTTTAGTTAAAAAGCTCTAAATTCTGTTCATCCATAATGCCTTTCTGCTGTTCACCCCCACCCATGATCCATGTGTGTAGTTTCTCAGTCAGCTATTCCAGGTTTTAAATAGTTTGTAAATTTTCAGTTTCTACACACTTTATCATCGACTTGTGGTTTTGTAATTAAAGCGTTTTAGTTCCCTTCTCTGTTCAGCTGTTAATGCTGAGATTCATATCTAGTTTTATAAGCTTCTCCTTGGGTTTTTTTTTTTTTTGGCTCATGACATTTTTTTTGTTTGTCATGGAAATGTAAGAAGGGAATATTAATACATTTCAATTTAGTTCTGTAATGTCAGGAATTTTTCAAAAAAATTTAAAGATGACTGGAGCTAAATAAATATATAAATACATTCATTCTAATCAATGCTCCCTGACTTGCTACCTTTGTAATCCTGAACAAGTTCTGAACAAGTTTATTAACTGCTCTGCTGTGGGTGTGGTAGAATAAAGAAAGGGTTCACTAGTAGCCAGACCTTGCCTTACTGAGCTTCATCTCCATTTTTCACAAACTGAAGGACTGTGGCAACCCCGACTGGAACAAATCTACTGGCACCATTTTTCCAACAGCATTTGCTCACTTTGTATCTCTGGGGAACATTTAAGTACTTCTCACACTCTCTCCAACTTCCTCATTGCTATTATATGGAGGTGGGAAGCCCCATGAAAAGACCAACAGGACCCACAGGCAGGGCCACTACTTTCCCGCTGGCACCATCCTGTCCCCTGGCCTGGCGGCATTCTCTCGCTTTTGTGCTTCTGTAAAACAGCTTGCTTCTAGGAAAACAAAACTTATCCCTAAGAGTCTATTGGTTCCCAAAGCTCACTCCTGATTGGTCCATTTCTGACACCTCATTTGCACATGGCACGAAAATGGAAACCTAAAACTCTATAAAAGCCTATAAACGGGTCCAGAGCTTGGAGTGTGAACTCCTCTGAGCACGCCGGCGTAATAAACCTGAGTTCTCCAACCCTCCAAGTGTCACTTGGTCTCTCGCCGGGATTCAGGCTGCTGTAACACTTTGCTGTAACAATAGTTCTTACGGTGATCTGTGACCAGTGATCTTCAATGTTACTACTGCAGAAAGCTTACAACTCACTGAAAGCTCAGATGATGGTTAAAGCGTTTTCTAGCAATGTAATATTTTAAAATTCAGGAATGTACATTTTTTAAGACATAATGCTACTAGACAATTAAGAGACTATAGGATCGTTTAAACACAACTTTTATATGCACTGGGAAACCAAAACATTCCTGTAACTAGCTTCACTGCTTTATTGCAGTGGTCTAAAACTAACCCACAATGTCTCCAAGGTCTGCCTGTAGGCCATGTACAGAGCAGAGAAGGGACCCACGGGACCCACGGGCCATAAGGCTGGAAGCAGGCTTCAGCAATATTTGGGGAGAGGTCTTCAACTATGTGACAGAAGAGTCAGTACTCAACTCACTACAGAGACAAGATCTTAACCACAACAATAAACTAGTTAGAAATTTTGAACACAACTGTTGAGGGTATCTGAATATGAAAAAGTGGATTCTGGAAGCCTTTTCAGCCCCCTGAAGATTCTCCCTTATTATCAGAGCAGGAGGACATGGACAGAAATAAAATTGGGCAGCAGACACCTAATCCAGCACAAAACTGCACACACAATGTGCTCTCAGGAGGTCACTGCTTGGGGATGAAGCAGAGCTTAGGGAGCCAGGACTCAAGGTAGGATCCTCGTTTCATTTTGACCTGCTTGGTTTGTAGTAAAACTTCAGTTCCCGTCTCCTGTCCCAGCAGGGATCTGTCATAATGCAGTCATGGTGCTAGCCACTCACCTGCATTAACATGCAGTAGATTCCAGCCACACCGTGGGCCAAGCCAGCATACTGCTTCCTGCGCCACTGATACAACAGGGGACGGCACTCAGCCTTCTTTTCATCCCTCGATGAAGTCTTGCCCGATTCAATAACAGCATCAACTACCTACGGAGATGAGGCAGAGTAAGTCCAAAAAACTTAAATCTGTTTTAGTCTAATTAAAAACAAAAACAAGTCTTCATATAGACAGGTGAGTTAATATAAAAATCTTTAAACAGTAGCCAACACCGTTATTTTTACTTTATAAATTAATAAGTACAGGCAGAGAGATATCAGAAGACAATCTCACAATAGGAAAAGATATTAAGAAGTAGAACCAAGAACTCAATAGGTCTTTGTATGGCAGTTAACTAGAGTCTAGAAAAACTTCCTAGAAAACTCCCCTACACTTAGTTGCTTTGTAGTTTCAATGTTTTCCCCAAAAGATTGGAAAGTACAGTCTGCCCTCCGCATCCACTGCGGGTTCCACATCCACAGATTCAACCAACCTCAGATCAAAAAATATTGGGGGGGGGAATCCAGAAGGTTCCCAAAAGCAAACCTTGAATTTACTGCACATGTGCAGCTATTTACCGAGCACTTACATTAGGTATTACAAGTAATCTAGAGACGATTGAAAGTACAGGGGAGGGTGTGGGCAGGTTATATGCAACTACACCACTTTACATAAGGGACCTTAACACCCCAGGATGCTGGTATCTGAGAGGATCCCTGGAACCAATCCCTAGCGGGTGCTGAGAGGTGACTGCACATCTTCCAAGGAACTGGCTTTTTCCTGAAATGCTAAGGAAATGATGTGTATTACAGGATTCTAGTTAGATCAAAAGAACGTCACATCTGTAATGATTCTGTGGCAAAGACACTAATTGTTTCCTCATATCCTCTCCCCCATATACTTCTGGTAACTATGCTCCAAGTTTTAGCTGGGCATCTGGCCTCTGAGATACAGACAGCTAGACACAGTCATCTGACTGAGGTCTGGAAGTGGGATGTGAGCAGAAGGGAGGTGGGCAACTTCTAGTCAGCCTCAGAAAGGAAGGTGCTCACCGTCCACTTCCTCACCACCCCAGGGACTGCAGGTGTTCGGCTGGCTTTGGTCATGCAGAGAAGGGCACGGCCCTACAGTAAGGTGGAGCGAGGCAGAAGTAGGTATTCGCCTGGACTGCCCAGCTGTTCAGAGACCTCGTGAAAGAGAAATGAACATTTTATCTTCCTGAAGCTGTTGTTGTTTGGTTCTAGTGAAAACAGCTGAATTAATACAGACATAATTTCTAAAAAAAAAAAAAAAATCCCTGATAAGAAAAAAGAAAAGGGGCTGTTTATTAATCTTATGAATGCCTTAGGAAATCACTCCCAGCTAGGAGCAGAGTCCAGCCACTCCTACAACCCTAGGCAAGCAGCCAGGTGGCTGGGCAAAGACGCGGCAGGCGGTAGGATCCCACAGCACCTCTCTGATAGCTGCCTCACGCAGGGTGCTGGGACCCATCTCCAGACTTCACGTAGAGTAAGGCATACACATAACCCGCCTGTCCACACAGCAGCTCGTCGGGAAGGCCAGAAACCTGGCAGATGATGGTTCTCTGGAGCTGCAAAGGTCGATCCCACAAGAAAAATTCTGTTTTCCCAGAGAATGTCTAAAATAACTGTTCCTGAAGCTGCAAGTAACCCTATCACTTTAGAAATTATCTATTATTTACTATTAATTTACATCTAGTTTTTAAAAATACAAAAAAAAAACCCACACGCAAAACAAAAGCTTCCCCTCTACAAAACCAAATTTCTCTCAGATCTCAGTTAATAACAAAACATCTTTCTGTTCAAAAGTTCTACATTTATATCTAAAATGTGTGAGATATATACATATGAATCATGTAAGATGTCCTAAATCATGTAAGATAGTCAATTTTGAAATCCAGAAATACAAGGAAATGATTTAAAACCTTAACGAAAATGTTACCAAAATGTAGCCAATGCTTGGAAATTACCTTCAGTCATCTCATCCTTAACAAACATTAATTGACTGGCACCTGCCAGACATGCTTCCAGACCATGGCAGTGCGCCCTGATTTCAGCTGTTTCAAGAGAATAGGAACCAATAGGCGCAATAAAAGTTCACAATCTCTAATTGTTTCATAGACAATTACAGTGCACCTAAGGCATACAAGCTAATTTTCGTGCATTGAAGGCAACCAAGAATTACTTGGGAGAAACCGTGTTTCATGCCCCCTCAAATTAAGGCAAACACATGCCTGGACATAAAGGGAGCATGTGATCGAGATTAGTACACAAGCTCCTAACTTCTTGCAGAGACCTGTTTGCAAGAGTAGATGAATTAAAAATTAATTTTGTTTTTGAATCTCTTTCTACAGCAAGACTGAGGATTTGGAGAAAATACTTTCGGCTTTAACAACTCACTTTGGGACTTGCAATCACTTTTTAGTTTATGATATGACATGCTCTGACGACAAGGGCCCGGCACCTCCACCGAGGAAAGTGGCCCCCCACCCCCAGGCCGTGCAGATTCTGAAGTGTTCTCTTTATGGTCCAGGGGTCGGAGCAGATAGGGCTGGTCACAAGTGATCCGGTGCAGCTGCAGGCACAAAAGGGCTATGCCTGCAAGGATTCCCCCGCCCGAAAAGAAAAGCATGACTGCCTTTCTTTTTTACCTTCAAGACATAATCTTATGATTAAAGGACAGTTTTATTAGTGGCACAAATTTTTTTCTCCAAAATGTTAATAGTAGTGATATTTTAATGAATTCAATGTAATTGAATATGATTCAACTTAAAAAAATATCTTGGTGGATCGCTTTGCAATAAAAAGCTTTGGTTCTAAATTTAGTTTATTTCTTTATTAAATTTTTTTTATTTTTTACTTTTTTTTCAGTTTATTTCAATTTATTTACAATTTATGTAGATGTATGGGCTATCAGACTAGCTCTCTTCCTAAATAATCATCTACTTTTTATTCCTTCCAAGGAGGCAAAGGCTTTTGTTGCAGTGTGACTGATAAAAAGCCTATCTTCTTACAAACTAAGCAGAGGTTGTATTGTTATATTTTTAACAAGTAAGCTGAAAATCCACTGAAATTCTCTTTTGTAAGATTTTTCCAACCACCCAGGAAGTCGGTACGGAGTTGTTGGGGGCGACATACGTTCTACCTGTGGACAAAGTCACACGACAGAGACGCAGCCAACAGAGTCTCCTTCAAAGGGCATCTCCCTTCTCACCTGTCACAAATCTGACCTCTGACTCGAAGCGACAGATTATGCGAGCTTCCGTGTCTGACATTATTCACCGAGTGCATCTTATCGACAGCTGTGTGGCATCTCAGAGGGGCTTCCAGGTTGGTAAACAGAACAGAGCAGAACAGAACACAGCACAACCCGACAACTGTCCGCTACGCTGACGTAGGTGACTGGTGAGCCACTGAGCCCCACAAAGTTCTGCCAAGTTTTCAGTCCAACCAACCAAGCCGGCAGCCCTCGGGTCAGCACCTGGACTCCAGGACAGCTCACTGAAATGAACAGCTGAGTCAGGGCGGCAGCAACCTCGCTCTGCCCTGACAGTCACGTCCCTGCCTCCGTCCTAGAAGTGACATCTGGCCAGAGTCACAGCACCCCGGCCAGCTCATTCTTCAAGTATTAGGAAAACACATTGCTTGATTTTCAGGCACACTCACTATGACTACACCTTCTGATGCTGTTGCACAGTGTTCTCCAGAGCAAGAGACCAGCGGGACAGGCAGAGATGCACAGGGAAAGGCTGATGGGTGGTGGCTGGCCCACGTGGTGATGGAGGCTGAGTCGTCCCCCCACCTGCCATCTGCAAGCTGGAGGCCCAGGAGAGCCAGTGGTGTAGCTCAGCCCAGCCCGGAGGCCTGAGAACCAGCAGTGCTGAGGGCAGAGACTGACGTCCCAGATCTTGCCGTCAGGAGGGAGGGGGCCTCCCTCCTCCACCTTTCTGTCCTATTCAGGTCCCCCTCAGTGGATTGGAGGAGGCTCACCCACATTAGGACTCTGCTCTACTGAGTCCACATTCAAATGCAAAAAACAAAAATCTCTTCTGCAAATACCCTCCCAGACACACCAGGATAACATTTAGCCAAATAATTGGGCGCCTCAGGGTCCAGTCAGGTCGACACATAAACCAACCGTCACGAATCTCTTCTTTCAAAACCCCATTGTGCCGTCTCCTGTGCCTTCTGGGGTGCACACACCCTCTTCGAGGGCACCCAGGCTCTGAAAACCATCTCCTCCTGGGGAAGCACAGAGAGGGAAAGGACCTTTCCACAGCACACAGAGCAGCAGGGACAGAGGGTCATCAGCCCCCAAGTGAAAAGAATTTGGCCTCTGACTCTGGGGCCAAATCAGCCCTCACTGCCTCCCTTTCATCATTTATTCTCACTTGAGGACAAGGCACCATGAGACGTGCACGCGGACAGAGGTGCATCAGCTGGACAGGTGATCAGGGATGGTGCTGGTCTCCACAGAGAGCGGCTGCCTAGCAGAGGGGACACGCATGGAGATTCGGGGTGGGCCAGGCTGTTCAGGCTGCACAGGGCACAGGCGTCCAGGGGCACCCCCAGCCCACTGTCAAGAGAGTGAAACATGGGGAGGTGGGGTCAGAGGAACACAGATAAAGATGACAGCAGACTTGTCATTAAAAGCAATGCCAGACAAAGGACAGTGGAACAGCATCTTTAACATACTGAAAAGAAAAAATACCATCAGTGCAGACTCTCAGCCCAGCAGAAGCATCTTTAAACCATGAAGGCAAAATGGAGACTTTTTCAGACACACAAGAACCGAAAGAATTCATCACCAACAGATTTGTGGGACATTTTAAAGCAGGTCCTTCAGGCAGAAGGAGGATGACACCAGAGAGAAGCTTGGATCCACTCAGAGAAATAAAAAGCACCAGAAATCATAAGTATGTGGATAAACCCAAAATACTCTTTCCTATTATAATGTAGCTTTAAAATAGAATTTAATGTTTATAATGGAAATAATATTATATTGGGGGTTATAACATATGTACAAATAAAATCTATGATGACGTGAACGGCAAACATATAAGATGGGAGAAGACAAAGTATATACTGTTTGCTAAGATTCTTACACTGTATGTGAGATTGTACAATACCAGCTGAACACAGACAAGGAATGATAAGGATCCATTAAAATAATAAAACAATCACAGCTAATAAGAGAGAAAGAAAGAGATTTAAGTGGAATAACAAAAATATTTAATTAACTGAAAATAGGCAGAAAAAGAGGAAAGAGAAAACAAAGAACAGATGGACAGATGAGACAAACAGAAAACAGCACCATGGTAAATTAAAATCCAGCCACATCAATAATCACATTAATTGTAAATGGTTTGAACAGCTCAACTGAGAGGAAGAGATTTGGAAACTGGATTAAAAGGCAAGATCCAATTGTATGTTGCTTACAAGAAATCCTTTAAATAAAAGGATGCAAATAACGTTAACAGTAAAATGATGGACAGTGATATAACAAGAGAATTAGATTCCCTGTATTACTATCAGACAAAGGAGACGGCAGAGTCAGATGTCTTACCTGGGGAAAAGAGAATCTTTTTTAAATAAGAGGAACAAAAGTTTCAATGTATCAAGAGGACATAATCCTAAACGCATATGCACCCAGTAACAGATAAAACAAACACAAAGCAAAACCTGACAGAACTGCAAGAAGTCCCATCCACAGCTGCAGTTGGAGACTCCAACACCATTCTCTCAGAAATTGATAAAATGAAGAGAGCAAGTCAGCAAGGGCAGAGAAGACCTGAAGGCAGCGATCAGCCAGCCTGATGTAACTGGCATTTATAAAACTCCATCCAGCAGCGACAGAACCTCTCCCTGGCTAACTCCTCCCAAATCTCCACGACTCCATCGGGCATTATCTCTACAGGCTGATCTCACCGACCTCGGGGCTGGGCCAGGCCGTGGGCACTATCACTGTTGTGGAATCATCTGGGGCTGACACAGTTACTCCTTTACCAGCCTCTGGGCACTCGGGGCAGGGTTACATCCCACCACATGGGTGTCCCGCCCAGGGCCCAGTGTGGCCCAGATGCTCCATAAGCATCTGCTGGATGGAGCCGGGGTCGGTGGGGGGGGGGGGGGGACACCCGGCACGTGGGTGCAGAGAGAGCTGCCACAGGCTGTGCGCGCACTTCCCGGCAGGGTGACGCATCTGGTTTCCCTTGAGAGGGGGACATTCACTGACGTTCCGGTCTGTGGGCATTTCCCTGGCACCGTGCTGTGGCACACAGCTGTGATTCAAGCCGGAAGCATCGTCCCCAGGGAGGGATGTCTGTGGAGATGCACTCACCCCAGCACCCCAGGGGAGACCCCAGGCCCAGGAACAGACAACAGGATGAACACCACACACTGCACTTCGGATGTGAAAGCAGGGTAGTGGGCTGTGTAGCGTGCACTTCCTGCAACCCTGAGGACTACTTCACTGGCACGTGTGTGCAGAAAGGAGGCTTGGGAAGGGGAGTGACTGGAGGAAGACACGCGGCAGGCCTCAGCTCGGCCCAACCACCGGGAACTCCACATCCGTGCCGGCCCTCCCTCTGAGTGCCGAGAATGGCAGCTGCACAACTAGGAATTCCCTTCGGAACAAGCGTTCATCGGTAGAGAAAGAAACTGCCCTGCTACAATCAATTGTAATGGCCATCATTATTATGCACTGAGTTCAAAGAAAAAAATCACTGGAGCAAACAGCATTTCGAGAGTTACAGATGAAGAGGTTGAGGATGTCATTAGGAGGGAAGAGCCCATGTTCACTTAGGTCTGCAGGACCAGCCAGATCTCAGTAAATAACCCACTGAGTCTCTGGTCTGGAAATTCTGCGGTAGTCTGAGGCACGCTGATGCTTGCCTGCCGTGCTTAAATATCCGGGGAGGAAAATGGGCCCAGTTTTGAAATGTTCTTGTTTCGCAGTGTTTACAGGAAAGGGAGGAGTTTCTTGTTATACATCCTTGGAAAAATAGGTCAGTGTGTTCAGCGTCAGCAGCCCTTCCCGTGACAAGGGGGTCTCTCTGGCCCTGCACTCCCAGGAAAGCTCACTTCACGGTGAAGCTGGGTGTCCAATGGGTACCGCTGGCAAAAGGTCCCAGGGCAGGGTCAGCCACTGCACTTAGTCAGACTTAAAGGGACACCGATGCCAAGAGCAGCCCTTGTCAGCCCAGATGAGAGAAAAATGCCTGCTTTGGGGGGAAGTGGTGTCCCAGGCTGGGGGAGCCAAGAGCCGGGGCCTTAGTCCCACTCTCTGAGCATGAGATACAAAGCAGGCACCTAGTCAACAAGTCAGAAAGCCCATCTCACACCATCGAGACGGGTCCAGCTCTTCCCGGTTCATCCTGAGTGTGTTCTTCTCTA
Organism: Vicugna pacos; assembly: GCF_048564905.1. Classification (NCBI taxonomy): domain Eukaryota; kingdom Metazoa; phylum Chordata; class Mammalia; order Artiodactyla; family Camelidae; genus Vicugna; species Vicugna pacos. The sequence continues at coordinate 632,993 of NC_133011.1, forward strand.
GCTGAGTAGCTACTCTTAACCGGAAGATCTTAAACCAGAAGGCCCGGGGTAGATGCAACCCAGGGGCCAGCTGGCCTGGTCACCCCGGACAGACAGCCAGAGCCAGACAAAACCAAGTTCGAGGCACAGTCCACCAAAGAGACTGTCCTCCCTTACCTGGCATGGCTTTGGCAAACTGCAGTGGCCAAACTCCCCTTCCAGGAACTGATCGGTGTGTGCTGGCCTCTTCCACTGGGATCGGCTGTGATCCAGGGCCCACCCAGAGGATGCTGCCTACGGGTTCCCTTGCCGCCTGCTTCTGGTGAGGCTCAGCCAGTGAGCAGCACCAGCAGGAGCTGGGAGGGGGGGAGAAGGGCGTGGCCGGGTCCCCCCCAGCCTGGTCACTGCAGGCTGCCGTGTCCCTCAGCCGAAGGTCGTGAATCCTGCCTGGTGGCCCACTGTGTCCCCAGTTGTGGACTGCTCCCCTGCCCCCGAGATCTGGGATGAGAACCCTCCACGTGGTGCCCCATGTCATACACAGCCTGAGATCAGCCTACATTCCCTGCACCTTTCAGATGCTCATCAGCTCCCTTGACCTCACCCGTCTGGAGCATGCCCTCTGCCCTCTGTCCTCTGCCCAGCCTGAGTGATACGTGCCTGAGGCCACTGTCACCTCCACCGCAGCCCCCTCACCCAGAGGCCAACCATGCCCAGGCTCCACAGGACAGTTTTAAGGCGCCCTCCTGGTGGCTCCCGTGACGGTGGAAGCCCTGCCCCCTGCCCTCTGCCCCATCATGCTCCACTGCTAGGCCGCCTTCCACAGACAGGGATGGGATCCTGCCATCCTGGCCCCAGGCTGGCAGTCAACCCTGCCCAGAGAAGGAAGGCTCTGACTCCTCAGTGGTCTCCCTGCTGCCCCTCCCGCCTGGGTCTCTGCCAAGCTCCCCATCCTGCCATACACCATGTCCTCTTTCCTCAACAGCAGCCCCTCACCCACCCTCGGTCACCTCTCAGCCTCCAACAGGCCCAGGGAAGCACAGGCTCTCCCCAGGACCCTGGCTGGGCACCGTGTGGACATGCTCACAGGGCTGTGGTCTGGCTCTGGCACTGATGAAGGCAGCGGCCCGGGCGCCTTGAGGTGGTGAGGCAGGATCAGGTGTTCTCGCCTGCATGCTCTCCCCAGAGGCCCTGCCTGCGCCCCACACGGCTCAGACACCCCCTGGGCCTCCCTGCCTGTGGAGAGGGAGCTAAGGTGCTCAGATCTCAGCAGAATACAGGTATGAAGGGAGGACAGTGCCGGGCCATAGGCCCCTCAGAATCAGGGGTCTCTCTGCCAAGGCCTGGCTTGGGGCTCCCACTGGCCACGCACGGGGAGTCAGTCTGTGCAGAATGGGCACTAACTTAACTACAGGCTAAAGAATAAAACAGGCAAGTCCTCAGGGACAGGAAGCAGGTTAGTGGTGACTTAGGGCTGGGTGGCAGCTAGAAACGGGGAATGACTACTCGTGGGCATGAAGTTTTTGGGGGGATGTGAAAAATATACTAAAATTGACCGTGGTGATGGCTGCACAACCCCATGCATGTACTGAAAACCACTGAATTACACACTTTACGTGAGTGGGCGGATTTTCTGGGATCCACTGTGAATTACATTTCAGTAAAGCTGCTACACAGAAAGGGTAAGTGAGCTGTTTTCTCCACCTACCGTGTCTGCACGTGCAGAGACAGATGCACACACACACACACACGTGAACACAAACACACATTTTCTTTCTGCTGTTTACCCAGAGTAAGGAAGTAATTCCTGATGAACCTCAATAGGAAACCTGCCCTGATGTGCAGACAGAAATCCACTTAGCACAGGGAACAGTGTTCAGTATCTTGTAATAATCTTTAATGGGAAAGAATATGAAATGAATATATATATATATATATATACACACACATATATATATATATATATATATATATATATATGCATGACTGGGACTTGATGCCATGTATCAAAAATTACTACATTGTAACTGACTATATACTCCAATTTTTTTAATTAAAAAAAAAAGAAACCTGCTTAGCCAGCGCCTGTCTTTTACAGGTTTACTAAAATAGAGGGTAAACTGTCGTGTTCATTGCTGTGGCCACTGCCTTCCGTTCCCACCACAGGTGGCACACTTCTCTGCCCCACCTTGCCCCTCTCCCACAGCAAGAACATCCCAGCAGTGGCTGTCCTGAGGCCCCAGTGGGACCAAAGGACTGTCAGACATCAGTAATGTAGTGTCTGCAGGGTGGTCAGCTGTGCTAAGCACCTACTTGGGTGCCAGGCCCACGGCCAAGCACATTGGGAAGGGAATTACAATTATTCCTCACTGTAGGGGCTAATGGTATGTGTCAACTCACTGGGCCACGGGGTGCCCAGAGGGCTGGCGGATGTCACTGTGTGCCCGTGCAGGTGCGTAAGGAGAGGTTACACTGCGGGAAGAGGCTGCCCTCTCCAATGTGGGTGGGCGTTACCCAATACCCTGGGGCCTGAATAAAAGGAAAAGGCAGAGGAAGGTGAATTCGCTCTCTGCCTGAGCTGGGATGTCCAGCTTCCCCTGCCCTTGGACAGCAGCGCTCTGGTCCTTGGACCTCTGGACTCAAACTGCATCCCGTCATCCCTGTCCTCTCACTGCGGACAGCAGGCGGTGGGATCTCCCTGCCTCCGTAATCTCAGGGGCCGATCTCTGTAATAAACTCGCTCTTCTCTCTGTATCTGACTGGCAGCTTCTCTGCAGAACCTGACCCACACACCTACATGGAATTAGGGTCATCGCCCCAGCTGAATACGGACCAGAGAGGAAAGTCACACAGACCCTAAGCGGAGCTGTGGGATTCGGGATGAGGACCACCTAACCTCAGGCCCACAACCAGCCCGCCCCTCTGTGTATTCTGCCCCAGGAACATGGATGTCACATTGACCAGCTTCATGCATCTTCCTGAAGCAAGGATGCGGGCAGGCAGCAGCGAAAGAGCCTGGGCCCCCAGCAGCTGGGTCTGAGCCTGTCCCACTGCTGGAAGAGTGTGGGGTGACAGTGGGGTGCACCTAGCCAGCTGTGTACCCAGTCACCGGCTCCTCCCTGTGTCCTCTAGGCTGTACGTGGTCCCTGGTATGAGGACGCTATCACCCACCTCAAACCCGCTGGGATCCCCCCCAAGACAACCATTCTGGCTCTGGCCCTGGGCACATCACGTCCTTGTCTGTTTCCCATCTGTAACCCCACGTCCCAGGCAGGGCTGCCGTGAAGACTAAATGGAATGAAATGCCTCAGACACCGAGCTGCTTCTTCATGTGTCAAAACAAGGAGACTCTCTGGCAGCCCCCATTGTGCTGCGTGCCCTCCTTGCCATTTTTAGACAAGGAGACCAAGGGGAGGAAATCTGTCCTGAGTCAAAAAGTTTGCAAGTTGCACAGATGGAGTTCGAACCCTGGACCAGAGAACCAGAAGGCCTCAGTTCCGAGCTGGGGACGCAGAATGGGCGACAAGGGGACATGGAGCACATGACCAGTGGACATGGAGTGGGTGACGAGGGGACACCCAGACACACCACAGCATGTGTGCCCTGGGTGAGGCCCGCAAGTGGCCCTAGGTAGGCCCTGCACGCCTGTGTGCTGGCTACAGGGCATGAGCAGGGGCCCTCTGGCGGTCATCGCCCACCTACCAGGGCCCAGGGCCAGGACAGCGCACAGGGCTGCCCCTCTCCATCTCCCTCAGGACTCTTGTGTCAGAATTTCCCAGCATGCACTTTAAAAATATCAGTTCCTGGCCCCAACAGCTGACCTCCTGAATCTGGGCTGAGCCATGCTAGATTTGGCATCTTCAAGAGTTTCCCACGACCCTGAAGGGACCGGCCGTCACGTCCAGCCCGGGGAGGCTGAGCCCCTCTGTGCCGTCACCCCTCTGCCAGAGCGCCTTTGGGGACAGGAGCTCGCTGCTGGTGAAAGAGCTAAACTCTGACCGCCAGATGCAGCCCATCAGCTGTGCCCCTTCCTTCTTTCCTGCAGTCCTTCTCCCTGTACCTGGCACCGGCCTCCTTCACCACGACGGTGCCGCTCACACGGCTGCGGCGTCTAGCCAGGAGCCCCCACCCGACACCTCTCCCGAGGGACCCCCTTGCCGACCCCCAGTGAAGCAGCGAGGCTCCTCTTACCTGTGAGGCTGAGACGTAGTCCAGCCGCAGCCTGACGTCCAGCTGCCGGGCGTGCAGGGCCAGCACGCATGAGGACAGCAGGATGGCCGTGATCGGCTGGAAGTTGCCCCCGGAGCCACTGCTGCCCCTTGCGGAAGAGGAGGAGGAAAATCCATGTCAGTGCCAAGAACACAGGACCCGTCCACAGAGGGCCCCTCAGGTGTGACAACCACAGAGGCGCCTGCGACTGACCTGGACTGAGAGCCACTTCTCTCAGGGAAGCTCAAGGACCTCTGCTGAGCCTCCCTCTCCCTCCCTAAAGAGGGAAAACCCAGAGGTTTTCCAACTTTGCAGTCTCTGTCCATTCATCAGCCATGTCTAGTTTATCTCACCAGCCAGCCAAACCCCCTCCCTGCCTTCCCCACCTCTTGCAGGCGGCTTTCGGGGGCTGGGGGGGCGCCCTTCCTCCCTGAGGCCAGCCCTGCTGGGGCAGCATGTGTAATACAAAGGAACAAACATGACTGGGTATTAGATCTATTCTTTTTCCTTTAACCCTGTGCTGTTTTCCAGGCTGTCTTACCTGCTCTGCCCCTCTTGTGAAACAATGTTGCCTTCAGCCTGAAATTGACAGGAGAGCCTCTCTCAAGGCTGTCAGCCTTAATATATGAACTCTTTTGCTCTCCTTTACACACAACAAGTTGCAGAATAGAAAGTTACATTTGTTTTCTTAGAGGTTTTACAGGGGCCCCATGAGCTGACCCACAACTGCAAAAACAAAGAATTCCTGCACCAAGAAGTTTGCCCCAACCACCCACAACCCCTCTCCTTTTTAGTGTAAAAGGAGCCTGAATTCTCACTCGGAGAAGGTGGCTCTCCAGGACATTAGCCTGCCATCTTCTCGGTCAGCTGGCTTTCTAAATAAAGTCACCGTTCTTTACCCGACACTGCGTGTCCCGATTTCCTGGCCTGTCGTGCGTCTAGGGGAATTGAGTGTGGACTTGGAAACACAGGGAAGGAAGGCCAAGTCAGAACTCTCATCCTCCTGAAGGATCCCCTCTGCCTTTGCTCAGAATACCACCAAGGGGTTGCTGGGACAGTGGACAGAAAAATGAGGCTGCAACACAACCATGAGCACTGGGCCTGGGTGGGAAGGACGAGGGGGTGTTGCACACCTGGCCTCCTTCCGAGTCACATCACACCCGTGTCCACAAGACCCAGGGAGGCCTGGAGCCCCACACAGCAGAGCACATCCAAACCTGCAGATGCCCACTGACAGGTCCAGTGTGCACCCGTCTGGCCCCCTCCTCTCCGCTCCTCCTCCCTCTACCCCACTGGCTCAGCCCTGGTCCCACCACATCCCCTACCTAGGGCCAGCACAGATGCAGGAACACCCTCGGCAGGCCTCCCAGCCTCACGCCCTCAGGTCTGCATGCCTGAATGGTGCAGCTCTGCCCCTTTCTGGCCCTCACCACCGACGCTCCAGCCGCCTGCTCTCCCGCCTTCCACCCCCCGCCCTGCAGAGCGCCTCCTCTGGTCACGGCATCCTGGCCTCCAGGACCGACAGGGATCCCACCCCTTTGCTTCACCAGCTTCTCCTCTTGTTCTAAGAATGTTTAGTTGCGCCTATGTTGTCCCAGGCCCTGCTCCTAGTACGTGATGAGTATCAGCTCCAATTCCCATCCCTTTCACAGACAGAGACACGAAGGCCCTGAAGCTGGCAGCCCCTAGTGACGACGGAGCCAGCTGGGTGGGCGAAGGTCCCAGGTGGTCCCAGAGCTGCCACACCAGCCTTGATGCCCTGGCTGTGGCCACTTCCACCTCACAGAGGAAAGCCCTCTGTTGACTCCCAGGCTTTCTTGGGGATACATGGCTGCAACGGACCCCAACCCAGCCACGTGCCCAGCCGTGCCGTCACCCCTCCCTTCCTCGGTATGTGCTGGGCCTCTGCTGGGCAGCTCTGTCCCACCTGCCAGTCCCCATCCTCCCCAGCCGGATCCTGCCATCCATGCCTGGCCTCAAAGTCACCTCCTGTTGCCTGGCCCCAGTCTTCTGCACAAGGTCCGGTGAACTCAAAGCCCAGCTATCACGTCCAGGGCCTGAGGAGGGCAGTATGTGAGCACATGGGTCGGCCCTTGAACAGACACGCCGCCTGCTGTCAGGATCCTGCGCTCCACCCCAGCTGCTTCCTGCCCGGCAGCCGGGAGCGGGACACGCTGCAGCGCTGGGTTACAACCCCACACTGAGAAAAACGCTCGGGGCCGAGGGAGGGCGAGGAGGGGAGAGTGGGCATTCAGAAAGAAAGGGGCTGGCGGAGCCCGGGCCCCCTCCACCGGGAGAACCGTTTGTCCACCAGGCACACGGGTTCCCAGCACTAGGGACAAGGGTGACAGGACTTAGGAACCAGTGTCTATTGGCCATGGTTTCATTTGGACATAGGCGAGTAGAGCCATCTTACCTGAAGTGGGAAACTGCAGCTGACCGAGCCAGAAGCCACCTCGTCTGTGAAATCAAAGAGCTGGCCTGTGGCTGTTTATTCAAACAGCATTTTTTCCTCAACTTCAATCAAGAGGGTACCTATGAATAACAAAGAATTTAAATAAATAAACCTAGATTCAATCTTCCCAAGAAGTAGTTGCTTTCAACAACTGCACAAAGATAACACTGAGTCTGTCAGACGTGACGAACGGGGGTCTAGTGGGGAAACGGGACGTTTGAAAAAGAAGGTTCAGGCAGGACATGTGGACGGTGTGCAGGACAAGGACAGAGCCCTCTCCCAGGCCTGGGCAGCACGCGCCACGTGATAAACCCTGGCTCCTAAGCCAAGGAAGAATCCTGGAGAGTGTGGAGGCCGCCGTCTACGACATGAACACCCAACAGGGCACAGGACCCTCCTTTCGGGGAGAACAGCATCACCCCTTGTGCTCATTCATTCAGTCACCTTCCACACCCACCCTTCGGGGCACGCTCCCAGAACTCCAAACAGCACCCCGCACAGGATGGGGCCTAAGGAGCTTGTGCCCCATCGACGACTCTTTCCACCAGCCAGGAAGGTGAGAGACAAACTGCCTCCACCTGTCCTGCCAAGAGGGCAGGCAGAGGCCACGCACCTACCTGTCCAGGTGATAGGCAGGTGCAAGGCACATACACACATGCACCTGGACCAGGTGATGAGCAGGTACAGGACACACACACACACACACACACATGTACCTGGACCAGCTGACGTGCAGGTACAGACACAGGACACCAGGAAGCAGACGTAGAACTCCAGGAGGAGCAGGATGGTCACACCCCTAGGACAGATGACACACAGTCCCTGCAGGCTGGGCCAGGTGAGGTGTGCCCAGAGGATGCCAGGGGCCCCGCCCTCCCTCCCCTGCCCCACCTGGGCCCCAGCCCCAGGGAAGCAGCAGTGGTGTCTGGGGAGCTGCCCATGCTGGTCCTCTTCTAGCAGAGGAGCCCCTCCTGTGTCCGCACTCACTTCCCCGCCACCCCAGGGTCCCTCTAGCCCTGGGAGCGCCTGAGAGGCACTCTCCTCATGCAGGAAGGCCGAGGGCTGCACAGACCTGGCTGCCATGCACTGCCCTCTTCCTGGGCCTCATCTGGAGGGGGCTTTTCTAGAAAAAGTTGGATCCCAGGTAGGGCCATCCAGGTGGCCAGTGTGTGCAGTGTCTGGGGGTGGGGGTGGCTTCCATGTGTTTTGAATTGACTCCACTCGGAAGGTTCATTAAGAAAGTGGTACAATCATTTCTCGGCCTTTTGGCTGAGATCAAGTGTGAAGAAAGTGGTATATTTGGAGGAAATGTGGAGTTTTTCTGGGGTTTTTCTTATAAAGAACAAAAAATGCCAAACTCAATTTTGAGTTATAATGGTTAAATGTTATTAAAGTTATTGTATTTATGTCCCTTTCCAGAGCTGACTTTTTCTTATTTTAACATTTCTGAACATTTGTCAGCAAGCACCTGGAAACCAGGGTGCCCGTTTGGTCTGTTCCCTCTCGCAGCGGCTGTCATGATGCCCGTGGTGCGTGTTCTGAGGATGGAGGGGTCGCAGAACTGAGTATATTTAAAATCAACAGCTCAGAAGGAGCAGCCCCGCCCCGGCCAGCAGGCTCGCGTGGCCAGCTCCTCCGGGAAACGGGGAACTGGTGTGCGGCTCAGGCTGCCCCCTGAGGCGGGGGCACCACGGGACTGTGACTGCGGGAGTCCAACCTGAACCTGAAAAGCGAAGGACGCTTGGCGACCTCTGACGGACGGACCCAGAATAACACTTACTGCGAGGTTATTAGCAGATGGGCAAGGCCAAACAAGGCAGCCAGAATCAGGGCCAGAGCGAAGGCGCTGGTGAAATGCTCGCCCTGAAGCTGGTGGTACAAGACACAAACCCCGTCAGGGGCCCTGGCTTCCCAGACACACCAGGCTCTTCCCCAGGGCGCGGGGATGCCCAGAACCACTGCAGTGCTGAGAAGGGCGGCACCCACGCTCACAGGATGTCCCAGGGCCTCAGACTCCCACCACCTCTGACCCCTCCCAACCCTGGCACCCACCTCTCTCACTCAGCCTGCTTGTACTTCAGGGTGGAGACGTGCAGGTCTGCCATCTCCAGCTCCATCTGGCGGGCTTCCAGAAGGTGCCGTTGTACCTGCTGACGCATGTCCCAGGGGTGAGGTAGGCAACATTTGTAGAGAAAAATGAGCAGTTTCTGAGCTTTTCTGAAGTTGTTCTCAACACCTTCCGCTGCTGATCATGGGAAGAAAAGAAGGAATGCTGTCAAACTCTCCACTTATCAAAGAAAAGAACTCTTATGGTCCCTCCTTCTGGATCCTCGCCCACTGCAGAGTCCGGGGGGCCTGCTGTGGGGATCTGAGATGCAACCGTGGCTCTACCACCTGCTGGTGGTGAGACCCCAGGTGAGTTACCTCAGCGTCAGTACTGGGGCCCTCGTGTCTGTAAGTGGGGTCACAGCACCTGAGTGCTGGCACCGTGTGGAGGGTTTCTGGGCCCAACATGTGAGCAGTGGACGGTGTCCAGCACACAGCAATGAACCTGGTTCTTTGACAATATTCATAAAATCAATAAATCTCTAGCAAGCATGACAAAGAAAAGGAGAGAAAAACACTAACAAGTTCAGGAAAGAAATGTGATTTTACCACCAATCCTGCAGACATGAAGAGGATGATAGACACCACGAACAACAGCACACATGGAAATATGACAGCTCAGATCAGTGACCTACCCCTTGAAACACACAAACTACCACAACTCACCCAACAGGACAGATCATTAGAATAGCCCTATTATTGCTAATGAAATTTAATTCATAATTTTTAAATTCATGAAAAAGTAATCTCCAGGCTGAGATGATTTCAGCAGAGAATTCTACCAAACATTTAAACAAAAATTAACCAATGAAGTTAGAACACTCCCTTACACCATACACGAAATAAACTCAAAATGGATCAAAGACTTAAACGTAAGACAAGATACAATAAACCTCCTAGAAGGAAATCTAGGCAAAGCATTATCTCACATACATCTCAAAAATCTCCTAGGCCAGTCTACCCAAGCAATAGAAATAATAGCAAGAATAAACAAATGGGACCTAATGAAACTTAAAAGCTTCTGCACAGCAAAGGAAACCATAAGCAAAACAAAATGACAACCTACGGGATGGGAGGACATTTTTGCAAAAGATGAAACCGACCAAGGCTTGATCTCCAGAATATATAAGCAGCTCATATGACTTAAGAAAACAAAGCAACCCAATCCAAACATGGGCAGAAGACCTAAAGAAGCAATTCTCCAGTGAAGACTACAAATGGCCAATAGGCACATGTGAAAATGCTCACTGTCACTAATTATCAGAGAAATGGAAATCAAAACTACAAAGCACCAGTCAGAATGGCTGTCACTTCAAAGTTCATGAACGATAAATGCTAGAGACGGTATGGAGAAAAGGGAACTCTCTTACACTGCTGGTGGGAATGTACTTTGGTGAAGCCATTATGGAAAACAGTATGGAATTTCCTCAAAAAACTAACAACAGACTTACCTTATGATCCAGCAATCCCACTTCTGGGTATATATTCAGAGGAAACTCCAATGCAAAAAGGTACCTGCACCCCACTATTCATAGCACCACTATATATAATAGCCAAAAGCAACCAACGTGGAAGCAACCTAAATGAAGAAACAGGTGGCTGGATTAAGCTGATGTAGTATATTTATACAATGGAATACTACTCTGCCATTAAGAAGGTTAAAAGAATGCTATTTGCAGCAATAAGGATGGACCTAGAGATCGCCATTCTTAGTGAAGTGAGCCAGAAAGAGAAAAATACCAAATGATATGACTCATATGTGCAATCACACCCCCACAGGGACAGCTGCAAAGGATTCCAAAAAGAAAGAATTCCTGCACCAAGAAGTCTGCATCAACCAACCACAGCCCCTCCCCTTTTTAGTAGAAAAGGAGCCTGAAGTCTGACTTGGGGAAGAGGGTTCTCCAGGACATTAGTCGACTGTGTTCTTGGTCTATAGCTGTCCATGTGGGTCAAGTCATGGTGCCCCTGTACAACCTCTAACAAAACAAGTTATTTTCTATTCTGCAACTTGTTGTTTTTATATCAGTGCAAAAGTGTTAATGTGCTTAAAGATCAGAGCCTTGAGAACAGGCTCTCCTGTTTATGAGACAGACAAGACTAAGCCTAGGTAACAGGGCACAGGGTTAAAGCCACAGGAAGAGATCTAGTATGGAGTCAGATTTGTTCTTTTCTATTACGTATCATCTATTTTTATGGTTTAAGTTTGCAAGAATTAAGTTTAGCCTTTTCCCACTTTAAACTGTGCAGTTCAGGAGCATTAAGTGCACTTGCAATGCTGTGGGATCAGCACCCCTGTCTGGGTTCAGACTCCTTCCTTCCTCAGAGTAAAACCTTGTATCCGAAGCACACCCCACGTCCTCCCTCCCCTAGCCTGTGACAAGCCCTCATCCCCTTGCTCTCTGTCTTTACCTATCCTGGAGGTTCCCTATCAATGACATCATATAAAAGGTGGCTTTTTGTGTCTGCCCACATCTCTTAAGTTAGGACAGGTAAATCTTTTTGTTTTTACGTGAATTAGCATTTTGTATTTTGAAAGGAAGATCCAGATGGATTAAAGATGAGATATACTAAATGAAGCCCTTTTAGTAACTGTGCATAATCTTGGGGTAGGCACTGTTGTTCTAAGTGTGAAACCAGAACCAAAGGGAGATGCTTAGCTCTTCCTGTGGCAAAATAAAACCAAACAAAACCGAAAAACAAAGACCAGAAAAGACAGCTCAAAAGACAAACCACAACCTGAAAAAGCATTCCTCTTGACGCAAGGTCAGAGAAAGGTTTCACACCCATGTGGTCTAAACACCTCTCGAAACCCAGTGTTCTGAAAAGACACAGAACACACACAGGCAGTTTCAACAAGAAGCAGTGCAGGTGGCCAGTGTGTGTTAGAGGTGCTTGGCCTCTAGGGTGAGGACACAGGCAGACAGACACACTGTGGGTCTTTAGCCTGGTGACAACCAGCCCTGGTGACAACATGAAGAGGCAGAGGCCCCAGCAGATCCCCTGGAGGGAAGAGCGAAAAGACACTCCTCTCTGGGGGAACAGTGAGCAGGACACATCAAAGGGCCACAGGTGCATCCCTTCCCCAGCAGTGCTGGTCCTTAGAGCTGATCCCACCAAAGTGCTTGCACAGCCTTCAAAGATGTGTTTTCTTCAGTAACATGAATTCAAAATAATATGTCATCAAGGCATTTTCAGAAGTGCCTGCCCTGGGCCCTAAAAATACACACATAAAAATACATACATATACACATAATCGTATGCACATACGCATACAGGAAAGAGACAGTCTGAAACACAGAGGCAGAGGGAGAGAGAGACAGAGAGAGAGGCACTGAGAGACAGAGAGAGAAGGAACACTGGAGCTGGGAATGAGTGGAACTGACGCACATTGTCTCAAGTCAGTCTACATGTCAGAACCCGGTCCCAGTGTCCATCCACCCTGCAGGGGAGAGTGTGGGGATCACACAAGGACGTGTGACCAGAAGGCAAAAAAGCAGGGAGCCACTGTGGGGCAGCCCACGCCAGAGGCCGAGATGGGGCACTGGGCATGAATCTGACATGACAGAATGACCTTGGAGGTCGCATGCCGGAACGGACGATGTCAGAGTTGTGTTTAATTTCAACCTGCCAACAGGGAGCTGGGAAGCAGGCGGCAAGGAGGGTGACTCTCCCCAGAGCCCAGGGCAGACCCCGGCCTGTGTGGGGTATGCCCTGCTCCCCACCAGCCCTCTGTGGGGCCCTTCCTTTGCTAAGTCTGTGCATGAGCTCCCTGTGATGCCAGCCCGCAGAGGTGACAGGTGCAGTAGGTGTTAGTGGTTCTAGAGACAGGATGGCTTTCCTAGGAAGCGGGGTCCAGAATGATCCCCACTGGGCCGATGGGGGATTGGGGAGACCCTGAGAGGCAGGTGGCTTGTCCAGGGTGACAGCACTGCTGGTGGGGGAGCCAGGTCTGAACCCAGCTGTGTCCTCAGAGCTGTGGCCCTGGCTGCATCCAGGCCTCCCCAGGGCTATAGGAGGGGCGAGTTGGTGTCACTGTGTGGACATGGCATGGGGTGGGAAGTGAGCCATCAGCTGCCCAGAGAGGTCCTTGGGGAGCTTTGTGTAAGGAGGAAGCTTGGGGAAGGGGACCCCAGGAAGTGACCTCACTTCCCTGGCAACACAGCCCAACAGAACTTGGAACCCAGGTCACCAGGCACCTGCTCTGTAGAGAAGAACCCTTCTCAACTGACTTGGCTGGTGAACTCAGCTCAGCTCAGAAATGTTTTGTTGCGTCCCAAGATCCCGAGGTCGCGGCCCACGGAAATCCCGCTGCAACGGCCTTTGCCAACAGTGCCGACAGTGGGTCGGGTCTCATCCCAGGCGCCTCTGGCCTTTTGGCCAGAGGGACCGAAAGGTAACAGGGAGGCCCAGGGCAGGCCTGCACAGATCCCACCCGGGTGACCAAACGGCCCCTTCCTGACTGGTGGAGGGGGGGCAGTCATGTTGGGGGGGGGTCCTGCCTCAAGCAAGAGCAGGCTGAGGAAGGGTCAGAGGCCTGGGGGGCCGATCACATCCACAACCTGGGTCCAAGCGGGCTGGCTGGGATGTGGAGAACCGGGGCAGGGCCCTGCTGCCAGAGGTGGTGCCCATGCCCTCTGGGTGTGTCTCTTGCCTCCCGGGTGACTGAGATGACCAAGGTGCCAGTCTGATCTGGCAGCAGAGGGTCGAGTGGGGCAGAAGCAGGAGTGGTCCTGGCCGGGCAGGGCTCTGAGACCTTCGGGGCCTGGCCGGCTGTTGGTCACTGTCATTGCAGAGCCAGACAGCGCAGGATCCAGGGAACCAGGACACTCATGCCACCTCCCCAAGTGAGGGGCTGGTGTGCCACACTGTGGAAGGCCAGCACAGGCTCTGGAAGAGTCTGAGTATGAAGGGCTACCCACCACCACGGCCTACTACCCAGACACCACCCAGGTCTCCCCCCAGGATCTTGCCCAGGGCTGAGGGGCAGCTCAGCACCCCCGGCTCTGACCTGGAGCACCATGCCCACCTCCCGGGGATTCAGGTAGAGGACCAGGAGCCCCCCAAAGCAGAGCCCAAAGGTAAGAAGGGCAGGGCTGCTGCGGGTGTGTAGCTGAGGGAGGGCGGAGAGCTGGGTCACACAGGGAGGCATCCCCAAAGGCTGCTGTTGGGACCAGAGTAAAGACTGGCCTCAGACCACCTGTCTGGAAGAATTCACTCACAGAACACATCCTGTGGGCACCTGCTCAGTTGGAGCTGTCTGCAAAGCTCTGAGAAGGTTTCTGTTCTTGAAAAAGCACATGGAAAGGGAGGCATGTGGGTACCTTTTTCCATTCTCAAACCTAAGCACAACCACTAGAATTAAAGCTCTCTCCACGTCCAACAGTTACAGGTCCAGAGCAGGCAGGGGCAGGGGAAGACAGCACAGAAAAAAAGCAGGACCACCAGGATCCAGCAGGAGACCGCGAGCTCCCTCCTGCTGCACCTGCTGATCTTGCTGCTCCTGAAGATAATGCAGCTCCTGCTGATCTAGCTGGTCCTGAAGGGCTTGCCGTACCTGAAGAGCCTGCTGCTCCTGCTGATCTAGCCACCCCTGAAGAGCCTGCCACTAGTGAAGAGCCTGCCGATCCTGAAGAGCCGGCTGCTCCTGCTGACCTAGCCACTCCTGAAGAGCCTGCCGCTCCTGCTGATCTAGCTGCTCCTGAAGAGCCTGCTGATCTTGCGGCTCTTGAAGAGCCTGCGGCTCCTGCTATTCTAGCCACTCCTGAAGAGCCCGCCGCTCCTGAAGAGCCTGCCGATCCTGAACAGCCTGCTTATCTTGCAGCTCTTGAAGAGCCTGCTGCTCCTGCTGATCTAGCCACACCTGAAGAGCCTACTGCTCCTGAAGAGCCTGCTGCTCCTGCTAACCTAGCCGCTCCTGAAGAGCCTGCAGCTCCTGCTGATCTAGCCATTCCTGAAGAGCCTGCCGCTCCAGAAGAGCCTGCTGATCTTGCCACTCTTGAAGAACCTGCGGCTCCTGCTATTCTAGCCACTCCTGAAGAGCCTGCTGCTCCTGAAGACCCTGCTGCACTTGCTGATCTAGGCATTCCTGAAGAGCCTGCCGCTCGTGAAGAGGCTGCCTCTCCTGCTGATCTAGCCGCTCCTGAAGATGCAGTCGCTCCTTCTGATCTTTCCGCTCCTGAACAGCCTGCAGCTCCTGCTGATGTAGCCGGTCCTGAAGAGCCTGCCGCTCCTGCTGATCTTGCAGCTCCTGAAGAGCCTGCCACTCCTGCTGATCTTGCAGCTCCTGAAGAGCCTGCCGCTCCTGAACAGTCTGCCGCTCCTGAACAGCCATCTTCTCCTGCTGATATAGCTGCTCCTGCAGAGCCTGCTGCTTGTGCTGATCTTGCCGCTCCTGAACAGCCTGCCGCTCCTGAACAGCCTGCCGCTCCTGAACAGCTTGCTGCTCCTGAACAGCCTGCCACTCCTGAAGAGCCTGCCGCTCCTGCTGATCTAGCAGCTAATGAAGAGCCTGCCGCTCCCACTGATCTTACCATTCCTGTAGAGCCTGCCGCTCCTGCTGATCTAGCCACTCCTGAAGAGCCTGCTGATCTTGCAGCTCTTGAAGAGCCTGCCGCTCCTGCTCATCTAGCCACAACTGAAGAGCCTGCCGCTCCTGAAGGGCCTCCCTCTCCTGAAGAGCCTGCCGCTCCTGCACCTGCACCTGCACCGCTGGGCATTGGAGAAGCAGTTCTGGCATCATCACCCCCTAGGGCTGAGCCCCCTCTGCCCCCTCCTACACCTTCTCCAAAATACCACCATGAATCCCCTCCCCCACCTGAAGTTGACTTCACTACCCCTGAAGTTCTTTTTGTTTTGTTTTTCTTTACTTTACTTTGTTTGTTTCACCCCATGGTTGGCATCCTTTATTTTTCTGCTTCCTATTTCCTTTAATAAATTACAGATTTTTTCCCTTTTAAATTGTGCAACTCAGGAACATTAAGTGCATTCACATACTGTGCGACCATCACTACCATGTAGTTTTACGCTATTTGTTTCCTCATAATAATACCCTGGATCCAAAGTGCACACTCCCTTCCTCCCCCAGCCCCTGACAACCCCGAGTCCTCTTCCTGTCTAGGGGTCTTTACCTCTCATGGGTGTTCCCCATGAGTGAAACCATAGGAAAGGTGGCGTTTTGTGCCTGCCCACATGGTTTAAGTGGGGGCTGGTGAATTCTTTTGTTTTCACTTAAAATAGCATTTTCCACTTTTCACTTTACCTCCCCCCAGGAACTTCCTAAGAACATACCCCAAACAGGCTTGCACACGCGTCTCTGTCTTAGGATCTGCTTCTGGGGGAGCTCAGCCTGAGACAATCCCCACAGAGCTGATCACAGCACTCACGTGTTAATGCTGGCTTTTTGACTTCTCTATATATTACCTCATCGATGAAGTCACAAGTGATTTTAGGGAAGGAACTACACTTACTGCATCATAGTTTTCCTCACCAACTCCTGACCAGCACAGTTTTATGTAGGAGGAGGTGTGAGTCAACTTTCAGTTCCAACGTTTTCTTTATGTTGCAAGTTTTCACTTCTACCAGGTGGAGTTTAGGAAACGGGACACTCATGAGTTTACTGAAATGCATGTAAAGTATGTAAATATCATGCATATAAGGTATGTCACTGGAGTCCAAGCTCTGGTTTGGCTGACATCATTTTTGTACATATCCACCAAAGGGGGCGTCAGCTGGGAAAAGGCAGCCTACGCTGTCGGGAGTCAATGACTGAGCATAAGGTGCAGGCTTATCCTTTTGAAGTGGAAGCTTGAAGGGTATCTGGCTGTTATTTATAGCAGTTCACAATGTCACTGAGTCAGAGGGACCTTGGGACCATCTGGTGTCTGACCTTCTTCTATCCAGTTGGTAATTTGCAAAGAGGTCAATATAGTCTTTACATTTCAAGTAAGAACGTGAAAACACCTTGCTAAACCAAGTGAAGAAATAACCAAGTGGACAAGGGTCTCCCATCAGAGTCTCTGCCCATTTTCCTGGATCCTCTGTGTGTTAAGATCTTTATGCTTTGGAGAAGGATGACCTGGGCCCCACCTCCATCATCGGTAATTAGTATTTGAAAAGTCACTCCTCTTCCAACCTCAGCTTCCTTATCTGTCAAACAGGGAAACAGTAAAGGCATCAACTTCATAAAGGGGTTGCGAGGGTTAGAGTAAATGAGGGAATTACTGAGTCCTGTGCCCAGCATGGTGTCGGCACCTCCAAGCCACAAAGCCGTCATCATCCCATCAGGGCCTCACAGCATCCGCATGACAAGTGGGGTGTGATTCCATCTCTTCCCAGGTTCACAGGATGCATGTCTCCTGGTTAGCTTGCTCCTGCAAGGCTGTGTGGTGAGGTCAGGGGTCTAGGGTGGGCAGCGATGGAGGTGGGTGCAGGGGGCCTGCCCCGGATGCTCTGCTCTGGTCATCTTTCTCCCATCCCCCCCCGCAGCCTGGCCTGGAGACTGCCAACACAATTCTTCAACTTCCTGCTTATGAACATGCTAATGACGACTGCAAAAAGGACATTGGTCCCTTTAAAGGGAAGGCTCCAATGACTGAACATGTAAGATTGAGCCAGGGAGCGGGAACTGAAAGCGTTAAGGCCAATATGATGGTGCAAGCCATGGCAGGATTGAAATTAGGAAAAAAAAAATTCAAGGCAAATGTTTGAACTGTGGAAAAATTGGTCATACAAAAAAGGAATGCAGAAATACAAAACAGAAGGCTGCACCAGGAAACTTTATGAGAAGTAACAAGGAAAAATCTTCTGGACTCTGTCCAAGATGTGAAAAAGGAAATCATTGGGCAAATCAATGTAGGTCCGTGTTGCATAAGGATGGGACAAGTTTCAGGAAAACTTCAAAAGCAGCTCACTCCCAGCCCCGTGACAAAAGGGAGCGTTCCCTGCACAGGCCAGCGTGAACAAAGATTACAGCACAACGCCATGGAATCATCCCCAGCAACCGCAGGGAGTGCCTCCGTCGATATCCCCTGTTTAAATTCATTTATTCTTATGCCAGGGGATGAACCATCCTTAATAGAAACAGAAACTGACCACTTGAACAAACCAATCACTAGAAATGAAATCGAATTAGCGATTAAAAAAAACCTCCCTACAAATAAAAGTCCAGGACTGGACGGCTTCACCAGGGAGTTCTACCAAACATACAAAGAACTCCTCACACCAGTCCTCCTCAAACTCTTCCAGAAGACTGAAAAAGGAGGGGATACTCCCAAATTCATTCTATGAAGCCACCATCACCCTGACACCAAAACCAGGCAAAGACACTACCAAAAAAGAGAATTACGGGCCAATATCACTGGTGAACATAGATGCAAAAATTCTTACCACAGTATTAGCAAATAGAATCCAACACCATATAAAAAAGATTATACATCATGACCAAGTGGGGTTCATCCCAGGGACACAAGGGTGGTTCAACATATGCAAGTCAACGAACGTAATACATCACATCAACAAGAGAGGGACAAAAACCACATGATCATCTCAATGGATGCAGAAAAAGCTTTCGATAAAATTCAACACCCATTTATGATAAAAACTCTCACCAAAGTGGGTATAGAGGGAACATATCTCAACATAATAAAAGCTACATATGACAAACCTACAGCCAGCATAGTACTCAACGGTGAAAAACCTAAAAGAGTCTCACTAAAATCTGGGACAAAACAAGGCTGTCCACTCTCAGCACTCCTATTCCACACAGTCTTGGAAGTCCTAGCCACAGCAGTCAGGCAAGAGAGAGAAATAAACTGGAGATAAACTGGAAAAGAAGAGGTAAATGTGTCACTATATGCAGATGACATAATACTATGTATAGAAAAGGTCCACAGAAAAACTCCTAGAACTAATTGAAGAATTCAGCAGGGTAGCAGTTTACAAGATTAATGTACAAATATCAGTTGCATTTCAATGAATCAACAGGAAAAGAAAGTAAAGAAACAAACCCCTTTAAAATAGCGCCCAAAGTAATAAAATACCTAGGAGTAAATCTAACCAAGGAGGTCAGTTATACATGGAGAAATATAAAACATTGATTAAAGAAATTAAGGAGACCTAAAAAAATGGAAAGATATTGCAAGCCCCTGGACTGGAAGAATCAATATTGTTAAAATGGCCACACTGCCCAAGGCAATCTACAGATTTAGTGCAATCCCTATCAAATTACCCAGGACATATTTCACAGAACTAGAACAAATCATAATCAAATTTACATGGAACCACAAAACACCTAGATTTGCCAAAGCATTACTAAAGAAAAAGAAAGTGGCTGGAGGAATAACCCACCCAGACTTCGGACAATACTACAGAGCTACAGTCATCAAGACAGCATGGTACTGGTACAAAAACAGACATATAGACCAATGGAACAGAACAGAGAGCCCAGACATGAACCTACAAGCTTTCGGTCAACTCATCTTCGACAAAGGATGTGAGAATATACAATGGAATAAAGACGGTCTCTTCAGCAAATGGTGTTGGGAAAACTGGACAGCAGCATGTAAATCAATGAAGTTAGAATACTCCCTCACACCATACACAAACATAGACTCAGAGTCCCTTTGACCCTGGGCCTTGACTGGGCGCCGAGTGAAGGCTCGTCTGCGAGGCCCGCTGATGTTCCGAGGCTGGGGCTCAGCACATTGGTGGTGAGACAGCTTGTCATGCCGGGCCACAGAGGTAACAGCTGTTTTCAAGGTTTGGCCAGACTGTATATACTCCATTCCTTCCATCCCATGTTATATGGAATGCACACGATTTAATTTAATTGCCATTTAATTACTTCAGTCCCTTTCTTAGAGGAGAAGACATGGGACCATATACTCCAGGGGAACCAGTAGTCGGAACGTTTACTCAGTGATTTTCTTTGCAGACTTGGTAGCTGTAAGGAGCTCACCCGTGTTTTCGCCGTGTTGATTGCTTTCAGTGCAGCTTCGGCAGGGTGACCGCGGGGCTCAACAGGCTGCGGAGACTGAGTGCTGTTCTTAAGGCCATCATTCGGTGAAGCTTTTCCCAAATAAAATTCAACAGGAGCCAGCCTTTATTTGGACTGCACACTCAGTGGAACGCTCAGCTTCTGCAGGCACATCAGCCGCTCTAGCTCACAGACTGAATCTCTGTGTGCCTCTTACTACTGTGAGCGCTGTGCACAGACTCAGGGGTGCAGGTCGTCTCGCTCTGGCCACTGTTCCGCTTTGGGCTGGGAAAGAGGCAGCTGACTCCTGCTCTAGGGAAAGATCGCTGATGGAAGCGTAGGACACACAGGGTCAGTCACACAGAGGGCCCCTGATGGAAGTGCTGTCGTGTGGCCATGTGGCCCTGTGCTGTCCACACACGTGGCTTCTGGGCAATTAAAAAGCAGCTGGTCCGAGTCAAGATGTCCCTTAAGTATAACATTCATACTAGTCATAAATAATAATAATAATGATAATAATAATAATAATTGTTTATATTGACTTCATGTTACAATGATAACACTTGGGGTTGATTGGTTTAAATAAACTATATTATTAAAATTAATCACACTTTTCACTTTTTAAAATGTGAGCATCAGAAAATTTGAAATTACAGGGGTGGCCCTCCTTACACGGCACACCTTGCCATAGCTGCCGGGGCGCTAAGAGCTGGCCCAGGTTCTGGGGCGTGGCCTCCCTTGGGTGTGTGAATAGACTGCCCTTTTGCCAATTTTTAAGGGTCTTGTGCAGTTTCTGTCAGTGTCTTAGTGATGTGACCTCTGCGTCCTCGCCATGACATCTGCTGTCCATGCAATGGTCACGTCAGGGCCGCACCGGGAGCTGGACCCCGGGAGCTCGGGCAAGTTGCCCACCCCTCTTGGTGCTATTGTGTTGTATTACATTACATTACGCTGTAATGAGATGTACTCAGATTATCTTGTCATCAAGGTTACCCATGTGTAGGTTAGTCACCAGTGAACCGGACCCATCTGCATTTATTTTAGGCAAAACAATGAAAAGTCAGCAAGGAAACATTTACTAAAGAAAATCAATCACCTGGAAACTAGAATTTTTTAAAACCTGAAGCAAAGTTGACTTACAGGTTGTGTTAGTTTCATGTATACGGCAAAGTGACTCAGTTATATGTGTGTGTGTATATATATATATATCTCCTTTTTCAGATTCTTTTCCATTATCAGTATTACAAGAGACTGAATACAGTTCCCTGTGCTATGCCGCAGTCCCTTGGTGGTTATGTATTTTGTATATAGCAGTGAGCATCTGGTAATCCCACATTCCTAATTTAGGAGTTTGGTTCCATAATTAGTTTTTTTCATACAAGGCATCCTGAACATTGTTTTGTAAAAGAAAAGCTTTTGACAGTTTACCTTATTTCCTGAGAGGGCAGCAGGACCAGAAGAGACACCAGCCTCTAAGGAGTCCCTGCCACTAACTCAATCAATTCCACGGGGCAGCCCCCCAAGTGATGGATAAGGAGAAGAGGAGGCCCAGAGCACTCAGAGCTAACTCACAGAGAGAGGTCACCAGCAGGGTCCCACCCCCTGCTTTCTAGAGGCCTGTTAGAGACCACAAGGTCCCCAACTGTAAACAACCACCATTTGTACGTGTGCTGATGGCAGAAGACAACTTTTCAGCAAGACAGCCATGTGTTCCCTTTAGGCAGATTGTCAGCTGTCTTGTTCTGTTCCAGTAATAACTGTGCACATAGAAAACTCGGAAACAGTACTTAGAGGAGAAAATAAAAGTCCTCCAACATCCAATTTCGAATTAGTGCCTGTCAGATAAGCAGTGCTGATAATGTGGCACAGCCTTTCTCATCCCAACGTCCACACGCTCTCAGAGAAGAGCAAAACTGGGGATTAAAGCATATGTATACATGGTTCTGTTTCCTGGGTTCCCATCCCCCAGTTATCCTTATAGAAGGGTAGGAGTTATGGGACCTTGAGATGTGCCCTAACTATTCTGTTAATCTTCAATCTAACTCTTTGACAAACACCTGGCCATGTGTGCTGCTTCCTGCTGCTGCAGCCAATGAGCTCAAATTTTTACCCCCAAACCAAACCACAGAAAGAGAGCTATAAAAACCAGCACTGAAAACAAACAAGCATGAAGCAACATGGATGGACCTGGAGATCATCATTTTAAATGAAGCCAGAAAGAGAAAGTAAAACACCGTATGATATCACTCATATGTGGAATCTGAAAAAAGAAAAAAGAGGACACTAACGAACTCATCTGCAAAACAGAAAGACTTGCAGACTTAGTAAACAATCTTATGTTACTGATGGTGGGGAAAAAGGGCGTCAGAAGGGATAAATTTGGAAGTTCAAGATTTGCAAGTATTAACTATATACAAAAATAGATATAAAACAAAGTTCTTCCGTATAGCACAGGGAATTATATTCAATATCTTCTAATAACCTTTAATGAAAAAGAATACAAAAATGAATGTATGTGTGTATATGCATGATTGAGACGCTATGCTGTACACCAGAAACTGACCCATTATAACTGACTATACGTCAACTAAAAAAGCAATGTAAAATTAGTGTAAAACAAAAAAAGTTTAGTAAGCATACACAAGTACAAGTTAAAAAAAAACACTACCAAAAAACATTACCAAAACTTTCAGGTTGGGTTTAGACGGCAGAATTTGAAAACCAAAATGAAGCCACCCTTCCCCAGAAAGCTGGAAGCAGCATTCATCCGATGCAGAGATGCAGAGCAAGATCAACATTTTTGGTTACTGAACGAATTCCTGGTGCCAGCCAGGGCCACCACCACCCTGGGGCCTCACCAAAGGTGCAGAGTCCCTGGCAGCTGGGGGATGGCTAACCCACTTGTCTAATTCGTGACAATTTGAAGGCCGCACCTACCCTTAGCATCTCCATCTATATTAGTGGGAGCCCACCTGGATGCCAAACATACTTTACCACCACCTTCCTTGGAGACACCAAACTAACCACCAAGGAGAGGTCAGTGTCTGGAGTCTGGGTGTGATGAGATGGAGTGCGAGGAGCCAGGCATCTTCCATTTTCCAGAGTCCACCCAGGTGGACCTACTGGAAAACATTAGCCCTATTTCCAAAAGGACCAAAGCGTCAATGCAGAATTCCAGGCCGTAGCTGAGAAGAGACAGCACTCAGCTGATCTGCAGGCTGGAAGCAGCCATCCACTCATAAGCCAAAGTCCACTCTAAGATCAACCTACAACTATTCATAACACCTTTTCTAGGTGCCCAGCACTGCGCTTCTCACCGGGGGAGTAAGTACACGGTGTAGAGACCCAGACTGGGGTGTCAGAAGGGAGGAGACACCAAGGATGTGTGTCAGTGGGGCAGCGAGGCCCAGCCCTCACCCACCTCCTGAGAGCTGGAAGGTCCGTCTACCAGGGGGGCCGGTCTCCTGGGGCTCGGGGGGCCTGTGAGAGTCCCAGACACCTCAGAAGGGCTGTGCTTGTGTCTAGAGATGGACGACAGGGGAATTTAAGGGTCTGGGCAGGTAAGGATCTCATCCATTCCAGACTTCTCTTTTCCAAAGTTTTTTTTTTTCAAGTATTTTTCATTACTATTTTTATTTATTTATTTTGTAGGGGGAGGTAATTAGATTGATTGATTGATTGATTGATTGATTGATTGATTTAACTGGAGGTACTGGGGACTGAGCCCAGGACCTCGTGCATGGCAAGCACCCGCTCTACCACTGTGCTACACCCTCCAGCTTCATATTCTGTCCCACAAGAGAAAAATATAATTATGAACCACAGGAGTTTGAAGCTGGAGGGGCAGGACTTGTTATCTCTTCTCAGCTCAAAGGAATTGTCAGGGCAACATTTGGACACTTGTTGGCTTTTGGAAGGAGTGTGATCCTGTGTTAGACATTTCAATGCTGATTTGTATAGCTCTCTTTCTGTGGTTTGGTTTGGGGGTAAAAATTTGAGCTCACTGGCTGCAGCAGCAGGAAGCAGCACACATGGCCAGGTGGCCCATCTGGAGTGACACTGCCAGTGGGCAGGCACTTTACCGCTATTAGAGACCCCTGTCTGTGTGGCTCTGCCCTTGCAATGCCACCCCTTGGCCAGGCCACTTTCATGCAGTCACTCAGTCACCTTCCAGATGCCCTCCCACCCTCTGTTGGTGCAAGTGGGCCAATCACTCATCTCCACTTTGCATTTTTCACTTGACAGTAAATATGTCCTGGAGACCACAGCACATGAGTAAGTACTGACGTTCCTCAGCCTTTTGGTAGCGGCACAGGCTCCCACAGACACCACGCTCCTCCCTGGGTTTGCAGGGTGCGCCTCACCGTCCGATGCTTCCCTTTCCTGAATGCCCCCCACACACACACAGCTCCTAGGGCAGGAGGCCCGGGAGCAGGTCCTGTGCGTGCTGGCCCAGAGGGCGCCTGTCACATGTATTCTGCGCACAGGGCTCGGGCACAGGAGACCGGGAGCTGGGGGGTCAGCCTCCCTCTGGAGGGTTCTGGTGGAGCTGGACTGGCTGGCTGGCTGCTGCGCTGGGTGTCTGTTAGGTGACAATGGGACCCTCAACTGATGGGGACAGAAAGCCTTCTCTCCCTCCTCTTGGTCTTAGCTTTGCTGTCACCTTGTGGAGCTCCTCAAGGGAAACTCTCCGCAGTCAGTATAGGTTTCAGCTCTCTGATGCCCACTTCTCTGTTTAATAATCTGCTTTGTTACGGTTTCAGGGTGAGTGGAGAGTAGGAGGCACGGGAACTCATGCTTGTCTTCTGCCCTGAGGTGACAGCACCGCAGTCGGGGGAGCCCTCCCCTGTTTGTGGGCCCCGGACTTGGGAAGGGCGCCCTGTGCTTGACCACCTTTGGGTGCACGGTGGGGCTCTGGGAGTTCTGTCACCCCTGTGACGCTGGAAGTAAAGGTTCTCTCCGCAGTGCATTCTCCTGGAGGGTGGCTGGGCCGTGTGTGGTGCAGGGTGTCATCAGCTCTGAAGGAGCTGGTGATCCACCAGCATATTCAGGGCCACTACTCAGAACTTTGTCTGGGGCTCTGGGGACACTGGTGCCGTCCCTTCCTCCAGCCTCCTGCCCTGTTGGCACAGGAAGCGTCTTCTTTCTGCCTGTGCAGGGAGGGCTGTCAGACAGTAAACGCTGGAAAGCAAAGGCCACGTTCAAGGCTGGGTTTGCGTGTGTCCCCGTTGAAATTAATCAAAAGTAGGTAAACTGAAAATTCAGTTCTTCAGCCACATTCCAAGGACTTGGTCACCACCTCTGGCTGGCAGTACCTCAGAGGACAGTAGACCAAGAACTTTTCCACCAGCCCTGACTCCGTTTACTTTACAGTAAATGACAAAGATGTGCCTTTGTTTTCAGCACTGATTTCTTTGTACGTGTCATGCAGACAGATGTCCCCCAGCTCAAGTATGGAGGAGGCATGTTCTCCGCTTGGCCCTTCCATCAGCAGCAATCTTCCCTCGTCTGTCCTGGCATCATTCAGTTTGCACACCTTTGACAGCAACGTGCGTTGTACTGCACTTTTTTTTTTTCCTTATCTTTTCAACCTGGGATCCCCCAGCTAGCTTCTCTGAGAGCAAGCCGTGCATCTGATTCACACTGCGCTCCTGTTCTCTCACTGCGGTGTCCATTTTAACACCTATTATTACAGAGACATACTGTCTTTGAATGTTTAACAAAAGGGATTGCTTAAACAACCAGAAAGCCAAAATTGAGGATTTTTCTTCCTGGAATACACTAATCAGGGATGTTTTATGTAACAAGCCGTGGGATCAGCAGGTTCCTGGCGAGGCTCAGCCACTCTCAGGGCTCTGTGCTGAGTCCTGAGTGGCTGACTCAGTTACTTCAATGCTTTGAAATATCTTCCGAAAAAAATTAACTTGCTTTAGTATTAGGTGATTTTTATCTCAAAAATCATTAGTTATCTCAGTGAAACAAAATAAGCACAAACTGCTCAAGCCACATGGGAACTTAGAGATGATGCCACTTTTCAACAAGGAGGCATCTGGGGGAAACCTGAGCGTGGGCTGGGCTGGCGGGGCCGGCGCCAGGACACAAGTCTCCCTTACGCATCAGACACAGACTCCAGACTTCACCGTAAGTGCTGCGCAAAGACCACCAGGGCCTGACCTGAGAGCAGAAAAACCGCTCCAGGCCGGTCCAGCCATGGGCAAAGCTCTCTCCTTGTCTCTGGGCCCCAAACGCCCCACTGATGACACAGGAAAATGGCAGATTTACCCAGGGATGGACCCAGAAGCTTATATAACCGGGGTGGAAGCCCCTTCAGAAAAAAACTCAAAATGCCCCAAGTCCTCAACACAATAGGAAGTATAAGAGAGGGAAAGCTGAAATGGAGAGACAGCAATCTCCACCGACTACACTTTAAAAAACTTAACGTCACAAATTTACAAAATTATATGGTGTGCGGCTTAGACTCGGGGCCTTGGAAGGATCAAGCGGACGGGGGCCATGCAGCCCCCAGGGGTCTGTCGGTCATCAGGGGTCACATCCTAGTGCCCACATGGGGCCTGTCTGTAGTCAGTGAGTCAGTGCAGTGGTGCGTCCTGGTGACCACACGGAGGGGTCTGCTGGTGCTCAGCCTCAGACCCACGTCCTAGTGACCACATGGAGTCTGCTGGTCAAGCGTGGTGCCATATCCCAGGACCAGAACTTCACTGCTTCAAAAGATGGTCTTAAATTAATGACCCTGTACAGAGACTTCAATGCCCCAGAAGTTTACCATCACACAGAGATGTGAGTGCCTTCTGGTTACCCAGGCCTGTCCTGGGTGCTAGAGGTGGGGTGGGAGAAGACAGACTTGGGTCCGATTCTGGAGCACACGTCCCAGGGCGCAAAGCCAAGCAGCAAACCCGAGGGCGGCGGCACCAGAGGGCACGTGCGAGGCGAGATGCCTGCAGGGTCCCTGAGCGGGTGACCAGAGTCCTCCTAAACTAGGTGAAGGCCCCTCAGAAGGTAACAGTTGACAAACGGCAAAAACAAAAATCAGCACAAAAACTCTTAAACATGTTATGCACAGCCCTTGCTCTCATCTGATAAGAGCACCGTGGCCTTCCTCCCGAAACTCATCACCCCAGTGGCTCACGAGTCAACACGAGACAAAGTCCAACTGGGGGAGGGTCTATAAAAACCTGACCACCACCCCTAAAGCTCTTCCAGATCATCAAAACAAGGAGCATCAGACAAACTGCCACAGTCAAGGAGACGAGACGCCGAAACATCACGTGGGATCCTGGATGGGATTCGGGAACAGTAAAACATAAGGAAATCAGGATGAAACACGGACTTCAGTGAATAGAGACGTATCAGGGCAGGTGTACTAGTTGTGACAGTGAACGACACGAACGCAAGGTGACGTTTACATTAGGGGAAACTAGGTGTGGGAGACGGGGGAACTGTCTGTACTTTCCTCTTTTTCTCAAGTCTGAAACTACTGCAAAATTTAAAAGATTATTTTAAAGCTGCTCTGCAGAAAAACAGCAATCTGTAACTTCCCTACGATGAAATCTGTCCACCTGAGCCATTTCCAGCTCCTGAAACCCAGGGGACTTCCTCCTCCCCCAGCTGCTGGCCGGGCCACCCCAGGCCCTCACCTGTCCACACTATACGTTACTACACAGCTCTCTGGAAAGTTCTTCTAGACACTGACTCCTGGCAAACACTGGTCCCCTGTTACTAGACCGCCACCTTCTGGCCACATTTTTTACCAAAATAGCTCATCAAGGAGGGGAATGTATTTGTGAGATTTTAAAGTCATGGTTTCCACCTCCATTGCTTCTGTAGTTTCCAACAAAGAACAGTAAAAACAGAGGCGCCGACAGACACGAGAGAGGTGACGGTGGGAAGGAAGCTCTCATCACCGGGCTGACAGGACTGTGAAGTTCCAAGCAAATTAGATACCATCTTGCTTACTGAACTCAGCATGCTGGCTTCTTTCAAACATAGCTCCTCGTCACCTGTATCTCTCCAAATTCACAGCTGTAAGGTACACCTGCCTCACCCAGGGAGGGCGGCCTCACAAGGGGAGGATGGCACTTCTGGCTCGGTCTAGATTCACACGCGCTATAAAAATCCTACCCAGAGGCTAAATTAGCACTGAGATGAAAATCCATCTGTCACCCTGGATGTGGCTCAGCTCATTCCACACACATACAAGCTCTAACTGTGATGGGCAAGGCCATAGCCCCAGTTACTCAATCCAACTCGAATCTGCATGTTGCTGGGAAGGTGTCTAGATGTGGTGAAGGCTCACCATCAGCGGACTTTAGGTAAGGGAGTCTGTCCTAAACAATCTGGTGGGCCTGGTTTAATCAGTTGTAAGACCTTAAAAGTGTATCTGCAGCTTCCCTGAGGAGAAGGCGTTCAGCCTTCTCGTCAGCAGCCTGGGGTTGTGCCCAAGAGGCCCATTCACTTCTTCCTGATGGGCGGCCCTGCACAATCCACATTCACCCAGCTTCCTGCAGTCTCACCACAGCTGCAGAGGTGCTGGCACTCATGCCCTGCTCCTCTCCTGCCCCATCTGCCACCTGGATGCTCAGGGTCAGAGCCCAGCACCCCACCTCCCACTGGCTGGTGCCCACAACAGTGAGGCCCAGCAAGCATGCGCTCTTCTCACTTGTACAGCGCGGTTTTCTGCGCCACACATTACGCGCTTGCATTGCCATCTCACCTGTAACATTCTGGGCCGTGTTCTCTCGCTGAAACCATCATGCCTGATGCAGAACCCACGGAGGTGGCAGAGTTCCGCAACCCAGGGCTGCGGGTTTTATTGTATTTAGCTTTGTTTTCAGGACTTTATGGGCACCTGGCGCCACGCATGGCACAGACGGATTCTCCAGCAGCAACAGCAAAAGCAATGGCCCATGGTGCTCTGCATCTGGTACCACCAGCCAGGACCTGCTAAGGCCCCTCTTAGAGAAAATCAGCCGCAAGGGGAACTCAGAGAGGTATCAGAAGGGTATCAGAGCGGCTGCCCGGGCTAGGCTTGCAGATGGCCTTTCCTGAAGGGTCCTTCTGCTCAGGGTCTCATGTTGGCTGGTACAGTCCTCCCTTCTTGTCCCTTTAATACACCAGCCTCTGAGTCCTGCCTTAAATGGCGAGCCAAAGAAAAATGTGGAAATGCCAGGAAAGTAAGTTTATAAATTTGTACATTAACATTTGCAGTATTTTGTAACTTAAGGGACCAGATCTATTATCAAGTATATTTCTTTTTGAAACTTGAAGCCACCTACAGTAACATTAACATATTCATGTGTTAGAGAAACAGGTTACATATTGGAATTGAAATCAATCTCTTAAGAGGAACAAAGAAAGAAACCAGAATAGTAATAAACACATTTCTTACATTAAACAGACTCCAGCATCAAAGTTAGTAAGAAAAGGCTAACACTTGTTAGAAACATCACTGTAACACAGAAGTAACGTCACCTGTGGCGCTAGTATTAGGAAACAGCAGGTACTTTATGACTTGGGGATTTCCTAAGCAGGGCTCAAAAAGTAAACTTAAGGGGAAGAATGGTGGACTTGACCGCAGCAAAATGAGAGACTTCTGTACCAGAGCTGGCAGTCTGCGAGAAGTACCGGTAGCCTCTCAAGTCAAAAGGGATAAATACCTAGAACAAATAATGAACTCCTGCAAATCAGGAAAAAGAAAAAGACAGCCCAATAGGACAATTAAAACACAAAAAACAAACAAGTAAAAAAACCAAAGCAACAAAACGCCCCAAAACACAACCAGAACAGGCAACCCACAGAGCAAAACCTGTGGCCTGGGACCAAAAAGCAGATAAAAGGCATCCAATGCCCCATCTCGCAATCAATCAAAACTGATAATAAAAATACCACCAAGATGTCACTTGACATCCATCAGAATGACAAACCTAAGAAGTCAGATAACACCAATTTACCTCATGCTTGGGAGGAAGCTGAGACCTGGGGACGTGTCCACACACCCTGCCCCCCACACTCGCGCCCAGGGCCATACTCAGCTGTACCCTCCATGTCCCACAGAGACCTGCAAGAGGACCCAACAGTCACACTGCCAGGAAAAGCAAGGGTTTCACAGTGTCTTGTGGATGCTACAAACACGATGCTGTGTAGTTTCCACAAATTTCAGGACCCAAACGCACATCTGGATGGTGGGCTGGGAAGACCTCGATCAAATGCCAAGAAAACCAAGAGTGATGTGGGGTCGGGGTGGAGGGACTGGAGACACACCAGAGCAGGCAGGGATGATGCAAGTTAAGACCCTAAAGTGCTGGTGCTCAAATCAAACAGAGGAAAGGGGTGAAAACACCTAACCTGGAGCCCTCCTTTGTTCTGAAAGAGTCAGCCAAACCATTTATGACTTACTTGGGAACCCACACAGCTCTCCAGTGTATAATAAGCCTGAGTGATTTGAGATTCACAGGGCAAGTACTAAGGAAAACGGTCTGAATTTATTTCTCTTCACAAGCAAGTGGGCGGGTGCTAGTGAGCTGAAGCCAGCAGCCGCTCCACGTGATGCATCACGCTGGGTACAGATCATGGGCCGCTGAGCGTGGCTGTGAACTGAGTGGCCTTGCGCACAGGCTGCTCTGATGATCACTCACCTGCAAGCCAGACTGAGAAGCCCTTCTCTGCTGGGGAAGCGGTTGCAGTGCTTCCGAACATCCAGGCATTCTCCAACAACTCGATCTTCTTGCTGAACTGCACTTCCAAAATGGGGATAACCTCTGGCATCTTGGCAGATATCAGACGGTAAGCTATGTCTGGCTTCCCAATGAACCGCTGGCAGATGCTGACTTCATAAGGTGTGTGAACCTTGATGTCATCTACATGTTCTCTTTCAAATCTGTGCATGAGCAAGGAGTCTGAGTCATGGATTTCCAACCCAGAAACAAGGACAGTGAACTTTCCTAGTTTAACCCTAGATTCTGTTCTTTGGGAAATAACAGCAGGAATTCTGATCACTATCCCTTCTTTTCCAAAAGCTTTGGAACTAGCCACGGAGGCGCCCACGCTGGGTTTTGTTTCTGATGGCACCTTCCAAAGCCTGGAGCTAAAGGGCCACCAAGAAGGAGATTCCAGCTCTGTCAGCAACTTAAAAAAACAAATGAAACATAGAAACTAGTCAATCAGTTGTTATTTGTTTATTTTTTTTGAAAATTGCTTTGACTTCTATAAAGAATGTTACCATTTTACAGTTTTCTTTTTCACAAACACTCTTTTCCACCTCAAAAAGAGCAGAAATTATCATCCCTGTGCTTTAGAGAAGAAAACTAAGGCCAAGAGCAGTGGGACGTTTCGCCTGTAGATACACAGCTAATCTGAACGGCAGACACACAACTGAAACACACAGCTTCTAACTACAATGTTGCTCTTTTCTCTGGCCAAAATAAATCTTGGTCTTAGTCTCTACAGAACTGTCTAATAGCACTTTCTGCAGTAATTTGTATTGCCTAATACAGTAATGGGGACATGTGGCTGCTGAGCACCTGAAATGCAGCTGCTGCAATGATGAACTGAGTTTCAAACTTAATTTTAATGTGGCTAGTGGCTACCATATTGGACAGCATAACTCTAACCCCTAATAGCATCAAGAAATACTATCTAAAAAGCCAATGAAAGAGGAAAAAATAGAAGCAGGAAAGGAAAAGCAAAGGAGTAAAGATCAAAGGGAATAAACAGAAAACAAGAAACAAGAATGTGGAATTGTTTCAACCATATTAGTCAAACTAAATGTAAGTGGTCTAAATTCTCTAATTAAAAGGCAGATTGTGAGTCTGGGTAAAGAAGCAAGACACAGCTATATCCTTTTCACAAGAAACAATGTGAAATACAAAGACACAGATACACTGAAAGGAAGGGAATTGGAAAAAAGATGTGAAAAGTAAACATTAAGACATGGGGTGTTACTGGGGACAAAGAGGGACAATGCTTAATAATAAGAAGGTCAATCTAAAAGAAAATTTACTGATAGTAAATATGTATGTATCCAATAACAAAACTCCAAAATTCGTTAGCAAAAACTGGCAAACCTAAAGGAAGAAATAGACAATCATCATTGTAGATTTTAACAAATTTCTCTCCATGATTCATACATCAGAAGATAAAATTAGTATGAATATAGAAATTGTAAACAACCCTATTTAACCAACTCAACCTGACTGATATTTACAGAAAACATCATCCAAATGGTGAATGTACACTCTTTTTACGTGTATTCAGAACACAAACAATAACAAAGAGTACAAAAGAGTGGATAAGATGGCAGAGTAGTGAGACCCTGAGCTCACCTCCTCCCACGGGCACACCAAAATTACAACTATTTACAGAGCAACTATCCTACTGAGAAGGAACTGAAGACTAATAGAGACGATTTTCCACAACTAAAGATATTAAGAAGGAACTACGATGAGATGGGTAGAAGGGGCAGAGACACAGTATATTTTATGGCCCACATCTCCAGGTAGGCAACGTACAAACAGGAGGATGATCACAATTGCAAAAGTTCTCCCCGAGGAGTGAGGGGCCCAGACCCCACACCAGGATCCTCAGCCCAAGGGTACTACACTGGAAGATGAGCCCCTATAATGTCTGACTTCGAAGGCCAGTGGAATTTGTGAAACAGAGAACTGGAGGGCTGTAGCAAGCAGAAAGTCTGCTTTTAAACAACACAAGCAAAATCTCAGATGCTCCCAGACCCAGCACAGAGGGAGTAATTTGAAAGCAGCCTAGGTCAGACTCACTTTTTGAACTTGGAGAAGCCTGACAGAGAGGTGGGATGCCAGCAGAACTCCCCCTGGGGACACAGGTATGGGTAGCAGCCATTGATGGGAGCCTGTTCTCCCACCCTGGAGGGCACTGGTGCTGGCAAGGGCCGTTCTGGAGTCGAGACTATCTGCACCAGGACCAGGCCCCATCCACCAGCAGGCTGGCAGCAGTCCCTGGGCACCCTGTACGGAGCAGCCAGTCCCATGGGGAAACAACTCTGCCTGCCACCCCCAGACCCATGGCCCTGTAGCCAGCCACATAAGGACCTGGCACTGCTCACCAACAGATGGGCCAGCCCTGGGACCCCAGGTCCTACAGCCAGCCACACTGAGACTGGTCCTGCCCACAGGCAGGCCGACATCAGCCCCAGGAGTTCTAAGGCCCTTGCTCCACACACTAGCAGGCCAGCACCAGCCCTGGGACTTGCTGGCACCTACAGCCAACAGTCCCAGGACCCCCCAGGCCCAAAGCCAACTGCACAGTGAGTGGGTTACCCACCAGCAGGCTGAGACAAGCCCTAGGAACCCCTGGGGCCACTCAGTCGGCAGCTCTGGGACACAGACTTGCCCATGAGTGGCCAGCAGGCTCTGCATAAGGCAAGGCTTGGCAGCAGCTAACTGGGCAAAGACCAGCCCTTCCTGCCTGCACACCCACAGCAGCTGGCCCGGCCATGACACAAGAACCCGCTCACATGATGAGGGGGGCACCCCTAGATTATGTAACTCAGGTGACCAGAGCGGGGTGTGCTGCTGGGCACCAAACAATGTCTCCCACACAAGCCTAGTTCTCCAAGATCAGAAAACATAACTGATCTACTTAATTCATAGAAATAAACACAGAGAATTAGGCAAAAGGAGGCAAGAGAGGAATATATTCCAAACGAAGGAAAAGATAAAATCCCAGGAGAAGAACTCAGTGAAGTGGAGATACGCAATCTCCTCAGTAAAGAGTTCAAGGTAATGATCACAAAGAAGTTCAGCAAACTCAGGGAAAGAATGAATGATCATAGCAAGGAGTTTAAAAAGATTTAGAAAATATAAAGAAGAACCAAACAGAGATGAAGAATTCAGTAAGTGAAATTTGAAAATATACTAGGAGGA
This sequence comes from Vicugna pacos, assembly GCF_048564905.1. Lineage (NCBI taxonomy): Eukaryota > Metazoa > Chordata > Mammalia > Artiodactyla > Camelidae > Vicugna > Vicugna pacos. The sequence goes on from NC_133011.1 coordinate 666,630, forward strand.
ACCAACAGTAGAACAGATGATACAGAGGAACAGATCAGAGATCTGGAAGACAGAGTAGCTGAAGTCACCCAAGCTGAACAGAAAAAAAAAGAAATTTTAAAAAAGCAAGGGCAGTTTAAGATACCTCTAGTCTTATACCACAACACTGTGAGACTAGAAATCAAGTATAAGAAAAAAAAAACTGCAAAAAACACAAGCACATGGAGGCCAAACAGAACGCTACTGAAAACAAATGGGTTACAGGAGAAATTAAAGAAGAAATTAAAAAATGCTTGGAGACAAAAGGAAACAAAAACACAACAACCCAAAATCTATAGGATGCAGCAAAAGCAGTGCTAGGAGGGAAATTTATAGAGATACAGGCCACTTCAGGAAACAAGAAAAAGCTCAAGAGAATAACCTAACTTTACACTTGAAGGAAGGAGAAAATGAAGAACAAACAAAACCCAAAGTTAGAAGGAAAGAAGTCATAAAGATCAGAGTGGAAATTAATGAAACAGAGACAACAACAAAAAAACACACAATAGAAAAGGTCAATGAAACTAAGAGCTGGTTCTTTGAAAAGATAAAATTGATAAACCTTTAGCCAGACTCATCAAGAAAAAAAGGAGAGGACCCAAATAGATAAAAACAGAAATGAAAAAGGGGAGGTTACAATTGAGACCACAGAAATGCACAGAATCATGGGAGATTACTACAAAAAATCATATGCCAATAAGATGGACAATCCAGAAGAAATGGATAAATTCCTAGAAACATACACTCTTCCAAGACTGAGTCAGGAAGAAATACAAAATATAACCAGATCAATTACCACTAATGAAACTGAATCATTAAAAATAAACAAACAAAAACCCCCCAAAACTCCCAACAAACAAAAGTCCAGGACCAGACGGCTTCCGAGGTAAATTCTACAGAACATTTAACGAAGAGTTAAATGCCCATCCTTCTCAAAGTATTCAAAACGTTAAAAAGGAAAAAATGCTTCCCAACTCATTCTACAAGCCCAGCATCACTTGATACAAACCAAACAGATGCTTCAAAACAAGAAAACTACAGGCCAGTATCACTGAGGAACAGAGATGTAAAAATCCTCCACAAGATACATTCAGAGCAAACTTAACAACACACTGAAAGGACCAAACTCTGTAATCAGCTGGGATTTACCCAGGGATGTAAGATGGCTTGATATCCACAAACCAGTCACTGTGCTGCACCACATTAACAAATCAAAGACCAAAACTTGTACGAGCATCTCAACAGATGCAGAAAAAGCTTTTGACAAAATTCATCATCTATTTACGATAAAAACACTCAACAAAGTGGGTATCGAGGAAACACACCTCAACGTAATAAAGACCACGTAAGACAAACCTACAGCCAACATCGCACTCGGCAGTGACAGGCTAAGCGCATTTCCTCTAGGATCAGGAACAAGACAAGGATGCCTGCTCTTGGCACTTCTCTTCTTTGAAGAAGTGCGTTCTTTTTCTGTTTACCATATCTGGGATTGAGTCCTGAAGAAGCCATAACCCTGGATAAGCAGACAAAAATAAATACATAAAAGGAAGGCTGCTCTCTCTACCCTATAGACAAGGGGAAACCTGCTGAGAGAGAACTTTCAGTCAATAACAGCTCTACTCCAGCCAAACTCCCCCCAGAGAAGTGCAGCCCACTACTGCCTTCATCAGCAAACACCACAGAGGAGCCTCGACATGGACACTCACCCAGCTGCCCTCAGGCTATGTCCTTCCCCCTAACTGGGGCAGAGTCAGAGAAGGCCATGTGAATGGCCTAGATGCCCACCCGCACCTAGCTGCGCTGAGGGGAACGTCTCTCAACTAGCGTGGTGTCAGAGGAGGCCATGCGAGGGGCCAGCAGTATAAGGGAAATCTTACAAGACAGTAGAGGCCAAGAGGTGATGGTGACAAGACAGTTCTCATCCTCCCAGTTAGGGCAGTGTTGGCAGAGGCAGATGGGGAAGCCTGAAATTCCACCCCTAGTCAGTAGTAGCAAATGTCTTTCCCATCTCAAGGCATAAATGAGGGCCAGGTGGGCAATCTGGATTCTCATTCCCACGTGACAGGAAAAACAATTAGCTTCTAACTCCCAAGAGCACTATGTCAGGGGAAGACCTGCTAAAATAGAAGATAATGTCCAGAGTTTCCTTTAAGATAATACCCCAAATGTCCAGGATACAATGAAAATTCACCACCAGACCAAGAACCAGAAAAATTTGAACATGAGTAAAAAAAGACAAGCAACAGATGCCAAAACCAGGAAGAAATTGATAGAATACCATGACGAGGATTCTAAAGGGGCCATCATAAAGATACCTCAACAATTATGAACATGCTGGAAACAAATGGAAACACAGGAAGTCACAGGAAAGAAACAGAAGACACAAAAGTAGTACCACACGAGACTTTAAGCACTGAGAAATACAGTAATATTAAAAAAAGAAAAAGTCTGGACAAGATAAACTGCATGCAGCATAGCTTGACAGATAAAAGAATCAGTGAAATTAAAGATCAAAGGATAGAAATTATCCAAATTGAACAACAGAGAGAAAATTAAAAAAAAAAAGAGTTTAAGTGTCTGAGTGATTAAAATGAAAGATCTAACATTTATATCATCAGCATTCCAGGAAGAGATGAAAAGAATATGGAACTGAAAAAGTGTTCAAAGAAATAATGGCTGGCAATTTCCCAAATCAGGCAAAAATACATAAACCCTTAGATTCAAAAAAAAAAAAAAAGAATAGACCCACACAGGATAAAACCAAAGAAATTAACATAAAGATACATTAGACAAAGGAAAAACCCTGACAGCAGCAAGAGAGACAGGAAACCTTATTTACGTAAGAAAAATAATTCAAAGGACAGTGGATATTTCATCAGAAACCATGCAGGCAGAAGGAAGGTATATAATGTTTTTCCAATGCTGCAAGAAAAGAGCTGTCCATTCAAAATGCTTTAGCCAGTAAAACTATCCTCCAGGAATGAAGAGGAAATCAAGCTATCCTCAGAGGAAAGGAAACTACAGAGAATTTGCTGCCAGCAGGTCTGCCTTAAAAAAATGCCTCAAAGAAGTGCTGGATTAGAAAGGAACTGATGAAGACAGGAGTCCTGGAATATCAGGAAGGAGAGTAGAAAAACGGAAAAGTAAATACAGGGAAATAAAATAGACTTGCCCTCTTTTCTTGGACTTGCTAAAATATGTATGATGCTTGAAATAAAAAAGTACAACCTAGATGTGTTCTTAAAGAATGTATGAAGATGACTGTGTTATCTTAATATAATTTATATAAATCAGGTGAAGAGACACAAAGATAGGTAGAGCTTTTATACTCAACTCAAACTGGTAAAACGTTAACAACAGTAAAAAGTGACAAATTATGTTTATATAATGTAATATCTAAAGTGACCAATGAAGAAGCCATGTATTTTTAAAATTTTTATTGAAGTAGTCAGTTACAATGTGTCAATTTCTGGTGCACAGCACAATGTCCTAGTCATGCACATACATCAGTTTTCATATTCTTTCTCATTAAAGGTTATTACAATATATTGAACATAGTTCCCTGTGCTACACAGAAGAAACTGTTTAAAATCTATTTTTATATATAGTGGCTAACATTTGCAAATCTCAACCTCCCAAATTTATCCCTTCCCACCCCTTTTTCCCCATAACCATAAGATTGTTACTATGTCTGTGAGTCTGTTTCTGTTTTGTGGGTAAGTTCATAGTGTCTTTTTTTTTTTTAGATTCCACATATGATACCACTCATATGTGGAATCTTTCTCTTTCTGACTTACTTCAGTTAGAATGATGATCTCTAGGTCCATCCATGTTGCTGCAAATAGCATTATTTTATTCTTTTTATGGCTGAGTAGTATTCCATTATATAAATATACCATAACTCTAATGAAGAATCTATATAAGAAGATACATTCAAAATATATAATCACAATGCGATTCTGAAATAATATTCAGGTAACCCACAGGAAGGCAGGAAAAGAACCAGAAATGAACAACAGAGAGAACAAACAACACAAAAAATAAAATAGGAAGCTTAAGTTGTTTTATACCACATTATTGTTAAGATGGCGAAACTCTCCCAAAATGATCTAGAGCTTCAATACAATTTTTATCAAAATCCTAGCTAGCCGTTGTGCAGAAATTGGCTAGTTGATACTAAAATTCATATGAAAATGCAAGGAACCCAGAATAACCAAAACAATCTTGAAAAAGAAGAAAGTTGGTAGAATCCTACTACTTGATTGCAAAATTTACTACAAAGCTATAGAAATAAAGATGGTGTGGTACTGGCATAAGGTGACACATATGGATCACTGAAATAGAATTCAGAGTTTAGAAACAAACCTTGACATTTACAGGCAACTGGTTTTCAACAAGAGTGACAAGACAATTCAATGCAGAAACAAGTCTTTTCAACAAATGTTGCTGATAGAACTGGATATCCACATGCCAAAAAAAGAATTTGGACCCATTTTACATATCATTCACAAAACGAACTCAAAAGGAATCACAGGCCTAAATATAATAGCCAAAACAATAGAATTCTTAGAAAAAAGCACAAGAGTAAACCTTTGTAACCTTGGACTAGGCAATGGATTCTTAGATGTAACACCAAAAGAGAAGCAATAACAAAAGATACATTAGACTTCATCAAAATTCAAAATTTTCATACTTCAAAGAACACAAGCAAGAAAGTGAAATGACAATCCACAGAACGGGAGAAAATATTTGCAAATCAGGTATATGATAAAGAGACTTGTATCCAGAATACATGACGAACTCTTACAACTCCGTAATAACAATTTAACCTTTAACCATAAAAAATGGTCAAAGGATTTGGAAATAAAAATATGTATGAACAAAAAACACAGGAGAAGATGCTCATTATCATTAGGAAGTGAAAATGACTGCCACAGTGAGATGCCACTTCACACCCACTAGGACGGTTACAGTGAGAAAGACGGGCTGTAACAAGCACTGGTGAGCACGCGGAGAAAGCGGAGCCCTCACCCATCACGGCAGGAGTGCAAAGTGGTGCAGCTACTTCAGAAAACAATCTCTCAGTTTCTCAGCATGTTAAACAGAGACCCAGCAATCTCCCTCTCAAGGAAAATGAAAATATATGTCCACACAGACACCTGTACATGAGCGTCCACAGGAGCACTCCTCATGGTAACCACAAAGTAAAAACAATGTGTCCATCAAAACCGGTCAGTGGGTGAACAGAATGTGACAGACCCATACAGCAGAGTTCTTGTTCAGAAATATACAGGAATGTACTTGATCCTCCAACAGGGATGAACCTCAAAAACAATGCTAGGTGAAAGAAGCCAGGCACACATTAATTCTCCAGAAAAGTCAAACCTAAACAATATAGAAAGAGAGGAGATGGGTGGTGACCTGGGCTAGGGTGAGAACAGAGTGACGGCAGACGGGCTTGAAGCAACCTTAGGGGGTGATGAAAAGGTCCTAAAATTGATTATGATGTTTGTCCAACTGTAAATTTACTAAAAATTACCGACTGTGCACATAAAACAAGTGAATTTTTTGGTACGTAAACTAGAAAGCTGTTCTAAAAAATCTACACAGACACATTAGAGTGAAAAAGAGGACAACAGAAAAACATCTTCAAAATGCTGAGCTCAATTTGGTTCAATTATGAAGAGTGAAATTATCATTCAGAGTGTAAAATAAAGGTATTTTCCAACATATAAAGATTGAGACAATACTACTTACTCGTAGATCCCAATGAAAACACAATCAGATCAATTATTTCCTCAGCAAACTCCCGTGATCAAATCTGGGTCACCAGCTTGTCTTCATTTCATTTAAAAAGAGCCACATGTGACCTGTGTGCTTAACTGAACAGGTTCCATTTTTGGAGTCAAACTCCATTTTGTGCTGATAAAGCAGGAACTAAACTTAACTCTTGAACTGGGCTAAGGCGGATGGCGAAACACACGTCTGCTGCGTTCACATTTTTAAGATAAAATCGGGACACCCTAACAATAGATTTCCTGGTAACCTATGCAAAGTGCTCAGAACCCCAATGAAATGTAAACTGTGACTGTATCTTCCAACCATAATTTTAGACAAAAAACTGAGGTGAAGGTTCTAAACTTCCCTCTTCCTGATAATGAAAATCTCTGACTTTTACCCCTCAGTGGGACAAAGTTTAGGTTGCTACCTGAATCTGTGCTCCCTGAATTGCAATTCCAAGACACCAAATAGGGGTGTAAGGGCTTCTACTGGCAAAGACTCATCAGAATTGAGGGGCTCTATTTTCCCAATTTCATCAGGATCTTCCCACATTTCCACATTCCAATTTTCAGGATCCCATTTCTTCCCTATCGATGCCTGTGGTGTAACAGCAGACACCATGTGAAGTTGGGATTTCAATTTACATTATAATTCAGCCACTGACAGGCTGATGCTCTGGATCCGGTTTTCAGAAATCTCAGTGCTGTTGCTATGGGAGCTAAGGTTTTCTTTCAGGGCACGTACAGAAATGTTCAAGTCCTCACGGGGCACCCTGAACTCGTGCTTTCCTTCCTACACGCTGTCCAGTGGAGTCAGGGCAGCCAGCCAATCTCATTACACTCATTAGTTTGGCATAAGTCTTATCAGGTATCAAATACATGGTCATGCAGTGCCCTGCCTCTCTGAAGTATCTGGCTACGAGCAGCCCGGGACGGGATGCTATGTATCACCACTGCCACACCACCGATGCCCTCCACACCGCCGGGGCAGAGAGTAACTAGTTTTCTTTGTCTCTAATCAGACCAGAGTCCAAAACCTGTAGGATTCAGAAATCCCTCTTCACTCTCACTACCAGAATCTGTATCAGTCAGGGTTCTCAGAGAGACAAAGCCACCAGGATACACATACACATGCACGCACATAAATATGGAGAAAGAGAAATCAAAAGGGAAGGGACAGAAAGGGAGACAGAGAAGGAAGAAGGGAGGAAGCAGCAGAGAAACAGAAAGAGAGGAAGAGGAGGACCACATTTTGCGAGGACTCCCGAAGGCACTATGACTGCTTAAATCTTGAACTGTCATGACAAGAGCACCAGACATTCTCAGACCACACAGCACAGGTCTCAAACACTGACCACAAATAGCCCTTTTCAGCAGAACAAAAAACTTCATAGTCCAGGCTTTCCCATACAAGACCATCCATAACATCCCAAGAGAGCAGCAAATAGGGCATTCTAGGAGCAGTGACAGGCTGCTATTCAAACAGAACATCTGGAGAACAGAAAGTAATTCTTGGAAATTTAAAAATATGGTAACAGAAATAGAAGGTGTTGACTGGAAAAAAAAAAGTACAACCTAAAAGTTGAGAACTATATTTTATTAGGTGGACCTTCTGAGGACTTCAGGCCCCAGAGGCAGCCTCTCAGATAGCTCTGAGGGACTGCTCTGAAGAGGGGAGTGGGGAGCCAGGATAAACAGGATTCTGCAACAAAGACCAGGTAGTCGGAACATCAAAAGACTACTGTTAATTAAAGAAAACCAGGTTATCCCAAGTTAATGAACTTGGTGCTTCTCCATGTATGGGAAGATGCAAGAGACTGGGCTCACTGAAATCAGTCCTTCGATGTGCACCTCCTCCACCACGGGCCACGATCCTGATCTTCCCCGTCCCGAGTCCCCACAGGGTGCGCCATCGGGGCGGCTGCAGGGGCTGAGTGCCTGGCAGTGGGCATGACTGCCCCCATCCTGCATTCCCCGAGGCTCTCCTTCGGGGGCTGCGGCACTGGCTGATGCAGCATCCTGTGTTTGCTGACACAACAGGCGACATTTTTCATTCACCAAGGGTAGGAAGATAAACTTCAAGAAATCAAAATAGAAAAGGCCAAGGAGAAAGGAAAATGGTAGCAGTATCTGAAGATCAGCCCAAGTCAGATAACAAAAAAAAGAGGCTTTCCGAAAGGAACACACTTTAAAAACTGAGGGGAAAAGATCATCAGAGAAATAACTGAGGCAATTTCCCAGCTCCGATGGACAAACTGAGGGCTACCACAGCAGACTGCAGAGGCCTCGCAGCGAGGAGCGTCCCGCACCACGAGAACACCGCTCTGGGCACACGGGCCCGCCGCGCTCTGGCTAAGTCACCCCGAGGCTGCGGAGCGTGGGCCCTGCGTGCACCCTCCCTGTTCATGTTGTCATATTTTAACTATATTTTTCCTGTAAAACACTTTAAAAACATCTTATAAATGGCAATCTGCTGTATACATCTCTTTGCAACTTGCTGTTGGTTTTTTTTAGCACTGCTTTGGGATTTATCCAAGTTGATGTGCATAGATCTAACACATAATAGTTAACATAAAAGAATGAGTCTATTTTGTGACTAAAACATAGCTTATCCTCCTTAGCTTATCCCATCCTCCTTCAGAAGCAAGTGACTGCAATTGTTCTTTACTGTCCACAGTCCTTTACTGAATGTTCACATCCACACACGCCGTGCACAAGTGCCAATGTGTCTCTAGGACACACACCGGAAAGGGAAAGGGCATGGTCGTGGGGTGTGTGCACCTCTGGCTTCACTAGTTTTGACAACTGCTCTAAGTGGTTGAACTAATTTATATTATTGATAGAAACATCAGGGTTCTCATCACCCCAATTCTTAACCAACAGCTGGTGTTGCTCAACTGATACTTCCCCTCATCACGAGGGATGCTGAAATCCTTTTCGCAGTTCATTGGTCTTTGGGTATTTCTCATTTGTGAGACACTGTGGCAGAGACGAATGGTCCCCAGCATCCACTCTCCTCTTCTTCGTTTCCTAATGGGACACGTGAGTAATCTCTCACAACGACCCAGCTTCTCTGTTCCTAGGTGTAGCTATGTGATTCAGTCCTGCCAGCAGGATATGAGCAGAGTGATATGTGCAACTCTGGGGTCATCTTCTTAAAGATAAGACTGCGTGCCCTGGCCTCCCTCTCTGTTCCCCCTTCCCTGGGAGTGAGGGCCACCAGCAACTTTTGCTACAGTGATGCTGCCATGTGATAAGATGGGAGATCCTCTAGCTAATGCGTAGCCTTAGGTGATGACCTGAAGCAGAGCTTTCCATCTGCCTGGGACACCTTCTTTCCTTTGGACCCTTATATGGAGGGAAATAAACTTCTCGCTTATTTCAGCCACAGTATTTTTGGATCTGTTATAGCAGCTCATTAGCCTAAATGCCAGTCAACAGCCTTTATCAAGTTTTCTGTTGAGTTCGCTTTTTCTCATTTTGTCTTTAACTAGCTGGATATTAACCCTTTGTTGGGATACGGGCAGATATCATAAATATTTTCTCCCAACCTCAGGTTCATCCTTTTGCTTTCTCTTTTGTCAAAAGATACAAGTCACCTGATTGTTCTCCTAAAGAATTACACCAACTGCCACGCCTCATGAGCAGTGGGACAAAATGCGGATTCACTGTCCTCAGGTGGCACTGTGTATTCTTTTAATTTTTGTTAATTTGACATTAAAACCTAGATGTTCGTTATCTTAATGTGCATTTCTTTGACTTCCAGTGCATATGAACAGTCTTCTAAAATTCTAGTCTCTATATTCTGATACGTATTGAAGATACATTAAACATCCCTGACGTACTTTACACACCTCATAGTCAGTGCAGCGCTCCTCAAAGTGTGGTCTTTGGACCCTGCAAGGGAGCCTGGGGGGTCAAAATTGCTTCCTCCAGCGCCACAACACCATTTGGCTCGCTAGCTCTCATTCGCTCATGAGTGCAGAGCGGAGTTTCCAGAGGCCACACGACCTGTGACGGTACAGCAGACTGACTGCAGAAGCAGACAAGAGAATGCAGCCGTCTTCTAAGCCTCACCTTAAAGAGATGAGCAAAAAACTCACACGGCACCACTCTTCTCACTGACCATGCTTTGCTTTATGAAAGTTACTTTTCATTAAAAAATGTTACCTATGTTACTACATCATTGGTTTAGCATTGTACTTTCAAAACAAATAATTATTTAATTTCTTAGTTTAAAAAACTATACAGTACAGAACCACCCAGAGCCTGGGCCCTAGACTAGGCTTCGCCCTGTGAGGCCCCCGGGGGGACCTGCTTTCAGATCAGCTCCTAGAACTGGAATTTCTGAGTCAAATACTTTGAGGCTTTGGATACGTACTGCTGAACCTCCTTCTTTCTCATTATTCATTCCTACCAACTTTTCTCAGGTGAATTTAAAATTTCAGCTTGGGGCAGCACAGAGTAGGAGAGGAAGACGGCGGAGCAGAAAGACCCTGAGCTCACCTCCCCTCGCACGAGCACATCAAAATCAGAACTATCTGCAGAGCAGCCATCAGTGAAGGGGCTGCAACCCACCAGAAAAAAAATCTGCAACTAAAGACATAAAGAAGGCATCACAACAAGATGGGTAGGAAGGGAGAAATCGTGATATAACCAAATCCCATACCACCCTGGGTGGGCGACCCCCAAACTAGAGGAAAATTACAAGGCGGATGCGAGCTTCGAGCCCCATATAGGCTTCCCCAGCTCGGGGGCCCAGCACAAGGAAGACGAGCCCTCAGACCGTTTGGCTTTAAAGGCCAGCAGGCCGTTCCTGCGGGAGCCCCTCATGGCTGGGGGAGACAGAGACTCCACTCTTACAGGGCGCACACAAAACCTCACGCCCGCCAGGACCCAGGGCAAAAGCAGTAACCTGATAGAAGCGTGGGTCAGATCTACCTGCTGGTCCTGGAGAGTGTCTCCTGGAGATGTGGGAGACTGGCCATGGCTCGCCCTGGGGGCACAGACACTGGTGGCAGACATACTGGGGAACATTCAACCCCAGGAGCACTCCTGGCAGCTGACATAGTGGATCATTAGCGCCAAGATCTGGCACCAACCAACAGCCTCCAGTAGGCTCCAGTACCGGGACACCTCATGCAAAACAACTCCCCAGGCGGGAATACAGACCCACCCATCGGCAGACAGGCTGCCTTGGACTTCTAAGGCCCACAGCTGCCTCTAGACACGCCCCTAGGCATGGCCCTGCCCACTTGAGGGCAGAGACCCAGTTCCACCTACCAGAGGGCAGTACCAGCCCTCCCGCCAGGAAGCCTGCTCAAGCCTCTAGAACAGTGTCACGCCCCAGGGGGCAGACACCAGAAGCAAGAAAACTACAATCCCGCAACACAGGCCAGACCCTGCCCTGGGGCCAGCTGGGCTATGGCCCTGCCCACTAGCAAGACAGCGCAATCTTCAAGACACCCCGGCCCCCAAACGAACCATGTCAGGAACCAGACCCCTGCCCACAACCAACAATGTGAAATGAGTTCCAGGATCCCTGGGCCCTGCAGCCGGAATCCAGCAACCAGCTCTGCCTGCCAGTAGTGCAACACTAAGCCCAGGACGTGGCTTCAGCTGCCAGTGGGCAGGCAACAGCCTCAGATTCCTCAGGACACTGACTCTGCCCACCCGTGCACCATCACTAGCCCCAGGACCCCCAGGGTTCTGCAGCCAGCCACCATGCACACGGGCCCTGCTAAACAGCAGCCAGCACCATCCACACGAAGGCGGGGCCCGCAACCAACCAGACGAGGGCCAACCAAGCCTACCCAGACAACCTGTAGAGTCAGCCTGCCGCAACAGAAGGACACATGCAGCCCCCTTAGGGGAAGCCCTAGAGCATGTATCTTGGGTGGTGAGAGGGGAGTGCACTGCTGGATGCACAGGACGTCTCCTACAGAGGGCCACGTCTCCAAGGTCGAGAAGTGTAACTAACCTGCCACATGCACAAAAATACAAATAGTAACACAGACAAAATGAGGCAGCAGGGGACTATGTTCCAGACAAAGGAACAGGATAAAACCCAAGAAGAAAAACTGAGTGAAGCAGAGATAGGCAATCTATCTGAGAAGTTCAGAGTAATGATTGCAAAGATGATCAAAGAACTCAGGAAAAGAATGGATGCACAGAGCGAGAAGTTTTACATCTTTAACAAAGAGTCAGAAAATATAAACACAACCAAACAGAGACGAAGAATAATGCCAATGAAAACTACACTAGAAGGAATACATAGTGGACTAAATAACACAAAAGAATGGATCAGGGAGCTGGAAGACAGAGTAGTGGAAATCACTACCTCAGAACAAAGAATAAAAAGAGATGAGGACAGTTTAAGAGACCTCTGGGATGGCATCACACTACTACTTGCATTATAGGGGTCCCAGAAGTAGACGACAGACAGGAAAGGGCCTGAAAAAACATTCAAAGAGATAATAGCTGAAAACTTCCCTAAACCTGGGAAAGGAAACAGGTACCCAAGTCCAGGAAGCGCAAAGAGTCCTCACAGGATTAACCCAAAGGAGAACACACCAAGACACGTAATCGAAACCGCAAAAATTAGAAATAAAGAGAGAATACTAAAAGCAGCAAGGGGAAAGCAACCAGTAACATGCAAGGGACTCCCGCAAGGCTATCAGCTGACTTCTCAGCAGAAACTCTGCAGGCCCGAAGGGAGTGGCACAACAGACTGAAAGTGATGAAGGGGTAAAACCTGTACCCGAGAACACTCCCACAGCACGGCGCTCATTCAAATTTCATGGAAAATCAAAAGCCTCACGCACAAGCAAAAGCGAAAAGAATTCAGCACCATGAAGCCAGCTTTACAGCAATGTTAAAGGAACTTCTGTAGGCAAAAGAGAAAAGGCCACAACTATAAACAAGAAAATTACAAAATGAAACAGCTCACCGGTAAAGGCAGGCACATAGTAAAGGCAGGTAAACATCCACACAAAAAGACGCAGGGTGGTTAAAACACAGGTGTAGTAACATCACCTGTATCCACAATAAGCAGTTAAGGGATACACAGAACAATTAGATGTAAAACAATAATCGCAGCTGGCTCCTTCTCAGCTGGATCTTCTGCTGTTCACACTCCTCCTCCTGCTGCTCACACTCCTCCTCCTGCTCCCCACCTGTGCCCCTTGTCAGCCCACCACAGTATGGTGTCAAATAAAATATAAAGGCAGTAATCATCAGGGGAGGAGAGTATACATGTAGGGTACTTAAAATACATTTGAAATTAAGAGATCAGCAACTTAAAACAATCATGTACATGGAGAGACTGCTAAGCAAAGCCTCACGGTAATTGCGAACCACAAATCTACAATAGATATACACACACACAAAAATCCAAAATAACACTAAAGATAGTTATGAAATCACAAGACGACAAAAGAATAAAGGAGGGGAAAAAGACCTATAAAAATATCCAAAACAATTCACAAAATGGCAGTAAGAACAGACACATCAATAATCACCTTAAATGTAAACAAGCTACATCACCAATCAAAGTACACAGACCAGCTGAATGGATACAAAACTAAGACCTGTACATACACTGCCTGCAGGAGATTCACTTCACGTCTAGAGACACGCACAGACTGAAAGAGGTGATGGAAAAAGGTATATTCCACGCAAATGGAAATCAAAAGAAAGCTGGAGTAGCAATACCTACATCAGACAAAACAGACTTTAAAATGCTGTTCCAAAAGACAAAGGACACTACATAATGATCAAGGGATCAATCCAAGAAGATAGAACAATTGTAAATAAATATGCACCTAACACAGGACACCTCAATATATAAGACAAATATTAACAAACATTAAAAGGGGAAATTGACAGTAAAACAGCAGCTTTAACAGCCCACTTACATCAATGGGCAGATCATCCAGATAGAAAATCAACAAGGAAACACAGCCCTTAAATAACACATTAGACCAGTAGACTTAATTGATATTTACAGAGCATTCCATCAGAGAGCAGCAGAATACCTACTCTTCTCAAGTGCACGTGCAACATTCTCCAGGATATACCACATACTAGTAGAGGCTACAAAATGAGCCTCTGTAAATTTAAGAAAATTGAAATCATATCAAACATCTTTTTGGACCACAGCGCTATAAGACTAGAAATCAATTACAAGAAAAAAAAAGGCAGAAAACACAAATATGTGGAGGTTACACAATATGCTACTTAACAGTCAAGGATCACTGAAGAAATCAGAGGAAATCAAAAAACACCTAGAGACAAATAAAAAAGAAACCATGGTGATCCAGACCTGTGAGGTGCAGGAAAAGCAGTTCCAAGAGGGAAGTTTGTAGTGATACAAGCTTACTTCAGTAAACAAACAAATAGAATCTCAAGTAAACCACCTAACCTTACACCTAAAGCAAAAAGAACAAACAAAACTCCAAGTCAGCAAAAGAAAGAAATCATAAAGATCAGAATAAATGAAATGGAGACTAAAAATCCAATAGAAAAATAGAAAAAATTCTCTGAAAGCTACAATCCCAAGACTGCACCGGGAAGAAATAGAAAATATAAATAGACCAATCACCAGCACTGAAACTGAATCAGTAATTTAAGACCTCCCAACAAACAGAAGTCCAGGACCAGACGGCTTCCCAAGGGAACTCTACCAAACATGCGGGGAAGAGTTAACACCTATTCTTCTGAAACTATTTCCAAAAATGCAGAGGAAGGAACACTTCTGAACTCATTCTATGAGCCACCATCACCTGATACCAAAACCAGGCAGGGACATCACACACACACACACACACACACACACACACACATTACAGGCCAGTATCACTGAACGTAGATGCAACAATCCTCAACAAAATACAAGCAAACCAACTCCAACAATGCAGGAATTACCCCAGGAATGCAAGGATTTTCCAATATCCACAAATCACTCTATGTGAATTCACAAATTGAAGACTAAAAGCCATATTATCATCTCAATAGATGCAGAAGAAGTTTTTGATAAAATTCAACATCCATTTATGATAAAAACTCAGCAGACAGTGGGCACAGAGGGAACATAACTCAACATAACAAAGGCCGTATATGACAAACCCTCAGCTAACATCATACTTAGTAGCAAAAAGCTGAAAGCACTCCCCCTAAGATCAGAAACAATCCTGGGAGGCCCACTCTCACTCTTCTTTAAAGCAGTTTTGGACATCCTAGCCACAGCAATCAGAGAATAGAAACAAATGAAAAGAATCCAAATAGGGAAGAAAGAATCAAAACCACCTGTTTGCAGATGACGATACTATACACAGAAAATCCTAAAGATGCCAACAGAAAACTACTAGAGCTCATCAGTGAATTCTGTAAAGTTGGAGGATACAAAATCAACATACAGAAGTCTGCTACATTTCTACACACTAACAACAAATATCAGAAAAAGAAATTGAGGAAACAATCCCATTTACCATCACATCAAAAAAGAATACAACACCTAGGAATAAGCCTGCCTCAGGAGGTAAAAGACCTGCACTCCAAAGCCTGTAAGATGTGATGAAAGAAACTGAAGATGACACAGGTAGGAAGATACACCATGTCCTTGGATTGGAAGAATTAATATTGTTAAAATGACCATAAAATTCAAGGCATTCTACAAATTCAATACAATTCCTATCAAATTACCAATGATCATTTTTCACCGAACTACAACAAAAATTTTTATATCCAAATAAATTTTGGATATATATATATATCTCCAAATAAATATATATCCAAATATATCCAAAATTTATTTGGATATAGAGTACCCACAACAATCTTGGGAAAGAACAGAGCTGCAGGAATCATACTTCGTGACTTCAGATTATACAACCAAGCTACAGTAATCAAAACAGTATGGAACTGTTACAAAAATGGACACACAGATCAATGGAACAGGACAGAAAGCCCCAAAATAAACTCATGCACTTCTGGTCAATCAGTCTATGACAAAGGGGGCAAGCATGTACAATAGAGAAAACCATCTCTTTGATAAGTGGTGCTGGGAAAACTCGGCAGCTACGTGTAAAAAAATGAAATTAGAACATTTTCTCAAACCATATTCAAAAATAAACACAAACTTGATTAAAGACCTAAATGTAAGACTGGATACTATTGAACTCCTAGAGGAAAAAAATAGGCAGAACAATCTTTGACATAAATTGCAACAATATTTTTTGGACCCGTCTCCTAGAGTAATGAAAACAAAAGCAAAAAAAACCCAACCAACCAAACAAAAAGGATTCAATTAAACTTAAAATCTTTTGCACAGCAATGGAAACCACAGCAAAATTAAAACATTACCTACAGAATGGTAGAATATACATACAGATGATGCAACTGACAAGGCATTAATATCCAAAATACACAAACAGCTCATACAGCTCAATATCAATAAAACAACCCAATTGAAAAACAGGCATTAGATGTAAACAGACATTTCCCCAAAGAAGATATCCAAATGGACAACAGGCACATGAAAAGATGCTCGTTTAGTGATGTGCTAATTAGAGAAATGCAAATCAAAACCAGAATGATGTATCATCTCACAATGGCCAAAATGGCCATTATCAAAGAGTCTACAAATAAATGCTGGAGAGGGTGTGGAGAAAAACGGAACTCTCTTACAGTATTGGTGGGAATGTAGTTTGGTGCAGCCACTATGGAAAACAGTATGGAGATTTCTCAAAAAACTAAACATAGATTTATCATGTGATCCAGCAATCCCACTCCTGGGCATATATCAGGAGGGAACTCTAATTCAAAAAGACACATGCACACCAATGTTCACAGCAGCACTATTTACAACAGCCAAGACATGGAAACAGCCTAAAGGTCCATCGACAGGTGACTGGTTAAAGAAAGTTGTGGCAATACACACACACACACACACACACACAGAGGACTACTACTCAGCTATAAAAAAGAGTAAATAATGCCATTTGCAGCAACATGGGTGGACCTGGAGACTGTCATACTAACTGAAGTAAGACAGAAAGAGAAATAAAAATACCATATGATAGTATCACTTATCTGTGCAATTTAAAGAAAAAAAAACCAAATGAACTTATTTACAAAACAGAAACAGACTCATATACATAGAAAACAAACTATGGTTACCAGGGAGAAAGGGAGTGGGAAGGGATAAATTGGGAGTTTGAGATTTTTCACATACTAACTACTATATATAAATAGATAAGCAACAAGTTCATGCTGTATGGGAACTATACTCAATATCTGATAGTAACCTACAGTGAAAAAGAGTATGAAAAGGAATATGTGTATGTATATGTACGATGAACCATGCTGTACACTGTATACAACATTGTAAAGTGACTATATTTCAATAAAAAGCAAACAAAAAACACGGTAAGCTCATCACCTGTTTTTTTGTTGCTCTGTACTCTGGTTGTCATCAACTATTTATATTTTATAGTTTCCTGACAGCTCCTCTGGGCTTCATACACAGATTTTATAGTTGCATTTAAAGGAAAATACAGGGCAGAGTATGCTTACTTCATCTTACCCAGAACCAGAAACTTCCCTTCAGATTTTGAGGCTGGGTGTTAGTTCAGCCTTGTTGAACAGGATGTATAGGCTAGAAAGAGCAGGCATATAAGTTTGCTTGGTATTTTTTAAAATTATATTTTGCTCCATGTGAAGCAGGGATGTGAATGTGGAACCATTATTTGTTACATGCTCTGAGCTCCTTTTATTCGTCTATGTGCTTCAGTAAATAACAGAATGAATCAGGCAATGACATGTATCCAGATCACAGTCATTGAGAGTTGGACTGGGAGGTAAAAATTAGGGTTATCGATTGATAATATGACTGTGTCCCTATGAGACTTCTATTTTAGTACCAGTAGATGGAGTCAGTTCTCCTTAACAGGATGGATAGATTTGCTCAGGCAACATCAACAGCTAGACTGTTCTCCACAGTGGCTCTCCTTTACCAGTTCTAGATCTTCAGAGACTTTGAGAGATTATGGAATCCAACACTTTTTGAATGAGGTAGAGGTACAGGAAGGTTGAGAGATGCCAAGTTCACACAGCTCATTCCTGTTAGAGTGAGGAGCAGAAACAAGACTCCTGGCTGTCTGGTGTTGCTTTTTCCCATCATAAAGACATTCTTTACTCTGACTGTCCCATGATACTGCTGGTTCAGTGGATCAAAGAGATAACAGCTCATGTGAGTCCTACCATTGAGAGAGTCTGGACCTTGTGTGGACTTTCTCCTAGCTTTTGAAAAGCAGTATGTGGAGATTCTGTCTCATCCTTCATTCTTTTGGGTGAGAAAAGGACTTTTTCAGTGGAGTATTTCTTTGAATTTCCAAGCCACGGATTTTTGAGCAAAGACTATTCGCAGAATTTTCTAAAAAGTGGATGTAACAATCTGACCAAGTTTTTCCTTATTGTTAACACAAGTCATAGGAGTGATTTTTTTTTCATTACCATACTGCACTTTCTCTGATAATATTTCTCTGAAATAATTTTTTCAAATTTTTTGGACATTTTCCCTTACCTGGTAATTTAAGAATTCTATTCATTTATTCTCATCAAGCAAGACTGAGATTTGGTTTAAATAAATGATACTACATTCTCCAAAGGAATTTGTGAATGAGGGGGCTGGAAATAGAAGACCTATCTGATCCTTAGATATAATGAAGTTCTGAATCCCAAAGGAAGTTGGAACCAGAGATTAAAAGATGGGAACTGAATATAATAGGAAACCTAATTTGTCCATAGTCAAAGGGCTTATGAATGGTAGAGTGTGAATTGAATCCAAATCTACAGAGATGTAAAGTCTGGTTCTTTTCTGTTCTACCACTGGATGAAGATATACTGAGTTCTGTTGATTAGGGAGTGAAAAAATAGCTTACAATACTGCTTAACACAGAAAAAATGTTGCACAACTGTTAGTTAAATACATAACAGAAATGCTGCATTGTTTGCTTGTGAAAGGCAGAAAATTAAGTTTGTTTATATTGCTTGGTAATTAATATTTTTTCTTATTACAAGAACCACCTTCTATTTCCTATTCAATGACCCTCTCTGGTCAATTTCTTTTACCTTCCTCAAGACCCAAATAAAAATCTGTCTCCTCTCACCATTGTTCTATTCAGAATATGATTGTATTGTCTTTATTATTTCGCAGCATGGACCAAGCTTATAGAACATAATTTGCTTATTTTGGAAATCTTCTTTGGAATTGGTCCCAAGGATTAGGTAATTGTGTGTGCGAATATTCAAGACAGCAACTCTCCCTCATGAATTTTCGTATGCCAAGCACTGAACGAATTGTTGACTATTGGGTCAGGGTTAAGGCTTGCTAATTTAAAGAGTGTACTTTTTTATTCCCCCTGTAAATGCAATGTAGCATTCTTAAATACAAGAGAATTCAAATTTAAATACAATGGAAATGTTAGTCCAATTATTTTGTGACTCCAGGTAAGTAAGTGTTCGATCAGCCTTTTGTAATTAACCAATTAATGCTTAGGAAGGATTATTTCTTCTCTCATCTCTAAATTTGAATCATTTTAGTGATTGGTCTGAAGTGAAATAATTGCTTATACTATTTCCCTTTTTCTACATTCTTCACAAAAATATCTCTTGAGACCCGTTTCCCTATAAGACATTTCTTTCATCTCTAGGGAATAGGAGGCGCCCTAAGGACTCAGGCAATTCAACAGCATAAACAAATTAAGCCTTACCAGGAAATCTACAGGGGCTTGGGCTTAATCATAGTTTCCTAACAACGCGAAACATTTAAAAATTCCTTCCAATGTAATATGTGACAGGAACACTGGGATGGGGTTGGGGATTAATATCAAAGACTCCCTTTTCTAGGGAGCAAGTAGAGGAAAGGTATTTCCTGGAGTGTCAGCATTTCATCCCCCTATTTCAGTGAGTGTGATGAGCTCACAGCCCCTTGTACTGAGTTTGTTGGACCCCTAAATACTTCCTTCTTCCCCTGGGTTGGTGTTTCAGAGGAAGTTAATTTTTTTTCTCCCCTCATTTTTAGGCTATACCTGGAAAGTAATGTAAAATCAAGTGCCAGTATCGACTTGGTCATAGTTTGACTATTTTCATTTTTGTTCCCTAGACATTTGCTATTTTAACTTTAAAATTAGGCTTCCCAGTTAACAGGTAATCAATTTTTTTTCAGGAAGCCTTAACCTCAATGTCCTTGTTCCCCAAAGTTACCCTCCCAAGCTTCTCCAAATTCATTAACTTCAGGATAAGCAGATGGAGGCAATCTCTTAAATTAAACTAAATGCTGCTATGAAAATAATCTGTATATGTTATATTGCTATTAGCACAAATTGAATCCATTAATTTCATTTATATAGCAATTATTCAAAGACCTATGCTTTGTACAATGTACAAAGTATGACCGAATCCTAACTTAAATGATTTTGCAGTTTGTTTTTCCTAAGAGGAGTATAGATCAAAGCATTTCCTTGATCAGTGCAATAGCTTACATTTCTTTTGGCCACCTCTAATTAGAGGACAACTTAATCAAGATGTCTAGGTGTTTCTTCTTGACTTTTGCTTTGTTTTTGTACCTGTGGACAAACCCATCTACCTTCTACACTCCTCTAATTTCCACTCATTATACCTCCAGATTTCTCCTTCTAAAACTGGAACCAGCACATTGTTAAATGTAGAAAAGAAAGATAAATGGCTGGCTGTTCTTGGTCTGCCAACATAATAGGATAAACAACAGGTCAGCTACTGGCTTTTGTGACCCGTTAACTTAGCTGAGGCTTTTCTTCAAGATCTTGGTGAAGAAAAAGGCAACCTCTGGGCTGTGGGCCTTGAGCATGTGCCATACCTCGGTAATTGTTTGTCTTTTTGGAGAAATGCCCTGGCTCCCCATGTCTATCACTTGTCCCCTTAGTACAAGGGGATGACTCTGGGAAGGGAACTTCATCAATCTGGGGACAATCTCTCAACCCAGACCTACCCATTATCTCTTCTGAGAATTTGACGCAGGTCAGTATAAATGGATGATATTGCTGCGGTGATGACGAATTGTTTCCTAAAAAGACTTGTGGACAGATGTACGTCATTTGAGACCATGGGCTCCCAAAACAGTGTCCCAGAATACCGATGCTTTTGTAAGTTTTAGCATAATCTAATGAATCTTATCTTTTAAAAATTATTTCATTACTTTTTCCCAACATATTTTCTGACTTTCATCAAAATATTTGCGTATTTTAAAATACAAGTATTTCAGGGAATGCTCTTTAAAACCCTGTGATATAATTGTTAAAGCTCCCTTATAAGATGAAATCAATTCTCATGTTTATACACAGGTCTTGGGGTGTGTGGGTCTATGTTTCAGATCCTATGACAAAGGGCATCAATTCCTCTTGCAGTCTTACAGATCTAACTAATAAGCCATCACTATAATGGATAATCAGGGAGGTCTATTGTTAGGCAAAAGTATTTTTCAAGTGTGTAATAAACTTTCTAGATTTCTACACATTTTTCTCAATATTTAGTAGTCTCTGTGAGAACATGAATTCAAAAAAAAGCTTGAGTGTTTTGAACAACCAGTGCAAACTAATATAGTATTCACATTAATATAGTATTCAGAGAGCCCTGACAAAGAGCAAACCTGGTTATTATTAACCCTGTTCTGTGGTGGAGGAAATGTGGGTACAAAGAACTAAAATTCATTCAAGGAACCATCCTCAGGCAGATGTGATCGCTAAGATACGGTAACTTGCCTTGGGTGACTTAGACTCTCAGTTCCATTTCCAGTGCCCAATTTATTACAACAAATGTCGGACAATTCTGGGGCTCCTCAGGCTGCCATGACTGGCTTCCTTGGGAAGCATCTGTCATCTGGGAAATGTGCAGATTATCTTTCTTCCAAATTTGGTCCATTTCCTGAGCTCACAAAGGTCTTTTTCCCTCATTTAGTTCTCCTACCCCATTTTACTTTCCTTTTTTTCCCAGCTTTATTGAGAAATCACTGGCTTGCATCACTGTAAAAGTTGAAGGTATACAGCAGGATGGTTTGATTTATAGAGATCGTGAAATCATCACCACAAAAAGTTCAGCTAACATCCATCTTCTCGTATAGATACAATTAAAATAAAAGAAAGAAGAAGAGAAAAAAGGAAAAAAAATCTTTGTGTTGAGAACCCTTAGGATTTATCCTCTTAACCACTTTCCTATACGTCATAGAGCAGTGTTAGCTGTAGTCATCATGTTGAAAATTACATCCCTAATACTTACCTATTTTGTAACTTTAAGTTTGTAACTTTTGACCACATTCCTCCAATTTCCTCTCTCACTGCTCTCCACTTCTGATGACCACAAGTCTGATCTTTTTTTCTATGATCAATTTACTTTTATTATTTATTTATTTTTAAAAATTTAAATATATATTTATTGAAGTACAGTGAGTTTACAATGTTGTGTCAATTTTTGGTGTACAGCACAATGCTTCAGTCATATAGGAAGATACATATATTCATTTTCATATTCTTTTTCACCATAAGTTACAAGATATTGAATATAGTTCCCTGTGCTATAGAGTATAAACTAGTTGTTTATTTTATATGTAGTAGTTAGCATCTGCAAATCTCGAACTCCCAATTTATCCTTTTCCACCCCCTTACCCCCTGGTAACCTTAAGTTTGCTTTCTATGTTTGTGAGTCTGTTTTGTAGATTAGTTCATTTGTATCCTTTTTTTCCTTTTCTTTTCTTTCTTTTTTTTTTTTTAAGGTTTCACATATGAGTGATATCATATGGTATTTTTCTTTCTCTTTCTGGCTTACTTCACTTAGAATGATGATCTCCAGGTCCATTCATGCTGCTGCAAATGGCATTATATTTTATGGCTGAGTAGTATTCCATTATATAAATATACCACAACTTCTTTATTCAGTCATCTGTTGATGGACATTTAGGTTGCTTCCAAGTCTTGGCTATTGTCAACAGTGCTGCTGTGAACACTGGGGCACATGTATCTTTTTCAATTAGAGCTCCCTCTGGATATATGCTCAGGAGTGGGATTGCTGAATCATATGATAAGTCTATTGAGTATTTTTGGCTTCTTTGTTAATTATTAGTTGACCTTATATGCTTGGGGTTGTTTCTAGGCTTGGGATTCTGTTCCATTAGTCTTTTTGTCTGTTTTTAAGCCAGTACCACACTGCTTTGATGACTACAGCTTTATTGCATAGCTTGAAATCAGAAAGTGTGATAGCTCCTGCTTTGTTATTTTTTTCTCAGAATTTCTTTGGCATTTGGGTTCTTTTGTGATTTCATTTAAATTTTAGGAGCTTTTTTTTTCTTAACTTCTGTAAAAAAAATGCCATTGGAATCTTGGTGGTGATTGTACTGAATCTATACATGACTTTTTGTAGTATTGATGTTTTAACAATATTAACCCTTCCAGTCCATGCACACAAGATACTTTTCCATTTATTTGTTTTCTTCTGTTTCTTTGACCAATTTCTTACCATTTTCAACATAAAGATCTTTTACCTCCTCAGTTAAATTTATTGCTAAGTACTTTATTGTTTTTGATGTTATGATAAATGGGATCATTTTTTAAACTTTTTTCAGAGTATAGAAATGCTACTGGTTTTTGTATGTTAATTTCCTATTCTGCAAATTTACTGAATTTATTGATAAGATCTATTGGGTTAGCCTATATAGTCAGGCTATGAAGTAGCTACCTTGAGTTTAGTGGCTGCATTATACAAAAAGAAAAAAAAAAGAAAGAAAAGAAAAGAAAAAGAAATGCTCAGAGGGTAAGCTCCTACAACCTGCGAGTGGCCTAACTTAGAATCTGGGGAACAGGGTCACACAAAAGGCAGAATCAGTTAGCCCAACTAGTCAGGTTAAGAGAATAAGAGCAAGCAAGATGGAGAAAGATTCACACATTTTATATATATATATGTGAAATAAATACATATTATATATTTATATATATACATGTCATGTATATATATGTGTGTGTCATCTGCAAATAGAGACAATTTTATTCCTTTTTTCCCCCCCAATTCTGAAACTTTTTCTTTCTTTTTCTTGTCTGACTGCTCTA
The DNA here is from genome assembly GCF_048564905.1 of Vicugna pacos. Taxonomy (NCBI): domain Eukaryota; kingdom Metazoa; phylum Chordata; class Mammalia; order Artiodactyla; family Camelidae; genus Vicugna; species Vicugna pacos. The sequence continues at coordinate 690,562 of NC_133011.1, forward strand.
GCTAGGACTTTCAATACTATATTGAATAGAAGTGGCAAGAGTGGGCACCCCGGTCTTCTTACTGATCTTAGAAGAAAATCTTTCACCACTGAGTATAATGTTAGCTGAGGGCTTTTCATATATGGGGTTTATCATGTTGAGATATGTTCCTTCTATGCCAAATTTGTTAGCAGTTTTTATCATGAATAGATGTTAAATGTTAACAACTTTTCTGTATCTATTGAGATAACCATATGATATATTTCTTTCATGATATTAATGTGATGTACCACTTTAATTGATTTGCATATGTTGAATCATCCTTCCATCCCAGGGATAAGTCACACTGGATCTTGGTGAATGACCCATTTAATGTGCTGCTGAATTTGGTTTACTAGTATTTTTGTTGAAAGTGTGTGTGTGTGTTCATTAGAAATGTTGACCTGCAGTCTTCTTCTCTCGTAGTGCTCTTCTCTGGTTTTGGTATAAGAATAATGCTAATAAATTAATGAGTTGGGAGTGTTCCCTCCTCTTAGATACTCCCACCCCTTGTTCTACACCACCACCACTATTTAAAAATGCCACCATTTGACTGTCACAGGACAAGAATATGTGAACTATGAGCCAGAGATAAGCTAAGGGCCACAAGACAAGGCAGCCAGATAGAAACAGTAAATAATGAGGACATGTGAAGTGGGAAAAGTTCCTCTAAACCTTTGCCAAGGTAATTATATAAACGGAATCTTCCCCCTGGGTGAAGCTTGTGGCAGACACCCACTTGCACTGTAGCAGGTTTATAAATAACCCTAAAAATATTGATTGTTTATGAAAAAGAGTAAGAACAATATTAGGACTCAGTACCTTGCTGAGGTCATCTTAGGTCCAACAACTTTTTGTGTTCATGGACCTAATTTTCAGTTAACCCAGCAGTGATTAGACTCAGGAAGCATACTTATACTAACCAAATCTCCAGGCAGTTGGTTGATAAGACAATACTATTTATTAGCTGAGAAGTGAATGGGCCCCAAGGAGGGCTAAAATGTTGTCATTTAGGGTACAGCATTTATGCCATTAGATGGAAAGCAAGGATGGCAGAACAGGATGTTAGATGACCCAAGGTGCATTAGGTAAGTCTGCCACCTACGATGAGAACTGCCATGCCAATGAAGGGGGACTACTTCTTTTTTGCCTATTTCTAAAAATGCACATGGGGATTCTTAAGCTCCCACTCTCCCTTTTCTAAATTCCATACAAACAACTAGTGTGACCCTGTTGAGATCACAGATTTTGGCTTAGTATCTTTACAATACCAGGTGTTGGGGCTGGGACAGAACAGTTTAGTAAATACATAGAATAAATACTGAATGACTTAATAAATGATTCCTTGTGCTAAAAGCATAGAACTTAAATGTTCTCACCAAAAGAAAAAAGATAAATACATTAGGCGATAGGTGTTATAACTAACTATATGGAGGGAATTTTTTCATTATATACCTATATACTTACCATGATGTATACTTTAAATATCTTATAGTTCTGTATGTCAATTATTCCCCAATAAAGCTGAAATTATTTACACACATATGTAATAAAACAAATTTGGAAGAAGAAAGTAGGGAAAAAGGTATATACATGAGGTTGGTAACTATTATTGTCTGCGAGTGGATGGGATTATGGAATTTATATTCTTTAATTGTCTTTGCTATCTTGTTTTTCTGTAACAAACATGCACATGTTCTTATGATAAGGATGGTTAAATAATTAACAAACTAACTGAATAAAAAGCCCTTGTCTTCGGGGCATCCCTCTTGAGCCAAAAATAAGAAAGAAAAATAAAATGGCTGTTCCTTTATGTGTGGTGATTACAAATCACACGTTAAGTTTCATTACAAAGTGGTTTTTTTTTTAATGTAGTTAAAGATTCTCGTACTGGAAAAAAATTGCTTGTGTCCATGTTACAACTTCTGAGCTTGCAGTTGGTGCTGACCCAGCTTAGCTCTAGGTATGTATTTTCACTATGATCTGTAGATATGCTACACTCATAACATACTATTTTAAGCTGTTGCACTACAATTTTCAAGTTCACATATGAAAACTCTGGTTCTAATTGTTCTTTGCATGTCGCTTCATATCCAGCAATAACTCTTTTCTGAGTCTATAACCCCTTCTGATTGGACCACAATTGGACATGCCCTGCATGTGGACAGAACAACTGAGGGAAACCACAGGGATGCATTTACAGACACTCCATTTATATCATATGCTAGTTTTTCCAGCAGCTGGGTGTTTGTGAACCCGATATATGCTGATGATAGGAAATTACATCCATACAGCTAAGGTTTAATTGTTGATATCGAGGAAATACATTTTTTTTCCTGTTAATATTTGAGTCCTAAGCAAGTTCTATGTTCTCAGGCCAAGTACCTGATTGGTATCTATTTGATAATGTAAACTCTCAGTGAAATGCAGGTCAGAAAACAAACCTACTGCAAAAATAACCCTGCAGAATGATCCTGATTATTCCTTTTAATTGATCTCTCTGCATGGTATTGTGTTGAGCTGCAATGCACATACACACAAAAAAATCCCTCACTTTTCTGCTCATTTTGTGAATGCACCTGGCAGGGAAAAAAAATCCTTTTACCTTTGCACAAACAAAGCTCCTTTTGGTCTCTTGGGTAATGTCTTTGTCATCACGGTTGGACCAAATCACGAACAATTAAGCGGCAAGTGAATTTGGAGTTCTCTTGTCTCAACCCTCCACCCTCCCTTGCTTCCTTGATAATGTATCAGTTTTGTGACTATCCTTTAAATGGATACTGTGAGTCCCATCTATACTTGTAGCTCACAGACAGTGCAGGGTCTGGCACATAGTAAGTCACAAATACATTTTTCACTTGAAGTTATAGTAATGGATATTTGAGAGCTGACCATATTCACTGAAGCTATTGCTCCATAAATTTAAGGAGGAATGTGTATCAGCAAAGAAATAGGCTCAATGTTAATGGAATCTGGCATGTTTGCTTTTTTTTTTAAAGTATGTTTTCTTCCCTCCCAATTAATTTATGATTATATCAATAATTTTTAATTATTACTTTAAAGGATTATCTAGTTAACTTACTTGATCAGATTAGAGGCTACTGAAGCAAACGTTATAGCTTCCATTGCTTTATAGCCAAGTATCTTTACTTAACACCTTGCCCTGCAATTCCAGGCAATCAGCAGGCAACATGGCCCAGTGAAATAGTGTGGCTGGTAAAATAAAAAGCATTCTCACTGTTGGGATAAAACAAGGTGCACCCTTTCTGTATGAATAATAGGACACATGTTAATATCTCTAAATAAGTATATCAAGCTGAGGGTGATGGAGAGAAGCAATGAAAGCTCTGGAGATTTCATTTTGCTTGGATTCTCTGACCGGCCAAAACTGGAGATGGTCCTGTTTTTTGTCAACATGCTTTTTTACTTTCTGGCTGTCACAGGCAACTCCACCATCATCTTTCTCTCCCTGCTGGATGCTCGACTGCATACACCTATGTATTTCTTCCTCAGCAACCTGTCTCTCCTGGATCTCTGCTACACGACCAGCAGCATTCCCCAGATGGTGGTCAACCTCTGGGGTCCACACAAAACCATCACCTACGTAGGTTGTGTCATCCAACTCTTTGCCTTCCTGTCTGTGGGGGGCATTGAGTGCATTCTTCTCTCCGTCATGGCCTGTGACCGCTTTGTGGCTGTCTGCAAGCCGCTTCACTACCTGACCATCATGCACCCACAGCTGTGATTGCAGCTGGCAGCCTTTGCCTGGCTCAGCGGGATTGCTAACTCCATCCTGATGTCCCCACTGACAATGTCCCTGGGACGGTGTGGTCACCATTGCATCAACCACTTTGTGTGTGAGATGCCGGCTATCATCCACATCTCCTGCGTCGACACCGGCCATGTTGAAGGCCTGGCTTTCTTCCTGGCCATTTCCATTGTGCTTGTGCCTCTCACCATGATACTTGTCTCCTACGGTTTTATTCCAAGTGCAGTTCTACGGATCCAGTCTGCGGCCGGGAGGCAAAAGGCCTTCAACACCTGCTTCTCCCACCTGGTGGTGGTGTCCCTTTTCTACAGCACCATCATCTACATGTATATGCAGCCCGGGAACGTGGCAAGCCAGGACCAGGGCAAGTTTCTCACCCTTTTCTACTGCCTAGTGACCCCCACTCTGAATCCCTTCATCTATACACTGAGAAACAAAGACGTGAAGGGGGCCATGAGGAAGGTTCTTGGGAAAGACCGCATGCAGCCTGTTGGATGCTGGAGGGCACTGATGTAGGCAGTCAGTACTCATCCTGAGGTTCTTATCATCCATGGAAATTGCTCCGTTTCCAGGCAGTAACAATGCACAATGGCATGTAAAATGCTGAGATGTTATAAAACGGTCTTCTCTCCTTCAGGGATCTGACTCAGTAATTTGTATCTTTGCTTGCAAGTGCACACACCCTCTGTGTTCTTCAAAGTGGCAGAGTTAATCACAAAAGATAATGTGCTGGTGGAGAGATGCAGCTTCCTCTTTGCTCAGTGGGTTTTTTACAGGGAGATAATTATTTCTTTGCAGATAACGCACTCTGATTCCAGAGATTTGCAACATTTGTAACATCAATTTCAGGTCAGATACACAGGAAAGGAAGCATCATGGCAGAACAGTGTGTGTGTTGAGGGTGGGTTGGGGGGGTATAACCAGTATTTTGGGGGCACATTTATTCCATTCCTTCTTCCCTTTAGTTCTGAATTTTCCAGACCCTGCCACAGAGATGATTTTCTTACTTCTTCAGGCCGTTTCCTGCCTTCTGTCTTACGCAAATAATTTGTAGTGACTTCAGTCAGAACAATGTTCTTCTGTGTGTGTGTGTGAGTGTGTATGTGTGTCAAATGTGTTCCTCAGAGTGAACCATGGACACAAAGGTTTGAAGGTCACTGTCTTAAAGAGTCTCTATTGGAAAAGCTCCCAAGTAGGCAGTATGCCCGCACAGAGGGAAAACTAGGGATATAATTTTTAATAATTCAGTAACAGAGGGTCATAGGAGAATAGTGGTGTGGTGGCACATGGACAGGAAGAGTGTGGGAAACAAGGGAACCACAACTGCTTACTATGGGAGAGTTTTCCAGGATACGTGATGATGGCAATGATGATGACAAGGCTGAAAATGAAGCTAATTGTGATGAAAATAGAATTGTATTTTATCAACTCATATATTTTTGCCTTTAGATATTCTGAAGTAGCTATGATTCAAGATTTAGTGGAAAGTCATAGCTTACTTCACATTACCTTTTTTCTTAAAATTTACAATAGAAGCGGAAAATAAGATTCTTTGATTAAGGTTTTTTTTTAAATAATAAAATTAATAAAGTGTCAACTGTTTCCTGGAACTAGTCAGTCTCCATGATGGTCAACTTTAGGTGTCAACTTGGCTAGGTCACAGTACCTAGATATTTGGCAAAACAGCAGTCTGGATGTTGCTATAAAGGTATTTGTAGATGAGATTAACATTTAAATCAATATGAGAGGTGATTAGGTATTCTTACTGACCCTGGCTGATTAACGAGGGAAAGTAAAATGCCAGCCTGATGAAAGGCAGGACACTCCTCTTCTCCCACAGCTGGCTTCTTATTTATAGGAAGCAGTTCAGCAATTTCTGTCCCACAACTGCTGCATTAGTTCTAAGGAAATACCCCAGTATCTCTTTCTTTGTTCTCTTCTCCCACCCCTGAAGTCTGTTTTAGGACTGAGCTCCATGGGAGAAAGTAGCCAATAGAGGACGGTTTGCACTACAGGAATGAAGGAAACAATGGCAGAGCCTTCCAATAAAAGATCCCACAGCCCAATAAGTGCCCAGAGCTGTCTCAACAGGCTACCTGGCTGATGGCTTCCACTCGACTGTTTCCTTTTCCTCTCTCTCTGAGCAATAAAAGCAGTTCTTTTTTCACTTTGTTCCTCTGCCTCTACTGAGAATTGTTTCTCATTTGGTGGACAAGGACCCACACATCTGGGGAGGTTTGCCACCCACTTGGTGGGCTTTTCAATTTGGGGTTCCTTTATCCGCTGACAAATAGACTGAGTAAAGCAGACTGCTCTCCATAAAGTGTATGGGCCTCATCCAGTAAGTTGAAAGTCTTAAGGGGAAGACTGAGGTCACCATAGGAAGAGGAAGAGGGAATTCTGCCACCAAACTGCCTTCAGACTCCAGCTGCAACTACGGGGTCCACCCTGATCCCAGCCCTGCCTCGGAATGCACACACTTGCTGTTAATGCCCGGTCAACCCAGCTGCACATCAGTATCGTGTTCAAAAGTCCCACAGAAACTGAGTTTACCAAGTACCAGCAGCATAAATCTGCCCACGCTGTCTGGGACATGGCTCAGATTTCAGCCCCACTTCCACTTGGGGGAAACCCACCAGGGATTGTGCCCTTTGAGAGCAGGCTGAGAGGGAGACTGCCATGGCGGGGTCCCATACCTCCCTCCGAGAGCATGCATGAATAATGGTGCTTTTACGGCAGGGCCGTGCCCTGTGAGCTTGCTGAGAAGGAGGCTGCTCTGGCGGGGTCCTCCCCCTGCTTCCACATATACCAAACCCGGCCTCCTTCACACACACTCCCGGCCTGGGTCCTCACCACACTCTAGCCTCATCTGACCGCCTTCACACAGCTAACTCCAGTTCTCTCCCTGGGTCCATCCTTTGAAGCCTGAGCTCCAGCACCCAGGCCCAGCATGCACCAGCAGGCTCGCGTCTTGGGCTGGGGACTGCACATATCCTCTGTGCCAGCGTCTTTCTGTTCTGTTTGCCATAAAGCAGCTGCTGTGTTTTCCTCCGAGCCTCTGAAGCTCCTATTCTGACCCAGCGGATCTCCCACTGGTGCGGGGGCTTCCCAGAGTGGGGGCACTTTTTCTCTTTCACTGCTTTCTCCCCAGGGCATAGGTCCTGTTCCAACTATTTTCTCTCTCTTTTTTTTTTTCCTACCTGGTTCCATGAAGATTTTTCTTGTGGTTTTATTTGTATAAGATCTTCTATCAGAGTTCAGACGGTATTCTATGAGAATTGTTCCACATGTATATGTATTTTTGATGTATCTGTGGGAGTTGAGGGCCTCATTCTTCCATTCCTGATGCCCCCTCCCCAACTTTCATTTTTAAGGCAGATTTGTGAAGTAAACTGAGCTGCATCCCAATCTGTTTTCCCCTCCAACTGCCAATATACAAGCAATAATTGTAAAAAAAAATGAAATTCTTGTATTATTTGCCTCAATAATGTACATTCTGGATGTTATCTTAAGAAAATAATTCAGTAGAAGAAAGAAACCTACACACATCACATAACATAGCAGAAAAATAAAATTTAAAAAAATCCTGAATGTGTATGCATATCAATTGCTGGAAACCAGTTCAAGATATGAGTGTATGAGTGTGAGTATTTTAATGTCATTTAATGGAAAAAACTCAAGAAAGAGCAGGGCACACTGAAACTAACTGCCTATATTAAAATATGAGCTTCCTTTCTTCCAAGATTTGATAATTTGTGCCTCAGTTTACTCATGTATAAAATGGGGATAATGATAGTACCTAAATAATAACTTTCTTGTGAAAATTAAATCAGTGAAATTATAATTCCAGAAATGTGGATGGCAATACTAAGCTCTCAATATATGGGTGTCCTATAATTCTATTTAATTCTGATACTGACTATCTGCATTTGGCATCAGAACCCACAGATATAAGAGGTAGGTCCTCCACAAGACCATTCTCAGTTCAGGAGGCAGTACCAAGCCCCAGGTTGCTACCCATACTTATGACCAACTGACTATAAATCAGGGGTTCCCAGTACCCCTTCTGCAGGTTCAGTTATTTGCTAAAATGACTCACATAGCTCAGGGAAACACTTAAGTCAACTGGTTTATCCGAAAGAGTATCAATGAATAGCCACATGAAGAGGTACATGAGATGAGGTCTGCAAAGCTCCTAAGCACAGGATCTTCTGTCTCTGCAGAGTCTGGGGTCCACTACTTTCTTGGCACATGGATTCTTTCACCAACCTGCAGCTCTCCAAACCCTGTCCATTGCATGGGGGTGACTGATTAAACCACTGCCCACAGGTGACTTAATTTCCAGCCACTCTCCCCTCTGCAAAGGTTGAGGGTGGGGCTGAAAATTCCAACCTTCTAATCACATGGTTGGTTTCTCTGGTATCCAGACCCCATCTGAAGCTATCTAAAGGACCCTACTTTGAGTCACCTCATTGGCATAAACTCAGGTGCATTTGAAATGGGCTTGTTATGAATAACAAAAGACACTCTTCTCATCCACATCACTTAGAAAATTCTAAGGGACCTTGAAGCTCTGTGCCAAGGAGTCAGGGGCAAAGAACAGATGCACATATTTCTTATTACATCACAAGAGATTGCAGGCAAAATGCCAAATATGTCTATGGATAAACAGACCTAGACATATCTCAGCCTAAAATTTTAGTAAGTTTGTAATTGCCTAAACTTTATGAGGTCAATAGTATCTACCTTACTGAGTCATTACAAATATCAGGAGGAAAATGTAAAGGACTTCATACAGATTAGGCACCTTCAGTGGCAGACATTGCTATAAAATGTCACAAAATAATATAACAATTAACATGTAACTCTGTGAACAATTAACAGTATCATAACTAACATACACATTACACATATAAGCTATGTAAACAATTAACAGAATATTATTATTAACAAAAAATAAAAATAGAAAATACTTTCTCTTTATCTTGGCCTGAAAATATACCTGCTCTTACCTTGCACTCAAGCAACACTAGACAGAAATGACGTCCCAAGTATCCTGCCCCTCCAAATCAATATTGATACTTTTAACTCTGTTTTTCCTCCTCATAAGTGATGAGTTTCTAAATATGCCCTCGTGTCCCTCCAAAACCACAGCGGTTCTCTAAGACAATGTGCCTAAGAGCCTTCTTCACATCCTTGTTCCTCAGCGTGTAAATCAGGGGGTTCAACATCGGGGTGACGATGGTATAGAAGAGGGCTATGAACTTGCCTTGCTCGTGAGAGTTGCTCTTGGCTGGCTGGAGATACATGAAAATGATTCTCCCATAAAACAGAGCCACTACTGCCACGTGGGAAGAGCAGGTGTTGAGTGCCTTTCTCCACACCTCTGCTGACCTGATCTTCAACACAGCCCAGGCAACACGGCTGTATGAGACCAGGATGAGACCCAGAGGCAAGACGACAAAGATGACACTGGCCACATACATCTCCACTTCATTGAAGCTGGTGTCCACACATGCCAGTTGCATAATGAGGGGCATCTCACAGAAGAAGTGATCAATGTGATTGTTCCCACACAGAGGCAGGAGCATAGTGAGCGTGGAACCAACCATGCTGGTGGTCAGACCCCCGAGCCATGAGGCAAAGGCCAGGCTGCGGCAAAGCCGTGGATGTATGACGACAGTGTAGTGGAGTGGCCTGCAGATGGCAGCGTAGCGATCGTAAGACATGACTGCCAGGAGGATACATTCAGTCGCCCCCAACCAGTGGGAGATATAGAACTGGGCCACACAGCCTCCATAGCGGATGGTCTTCTGTGGACCCCAGAGGTTGACCAGGAGTTGTGGGACGATGCTCGTGGTGAAGCTAATGTCCAGGAAGGAAAGGTTGACAAGAAAGAAGTACACAGGGGTGTGGAGGTGCACATCCATACAGGAAAGCAGAATGATGGTGCTGTTGCCCAAGACGGACACCACATAAATCCCTGAGACAATGACGAAAAGGACAGGTTCTAGCGAGGGTCGTTCAGAGAAGCCCAGAAGCACAAAGACTTCTGGAGAACTCCCAATGGCTACTTCCACCATCACGCACAAAGCCCACCTGCAGGTGAGTGGGGGGCACAGGGTATCAAGCATTAGGGGTTGCATCAGCGAGCAAGCTTTAAACGTAAATGCATAGCCCCTGTATTTGAAAGCACCCATCCAACTGCTCCATGGATGATCTTGTGCCGTCTTCCTGAAGGCCAACTTGGAATGCGTGCTAGAAGACATGGAAATAAGCACAGCCTGGGGAAAAAATGGACATTCATGCAAAATTCTTGGACAGTTATGCGCTATTTCTTTTTTATTGAAATATTACTTACAGTAGCAACATCTGGAGTCAACCTAAATTTTTAGTGATGAGGTTTTCAATGGGTGGAGGATGGCATTTCATCTGGTGAAACACTGCACTCCCTTTAAAACTGAGCCTGTGCTGCCTCCCTACTCAGTTAATAGTCACACAGAGTCCATTCTGACGTTTCTCTTTCTCTCAAATCCCACAATTATCAGCAAATTTTTGCTTTATTATTAAATATAACCAGAGTCTCATCACCTCTCACCACTTACGCTGCTACTCCCCTGGCCCTTACTGTTATCATTTACCACCTGAACAACTGACCTCACATTCTGACTTGTCTTCCTGCTTCCCTGTTACTTCCCTTCAAAGCATACTCAACACAGCAGCCTGAAGATTACATTAAGACATAATATGAGAATACGAAAATGAATATATGTATATTCATGTATGACTGAAGCATTGTGCTGCACACCAGAAACTGACACAACACTGTAAGCTGACTATACTTCAATTAAAAAAAAAAAGAATTACCCTGTGTACACAGCATTAGACTACAAGCTTAGAAGTGTACTAGCTGAGGAATACTTGCTGTAAGAAGTTTTAATCCAAGAAAGAAAAGCAAAACAGATTAAAATTTACACACAAAGGTACAAGCATGTATCGTATTTCTACGTACTAAAGCCTCAAACAGAATTCTATTTTTATTGTACATAAATATAACCATGCAAAAAAGTTATAAAAATAAATTAGTTATACTGAGATACAAAAGTGCTCTGTATTTTAAAGGGATAAGGAAAAAATAAAGCACGGAATGCCAAAAAACAAAAAGAGAGAGAGAGAGATGATAAGATCACACTACTTTACTGCTCACTACCCCCATTATTGTGGAACAAGGCTTTTCCTCCAAAACAGTCACATGCTTGCCTTCTCACCTCCATCAGGTTGGTCTTCAAAAGTCATCTTTCATTGTCTTATTTAATACTGAAAACCCACCCAGCTCCCTTCTCTCCTTTTCCTGTTTTATTTTTATTTATAGTACTTATCACTATAGAATAAACACGCTATTCTAATTTATTATGTTCATTATCTGTCCCTTTCCATTACAGTATAAATTCCATGGAGCCATGCCTTCCTGTTATTTTGCTTATTGCATTTAGACACTAACCCAGTGTCTAATACACAGAAGTCCTTTAATCAATAGCCCCTGAATGGGTAAACTGTGAGACAGATTGTTAGGATGGTACGTGGTCATGGTGGAGGCAGAACTAAAGAAATGGAAAGGTATAGCTGATTCTCACTCACTCACAGGGCAATCTCACAGCAGTATTGTCAAGAAAGAACTCTTGGAACTGTCAGAGTCATGCACAGGTGACTCCAGTGATCTCTTCATCTTACACACGGGGAGTAAAACAAAGGATGAGCCAGCAGGGATGATGTGTGAAGCCAGAAGCCCCCATAGAAGCAAATCGATAATCTCAATCTGCTTCCATTGTCCCTGAACATTTCTGGAGCCCTTATTTACAAAAACATGAATTTTTTCTTCCCTTTCTTTTAAAAGGAAGAGTAAATTCATTAAAATTAGAGCCCATTCAGATGTGAGGAACAGAGCAGCTGTAAACTCAACTGTAAACCCTTTTAAAGTCCCAGAGAGTGAAACTTACTCATCTCTATAATTGGCATTTTATGAAGCAAAATAAACTTGAAGACATGTACATTCACAGTGTTTTAAAATACATGGAGAGTTTCCCAGTGCATTTTGTAGAAACGGAGCTCAGAGAGCCTCAGGCATTTGCCAAAATTCACACATAGAAGTTATACTGGTGTGGACTTGACTGAGTTAGAATGCAGAGAAAATCCTCTGCTTTGCGTAGAGAAGACTTGAGCAGCACTGAAACTCTGAGAAAGCACCTGGGAGACGGATTCTGACCCCCTCCAAATTCAGGAAGCATGGAGAGCTGTCAGAACACGGGTGGTTTCATAGTGTGGATGTGGGAGAGGAGAAGTGAGTGAGGATAGTCATATGTAACTGAGTTATGGCACAATAAAGTAATTGCCCTATACAGACAGTCACCTCAGACAAACTGATGAGGACATCAAAAAGTAGAACAGTAAACTGAAAACTGCATTGTCCCCCTGGGTGTTAACTATCTCCTCTGGAGATAAGAAAATTTTGTTGGCCCACATATGAAGAAAATGTTTGAATGTCACCAAGAGAGGGGGACCAAGAGATCAGTCATGGTCATGAAGTAATATAATAGTTTGGTAGAATTTTTGAGGACATAGAGATCTTTGTGACAATCAGTGGCTCACTCAAAGGCCAAGAGCTCCTCAGATTTCCTTGGAGCACACTCAAGACAACAAGATTCTTAGTACAAAAATAACATTCCTGGTAAAGGAAGAGTTTTGTTCATTCAGTGAGTAACCAAAATTGTTACAGTGAAAAAAAAATCACTCTTGAAAATGTGGCCCCCACCCCAAGTCCTGTGACATTATGACAAAGAAAGGTAGCATGGTAACAGTTATGGGGATGAGTCCAAATTCTGTGAGTCAATTATGCAGTCACAAACTCATGAATGTGGGAAACCTGCTAAAATACCAAAGACTACAAGAAGAGCGAATTAGATTACTGAAATGGATCAGTGCTCATCAATCTTAATTGAAATTGCCAGAAACTCTGTGTTCTGTTTTATCTTAAATACCATGAAAAACAAATAGACCCCAGAATGTCACTTACTGATGGTGAGACAGCAGCAGCATCTTTCTGCATTCAGGGTGCAAACATTATATAATGGGCTGTATTTTATTTCAAGAATCGATAAGATCCACAAATTCAGGGCATGTGACATTAAAAAGTAGGAAAGCAGCCAACAGATTTAGAAGCCATAAAAATACTGGAAATCTCCAAGCCAGTAGTGGCAAGTGTGCTAGGCTGTCTTCAAATGCATGTGTAAGGACAGAGCCTTAAGTTTTAAAATCAGAATAGGTTTAAATTAGAAAGAAGCACTTTTTTCCCCTAAGAAAACTGTCAGCAAAAATACTGAGGTTGATTCATAGTGTTTTCAGAATAAGAAATAAATGCCAACCCCAAAGGACCAAGTGTGTCATAAAACCCTTAAAATCACAAGACATTCATTTTATCCCCTGGAGCAATCAGGAGGGAGACAGAGGGTAATGATGTCAGGAAGATGAAATTGGAAGGAATGAAGCTTTGGGGATTTTTTTCCCTATTGAGTGATTACAATTTTATTATAATTTCTGTATACACAGAATTGATTCTTTTCATGAATAAAATGTTATTTTAGGTTTTTATACTGCCAAACATTGATTGCAGAACATAAGAATCAGTTATGTCTACACAAAATTTATCATGTAGTGGAGGGGATAGTCTGAAATATTTGCCTATACCATAATTTTGGTACAGGTTTTAAAGATGTTTTCGAAATCCAATTATTCTATTATTGGTGTACAATACAATGACGAACTAATATTTTTCTTGCTAGATCAAGTTTATATTTACTATGGTAAAACACATATAACACATAAATTTACCATTGTAACCACTTTAAAGTGTACAAATCAATGGAATTAAGTGCAATCACAAAATAGTGCAACCATCATTAGTATCCAGTTCCAAAAATAAAACTTTTATTTATCACCCCCCAACATGCTCCCTTTAAGCAATCACTTTCCATTTGCTTTCCCTTCCCCAGTCTTTGGCAACAACTAAATCTACCTTGTCGCTATGGATCTGACTATTTTGGATATTCCATATAAATAAAAACATACAGTATGTGGTCTTTAATGTTTGACTTCTTTCACTTAGTATAAAGTTTTCAAAGTTCTTGGATACTGTAGCATGTATCAGTATTTTATTTACTTTTATAGCTGAGTAATATTCCATTGTGTGACTTTACTGCATTATGGTTCTCTATTCATCTGCTGATTTAAAAAACAGAAATTCATTTTGAACTGTTTCCCTCTGTACTCTTTGATTTGTATAGTATAAAGAACCTTGGGAGAGGATCATTAGTAAGAATTTGACTCGTGAAATTAGTCAGGACTGGGTTTGTATATTGCACTGGCACTAATTAGTTCGGACTGTTAGTTAAGCCTCTAAGTTCACTTGTTCTCAGTTTTTTTATTCATATTTTAAAGGGTTTTCAGAGCATTATTCTAATTTGTAAGGTAAGATCTGTGCCTGTCATAGTTACTAATACATTCCCCATTGTCCCATATATTTGCCTGATACCTCGCATGTTGACAACACCTAATGCATATTTTTTATTATTATTATTATTATTAGTCAATGAATGAACGATTCTGGAGGTAGTCTGTCAATCAGAGTATGAAATGATCTTTTTCTCTTAGCTTTATTGAGATATAATTGACATATAACCTTGTGTAAGTTTTAAGATGTTCCAACATGTGTTTTCTCTCCAAAGCACCAAATGACTCACATCAGCTGGATGTCAATCAAACTAATTTTGACACTATATAATGCAGATTACTCCTGAGTGACCCTGCAAGGAGCTATCATGAACCCCACTTTAAAGATGAGGCAACTGAGGCTTTGCGTGGACAAATGACTTGCTGAAGGCTATGTGGTTATTAAGTAGTAGAGCAAGGAGTGCACATGGGTTTGCACCTTACATAATATATTTCCTATCCCCTCACTCCCTTAATTACCTAATGTGGTTTAATGGGTTCAAATACTAACTATATCGTGAAGATTCTCCAAATTATATTCCTGGGCAGCACACCCACGCCCAACTTTAGACTCATACAGTTCATTGTCTATGTTATATCTTCATTTGGAAGATGGAATGGACTAAACTGTATTCCTCCAAAATTTATATGTTGATGCTCTTAACCCTACTGTGACTATGTTTGGAGATGGCACCTTTAAGGAATAATTAAGTTTATCTGAGTGAGGTCATAAGAGTACTACCCTAATCCCATAGGACTGGTGTCCTTATAAGAAGTTGAAAAACACGAATCTGCTTCTCCTTCCTCCCTCTCTCTCTCTCTCCCCATCTCCCTCTCCCACCCTGAGCATGCACAGAGGAAAGGCATGTGAACACACAGTAACAGGAAGGCTATCTATAAGTCAGGAAGAGAGACCTCACCAGAAACCAACCTTGATGACACCTTGATCTAGGATTTTCAACTTTCAGTACTGTGAGAAAATAAATTCCTGTTGTTCAAGCCACCCAATATGGGATTTTCTTTGGCAGGCTAGCACCAATTCCAAATTTAATGCTTCAGAAAGTGAGCCCTGTTCCCTACCAGATCTTCTCTAGCTTCACCCTCCCCATCCCAGTTGATGATAACTCTATTCTACTAGGTTCTCAAGTCAGAAATCACACAGTCAACTTTCATCACTCACTTTTCCACTCCCTACCCTCACTCAGCATATATAATCTCTCCGAAAATCCTACTGGCTCTATCTTTAAAATATTCAGATTACAATTACTTCTCACAACTTGTCTCCCTGTGTCAACCATAATCATTGTATTAAAATGTAAGTCACATAAAATGTATCTTACTCGAAAGCATTCATTCCCATTCACCTGACTCTGAATAAAGATGCAACATTGCCGTAATAACCCACGAAGCCCTATACTAGCTGCCCCCTTCACCTTCCATATCCATTACTTCTCTAACCCGATGGCCCACCACTTCCCCCATTCCTCCCCTGGCTGTAGCCACAGGAGTCTCTGTTGTTCTTGACACATGCCAGGCACTCATCTGACACATTACTTTTGTCCCTGCTGAGGACTCTGCCTAGAACCACCACCCTCTCCTCATGTCTGTCCTCAAGCTTCACCTGGGGAGTGACTTTTCACTGTTGCACTACTCACAATGGCAGATCCGCCCTTTCTCCATTCCTGCTCCGCTCCTCTAGAGAGTACTTTCCATCACCTCACATTCCAGATGCGTATTTCCTCATTCCCACGTCTGTGCCTCCTTCTTTCAGAATGGAAGCTCATGAAGGCAATGGTTTGTTCATTTCCTTCTGCATCGCCAGCTCCCAGAGCATGGTCACACAGATGCTGCTTAATGCTCGTGTGTATAAATATGCTGAACTGCACAGTGTGAGACCGTGGCCGCCTGGAGAATGCAAACAGCCCTAGGGAAGACGGAATTCTCTCTCTGTTGAAAACAAGTAGTCTTTTCTTCAACTTGCCCATTCCAGAGCTGAACACGCTGTTAGAAGAGATAATTAGCTTGACTGTGGTGAGTGCTTCACAGTATATACCAAAATATCATGTCATACATCTTAAATAGATGCTATTTTTATTTACCATACCTCAATAAAGTTAGACAAATAAAACAAAAGAGAGATAAGATCTCACACAGGGTTTTGCAGTTTCCTTTTTTTCTTTTCTATTTATCTGCAACTTTACAATTATTGTGCTACTTCATGTATCTTGCAAGCTGCCATCACAGATTACTCAAAGACCTGTGTAGTCTTAGTTTGTCTTACAACATTTTTTTTTACAATTATAATAGTGGAGTTTTTTGGCCAAAATTTTCTTCAATTCATAGTTTTTTTTCATATTGAAGATAATAAAACAAAAACAAATACACTTCATTACTTAGAACAATATATTCCATATGCACAGCCATTGAGCTTCTCAGAATTTTGAGTTTCCCCATGCATCACTGAGCAAAGCAATGGCATGGACTCCCATCATGTGGGTCACATGGGGAGATGTTAGCCCAAGGGTACAAACTTGCCCTTGGAAGACAAGTAAGTTTTGGGACCTGATGCATGGACAGTATTGTGATTATAGCTAACAATACTATACTATGTAGTTGAAAGTTACTAAGAGACTAGATCTTATGTGGCATTTAACCATATAAACAAGCTGATTGTCTTCTGAATGGTGTGCCTTTCAATTGAAAACAGATTATAAGAACAAAATGTCCAAAGTTACTATTGAGCATGGTCAAAGAGCATTTGAATAATACAGATTTTTATTATATATTTTATTTATGTTTAATTTTATAGATTCCAGAAAGAATGCTGATATTAAGATTACTAAACTATGTATGTTTACCTTTCTACATATAATAAATCTAAGTCATCTGCTTCTACGCCCACTATCAATCCATAAAAACATCAGTTTTCTGCAACTTAACCTCTAACCTTAGCAGGATGTAAACATCAGAACCATTAAGATTTGCCAATTCTTAGTGTCAATGACTGCCAGTTCATTCAAGGAAGTTGAGCTTATTAACTGCTAGTAAAGGACCAAATGCCAGAGGGAAATGCAGCATGAAGTTTGGCTTAGGGGAAAGTTCCTAGGAGGTGACAGAAAGGATGTTCTGTTGAGTACGCTAATTAAAGGTTGAGTATTTGCATTTTGATTAGGGAGAATGAGGCCACAGATCTATATACAGTTTGTTAAACCAAGCTGAATCTTTCATTGTTCAGAATACGTTTTTTAGTTAGGTCGTGGTCTTAAAAGGGATGGTAAACAAGACCTCAAATTCTTCAAAACTATTAACTTTGGTTTTTTTAATCCTTCAACGTTTCTGTTCATTTCTGGAAGGAATGAGGAAATAACTCGAGGAAATAGCTTTCATTGTGATATATTTCCGCAAGTGGTGTCATAAAAGGAAATTTCCCTTCTACATTTGAAAATGTGTTGTGGCAACTAGGACACATCCCTCACAAGTTCCAGATAAGGATCAGTCGAGCTAATTATAACATTGTTGAGCATGAACTCCTCATTCTCATCATCATCACCAACTAGGCAATTGTAGATGACTGTTCTCTGACTATCAGAATAAATGGAAAGCATTTTGTGTCCTTTTCCAAACAAATGAAAGATGAACTTGTTGGTAGGCAGGAGACCAAGTAGAGTGAAAAAGCAAGTAGAGAATACTGATAGGGAGGACTCTTGCAGAGGATAGAAATGACCTGCATCTGTGGGGAAGTTGAGGCACTGGCTTTGAAATGACTGGCATCTCTTATTTTTCTGCACAGCACTGAGAGTGCTAAATGAAGCTCCTATGACGTGCACGTCTGTTGTGCTCGGTCAACTCTCACCGCCACCATCATTGCGGAATACCTTACAGTTCACTAAAACTCACTTTCACTTATACACTATCCATTCTACAGATGAAGAATGCAAGTCCCAGGAGGTTCACTGGTTAGCCTTCGGTAGTAGAATTAAAGTCTTGTCCTTCCAGATGGACTCATGCTAGTGTGAGCAGAGAGGAAGTTAAAGAGGCTGAAGAAACTAGAGGCCTTTGGTGTTACCACATCTCCATCATTTAGTGTCTGAGGTCCAACAGGGGCCTGCTTAATTGAGCATGTAGGGGATGATGAGTTTATCTGTGAGTAATAAACGGTTTATTACACTGGCTCTCAAATCTTAGCAGGCAATAGAATAGCACATGCCCAGAGTTTCTGATTCAGCAGGTGTGAGCTGGGACCTGAAATCTGTATTTCTAACAAGTTTTCAGGTGACACTGATGCCGCTGGTCTTGGGACCATGCTTTGAGAATCCCCGGCCTAGTACCTTCCTCCTTAAAGGACCAGCAGGAATGGCATCAGTAGGGAGCTTGATGGAAAGACAAAGCATTAACCCCAGTTGGAAAGAGTCAGAACCCACACTTACAAGGTCCTTAGATCACTGTGAAAGTTTGGGAAACAAGGCTTTGGTACATAGGTTCTTAAATATGAATTAAGTAAACCATAAACCCAGAATGGGGTGTGAGACAATCCTGCTTCAAATATATTTCTCTCACTCTGGTGATTGAAACATAACTAGTAATACAAAATTTAGAAATGATTATAAGGCACTTGAGACCCATGAGCTCTGTCGATGGGGAGCAGTAAGTTAAACATCTTCAGCCATGGTATTTTTATTTGGGAAAAAAGAAGGAATTGGAACAGATGAACATGCAGTTTCTGAATTCAGCAGATCAATTTCATGCTGGATACAAACTGAAGAAAATCAGTTACCTGTTCTGCTCTCCACTTGGGGGGAAACGTAATGAATAAGCCATTTCACCCCCCCCCAACAGCAGTGGCTCAGAGTCAGCAGTCAGCTAATCGCCTGCTTTGAAATTATCACTATGGCCAGCTTGTACTTTGTGGCTCTGATGGGTGGTGTAGGGGAGGGAGTGGGGGACCAGATGGTGGAGATGAGTATGTTAGGCCCTGTCTCCTTCCCGCTTGTAATACTAGCCTTAGAACAACAGGAAGAACAATTGCTCTACCTCAAATAACGTTCAGATCTTTCTATTTTCATACTCTTTCTCTGCAGTCTAGTCTTCTGAAGCATCAGACTGCTGAAGAAAGATATTTACACTTGATTTGATTTTTATGAATAGAAGAACAGACATTTTATTTTTAATTATCATTCTTTTTCCTTACAAGAGTTTCTTTTTGTGTGTTTGGAACAGGACAAAATATTGGGAGTCTTGAAATCTCAGATTCCTGAGAAATAGGATGGCCCCTGCCATGTCTGAGCCTGAAATCCTGGAATTTCCTTGGAAGCAAAGTAAACCCAGAGTGTTAGATTTATTCTCTCCCACTTCAGCTTGATTCTCCCCCTACATTATACACACACACACACACACACACACACACACACACACACCCTGCCCCTTCCTGTCCCCCTCCCCTTCAGATCCGCCCCTGTCTACTTTACCATGCCTATGCCCATCCCCAGGCAGCTTGTGACTGGTGAAAGCACAGGCCAGTGGTCCGATGCAACATCCTGCCCTGTATTGTGGCTGTTGTTACTTTGGTCAAGGCACCCAGGATCTGAGAAACAGAGTCACTGTGAAGGATGGGAAATTATCTCCTGAGAGAATTCAGGTGAGTCCTGACTCCTGGCACAGCCCTTCTTGGAGAAAGAGAGCAGGGAGAAGGAAGCCAGGTGTATGCATTTGGAATAGGGGGGCAGTTTGACTTGAAGAAGGCTGAGCTTGAAGACAGCATCCTCTAAGAGCACACAGAGACCTCCCATTTCACCTTCTCTTGGCTTACTTTGCAATCATGGTAGGTTGCCAGATTTAGAAAGTAAAAATACAAGATGCCAGTCAGATTTGAATTTCAGATAAACAGATACATTTTAAAGTATAAATATCCCCATGCAATATTTGGAGCATTATTGCATGGGTCACACTTACACTAAAAAATTGTGTTGTTTACCTGCAATTCAAATTTAACTCTGCATCCTGTATTTTATCTGGTAGCCTTGGCCTGTGGTCACTTGAATCTGTACACTTCTCTTTCCTCATCTGGGTAAAAGGCTTCCCTCTTCATTCGTTAGCTTCATGGGATCAATATGAGACTAAACTGTCAGGTTCTTGAAAATTACAGAAGCAAAATAGTTCACTGAAATGCTTTTAATTTAAGTAGTACTTTTTTGAGTTATTTTTTTATCCCTATCCCCATCAAATGCTTTTGAAGTTGTAGAACAGATATGGATAATAAGTATCATTCTTTTTACACCTTGCTTAATATTAAAGATTGTCTCTGCAGCACCCCATTCACCCATTCACTCTCCCAAACTCCTCCCATACAGTCTTATTATATTATATTAAAAAACTAGGCTTAAAAGATGGCATGTAATTGGCATATAACATTAAGTATAAGCTGTACATAGTGTTGATCTGGTGCATTTGTATACTGCAATCTAATTACCACCATAGACTTAGCTAATACCACTATCACCTCTATCATGTCAGATGACTTCACATAATATCATTTCTTTTTCTGTGCTACAAACAATTAAGATCTAGTCTCAATAGCTGTGAAGTTTATAATACAGTACTGTTGACTATAATTGCTATGTTGTGCATTAGATCTCTAGGACTTATTTATTTCCTAGTTGCGAGTTTGTATCCTTAAACAACATCTCTTCAATTCCACCACTCCTCAGCCAGGTAACCACCATTCTACTCTGTCTCTATGAGTTTAGCTTTTTAAGATTCCACCTATAAGTGAGATTATACAGTATTTGACTTTCTCTGTCTGACTTACTTCACTTAGCATAATGCCCTCAAGGTCCATCCGTGTTGTCACAAGTGGCAGGATTTCCTTCTTTTTCATGGCTGAATGATATTCCCCCTCTATATATATAGACTCTTGAACAATGCAGGGTTTAGGGGCACTGACCACTCCACACAGTCAAAAATCCACATTTAACTTTACAGTCAGCCCTCCACATCCACAGTTCTGTGTCTGTAGATCATGCGGTACTGTAGTAGTATTTACTGAAAAAATATCTGCTTGTAGTTGGACCTATATGGTTCAAACTCTGCTGTTCAAGGTTCAGCTGTATATACATATGTATATAACAATATTATATTCAAGGGTAAACTGTGTGTATATATGTATACATATTTACATCACATCTTCTTTATCATTCATCTGTTGACAGATATTTATACTGTTTCTGTATCCTGGCTATTGTGGATAATGCTACACTAAATACAAGAGTGCAAATATCTCTTGGCTATCCTGTTTTCATTTCTTTTGTATATATACCCAGAAACAGGATTGCTGGATCCTAGAATAATTCTATTTTTAATCTTAAAATAATTTTTGTAGTGGCTGAACCAACAGTGTACAAGTGTTCCTTCTTCTCTACATCCTTACCAACCCTTATTATCTCTTGCCTCCTTTTTTTTCTCTTTCATTCTTGATAGTAGCCATACTAACAGGTGTGAGGTGATATCTTACTGTGATTTTGATAATTTGCATTTCCCTGATATTCAGTGATGTTGAACATTTTTTCTGTACCTATTGTTCATTTGGATGTGTTTTTTAATACAACTAGGTTGATTTGGTGACACAACACTCTAATCACATTACTCCTGTGTTTCAAAGAGCAAATCCATTCCCACTAGCTTGCAGTTGAAATGTAGACCACTCATTCTGGAGTTTAAAGTCCTATATATTCTGTTTTAATCACTCCCTCCTTGTTTTCTTCTCACTTTGGGCCTTGCCTCCACTGTCTTATGTAGCAGCTGACCTCTAATGAAGTTACTAAGGAGTCTCTCAAAGGCAGTTATTACTTTGAATATATCTTTGCAGCCTCTGTGACTCCCTAGATCTTAGAGCAAAACAGGGATTTAAAGAATGTGTACTTAGTTTAGTTAAAAAAAAATTTTCTTCCCTTTGTGTCATAAATGTGTTGTATGGACTTTATACCCTTGTCAATCTGACCACTTGTTAATTTTTTTAGTTCAACCCTGCCTGCCTTGGCTGTCAGAACTCTTGCTCCAAAGTTCACTTTCAATCATTTTTACTTATCATATTCATTCTGCAGTGCTCTGGCCAAATGCTCCATCTTCCTGATCTCTGCCAGAAATTATTATTATTTTTTTTTTACTATTCTATGCTTTGTAAACAGTTATACACACTGATGACACTAAACACATTCTGCCTAGTGTCATGACTACATGGGTGTAAGTCTTGTAGATAGTGGATTCTTTGACTACAAGGGCAGTGTCTTTAAACTCTTTGAGAAACCCTTGAAATTCTTGCTCATACTCTGAAGAAGGAAGGCTCTCAATAAATGTTTTCTGGCTGATATGAAAAAGCACATGTGATTCTCATTCAAGAAAAGCAGAAGGTAAACTTATCTGCTTCAGAATACTGAGACCCAAAGGAGTTTTCCTTTCTTTTTTTTTTTTTTGTCTCCCTCTTTATGTTGATTTTCAAAATTTCTGACATATACCTATTACTGTGTTGTGATAGGGTTGGTGATCTCTTTTGGACAACCCTGAACTTCTCTTACTTTATTAACATTAAAGCAGCAAGAGGATGCTGATTCAATTAGACCATGTTGTAAATGAAGCCAGTTAAGATTCAGACAGATGGGAGTGTCTTGGTTTGCTCACCTTTGTGATTGGAAAGACCCTTTCTCATTCTGCTCTTCAGCCATTCCTGTTTAGGATCTTATACCCAACTCCTGGAGAAGGCTATTGGCTGGATTTCAGTTCTATTTTAAAAATCCAGGCTGATGTGAAGAGCAAAGGGGTGGAGGTACCCTCTGGAGTTCTCATGATTGGCATCTATGAATGATGATGCCTCTGCAGTCCAGGGACTTTTCTAGGTCCAGCATGCCGCTACACTCAGGGCAGCTAGATTCAGCAGTACTCAGGGAACTCACAAGGCTGAGTGAAGTACTCAACTTACATTGATTGTAACAACTGATAATTATCTCAGGCTTTATCTTTGCCCTGCACACTCTTAGGAAATTTATTAGATTATCTCATTATTTTTCCATATCTACTATCCAAAGTGGTGGTTATTATCCTCACATACTGTGATCTTGGGAAAATGCAGTATTAAATATGAAAATGTGTCACATAGTTGGATATGCTGATTAATTGGTGATGGGAGATATTTTATTCTCAGTGAGTAAAATATAGGTAATTCCTGTCTAGAGCACTCTTTATTGGTGAACTTGGTAAGGCAGGTTAGCAGCATTTCTTGAAGGTCATACAATCAGATAAAAGAGAAATGGATAGTTTCTGATAAATAATTCACTGGGAAATCACGAAGCTGGATTAAACTTATATTTGATAATAGTCCTTCTTTACTTGTAATCCTGGACAAATTCCTTGGTTTCTGGGATTCCATGTCCTTATGTCCACAATGGGGATAATAATGTTGCCAGATCCTAGCTTCAGTTGTGAAGATAAATGAAACAATGCATGAATGTTAACAGGGACATCGTAGGCTATTAATCACTGATGGCTATTATTTAACTACTTTCGTACTCTGAAGTCAGATTTTTTTCAGGTTCTTGAGCCATAGTGTATTTCGCTTTAGTGAATTACTCATAGAAATTATCTGGTTCACAAGGAACCAAATTCCATGCACTGCAGATATGATTGACAACAAAATGGAAACATTCCACCTCATAGAACTTGTTTTATTAACAGAAAGGAGTTACAGACAATTATATAAATTACACAGTTCAGGTAGTTAAAAGTACTATGAATTAAATATAGCAGAGGAAGGAGTGTGATGTTATGAACATCTAATCTCTGAGGAGAGACCTGAATAATTGAGAATAACCAGATTAGGCAAAAATCTGTGGGATTGACTACCAGAGAGACTATATATATATAGTCTTTATATATACTATATAAAGGCCCTGAGGAGGGTCTGAGTATGGTGTGCACTGGGATTAGGAGCACAGGAGGACATGCGGTTACTAAGGTGAGCTGAATCACTACTTGCCAACTCCATATTTCATAGCTGGTTGTCCCGTGCTCCTTTCTTTCTCTTTGTATTGAGATATACTTGGTATGTAAAAATTTGCATATTTAAAGTATACATTTTGTTAAGTTGTTACATATGTAAACTCCTGTGATTTCATCACCCTGATCAATGTGCTAAATATATTCACCTCCAATTTCCTTGTATTTTCTTCTCTGTGTTTTTTTCTTAACTTTTCTGTTGAGTTATAAGCATTTTACAATGTTGTGTCAAATTCCAGTGTAAAGCACAATTTTTCAGTTATACATGAACATACATATATTCATTGTCACATTTTTTTCTCTGTGAGCTACCGTAAGATCTTGTATTTATTTCCCTGTGCTACACACTATAATCTTGTTTATCTATTCTACATTTTGAAATCCCAGTTTGTTTCTTCCCACCCCCTGCCCCCTTGGCAACCACAAGTTTCTATTCTATGTCTATGAGTCTGCTTCTGTTTTGAACTTACTTTTATTTTATTTTTTTTAGATTCCACATATGAGTGATCTCATATGGTATTTTTCTTTCTCTTTCTGGCTTACTTCACTTAGAATGACATTCTCCAGGAACATCCATGTTGCTGAAAATGGTGTGATGTTGTTGGTTTTTATGGCTGAATAGTATTCCATTGTGTACATATACCACCTCTTCTTTATCCAGTCATCTGTTGATGGACATCTAGCCTGTTTCCATGTCTTGGCTATTGTAAATAGTGCTGTTATAAACATTGGGGTGCAGTTGTCATTTTGAAGTAGGGTTCCTTCTGGATATATGCCCAGGAGCAGGATTCCTGGGTCATATGATAAGTCTATTCCTAGTCTTTTGAGGAATCCCCATACTGTTTTCCACAGTGGCTGCACCAAACTGCATTCCCACCAGCAGTGTAGGAGGGTTTCCTTTTCTCCACAGCCTCTCCAGCATTTGTCATTTGTGGACTTTTGAATGATGGCCATTCTGACTGGTGTGAGGTGATACCTCGTTGTAGTTTTGATTTGCATTTCTCTGATAATTAGTGATATGGAGCATTTTTTCATGTGCCTATTGACCAGTTAGTATGTCTTCCTTGGAGAATTGCTTGTTTAGGTCTTTTCCTCATTTTTGAATTTGGTTGTTTGTTTTTCTCTTATTAAGTCATATGAGCCGCTTATATATTCTGGAGATCGAGCCTTTGTCAGTTTCACTTGCAAGAATTTTCTCCCATTCCGTAGGTTGTCATTTTGTTTTTCTTATGGTTTCCTTTGCTGTGTAGAAGCTTATAAGTTTCATTAGGTCCCATTTGTTTATTCTTGCTTTTATTTCTATTGCTTGAGTAGACTGCCCTAGGAGAGGATTTTTGAGATGTATGTCAGATAATGTCTTGCCTACATTTTCTTCTAGGAGGTTTATTGTACCTTAACATATTTTAAAGTGCACAATACCTTATTATTGACTATAGGTGCTATGTTTACTGCAGATCTCTGAAACTTACTTATGTAGCATAACCAAACTTTACATCCATTGAACAACGCCCCATTTCCTCCTCTCCCTAGCTCTTTGCAGCAATCACTCTACTTTCTGTGTCTATGAGTTTGTCTATTTTCAATTCCACGTGTAAATTGAAATTATGCATTATTTGTCCTTCTGTGACTGACTAATTTCACCTAAGCATAATAGCCTCAAGGTTCACCCATGTTGTTGTAAATGGTAGAGTACTTTCTTTTTTATGGATGAATAATATTCAGTTGTATGCATATGCCAGGTTTTCTTTATCCATTCATCTATGAGTAGACATTTGTGTTGCTTCTATATTTTGGCTATTGTGAA
The DNA here is from genome assembly GCF_048564905.1 of Vicugna pacos. Classification (NCBI taxonomy): domain Eukaryota; kingdom Metazoa; phylum Chordata; class Mammalia; order Artiodactyla; family Camelidae; genus Vicugna; species Vicugna pacos. Next base: position 716,736 of record NC_133011.1, read on the forward strand.
TGACGCTACAATAAACTTAAGAGAGAAGATACCTCTTTGAGATCCTGATTTTGATTTCTTGATGTATATCCAGAAGCAGGGTATATACTGGATCATATGGTTATTATGTTTTTAATTTTTTGAAGAGTCTTTATACAATTTTCCATAGTACCTGCACCATTTGGCTACTTACCAATGATGCACAAGGGTTCCAATTTCTCCACACCATTACCACCACCTGCCGTGTGTGTGTGTGTGTGTGTGTATAGATAGATGTATTTATATATATATGTTTTTGATAACAGCCATTCTAACAGGTGTGAGGTGATAACTCAATGTGATTTTGATATACACTTCCTTGATAAGTAGTGATGTTGAGTGCATTTTCATGTACCATCTGTATGTCTTCTTTGGCAATGGAGGGAAAAATGATACAACTGTTCTTAAAGAGTTTAATTCAAATATGTCCTGCAATGAAAAATGCTTCCTTCTTTTCAAGGTCAATCAGTATTTGTGGAAAGCTTATATGTGACAGCACTCTTGACCTCAAGAAAAAATTAACACAGAGGACAGATTACAGTCCTCTGATGCTGATGAAAAAAATTGCTAAGACACTTCAAGAAGCACTGTACTTAATCACTGTTCTGTAACTTTAAAAAATTAGAGATTATATAGCTGAGAAGGATAAGAACTTTTCACAGTGACTTCTGCTATAAAGTGTAATTTTTAAGAGTGTATAGAATGATGACTTAACACATGTATATGTTGCAAAATGATGACCAGGGTGTGATTTCTGGTGTCAAGTCATGGGTAATTTCCACTACATCACAACAGCCTCTTTCCAAGATAGGGCAGACGTTAATGTGTTCTAGGTAGAAGCATACATATTGTGCTGTAGAAACGAGGAAAGAATGAATGGAATTCTGAATTAGAAAGACAGGAAGGAAGGACATGTTTGAGGAACTGCTGTTTGGATTGTGCTGCAAATGTTAGGAATGTTGACCAAACTGGAAAGGCTTTCTAAAGTGTAGGGACAGTATGTGAAAATGTATGGGTTTGAAGTATATGGTGGTTCAGGAATTACAATTAATTAATTGTCTGGTAATTATAACATATTGTTCATGAATAGATCCAATTGGAGAAGAACTTGAAAATGAGATTCAGCATTCGATGATAAAGTCTTCTACAGATATTAACTACTATATATAAAATAAACAAGTTTCTTCTCTAAATGATTATATTCAATATCTTGTAGTAAACCTATAATAAAAAAATATGAAAAGGAATATATGTATGTGTATGTATGAGTTAAACATTACGCTGTACACCAGAAATTGACACAACATTGCAAACTGACTATACTTCAATAAAAAACAAACACGATAAAATGTAGCTCACAAAAATTAAAAAAAAAGGAACAATCTTGTGTACAAAATACATTTCATTAGACAACAAAAAAAAAGTCTTCAAAAGCACTTGGGAAGTGATAATGTAGTGAAAATTTATGAGTTGGAGAAAGATGTAATGTGGCTTATATTTTAAAGAGAATTGTATGAACTCAGTGTGTAAGGTGAAATGAAAGAGAAAAAATGGACAAAGTTAAGAAACTCTTAAAATACACCAGTCAAGAGATGGTGAAGACCTAAAATTCAGCAGGAAAAAACAAAATGAAAAAAAGACGTTTGGTGAAAGTAACTGCATTTCCAATGTTTGGCAGTCATTTAGATCACAGACGTGATGTGAGAGAAGGATAAAATTATTCCCCGAAATGAAATTTAAGATTATTCCTGGCATTTCCAGGGGACCTTTCTGTAATTAGAGAATCTTGGCAGATGCTGTATATATTTGGAGATGAAGGAAACACAGAAACAGAGAGGCAGTGATAGATCTTAGGTGAGACGGAACTGGAGAGTCCCAGCTTCCTCTTACAGCTGTCAAACAAATCCCTATCAAATCTGCCAGATGGAGGAAACAGAAATGACAAGAATCAGACTCAACCCACTCCCTTTCCTTTTCCTATGATAACGTTCTTTACTTTCTCCAGATGCAACCGTTACCCCGTGCCTCTGTGTGGTCATTCACCTAATGAAAGAGCTATGAGTCTTGCACCAAGGGTTTTCCAGATCTATTCTCAGCCACTCTACTCCAATGGTACTGAGGGGAAAAGGAAATGATATTTATCAAGCAGCTGAAGGGTGCCAAACATATTGTACAGTTGGGTTAAATCCTCCTAATAATACAATGAAGGAGACATTGTTATCCCCATTCGTACAAGTTTTGAAATTTAGGGCACAAAGGTTTCAAACTCACAGTTAGAAGAGGCAGTTTAAGTCATTAGACACGAAGTCAGCAAGACGCCAAAGCTTGCAAGCCTTGTCTGCTTACTTGAGAGAGAACTTAAATAAGACTTCTTTTCAAGAAGAAGGTATATCCAGGCTGTGCTCTAGGCCTTCTGGAACATGGGAGGGTGTGAAGCCTGATGATGGTTCTCTGAGGGGACCGAGGGGATGCAGGGTTAGCCTTCTGCCTGCTGCTCATCTAAAGGATTCAATATTAAATGGATAATCAGGAATGTTTCCTTCTTCTGGAAATCTGTACCTGATACACACATTATGTTTAGAATGTATGAATCTTCTCTCCGTCTACTCAGTGATGGAGTTCACGATGTCCTATCCCCAAATGCAGCATCTTGGTATATCGACTATTTTAAGCTGAAGGAGTCTGAGGAAACAGCAGAAGCAGGACAGTTATTCTGACCCCTTCACCCTTTCGGTTCTTCCCTGAAAGCATGAGCTAAATCACTCACTTGAAAGATGCTCTCTTGTACCAGGAGGAAGGGAGAAATTCTTATCAACTGAGGACCAAGAAAGCTATATAAATAAACTGTGTTACATCTTCACCATTTATTTCCCTTAGCCTAAACCCCTCTGCCTTGTCAATTCTTCACAGATGTTTTGTTTTTTTGTCTAAAAGGTATAAAAGCTTCCTGTTCTGCTTGTTTCTTCTGGTCTTCATTCTCTTGTGAAGGCTCCCATGTATATGCAAAAATTAAATAAAATTTGTATGCTTTCCTCCTGTTAACCTGTCTTATGTCAATTTAATTTTAGGCCCAGCCAGAGACCTAAAGAAAGCAGAGGATAAGTTTTCCTCCTCTACATCATCTACCTATCTATCTGAAGTTTGTGTGTACCTATGAACACATCATGCAAACAGGCCCTAATTGACGAAAAATGATACGACAATTTCTTAATAATGGCACAAAAAACTTCAGAACTATAGATTGATAGTTTTATTGTTCTTGGTCATCTTGAATATCTTATGATCTCTCTATGACCCAGACTTTCAAAGGTGATAGTTTAAAGGAAGATTCAATAACAGAAAATCTATACTGCCTCTGGTGGAATTAGACACAGTCTTAATTTCCTCAGACAAGATGGATTTAGAACTTGTAGAAGTTTTTTGGAGAAATCTTCATAACTGAATCTCTATAACTGTTTATAAAGAAGCCATGCATTCCTGCTCAGGACTAAAATAATCAAATTAAAACCTTGGATATTTCCCAGAAAATAAAGCTTTAGTGTGCCCCTGACTTTAGAAAGGAGAGATAGTAAACAAAATATAGGAAAATTGGCCTTAAGACAAACTTGATTCATCGTCTCATCAATTCTGCCATTACTTTTTTAAAAATTAATTTATTTTTTACTTGAAGTATAGTCAGTTTACAAATGAAGATGAATTCTGCCATTACATTTTAAATGTATCAAGTGCTTGGCCAGACATCAGAGACTGGAGCATCTGAGGCAAAGTCCCAAGGCTGAAGCAGGTGAATTTTCCTCATGTAGGTGATCACATAGACTTCCCCTCTTTATTCTCATTAGCTAATATTTAAGCAATGGTAGAATGTAATGAATTTTGGTGATGCTGTTACATTTTCCAAGAAAAAAAAAGAAAGAATGGGCTAGAGATTTTCAAAACTAACTCTTCCTTGAGACCACTGAGAAGTATTTTGCATTGCCATTTTCATTCAATTTTTAATAAAGTTGTAGGTGCTTTAAAAGTGGAGAAATGAATAAGGAAATCACCACGAAGAGAGAAACTGAGGCGTGGTAGAAAGTAGTAGCAAGTGTAAGATGGTCTTGGTTTAAGCCCCTGTCATGAGATTCTTTTGAGTATTTTTAAAATTAACCATATTCCCTAGTTCTTATTTATTTATTAACTATTATGTTATTATGATATATTTATATTTTATAATGTATATGTTTATTATATTATTTACTATATATTATATTCTTCATTGTTTCATTATTTGTTGTTTATTATTTTCCCCAGCTTTACTGAGATATAATTGACATATAATATTGCATTAGTTTCAGGTGTACAGCATAATAATTTAACATTTGTTTATACTGCAAAATAATTGCTACAGTACGTTTAGTTAACATTGATCACCTCACACAGTTGCAGTTTTTTGCATGTGATGAGAACTTTAAAGATCTTCTCTATTAGCAACTTTCAAATCTATAATGTGTTATTAACTGTAGCCACCATGCTGTACGTTACATCCCCAAGACCTATTTATTTTATAACTGGAATTTTGTGCCTTTTGACCACCTTCACATATTTCTCTCACTCCCTGCCACCCCTCACTTCTGGCAACCATCAGTGTCTTCTCTGTATCTATGTGCTGGTGACTTTAAGATACCACATATAAGTGAGATCACATATATAGTATTTGTCTTTCTCTGTCTGATTTTTTTATTTAGCATAATGCCCTCAAGGTCCATTCCATACTCCCTAGTTCTTAACCTATTATCAACTTTCACCTATGCAAGACCATTCTCACTATTTTTTCTCCTTCCTCCCTGATTCTCAATCTCACTCCTGTTCCCATAAGTATCAATTATAGCATATTTCACCTGTAACCTTAGAGAGAAAGGATCTATTTATCTAAAATTTGAATAGATACAAATGATAATATGATGTCAAATGAGTCTATTATTTACTTTCTTTACTAATCAATATCTCTGAGATCTGTAATTGTTAGAGTAAGTGCATCTGCTAGGTAGCTGCTTCTGCGTGTTCATTATCTGCACTCACTTCATACCATTCATTCACTGCCAACCCTCGCACCAAAGTCCTTCTGTGGACATTGAGAACACACCTCTTACATCCCTTTGGAAGTAGTGACCTGGAATGCACCCTGTTTCTTTTCTAAGAAGAGGCTGCACCTTTTACTCCCCCTTTCTGGATAGCTTCTGCATCTCCACATCCATTCCTACAATTGGAACACGCATGTTTCCTAATTCTGCCATTCATTCATTTTAATATAAGTTTGTATCCAAGTGCTATTTTAATTTTCATTTTTCTGGTTGTTTGTTGGTGATTTTCTGTATTTATTCATATGCTCGTTAGGCACCAAAGCTTCTTTCAAATGTTTACTGTTCAAATCCTTTACTCATCTTTTTTTTTTTTAATTTGGTCTCTTGCATTCTTGTGGATTAGCAAGCACCTTTTGAATACTGCAGACTCACCTCTTGAGTGTTAGCCAAGTTAAAGTAAAAAATACTCAATGACACATGTGAAAGATGGCAAAGAAGACCTGATTTTACAGTCTAGGAGACAGATGGGGCTCAACTCCAAGTATGGCATGGGCAAGTGGGGATTTATAACTATGGAACAGAGTTGGGGGGTGGTCAGTGGGTGAAAAATTGCTAAGAAGAAATAGGGATAAAAGTGGTTCGGCTAAACCAACCTGAGTGAATTCTTGCTGAAGACAGGCCGGGATGATCAGATATTACTTGGGGGATGGTGGAGGATGAAGAATTTGAGCTATCAGGGGCGAGGTTTCTAGTAAAAGTTTCATAGCAAGATTCTTGTTAAAACTGGATTTTACAAGGAAGTGCATAGATGGGACTAGGAGGAGGTTCAGGAGACTAATGTTGGCTCACACAAAGAATCTCTGTTAGCTATTACAAATACCTGTTCTTACTGAGTATCTATATGCTAGTTACATTTTTTATTTACTGGAAATCCTAAATGTTGATATTATAAAATTTGTCATCTTTTTGCCTCATGGTTTGTGATTTGGTGCTTTTAAGATAATTAAATTTCCTTTCATTGATTTCTATATTAAAGCAAAATTTGCATATAGTGAAATGAGCAAATGTTAAGTGTAAGACTTGAGTTTTACAAATGTGGATACCTATATAACTGGTACCCCAATCATGAGATATATATATATATATATATTTTTTTTCATTATCCCCGAAAGTTTCCATGCCTCTTGTCAGTCAGTCACCTCCAAACACTGTTCTGGTTTCTATTCCCATGTTTGCCATTTTGTAAATGGTCCCGTACAAAAGAATATACTCTTGCATTTATCTTTTACTTAACATTAATGAAGAGTTTCATCCACATTGCGTGTACCAAAGTTCATTCTTTTTTTATTGTTTAATGTTCCAGAGTTTATTTATGTGCAAATATACAAGATTATGATTATACATTCTTCTATTCACAGCATTTGACTTGCTTCTGATTTTTGGCTGTAATGAATCAAGCTTCTAAAAATACTCACGTACAAATGCTTTTGTGGATATGTGTTTTGAGTAATTTCCTAGGAGTGGAACTGAAGAAGTTTTTCCCCATTCTTATATGATAAAGCTATTATTCTGACATTTCTTTGATTGACTTTGTTATTTACATCATCAATCCCTATTAGTATATAGCTTAAATTAGGAATTTTGCTTTTTTCTCTCTCTAAAACTAAGCCACATTTTGCGATTTCATCTACTAGAAGAGCCACTCTTTTCTCTTTGAACTGTAGTTCCTTCTTTATTATATTCAAGTTTCTACATATAGATGGTTCTGTTCCTTTGTACTCAATTTAAAAAAAATTGGCCTATAACTTTATTGGCAGCATACAGTTTTTATTATTATGACTTTGTAGTATGACTTGGTATCTGGTGTGATGCTATCCTCAATGACATCATAGAGGTTTGACATAAGAAATATAAGGCAGAGCAGATTTTTTCCCCCAGTAAGATGGGTTTTAATATAAAGAGTTTGGTACTTACAAAAATCATTGGAATGACTGAAGTTGTAGGTTTGAGGCTGGGCCTCTTATAAAGATATTCTCACCCTACAGAACTGACTGAGGGGAGCCCCTCCTGCCCAGGAGGCTTCTAGAAGGACTGTCCATTTAAGAATTCTGCACCCCCTACCAACAATGTCTATGAGGTTGGAGAATGGACACCAGAATGTTTATGTGGAGAAAATTCCTCTGTGAGCCTGATTTTCAGAGGAAGAGCCATAAAAAGGCCTCTTCTCACTTTGGGCAGCACCTAATTTGCAGCTTGAATATTGGTGGAAACAATCACCAGAGTCAGAGGAAGATGGTAATTGCTTTCCTTTCTCTGAAAAGAAGGTAGAATAGAAGTTGCATTGCCCATCAACTGTGTCCAGAACATGCTCTCTTCATCACTCTTTGTTTCAAAACTGATTTAGCTCTTTGAGGACTTTTCCCTCCCATACTCATTAAAAATTTAATTTGTTAATTTTATCAGAAGTGCCAGCTTGAATTCTCATTGGGATAACATTGACTACCTAGAGGGCAAAAAATGCTATGCTAATTCAAATACACTATTCCAATCAAAAATTGTTTGTAACTGTACCTATTCAACTCTTTAATGTGTTTTAATAAGAGTTGCAATTTTTGTTTTTTTCTTGCATTCTTTTGTTAGGTTGATTTCGAGATACCATTTAAAACAGCAAATCTATGAAGTGCATTATTCTCTAGCCTGGTATTGTTGAAATGCTACTGACTTTTGTAAGGTCATTTTGTGTCCACCAGCCTTGCTGACTTCCTCATTTATTTTAAAGGTTTGTTAATGTTACTGGGTTTTCTACATAGTTAACACATCAGCTATAAAGTTAAAGATTTTTCTCTTCCTTTTCATTTCTTGCAAAGCCTACTTGTTTCTTGTTTCGTTTTTATTAACCTTGCTGTATGTTTTTGATATATTGCTTTTATCAAAATGAGGAAGTTCCAACTTACAATACATTTTATGAGGATTTTTATTGTTAATGGGGCTCAATATTATCAAATGGATTTTTTGAAACTATTGAGAAAATCTTGTAATTTTTTTCTTAGATTCTAAGGTGGTAAATTATGTTAATAGACTTTGTATTGATGACCTACACTGTTTGGTATAAAACCTTATTGAATGTCATGTGCTTTTTGTTGTTGTTTTGATTTACTTTTTATTGAAGTATAGTTGATTTACAATATTATGTTAGTTTCAAGTGTACAGGATAGTGAGTCAGTATTTTTATAGATCATGCTCCATTCAAAGTTATTCCAGGAAAGTATCTATAATATCCTGTGCTATCTCCTTGTTGCTTATCTGTTTTATAAATAGTAGTTTATCTCTCTTAATCCCATACCCTTAACATGTCCCTCCCCCTTTTCTCTCCCTTTTGGTAACCACTAGAATGTTTTCTGTATATGTGAATTGGTTTCTGTTTTGTCTATATATTCATTTGTATTATTTTTTAGATTTCATATATAAGTGATATCAAATAGTATGACTCTTTCTCTGTCTGACATTTCACTAAACATAATTTTCTCTAGGTCCATCCATCTTGTTGCAAATGATAGAAATTCATTCTTTTTTATGACTGAGTAATATTCCATTTTATCTAGATGATAGATAGATAGATAGATAGAGTAGATATAGTATAAATACATATATCTCACAGCTTCTATATCCTTTCATCTGTTGAGGGCACTTAGGCTGTTTCTATTTCTTGGCTATTGTGAATAGCGATGTTGTATAAACACTGCAATATGTGTGTCTTTTTGAATTAGTGTTTGTGTTTTTGTTTTTTTCCAAATATATACCTAGGAGTGGAATTGCTGGATCATATGTAGTTCTATTCTCAGCTTTTTGAGGAATCTCCACACTGGTTTTCATGGTGGCTGCACCAATTTATGTTTCCACCAACAGTGTATAACTGTTTCCTTTTCTCCACATCCTCTCCAACATTTATTTGTAGTTTTTTTGATGCAAGCCATTCTGACAGGTGTGAGGTGATATTTTATTGCTGCTTTGATTGGCATTACTCTACTAATTAGTGATGTCAAGCAACTTTTCATGTGTCTGTTAGCCCTCTGTATGTTTTCTTTGAAAAAAATCTATTCAGAACTTCTGCCCATTTCTTGATGGGTTGTTTGTTTGATATTGAATTGTATGAGCTTTTTACATAGTTTGCATATTAACCACTTGTCAGCCACATCATTTGAAATATTTTCTCCCATTCTATAGGTTGTCTTTCCATTTTGTCAATGATTTCCTTTGCAGTGAAAAATGTTTAGGTTTAATAAGGTCCATTTTGTTTGCTTTTGCTTTTATTGCTTTTGCCTTTGGAAACTGATCCAAAAAATATTACTACAATTTATGTCAAAGAGTATTCTGCCTATATTCCCTTCTAGGAATTTTTTGGTTATGGATCTTACATGTAGGTCTTAAAATATGGAAAAATCAGCCATTATCTCAGTACTCTGGCAAACATACACTTCTAGGCTTAACTTAGTATCTGATATTTTAATGATAGACTATTGATAATTTATTAATACAGTCAACAAATCTTTGTATATCACCAATGTCTGATGTTACATGAATTCTGCTTGATTTAAAAAAATCTTTTACTTCATGTACAGTAGAATTTAATGCCCAGTTATGTTCAGTAATATTAATGACTTCAAACTCTAACTAGGTTCCTACTAAGTTAAGAAGTTTATGCTCCTACTTTTTTTAAACTTTAAAATACAAACATCCCTTAGAAGGTTAAATCTGTGAATCATTAATAACCTCAAGGACAATTACTTTAGTAGATTCTTTCTTCATTGACCAATTTAGGAAAATGAAATCATAAGAAAACTGGACTCTAGGAAGGCAGAAAAAGAACAGAAGACGGGGATGATGAAATTAAATTTTACCTGATTTTACAATCTATCCTACTAATAATCATTATATCAAAATCTGACCGCTTTTGAATATTATCCAGAAATCTCTATAACAATATATTCTGTAAAAGAAAAGGGTCCCTTCCTCTGCAAATCTGATTTACTTTGTATTTAACAAATTCTATTCTCTGCTTAGTGGTTCTATATGTCAATATCTAACAATGTTTCTTTAACTGTAAACACCAACACTGAGGAAATGACTTCTCTGAATAAAGCCAGTAAACAAGTGTGAAGCTCATAGTCTGAGATATTTTATATGCAGCCCTATATAGAAACAGGACAACAGACCAATGTTGGGGATTTGATGACAGCAGAAAAAGACCAAAGTAATGCTATGCTTGTTGTACAACAGGTGTAATGAAAGATTTGATTAATTGAATTATGAGCCTGGCTCTATTGCTAACTATTACATAACCACAGTGTAATCACATTGTCACTCTGGTCACAACTTCATCATTCAGTCTGTGTTTGATTCTCATAAGAATGATTTTAATTTATGGGAAAACCCTAAGAGTAATATGTACAACAAAAATTTCTTTCTTTCTTTCTTTAAATTTTTCTTTTTTTTATTTATTTTGTTGAGGGGAGGTAATTAGGTTTATTCATTTACTTTTATTTTTGGAGGAGGTACTGGGGACTGAAACCAGGACCTTGCGCATGCTAAGAAAGTGCTCTATCACTTGAGCTATCCCCTTCCCCCAGAATTTCTTGAATAGTGGTGAAGATTACATTGCCCTATATGTACTTTGATGGCAAGACAGCAGGGTTTGGAGGACCTTGCTCTGGCTCAGAGGACCAGGGTCGATAGTCCTAGTACTGCACATGGATGTTCATAAGCTGCTGATGCTACTTGGGCTCACTGGAGAGTCTGCACCCTCCCATTATTAAGGTCTTTCTACCTTTTTGTCCCCTCCTACCTCTTCTGGTGACTCAGGAAACTTGCATTCCCAATTTTGATCAATTACAGCCTTGGAACTTTCCTGATTATTAAAAACGACACATTGAGATCAAAGATCACACTACAGACATTTTGCTCCATCATCAGCCTGGCCCCTGTGGTCAATTTCCAAATTGCATTCTGTAACTACAACTACCAATTTCAAAGGAAAGGAGAAGTTTGACAAAATTGAAAGGCACGCTTGGTTTTCATGGCAAGGAAAGCTAGAAAAGGAGATGAAAATATTTGGAGGGAGGTAACAGTCTCTTTCTTTCTGTTTTCCTATAGTTGCCTGAAAGACAATCAAAAGCAGCTCGGGAAGGAGAATCCAGATGTGAAAAGTAAACGGTAAGAACACAGCATATCAGAGCATTTCCCTCTCCCAAAGATTAACTTCCAGAATCTCTGTCCCAAGAGAGATAACACCTTATCTTAGACCTCTTAGAACCACAATGATCCAATTCTTTGCTGATTGCTTCTAAGACCTTCGCAGAATGTTGGATGGGGAGTCTACCTAAACATGAAAGATGGGGTATTAGTGGGTGTACATATTTTGTTTTTTAATAGCTATATAAAGCAAATTCATGAATGTACAGCTGAAATAAAAGATGTTTGGCTTTGGTTGGCTATTTGCGATGGCCATACTTTTAACATACTCTTTATGCTTAGCCAGAATACTCTTTGGGAAATACAAGTCTAATTATGACTTTCCCTTAAGACACTTTAATGGTTCTCTCTTACATCCAGAATAAAATCCAAATTCTTCACCTGGGGCTTCAATGAGGATTGACTCCTGTGTACCTCTCCAATGTCCTATCTCACCCTGCACACTCACCCATTATCTCCCAGGGAGTCACACTCTTCAAGCCACCAATCATTTCCACCTCAGGACCCTGGTACATACAGCTCTGTTAGGGCTCAGGGTTTTTGTTTTCCTTGCTTGTGCTTGATATCATCTCTTCTGGAGATGCTGGCTCTTGTGAATACTCTGAAAAATCTCCCTGACTAGACTATGTGGTAATGCTTTTTCCACACCTGGTGGATTTCCTGCACTGCCCACCCCACCTCCCTCACTTATATTTGCCATGCCTTTATCTTAACTTGTAACTTTACATATATATATATATACACACACACACACACACACACATACATACATATAATTTATTTATTAATAGGCTTTATTTTTTGAGTAGTTTCAGGTTCACAGCAGAATTGAGCAGAAAATAGAGTTGGCACATAGCCCTCCCCACCCACACACATATACTCCTCTACCCTCAGCATCCCTCATCAGTGTGGCATATTTGGTACAACTGATGAACCAACATGGGCACATTATTATCAACCAAAGTCCATAGTTTACATTAAGGTTCACTCTTGATGTTGTACATTCTATCGGTTTTGACAAATGCATAATGACATGTAGCCACCACTACAGTATCATATAGAATACTTTCATTGCCCTAAAAATCTCTTGTGCTCCATCTATTTACTCCTCCCTCGTAACTTTATATTTGTTAATTTAGCTTTTCATAGTCCATCTTCCTCTACGGGCCATGTGTTTGTCAAAACACTAACCACTGTTTGACTCATAAGTGCCTATCTGTTGCCCAACCCTCACAAGACACTCAATGGAAAAAAAGGACAAAAAAAAAAGAAGCAGTGAAAAAAAACAATCTATATCTGGACACCGGTATCTTGCCTTGGCTTAGATGAACAGAAACACCCTGACTTGTTTATCGGTCATGGGCTTTTCATATCTTTGCACTCAACCTCTTTCCTAATCATTCCATTTCAAGGTCTGGGTTTCTACCTCTGAAATGGCCCCTCCTGCAGCTACAAAGCATAAAAGGACGAGGGATTGAGAGGAAGGCCTAGGTGTTTGCTGGTGATGTGAAACAATGTTTGCAGGAATCAGTCATTTCCTACGTGTTTCATATCTGCTTTCTCTGCACAAAGAAAAAAGTAGAAACAGTAGAGGGACTATGACTGCCCTGTGACTCTTTGCAACTCTCCTTTACATTTTGTGGTTGGAAAGGAGATAGCAAGTATCTGGTGAGGTTATAGAACCAAGTTTCTGATTCTTATCTGCAGTTTTTTCCCCACGGATGTTCTGGGATTCATTATTTATTCTTGAAGTTCAGAAGGCATTACATAACAATGTTCCATATGATTTGTGCATTTTTCCCTATAAAATCAATATTCAGCTTCAAGTCTTTAAGTTTTATTTTTATATATTTGAACACTTTTATTTTATTTGTTTGGTTCTCACCTCCAGAAATAACAACTATGTTTATATTAGGCCTTCTTTTTTCATAATTAACGACTTGACCTCCTCATTTTATACCATTTAATTTTCCAGTGTGCTTTACATGCTACTGCTTTGTTTCTAGAGGAACTGATTTTACTTTTCCATGTTTTTAATGCTGTTTTAATTTCTCTAAAATGTTGTCATTTCTTTCAGTTGTTTTCCTGATTTATGCTGGCCCACTTTCCCTCTCCATGTCTTATTATTCTTAATATTTAATAGCAGATAATCACTCTTTGTCTGCCTTAAAAAATACACTGTTTGTGCTATTTTTGTGTTATGTTTGTTATGCAGGTCATTTTTGAGATAAAGTGATATGTATGTGTACATCTGAGCATTTGCTTGGGGAGGGTGCAGAGGAGAAGTAACTTAAGATTCAGGCTTTGATTTTAGTATGAGTCTCAGACTGCCTCCTCACCAAATACTCTCCCTCTGCCCTGGGCACATCTCTGTTCTGCGTGTATTACCTTCTTTGCAAAGGACAGGTTGTATCCTTTGCCATCTCCATTTTTCCTCTCAAATTTAGCAGTCCAGGAAGCAAACAAAAGGTGATGTGTTGGCAATCCCAACCCCTTTGTCTCTTCTCTGTTTTCATAAAGAATTCTGTCCCTGTGGAAATAATCTCTATTTCTCTCATCATTAGCCCACATAATGTCTGTCACCGTAAGTTGGCAGTTAGAATTTCTAAGACTTCTCATTTGTCTTTGAAGATACGTACTCTCTCATGAAGAATAGCAGAGAAACAAATTGTGTTTCAATATTCTTCATTGAATCATTCCTGATTTCACCATACTGCACATATGTTCTCTGTATATATGATAATATACAATATGCATGGTCTAAGAATTTAGTAATTCCTGAAGTTTCATAAATTATGGAGTCTGTTCTTCATATTTTTCATTATTATCCTACATTTTTGTGGTTTTTCTTTTTTCAGCTTTACTGAAGTAACTTGTCATGTAAAATTTTAAGATATTTAGAGTATTTGATGATTTGATATATGTACACATTTGGAAAGTATTTTTCCACTGAAGTAATTCACACACCCATCACTTCACACATTTGCCTTGTTTTATGTGAGAGCGTATAAGGTCTACTCTCTAACCATTTCAATTATATAATACCGTGTTATTAACTGTATTTCATACTTTTTCAGAAAGAGACAAAGTAAGCAGACTTTTAATTTTACTTAACCTTTGAAATGTAATCTAGCAATGACCTTAGGTTAAGAGCAAAGAAACATTCCTTTCAAGTGCAATTTTAGCTTTGAGAACTGGAGTGTCTCATGTTATTATCTCTTTTCTTTGTAGGCAGGAAATGACTACACTTGAGAGAGAAAATCAAGGTCAAGATAAGAAAAGTAAGTCATTGCTTCAGAATATTTCTCAAACTAGGGATGCTGTAAATCACTCTATTTCTAGCACTTACAAATGTTGCTCAACATCTCCCTCTTGAAATTCTTCCTTCCTTCATTTGTTTTGACACCACATTCCACTGTTTGGGTTCTCAATTGCTGGCCACTTCTCTATGATCCAGTGCTACCCTTTCTTGGGTACATCTAAGATGCCAGTGCTTCTTAGGTGACCCAGATTTAGAATCTTTCTACGCTCTTGAGGAATTTGTGTATGAATGATTTTACTTCTTCTACCCTTTGGTAGAATTTTCTTGGAAAAATAATCTAGGGGAGGTTATATTTATTGTGAATAATTTTTTAACATATAGATGTAAATGCTTTTGAAGTTACAGACTATCTCCATTTTCTAATTCATCTTGTCAGATTTGAAAGTTACATTTCTCATCAAATTTGTCCTTTTCAACTAAAATTCAGAAGCCCTTAGCTTAAAATTGTTAATCATATCCTTGTATGTATTTAAAGTTTGTAGGATCTATAATGATGCCCTCTGATTTCTAACAGAGTTTCTGTGTGTGTGTGTGTGTGTGCACGCGCACGCATGTGCATGTGTGCACATGTGCACATGCAGATTTTCTATTATTTGATTAATCAGTTTTACTAGAGTTCCTTTATTTCATTAATATTTTTATGGAATCAGATTTTGTAACTGATTAATCATTTATCACAAGAGATGCTCTCTTTCTGGGCCTAATTCCAACTGGTATATAGCTTACCCAAATTCTAAGAGGCTCATCAAATATTGTGCTATTTTGATTTATAGGAAGAGGAGATGCAAGTTGAATCCGATGCGGTTATCCTGAAATAATTCAGGCTACTAACCCCCCTCAAACTTCAGTGAGGTGCAGATTTTTTCATTTTCCTTTGGCAACCTATGTGTTTAAAGTGGCCTGAGGTACCTGCTCCTTTCCGTTCACTAGGACCTATCAGCTTTATGTCCTCCATGTAGTAGACCATTAATACGTCCTGTGGGTATATGAAATGATCAATGTTTGTGCAAGTCAGATTTTGACAGAGAGACAGAAACTGCTGAAGCTCTGAGACACACCAAAGAAGCAGCACTGGTGTCCCTCCACATGAAAGCAAATGTATCTAGATATCTGTCATTCTGCTGCTTTAGTGAAGTACACAGACCTTATCTGAACAGTAAATGCAATCAAAGTTGCCATCTAATTAAATCTGAGAAACTGTCCAAGACCTAGCCATCCTTTACTAAGGCCAAAATATAAAGAATATTCTTTCAGGGCAGTCCCCTTGGTCCTTTAATCAGTTCTTGAACCACAAATTTAAACACAGTGACTAAAGAATTTGAACATGACACAAACAGATGGAAAAATATACCAGTGTTCTTGGGTTGGAAGAATTAATGTTAAAATGATGATACTACCCAAGGCAACCTACAGATTGAAAGCAACCCCTATTAAAATACTAATTTTGGTATTTTTCACAGAACTAAAATAAATAAAAATTTGTATGGAAATATAAAAGACCCCAAATAGCCACAGCAATCTTGAGAAGAACAGAGCAGAGGGAATCATGCACCCTGACTTCAGACAATAAGCTACAATTAATCAAAACAGCATAGTACTGACACAAAAACAGACATAGATCAAGGAACAGAATAGAGATCCCAGAAATAAACCTATATACTTATGATCAATTAATCTATGACAAAGGAGGTAAGAAAGCACAAAGGAGAAAATATAGTCTCTTCAATGAGTGGTGCTGGAAAAACTGGGCAGCTTCATGTAAAAAAAATGAAATCAGAGCTTTCTCTAATACTACATACGAATATAAACGCAAAATGGATTAGAGACCTAAATGTAAGACCAGAAACTATAAAACTTCTAGGGGAAAATGTAGGCAAAACACTCTGACATAAATCACAGCAGTATATTTTTTGAATCTGTCTCCTAAAGCAATGGAAATAAAAACAAAAATAAACAAATAGGACTGAATTAAACTTAAAAGCTTTTACACAGCAAAGGAAACCACTGACAAAACAAAAAACAACCTACTGGATGGGAGAAGATGTTTGCAAATCATATGGTTGACAAGAGGTTAATATTCAAACTATATAAACAGCTCATACAATTCAACATCAAAGAAACAAACAACCGAATTTAAAAATGGGCAGAAGAACTGAATAGATATTTTTCCAAAGAGGACATACAGATGGCCAACAAGCACATGAAAATATGCTGAATGATGCTAAACATCATGGAAATGCAAATCAAAACCACAATGACAATTATGGGTCTTCTGTGATTCCATATAAATTTTTGGATGATTTGTTCTAGTTCTGTGAAAAATATCCTGGGTAATCTGATAGGGATTGCATTAAATCTGTAGATTGCTTTGGGTAGTATGGCCATTTTAACAATATTAATTCTTTCAATCCAAGAACATGGGATATCGTTCCATTTCTTTAAGTCATCTTTAATCTCCTTAGTCAGCATTTTGTAGTTCTCCACATATAAATATTTCACTTCATTGGTCAGATTTATTCCTAAGTATTTTATTTTTTTGGATACAATTTTAAAAGGGATTATTTCTTTACTTTCCTTTTCTGATATTTCACTATTAGTGTAAAGAAGTGCCACTGATTTCTGTATGTTGATCTTGTATTCTACCTTGCCAAATTCTTTTTTCAGCTCTAGCAGTTTTTGTGTACAGCCTTCAGAATATACTACCATGTCACCCCCATATAATGACAATTTTACAAATCACCCTAAAATTTATATGGAATCACAAAAGACCTAGAATTGCCAAAGCAATATTGAAGAAAAAGAATTAAGCTGCAGGAATAACCCTCCCAGACTTCAGACCATACTACAGAGGTACAGGAATTCAAACAGCACGGTATTGGCACAGAAACAGACATGGATCAATGGAAGAGAATAGAGAGCCTAGAAATAAACCCACAGACCTATGGTCAATTAATCTTCGACAAAGGAGCCAAGAATACACAATGGAGAAAAGACAGTCTCTTCAGCAAATGGTGTTGTGAAAACTAGACAGCAGCATGTAAATCAATGAAGTTAGAAGACTCCTTCACACCATACACAAAATACACTCAAAATGTCTTAAAGACTTAAATGTAAGACAAGACACTATAAACCTACTAGAAGAAAACATAGCAAAGCATTTTCTGACATACATCTTAGCAATGATCTCCTAGGGCAGTCTACCCAGGCAATAGAAATAAAAGCAAAAATAAACAAATGGGACCTAATTAAATTTATAAGCTTTTGCAGAGCAAAGGAAACCATAAGCAAAACAAAAAACAGCTTATGGAATGGGAGAAAATACTTGTAAATGATGTGACTGACAAAGGTTTAATTTCCAGAATATATAAACAGCTCATCCAAGCTAATAAAAAAAAGTCAAACAACCCAGTTCAAAAATGGACAGAAGACCTAAACAAGCAGTTCTCCAAAGAAGACATAAAAATGGCCAATAGGCACATGAAAAGATATTCAATATTGCTAATTAGCAGAGAAATGCAAATCAAAACTACAATGAAGTATCACCTCACACCATTCAGAATGGCCATCATTCAAAAGTTCACAAATGACAAATGCTGGAGAAGCTGTGGAGAAAAGGGAACGCTCCTACACTGCTGGTAGGAACGCAGTTTGGTGCAGCCATTATGGAAAACAGTATGGAGATGCATCAAAAAACTAAAAATGGACTTAACATATGACCCAGCAACCCCACTCTGGGACATATATCTGGAGGGAACTCTAATTTTAAAACACATGCTCCCCAGTGTTCATAGCAGCACTATATACAGTAGCCAAGACATGGAAGCAACCTAAATGTCCATCAACAGATGACTGGATAAAGAATTTATGGTATATTTATAGAATAGAATACTACTCAGTCATAAAAAAGAATAAAATAATGCCATTTGTAGCAACACGGGTGTCCCTGGAGAATGTTATTCTAAGTGAAGTAAGCTAGGAAGAAAAATTAAAATACCACATGATATCACTTATAATTGGAACCTAAAAAAAAAAATGAGGAGACAAATGAACTCATCCACAAAACAGAAATAAACTCACAAACATAGTAAACAATCTTATAGTTCGGGAGGGAAAGGGAGTGGGAAAGGAAAAATTGGGGAGTTTGAAATTTGCAAATATTAACCACTATATATAAAAATAGACAAAAAAATTTCTTCTGTATAGCACAGGGAACTATATTCAATATCTTCTAATAAGCTTTATTTAAAAAGGATATGAAAATGAATATATATATATATATATGCATGACTGGAACATATGCTGTACATCAGAAACTGACACATTGTAACTGACTATATGACAGTAAAAAAAAATCTTGAGGTGGGGAGAGTATTCAGGATTATCCAGGTTAACACAATGTAAACACAAAGGTTCTTAAAAGGTAGAAGAGAGAAGCAGAAAAGACAATGTCAGAGTGATGCAGCATGAGAAAAACTCAAATAGCCATAGTGGGTTTGAAGCAATGGAGACGGCCATGATCCGAGGAATAAGGGAAGTCTACAGAAACTGGAAAAGGCAAAGAAATGGAGTCTCCCCTAAAGCCTCCAGAAAGGAATGCAACCATGTCAATACCTTGGTTTTAGCCCAGTGAGTCTCTTTTAAGAATTCTGATCTGTAGAACTGTAAGATAATAAATCTGTGTTGTTTTAAGCCATCAGGTTTATGGTAATTTATTACAGCATTAATAGGAGACAATTACAACCTGAAATAGTAATGCTATTTTATAAGGGTCATTACTGAGGTCAGTTCCTAGGCAGCCACTCTAGTTAATAATTTCAACTCTGAGCTAAAATACTGAGTCCAGATCTTCTGGTAAGTGCACCAGTATCTAGACACACATTCAGTCCCATAACATGTGTGTTTTCCTTCATAATTTAAGACTCACAGAATCAATTCAATCAAATACCATGTTGTTGAATTCACCCTTTTGTTTATTTGATTTGGGCAGGTAGTTAATAAATATTAAAGAATAAAAAGGTATATATTCTCTTTCTGTTCTAATCTCTTTCATTTCAAGGGCATACTTGGATCTGATTTTTATTTTCAGTCTGAATACAATGATGTGTTTTGTTGAGGGATACTGGCTGGCTTTCCTCTGCAAGATGACTTTCTGCAGGGTTTTTAATCAAGGAAGGAAGAGTCTCACTATTTATTCAGGATGAGAGGCAGTCCTTCATCTAACAACATAGTCTTACTTGCTGGTTTTGGAATTCAGGTTAATTGCAGTCATCAGAAATTTCATGATATTCCTGTTCTAATTCTAAGATTCATATTCTTTTCCAATCAATGCCTTAACCTCAAATAGAAATCTACTAAGGATGTTAATTCAGCTGACCTTTAGCACAGTGATGACATGTTTCACGTCTTTACTCTGAGAATAAATATGATACTTCTTTTAACACCTTCAGCACCAAAAGCTGCAACCACTTCACCCAATACTGTTTGATTTCTTCATGCCCTTCATATTGATGCTTAGTTCCCCAGATTCTTGCCTCTAATGCTTTAATTGAATTGTATTCAGGCTACATAATTCTCTCAGTTTATGATTATAAGATGATATTAATTAAAAACATTTGTTAATTAAATTATATATAATTATATTTATAAAGATATGTGATTATATGGATTTCTTATTTAAAAATTTTTTAAACTTTTTGAGTTCTAATCATTTTGCAATGTTGTGTCAAATTCCAGTGTAGATCACAATTTTTCAGTTATACATGAACATATATATATATTCATTGTCACATTTTTTTCTGTGAGCTAACATAAGATCTTGTATATATTTCCCTGTGTGTTACAGTATAATCTTGTTTATCTATTCTACATTTTGAAATCCCAAACTGTCCCTTCCCACCCCCCGCCCCCTTGGCAACCACAAGTTTGTATTCTATGTCTATGAGTCTGTTTCTGACTTGTATTTATGTTTTGTTTGTTTTGTTTTGTATTTTTAGATTCCACATATGAGGGATCTCATATGGTATTTTTCTTTCTCTTTCTGGCTTACTTCACTTAGAATGACATTCTCCAGGAACATCCATGTTGCTGCAAATATTTGAAATCAATGCATTGAACATGATTTTTTTTGTGAAGAACAGTGAGCTATTAGAAATTACTAACAAACTTTGTTATACAAAGTATGTTTAATTTGTTTAATATATTCTAAGATTTTGCTAAGAACCACTACCAAGTTTAGTAGGCTGTAGACTTAATTAGTCAATGTTCCTTTTACAAATTGGGATTTTGATATATTTAGTATTCTGTGACCTCTCTAATAACTTCTTTATTAAAATACTAGTAGTTGATCTCAGATTAACACATGTATAATTTGCTTCAGTATTCATAGGTATAATCAACCTGAATCTGGATTTAACTGGAGATAGTTACTTTTGTTACTTTAGTACTTTCTTTATAATGTACTTTTCTCTATAATGATTGCTACTTAATACTTATCTCTATAATAATTGTTCATCTTAAAAATCATGTGCTTTTCCTGTGATAATTTCATACAATTTATATTTTAAATATCACAGCCATAATTACTCTTTAAAAAAATATTTGCCAAACTCTATTGTCATAGCATGTTTCTGGACAAAATTTTGTTACTCAGTTTCAAAATCCACTTTTATTCCCCAGCTTTGGTGTGAGTCACTTACACAGAAACACAGTATTGACACTGCCTCATAACATTTGTTTTTCCTTCATTTTGTCATATAGCCTTGAGAACGTAGTAATAACATGGAATCATGTCTGATGTTTAGATGAAGTTTTATCACTGTATTTTATTCTTTCACCATCTCCTTACCACCAGCCTGTGAAGTTCTACAACTCTCAGGTTGCTTTCTTTTTTTATATACATACATATATTTTTATTGACGTATACTCAGTTTACAATGTTGTGTCAATTTCTGGTGTACAGCACAATACTTCAGTCATATAGGAACATACATATATGAATTTTCATATTCTCTTCTACCATAAGTTACTACAAGATATTAAATATAGTTCCCTGTGCTATACAATATAAACTTACTGTTTATCTATTTTTTTATATATTAGTTAGTATCTGCAAATCTCGAACTCCCAATTTATCCTTTTTATTTGTTATCCTCCAGGTAAAGATGTCCCATCCACTTCTAATCAGGTAATAGAGAAATTATTACATTTGTCTAATAAATGTCAAAATACAGACAACTTCATATAAGCCTAGTTGTAGCTCTTCCTTTACTTGTGACTTCTGAATGGATTTGTCAAATTTTTCATATTTTAAATAATATTCTTGTTCATTTTAATGCAGATATAAAAGGAAGTTAAAATATTGAAATATTTTAACAGATTTAGGTAATCTGTAAATTCTTATTCTTGTCCCAAGTCTACTGAAATCTATTATTTTAATTTTCAAAAACCTTGTAACAAAAATAAATGAAATCAAATTCACAGTTATAATGTGAGAGCATCAATTCTTTTTATCTTTTCACATTCCTCTTTAATCCATATGTCCAGGAATTAGCGTTTATATTTAGACATTGTATGGAATATCAATAAACATATTAAAATGTCTATTATTTTTAATACATAAGCATTATACTGATTTAATTAACATGTAGTATTCATGTTTTTTAATTTTCTTTCATAGGTCTATGCAACTGACAATGTATTTAAACTGTAAATTTTATTAACTGCATTTTATCCTATGAAAATGGATTGCTATGTAACTTGAATACTTACTTATTGAGATCTGATTGCTGCATATATTGCACCTCAATATGTGTGACCTAAAATATACGACTGCTTTTCTCTAGGTATTCAGGGAGACAACAGTGACTTTTTTTCCTCTTTTATTACCCTGAGGTGAAATGAAAGCAGAATGAGTAGTAGTTTGGAGCACAGTTCATGTTGCTAAAATAAGGTCTCTAAGAGGCTTGGAGAAAGGGCTTTGAACACTTGAGGTGTAAGATCACCATCAGACAAGAAGAAAGGAGGCATGGGTCACTGAGTTAAAACCTGATGGATGATTCTGGATCCTTGATCTCTTTTTTTTCTTGGCAGGAAAATGAGAACGGCAGTGGTTCTGAAGAAGTGAGCTACACTGTCATTAATCACCTGCCCTATCGGAGACCCTCTCTGAGCTCCAATGATGATGGTTATGAGAACGTTCTGTCTACCACAGGAAGAGGGAGACCATTAAGAGAAGGGTCGGAAACAGAATATGCCCGTCTCAGGACTTCTGTTATTAGGTCTTCTTCCTGTACCCCTGAGAATGATTATGAATTTGTACTTCCTCACTAGAACCTTCATTCCTCAACGTCTTCCAGTAACAAAGATGATACAGCGTAGTGGCCTCCAGGGGAGCTTCTCTTTCAGCAGTTCATGAAACATTCATTTATGGCCCAATCTTAGAAATTATGTCCTTTTACTATATTTGCATTGAGAAACTCTGAAATACGGCATTTCTGTGGTTTGGGTAAAGCCATATAGATTGACGTAATGAGACAGAGTATTCTGCATCCTCTTGTTTATAAGGTCTGAGGACATGGAGGTGGTGGGAAAACCTTCGTAAGACAAACACCCACAGATATACAACTTAGAATATCCAGTTTCAATTCTGCTTTCCAAATTTCAAAAGCCAACATTTATACTCCTAATCATCTATTTCAGTTTTTGAGGTCTAATATATTAAATAAACTTGTAAAATATAAGACCAGTGACTAGACCATTTGCTGACCTGATATTTACTTTAATCTTATCTTTTCCATGTATTAGAGATTCTTGCCATAAATTTGAGGTAGTAGTTCAAAAACTAATACCTTTTGATAACTGGCCTTTCTGAAAGGAGAAACTGAGAGTGCCATTAAAAAAAAAAAAGAGGAATAAATGAATAAGGGTTGGGGTCTTTGTTTCCAATAGTAAATCACAGAACTCTGCTTGAAGATTCCTAAGAAAATGAAAATATACATGCTTATAGTTTTGTTCACAACATACTACTTAATTTAACCTATGACTAGTTATCTCAAATGAGGAAGGATGAATAGTGTCTGGTTTTAAAATTTAGGTAAATCCGTAAGTAATCCATCTATTTTACTTTCATTCCCAAGGATATTCCAAATGATATGCCAGCTTCTCAATAAGGACACAAAGGCTGTAAGTGACAAAATATTTATGATTAATTTTTTACCAAAGTGGGTATAGAGGGAACATATCTCAACATAATAAAAGCTATTTATGACAAACCTACAGCCAGCATAGGACTCAACAATGAAAAACTGAAAACCTTCGAACTAAAATCTAGGACAAGACAAGGTTGTCCACTCTCACCACTCCTACTCAACATAGTCTTGGAAGTCCTAGCCACAACTATCAGGCAAGAAAAAGAAATAAAATGGATCCAAATTGGAAAAGAAGAGGTAAAACTGTCACTACATGAAGATGACATGATACTATATGTGGAAAACCCTAAAAGCTCCACACAAAAACTACTAGAACTAAGAAAAGAATTCAGCAAGGTAGCAGGATACAAGATTAATGTACAAAAATCAGTTTCATTTCTTTACACTAATGATGAATCAACAGGAAAAGAAAGTAAAGAAATAATTCCTTTTAAAATAGCACCCAAAGTAATAAAACACCTAGGAATACATCTAATCAAGGAGGTGAAGACTTATACATGGAGAATTACAAAACATTGATTAAGGAAATTAAAGAAGACTTTAAAAACGGAAAGATACTCCATGCTCCCGGATTGGAAGAATAAATATTGTTAAAATGGTCACACTGCCCAAGGAAATCTACAGATTTAAAGCAATCCCTATCAAATTACCCAGGACATATTTCAGAGAACTAGAACAAACTGTAATAAAATTTATATGGAATCACAAAAGACCTAGAATTGCCAAAGCATTACTGAAGAAAAAGAAAAAGGCTGGATGAATAATCCTCCTAGACTTTAGACAATACTACAGAGCTACAGTGATCAAAACAGCATGGTATTGGCATAAAAACAGACATATGGATTGATGGAACAGAATACAGAGCCCAGAAATGAGCCCATAAACTTTTGGTCAATTAACTTTAACAAAGGAGGCAAGAACATACAATGGAATAAAGACAATCTCTTCAGTAAATGGTGTTGGGAAAACTGGACAGCAGCACGTAAATCAAAGAAGCTAGAACACTTCCTTACACCATACACAAAAATAAACTTAAAATGGATTAAAGACTTAAACTTAAGGCAAGACACAATAAACCTTCTAGAAGAAAATACAGCAAAACATTATCTCACATATATCTCAAAAATGTTCTAGGGCAGCCTACCCAAGAAATAGAAATAAAAGCAAAAATAAACAAATGGGACCTAATTAAACTTACAAGCTTTTGCACAACAAAGGAAACCGTAAGGAAAACAAAGCAACAGCCTATGGAATGGGAGAAAATTTTTGTAAATGAAACCGACAAAGGCTTGATCTCCAGAATATATAAACAGCTCATATGACTTAATAAGAAAAAAACAAACAAGCAAGTTCAAAAATGGGCAGAAGATCTAAACAAGCAATTCTCCAATGAAGACATACACATGGTCAATAGACATATGAAAAAATGCTCAATATCACTAATTAACAGAGAAGTGAAAATCAAAACTACAATGAGGTATCACCTCACACCAGTCAGAATGGCCATCATTTAAAAGTCCACAAATGATAAATGCTGGAGAGGCTGTGGAGAAAAGGGAACCCTCTCACACTGTTGGTGGGAATGCAGTTTAGTGCAGCCATTGTGGAAAACAGTATGGAGATTCCTCAAAAGACTAGGAATAGACTTACCATATGACCTAGCAATCCCATTCCTGGGCATATATCCAGAAGGAACCCTAATTCAAAAAGACACCTGCACTTCAATGTTCATAGCAGCATTATTTACAATAGCCAAGATATGGAAACAACCTAAATGTCCATCGACAGATAACTGGATAAAGATGTATATTTATATAATGGAATACTATTCAGCCATAAAAATGACAACATAATGCCATTTGCAGCAACATGGATGTCCCTGGAGAATGTCATTCTAAGTGAAGTAAGCCAGAAAGAAAAAGAAAAATACCATATGATATTACTCATATGGGAAATCTGAAAAAAAAAATAAAGAAAACAAATGAACTTAAATATAAAACAGAAACAGACTCACAGACATAGAATACAAACTTGTGGTTGTGAGGAGGGAGGGGGTTGGGAAGGGACAGACTGGGAGTTCGAGATTTGAAGATACTGATGGGTAGATATAAAACAGATAAACAAGTTTATACTGCATAGCACAGGGAAATATATACAAGATTTTGTAGTAGCTCACAGTGAAAAAGAATACGAAAATGAGTATCTGTATATTCATGTATGACTGAAAAATTGTGCTGTACACCAGAAATTGACACAACATTGTAAACTGACTATAACTCAATAAAAAAAGAAAGAAAAAATGGCAATATCATGGAATTCATTTCATCTCAGGGCCAACTAAAAACAAATATTTATGTCACAAGCCATAATAATGCAGAAATAAAACAAAAGTTTTGAGGAAAAAACTAAGGAAAGTGGAAGATGGTGTAAACATACCAACTTCGTCATCTTTTACAGCAAGGAAATGAATAGTATTAATTAACAATGATAAATTAGAAAGATTATAAGTAAATACTAGTATAAAGATAGAGTAAGGAAAAGGTTTTCATATACTGAAATTTGGTAGTGAAATTAAGACAGGAATACAAAGGGAAAAGAAATATATTTACTACTTGCTCATAGTGTGAATCAACTTTTTCTACATTAAATAAGGAACTGTAAGTAAAATACAGAATTAAAGCTAGCTCTGTAGATTCAATGCAATCCCAATCAAAACCCCTGCACTTATTTTTCAAAAATTCCAGTCTATTCTAGAATTCATACAGAAACTCAAAGGACCCAGAACTGCCAAGGGCACCTGAAAGCAGATTAACAAACCTGAAAGACTGAACACGACCAGATACCAAGACTTATTATAAAAAGATAATGTGGCATCAGCACATGCATTGACTACGTAGTCAGTGAAAGTCAATAGAGAATTGTGAAATAGAATTGCATGTGGTTGATGGCCAAGGTGGCCTCATAATGCAGTGGTACATTTTTCAATAAGTAGTTTTGTATTAACCAGGAATTAATTAGTCTTCTATGGTACCATAAAAAATTATCACATATGTGCTGGCTTAAAACAATCCAAAGTTATTACCCACCATTTCTGTGGGTACTGGTATAGGTGAACTGGATCTTCTGCTCACGAACTCAAAAGGCTGCATAGGAGGTGCTTGCTGTCAGGGCTGGAGACTCATTTAAGTTTCTGTGTCCTCTTGTACATACATGGTTGTTGCTGGAATTCATTTTCTTTTGGTTGCTTAGCTCAAGCCCTCAGCTGATAGACACCATCTGCTATTCCCTCACATATGGGTCCCTCTCCAAAATCGAAGTTCACTCCTTCAAAGCCAACAGGAGAACTTCTCTCATGCTTTGAAGCTCTCGTTTCAGAAAGGGCCAAGTCCCTCCGAAGGACTCATCTGAGTAGATCAGATCCAGCTAAAATAGTCTCCCTTTTAATTAAATCAAAGTCAGCTGACTTGAGGCCTTAACGACATTGGAAAAATCACTTTACCTTTGTCTATAACATAACCTAATCAAAAGTAAAATCCATCATGACAATCATTCTTTACATACTCTAGGGGGCGAGATTATACTGAATACCAAGGGCAGGAAACTTACAGGACATCTCAGAATTTTCTCACCACAGCCAGATACCCATAGAGATTGAAAAAAAAAAAAAAAGGAAAAGAAAACAGAAGAAGCAGCAGCTACATGCCTTCCTCACACTATAAAGAAAACCCAATTCTCATCTTACCTTATAACAAAAATTAATGGATTGCAGATTTAAGTGTCAAAAAAAATGATTTAACAAAAATGTAGGACAATATGTTATGTTAGTGATCTTGGTTTTGACAAATATCTACTAAAATGGTAAAATAATACTAACAAAGGAAAATAATAAATTGGACTATTTCAAGTTAAGAACTCTTCTTTATTAAAAACATGATAAAAATCTTAAGTTGTGAGAAGACATTTGTAATTATATATACAACCAATAAGAGTCTATCCACCACATGTAAAGAATTCCTACAAATCACTATGAGAAACACAGAAAATTCAGTGGTACAGTGGGCAAAAGACCTGTGAAGGCAGTTGAAAAAATATATGCCAATAGCAAAAAAGCACATGAAAGACACTCAACTTGATTTATAGTCAGAGGAATGCAAATGAAAAACACAGTGAAACATACCAACACTTATGAGAGCAGCTAAAATTTATAAAAGATTAAAATGCTAAGTATTACAGGGCATATGAATAAACTGGAAACTGCTGGAAAACTCTTTGTGCCTCCTAAAACTGAACATACCTATACTCATCTACAGCGATCACACTCCTAGATTACACCTAATAAATACATACCCAAACATATATGCACCATGAGACAGATCAGCATGCTCCCAGCAGAACTAATCCTCATATCTATAAAATGTCAACTCCACAATGCCCTTCAATACAAAAGTGGAAGAATCATGATACATTCACGTAACAGAATAATATTCAGAATACAAATGAATGTTCTACAAAAACACACACCTTTGAGATAAACATCCAAACATAAAGTTTAGCAAAGTTAAGTCACACAAAACACATAATGATTATACAATTTATATACAGTATTTTTAAAAAAACCCAGCAAAACGAATCTATACTGTTAGAAGTCAAGATTAAGTTTCCTCTTAATGAGTGAAGACACTTGAAGGGATATGTGAGCAGATATTTGACGTTTGGGTAGTATTACTCCCTTGAGCTGGATGCTGTTTCCATAAATGTGTAAAGATTGTGAAAGTTTTTCAAAAGGCACACTTCTAAGATATTTGTACTTCTATGTATAATTATAAGGCAAACTAAAAGTTTTTTACAAATAGGATAGGATGTCTTTAATTGCAGTTAATTTCTAAGTTAAAAAAATGATAAAAGACATCACAAACCATTTCAATCAAGAAAAAAAAAAAAAAAAGCCCGAGTAACACCTTGAAAATCAGACAAACTTTTATTTGAGGGACAGAAAAAGAAAATGAGAGAGAGACATGAAATGATGAAACTGGAAATCCATAATGTATATCTAACAATTTGGCAAATGTACAAACTGGTCAACCATGAAGACGGCAGTATAAACAATGTCTGAAATTTGCAACTCCACAAAAGCAACAAACACATGAGAAAAATTATCATAATCAACACTTTCAGAATTCTGGAAAATAATGAAAGATAATCAAAAATGGTATAGTTTTGCCCTAAGAATAGACAGTCTAGTCCAGTGAAACAGAGTTGAGAATTCAAAAGTGAACTCATACATCCATGGCCAATTGATTTTTGACAAGGATGGCAACACCAGTCAATGGGTTCAAATAGTCTCTTTAATAAATAGCGCTCAGACACTAGGATACCCACTCGTAAAAGAAGGGCAGTGGGGTGCCTACAAAAACCACATACAAAAATTATCTCAAATTGGATCAGTAACCCAAATATAAAGGCTAATATGACTGACCTTCTTTGGAAGAAACTTAAGAGTAAATTTTCATGACCTTATATTTGGCAGTGAAGACTTAGATACGAAACCCAAAACATGAGCAACAAAAGAAAAAATAGATAAATTGGACTTTAAAACGGAAAACCTCTGCGCTTTAAAGAACATAATCAGAAAAGTGAAAAGACAAATAGTAAATGTAACGGGGATTTGTCTTCAAAATATATAAAGAATGCCTACACCTCAAGAACGAAAAGAGAAATGTCCCACTTAAAATACGGGAAAAGGACTTATTGAAGTCCACAGTTATACAAATGGCCATCTGAAAAGATGCTCTGTATAACTGGTCATGAGAGGAATGCAATTCAAAGTCACAATGATACATCACTTCACACCCACTGAAAGAGCGAGAACAACAAAAACATATTAAAAACCTAAGGAGAAAAGTGTAAAATAATGTGTTCCTGACGATGTGGCAGGAATGTAAACTATTGTGGCCACTGTGGGGAACAGCGCGGCGCCTCTTCCAAAAAGCACAGAATTACAACCAGCCCAACAGTTTACTGAACACAGAGACCCAAACAGACACATCAGCGAGAAAGGATCAGTAATCCAGTAACTACTGCTGTAGAGCCAACGGGAAAAAATATTAAATTTGGATAATTCATACTTTAAGTGAAATTAATTCTGAATTGAGAAACAAGGTAGGAGGTAAATAAAATCATAAGAAAACTAGCAGAAAATGTCACGTAATCTCAAACCAAAGACTATTTCCACAAGCAAATGTCCTAAGTGGAAAAATATAGGCGAGACCCGGGATACACACACATTTGCACACAACCTTCACGACCGAAACCCCAACCAAGAAAACCTGGAACACCACGCATGGTCGTCCGGGCCCCGGTCCCGACGGTGCCGCAGGAGGACCAGACCTCCGACCCCCGCGCACCAGGTTCCTTGGAGAAGCGCGACCAGGCCGAGGGCTCCCAGAGGCCTGCAGGCCAGAGGGCGGGTGGCCCGCCCCGCAACCCCAGCCCAGTCGAGAGGGACCTCACGCCCAGGACCGAGGGTCGCCGGCACACCCCGCACCCGAGGCCCGCGCCCCCAGCTCGAGCAGCTCTGAGAAGCTCAGAGAACTGCAGACTCACCCTCTGTGGAGGCCGTCCTGTCAGAGGCTCCTCGGGGGCGCTGTCTCCTGAGGGGCCGACGTCCTGTCAGAGGCCCCGGAGGGAGCGGAGGCGGCAGGTCTGACAGCAGAAGCGCTGGGCCTGGCCACCTCGCTCTCCGCTCCAGACCGCAGCTTCCACCGACTGGACTGGCGTCCGAGGCCCTCAATGCATTCTGGGGTTCCGTCTGGCTGCCAGGTTTATATGCGTAGGGTTTACGTCTGTGGGGTTTACGGCAGGGGTTTACGACTTGGGGGAGTTTACGACTTGGGGGGCTTTACGACTTGGGGGAGTTTACGACTTGGGGGAGTTTACGGCTTGATGGACTTTACGACTTGGGGGACTTTACGGCTTTGGGGGTTACAGCTAGTGGGTGTTAGTCTGGGTCCCGCTTCTGTGGCTGCCGCCGTGGGCCACCTCTACTGCCTGGCTCTGGTGGCCCGGCCACTCCCGCCCCTGGCTCCCACGGAGGTGAGCCGTGCGGGAGGAGATCTTCAGCGGCCTCACCTGCGACACACAGGGGAGGCCACAGAGCCAGGAGCCTCGTCTTCGTCTTCGTGGACGAGAGGCCGACGAGCTGCAGCCTGAGGGGCGACCGCACCAGAAGGCCAAAGGTAACCTGTGTCCCCTCCCTCCGCGCGGCCTCCACATGGGTGTCCATAGGGACAGTAGGTCCTTGAGCAACACGGGCGTGAGGTGTGCGGGTCCACTCACAGCAGAGTGTTTCAGTAAATGGGTGCTCTAAATATGCACACCATAAACCAACACATCTTAAAATGTTTCTCCCGTGGATTAAAGGAAAAGCAGGGAGTTGTGGTTTTCACAAAGTACGAGAGGGATTTTTTTTCCCCACTCCCTAGTTTCCCACGTTGTATAATATGATAATGTTTGTTGTGAATCTGCAAAAGGGCTGCATGCCACTTGTGTGTGCTGTAAGGTTTCTAATTGCTACCTTTAGCTGCTTCCAAGATCGTTAAGTGGCCAAAGTGGGTTTATTTTGGATATCAGTTATCCAAGAGCTTTAACTACTACATTTTGTCACATACAGTTTACAGTGAGGTTCAAAGATGCTAAATTACTTGGGAGCCTTTTCCACAAACTGCTACCACCATTTCTTTGGATCATTGTGTCCTAAACTATATAGTGGGGTTGGGGATCATCTGTCCTCCTCATTGTCTCTGCATTTGCTCTCCCAAATGGAAGAAGCAGTATATTCCATGTGTCCTACTGACTCTTCTCACTAGTCTGTAAAAATCATTACCATTTATCCTTAATATGGAACATTGTACTGAAATATTAGCATATATTTTAAATTTCTAGAACACATCCAGGAGGCTATCCTCTGTCGTGTTTTTGCCATTTAGCAATCATTTACATCAATAAAAAGCCATAAAAAAGTCAAGGAGCATTTTTTTTTCCAGATTGCCTATGGTAGTTTTCAGTAGCAGAATTTTGAGGCATCAATTTTTGATTCTAGGAAAGTCTATTTCTTAACTTAGTTCCATAAACTGTAGGACTGGCATCATTATTTTTTATCAGCTATTTTTATTTCATTTTTGTTGTATATGTCTTTCTGTTTAATCTTTCTTTGTGTCATATATTAGGGGTGGATGGCAAGATTGTCAGAAAAGCATTTTCTTTACCCTTGGGCCCATACCTCTGTGCTCCCTATAACTAAGGAAAAAAAGATTCATTGAGAACATGTGGTTTCCTCCTGTTGAGGGTCCCTCCAGGTATTCAGGCATCTACCTGCTGAACAGTGTCCTCTGCTCTAAGTTGCAAAATATTTTTATTCTCACGTAGTGTATTTTTGTGTTTGTGTAATTATAACAATTTCTCTCTTTCCTACTTCCGCAACCACGCCATATACATAAAGTCAAGAGAAAAGGGCAGGAGAAGTGGAAAGAAAATCACAAAATTCAATTGGAAGAGGTCCCCAATAGTGGAACTTTAATTTTCATTGCACTTGGCTCTGTGGCCAGCAGGCCAGCTGCTTGACTTCCCCTGGCCTCATTTTTGTCCTCCAGTGTTAATTTGTTTGCCCTTTGTCGCTGGCTCCTGTTGCCCAGAATCCCTGGAGTTAATCACATCACAAGGGAACTCGTTAACTCAGGGACTATATGTGACAGTATTAATCGTGCAGTTAGTCTTAGGTGGGCACAGTGATGCCCATGCAGTCTCCTGCAGAGGAAGGAACGTAAATCTAAGCTGGGCAACTCTTCTTTCTGGCACTTGCATGTGGGACATTAGATACTGTAAATTGTGTATGGTGTCAAATGAGTAGCTAGTGTTAATGTGTCACAGATTGAGTGGGACTCTGGGTTAAAGTCCTAAAGACAAGAAGAATGTCGAAACAATGGTTCTCAGTTGTAGAAATGATCAGTCTGATTCTTCCCGGCTTCAGCTCACTTGGAACTAAATGGATGCACACGGTTTTTAACTACTTAATCTCCTTATTTCATCATATGTAAAACTTCAATAATCTTAGCTTCTTCCTGTTTGTTGTCTCAATATCCTGATGGGAGTTAAATGTTAATGATTTTCACTGAGCCCTCTGCAGCATTTCTTGCATTCTATTGATACTACATTCAGTCTCTAATTGTGATTGTCCACTTTGCATTGGCTGTGTACAGAGTTTCTGGACTAGAGTTTCTTTGGTTTTAAATTATTCTATACTGTGCAAGCATATTTATCTTGAAAAGGAAAATTCAAACAAAACCAAAACCCTCCTACAAGGCCTATGCTATCCAAATGATATCTACTGATGTTTGTATTCCTTAAAGAAGTGACTCAAATTTACCTTTATAAGTATCGTATCCTGTTATGTGGCATAGTTAATATATGAAATAATCATACTTCCAATTTAGTTTCTTTTTCCTTTTTCAAATAAAACCCTACCATGTACTCTCCATTTCTATATTTGTTTCTTACTATCAGGAAATTATTTGGTCTTGGATTGCTCTCCTTCTCATCTCTTTAAGAGCAAGGTGAATACAACCCAGACCTTCTCCTCTATAGATTCCTCTCCCAACTCTGCATCCTCACAGTGAACCTCTTACACTGATCATAAGATGCATACTCTCACATGTTTTATCATGTTCCTGCCTTATTTATGTATCCATTTGGTAGACTGTGAGAATGTACTATGGTGTTTGTAATTCCTGTATTTCCTGTGAAATTCCATTACCTTTATATAAAAAATTATATTGAGGAAAAGGTGTGAAAAATCTCAGTGTTAATGCATTTTAGCTTTTATTTCATCCTCAAGGTAGATGGAAAACATATGATCAATGAGACCAGTAATGCCACTTCATGAAATAATCAAGGATATCACACACCAGTATTCTCTGCTTTGACCTTTTCTCTTTAACTGTTTACAAACTTACTTCTTAACATCCAGATCTTAACTGCCAGGGAATTGACATAAAATCCTTGCAGTTTCTGTTTAATGTAATTTAATCACTCTGGAGTGAGTAATCAAAGTGAGAGTAATGCCGTGGACTAATGACAGCACCTTCTCTGGGTTCATTCTGGTAGGTTTTTCTGACCGACCTCAGTTGGAGCTGGTTCTCTTTGGGGTAATCATGTCCCTTTACCTCATGACACTCCTCGGCAATGCTGCCATCATCCTAGTATCCCTCTTGGACTCTAAACTCCACAATCCCATGTACTTTTTCCTCTCCCATCTCTCATTACTGGACCTTTGCTTCACCAGCAGTATTATTCCTCAGCTTCTAGTCAACCTGGGGGGTCCAGATAAGTCTATCACGTATGGAGGCTGTGTGGTTCAGCTCTATGTCTCCCTTGCCCTGGGATCCACAGAGTGTGTCCTTCTGGCTGTGATGTCCTACGATCGCTATGTCGCAGTCTGTCATCCTCTGCATTACGCCTCTGTCATGCACCCTCGGCTCTGTCACATCCTGGCATCTATGGCGTGGCTCAGTGGTCTGGCAACCACCCTCATACAGTCCACTCTCAACCTGCAGCTGCCCTTCTGTGGGCATCGCCATGTAGATCATTTCTTCTGTGAGGTTCCTGTGCTCATCAGGTTGGCTTGTGGGGACACCGCCTTCAACCAGGCATAGCTCTTTGTGGCTAGCGTCTTATTCCTGGTGGTGCCCTTGTCGCTCATCCTGATATCCTATGGGCACATCACCCAAGCAGTTCTAAAGATAAAGTCAGCCATTGGATGACGTAAAGCATTTGGAACCTGCTCCTCCCACCTGACGGTGGTGATAGTCTTCTATGGAACCATTATCTTCATGTATCTGCAGCCAGCCAAGAGGAGATCCAAGGACCAGGATAAGTTTGTGTCCCTCTTCTACACTGTGGTGTCCCCCATACTTAACCCCCTTATCTATACTCTGAGAAATAAGGAAGTGAAGGCAGCACTGAAAAAAATTCTGAGGAGGGGGAGGGTATAGCTCAGTGGTAAAGTGCATGCCTAGCATGCCCGAGGTCCTGGGTTCAATCCCCAGTACCTCTATTAAACAAACACACAAATAAATAAACCTAATTACTTCCCTCCCTCCGAAATATTTTAAAAAAGAACAAAAAATTCTGAGGATAACTTTGTGATTCAGTGGGACATGATTATTAAAAGACATTTAGAAGAGAGTTATTTAGACTGATTAATGGATAATGATTTGGTCATGTTCATAATTTTATAATTGAGTTTTAGTAGAAAAAATTTTAAACAGAGTTTGAATTTTCCACTTGGACGGACCTGAGTTTGAATACCCATTCCACCACATAACATCTGTGTGACCTGTACAATTTGCATAACCTGTATGTTATCTATAAACTGGGCTGCATAATATTGAGCAACCCAAACTAAAATTAGATTATTCTAGACATTTTATTGTGTATAAAGTTTATTCATAAAGTCAATTTATTTAGTAGGTATAACCATATGCTATATGGGTATAATTGTAATTTTTCTTTTGCAGAGATAGAGATATTTTGACCTGTTGCTCATAAAAGAAAGAGCAAAACATAAATGTCAGTGGCATTATTCTTTCAACTAGCCATGGATTCCAGGACCCCTCAGCTTGTGGGAAGTTCCCCTGAGTGAGTCCCATTATACACTGAGCTCACCTGTATTGCTGCATTTTCCCTCCTGCTAGCAAGTTTCTGATTTTTTGTATTTCTTTCCTTAGTAGGTTTTTGGAGTCATCACAGTTTAAAGTCTTCACAGAGGTGACTCCCAGATTTCTGTTCCAACACAGATATTTCATAGTCTATGTTCAACTATGTATTTCACTTCTCCACCTGGGTGTATTAAAACAACCTCAAATCAGCACATCCAAACTAAATCGAAAGCTCCCTGATTTTGTTTGTTTTCCCACACTATTCCCAGTATCACAAAATGGAACATACATCATCCCAACTCCTGTCTATTTCACCTGTTGTACGTAACCTAGACACAGTCCTGTGGATTTTACCTTTTAGCTATCTCTCTAGTCTAACCATTTCTTTCCATTTTAATTTTCTACCACCAGTGCACTTCTAAGATGATCTCCTTACTAGACAGAAGATATTTATTTAAGTGAATTAAATACATCTTCCCTTATACCTTTTATCATTTTGGATGTTGCTAGGTACATGCAATGTTTAGTGCATCATGGATCTTATGTTTGTCTTATCTCTTTATGAAATGCATTTGTTTATTAACAATTACTGAGGCATTGAAGATGCAGATGTGAACAAAACAGCACCCACACTTCTATATGCTAATGGTCCAACTCAGTCGACTGGGAGATTTTCCCTCTGTGATGGTATCTATTGGCAAACAATAGAAGACATTAGGGGGAAAAACCCTCACTTTCAGCATATTGATTGTAGAATCAAATCTGTCTCAAAGAAGTGATAATATTAATGGTTATGTGTTTTTATTATATTTGGATTTTTGATATTAAACTGATATGGTGGCTAAACAACATCATCTAGGCAGTAGCACCCCACCCTGAAGAAGAGGAAAGAGTTTATATTGTTATTTGCTAAATCACAAATATGTTAATAAGTGTATAAGAAAGGAAAGAATCCATGAGTGAGTTTTAAAGGGGCTGACAGCTTATAACAGAAGCCAAATAGTTTTCAAGTGATATATTTTAAGTGACAGGGAGGACATTTTTTTAAAAAAATCATTAGAAGATTTGTATATATATACACCTAGCAGGATATGGTTGGAAATAGAATGATCTCCCTCATGCTGAGGAGAGCACAAACATCTCTGAACTCCAAGTAAACTGGGGCTTAATAATTTAGAAAAATATATAGGAAAGGAAAATCAGTTTATGGAGCACATGCACTGACAGGTTTTTTCTTTTTCTCTTTTGTAATGTGAGTGCCTGATTTGTGGTTTGATTCAATGGGGGATCCATTTCAATGGGGAATCCACCTCAAAGATGGCTCTCTCCAACAGACACGTTGCCAGCCACTTGACAAGGTAATCAATCAGGCCACCTTCTCCAACTGAGGTGCCTTTGTTTTAGAGATTTTAGTTCATTTCAGTCACTGACATTTTGGGCTCCTGGTTGGATTTTTTTCCCCAAATCTTCTGGCACTTCAAATTCTGGCTCTGATGGTTTAAATTCACCAACAAAGAGTGAACTGAACAAACAACCCAATCCAAAAATGGACAGAAGACCTAAACAAGAAGCAATTCTCCAATGAAGACGTATAAATGACTAATAGGCACATGAAAAAATGTTCAATATCACTAATTATCAGAGAAACGCAAATCAAAACTACAATGAAGTATCACCTCATGCCAATCAGAATGACTGTCCTTCAAAAATCCACAGATATCCAGAGGGAATCCTAATTCAAAAAGACACCTGCACCCCAATGTTCATAGCAGCACTATTTACAATAGCCAAGACATGGAAACAGCCTGAATGTCCATCAACAGATGACTGGATAAAGAAGGGGTGGTATATTTATACAATGGAATACTACTCAGCCAGGAAAAATGATAAAATAGCGCCATTTGCAGCAACATGGATGTCCCTGGAGAATGTCATTCTAAGTGAAGTAAGCCAGAAAGAGAAAGAAAAATACCATATGATGTCACTCATATGTGGAATCTAAAAAAAAAATGGCAAATGAATATATATAAAACAGAAACAGACTCACAAACGTTGAATACAGACTTGTGGTTGCCAGAGGGGAGGGGGGTGGGAAGGGATAAATTGGGAGTTTGAGATTTGCAGATGCTGGCTGGTGTATATAAAATAGATAAATAAGCATATACTGTATAGCACAGGGAAATATATTCAGTATCTTGTAACTTACAGAGAAAAGAAATGTGAAAATGAATATATGTATGTTCACGTATGACTGAAGAATTCTGCTGTACATCAGAAATTGACACAACTTACAAGCTGACTATACCTCAATTAAAAAAAGTGTGAATCCAAGAAATCCTAGGTCTCCAACCTTGCGCCTAACAAGAGTAGAACCTCAGGCCCACTGCTGTCCCCTCCCCCCACCGCATCATGTGGCCCCAGGTGTGTTGTGTAATTTTCAGGTCTTGTCAGTCATAAAACGTTTTTTTCAAAGTTTCCTGATGATTGCTGAAGGTTTTAATTTGTTTTTAATTTTTATTTCTTTTGAGGGGGAAGCTATTAGGTTTTATTTTTTTAATTTATTTATTTATGGAGGTACTTGGAATTGAACCCAGGACCTCATGCATTGCTAAGCATGCACTCTATCACTGAGCTATATCCTCCCCACTCCACTGAAGGGTGTTTTGCAAGCATTGTAACTACTATAATCTCTGCTCCAGCCACAGTGTTAACTGTTGATAGGCTGAGACCAGTATAAAACAACTTAATATGCAGGATGTGGAATCTGGAAATTTTTGGTAAGCAGGATCAGACTTAGATAATCAAGGAAAAATGGGGGCTCTCCAATTCTGAATGACAATAAAGCAGCAATTAATTTTTTTCTTCTATAGAACCTGTGAAGTACTCTAAGAGTAGAAAAGAGAAATAAGAACATGATTAATTTGCTCAAAAATTCCAAGTGGCATTTTACTGTAGTGAGAACAGAGCAGTACAATAATGCCTGATATTTGTTGTTCAATTGGAAGTCAGTCTTCAGCCACCTTGATATTCTGGGCCAATTATTCAAGAAATTTACTCATGAGGTTATTTTTCTGAATTACTGTAATTTCTCTGAATTCTCTGTAATTACTGAATGATAGTATTTTTCTGTTGCCTTATGCAAGAATTATAAAGGGGTAATCGGGATGAATTTTAATTGGCAAATGTTTTGGAAAGTGCCAAGGTAAGCTCCTGATATCTTACTGCATAAATCCTTAAGTAAGAGAAAGAAAGATTGCAAGGCATTTTTTCATGATCATGGTCCGGGATCTTATGGACATTTTAATGAGTCCCATGTTTTCCATAGAGGAAATGTAATTCTTGTACCCTTCTGGGGACATGATGATGCCACATTAACAAAGTCTATTGTTTATTTCCTAGCATAAGCCATCTCGTTATGGAGGAAGTAAGTCAATGAGGTTTCTCTTTTTCAAGTTAATTTTTTTAAGAAGTGGGGTCACTAGGGGTAGCTCACTTTCTTCTGATACATTACTGTGCAAGCCCCAGGACCTGGTTTAGAAAACATTTAATTTTTCCATTATTCAGAATGGATATTTTCATGTTGTACCACAAACTGCATGGACCAGGAGCAACATGTTTTAGAGCTGTTGCAGAGAGATTCATCTTCCAGAGAAGCAGCTTTGTAGCCATTGTGGTAACTTTTTAGTCATAACCGAAGATCAAACTTCATTTGTGCACCAAACTTCCAAAGATAGTTTCAACATTCTTGCATCCTCTTTCAGGTAGGGGAAGAAGATAAGGTATTATTTTCTGGGCATAATGACATTGGTTTGGGTGGTAGTCAGTGTGAAGTCGGACTTTACAACATCCTGAATACTTCCTTTTCTTGGAACCTCTCATTTGGTTCCCTAGTTTGCTTTTTCTTGAATAGCTCCTGTGCTTCTGGGAGCATAAACTGAACACTTATTTATTTATTCTCAAGACACAGGCTGCTGGAGATAGTGTGGACAAGGAAGTAATTCCGGAGGCTACAAGTCATGTTCTTGTCCTGAAACAGGTACATTGACAGGAGGCACCAGCTGCTGTCATTAGACCAGCATCTCATCTCGTCTGACTAGATTGTATGTTTTATTGCAGATAGAGCAAACTATGAAATTAAAGAAACAGACTTGTGAAGACTGGATTTCAAATTAATCTTTTCATGTTGTCTCTGATTATTCCAGAAAATTTTCTTTCTCATAAAATTGCCTTGGCTCCTTTTTTTCTTCCTTCCTTCCTTCTTTCTTTCTTTTTCCTTTTTGATGCTTAATATCTTCCCTGTTCAAAGGCAGCAACAAATGGGTTTAATGGAAGCTTTCTGTATTCTTCAAAATGGAAAAAAAAAAAAAACAGTCCCCTGACCCAAATATTTTTACAGTGACACACATTTCTGAAACATCTTGCCAAGATCTAGAAACCATCTTACTGACTTAAAAGGGAATAATATCGAGATATACATTATCTGCTCAACCAACTGGTCTTACTTTTGACTACAAATAAATTTCCAGAAATTCATTTCTAAAACATTAGCATATGCCTCACTTCTTCACTTACCACTCTGCTACCCCTTTACTTAATTGCAGTCTCAGTTTTCTGATCTGCTCTGGAGCTGATTGACTCCATAGACAATTAAAATGCTTGTTTTTCATATCAGCATGCTACTTCCTCTCATGGTACATCCTGAAATCTCCTTATTCTGAAAGGACATTTGAGCTCAATGTAAAATTTATTTTTGAGTGCAATTTTTGTTGTTTTTAAAAGGTACAGGTAGTTAGCTGACAGTATTTGTGACCTTTAGCCTAGAGTTATTCCTATTCTATTTGTATAAGAAAGTTGTGTTTCCTTTATTTAAAAATAAACCAATTTTTGTGTTTTGTTATTGGATGTTACAAATGAAAAAAAAAAAGAATCTACCAAAATAAGAGTAGAAAGTTGAATGATGTATAGCAACATTTGTATACCAGAAGGTATTTTAAGGAGAATAATAATTCATGGGCTCAACACTGTGATAGCACTTTGAACTCCCACCCTATAATCACACAGTGAAATAATAGATGCCAGATATTTTCAAAGAGGAAAAAAAAATGTTAGTGTTAGAGAAGAAGGCAAAATATGAGAGTTACAACATTTGTTGATACAGGTGGTGTTCCTGATGGGGCCAGCTGAGGAGAGGAAACTGGAGATGTGACCCTGGAGCTGGAATTCCGTGAACAGGTGGGTGTGAGGTGCTGAGGGGAATGTTCAGCAAAAGCAGGGGGAGGGGTTTTATCAAAGTTTTTTATTACAGTCAGGCTGGACACAGTGTGACATGACAACACCCAGGAGTTTTCCATAGTTTAAGGTAGACGGGCTGGAGGTGCATCTTGTTCTCTGAGGGTGGCATGAATAATCAGTATAATATGAAACCACCCAGAAGATGGCTGTTTGGATAGATGATTGGACTGCAAGTGACAACACTGACTGGGTGACAAGCCAAGACACCATTGACTATGAGTACCTTATTTTTTTGTGGGTAGTACAGATAATCAATGGTTTTTAAAGGTGGTAGGTAGCTGTAGGGACACAGCATTACCTTCGAGGATGTAGAGGACCCTATCCAGTGGGATGTCCCATGTCATCATGGTGGATTGGCTCAAAACAACGGGACCAAAAGTGCCCATGTCAGGAGATCTTTTCAGCTGCCAAATCCAAATACTAGCTTCATACAGTGGACCATATACCATAGTGTGCTGGGGGCACAGAAAGAAGAAATAGAATTGCAAGGGAGCATAGTCAGCATTTGTCAGGGAGCTAGAAGAGAAGGTTGGTTGAACCTTGGAAGACACTCATTACTTATTGGTGGAAGGAACAATTATTAGCGTGAGTCATTCAATCCCAACTAGACAACCTGATTCTTTCCATGATGTGTCTGTGTATTTAAAGAAATGTGTCTTTGTTTACAAATATATTTCTACTTTAGTTAAAAACTTTAATGATGGTATTTCGCAGTGCAGATATTTTACAGTTTTGTAATAAAGGAGACATTACTTACAGTATAACTTGTTAATTTGCTGGGGGTTTTTTGAAAATTTCTTTGTGAAGTAAACTTGATCAAGATGTTTCTGAAATATTTCCAAAATTATCTACTTGTTAATTTTGTATTTTTATCTTTATTATGCTATTAGAGTCTTTTCTATGTTTTTAAAGGGATGTTTTATTACTATTCAGAATTAATTTTGTTAATTTATGTAAAATGTTACTTTTTTCAAGTTTTATTTTCTGGTATTTTTCTAACTTACTTACCTGTTCTTTTCTTATTTTGTCTTGTTTAAAAAGAGTGTTTAACTATAAAATTCTCATATTTTGATGCTTAGGATTTAAAAAAACGATACATTTAATAATCTCCAATTGAAATTTTGGCATCTTGTTTCACCTAATTTCCTACTTACTGATGGCAGTTTTACAGCAGTAAGTTAGAGGATATAATGAGTAAGGTTTCTATTCTATACATAATCGAAGTTTTCATTAAAGCTTAGTAACTGGTCAATGACATAAACTTTGTGTTGCCAACATGTTTGCTTTTTCTGTGCTTATTTTACTTGAGTCTGAAAATCTAACAGTGACATGTCTTCATTGTGGATTATGTTACATATATTCATAAGGCAACTGTAAGAATGATTACTTCAGCTTAAATATTAGCTTTCATAGTGTTAAACTGTGAGCTTTTGATGTTAAGAAAATTTATTGTGAGAACTTTAGGGTATTGTGTTTCTGATTTTTTCATGTCCTTTGTCTTTCTTAATAACTCTGTTTTTTCCCTTTTTATTGCTTTCTATGCAAGTTACTCAAGCATATTCCTTAATCAACTTTTTTTCACTTACTTTCTAAATATAACTTAGAAAGTAACCATTATAGATATATATAATGTGGTTTCCCACAGTTGTTCTGTCCACATGTGGGGCATGTCCAATTGTGGTCCAACCAGAAGGGGTTATAGACTCAGAAAAGAGTTATTGCCTGATACGAAGGCACATGCAAATAACAATTAGAACCAGAGTTTTCATATATGAACTTGAAAATTGTAGTGAAATGCTTAAGGAATAGTCTGTTATGAGTGCAGCGTATCTACAGATCATAGTGAAAATACATACCTAGAGCTAAGCTGGGTCAGCACCAACTGCAAGCTCAGAAGTTGTAACATGGACACAAGCAATTTTTTTTCCAGTACGAGAATCTTTAACTACATCTAAAAAAAAAAACACTTTGTAATGAAACTTAATGTGTGATTTGTAATCACCATACATAAAAGAACAGCCATTTTATTTTTCTTTCTTATTTTTGGCTCAAGAGGTATGCCCCGAAGACAAGGGCTTGTTATTCAGTTAGTTTGTTAATTATTTAACCATCCTTATCATAAGAACATGTGCATGTTTGTTACAGAAAAACAAGAAAGCAAAGACAATTAAAGAATATAAATTCCATAATCCCATCCACTCGCAGACAATAATAGTTACCAACCTCATGTATATACCTTTTTCCCTACTTTCTTCTTCCAAATTTGTTTTATTATATATGTGTGTAAATAATTTCAGCTTTATTGGGAAATAATTGACATACAGAACTATAAGATATTTAAAGTATACATCATGGTAAGTATACATATATATATAGGTATATAATGAAAAAATTCCCTCCATATAGTTAGTTATAACACCTATCATCTTATGTATTTATCTTTTTTCTTTTGGTGAGAACATTTAAGTTTTATGCTTTTATTAAGTCATTCAGTATTTATTCTATGTATTTACTAAACTGTTCTGTCCCAGCCCCAACACCTGGTATTGTAAAGATACTAAGCCAAAATCTGTGATCTCAACAGGGTCACACTAGTTGTTTGTATGGAATTTAGAAAAGGGAGAGTGGGAGCTTAAGAATCCCCATGTGCATTTTTAGAAACAGGCAAAAAAGAAGTAGTCCCACTTCATTGGCATGGCAGTTCTCATTGTAGGTGGCAGACTTACCTAATGCACCTTGGGTCATCTAACATCCTGTTCTGCCATCCTTGCTTTCCATCTAATGGCATAAATGCTGTACCCTAAATGACAACATTTTAGCCCTCCTTGGGGCCCATTCACTTCTCAGCTAATAAATAGTATTGTCTTATCAACCAACTGCCTGGAGATTTGGTTAGTATAAGTATGCTTCCTGAGTCTAATCACTGCTGGGTTAACTGAAAATTAGGTCCATGAACACAAAAAGTTGTTGGACCTAAGATGACCTCAGCAAGGTACTGAGTCCTAATATTGTTCTTACTCTTTTTCATAAACAGTCAATATTTTTAGGGTTATTTATAAACCTGCTACAGTGCAAGTGGGTCTCTGCCACAAGCTTCACCCAGGGGGAAGATTCCGTTTATATAATTACCTTGGCAAAGGTTTAGAGGAACTTTTCCCACTTCACATGTCCTCATTATTTACTGTTTCTATCTGGCTGCCTTGTCTAGTGGCCCTTAGCTTATCTCTGGCTCGTAGTTCACATATTCTTGTCTTGTGACAGTCAAATGGTGGCATTTTTAAATAGTGGTGGTGGTGTAGAAAAAGGGGTGGGAGTATCTAAGAGGAGGGAACACTCCCAACTCATTAATTTATTAGCATTATTCTTATACCAAAACCAGAGAAGAGCACTACGAGAGAAGAAGACTGCAGGTCAACATTTCTAATGAACACACACACACACTTTCAACAAAAATACTAGTAAACCAAATTCAGCAGCACATTAAATGGGTCATTCACCAAGATCCAGTGTGACTTATCCCTGGGATGGAAGGATGATTCAACATATGCAAATCAATTAAAGTGGTACATCACATTAATATCATGAAAGAAATATATCATATGATTATCTCAATAGATACAGAAAAAGTTGTTAACATTTAACATCTATTCATGATAAAAACTGCTAACAAATTTGGCATAGAAGGAACATATCTCAACATGATAAACCCCATATATGAAAAGCCCTCAGCTAACATTATACTCAGTGGTGAAAGATTTTCTTCTAAGATCAGGAAGAAGACCAGTGTGACCACTCTTGCCACTTCTATTCAATATAGTATTGAAAGTCCTAGCTAGAGCAGTCAGGCAAGAAAAAGAAAGAAAAAGTTTCAGAATTGGGGGAAAAAAGGAATAAAATTGTCTCTATTTGCAGATGACATATATATATATATGTATATATATATGACATGTATATATATAATTATATAACATATTTATATAATATATATAAACATATATATATATATATATATATAAACATATATATATATATAAAACGTGTGAATCTTTC
Source organism: Vicugna pacos (assembly GCF_048564905.1). NCBI lineage: Eukaryota > Metazoa > Chordata > Mammalia > Artiodactyla > Camelidae > Vicugna > Vicugna pacos. The sequence continues at coordinate 761,644 of NC_133011.1, forward strand.
TCCATCTTGCTTGCTCTTATTCTCTTAACCTGACTAGTTGGGCTAACTGATTCTGCCTTTTGTGTGACCCTGTTCCCCAGATTCCAAGTTAGGCCACTCGCAGGTTGTAGGAGCTTACCCTCTGAGCATTTCTTTTTCTTTTCTTTCCTTTTTTTTTTTTTTTGTATAATGCGGCCACTAAACTCAAGCTAGCTACTTCATAGCCTGACTATATAGGCTAACCCAATAGATCTTATCAATAAATTCAGTAAATTTGCAGAATACGAAATTAACATACAAAAACCAGTAGCATTTCTATACTCTGAAAAAAGTTTAAAAATTGATCCCATTTATCATAACATCAAAAACAATAAAGTACTTAGCAATAAATTTAACTGAGGAGGTAAAAGATCTTTATGTTGAAAATGGTAAGAAATTGGTCAAAGAAACAGAAGAAAACAAATAAATGGAAAAGTATCTTGTGTGCATGGACTGGAAGGGTTAATATTCTTAAAACATCAATACTACAAAAAGTCATGTATAGATTCAGTACAATCACCACCAAGATTCCAATGGCATTTTTTTTACAGAAGTTAAGAAAAAAAAAGCTCCTAAAATTTAAATGAAATCACAAAAGAACCCAAATGCCAAAGAAATTCTGAGAAAAAAGTAACAAAGCAGGAGGTATCACACTTTCTGATTTCAAGCTATGCAATAAAGCTGTAGTCATCAAAGCAGCGTGATACTGGCTTAAAAACAGACAAAAAGACTAATGGAACAGAATCCCAAGCCTAGAAACAACCTCAAGCATATAAGGTCAACTAATAATTAACAAAGAAGCCAAAAATACTCAGTAGACTTATCATATGATTCAGCAATCCCACTCCTGAGCGTATATCCAGAGGGAGCTCTAATTGAAAAAGATAAATGTGCCCCAGTGTTCACAGCAGCACTGTTGACAATAGCCAAGACTTGGAAGCAACCTAAAGTCCATCAACAGATGACTGAATAAAGAAGTTGTGGTATATTTATATAATGGAATACTACTCAGCCATAAAATATAATGCCATTTGCAGCAGCATGAGTGGACCTGGAGATCATCATTCTAAGTGAAGTAAGCCAGAAAGAGAAAGAAAAATACCATATGATATCACTCATATGTGAAACCTTAAAAAAAAAAAAGAAAGAAAAGAAAAGGAAAAAAAGGATACAAATGAACTAATCTACAAAACAGACTCACAAACATAGAAAGCAAACTTATGGTTACCAGGGGGTAAGGGGGTGGAAAAGGATAAATTGGGAGTTCGAGATTTGCAGATGCTAACTACTACATATAAAATAAACAACTAGATTATACTGTATAGCACAGGGAACTATATTCAATATCTTGTAACTTATGGTGAAAAAGAATATGAAAATGAATATATGTATCTTCCTATATGACTGAAGCATTGTGCTGTACACCAAAAATTGACACAATATTGTAAACTCACTGTACTTCAATAAATATATATTTAAAATTTTAAAAATAAATAAATAATAAAAGTAAATTGATCATAGAAAAAAAGATCAGACTTGTGGTCATCAGAAGTGGAGAGCAGTGAGAGAGGAAATTGGAGGAATGTGGTCAAAAGTTACAAACTTAAAGTTACAAAATAGGTAAGTATTAGGGATGTAATTTTCAACATGATGACTACAGCTAACACTGCTCTATGACGTATAGGAAAGTGGTTAAGAGGATAAATCCTAAGGGTTCTCAACACAAAGATTTTTTTTCCTTTTTTCTCTTCTTCTTTCTTTTATTTTAATTGTATCTATACGAGAAGATGGATGTTAGCTGAACTTTTTGTGGTAATGATTTCACGATCTCTATAAATCAAACCATCCTGCTGTATACCTTCAACTTTTACAGTGATGCAAGCCAGTGATTTCTCAATAAAGCTGGGAAAAAAAGGAAAGTAAAATGGGGTAGGAGAACTAAATGAGGGAAAAAGACCTTTGTGAGCTCAGGAAATGGACCAAATTTGGAAGAAAGATAATCTGCACATTTCCCAGATGACAGATGCTTCCCAAGGAAGCCAGTCATGGCAGCCTGAGGAGCCCCAGAATTGTCCGACATTTGTTGTAATAAATTGGGCACTGGAAATGGAACTGAGAGTCTAAGTCACCCAAGGCAAGTTACCGTATCTTAGCGATCACATCTGCCTGAGGATGGTTCCTTGAATGAATTTTAGTTCTTTGTACCCACATTTCCTCCACCACAGAACAGGGTTAATAATAACCAGGTTTGCTCTTTGTCAGGGCTCTCTGAATACTATATTAATGTGAATACTATATTAGTTTGCACTGGTTGTTCAAAACACTCAAGCTTTTTTTTGAATTCATGTTCTCACAGAGACTACTAAATATTGAGAAAAATGTGTAGAAATCTAGAAAGTTTATTACACACTTGAAAAATACTTTTGCCTAACAATAGACCTCCCTGATTATCCATTATAGTGATGGCTTATTAGTTAGATCTGTAAGACTGCAAGAGGAATTGATGCCCTTTGTCATAGGATCTGAAACATAGACCCACACACCCCAAGACCTGTGTATAAACATGAGAATTGATTTCATCTTATAAGGGAGCTTTAACAATTATATCACAGGGTTTTAAAGAGCATTCCCTGAAATACTTGTATTTTAAAATACGCAAATATTTTGATGAAAGTCAGAAAATATGTTGGGAAAAAGTAATGAAATAATTTTTAAAAGATAAGATTCATTAGATTATGCTAAAACTTACAAAAGCATCGGTATTCTGGGACACTGTTTTGGGAGCCCATGGTCTCAAATGACGTACATCTGTCCACAAGTCTTTTTAGGAAACAATTCGTCATCACCGCAGCAATATCATCCATTTATACTGACCTGCATCAAATTCTCAGAAGAGATAATGGGTAGGTCTGGGTTGAGAGATTGTCCCCAGATTGATGAAGTTCCCTTCCCAGAGTCATCCCCTTGTACTAAGGGGACAAGTGATAGACATGGGGAGCCAGGGCATTTCTCCAAAAAGACAAACAATTACCGAGGTATGGCACATGCTCAAGGCCCACAGCCCAGAGGTTGCCTTTTTCTTCACCAAGATCTTGAAGAAAAGCCTCAGCTAAGTTAACGGGTCACAAAAGCCAGTAGCTGACCTGTTGTTTATCCTATTATGTTGGCAGACCAAGAACAGCCAGCCATTTATCTTTCTTTTCTACATTTAACAATGTGCTGGTTCCAGTTTTAGAAGGAGAAATCTGGAGGTATAATGAGTGGAAATTAGAGGAGTGTAGAAGGTAGATGGGTTTGTCCACAGGTACAAAAACAAAGCAAAAGTCAAGAAGAAACACCTAGACATCTTGATTAAGTTGTCCTCTAATTAGAGATGGCCAAAAGAAATGTAAGCTATTGCACTGATCAAGGAAATGCTTTGATCTATACTCCTCTTAGGAAAAACAAACTGCAAAATCATTTAAGTTAGGATTCGGTCATACTTTGTACATTGTACAAAGCATAGGTCTTTGAATAATTGCTATATAAATGAAATTAATGGATTCAATTTGTGCTAATAGCAATATAACATATACAGATTATTTTCATAGCAGCATTTAGTTTAATTTAAGAGATTGCCTCCATCTGCTTATCCTGAAGTTAATGAATTTGGAGAAGCTTGGGAGGGTAACTTTGGGGAACAAGGACATTGAGGTTAAGGCTTCCTGAAAAAAAATTGATTACCTGTTAACTGGGAAGCCTAATTTTAAAGTTAAAATAGCAAATGTCTAGGGAACAAAAATGAAAATAGTCAAACTATGACCAAGTCGATACTGGCACTTGATTTTACATTACTTTCCAGGTATAGCCTAAAAATGAGGGGAGAAAAAAAATTAACTTCCTCTGAAACACCAACCCAGGGGAAGAAGGAAGTATTTAGGGGTCCAACAAACTCAGTACAAGGGGCTGTGAGCTCATCACACTCACTGAAATAGGGGGATGAAATGCTGACACTCCAGGAAATACCTTTCCTCTACTTGCTCCCTAGAAAAGGGAGTCTTTGATATTAATCCCCAACCCCATCCCAGTGTTCCTGTCACATATTACATTGGAAGGAATTTTTAAATGTTTCGCGTTGTTAGGAAACTATGATTAAGCCCAAGCCCCTGTAGATTTCCTGGTAAGGCTTAATTTGTTTATGCTGTTGAATTGCCTGAGTCCTTAGGGCGCCTCCTATTCCCTAGAGATGAAAGAAATGTCTTACAGGGAAACGGGTCTCAAGAGATTTTTTGTGAAGAATGTAGAAAAAGGGAAATAGTATAAGCAATTATTTCACTTCAGACCAATCACTAAAATGATTCAAATTTAGAGATGAGAGAAGAAATAGTCCTTCCTAAGCATTAATTGGTTAATTACAAAAGGCTGATCGAACACTTACTTACCTGGAGTCACAAAATAATTGGACTAACATTTCCATTGTATTTAAATTCGAATTCTCTTGTATTTAAGAATGCTACATTGCATTTACAGGGGGAATAAAAAAGTACACTCTTTAAATTAGCAAGCCTTAACCCTGACCCAATAGTCAACAATTCGTTCAGTGCTTGGCATACGAAAATTCATGAGGGAGAGTTGCTGTCTTGAATATTCGCACACACAATTACCTAATCCTTGGGACCAATTCCAAAGAAGATTTCCAAAATAAGCAAATTATGTTCTATAAACTTGGTCCATGCTGCGAAATAATAAAGACAATACAATCATATTCTGAATAGAACAATGGTGAGAGGAGACAGATTTTTATTTGGGTCTTGAGGAAGGCAAAAGAAATTGACCAGAGAGGGTCATTGAATAGGAAAGAGAAGGTGGTGCTTATAATAAGAAAAAAAATTAATTACCAAGCAATATAAACAAACTTAATTTTCTGCCTTTCACAAACAAACAATGCAGCATTTCTGTTATGTATTTAACTAACAGTTGTGCAACATTTTTTCTGTCTTAAGCACTATTGTAAGCTATTTTTTCACTCCCTAATCAACAGAACTCAGTATATCTTCATCCAGTGGTAGAACAGAAAAGAACCAGACTTTACATCTCTGTAGATTTGGATTCAATTCACACTCTACCATTCATAAGCCCTTTGACTATGGACAAATTAGGTTTCCTATTATATTCAGTTCCCATCTTTTAATCTCTGGTTCCAACTTCCTTTGGGATTCAGAACTTCATTATATCTAAGGATCAGATAGGTCTTCTATTTCCAGCCCCCTCATTCACAAATTCCTTTGGAGAATGTAGTATCATTTATTTAATACCAAATCTCAATCTTGCTTGATGAGAATAAATGAATAGAATTCTTAAATTACCAGGTAAGGGAAAATGTCCAAAAAATTTGAAAAAATTATTTCAGAGAAATATTATCAGAGAAAGTGCAGTATGGTAATGAAAAAAAATCACTCCTATGACTTGTGTTAACAATAAGGAAAAACTTGGTCAGATTGTTACATCCACTTTTTAGAAAATTCTGCGAATAGTCTTTGCTCAAAAAGTCCGTGGCTTGGAAATTCAAAGAAATACTCCACTGAAAAAGTCCTTTTCTCACCCAGAAGAATGAAGGAATGAGACAGAATCTCCACATACTGATTTTCAAAAGCTAGGAGAAAGTCCACACAAGGTCCAGACTCTCTCAATGGTAGGACTCACATGAGCTGTTATCTCTTTGATCCACTGAACCAGCAGTATCATGGGACAGACAGAGTAAAGAATGTCTTTATGATGGGAAAAAGCAACACCAGACAGCCAGGAGTCTTGTTTCTGCTCCTCACTCTAACAGGAATGAGCTGTGTGAACTTGGCATCTCTCAGCCTTCCTGTACCTCTACCTCATTCAGAAAGTGTTGGATTCCATAATCTCTCAAAGTCTCTGAAGATCTAGAACTGGTAAAGGAGAGCCACTGTGGAGAACAGTCTAGCTGTTGATGTTGCCTGAGCAAATCTATCCATCCTGTTAAAGAGAACTGACTCCATCTACTGGTACTAAAATAGAAGTCTCATAGGGACACAGTCATATTATCAATTGATAACCCTGATTTTTACCTCCCAGTCCAACTCTCAATGACTGTGATCTGGATACATGTCATTGCCTGATTCATTCTGTTATTTACTGAAGCACATAGACGAATAAAAGGAGCTCAGAGCATGTAACAAATAATGGTTCCACATTCACAACCCTGCTTCACATGGAGCAAAATATAATTTAAAAAAAATACCAAGCAAACTTATGTGCCTGCTCTTTCTAGCCTAAACATCGTGTTCAACAAGGCTGAACTAACACCCAGCCTCAAAACCTGAAGGGAATGTTCTGGTTCTGGGTAAGATGAAGTAAGCATACTCTGCCCTGTATTTTCCTTTAAATGCAACTATAAAATCTGTGTATGAAGCCCAGAGGAGCTGTCAGGAAACTATAAAATATAAATAGTTGATGACAACCAGAGTACAGAGCAACAAAAAAACAGGTGATGAGCTTACCGTGTTTTTTGTTTGCTTTTTATTGAAATATAGTCACTTTACAATGTTGTATACAGTGTACAGCATGGTTCATCGTACATATACATACATATATTCCTTTTCATACTCTTTTTCACTGTAGGTTAGTATCAGATATTGAGTATAGTTCCCATACAGCATGAACTTGTTGCTTATCTATTTATATATAGTAGTTAGTATGTGAAAAATCTCAAACTCCCAATTTATCCCTTCCCACCCCCTTTCTCCCTGGTAACCATAGTTTGTTTTCTATGTATATGAGTCTGTTTCTGTTTTGTAAATAAGTTCATTTGGGTTTTTTTTCTGTAAATTGCACAGATAAGTGATACCATATGGTATTTTTATTTCTCTTTCTGTCTTTCTTCAGTTAGAATGACAGTCTCCAGGTCACCCATGTTGCTGCAAATGGCATTGTTTACTCTTTTTTATAGCTGAGTAGTAGTCCTCTGTGTGTGTGTGTGTGTGTGTGTGTGTGTGTGTGTTTGTGTGTGTTGCCACAACTTCTTTAACCAGTCACCTGTCGTTGGACATTTTGGCTGTTTCCATGTCTTGGCTGTTGTAAATAGTGCAGCTGTGAACATTGGGGTGCATGTGTCTTCTTGAATTAGTTTTCTCTGGTTATATGCCCAGGAGTGGGACTGCTGAATCATATGGTAAGTCTGTTTTTAGTCTTTTTAAGGAACTTCCATACTGTCCTCCATAGTGGCTGCACCAATTTACATTCCCACCAGCAGTGTGGGAGTGTTCCTTTTTCTCCACACCCTCTCCAGCATTTATTGTTTGTGGACTTTTGAATGATGGCCATTCTGACTGGTGTCAGGTGATACCTCATTGTAGTTTTGATTTGCATTTCTCTAATAATTAGCGATGGTGAGCATCTCATCAGTTGCCTGTTAGCCATCTGAATGTCTTCTTTAGAGAAATCTCTATTTAGGTCTTCTGCCCATTTTTTTCACTGGGTTGCTTGTTTTTTAAATATTAAGCCTCCTCAGCTAGGGGTCACTATGGAAGTCCAAAAGGTGATTCTGCAAAGTGGGATCTCAGCCCTTACATCACACCACATTCCAATGAAAAACCAAGCACGTGATGTATCAGCTGGTCCCAGGTGAATATTACTCCAGCAGAATTTTACCTTGCTAGTGTCTTTTTCACATGAAACCTTTGTATCATCCATGATTTAAGACCATTTACAGTCAATCTTATTCTACCTGTACCACCGTAGACAAACTCTTTCCCAGGGTGTAATATCTATTTCCATACACCATTACTTTTTTTCTGCTATTTTCAAATATTCTTACAGATTATCAGAATTCCACAATTTCTAGGTATTCTAACTCAACTCTCTGGTCAAATCTTTTTATCACCATTTCATCTCCTCTCCTCTTCACTTTACTTTTTGTTATATTGTATTTTATTGTATTAGTACTTTATTCCAATTTCTTTCCAACTGATGACATTTTGAAGGAGCATCTCTGAGAGTCAGTTTCCTGAGTCTCTGTAGAGACTTAGTGCAGAGGTCATTGGCCAGATTATGGATGGACTGATTGATTTCTCACTCCATCTCATGAAACTCCCATTCACCACTAACTATATACAAGGATGAGGTTTTGGTGAAGAAAAATGTGTCCATAACTGCAGTGTCAATGCTAGGACAAATGTCACAGTTCTGAGTGGTGGTGTATCTAAGGGGGTATGGTATGAATGAGTGAACATCCTGCAACCAGGACAATTTCTTTGATTTCCTTAGAATTTCCAGGATGTACATGTGTTTAATAAGTACTTGTTGACTTGACCCATTGTAGATTTATCACAGAAATATGGTGGCTACAGGAGGTTTTAGGTGAAAGAATAAACCTCTCGGGAAGTGATGTCTGCAGCTGTTGCCAATGCCCTAGTCCAGGTCAGCAGGAAATACACTCATTATATGTGTGTGGATGATCTGACAGTGGTTGTCATGCCACAGAGACACAGCAAGAATAAGAATAAAGACAGGGACTAGCGCTCAGAATAATAGACTAAATTTCTTCAATCTTTTATTTCCAAGATGATGCCCTATGGGTGATTCCTTGAGCTTAAAAGGGAAACTTAAATTTTGTTTTTATCAAATGGAAAGACAACAAGTGGCTACTAGGTAGTTCAGATTTTAACTGCATAGAACCTAAATTCACAAGAATCAGCTGATGAAATGAAAACCTCAGTGAGAAACTGGGCATGTCTGACAGATCCTGAGCACTATCTTGGGTACTCTCTTGCCTTGTAATTCTAAACAACTCCTTTCCTCTCTGAATTTTGTCACATCATTTGCAAATGGAGTAAAAAAACCTACCTTCCATATGTCCTGTGATCGTCTATATAATACAGGAAGATTATAGAAGCAACCAAATTTTACTTTATTCTTAGTATCTCCAAAACATCAAGCTAAAGTGACTTTGAAATAATTTTTCCGTTTCCATCTGGATATATTGTTTTCATAGATTCAGCCTCTGTCATAGTCTATGATTCCACTCCCCTCATAATCCCCAAAGCCTGAACTTACATTATGTACTAACAATATAAAATCAGCACACTTACCCTGGGTCTCCACCTCCAAACCCTACGTTTATACCAGGGCGCAAAATTTTGCAGCAGAGTCCTCTGGGAGTTTATAAAGAACCCTATTTATTTAATATAAAAGAAGCAAGCAAAGAGTATTTCCTATAACTAGGAAAAAGCATTTTTCTCCTTGTAGTATTGAGTGGGAAAGTACTAAAGGCAATTTTTACTAAAAGCAAGATCTAAATAACAAAACTGAAGCTATTCCTAAAGGAATAGATTGCCAATGGCTGTGGTCCATGAAAAGAAAAGTAGACATCATTGAGATATCACTTGTCTAATATTTGTCATACCTTACCTTATTTAATTTCTACTACAACTTTGTAAAGTAAGTATTATTAGCCTCATAATACAGATGAAAAAGCTAGACAACAAGAGATAACTGGTAAGAGGAAAAATCAGTTTCAAACCTGATATGGTTGCCATCACCCTCTATGCCTGGTCTGCAGCATCATTCATGCCCAGTAAAGGTGGCCATCCATTCAGAATGCTCTAGGACGGTTTCTAGTTGATGTAAGAAGTTGGACTAAGTTTATTTAAAAAACAATTATTTCCAAATCTGGCTCTCAGTAATATCTAGAGAACTTTTTAAAAACAGACCCATACTTGGAGTTTTTGATGCAAGAAATCTAGGGAGTTCTTGGAAATTCATATCTTAAAGAGTCTTATGCAAAACCAAGTTGCAGTAATACTGCTCTGAGTAGCTTCCAATTCTAATAACTTTGGCCATCAAAAGATTTTTTGAGATGGTGGTAATTGAATATAAAACAGCTTTCTTTCAAGAGGAATATTTACAGCTGATTAAAGCAATCTGCTAAGGAAACCAAAGTTCTTCATTCTATTCCAATGTTTTTCAGTTGTACTTTTGTCTCCAAAGTCTTGGACTCCTAACTCCAGTCAACTATCTTGTAAATACTTTGGCTGTGAGAGGAAGTCAAGGAAAAGGTACAGATGACGCTAAATAAACTCTTCCTTTTCAAAAAGCAAACCAAAGAATACTCCTTAGTCATGGAGAACCAACCTCAATCTAGGACAACAAATGGTGATTTTACTGAGGTTGACTTGCCACTTTCTGAAGAACCAGTGAAGTGATTACTAAAGGAGCTTCAAGAGGAGGCCACTCACATTGCCTCATTTTTAGTTGGCATCTCATGACATAGTCTGCAGACTGTGATTTGAATTAGTTCTGTACTGAGGTCCCCTGCAGTTGCAAATTTAAGCCCAAAGTTGGATAAAATGAAAGTACATTAGAGATCTCCTAAAGCACACATCTTTAAACAGAAGGAAACCACTTCACATCTATGGAGCAGAACATGGGGTCAAACTCAAAAGCATTGTGGTTTCCATGTTCATTTCGCTCTTTAAATGTTAGTTCTCCACATGGTTGAGACATATACAAGAGGGCGAATCCAGAACATCAACTTATAGTGCCCTAACATTTCTCTTTTAGGTTTCCTTGGCCCCCTTCTCCCACCCCAGGAGCTTCCTCATTGCTCCTTTCACATCCTTGTTCCTCAGAGTATAGATGAGGGGGTTGACACTGGGAGTGACAATGGTGTAGAAGAGAATGAGGAACTTGCCCTGATCTTGGGAGTAGCTGTTGGCTGGCTGCAGGTACATGTAGACGATGGTTCCATAGAAGAGAATGACCACCATTAGGTGAGAAGAGCAGGTGTGGAAGGCCTTCTTCCGTCCTGCTGCTGATTTGATCCTCAGCACAGCAGCCGTGATCATGCCGTAGGAGGTGAGGATCAGGGAGAGGGGCACCAGGAGAAGAGCGACCCCCAGGGCAAAGGCAGATGCTTCCACCAGCATGGTGTCTTCACAGGACATGGCAATCAGAGCAAGCATCTCACACAGAAAGTGGTCCACCTTGTGACGCCCACATAGAGAGAGATGCATCGTCTGGGGACACATAACAAAGGAGTTCAGAAAGCCTCAGCACCAGGCCACGATCACCAGCTGCAGGCAGAGACGTGGGTGCATGACCACAGTGTAGTGCAGGGGCCGGCAGACAGCCACATAGTGGTCATAGGACATGACAGCCAGGAGAACACACTCGGTCGAGCCCAGCACCATATAGATGTAGAGTTGGGCCTCACAGCCATGGTAGGTGATGGTCTTCTCTGGACCCCACAGGTTCCACAGCAGCTGGGGAACAATGCTCGTTGTAAAGCAGAGGTCCAAGAAAGACAGGTTCCCAAGAAAGAAGTACATGGGTGTATGGAGCCTGGAGTCCATGATGGACAAGAGGATGATGGCAGTGTTGCCCACTAGGGTCAGGATGTAGAAGACCAAGATAAAAGCAAAGAGAATTCTCTCCAGTCGAGGCCGATCAGAAAAACCCACCAGGATGAATGCCTGTTGGTAGCTGTCATTGTCTCTTTCCATAATCTTCACCAGCTGTTACGGAGACACAGAAAAAGAATTAGAAAAGATGGCAAATGAAGACTGTACCCAGCAGTCTCCAGTTTCCATTTACAGATCTGTAAAGTTAGGAAGGTCAGTTGCCCCTCTATTACTTTTCTAGTACACACTTTTTGTTACCTATTAAATGCAAAGCAGTGTACCTGATGCCCCTGGAAGGCAGAGGATGAGTTTATTTAGAAGTTGTTCTCTTTGGTGAATAATGTATGTATATAATGATAAAGAAAGGAGAAAGTGAAAGTTCTCTAAAAGATTTGTTCAAAAGCTGAGTGTTTTGCAAATTATTTCCAAGTGATCAGGGAGATCTCTATAGAACACTTTATATTATAGGGAGACGGCTGTACCTGAGAGGTTTCTTGGTGTTTTTTGTTTGTTTGTTTGTTTTTGGTTTTTTTTCAAGTAACAGGTAAGAATGTATACATGTGGTATATTGAGAGAAATATGTTCTAAGAAGGAAGAAGGATAGTAGGATGATGCTCTGGGAATCCACAAATGTACATCAGAAAACTCCTTAATGACATGCAGTTTTATTGACTTTAAACACAATACCTTTTGACCATAAAAGAAAGAGCTGAGATAGGCTGGATTCTGCCTCTGTTATAAAAGGCACAATTGCAAATGTGTAGCCTGAAATCCAGTTTTTCTCTCTACAGTTTGAGTTTTCCTTGTGCAAGCTGGAGAGCAGGCTAGATCCTCTCTCCATCCCTACCCAGACCTCACGTGTCTATGTGACTCATGGAGTCGGGTACATGCCCTGAACATTTCAGCTTCTTGTGGCTTCCAGTCTGTGCCAAGGGCTTTGATGGGGCTCTGCCTTACAGTATAGCACCAGTCAGTGTTCACTCAGGCTTGTATCAGCTCCGGTATTAGCCAACAGCATCGTGGCGACACACAGGAAAGAAGCAGTGAGAACAAGGGCACAGAAACATTTTGAAGGATGTATGTCTTCGTGCAGCTGCTGTCACCACTGGTCGAGCCTGACAGTGGAGAAGTTATAAACTCTATTCAGCTGGCGCTGCAGGCAGGAATTTTGTAAATTTCTATTTACTGTGCCAGGCACAGGAACCTCTGCCAGGCCAGCCACGTGAAGAGATGAAAGAGGGCAGGAAATGATCAGAAGTAGCCAGCCAAGTACCAAAGACTTTACTAGGTCAACCGAGCACTCGAAAGGGAGGCCTTCCCACACACGCTTTGCTGGTGTTGGTTGTGAAGAATAACTTGCACCTCTGTATGCATAGACCTGTCACAGCTTTCAGCCAAGTTTAATACAATCAATGGAAGTGTCTCATCAGAACAACAGAAGGCTAGACAAACTGCTCAGCTACAAACACCATGCAGGGCCCAATTGCTCAGGCAAAACTGCAAATTTAACACATTTATTTATTTATAACATATCTTCTCTAAGGAATATTTTCTCAATGTGCTATTCTTTCATTCCAAGATGGCCCAATGCTCAGCCTTATGTCCAATACTCAGAGGCTCTCCTTTGTTTCACCTAACAAGCGTTTCAACCATAAATGAGTGCACCCAGTTTTTCATGCATTTTAGCTCATCTTTAGTTCAGAACCATGAAGTTGCAAGAAATACAGATGTTGAGAATGGAAATCGAAAAGGAATGGAGGTGTTCAAACACCTGAAGTAGTTCACTTAGCACCTAACACTATAAAAATGCACTAATTTTGAAACCTTTGGCCTAAAAATCTTGATGAATGCACTTGGCTTGATTCTCTGACTAAAGATTACACCCAATCCTGCACCACCAACCCACAGAGGTGGACCTGCCGAATGGGAGATAACAATACCAAATGGTGGAGCTTTTTTTGTCTGTTTCAGGTATATATCACATCTTAAACAATCATCACTCTTTTCATATTTACAATATGTTAAATATTTTGCTGAGCTTTTACACTTACAGTTACAGGCCAGCCTCACAGCAGCCCTGCAAGGTGGGCAGGCCGAGTATGAGGATCACCATGTTAGAGGTGAACAATTTCAATGACAGAATACCGGAGCAAGGTCCATAAGGCCAGTCCTACCCATTAGCTCAAAAGTTTTGTTCACTCTGCCTTCTTCCCCTGTTGGTATCTATTTAAACTTGTTTCAAGTTGGTCTTTTGTTACTGTTTCACTCACCTGCATGTACAGACCTAACAAAAACTTTATGAGTACTTGCTGGGGAGAAGCTTGTGGTCATTCTCAGCATCGCCAGGGAAGGCTTGCAATGCTTGATTTGTCACTGTGATAAAACAGAATGACACAGAGGTTTTCTGTTCAAATTGGCTATTATTTCATGAGGAGATTAAACAGGGTGATATGATGTGTGTGTGTGTATGTAGGGTCAGGGGATGCCCTGGGATCAGCCCAGCTAGGAGTGAGGAAGCAAACAGAACATCATCTCTCCTAATCTACCTGTCTTAGGTCCAGTTTGTTAGAATTTGGTGCTTTCAGTTGTTTCTGAATTGGATGCAGTAGCTGTGTTTTTAAACGGAGTTAGAGTACGGGTCGGCATTGGGAACCTCCTTATTCTGGTGCCCTAATTAATAGATATAAACCCTAGTAGAACTATTACAAATATAATTATAAATCCAACAAAGGACCAAAGATACAGAAATAAGACTCATTGCTACAACAAAACTCATATCAAAATCCTCACTATTGTTCTTCCCAGAAAGCAGAAGACCTAAGAATCTGTCATCCTTTCTTACTTCAATTCCAGAGATTAGCCAGGAGTTTTCTCAGGGATTAGGCAGCTAATTCTGGTCCCTTTTAGTTTCTGGATCTTGCGAAGGAAATTCCAGAAAAAACTCTGATGAGGGATGGAACACACACAAAAAAATCTCTGCCCCATTGAAGTTTTAAAATGAAACTTTAAGTTTCTAAGCTTAAAAGAATAAAATAGTTAATTGTGGGCAAAAGCAATCAGGACTGGCCAGCGGTGGCATCTTTTCTTAGCTGAGTGGGTGAGGTTGCATAGTGCCATGTTTCAAATCAGCATGTTTTATCTCACATCCATAAATACAGGTACCCTAAGGTTAAGGAGATGGCAGATGATCCCCCAGGGATGAAAGGAAGCACACTTATTTCAAAGGGCTTTAAAAAAACATTATGTCATTTTATTGGTGCATAACAAGGGGACAGGAAGACAGCTCTAATACCCGCCACCTTGGGAATTTGGAATAGTCTGGAGACCTGAAGACAGACAGTTTGTTTACAGAGCTAAGACTTCAGGGACTGGTGTCCTCATCTAGAGATTGGCTCAGGCTCCCACATGTGAAGGCTGAACTCACCAGGGAGATTGTATGGAAAATTCCCAAACATGGGACTCAGGTTTTCTTGAAGAGAGATTTGATTTCTGGGTTTTATGTAACAATGAGAGTAGATCAATTTCTTATTTTGATCTTATAATCACAAAGTTAAAACTATGAAATTGTGGAGAGCTAGGAAATGCCAAAGAGCTGAATCCACACCTTTCAATATGGGAAAGAATAGGGTAACGGAGATACTGATTTGGGAATTCTGACCTAAGAATTCTCACTGCCATGTTGAGAAGCCAAGAGAAAAGTCACTTTTCCCTTCTACTACACCCAGTGTGTCATCTGCAAGAATGGTGTCACATCTTGAGGATGGTGTTCAGCCAGTTCCGTCTAGATCAAGTGACTGGATGGTGTCTCTGACCCTCCCCTTCCCATATTCTCAGTGCATATGTCTTTCCAGGGGCTAAGGTTGCCTTGTTTTGCCTCCTGCAGACCTCCTAAACAGAAACATGGGATGGGAATGTCAGTCTTCCATACAACTGGCAAAAATAATTTGATTACAATGTTTTATTTAGCTCTTCAAAATGGCAGGCACCACCTCTTGTAATAAGACAGGAATCTCTTTGAGAAGTTGCAGAAAACAGAATATATCTGATCTTCTTGGATTCCAGCTGCTCATACTTTATTAATTTAAAAAATACAGTCCTGCATATGGCTTGAAAAAGATTATAATTTTATATATAAAGGAATTAATTTCCAGTTACATTGTGACTTACTCAAGGTCAGATTGCTCGTGGCTAGTGGCTGCCAAGTCTAGAACAGGCCATCAGACCTTCTTAATTCATAGTCTTTCCATGAAATCAGATGAAATGCAACTATTACACATTGAGGTAATGTATGATAAAAACTTTCATCAAAGTAGGTATAGAAATAGCATACCTCAACATATTAAAAGTCACTGACAACCAACTCATGGGTAACAAAATCCTCAACATTGAAAATCTGAAAGCCTTCTTACTAGATTCAGAAACAAGATAAGGATGTCCACTCTCATCACTTCTATCCAACATGGTATTGAAAATCTTGGCCAGGAATCAGACAGGGGAAATACATAAAATGGGCCCAAATTAAAAGAGAAGATGTAAAACTTACACTATTTGCAGATTACATGATACTCTATATCAAGAACCCTAAATTCTCCTCCCTAAAACCATAAGAAGTAATAAATGACTTCAGCAAGACAGCAGGATACAAGATTAATACACAGAAATCTGTTACATTTCTTTACACTAATAACAAAATATCAGGAAAAAAGAATGTAAAAATTCCATTTAAGGCAACATCAAAAAAGAAAAAAAACTATCAATAAACTTAATGAAGCATTTAAAGACCTATACACTGAAAACTATAGAACACTGATAAAGGAAATTGAGGCTAATTGAAGAAATGGAAAAATCTAGTGCTCTGAGATAGGAATAATTAATATTGCTAAAATGGCCTTACCACCCCCCAAAATCTACAGACTTAATCTGTAGATTAATCTATAGAATTACCTTTGGCTTTTTTCATAGAACTGAAAGTAATAATCCTAAGATTTATATGAAACCACAGAAGACCTTGAATTGCCAAAGCAATTCTGAAGAAAAAGAAGAAAGCTGGAGGTGTAATCCTTCAAGACTTCAGACTATACCTAAATGCTACAGTAATCAAAACAGCATGGTACTGGCAGAAAATCAGGCACACAGATCAACGGAACAGAACAGAGATCCCAGAAATCAACCCATACTTTTATGGGCAATTAATCTACAACAAAGGATTCAAGGATATAGCACAGAAAAAAAGAGAATCTCTTCAACAAGCAGTGTTGGGAAACCTGCACAACTACCTGTGAAAAAATGAAATCAGAACACCCCTTCAGATCATATACAAAATTAAACTCAACAGAGTTTAAAGACCAAAATGTAAGATAGAACAAAAGAGAAACATACTTTGGTATACATTGTAGCAAAATTTTCTTAAATTAGTCTCTCAAGACAAAAGAAATTAAAGCAAAAATAACAAATAAGACCTCCAAAAATAAGCTGGATATATGCCCAGGACTGGTCTTGCTGGATCACATGGTAAGTCTATTTTTAGTCTTTTGAGGAATCTCCATACTGTTTTCCCCAATGACTGGACCAAACTATATTCCCACCAACTGTGTAGGAGGGTTCCCTTTTCTCCACAGCTCCTCCAACATTTATTGTTTGTGGACTTTTGAATGATGGCCATTCTGACTGGTGTGAGGTGATACCTCATTGTAGTTTTGATTTGCATTTCTCTGATAATTAGTGATATTGAGCATGTTTTCATGTGCCTATTGGCCATTTGTATATCTTCATTAGAGAATTGCTTGTTTAGGTCTTCTGTTCATTTTTTGAATTGGATTGTTTGTTTTTATTATTAAGTTGTATGAGCTGTTTATATATTCTGGAAATTAAGCCCTTGTGTATCGCCTCATTTGCAAATATTTTCTCCTGGTTCTGTAGGTTGTCTTTTTGTTTTGTTTATGGTTTCCTTTGCTGTGCAAAAGTTTGTAAGTTTAATTAGGTCCCATGATTATTTTTGCTTTTATTTCTTTTGGCTGGATAGACTGCCCTAGGAGAACATTGCTGAGATTTATGCCAGAGAATGTTTTGCCTGTGTTTTCTTTTAAGAGATTTATAATATCTTGTCTTAAGTCTTTTAGCCATTTTGAGTTTATTTTTGTATATAGTATGAGGGAGTATTTTAACTTCATTGATTTACATGTAGCTGTCCAGTTTTCCCAAAACCATTTGCTGAAGAAACTGTACTCCACTGTATGTTCTTGCTTACTTTGTGAAAGATTAATTGACCATAAGTTTGTGGATTTATTTCTGGGTTCTCTATTCTCTTCCTTTGACCCATATGTCTGTTTTTATGCCAATAGCATGCTGCTTTGATTACTGTAGCTCTGTAATACTGTCTGAAGTCTGGGAGGGTTATTCCTCCAGCTTCATTCTTTTTCCTTCAATATTGCTTTGACAGTTCTGGGTCTTTTGTGATTCCATATAAATCTTAGGATCATTTGTTCCAGTTCTGTAAAAAATGTCCTGGGTAATTTGATAGGGATTGCATTAAATCTGTAGATTGCCTTGAGCAGTTCAATCCATGTGTATTCTTTAAACAAATGTTTCTGTTGTAAATAATTGTTGTATTTTTTTTTCTTTTTAATCCATTCAGCCATTCTGTGCCTTCTGATTGGATAATTTAATCCATTAATATTTAAAGTAATTGTTGATAGGCAAAGATTTACTTTTGCCATTTTGTTCATTTTTATGACTATTTTCTTGTCCCTTGCTTCATGTCTGGCTGTCTTCCTTTGTGATTTGATGATTTTTTGTAGCATATGCTTTAAATCCTTTCTATTTATGTTTGTGTATTTACTTTAATATTTGACCTTGTGGGAACAGTGAAACTTACATAAAACATATTTATTATAGTCTGTTTGAAGTTGAAAACAATATCTATCACTTAGAAAAACTCTGCTCTTTATCCTTTCAAAATTTTTGTTATTGATATTGCAGTGTCCATATTTTATAGTGTATCCCTTTACAAATTCTTGTGGCTATAATTGTTTTAAATACATTTATCTTATAACTATCATACTAGAGTAAAAAGCAATTTATGCACCACCATTAAAATATTACAGCAATCAAAATTTGACTATTTACTTACCTTTACTATTAAATTTTATAATTACAGAGGTGTTGTGCTACTAGTGTCTTTTCAACTTGAAGAGCTCCTTTTCAACATTTTTGCAAAGCAGTTCTAGTGGTGATAAACTCCTTTAACTTTTGTTTGTTTGGGATGGTATTTAATTATTCTTTATTTCTGAAGGACAGCTTTGCTCAATTTGGTATTTTTGCTTAGCTTTTTCTTTTCTTTCAGAACTTGGAATATATTATTCCACTCTCTTAAGGGTCAGCCTTTAAGGATTTTGATGAGAAATATGCTGATAGCTTTATGAGGGTTCCCTTGTCACTTTTTTCTCAATGATTTAAAATTTTCCTCTTTGTATTTGACTGACTAATTTTGGTTATAATGTGTCAGTACAATTTTCTTTGGACTGATCCTATTTGTAAATATCTTTATAATCCTCTTTGTGAATATCTTGAACTTGGATATCCATGTTTCTTCCAAAATTAAAAAAAAAGTTTTAGTCATTTAAAAAAAAAAAAGTCTTCTTCCCTTTTTTTTTCCCCTCCTAGGATTATCATAGTGTATATTTTGATTTACAGAATGGTATCTCAAAATCTTGCAGGATTTTTTCAATCTTTTCCATTTTTTCTCTAACTATAATTTCAAATGGCTTGTGTTCAAGCTCACAAAATTTTTTTTCTGTTTGATAAAGGATGCTGTTGGTGATTTCGATTGGATTTTTCATTTCATCCTTTGTGTTTTTAACTGCAAAATTTCTATTTGTTTTTTTATGATTTTATATATTTATTGAACTCTCATTTTGTTCATATATTGTTGCCCTGATTTCATTGAACTGTCTATCTGTGTTCTTGCTCAGATTCTTTAAAACAATTAGTTAAATTATTTTTCAGGAAATTCATAGTTTTCTATTTCTTTGATGTAAGTTAATGGAAAATTATTTTTCTTCCTTGCTGGTGTCATGCTTTACTGATTTTTTTGGATGTCTTGCATTGATGTCTTTGCATTTGAAGAAGTAATCTGCTGTCTTTACTGACTGGCTTCCAGAGACAAAGATCTTCACCAGTCAACCAGGCTATGGGTTCTGGAAGTCTCTAAGATCTCTTTCATGGACACACCAGCTTCATTCCCTCTTCAGAGTAAGTTAGAAGATTGAATGCCTTTTTCAAAACCCTCAGAACCAGGATGAGTGCTAACAACTCCCTGTTTCTTTTTTCTTTCAGGCACTGATCATGAAGTATTCAAGATTATTCACAGTCTCCTAATCTAGCTGAGCCAAGCCAGCTGTCTAAACATTCTTGTGCATGACCTGCAGAGGTTTTAGCCCACTATCTTCATGGGCATGTGGGGCAATGGCCACAAGGTCTGCTGGGCACATGGATTGCTGAGGGCACATGTACATTGGCTGAGGGGCCCACAGATGATTCAGCCTATGAAGTTCATGAGTGACCCTATTGGTGGAAACCACAAGGTGTTCAGTAGAAATCATTGTCATTCGTTCAGTTGTGCACCCATTTGCTATGAACCCCTGACTCCTTCCCTGCTCCTAGCTGCCTCAGACTATTCAATGATGCAGATCCTCTCAGTGTTTTGGGTAAGTGAGAAAGAAATGGGACTATTGGGCAGTATCCTGAATGACTGTGGAAGCTAGGCACTAATGAACCTCTTATTTCTCCCCGTGAGAGAGTCATGGGGTTAGAGGCTCTCTCTCAGCACTGAGTTGTGCTGCCTTAGGGAAGGGATGACACAGGTAATGAAAATATTCTTTGATTCTCTTATGCAGCTCTTCTTACATTCTTTGCTTCAACAGGGTGCCAGTACCCCTCGGCTGGACTCCAGAATTTCCACAGTGATATTCTCATTCATGGGAGATTGTCAGAATTATCGTTTCTGTGGGGGGAATAAATGTTGGAAACCCCTGTTCTGCCGTATTGAGCAGAGAACTGAAGGAAGGGAAGTAGCTGGCTCTACAGACACCTCTGGACGAGGCACTTGGGCAAAGAGATCAGTCAGACAAAGGCCTTAGGGTGAGACATCCCCAGTCTGTTTAAGACCAGCAAGGCAATCAGTATAAAAGTTGTGGACTGATAAAGAGCAAGAACACTGGAAGTTCAGATCTATAAAGAAATAAGCAGGTTAGACTCAATTTATCAGGGTTTTGTACATCCCTGTGAGTACTAGGGGGTCTCTGGAGAGTTATGAGCAGAGGAAAAGTTTCTTGTCTAGGTTTGAGTAGATTACACTGGCTTCATTGTTGGCAATAGAGGTAAGGGAGTAACCGTTTAGTCCGAAAAGAAGAAATTCCCATCTTTTGGAACATTTGGTAGGTAGATGAGAGATAAGGATTCCAATCTTGGAATATTGAGATTTTATTAGACACCCAAATGGATTTCTTTCTAAACACAGAGTTGCATTTAGAAGGAATACCTAAGATAGGAAGTTGAATTTGGAAGTCAATTCTACAGAGAGGCAAAAGATTTAGAGAAACCATATGAAATATACCAGACTATCAAAATTATTCTCAGTATTCAGGAGAGAAAATATTGAACTCAGGAAAATGCAGAGTTAAAAAATTGAGGTGAAGGAGAACGATTTTCAAGGGAAAAAAAGGAGCTACATATAAGGGTAAAGAAAAACACAATAAATTAATGATTATTTAAGCCAAATGATACACTACATCAAAGTTTGGGGAGTTATGTTTGTCAATGTCATTGGTAGCATGAAATAGACTGAGAATTGATGTCAGTTTATAAAATGGTAGATGACCTTGGTAGCCTTAACAGGAATGATTTTGGCATATGTGGTTGGAAAAATTACTAAGTGAATTGGGTTTAATACCGAATGGAAGCAAAAAAAAAAAAAAAGGAAATAGTGAGTACCACAATATTTTAATACTTTTTTTCTGGATATGTAACTGATAAATCTGATTATAGAGACACAGTAAAATGGAATCAAATAATACTTTTAAGTTGAAATACAAAGTACATACTTTGTATTCTGAGGGAAATGGTCCAGTAAAGAAGAGAGAAAATTATGATACAAGAAAGAAGGGAGGGCAGTTTTAAAAATATCCTCGTGTAGGTGATAGAGGTGGGAATCTGCTTTATATGGCGAAAGGTTAGTGTTACTTTGCAGTGTGCACAAGGTCTCCTCATTGACAGATGAGAATATTGAGGAAATGTGGAAATTTGCAGATGAATGGGTAACAATAACACAGACATAAAACTTTTCTTCTGCATCTTTTAATACCTGCATTGAGCTAGTAAACAAGTCATCAGATGAAAGTGTTGTAGAAACAGGAAACATTCAGGATTAAGAAAAACTAAAATGATTTGAAATCGACATCAAGAAAGAGGGACAATGAATGAATTGCAAATGAACTGCCATCCTTGGAGGTTTAAAAGTCCGCTAGAGATGACAAATTTGAAGTGACGATGTTTAGCATATCTTTCCAGTCACATTCAGCAGGATGTGGTCAGAACCAAGGAAGCTATATTTAGATAGATATGGCACTGCAAGACTCTAGTGTGGCTAGAGAGATGTGTGCAAGCTATCATTGTAAATATGGACCATGGAATTTAAGCTGGATAAGGAAAGTGTTTCCTTAAATCTTAGATCTAAAAAGGATAGGCAATTTTTTAAAAGTAGAAAAGAAAATAGTGGTTACACAGCTGGTTGAATATTTGTGGTTTTATTGAGCAAGGAAAAGTCTTTCTGATCAGGTAAATTAAAAATTCAAATAAAAATGATATTAAGTAACAGTGCTTTACAGGTCATTTGTGGGAACTGTGTATTAGGTAGTGAAAACAGAAACTGGTAATGTCATGCATTGTTGAGAAGAATATAAATTAGTTCAATAACATATGTACACATTTTCCATCAAGCCCGTTCATGAATTTATGGCAAAGAAAAGCTTACATGTATGTGGATTGAAATACATACAGTGTTATTCATCAGTAAGAAGGTCAAATATCAATCAAAAGAGGATGGGGAAAATATTCTTGTTTATTTTATGACGTTTCCATGCAGATTGAAAGAAGGAATCATGATTATATTTAGACATTAACATTTAAGCTAAAACAGAAAATAAAAGTGTGAAAGGACAATTTAATAAAACCATTATTTGTAGTAAATTGCACAAATCATAAATACACAGAAAAAATGCATAGATAGCGACAGCTCAATTAATTTTCATAAGTAAACATACTTGAGTAATTTGTTCACACATTCTCTATGGCAGTGCTTGCTATGTATACTTGATTTGTTGGAAACCAATGAAGATTTGTTTCTTTATATTGATACGTTGTCACTGAGCCTGTTTGTGACAATAAAGTATATTGTCTTGAACATGAGATATTTACCAACTGGATACATTAATAATTTATCCCTGGGCAAAATCGGTTTTAACCAGATGCCATTCTTTTAAATATGGAATGAGTTTAGCTTCTTTGTTTAGGGCCTGCTTTAATTTATCCCTCCTGTAATGATGCAATTGTCCATGAAACTATCATGGCAGTTATGTACCCTACTGTGTCTCTTACATGAAACAATATTTCCACAATGGCATTATTTATGTTGTGGTAAAAAACTGGCTCTGTTTAATGCCTTTATCTTAGGGCCTTTGGAACCTTATTTTCCCACGTGGTAGTTGTATCTCTCTACTGGTCTTTCTTCAGGACAAGAGATGTTCATATACCTGCAGTCACCAGAGACTTACACCCAACACCATGGGAAATGCCTCTTCCTCTAAATGGAATTCTCACTCCAACAATTAATCTTTCCTTTGATGCCCAGAAGACAAAGACATAAAGACAGGTAGATAGGTTAATTGGGAGAATGTTCCCAAAGATACCGGGCAGAGAATAAAGTTGGAGGAATGATACAACTTTCTCTAATTTAATATATGGAAAAGGTAACACATCACCGTGAAGAAGTTAGTAAATAATTTTAATTTCAATTAACATAAAACTTATAATACTTGTATTAATTATGAAGTATACTGGTGGCTTATTATATAATTATATGATACCAATACCATAGAAAGGTTTAAGTATCAAAGAAACAAGTGTCTCTATTTCTCTCTCTCTCACACACAGATAGCAAGATGCATTTTGTCACTTTGCTGCTAACAATTTTATTTCTAATATTTCTTGCATTCCAATAGAGAAACTTATTATGGATTCCCAAAACTTTGTAATATTTTACTTAGGGGTGTGATATATGGCATTAACTTTGATTATGTTCCAAAACTCTGGGAGAATTATTCAGTCTACCTCCATTATTTTCAAGCTGTTTTGACTTATTAGTCAATATATGTGAAAAGGAGTAATGTGTATTTATTTCCAAGTAGAAACATTAACAGCTATTATGTGACTCCCAACCAGGTGTATTTTCCCATTACTGTACATTTGGCAAAGTCTCAAAGAGCGGCTGCCTCTTTCATCTTGAATTCTGGAATGAAGTAGGTACAGAGCAGAATCACCACTGAGCCAAGGCATAATGTGAATTCTTTTTTCTAGGCTATTCTTATATATACTAAGGTATTCTGTTACTGAAACTTAACATAATCCAAATTGACTGGTACAGTGGCTATAAAGTAATCGTACAATTGCAATCTTCCATAGCAATCTTAAATACCTATTCCATCATGAACATTTCTTCACACCAGATACTGTGCTAGGTGTACCTGTTATTTATTACTATAGCTTTATGCATCCTTTTGAAATGAATCAAAATTATATTAGTAAGCTATGTGCTTATTCAACTAATGTGAATTAATTCATTACATGGGCAAGTCCATGAAGTTAGGTTCTCTTGTGTTGTTGACCGCTCACTCCCTCTGTGCTTGACAGTCAAAAAAACTTAGCTAATTACATTGGTATTTGGAAACTACCACTGGAAAATATTTAATATTTATCATTTACTATTACTGGTCATTTTACACATTAGTTATCACTCAAGTCCTTCCTCACATGAACATTTTTGTCATATCTATACCGCACATTAGTGTGATGTTCTGTTTGCTAATTGTCTCCCTATCTTTTTAAGCCTTTATAACCGAGACAGAAGAATTTATACTAAGTGTAGACGCTGGTGCGCTCTGTGTTGTGAGCTATCATTTTTTATTTTTTTGGAGGAAACTTAAGAGTTTATTGAATGAAATATATGTTGGCATTGGAAGACTTTTGTTTTCTTTTATTTGTTGTTGTCTTTTTTCTTTCAGTTTTATTGAGATACAATTGACATACCACACTCCAACATAAGTTGAAGATGAACAGCATAAGCTGACTTACATACATCATGAGATGATTATCATGATAAATTTAGTGAACATCTGTCATCTCATATAGATACAAAATTAAAGTATTAGAAAAAACTCCTTTTGATGGTAACTTTTAAGTATTACACTCTTAACAATTTGCATATGTTGTATACAGCAGTGTTAATTACATCTATCATGTACATTCCATCCCTAGTATCTATTTATATTATAACTGGAAGTTTGTACCTTTTGACTGTCTTCATCCAATTCCCACTTCCCACACCTCCACCTCTGGTGACTACAATTCTGATTTCCTTTCTTATGAGCTTATTAGTTAGTTTGTTTTAAAGTATAATTGGCCTACAGTACTATGTTAGTTCCTATTACAAAACATAGTGATTTGGTATTTCTATAAATTTCAAAAATGATCCCCAGAACTCTAGTTGCAAATTGTCATCATACAAAGATGTAACATTGCTATTGACTATATTCCCCACATTGCACATTTTATTTATTTTGCAACAAGAAATTGATACCTCTTAATCTCTCTCACCTATTTTTCCCCTCCGCTCTGGCAACAACCTGTTTGTTCTCTGTATCTATCACTCAGTTTCTATTTTATTAAGTTTGTTAATTTGTATTTTTAGATTCCACATAAAAGTGAAATAATAAAGTATTTGTTTTTCTCTGACTTATTTTACTTGGCGTAATACATTCTAGGTCCATCCATATTGTCACAAATGGCAAGATTTCATTCCTTTTTATGGCAGAGTAATATTCCTATATATGTATTATCTATCTATCACATCTTCACTCTATCTATCTATTATCTATCTATCTATTATCTATCTATCTACCTATCACACCTTCTTTATCCATGTATCTATTAGTGTACATTTAGGTTGCTTCCATATCTTGTCTAAATATTCCTGCAATAAATGTAGAGGACATAAATCATCTTAAATTAGAGCTTTTGTTTCTTCAGATAAATACTCAGGATGGAATTGCTGGATCACATGGTAGTTCTATTTTTAGTTTTTTGAGAAAACTCCTTACTGGCTGCATCAATTTATATTCCCACCAACAGTACATGAGTTTACTCTTTTTTTTCCCCACATCCTCCCCAACACTTGTTATTTGTTGTCTTTTTGATAATAGCAATTCTGACAGGTGTTAGATTATATTTCATTTGGTTTTGATTTGCATTTCCTGAAATTACTGATATTGAGAATCTTTTCATTTGCCTGTTGGCCATCTGCTCATCTTCTTTAGAAAAATATCAGGTCAGGTTCCCTGCCCATTAATTAATCAATTAGTTGTTTTCGTTTGTCTGTTTGTTGCTGCATAGTATGAGTTCCTTGTATATTTTGCATAGTACCCCAGATCAGATCTATCTTTTGAGAATGTCTTCAATCACTCATCAGGTAGCCTTTTATTTTGCTTACAGTTTCCCTCACTGTGCAAAAGCCTTTTAGTTTACTATAGCCTCATTTGTTTATTTTTGCTCTTGTTTCCATTGCTTGAGGAGACATCTAAAAAAGTAATATGAAGACCAATATCAAAGAGCATACTGCCTATGTTTTCCTCCAGAAATTATATAGCTTCAGGTCTTAGATTTAAGTATTTAGCCCACTTTGAGTTATTTTTGTGCATGGTATGAAAGAGTAGTCTAGTTTGATTCTTTTGCATGTAGCTGTCCAGTTTTCCCAACACCATTTACTACAGAGGCTATCCTTTCCCTGTTCCTTATTTTTGCCTTTTTTTTTTGGTAAAAGAAAGACTTCATATATTTGATTATTTTTTCTTATTTAGAATGTTCACAGAAAGCATACCTATCTAGGCATATAGTTAGTCTATAAAGATATATTAATTCTGCACTTTAAAAAAATCTTCTTGTGGTATATTTATACAATGGAATACTACTCAGCCATAAAAACTGACAACATAATGCCATTTGCAGCAACATGGATGATCCTAGAGAATGTCATTCTAAGTGAAGTAAGCCAGAAAGAGAAAGAAAAATACCATATGAGATCGCTTATATGTGGAATCTAAAACAAACAAACAAACAAACAAAGCATAAATACAAAACAGAAACAGACTCATAGACATAGAATACAAACTTGTGATTGCCAAGAGGGCAGGGGGTGGGAAGGGACAGACTGGGAGTTCGAAATTTGTAGATACCGACAGGCATATGTAGAATAGATAAACAAGATTACACTGTATAGCACAGGGAAATATACACAAAATGTTATGATAAATCACAGAGAAAAAAATGTGACAATGAGTGTGTATATGTCCATGAATGACTGAAAAATTGTGCTGAACACTGGAATTTGACACAACACTGTAAAATGATTATGAATCAATAAAAAAAATCTTCTAAATATATTTCATCTACTTAGAGAAAATAATCAAATATTATCAAAGATGAAATACCATTTAAAATCTTGACTAAGTATGATTTTTAATTTTTTGGAATATATTTTCTTCATCTGAACCCTTCTGACTTGCTTCCAAATGTCAATTTTCTTATATTTTGTTATCTTCATTTGTTCAACAAAATATCAATTTTAATTTCCCATTTAAAAAGTTTTGTTGGAATGATTAATAGATGCAGTGATTATTTTTATTAAACATTAAAAAGTAATCCCAGATACATTAATTTTATGTATTCTGTCCATGAGAATTGCATTGTGGGTATTAGGTCAATTGAACGGTAAGACTTTTTTCCCAGAAGTGATCTCAGAACCATAAATTCCCCCTTGAATCTTTCCAAGTTTAATTGGTGGATTGAGATTATAGTCCCTGCGGTAATACCATTATAAACTAGCCATATCCTAAATCTAGGTACTTTATGCCAAAGGGGAGAATCTGTTCTCCTCCATTTCCTTTCCGATTTACTCCTTGTTTTAGATTCAAAATGTAGAACTTACTGTCGTTCTGTGGCTTTACTCTCCTGACTCCCAAACAGGCAACGAGTCAGGAAGAGCAGAGCAAGAAACCAAACTCTCGCATCCGCTACTTTTCTTCCTTAGTTGCCACTTCTACATCATCTTCCCAGGAAATTAGTATTTTTTTTTCTACCTGGATTGGCCAGCATTTATAACTGGAATCACACAAAAATACTAAACTGAAACGAAACCATCCAAGAAGAGGCTGGGATCATCCACAATATCAGGTATTACAAAATAGCTGCTGAAAGAAAGTAAACCACAGATTCTTCTATGTAGCAATGTCCACATAATTTTAAGATGCAAGAACAAAGACATGGCATCCTAGAATTCTTCCATCCACCCTTAGTACATGATAACCCCTCTGCAGGGCTGTGCACTGAGCTCTTGATAAAGCGTATTAAGCGTATGGATCAAGCAGTCCTTGGATGGTGGGAAGAGATGGAGGGCTTAAAAAGTTGGGAAGTAAAAAAAAAATTGTAATTTCAAGTGTGATTATTAAAATTCGCCATGTGCAAATAACATGAGCTTGACATCACACAAAATATAAAATACGTTTAAATCAGAATGGCTATTTTTTTTAGGAATTCTTTTTAAATGAAAACTGAATTCTTCTTAAACGAAAAACTCATATTTAAGACAGACAAAAGAATATGCAGCCGTGATGTGAAGTAACACTTCACTTAGCTGAACAAAGACACAGACATAATGTAAGACTGACATAGAGACATACATCCATGTATTCGAAAGACATTGCATAGAACTTCATGCAAGCTATTTTAAAAAATAATTTTATAAGTGTTAAGGCTTGCAAAAATAAATTTATAATTTGAGTCTTAATTTTACTTTTCTTAGTATTAAGAAACATTGGTGTGTCTGTATGTGTGTTTGAGAGAGAGAAAGACAGAGACAAACAGAAGTACTGGCAGAGAGATGCTGGGTGATTGGAATCCAGGATATTTCTACTAAAAGCTACTACTCTGTAATGACAAGAGGTAACAAGAAAGAAAAAGAAAAAATGGCTGAGGGCATTTTAACGTTATCCATGGTCATAATTTCTTAATATAAAATGGAGGAATTATTTTACATCACATTTTAAAATAATATACAGAAATGCATACTATGTATGCTTCAGAATGTTTATTTGAAACTTTAAGAAAATTTAACACATAAGCTTCAGTTCCTTGAGAAATGAATTTACCTAGAAATTTAAATTTCTGGCCAATATTGAGTAATGTGTTGCTATCATAACTCTTCAAGTAGAACTTACAGATATTTCCTATCTTGATACTTTTATTGTAAATGTACCACTAAAATCACACCCTCCTTCAGTTATCATTCCAGCAGTAATAAATATTTTGAGTTTTTAACACCCTTGTTAAACCCATTGTTCTCTTCCTTAATAACTTTCCTCTAAAAACTGCTTTTGCTGCATCCTGTAAATGTTGGTATGTTGTGTTCCCATTTTTTTTCCTTTGGAATCAAGATTTTGTGATTTCTCTTTGTTTTTTTTTTTGTTGTTGTTGTTGTTGTTTGACTTTGTCACTCCTTTTGCTCTAGAATGTATTACTTTCTACAGATTCATAATTTTTTTTTAAATGTACCTTTGCTTTGTTTTCTCACATTTTAGTTTTATTGTGTCTCAGTTCTTCGTCAGGTCTTCTCTGGGTTGAGTCTGTTTGGGGATGTTTGAGCTTTGTGTAGCTGGATGTCCATAACCCCACTCAGAATTGGGAGTTTTCAGTCATTCTTTCTTTAAATAGACTTTCTCTCTTTTATTTATTTTTAAAAAATTTTTTATTTTATTGAGTTATAGTCAGTTTACAATGTTGTATCGATTTCCAGTATAGAGCACAATTTTTCAGTCATACATGAATATACATATATTCATTTTCATATTCTTTTTCACCATGAGCTACCACAAGATCTTGTATACATTTCCTTGTGCTGTACAGTATAATCTTGTTTATTTATTCTATATATACCTGTCAGTATCCACAAATTTTGAACTTCCAGTCTATTCTCTCTTCTATTTCTGAAGCTCCTGTAATTGTCTACCTTCATATTGTGTACCTTGATGGTGTCCCAAAACTCCCATAGGATTTTTTTCACACTTTTTTTCTTTTTACTCCTCTGAATGGATAGTTTCAAATGACTTGTTTTCAGCCTCACTGATTCACTCTTTATCAAGTCTTCTGTTGAAGTTTGCTATTGAAATTTTTAGTCAATCACTGTATTCTTCAGTTATCAAATATTTTTGTTCTTTCTATAGTTTATTTTCCATTGTTGAAGATTTCATTTTGTTCACATATTACATTTGTTTTCTAATTTTATGTAGTCATCTGGGTTTTCTTGCAGTTCACCCAACACTTAAAATAATTATTCTGAATTATTTGTCAATCACTTCATAGATCCCCCTTTCTGTTTGGTTGGGCACTGCAGTATTTATTTGTTTTTACTGGTGGTGTCATGTCTCCCATTGTCCTCACGATCCTTGAATCCTTATGTTGCTATATGGAATTTGAGAATGTGGTCATCTCTTCCATTCTTTACAGATCCATCCTGGCAGATACCCAAAGACTTTTGCAGTCATCAAAACGGTGTTCTAGCCAAGCTAGCTTGTAATACACATGAAGAGGTGGGGAATTCTGCTAAACATACATACATTCACTTTCATATTCTTTTTCACTGTAAGTTACTACAAAATATTGAATACAGTTCCCCGTGCTATACAGTATAAACTTGTTTATTTATTTTATATATACCAGTCAGTATCTGCGAATCTCTAACTCCCAGCTTATCTCTTCCCACCTCCTTCCCCCACTGGTAACCATTTCTCATATTTCTGTTGTCTGACATTGCCTCTTCCTTCAACTGGTCATCAAATCTCTGAATTCTTGTTTATCTGATTCATGATATCCTCTCGTTGATGAAAGTGCTTTATTAAGATATTTTTTAAGTTATAAATTAAGTTTGAACATTATATCATGATTTAGACCTGCTTTTTGGCAACCGTTTTCAGGTTAATTTACTTAATCTGCGAAGAAGTTTGTTAATTATTGTTGTTTGCTTTTTGGTCAGGACACTGCATTTTTATGTGTTATTATTTAATGATTTAATTTGCTTTTCCTGTTACTACCACATTGAATTCCACAGGCTTGCAGCCACTGGGGAATCATTCCTTCTTTCTCTGGCTCTATTGCTCTGTTAACTGTGTACCTACACTTTTTTTCTCTAAGTCCCACTTTTTGTCACTTCCTCACCATTGACCATGACGGATGACGATGTTATTTTGTTAGCTCTATCCCCTTCTCCCAAGGCTCTTTCAAACCTTTCTCTTCATCTTTTCTCTGATTGCTCCCTGCCTCCTTGTCTGTAAGACTCATGCACAGCTCTTTACACTAATGGTAAGCACTTCTCCCCAGAGGGAAGCTCTTTTTGATATTTTGGGGCTGTTACCACCATTAGTGACCCTGAGTGCCCTTCTTGTTTTCTTCAAGGCCTCCTGGCCCCATTCTGGGTTTTCTGCAACAATTCTGATGAATCTCAGAAAGGTATTTTGATGAATACCTTTCTTCTCCATTACGTGTAATTTGGTGAGGTTTTGTTTGTTTGTTTGTCTGTCTTTTAACTATGATGAAGCTACCATGTGTGCTTTATTTTGCTATTCATTGTCCTGGATGTTTGGTATATATTTTTGGAATAAAAGTAAAAATATTAAGATTAGAAGACTATCTATTGTAAATAGTGCTGCTATGAACATTGGGGTGCAGGTGTCTTTTTGAAGTAGGGATCCTTCTGGATATATGCTCAGGAGTGGGATTCCTGGGTCCTATGGTAAGTCTATTCCTAGTCTTTTGAGGAATCTCCAGACTGTTTTCCACAATGGCTGCACTAAACTGCATTCCCACCAAAAGTGTGAGAGGGTTCCCTGTTCTCCACAGCCTCTCCAGCATTTGTCATTGGTGGACTTTTGAATGATGGCCATTCTGGCTGATGTGAGATGATACCTCATTGTAGTTTTGATTTGCATTTCTCTGATAATTAGTGATATGGAGCATTTTTTTTCATGTGCCTATTAATCATTCATATTTCTTCCTTAGAGAATTGCTTGTTTAGGTCTTCTGCCCATTTTTGGATTGGGTTGTTTTTTTTTTTCTTATTAAGCTCCTATGAGCTGCTTATATATTCTGGAGATCAAGCCTTTATCAGTTTCATCTTTTGCAAAAATTTTCTCCCATTCCATAGGTTGTCTTGTTTTACGTATGTTTTCCTTTGCTGTGCAGAAGCTTGTAAATTTCATTAGGTCCCATTTGTTTATTCTTGCTATTATTTCTATTGCTTGGGTAGACTGCCCTATGAGAACATTTTTGAGATGTATGTCAGATAATGTTTGGCATATGTTTTCTTCTGGGAGGTTTATTGTATCTTGTCTTATGTTCAAGTCTTTGATCCATTTTGAGTTGATTTTTGTGTATGGTGTAAGGGAGTGTTCTAGCTTCACTGATTTGCATGCTGCTGTCTAGTTTTCCCAACACCATTTGCTGAAGACACTGTCTTTATTCCATTGTATATTCTTGCCTCCTTTGTTGAAGATTAGTTGACCAAAAGCTTTTGGGTTCATTTCTGGGCTCTCTATGCTGTTCCATTGGTCCATATGTGTTTTTGTACCAATACCATGCTGTTTTGATTACTGTAGCTCTGTATGCAACAATGAATGTATGTATGTTCCCGTATAACTGGAAAATTGTGCTCTACACTGGAAATTGACACAACATTGTAAACTGACTATAATCCAATAAAAAAAAGATTAGAAGACTATCTAATAACACCCAGAACTTCCTTATTTATGTTTGAAAATTTTTGCATTATTTGCCTGTGTGTAGAAGGAGATAATTAGGGTAAGGGTGCAAAGGATTTTCAGTTAGTGGTCCAGGTAGTAGAAACAGATTTGGAAGAGGGAAGTTGTTGAAAAGGTGATGAGGGGATGTTGATACACAGACAGACAGAAGCCCCTTACATATAGATGTGCATATATATTTCAGGAAATTTTTTCTCAGTTCATGATTAGCTAGCATGCACATCCATCATTTGGCTTGCAAATTCTAATTCTTTTCTACTATTCTTTTATTGGCAGAATTAATAACTAATACCATAAACAAAGTGCTTGTAGTGCTAAAATTTTCTTCCTTTCTTCTACAGTATTCTAGTTCAAATAAAAACTCTGTTTTTCATGTTATCTTGATTATAGAGGGATTTTGTACAAGTTTGTTTCTTTCTTACATTAAGGAAAGAAAGTCTTAACTACCACAGATTCTAAACTGAGAGAAATGTATGTATTGTTTTGATAAAACAGTATCCTATGAACATTTATATGTATGTACATATATATGACATGTTTACATTTATATAAAAATGTGATTTTATAAATTATATATAAATGATATAAACATATAATAGATCCTGTTTTATATATGTTTAAAATAACACATGTATATATAATTTTCAATAGCACTACGAGCTACAAAGAATCAATTGTAATTTGAATGAGATGACTTAAATGGTTTAACATTTCACCATCTCCATCTTTAATTAATGGAGATGTATACAATCAAAACATTTGTTTTTATCTCTTCTGTTGAAAGTGCTGAAGTGAGGGTAGATTTCACTTTGCGCTCCATGCCTTGAGCCTTTGCATGAGAATCTGCATTTTTGCTATCAATGAGGACATGTATCAAATGTTTACCCCCTGATGTCCATGGACCAGGTATGGCAAAGTATTCGTAAGTCTTCTGTTTCCTTATTTTTCTCTTTTATTGCAACTTGAATTCTGATGTGATTTTAAATACAGATACAATTATAAATATGGTATAATTTATACATACATTTCATTTTGTACATTCTGCATCTTATTTCAGTTTGACATTGGACAATAGTACTTAAAGTAGTTTTTAAATATTGACCAAAATATCTGGTAATACTTTGAAATAAAATATTTGCATAAAATGAAAGGAGGCGGTCAGTTGCTTTGCTGTATAAATAGATAATTTTAATAATCAGACATATCAATTTTAAAATGGACAAATATAAGAAGAGCAAAATTGAATAAATATAAACAAAGAACATCAACTTAAAATAAATGTTAAAACAATGATTTTCACAAATTACATAAGGGGCAAAAACTAATAAAATTTCATTTAGCCATGATGAATTGACATGAGTAGCTTTCAAACACCTGGAAAGGAGTATTTATTGTACTACGTCTGCAAGATTTAAAAACTATATTGACTTTCCTATATTTTGGCAACTAATTCTATTTCTGGGGCTCTTTAAACAAATCAAAGTATAAGTAAATGTATGGATTTTTTTCAAAAATATTATAGTAATAAACTTTAACCAACTATAATGGCAAATAATAAAACAATAACATTTGCTACATGATGAAAGTGGATGCAGTCTTTGAAAATAAGTTTTTTTGGTGTGTTTTTTAAGCCTTTGGCTATAAGATAATCCAAAAAACTCAGGATTTGGTCATATAGTAAGTATATACAGTATAAAGTATCAAAAATTTTTAAAAAGAGATTTAATTTACATTTTTTGGGGGGGGTGAAGAGGTAATTTGGTTTATTTATTTCTTTATTTAATAGAAGTACTAGGGATTGAACCCAGGCCCTCATGCATGCTAGTCACGCACTCCTCACCTTAGTTATACCCTGCCCTCCAGATTTATTTTAATAAATTATTGTAGTTTAATTTGATGACCAACAATTTAACATTTATACCCATTATATAATAAGTATGGGTATATTGTTGTTAAGGTACAGATGATGAGCGAGGAGCGTGGGTATGAAAGTAGGTTTTTTAGTATCACTAAGGTGAGTATAAAAAGCAGTTAACAGTGATCATACTTGAATGAAGATATTTCAAATAAATGTTATCTTTTAAATTTATATATTTTTATTTTTCAAAGATTATATACTAAAATATAATGTGTTCCAAGTACATTTTCAAACAAAATAGTACATAATTTGGTGACTATAAGCAGCATTAATTTCAAAATTTAATTTGAAATTAATTCACAACATTTGGACTTGAAAAGGAAAATATATAAAGCTTTCAAAAATTTCAAAATTATTTTGCAACATTTGGACTTGAAAAGGAAAATATATAAAGCTTTTGCTTCAGGTGGAAGTACCTACCAAGGAGAGAGCTAAGGTAAACTAGTTCTCTGACTCATCTCTAAACACTTGTAAGTTAAATTTACAGTAATTGAGGAATGTTAAAAGTAAGTGGAAAGGAGATACGTGAAGAGAAGAAGATGGGAAGTGAAGGAGGAACCATGGAATGATGTGTGTGCGTGTGAGATTGCTGTCTGGGTATTTCATTAAAAATGTCAGCAGCCCAAACTCTACTGTCACTGTCCAAACCCATGAGTGGGCATCTGGTTGATGCTAATCTGATTCTCATCTCCTCTCTGTCCTCTCTCCTCAAGACTATGTCTTCAAGAGCTCCTTTCTCCATCACTCGTCACATCACTTCAAACTCCTCATGATGCCTGGGATATACTACCACTACCTACATCTAACTTACGTTCTTTGCAACATCTGTGTTAATTTTTCCTAGTGTCTCCCTCATATCTGTCTGCTGTTGTCTAATTTAAAAATGCACAATAGCAGATTCTTCTAGGAAGACCCAACCAAAATTGATAGAGTATACAGTCTCACAGATGAACATCACTAATTTATTGAGCTATCTCTTCTAGAGGAAGATTGAAGAGCGGATGTTAGATTATGAGTGGGAAAAAGAGGGCATCGTGATGGTGTTTGCATTAGAGTTTCTTCCATTAGAAAAAAAATGAAATATGCTTCAAGGAAACAAAGGGAGTACCATTTTCTGTCAAAGGATATACAGTGAGGAAAGTGCTATCATATTTTACAGCCTGGCTGAATGTTATAAATGAAAGAAAATCATATCTGAAGCCATTACAGTTTACCAATGTTCACCTCATCAATTTCTGCCTCCAGAATATAAATTCTGTTCTAAATTGAAGTCTGCAGGATAATGGAGGAAAGCAGCAACAGTTCTGAAAAGGGATTGCTTCTCCTGGGATTTTCTGACCAGCCCCAGCTAGAGAGAATCCTTTTTGTTATCATTTTGTTTGTCTACATCCTGAGCCTTCTGGGGAACACCGCCATCATTTTGGCGTCTTGCCTGGACCCCAAACTCCACACTCCCATGTACTTTTTCCTCTGCAACCTCTCTTGTGTAGACATCTGCTTTACCACAAGTGTTGCCCCGCAGTTGCTGGTTACCATGAGTAGGAAGGACAAGAACATGAGCTATGGCGCATGCGTGGCCCAGCTCTATGTGGCCATGGGGTTGGGCTCCTCCGAGTGTGTTCTCTTGGCGGTCATGGCTTATGATCGCTATGCTGCCGTCTGCCGGCCTCTGCGCTACACAACCATTATGCATCCTCAGCTCTGTTCGTCCCTGGCCAGCACAGCATGGCTCGGTGGCCTCATCACCTCCCTGATTCAGTGCTCCCTGACTCTGCAGCTGCCCCTCTGTGGTCATCGCAAACTGGACCACATTTTTTGCGAGGTTCCAGTGCTCATCAGACTGGCCTGTGTGGACACCACATTCAATGAGGTAGAACTCTTTGTGGCCAGTGTAATCTTTTTAATTGTCCCTGTGTCACTCATCTTAGCCTCCTACGGCTGTATCACGCAAACTGTGTTGAGAATAAAATCAGCAGCGGGGCGCCGGAAGGCCTTTGGGACTTGCTCCTCCCACCTGGCTGTGGTCATCATTTTCTATGGGACCATCATTTTCATGTACCTTCAGCCAGCGAAAAGTAGCTCCAAAATCCGGGGGAAGTTTGTCTCTCTTTCCTACACCATAGTCACACCACTCTTAAACCCCATTATCTACACTCTGAGAAACAAAGATGTGAAAGGCGCTGTGGGGACACTAGTAATGGGAAATGCTTTGGGTTCAGAAAGGGCATGAGCTGTAAGTATAAATTTAGCCTGTTGTTTTTAGCTTGTGGATGACTTGTTCTGAGTACTGTTTTCCTGTTCAACGCCATAAGCAGTCGTAAAAGATGGAGAACTCTACAAGAGGCTGACACACTCAAGCCACAATAAGTTTCATTCTTTCCAAACATCGTTCTCATGGAGTCCAAGATTCTATGCTCCGTCTACAGTAAACTCTTTGGTCCTCCTCGACCGTGCCATCAACTTTCATGCACTAATTATTTCACCCTGGAATACTGGTCTATCTGGTAAACCTCGACTTCGCCCTAAAATCTCAAATAAAATGTTACCTGTACTCTCCAGGTTTCTTGAAACATGAAACATGATTCATCTCACCTTCTGGGTAAAACTGTTTCATAATAAATGTTGAGAACATAAAACATACCCTATTTTATTTATACATTTCACACCATTATATATATGTGTATATATATATATATACACACACACACACACGCATACATATATATACACACACACATATATACACACATATAAATATCTATATTTAGAAAAAATATATTACCACTTTTCCACAATATCAGCTTAAACCAGAGAAGAAACTAGCCTTGCTATATTGACTCATTTATGTTAGGAAACCAGAAATATAAAATAGAATTGTGATGCAAATGTTTGCTTCATTATTTTATTAAAGTAACCAAAGGTGCAAAATTTTATTAAACAGATTAATCCACATATAATTCGATTCATTCCTCTTTTGTTTAAAGGGGTTAGAAGTTGAGTAAAAGTGAGAGAGAGAGTATGTCATTCTCTTTGTCTCTGTCTCTCTGGCTCTCTCTCCCAAAGAGAGTGAAATCCATCAATTTGTCAGTCTCAAGTATTTTAAGAGAAAATTGTGGAAGTGAAAAAATATGGATTTAATCTACAATCTTAATTTTATTTTCATCTTTCATTATAATACCCACAAGGGAAAAAAGAACATGAAAAGAAAAAGTAAAATTCATACGTGACTTAGACTTAAGATAACAGAAAACTGAAGCTCATGTAAATACAGTTTATAACAGAATGTTGCTGTCAGTGTATAAATGTTAAAGTGTGGACCTGTCTCTACTGCCAAAGACTAGATTGAAGGCGAAATGGCTGCACATTTAAGGATAAAAAGCATCAGAAGAATTTTCTGAATGAATCAGGGGTGCTGCTCCA
Organism: Vicugna pacos; assembly: GCF_048564905.1. Lineage (NCBI taxonomy): Eukaryota > Metazoa > Chordata > Mammalia > Artiodactyla > Camelidae > Vicugna > Vicugna pacos. Next base: position 799,596 of record NC_133011.1, read on the forward strand.
AAAGCATCGGTCCAATTTACACCTATTAAACATCTTCATAACAAATAAAGTGATGAGTATTTATTTAACAGAAAGAAGAGGCATAAAATCCTGGTTGAATTTGTCTTCCAGATTTTTCTTATGTGGGTCCCCTACTCAGTAATGGAAGGAAGAGTGGGGAAGCTATTTGAACACGTTCAGGAATGCACACTTTCATTTATAACATCCAAAGAGAGAAGTTCTACAGGGAACCTCACCTTTATAAAAATATCATTTCTGTATGCCCCAAAAAATACAACACAGGAAAGAACACATGTATGTCAGACTGTAAATCAATTTAATTAAATAAGGCCTCTAAGACACAAGATATCACAGTTAAAACACAAGCACAAAAACAAAACACAGCTAAATACCCAAATGCCTTTAGCTTTTCTGTAAAGGAAAGCAAATGTTTAGTAAGTAATGTTTTAATATCTTACTTTATTTGGGAATAACCTGGTTATTTCATGAAATCCCATCATTTAACTCAATTTAACATAATTCTAAAATTTAAGTTACCAAATATTTGGAAAGATCATGTTTAAGTAGATATTTCTAAACAATAGGTAATTCTGAAGAGTCTACCCAAAAGTTCTTATCTTATTGGTGTTTAATTTACTTATAAGAATTTTGTCACACCAAATGATTATTTTTTGACAAATATGCAACAGATATAACAAGATCTTATTTGACTTTAATTAAACCTGGGTACAGTGAAAGTATTATACTTAATATTGATGACTCTAAAGACATGCCTATATTAATCAGATTAACAAAGTTAAGCTAACCTTAACACCAGGTATTAACTTAATATTGAATGTTTCCCAGTTTGATGAGAAGGTTAATAAGAGACCAAGAGGGAGGCACCCCTTTGTTTTCAGAGCCTTAGGACCTTGTGGTGGCCAGTGGGAAGAAAAAGAGTTAGAGGTTGAAGGAGGGTGTTTTTCTAGAGAACCCAAATTAGAGGTCAGAAAGCAGAAGCCAGTATTCCCAGTAAAAAAACAGACACGAGTTTATAAGACGCACATAGCCTTGAGATTGGGCACGGCCAGGGAGAGTGTTGTTTCTTGAAGTGTTGTCTTAGATAGAGGACCCAAACATATTTGAAAAGTTCCATAGCGAATCTTCATTGATAGTTTTGGCATTTAAAAAGTGGCAGAGGAATAATTTTAAGAAACAAGAGAATAATTGCAAGGAAACTAGAAGAAGACAGATGATAATAAAATATAAAAATATGAATAGAATAAACAAAGACAAATGTGTCTTTAAAAATAAATTTAATGATTATAACAAGTGATCAGAAAAAGCGAACCATATAATAATTAAAAATAAAATTATAATAAATAAAAATAAATAAAAGCAATTTATATAATAAAAATAAATAAGATTTTAAAAATTAAGTAATAAATAAATAAAACAGAGTTAGATGTAATAAACTAGGAATCATAGAGTAGATTGAACAGATGTAGCATGATGAGTTGAGAAATAATGGAAACTGCATAGAGTTGGATAAGTTAGATGATGAAGAATTCATGGGATGCAGGAGAAAGAGCATGGTTATGGAGAGTGCACAATGAAGGCAAGTCGTCTAGCATGCTTACAGAAGTGATGACTTATTGCTGCTTTGGCACAACCTTGCTTAGCGCCACTTGGAGGCAGGCAGGGCTGGCGGGCTGGAGCTAGCTCACTCTCCTGGCATACTGCAGACCCTCTGGCGAGGCAGACAAGTGTGCCACATGGGCAGACCCGTGCACTTAGCTGGGTGCAGGGGAGGCGGCATTGTGGCCTCCATTCTCCTGTCCAGGGTCCTGGCTTGGTTGTCTGCTGGGCTGTCTGGCGCCACTTGGAGCAGCCACGTGTGCCACGGTCTGCACCTGGTCCCTGCCCAGCCCAGCTGCTGCCCACTTATCGTGCCCTGTATCCTCACTCCAGCTGCAGAAGCTGGCCCCAGGGGCTGGCGCTCCACTGGCCTGGGGGAGGGCACATATCTGTGTCATGACACTAGAGAAATTCTCATGGGAAGAGGGGAATAAAAGTTACCTTGATTCTTAGTCACCTGAAAAAAAAAGAATTTTTAATGAAAGACAGAAAGTGTACTATAAACAGAAGATTTCATTAGTAAAGTAAAAAGATAGCAAAATATAGTACACCCTTAAGAATTGGAGGTGGGCCAACCCAAGAGGGGGAAAAGGATGCTGCTCTTTTGTTTCTCCCATCTTACAGCCTGGCTTAGGGGGCATTTTTGTGACTGATTGATTGACAGCTCACAGTCTTTGAGTGCTCAGGTTGACTGATTGACAGCTCATGTTCCTTGTGTTCAGGCTGATTGACAGCTCACGTTCCTGGTGCTCAGGCACGCCCATCTCTCTTGCACATGCACACAGAGAAACTTACAGGAAGGGACTCAAACTGAGCACCTTATCCTGAATGCAGGTGTACTGTTATTTTCTGGGTTGCTCCTTCCCCCTTCCTCTCCCCTTTGCTTGATGCTTATTTCTGTCTAACTGCCTAGCAGTTCAATATCACTAATCAACAGGGAAATGCAAATTAAAACCACAATGAGAGATCACCTCACACTTGTTAGGATGGCTGTTAAAAAAAAAAGAGAGAGATAACAATTGGTGGCAAAGATGTGAAGTAAAAGGGACACTTGCACATTGTAGGTAGAAATGTAACTTGGTACAGCCATTAAGGAAGACAGTATGAAGTTTCCTTAAAAAACCCCAAAATTTTACCATCATGTTATCCAGCAAAATAAATGTACTTAGTCTCTCAAAGATATGGAAAGGAAACAACTTAGGTGTCCAGAGAGACAGATGGATTAATAAAAAAAATTGTGACTGTATATATACGTATTTACATATGATACACCTCATTTAGCCTAAAAAAGAAAGAGAACATGTCATTTGCAACAACATGGTAAACCTTGAAGTACATTACGCTCGGTAAAATAAGCCAGACACAGAAGAAAGTATCTACATGATTTCACAAATACGTGGAGTCTAAAAATGTCTAGTACATGAAAGTAGAGGGTGTAACAGTGGTTACCAGGGGCACAGAAGTGGAAAAACTGGAAAAGTGCTGGTCAAAATGTACAAAGTTTTAGTTATGTAAGATAAATAAGACTAGATACCCAATGTACAGAAAGATCACTATAGGTAATAATTCTCTATTGAATACTGGCTATTTGCTACCAGACTAGATGTCAGGTACTCTCACCACACACATAAAAATAACTAGGTGAGACAAACAATCCAATAAAAAATGGGCAGAAAAACTAAATAGACATTTTTTCAAGGAATACATACAAATGGCCCCAGGTACATGATCAGATCCTCAACATCACTAATTATAATGGAAATGCAAATAAGCTATCACCTCACACCCATCAGAGTGGCTGTCATCAAGAAGACAAGAAAAGAGGAGTGTTGGCAAAGATGTAGCAATCTGGGAACACTTGTGCACGGTTGGTGGGAATTTAAATTGGTCTAGTCTCTGGAAAACAGTCTGGAGGTTCCTCAAAAAATTGATAAGATAATGCCATATGATCCATCAGTTCCACTCTGGGGTGTATATTCAAAGAAAATAAAAACAGGAGAAGAGATATGTACTCCATGTTTATTAATTATTCACAATAGCCCAGATATGGATTATACACAAAATACTTACAATTATACACAAAATACTTACAATTGAGATAGCATTGGAATTTTTAGTAGTAATACTCAATGTTAAAAGACAAAGGAGGGAGGGATACCCTTATAATCACGAGGGAATATGATTTTCAGCCTAGAAGACTACACTTAGCCAAACTTCTAAGTGGGGAGGTAAAATAATGCCATTTTCAGACATGCAAGTTCTCAACAAAATTTTCTCCTATGTACCTTGTTTGGGAATCTACTGAAGGATATGTTCCACTAAAATGAAAGAGTAAATAAAAAAAGTAGGGAGGCTTATAGTATAGACATCAAGGGATCCAGGGAAGAGGGTTAATGGTGAAGGATCCTCCCAGGAGGATCTCTGTGAAGGTAACCCTCAGGCAGGCAGTCTGGGAGGGGAGCCGGAGCATAGAGGCTACAGGAAGGGTGGTCTAGGAAGCAGCAACTGAGAGAAGTTTGAAGTACTCATGATAACAAGAAAATATTTATCAGGGGAAAACTTGTACGTACGGCAGAAAAGCAGATCAAGCAAACAAACAAGTCTGAGACCTAATTAATTCTAGTTTCAGACCAGATTTTTTTTTTCTTTCAAAAGCAATAAAATAGCATCTTAAAGGAAAGGTAACCACAGTGCCACCAATGACTTTAACATCAATATTTATTCCATCTTAATAATATAAAAATTGAATGTTATTTTAACAAAATTAATGGAGCTATAATCTTTTTGAGATGATGGGAGAAGTATGTGTGTGTGTAGAGCTCGGGAGAGTGGAAGGAACCCAAATCCTGATCATTTGTAGTCAAACTTGTGCCAGTTATTTGTCTGTGGACTCTCAGCTCCAAACTGACTAGGAGTCAGTGAACTACAGTTGCCCCACAAACAGTGCAGGAACTAGGGGCTCTGATCCTCTATGCAGTCAAAATTCCAAATATATTTTACAATCAGCCTTCTGTAGCCATGGTTCTGCATCCTTGGATTCAACAACAGCAAATACTGGAGTATTGTAGTATTTACTATGGAAAAAACAAAACAGAACAACTCATGTATAAGTGGACACATGCAGTTCAAACCAGTATTATTCAAGGGTCAACTGTCATTACTCTGAATCCATTATCAATTTGTTTCATATTAATTTCTCCCAGAAGGAACTACCAAAAGGAGACCAAGGGGAGAAAATTCTGTGATTATATTTGTTTCCTTGGCTTATTCTTTCAATACATCAACATCTTTATAACCATTTCCCTGTATTAATTTTTCTTCTTAAGGGAAAAAAAAGATTGTTAATGTGTAATGATCCTACGTTATAAGCCATGTGAAGGAAAGGCTTTTTTTTTTCCTTCCACTATACCATATTCTAGCCCCTAGTACAGAGACTGATATTTAATAAAATTGTACAAAAATTTTTGTAGAATATATAGAAAGTCTTTCATTACAATTAATTATATTATATTCAATTATGCACCTTCTGTACATAATTTTTAATTGTAAATTTAATTCATGCTTTTCAGTAAAAGAAGACACCTGAAGTTATCATTTACACTTTTACCCTCTAAGATCATGATTCTTGCTTTTTTGTCTTTTGAGGTATTTGTACACGTTTGTAAGCTCAGTGTATATGGACTCTTAAATCAAGTCATTTCCTAAGTGTATCATTACAGTTTGGATATCTGATTGAGGTTAAGTGTATTGAAATGTGTTTCTTTTACATATATTTATAACTGCAGGAATAAAAATATTAGGGGCACAGAACTGAGGTTACAGTGGACTTTCATGGGTAAACACTCTGCTTTAGAATTTTCTGTAAACCTCATGGCTTACGAACAAAGTTCTATGTGATATTAATGCAAACATAAAAATCAGCTGTGATGGCTAACGTTTTTTGTCAACTTGACTGAGCCATGGGATGTCCATATTAAACATTATTTCTGAGTTTGGGTGTTGCCAAATGAGACTGGCATTTGAACTGGTGGATGAGAAAATCATATTACCTCCCCTAATGAGGGTGGGATCCATCCAATCTATTCAGGACCTGAGTAGAACTGAAGGATTGTGGAACAAAGAATTCACTCTCTGCCTGACTATTGGATCCAGGACATTGGTGTTCACCTACCCTTGGACTTGGGTTTTTACCACCAGCTTTCTTAGATCTTTACTTTCCAGATGAGAGATTATGGGATTTTCAACCTCCATTGTCATGTGAGCCAATTTCTTACTCTCTTTCCCTCTCCCTGGACAAATGGATAAAGAGAATGTCTATCTGTGTATATAAATATCTCTTGATATAGAAAATCTCTGTCTATATGTGCATAATACCTACATCTATTGTACTGTGTCAATATGTCGATATATATATCTATCTAGTCCCCTATTGGCTGTTTCTCTGGAGAACCCTGACTAATACACTAATGTAACTAATACATAAACTTTCTGAATGCTTTTTTAAAATCCTAAAAATGCCCATTACCTACAGACTGACTATTAGAAAGTGCCTCCCAGGATTCAAGAATCTTTTTCTATTCATGTTAGAACACAGATGTCACACTAACTTGTGATATTTGGGAAAGATGGCTTAAAATCACTGGTTCCCCACTGTTTTTAAGAGTGAGTGCCTTCTCTTAGATTTCTGTGACTTCCCAGAGGACTTAGACTCATATGGTCTCTTCCTAGCTCTTGCTTTTTCTGATGTGGTCGAGATAATACTTCATATAAATATTTGATTCCTGGAAGGTGGGTATAGCTCGATGGTAGAGCACATGCTTAGCATGTCTGAGGTCCTGGATTCAATCCACATACCACCACTAAAAAAAAGAAGAAAAATTAAAAACAAAAAAAGTATTTTATTCCTTCTTTTTTTTCCCCTAACATTTTTAGAGCAAGTTTTCTCTTCCGAATCAAAGACAGCCGTGTGAACTCCCACCATCAGGCCAACACTCCAAAGAAGCCCCGCCTGACATTTACTGATTTTCCATGATACACACATACACACGTACAGTCTTGCACTCTTCATTTAGGTAGGACAGTTCACTAAGCTATCAAACATACATTCATATAAATACTTCTTCCTGTTTTATAAAATTTTAACTAAAACATAAAATACATAGTAAGAATTCCAAAACACATTGGTTATGCACATAAAATAACACAAAATATATATACTCGTTAATTCAGCACTTGAATAAAGAAGGAAAACATCATCAACATTCGAAAACTCTACTCGTGTGTCATTCAATCATCAAGCAAAAGTAATTATAATCCTGATTTTTAACCTAGCTTTCTAAGTGGTGTGCTTTGGTGTGCGCTCTGTACACCTGTCTGTTCATCTGAGTGCATGCTAGAGGAAATGAACCGTGCACCCTGCACATGTATCTCACAGCGCTCTTATGCCATTGCCACCCCTGCAATGGATGGATGCCAATTGTGGCAACTGGTTCTGTAGATCTTTTTCTCCAAGACTGGTTATCAGCTAGGGCATAGTACCCATCCTAGACTACTGCCTTTCCTGACATTAGGAGCATACAACTTGCAGTTAGCCATACTTGCTTGTCAAGTATTTTGCTTAAGTAAAACATATTAATCCTTGGCAAATTATTTTTGTAATTTTAAATGTTCATATTATTAGAGAGAAATCTTAGTAACAGCTTAGTGAGATATTTTTGTCATGCAATGAAATAATGTACATCCATTTAAAAATGGTAAAGAATGTTGAATGATGTCTTAAATATGCATTCTGGAGTGGTAAATAGGTAAAAAAAAAATATGAGGTGGTCAAGAAGGCATGACAGAGGCAGAAGAAGACCAGAAGCACCAAGATTTCTACCAGAAACCTGAACTTTTGATACATCAGTACTGAATGGCCGCAGCATGAAAAACACAATAGAAGGCTGGCACAGCAAATTTTGAAAGCTGATGGCAGTGCATTATCCTTCACTTTGGAGATTTATTGAAGTGTTAAAAGACCAATAGCAAGGCAACAAACAAATTATAACCTAGGTTCTTGGTAAGTGCACTCAAATACACCAAATGACTTCATGATAATAATGACAAAATCAAACTTGAATGACCAGGAACTGTTAACAGTGGTATCAAATATAAAGCAGATTAATCAGGTTGATATATACTTGAGAGAAATTACTCATCAACTTAAGGGTAACCTTGTTGGATTTCATGAGGAGTAAGAAAAAGAATAAACGTGAAATCCAAAATTTATCATGAATTACAATAAAAATAATGTAAATACAATTTTAACGAATTTAAATGTATTATTCAGCAAATCAAGGATGAAATGTCTCCGTGGAGTTTTGGACAGAACTCGATTTCAAGGGCCTTTTTTTCATGGACCAAATATCCCAATGGGCATTTTGGACATGACCAACTATAAAAGACTTTTTGGCGTAGCCCAATTGTGTCAATGTTTTAGACAGTACCAAATGTCCTGAAAAACATTTAGTGCTTATGGTAGAAACACTATTTCACACTGAGAATCCAAATTGTCATCAAAAAAGCCAACACAAAGATCAGGTTAAAGCTTGGATCTCTGGGGGGGTTATTAATCCTAAATTTAAATAATTACAATGTTGAAGGTGCAGGATGCTCTGTTATAATCCCAAATCACACTGTGATACACAGTAAGCTTGCAAGGGTAAGAAGGTTGGTTGACACAGCCTTTAATTGCACAAAGAGAACAATTCACTGAAACAAACTATGAATAACCAATACACGTTCCAAAATCTAGGCATTGAAAACACATAACTGAGTACAAGTTTTACTTCTGTAAGAAATGCTGAGTCTGTAGAAATAGTGATGGCAGTTTTTTTTTCTGATATTCTTGTCATTGTTGTTGCCATAATTAACTGGAGGTAACATATGGCATGCTTACCATTTGCTAGACTTCATGTGGAGTACAGTTATTGGAATATCTGACAAACATTCTCATGCTAATTTGATAAATCAATATCACGTGTGGGTCTTAAGAACATTCCACAATCTTAATTGCTCATTTACTGGTCTGCTTTCCAAAATGCCTTTCTCCTGTTCTCAAAATTTTCACAATCCTCCCTGTTCTTCACAAACAGGATCCTTCTCTTTTTTTTTTTTTTTGCCATACATATATATACACACACACTTATTTATTGAAGTATAACCAGTTTACAATGTTGTGTCAATTTCTGGTGCACAGCAAAATGCTTCAACCATACATGAACATACATATATTTGTTTTCATATTCTTTTTCACCATAAGATGCTACAAGATATTGAATCTATTTCCCTGTGCTAAACAGTATCAACTAGTTGTTTATTTATTATATATATATTAGTTAGTATCTGCAAATCTCAAACTCCCGATTTGTCCCTTCTTACCCTCATTCCCCCCGGTAACCATAAGTTTATTTTCTATGTCTGTGAGTCTGTTTCTGTTTTGTAAATAAGTTTGTTTGTCTTTTTTTTTTTAAGATTCCACATATGAGTGATATCATGCATTTTTCTTTCTCTTTCCAGCCCACTTCACTCAGAATGACATTGTCCAGGTCCATCCATGTTGCTGCAAATGGCATTATTTTATTCTTTTTATGGCTGAGTAGTATTCCATTGTTTAAATATACCACAACTTCTTAATCCAGTCATCTACTGATGGACCTTTTGGTTGTTTCCATGTCTTGGCTACTGTAAATAGTGCTGCAATGAACATGGGGTGCAGGTGTCTTTTTGAATTAAGGTTCCCACTGGATATATGCCCACAAGTGGGATTGCTGGATTAAATAGTAAGTCTATTTTTACTATTTTGAGGACTCTCCAGTTTTCTGTAATGGCTTCAACAAACTATATTCCCACCAGCAATGTAGGAGGGTTCCCTTTTCTCCACAGCCTCTCCAGCATTTATCATCTGTGGACTTTTAAATGATGGCCATTCTGACTGGTGTGAGGTGATACCTCACTGTAGTTTTGATTTGCATTTCTCTGATAATTAGTGTTATTGAGCATTTTTTCATGTGCTTATTGGCCATTTGTATGTCTTCAATGGAGAATTCCTTGTTTGGTTCTTCTGCCCATTTTTGGATTGGGTTTTTGTTGTTGTTTTTATAAAGTTGTATGAGCTGTTTATATATTCTGGAAAGTAAGCCCTTGTCTGTCTCATCTTTTGCAAATATTTTCTTCCATTTCAGAGGTTGTCTGTTTTGCTTATGTTTTCCTTTGCTGTGAAAAAGCTTGTATGTTTAATTGGGTCCCATTTGTTTATTTTTGCTTTTATTTCTATTGCTTGGGTAGATTGCCCTAGAAGAACATTGCTAAGATTTATGTCAGATAATGTTTCACCTATGTTTTCTTCAAAGAGTTTTATAGTGTCTTGTCTTATGTTTAAGTCTTTAAGCCATCCTTCCTGCCAAAACCTGGAACAAGACAAGGATGCCCACTCTCACCATTTCTACTCAGTATAGTATGGGAAGCCCTACCCATAGCAATCAGACAAGAAAAAGAAATAAAAATGATCCAGATTGGAAGAGAAGAGGTAAAATTGTTATTATATGCAGATGACGTGATATTATATGTAGAAAACCCTAAAGGCTCCACACAAAACCTACTAGTGTAATAAAAGAATTTGGCAAGGTAGCAGGATACAAGATTAACATACAGAAATCAGTGGTGTTTCTTTACAATAACAATAAAATATCAGAAAAGGAAAGTAAAGAAACAATCCCTTTTAAAATAGCACCCAAAACCCCAAAATACTTAGGAATAGATCTGACCAAGGAAGTGAAAGACTTACATGCAGACAACTATAAAACATTGACTAAGGAAATTAAAAAGATGACTTAAAGAAATGGAATGATACCCCATGTTCTTGGATTGGAAGACTGAATATTGTTAAAGTGGCCATACTACCCAAAGCAATCCACAGATTTAATGTGATCCATATCAAATTACCCAGGACATTATTTTCACAGAACTGGAACAAATAATCCTAAAATTTATTTACATTGAATCACAAAAGATCCATAATTGCCAAAGCATTACTGAAAAAAAATAAATAAAGCTGGAGGAATAACCCTCCCAGACTTCAGACTATACTACAGAGCTACAGTAATCAAAACAGCATGGTATTGGCACAAAGACAGACATATGGATCAATGGAACTGAATAGAGAGCCCAGAAGTAAACCCACAAACTTTTGGTCAATTAATCTTTGACAAAGGAAGCAAGAATATACAATGGAGTAAAGATAGTCTCTTCAGCAAATGGTGTTGGGAAAATTGGACAGCTGCATGTAAATCAATTAAGTTAGAATATTCCCTCACACCATACACAAACATAAACTCAGAACCTCTTCTTTATTTTAAATACTCTGAGAAAATAGAAGTTATTAGAAGAGAATTTGCTAGTATCACATATGCCATGTCTTACTTCCTGCTACAGTCAATGAACTGTCTACGCTCACACAAAAGATTAACCTCTCCAATTCTAAATTGCTTTCTATGCTCTCTGTCATTCTCAAAGGCTATCCCTCTGGAGGAAGCTTCCTTTATTTTCCATCCATCATCAATTTACTCTTTGTATAGAATTACTTCCTTAACGTAGCTGTAATACCTCACAACAACAACAAAACACATTGGTCACACATATCCTTCTAGCTGCTGCTCCATTTTTCTGATGTCATCTATTAAAAAAGACTAACTGTATTTATATTCTGCTCATCTTGTTCATCAGTTTACCCTGAATCTTCTCTGAGCAAAGGTACATGGAAGTTAATATTATTAAGTTCACCTGTGACCTCAATGTTGCCAAATCCAATGGTCAACTTTTACTTCTTATAATTCAACAAGAAACTGCATTTGTTGCAGTTGATTATACTTTCCAGCTTTGAATAGTTTCTTCATCTTTATCATTTTCATTCCACTAAATCCCTGTCTCTTGTTTTACTTGCTTCCCAACTGAACACAGGTGTTTTAAGTCTCAGTATCAAACTTTTACTCTTACCTAAGTGATTTCAACTAATTTCATGTCTTTAAATATATATATACACACACACACATATACATACAGATATATATATATATATATATATATATTTAATTCTGAAGACTACAAATTTCACAACTCCAATGCAAACTCCAATTGGATCCACATATCTAATAGACTTTTCAAAAGTATCTCAAAAACAACTGGATTCTTGATTTCTCCTGTTGAAACCTGCTACTCTACAAATTTTCAAATCTCAGTAAATACAAATTCCATTTTCTTTTCACTTGAGCCCAAACCATTGAGTTATCGTTCATTCCGTATTCTTTCCTAACAGCCATTCCCTCCACAAGCTTAATCCTGCTGTGTCATTTCCCTGCTCAATCCATCTTTGTCTCTCATTTGAAGCCCCCTAATTTGTTGTCCTGCATCCAGCCTAGCTCCCTGCTCTAGTCTCCAAACCATAGACATAGAGATCCTTCTAAAAATGCATAACTTACCAAGTTATACCTCTACAGAGAATTCTTCAAGAACTTCCCATCTCTGAACAAAACTAAGAATGCATTCAAGTCATGTTGTTGAATCACAGCATTGGGCAGTGTAAGTTTTCTCCCCATCTCTAGAACTCTGCTGTTAAAATAACATGAAAAGAAGCATGATAGAATTTTTCGATGTTAAATATTAGAGTCTATTCACTTTGAGTAGGTGTGTAAAGCTCAGACACTCATAAATTCACACTCAGTTTAGCTCAACCATCCACTATTTGTTGTGGCCCAGTATTTGAAAGCCAGTATTTTCACACAAATGGTATAAAGGTGATCATAAAGTTTATAATCCACTGGGGAAAATCCAATAATTAAAGGCAGTATTAAATTTGTGATTTATCTTCTTAGTCACCTGTGAATTGGTATTTTTTTTCTTATCCATACAAAAATAATCGCAGAATTTTGGGCACCAAAATTTTGTAGCTTTGGACGGTTTTTTGTTTTGTTTGACCATGAAGTGAGTGTAAAGAGGACCTTATGAGAGTTGCTTAAACTCTAATACCTGCTTTGTTTTTTTCTCTCTTTTTTTCCAAGAGATAAGAACTAAGATCAGAGGAATTCTTTTACTTACTTAATAATACATTGCTTTTGATAGTTGGCCAAAAAGTCTAGCACAGCTAATGAAAGCACGTTTGGTTCCCTTCATCTATGCGGAAGAAACCAGCCAAGGTAAATCCTCTTAATTGTCAACTATAAACAATCTTTGACACCTGACCAGATACTCTCCATAGTCTCTTGTGAAACAGGGCACACAGAGGATGTTATTAGGAAAACCTGTTCCCAGTGTACTGACTCTCTAACCATCACTTGTGGATACTTTCCGAGCAGATAAGCATTGTGCAAGTATCTTTTTAAATGCCCCCATGACATCTTTGTTTCTGACGCTGTAGATGAGAGGATTGAGCATGGGCGTGACGATGGTATAGAAGGCTGATACCACCTTGTCCTGCTCAGGGGTGTGAAATGCCTGGGGCAGCACATATGTGTAGAAGGCAGCCCCATAGAAAATGCTGACTACAGTCAAGTGGGAAGAGCACGTGGCAAAGGCCTTCTTCCTGCCCTCAGACGAGCGCATGCGGTGGACGGTCAACAAGATGAGGGAGTATGAGGTGGAGATAATCGAGATGGGGATGAGCAGCATGAGTACACAGCAGATGTACATCAAGGTTTCGTACAAGGATGTGTCAGCACAGGCCAGTCTGAGAACTGCAGGGATCTCATAGAAGAAATGGTCGATACTGCGGGAGCCGCAGTAGGGGACATTCATGGTGATTGGGGTGGGCAGAAAGCCATCCAAGGACCCACCGAACCAGGCTCCAGCAGCCAGAAGAAGACACACTTTGAGGTTCATCAGGGCTGGGTACCTAAGAGGGTTGCAGACAGCCACGTAGCGGTCATAGGCCATGAGGCCCAACAGGAAGAACTCTGAGCCAATCATGGTCAAGTAGAGGAAGATCTGGATGCCACAGGCTGCAAAGGAAATGGTCTTCTCTTTAGAAACCATGTCCACCAGGAGCTTTGGGACAGTGGTACAAATGAAAAGGGTGTCCATGATGGACAGCTGGCTTAGCAGAAAGTACATGGGCGTGTGGAGGCGGGAGTCCACCTGGATCAAGAATATCATGACCATATGTGCAGTTACAGCCACCACAAAAATAGCGAAGATGACCGCAAAGACAATCCCTGTAGTTCTAGGGTTTATCAGAAGCCCCAGGAGGGTAAAGTCAGAGGATGAAGTTCTGTTCTTCATTGACGTTGCCTATGACAGCTCCAGAGGAGCAGGAAGCCACAAATACCAGGGGGAAAAAAGGAGAGAGAAAACACTTTCTGTATGGGAGAAACTCACATTGGAGATGACACCTCAGTGGCCACTGGTTCCAATAAAATTTTCAATGTCATAATGCTAGAGACAAAAACAAATGGACCAAGAGACATATCATAAATCATAAACTATAAACCTGTTCTTTTTTTTCTCTTTGGAGAACAACACTTTTTATATTGTGTTTATGCTGCAATACATAAACTGTGCTAATTGCATAAGAATTTTGGTGTTTGCTGTATCTTGCTTAGAGTTTCAGCTCGATCTGCCCAGTTTGTTCTGCATTTTTGGCCTTTAGAATCTCATCCAGCACATAGTAGGGCTAAGTAAATACTGGTTGGAGAAAAGGATGATTGATTCATTGATTATTTGGATGGCTAAAGGTGAGCAGAATAAACAACTTATTAAGTGAAAGGTGTAAAGGAAAAAAACAAAAGCTTCCTGTGTGTCTTCTCTATTTTCAATACTTTCATTTCTGACACTTCCGAATATGTGGGGGTTCTCCCCTTACCTTGGTAATCTCCAACTTCTAGGCACTAGATTGGTGTCTTACAATTTAATTCAGTTCTCACTCTACCTTTCTGGAAATGTCCCATAGGTTAGGGGTTCAGTTCCATAAGACTGACCCCACCTCAGATGCCAGATGCAGGTACAGATCATCATTCCTGCTTCTAAACTACTGGCTGTACACTGGAGTTTCCCATGACTCCCTCCATGAATTCAACTGATTTTCTAGAGTGTTTCATGGAGTTCAGGAAATCATTTCACCTATTAAATTGGCTAGGATATAACTCAGGAACAATCAGCTGCAAGAGTACATAAGGCAAGATTTGTACAAAAAGGCCATTACTCATTGATGATTAATTAAACCTCTAACTCTTCTCTTCTCCTTGGAGACTTCGGAGGTGGGAATCTAAAAATTCCAAACCTCTCATCATAAAGTTAGTTTCCTGGCAACTAGCCTCCATCCTTAGGGTTTTCCATAAGTAACCGCATTAACATAAACTCAGGTGTGGCTGGGAGGGACGTGTTATGAGTAACAAAAGACACATACGAGGCTCTTTTCATTTAGGAAATTCTGAGGATTTTAGGATGTTTGTGGCCGGAACAGGGACAAAGACCCAATATGTATTTCTTATTACACATCACATTATCACAAAAGTTTAGAAAAATATGTTTAGCCATCATGAATAAAATGTTTAAGTTTCCAGTCTCATTTTCCTAGTTTTTTCCAGCAGCTTTCCCACTCTCTACTTATTCTTTCTTGGATGTTTTCAGTCTGATCTCAGCAGAGCAAAGAGATCCTGAGAAGCCTACAGCAGACCAGGTCACTTTATGCTCAATACTCTGCTATGACACTTCATATCCCACTTCAAGTCCTATCCTGTTGTGGAATTTTCACTCTGTGAAGTCATTTCCTCCCCCTTCCAGTGCATTAGCCCTGGTGCTGCAGCTCCCATGGCCTCCTGGTTGAGTCTTCATCCCCACTCTCTGGGAGCTCCCCAGCCCACGTCCTTTGCTTCTGCTGTAACTCAGGCTTGAGTCTCCCCCTCAAATCTGTATGTGGTCATCCCCGCGTGCCTTTCAAGTCTTTCCTCAAAGTCCACCCTCTTAGAAGGATCTATTCTTGTAGGACTTGAGTATTTGTATTTTTCAGATTCATTATCTATTATACATATTCATTTTATTTTGGGTTTCTCTACTGCTCACTAGAAAGTAAGACCAACATGAGCAAAGATATTTGCCTATGTTGTTTACTGTGTGTTTCCAAAATATAAAATCATGTCTAACATATGGTAATTATTTGTTGAATATTTAATGAATGACTATGAAACATAAGTCCATAGAATACATAGGGTTTTTTTTGCTTTTTAAAATGATACATTTCTAGTAGAATTCCTAAAAAATACACCCAAGTATGTTCTATAAAATGTGCGAAGTTGAAGTAAAATTTAAATGCTATGCCTTGTTTACCTTCAATTCAATGTAACATCACCCCAGAATAGAATCCACCAGGATTTTTCTTAATAAGATACATAGTTCTAAGAAACAGAAATACGACAAAAACATCTAAGCTCCAACAGCAACACAAATTTCATCTCTTAGTCATTGAGGTTTTATGTATACTCATTTGAGACGATCACTCTCTGTGACTTGAAATCCACATTCATTCCAAAAAGAGAACTCACCACTTTATCTCATTTTATCTCTCTTCCGAGTCTGGTTTGTTGTGACAGCTATTCATTGATCATGCACCAACTATTGTGCAAAAGAGAACAGTAGCTTGAGATGTTCTTTTCCATCCAGAGATTGTATTGTGATCTTAATAATGTTTGAATTCACCTTCTGTTGCCCAGATAAAAGCACAGAACATCATTATGCATGATTTTTCTTAGCAGCAACTTTCCATCTATTATCAGAAAAACTGTGTATTAAAATGCTACTATTCATTTGGTATTTTAATGAAATTCACAAATCTATAATAAATTCAATTTAGTATTAATTCAAACCAATAGTGTTAAGAAGAATAAATTTTCTACTCCAAATCAAAGATCCCAGTGTTCTAATTCCCAGACTATAAATATATTTCTTTACTTGGCAAAATTGACTTTGCAATTGTATGTTAGGGATGGTGAGATGAGGAGATTTTTCTGGAATGTCTTGTTGAGTCCGATGTTGGGACCTTTATACAGGGGTGCAGGAAAGAGGGAGTCAGGGATCAGAGGATGAGATGTGACATTATGAACAGAGGTGCAAGTGATACAAATGCTGCTTTTGAAAATGAAGGGGGACGTGAGGCAAGGAACCGAGTGTTCTCCAGCATCCGAAAATGGCTAAGAGATGAAATCCACCCTAAAACTTCCAGAAAGAAGCATAGCCTTCTTGACGACTGAATTTTAGTCCAGCATGCACAATTTTGGGTCTGCAGCCTCCAGAACTGTAAGATAATAAATTTGTGTCATTTTTAAGGCACTGAATTTGTGGTTATTTGAACAGTAGCCACAAAAACCTAATATACTCTAAATAATTTTATCAGATTTTAAACGTAAGTATAATTGAGGCATGCTGCTAACAATAAAACAGCTAGCAATGCTTATTCTTTGCCAGGTGTCTTTCCACACACTCTAGTGTTTTGATGTAGCCACTCTTCACAGCACTTCTGTGGGGGAATTACTATAATGATCACCATCTTGTGGTTGGGTAAACTGAGGCAGAGAGGGCAAGTGGCAGAGCTGGGTCCTGACTCAAAGACTAAGACTTTGTTTCTCATACTCTCCACGGCTACATTCAACTGATCCATAAGTGAACAGCATCCTTTGAAGCATCAGTTAAGTTTATAACCAGCTAAAACAAGTCAAAGGAACACAGGTTACAAGGCCATAATCACACTCAGGAAAAATTTGAATTTCTGGTCAAAAGTTGTCCACAAAGGCATAGAGTAACAAAATGAAGGTAAATTTCAGAAACCCCAAATGCTCTCTAGCTCCTGGACAATCTCTAGTTATCACATACCTACATGCAGAGGCCTTGCTTCCAACTGAGGTCCAAGTGGAAAAAAAAAAATTCCTCATCAAATGTACCCTGAGAAAGATTCTGCAAACACCAGACTCAGAAGCATCCACTGCTGAGGGCAACTCATTATTTCCAAGCAGACATAATAATGTCCCACCCAATGGTCCTGCCCTCAGATAAACACCATTGCAGAGGCAGCCTTGTAAAGATGGCACCATGTTTCCTTTTGAATCCAGATTTGAATAATATCCTGTGTATTGAGTGTCAGGGAAAAGTAACAGAGTTCATTTAAGAATAAATAACTGCTGAGGTCAAGACCATTATTTAAAGTTCAGTGAAGAAGAAACAACAAAGATGTTTCAAAATATTGCATGGAAATGGGAATCCCGTCTCAATCCTTGTGAAATCAACTGAAATGTCCTGAAAGCTGTCCTGTCAGTAATTTACAAATCTAAAACCATCAGTTAAGTTACTGAGTATTTTTAATATAATTTCCCTCCTCTGCTATATTTTCCTAGGTAAACCTATATTTTCCTAGGTGTTCCCAAATGGGGAAGGAAGATAAGTTTTTAAATCAGCATTTAAAAAAAGACAGGGTAAAATGCTAACTCTGTGATCAGACCTCAGCATTCTTATGGTTATGCCTAATGTTTTTTGAAGCACAATGCATCATTCTCTATACCAAATTCTCCCTACGGGTGGTGTGGTACTTTGAGAGTTCTCCCACTGTGAATCTAAGACTAGTGGTTACATGGGACCTGATGCTTTTGATACAAATATTCCCTGCTTGAGCTGGATTGGATTTTGTTTTTAAATATCAGTAGAAAACTAAAGGTGTTCCCAGCCTTATTTTTCAGTCAGGTGGTCCCCTCTCCTGGGTGATTTCATAAAAATGACTCCCACCGCTTTCTCCGCTGAGTATGTGTGAATCACTGAACACCTGGTGCCACATTCCTCTAACTCGTGTGCTGTGTGAGGCTATGAGATGTGCTGAAATGTGAAGCGGGGAGTCTGACTTGACTGCACTCGGCTGTGCATTGGATGCCCAAAGGTAAAGGTTTGGAGTGTAAGTTTAGCTTGCTTTGACTCTTCCCTGCAGTCAAAGCACAAAGAAGTTTTTTTTAACAGGCTAGATTCTGGAGAGCCCTGGTGACTTTCCCTTCTGCCGCACAGGACGCAGAGTGTAGAAATGGGGTTCAAGCTGTCAACATTATTCAACTTGAACCTCTGATAGAAAGCAGCCCTGTATCAACACTGAATATCAAAGGAGGGCTGTCATGAATTGCCGGTGGGAAAGAGCGTAGGTGTTACTTCTGTTAGAGAGAGCACCACGTCAGTAACAGGACTTAAAAAATAATATGTATGAACTTCCTCTCTCAGGGAATTTTATTTAGAAATTAAAAAAAAAGTGAGCGACCTTGTAGAAATAGTAAGAAAGCAGAGGCAACGTAAGCACCTGCTAATGGACATACACAAAATAGTTTAGGTTTTAATATTAGAATTAGTTACAGAATGCCAGGTGTCCTTTACGACAGGATGTGGATCTATAATCATTATGTATGACAGTTTCATTGTATTCTTAAGAGAAAAACATGGCAGTTACAATCTCATTATATGTATTATAATATATATAATATATAAAAACATATATGATAAGGATATATGTAACACTGAGCGTATGTGATAAGGATGTACATACACAAACATGTATATATAATTTAATGTGCGTATGTTGAGCACATGCACGTGCATATATATGTAATTATGAAGTAAACTAAAGTTTCACTGATGGTGGAGTTTCAAGTGACACCAGTTTGTTCTTGACTATATTTTCTGTCTTCCTACAATTGTAGATCGAATGTGTAAAAGTAATTTACTTTCAAATCAAAGAATAAGCCTCCTGTTTGCAACTTGGGCAGTAAATACATATACTTTTTGGCTTTGCAGTCTTAAAATGTTGGTGGAGTGACTAAGCTATGATAAATTTATACCAGAATCCTGCCCATATCTGCTCCTGCATTCTAGACAGAATCCACCTGATTTCTTCTGACTCTTACGCCTCTGTACCACAGGGTGTCACCTGAAGTACATGCTTCTAATCGTAAAATAGACCCTTTAGTCTCTGCAAGTTAAATTTGGAAAGACTTGGTAATATACATACATTTAAAAAAGTCAGATAATAGGAACTTGTAAACATGTAGCATATTAGATAAGCAAAATAATATTTTAGCAAAGAGAGAAGAAATACAAACAAAAGAATGCCCGTAAGTGATGAAGGCTTACTCATTGTTGTAAACAACTCCAGTTTGCTCGTGTAAATTTCCCAGTTTTCGACAATCACGTCAAACTCTAAGATGTCACTTTACCCTTCACTCCTCATGCAGTTTTAACCTGATCCTTAGAGAGAAACTGTACCTCACTGCCTCGGGTGAAAATCCATGCGACACTGGGAAAGTCACTTTTCACATTTGTTACTTGCCAAAAGCACATCAGAGCAGCCCCTGTCCCCAGGGTTATTGGGAGAATTTTATGTAAGGCCCTCATGAGAGTCCTGGCACTTAAGACTGTTTTTGAAAAGTTTAGGACCTTCCCTCACACAAGAAAAGTAACCTTCTACTTTGCTAGTCGTGGAAACAGAACAGGTTCCAGAATGAGAAAATGGTATTAATTTCTGAATTTGAAAATGGTCAGCACACATAACCTTGTCTTAATTACTTTAATCCCCTTAGCCTAACTTTCCTTGTATTTAGAGCAAACATGACAGTAAAAATAGTATAAAATTCATAATTTTTAGATTGTACATCTAAGATTATAGAAACATGTATTTTCAACTAAAAACTAGCACTGGACCAGTTCTCTGTCTTAAGACATTTACTATCTAAAAATCATTTAATACAGGCACAGTGTATGTTGTAATTTGGTTCTTAAAAGTACTCAAAGGTAAAGATTTTTATCATCTTTCAAATGAGAAAAGAGCATTATTTGTAGGCACCCCTGGCTTCCATCAAATGTATATTCATCTTTCTTTCATGGAAGTTGCCCCACGGTTTATCCAGGGATGCAGGAACGCAGCTGTCTCTGTTGCAACTTCATCCTCTCTACGGAAGGTCAGGGCCAGAGACATGGATTTACCTACATTCAATCATGTTTCCTTCTTTTATCTTCCTAAGGTTATTGGTTACTGATTAAAATCACTGCCTATTGCAGGTAAACACTGGAAATTCGGGAAAAGAACAATTTTAATAATGTCAACTGATATATCCTAAGCCTTGTCCTAACACTTAATTTTTCAGTCAATATGGAAAAAAATTTTTTTTTCTGTCTCTACACCAGAGCAAATGCTTATATTTGACACTTACCTCCTGTTTGTGTCAAAGGAGGATGGCTATCTATGACAAATCTAGCAAAAAGCAATGATGTTTCTTCGCAGGAGCCACAAACTTAAAAGGCTTAAATAGAAATTATATCAGAATTAGTGGATTTGGAAGGGATTTAAGTATGGTTCTTTTGATCCAGCTTCCCCCTTGATAAGCAATTCTGTGTGAGCCTGTAAAAGTTACCTAATTTATATGATTTTCAGTCTCCACTGTATCTCTTCAAACCTGGATTTCCCAGGAAGAAGAAAAAAAGAAGAATTATGTAAACATTAAAATGTATATTTTCAAGTGTGAAGTCTTCTAAAATGAACTTGCCTTCATTCATTCAAACTAATAATATTCTACATCAGGAAAACTTCTTGGTACTTGGGGTGCTTCAGGGAACAAAATCAAAATCCCTGTCCTTGCTTATGTGATGAGTAAAATCTAACATAATGGAATAAACTTACATCAAATCAAATCAAATCAAATCAAATCAAATCAAATCAAGCAAGATGGACTAGTAAGAGTTTGTGCTACACTGTATAGCACAGGGAAATATACACAAAATGTTATGATAAATCACAGAGAAAAAAATGTGAAAAAAAAGAGTTTGTGCTACAGATTTTATCACTGTTATATTCTTATCTAATTATGTAAACCAAGGTGATATAGTAGAACAGAAATCTTACCTATTTTCTTAAAATTTAATTATCTGGGATTTTGAAAAAAGCATTCACTGGGATGTTTAGTAAATATTTGGCGAGACCATAATAGGCATGCAGAGTGAATCGGATCTCTCTTCAACACAATCCCAACTGAAAACAAATTAAAATGTTTCTGGTTTTAGGTAATTCTATATGAATCAGCCTGTTGTTTTAGTTAAATAACCTTTCAATGCCATGAAATTTTCCATTATTACAATTGTCCAGCTTCATTTAAATCACTTCTTTATGGTATTATTATCAGAAGTTTTCAACACTTTTTCACGTGGTCACGGTTATCAAAGCTGTTAGCAGGACTTCACTTTGCCCACAGTGAGTAGTCTAATTTGTATTGTTTGTTTTCTGAGAGGGAGATAATTAGGGTTCTTCATTGATTTCCATTTAAAAGAGGTTCTGGGGATTGAACCCAGGACCTCGTGCGTGCTGAGCATGCGCTCTACCACTTGAGCTACGCCCTTCCCCCCTTCACTTTCTAGTCAACAGAGATCTGTATTCTCTTCTCCACACTAAATAATTTTCTAAATATTTGCAGTATTGATGATCATTCCCTTATATCTGAAACTTTCTTGGTATTCAGAAAGGATTTAACAAAATATTTATTAAGTAGACTTTATAGCATCCATGATTATAACTTGTATATTATATAAACATACATTTTATACTGTGCCAGTGAAATAAATATTTGGAAGCAATGGTTCATTTAATTTTATGCCCACATTCCTCACCTGTAGAAAGACCCCAGAAGGGGTCTGACTGCCTCTGAACACAGAGCATCAGGTCCTTGGTAGACCAGCCTAGCTGGCATACAACAGAAAATGAGCATGGATTTTATCAGCATGTTACTCCCAAAGGGTATTTTTCCCCCAGGTCATTATCAAGATTAACAAGCTGGCAGCTGCATATGGTGCCACATGCTTCTCTCTTTTGGAAATTGTTTTATCAATTAATAGTAAGGTTTGGTACAAAATCACGAAGTCAGAAGATGCGGTTTTGAAGTTTTCATCTGCCTCTTGCTTGGGTGAGGCAATAGTTTACTCTGAACTTCAGCTTCTCTATATCTCCCATGAGTGTAATTCCTTTCTCAAAATACTTGGCAGGACTTTGTGAAGAAGCAGAATCACAATCAGAGAATGCAGTTAAATATGCTTTGAAAAAAGGGGGCAGTATTCCCTTCACCTTTTCCCCATAGTCAAGAAAAGTACTTGACATCTTGTGAATATGCAACTGGTATTTTGAATTAATTTATACTCTTAAAATTCATAATTTTCATTCTCAAGTTAAATATATTTAGGCTGAAGAGGAAAATGGGATGACCACAATTATCTTCTACAAAAATTTGGTAACATTTGACTGGGAAAAAAAATCCCCTAGTCATCCCTTATAAGATAAGACTAGTCTTGTGAGTGAAGGGAGAGGACACATACTATATATGATGTGATTTAATTTTTTTATTATTAATTTTTTTATTGAGTTATAGTCAGTTTACAATGTTGTGTCAATTTCTGGTGTACAGCACAATTTTTCAGTCATACAAGAATATACATATATTTATTTTCATAGTCTTTCTCACCATGAGCTATGACAAGATCTTGAAAATATTTCCCTGTACAGTATTAACTTGTTTATCTATCTTATATATGCCGGTCAGTATCTTAAAGTATGACATACAATAGAAAAACACACACATCAGAAGAGACAAGATGTATAAATCATCACAAAGTGAACACACCCATGCCGCCACCCATGAGGCAAGGAATAGACCCTTAACAACATCACAGAAGTACCTCCCCACTTCTGCCCCAATCACTAACTCTAGAAACTAAATTTACCTCCCTTGCCTGTTGTTTTTCAGATACTTTTGAAATATTTATCAATTGTAAATGTTAAATGCCCTTGTGAAATGTGCAAATGACTCATCTTGGAAACGTGAAAACTAAAGCCATGTAGCAGCAGCCCAGGTCTAGGCAGGACTTTGAGGAAATTGGAAAGAAGACATGAATGTCTAGGGTAGAGGGGGAAATGGGAATTGTGAAGTGAAAGATTTTGTGGATAGAGGTGCTAACAAAGCCAGGAAGAAGGAGAAGACAGAAAGTATTAATGCAGAGACTAAGGGATTTAAAAGATAATGAAATTGCATTGAAATAACACTGATATTTTAGAATGGCCATCATTCAAAAGTCCACCAATGACAAATGCTGGAGAGGCTGTGGAGAAAAGGAGACCCTCCTACACTGCTGGTGGGAATGCAGTTTGGTGCAGCCACTGTGGAAAACAGCATGGAGATTCCTCAAATGACTAGGAATAGACTTACCATATGACCCAGGAATCCCGCTCCTGGGCATATATCCAGAAGAAACCCTACTTCAAAAAGACACCCGCACCCCAATATTCATAGCAGCACTATTTACAATAGCCAAGACATGGAATCAGCCTAAATGTCCATCAACAGATGACTGGATAAAGAAGCTGTGGTATATTTACACAATAGAATACTATTCAGCCATAAAAAATGACAACATAATGCCATTTGCAGCAACATGGATGTTCCAGGAGAATGTCATTCTAAGTGAAGTAAGCCAGAAAGAGAAAGAAAAGTACCATATGCGATTGCTCATATGTGGACTCTAAAAAAAACCAAAAACAAAAACATAAATACAAAACAGAAACAGACTCATAGACATAGAATACAAACTTGTGGTTGCCAAGGGGGTGGGGGGTGGGAAGGGACAGACTGAGATTTCAAAATGTAGAATAGATACACAAGATTATACTGTATAGCACAGGGAAATATATACAAGATCTTGTGGTAGCTCACAGCGAAAAAAAAATGTGACAGTGAATATATGTATGTTCACGTATAACTGAAAAATTGTGCCCTCCATTGGAAATTGACACAACATTGTAAACTGACTATAACTCAATAAAATAAAATTTTAAAAAAAGAAAGGACACTGATATTTTATAAACAAATCCTGGTTAGTTTTTCTACTTGAAAAGATTCATCACTCCAAGTCATTCTTTCATCTTTTTTTTTCTATCTGTTTATTTGATTTTAGAGTAAGATCAAATTTTTAGGAGCCTTCCGAGGCAAAAGTAACTCCATGATTAGCATATTGCTGAGAACGTGTTATATTCAAATCAGCATCCATGGAGGAAACGTTTTTTTACTCTATGTTGAAGCTAGGGTAACATAAGGCTGAGTAACCTTTTCTTAATCTAGTGTGAACTATAAAACCACTCAAAAATAGTCCAACATATTCTAAGCTTTCTGTTGATAGCTAAAATAAACACCAGGCGAGTCAAATTGTCTTTGTCGTATTTTAGTACCTCATATGCAGTAGGAAGTTAAAATTAGGTAAATGACTGGAGAGTCCTCAATGAGTATGGCGTTTGGTAAAGATTCTATCAAAATCCTACATCTGTCAAAACTCCACACTTAACCAAAAGCTAATGAATAAAAGAAGTATTGTCTACCAGTCCACGAAACGGAAAGTTTTAGAACAGGAACATGGACCAAGGGAGCTGAGTTAACTAATGAAATGTTTTGATTTAGTCATTCTATGTTTATCTATGACGTTTCACTGGGGAATGAATGGTAGTTGTTGAAGGATTGAGCAATGTTATCATCTTAATTACAGAAGTCAATTTTAATCAATCTGTAAATATTTACTAATTTCCAGGCACATAGTGGTCATGACTTACAGTTTAATTTCAGAGCTTAGAGAACACCGACATTTATAAAAGGTAACTAAGAATACCGAACCCAGAACTCAATTGAATTGTCTTCACCAAAGTTTTCTAAATAAAGCTGCTACACTATTACCATTAGAAGGTATTTAATTTGCATTGAATAGCTGACATTAAATCAGCAAGGACATGATAATTGCTCCTTGCAATTTCTTTTTAAAAGTTTGTCAGCAATACAGACACAAAAGACACATGAACACAGGCAACATGTAAAAACATCTATTCAGGACCTCAAGGGATGTTTGGCCTGCCTGAGATAATTTATAATGCTACTTGAAGAGAGTGCTCTCTGGAAGGTGTCTGTCAGTGAATCCAAACAAGTCAGTTGCCTGATGCTGAGATGCTGGCGGCCTTCAGCTATATAATTTTTTTAATGATGCTCGCAAAGGATGCTTCTGCCTGGTATAATTTAGGACTGTTAAAATGATAGTGACTATTTCTCAGAACCAAGGACATATTTTCCGGAAGGACTGTTTGCCACTGGCGACAGCACCAAGGATGTTAGTGTCTCCTGGACACATCCCCCGCTCTGATTTTCTGGTGGGAGGATGTGCATCTCCCCAGCACTCTTTTTAGAGCTGTGGCCACGTCTTTATTTCTCAAGCTGTAGATGAGTGGGTTGAGCATCGGAGTGAGGATGGTGTAGAAGGCAGACACAACCTTGTCTTTCTCTGGCGTGTGATACGAATGGGGCAGCACGTTGGTGTAGAAGGCTGCCCCATAGAAAATAATCACCACCATAATATGGGAGGAACAGGTAGCGAAGGCTTTGCGCCAGCCAGCCCTCGGCAGAGTTCATCCGATGCACAGTGAGCAGGATGCGCGTGTAGGAGACGGAGATGACAGATACAGGGATAAGTAGCATCAGCACGCAGCAGGCATACATCAGGGTCTCATAGAGCGATGTGTCACCACATGACAGCTTCAGGACCGCTGGGATCTCACAGAAAAAGTGATTGATCTCTCGGGAGCCACAGTAGGGGAAAGTCATGGTGACGGGAGTCAACATGAATCCGTCCAAGGAACCACCAACCCAGGAGCCCACCACCATGAACAAGCAGATCCTGCGGTTCATGAGGTGAGGGTATCGAAGAGGGTTGCACACAGCTACGTACCTGTCATAAGCCATGAGTCCCAGCAGGAAGAATTCTCCTCCGATCAGGGTCAGATAAAGGAAGATCTGAATCGCACAGCCCAGGAAGGAGATGGTCTTTTCCTCGGACAAGAGGTCTTGTAGCATCTTGGGGACAGTGATGCAGATGTAGACGGTGTCCATGATGGAGAGCTGGCTGAGCAAGAAGTACATGGGTGTGTGAAGGCGGGAGTCTGTGTGAATGAGCAGAATCATAACCAGGTTGGCTGTCACAGCCACCAAAAAGATGGAGAAGACCACTGCAAAGATAAGTCCGGGAAATGCAGGATGTGTGATGAGACCCAAGAGGATGAAGTCAGTGGAGTTCTGGAGAACCGCCTCCATGCCCATGTCACATGATAGCTCCTGGAGCTGCAAAGACAGAAAGTTGTTGGGTTAATTGATAATCCAGTACATAGGCAGGGGTGGGCAACATGACTAGTATGCGTGAAGAAGCAGAGTGGAATAAAGGAAAGAACACTGACCTCAGAATCATTTTGAATCCCGGTTTCAGTATTAATGGTCTAACATTAACATCAGACAGAGAAATTAATCTATGAATGAACTCAACTTCATCACTTGTGAAGGGTTATCATAGGTCTGTATCTCTGCAGGCTGGATGTAAGATGTAAATGTAATAATTCATACAGGATCACTTTCAAATTTTTCTTACTTTTTCTTTCAAACCATCTTCTATACACATTTTATAATCTTACTTTAGACTGAAAATTGCCTGAGTTTGATAACTGTGCCTTACTCTTCGTGTTGTCTTGCAATCATTATGCATAGGTTGATGAAATGTTAACTACTCTCTGCCATTTAGACAATTACATTGTTAATATCATACATAGAAATCCATTTGTGATTTCATAAATTGATAGAAGATAAACATGAAGACAATAAATGCAAGTAAATTTAATAATTTTGGCTCCTGTTATTATTAGACTATTTTGTGAATGGTTTGAACATTAAGGATGAACCAGGCAGTGCTACAGCCTTCAGTGAAGGTTCAGGACCCACTGGCCACTGGTTAGATGTTGTGCTGCCAAGGAAGCTCATGTTTTAGGCAAAGGTCACCTTAAGCGCTTGGATCTACTTTTTCTCACAGGATCATTTGGGGTCCTAAATCTCAAATGAGGACCACTTAGCTTTACTCCATTCCACGAGCAGGACTTTGGGTTCGTCATCATGGTGGTCCTTCTGGTTGATGCCATTGAGTCAGGTTGAGATTTTATGACTTAGTAAGGCATCATATCATTTCATGATGATCTAAGCTTCTCTTAAATCATTGTTCAACCAAACATTAACAGAGTTTCTCTGGCAGGGTGGCATTCTGAAGTTTTCAAAATGTTATAGGGTCCTAGAAATCCATTTTTTAAAATTTCCTTAACAATTTTTTTCTACCTTGTTACTGATCCTTATGTGTATAAGTAAAGATAACTCCAGATGGACAAGTGATTCCTGAATTTAGAGAGAAAAAGATAAATTAATATTAAAACTCTCTTGAACTAAATGGAATGAAAGCTTACAGCTTTTATTCTTCAGAAATGTAATTATGCATTTCTTAGTTGTGTTCAGAAACATTGAAGGGTGAATTGTTTATTATTATTACAATTATTTTGTACTGTATTTGTCTCCATCTCAGTGACAGAATGACTGAAGAAGTATACTTGTATAAAAGGTATTAGCTACCAATACTTTATCTGTATTTTTTATTCCATAATGGTCAAATATATTGTTTCTGAGACATCAAGAATGAATAAGTCCTCCTTTATGCTGAAGCAAACCCTTAGGAACAATAGAAAGACTTTTTCTTTCTGAGTGCTCATTAAAGATGGAGTTATATTATGAGTAATAGTCTAGAAAAATAAGCAAAATTCCAGAAGGAAAATGAAAAGCAATTTTATGTTGGTCTGTACTGGAACTTAAATTTAATACACCTTCTCAGTTGAAAGGGAGAGAAACAAATGACTGGATATTTAGTAAACTCTACCTAAATATCAAATATTAACTCTCAGTTAGTTCAGTGGAAGTCAGCTACTTCACCCTTCTTTAATACGTGAAAGATTTACCTGTCACAAGCACAACGCTGAATCATAGAGAAAGAGACTGAATTTAAGATATTGCAATTATAAGGCTTTGCAATAACTGGTTGGATATGAAAATATTCACACAGACAGAGGTTAACTTTACCTTGACCAACAATCTTTGTTTTTCCACTTAGACACGTTATAGATTTTTATATGTCACTTACTGACAGTATCAAATCTGCTCCTAATGAATATTTCAAAAAAGCACTGAAAATGAAATAACCATACCATCTGAAAATTGCCTACGAAACTTTAAAAAGTTTCTTTACAATCAAAATATGGGCCAGAGAATTTTATCTCACACAAGCAAGCACTCAGATTGGACTCCACAGAATATTCGACAGAATTCATCAATCTTATTGCCTCGAGTCTTCTTGATTAAGGAATACAAAATTTTTCTAGCTCTGAGATCCTGTCTTGGAGTAGATCCTAGGATAACAGAATACAGAAGCTGAAGGAGAAGAGAGATAAGCCAACTTTTTTATTTTTAAAACAACCAGAGACTCAGTGAATAAAAGAACCACAGATTGGATCCAGGCTGCTTGTGTGCGTGTGCGTGTGCATGTGCGTGTGTGTGTGTGTGTGTGTGTGTAAGAGAGAGAATATTTGAGTGTAGGGAATAGATTTTGCTAGGGGAGTAGCCCACTATGAGGCTTAGCACAAAGGAGCATATTTTATTTTTGCAATGAAATCAAATATATAAACCAATGTGATATGTGATCAAAACACGGAATCACTACTGTACTGTGGATTATTTGATGTGACAAGTAAACAATGACAATGTTTGCATTATGAGCATGATGACATTTTATGATTTATTTCTTTTTGCATCAGTTCCCAGGATCTCATTTTAACAATAATGCAATGTAATGTGTGATTTGGTTTATTTACATGTACAAGATCCTGGATCCCATTCCCCTCAGCCTTTCTATCATTATCATCATTATTCCCTGCTCTTTCTTAGATTTTCTCCCATTTCCCTATCTAACTGAAGTCCTTTTAAGAGAGAGAGAGAGAGAGAAAGAAAGAAAGAAAGAAAGAAAGAAAGAAAGAAAGAAAGAAAGAAAGAAAGAAAGAAAGAAAGAAAGAAAGAAAGGAAGGAAGGAAGGAAGAAAGGAAGGAAGGAAGGAAGGAAGGAAGGAAGGAAGGAAGGAAGG
Source organism: Vicugna pacos (assembly GCF_048564905.1). Taxonomy (NCBI): domain Eukaryota; kingdom Metazoa; phylum Chordata; class Mammalia; order Artiodactyla; family Camelidae; genus Vicugna; species Vicugna pacos. The sequence continues at coordinate 829,311 of NC_133011.1, forward strand.
AAGGAAGGAAGGAAGAAAGAAAGGGAAAGAAAAGAAAGAAAGAGAGAAAAGAAAGAAAAAAGAAAAAAGAAAAGAAAAGAAGCATTTAAAAGCCTGTATTTGCATGATCTCAGTCGCAGGCCTGTCTGCTGTTCTAGAAAGAGAATGCACTGACCTCCAGGACTGGGTATAACATCACCTGGCATTGCTACAAAATCACCTGCTTAAGCAGGGGCTGGGGCGTGGGAGGATCCAACTAAGGGAAGGAGGGCACTGGGAAGGGAGACTGGATTCTCCGCCGAGGGAAAGGATGGTGAGTTCTGCCAAGAGGCCTTGATTCTGTCTCTGGTATACCGCATGGAAAGAAGAGGTAAGGAGATCAGAGAGGGTCTCTATGCAGAGGGCCAGCGGCACATTTCAAGACAACAGGCCTGGAATTGTTCTGGGAGATGCCACAGAAATGCAGACACAGTTCAGACTCTCACAGTATATTGTAAAAAGAGACCTCCAAATGAGATAGGTGGTGTTATACCAGGCAGAAGGAAGAGCCCAGATGGAGAATTCTTCAAACAATCCCTTCTGATACCCTGTATATGCTCATTTAAATCTTCTGTATGTTATGATGTTTTGATGTCTTAAAAAGCTATTCTAGCTATGGAGAGACTGCCCGTCCCTGGGCTAGTCAACTTGTAGCGAAAGCAAAGGGCCCAGCATGTCTCTGATAGGCAAACTAACCAATCCAGAGCCAGACACCCTCCCCTGGCAAGTGCACCCCTGGGGACAAGCTCTTCCTGCTTATTCACTCCAAAACTAGATACCAGGCAGCCACTCCAAAGCCTGCCCAAAGGATTCAAACTAGCCCATCCTTAACTGCTTCCCCTGCCCTGCCTCATCTTTCCAGCGGAAAGCCTGATAAAGGCCACGCATGGCCAAATCCTTTCCCCTTGTTCCTGCCTTTTGCCTCCTGACCCCCTGCTGACTCTCCCATGTGACCCTGCGTGGTATGCTGTGCCTCCTGCCTGTTGGACCTTGAGTATAATAAACTTCGTATTTTCTTTTTCCTGAATCCCTCCTCTGTCTCCTCTTGTGGCCGTGCTTTTCTCGACCAGCTCATAAAATAACACAAAGTACACCCTCTCCCAGGATTCAAGCATGACCAGAGCTATGGGAAATGAGCTGGGCAGCATTCTTTCTGTGGTAATAAAGCTGCTGACAGAAGTGATCTCCTCCACCTGACACATCGTGCCTGTCACGTCATCCTAAAGGGTAGCGTTTCCAATCTCTTCTTAAAGAGATCGGAAGGGATAAACTGGGAGTTCGAGATTTGCAGATACTGACTGGTATAGATTAAATAGATAAACAAGTTTATACTGTACAGCACAGGGAACTATATTCAATATCTTGTAGCAGCTCACGGTGAAAAAGAATATGAAAATAAATATATGTATGTTCATGTATGACTGAAGCATCGTGCTGTACACCAGAAATTGACACAGAATTGTAAACTGACCATAACTCAATGAAAAAGAAAAGATAGACTCTCTCAAGTGCAAACACATTCTATGCTTAAGGCATTGCACAATGTGTGGGGTGAACTGCCAAGATTTACAGAAACTGCCACCCCCCCCACCAAAGGAGCATACAGCACAGTTTTAGGAATACAACATATACCAAAAATATTTATAAAAGCAGACTATCATAAATCGAAATTGGAGATTTCTCCAGAAGAGAAAATGGATTATGCTGGGAATTTGGAAAGTATTTAGCAGCAAAAATAAGACAGCAGCAGTGCATGCAGTTGCTCGTGGAATTATACCGGAGCTGTCAAGTAGACTTGGGAATGACCTGCACATAGGAAATTCTCTGGACCTTCATTTACTTTAAGTCAAAGGAGGGAATTATATCACTAACCAAAAGTACCAGATAGCTCAAAGAGTCATAGATTATTTCTGAATGATATAGAGAGTCACTAATAGAATATTGGAATATATTTGCTTTCAGTACATTTTGTAAAGAGGAGACAAGGAAAGATGTGAAAGTCATCAAGAGATGCAGGCTGAGAAAAAGGATGTTATAATGCTGCCCAAACCAGAAAGCAAGCAGAGTTTGCCATGTGCCAACCAGGTAGTTTGAAAGCTTATTTCATACATGAAATTCATAGCAAACAAAAAAATGCTGTGCATGAGCTCAAGTAATGTGGGTCAGAATTCTTTACTTCAAGAGCTCAAGCTATGGCTAGAGATCGAGATAAACTTAAAGCGTGGAGCATTTAAATACACTCAAGTGATAACTGCTTTAAAACGTGTGGTAAAGAGTAAGAACCAAGAAAAGGCTATATTTAGTTCAATTAGAATAAACAGCGTAATAGCAAAGATGGAAATTGGCCTGACTTTAAAGCTTGAGGCTTAAAAAGGAGACAGAGAAAGACCATGATTGTTGTAAACAATGTCAGAGAAAGACAGCAAACAAGAATTATCAAGGTTCAGGGGTGGGGAAGAAAGAAGAGTCCAGTGCGCCAGTAGCTGAAGGGTGCCTCGGAGAGCTAATGTGTGGGGGACAGCCTGGAGATGGTTTATAATGAGGCTGGAAAGTGAAGGCTGAGAGATTTTGACTCAACTGAAAATTAAACATAAATGTAAGTTGTCTGATTATGATGAAATAGTAAAGATTGTATCTGAGAGTTTTCTAGTTCTGAAAGGAAGTTGATTAATTACTATTAATAATTTCTTTAAAGCCACACTAGGCTGTGACCATTGAACAACTTTTTTTTTCCCAATCTTTCCTTTACCCATTCTAAGTACACCTGTCCTCTTTTATCTATTTTTTATAAATTAGGGGATTATTTTGAGCACTGTTTCACTCATTCAATAATCTGTTTATTTCTGTAGCAACTTAGTACCTAATGATGTGAACTTGTCTAGCTTTCTTCACTTTATTTCTAATGTTCATGGTCATTATACGTTCGTAGATACTCATCACCTGCTCTGTTCATCTAAGTAGTAACTGATTTCATCAGTGGAATGCAAACCAACCCTCTGCTTTCCCTCACCACTCCCACGGTCAATTTGGAAATTTTCAAAGTGGAAAATCAAGCATAAGAAGATAGAAGAGCCTTTCCTTACTTAAAAAATGAACTACAGTGGCATGTAGATAATATTTATTGAACACCTATGGTGCCAGTTGAAGGAATATGTGTTCTAATGCCAAGCACCAACTTACCTAAAATATATTGCCAAGGATACCATCAGTGGTCCAGAAAAAATAAGCACAACTGTGCTCCGAAAGTAGTGGGCAAAGGGTCTACATTTCAAGCTGTCAGATGCCAGAAGGACAGCCATTATATTGATTTTCTGAACGGCAGGGTCAGCTTATGTGATGGTAAATAGAAATCAGAGGATCAGGCATAGGTGACATCTACTCCACCCTACTAATGCTGTGGGGAGTGAAGGAGAAGAGGGAAGGAGATGCAGAAGACCAGGAGTGACAGAGGACCAACAGCAGCTGATACCTGAGGCTCTAAACATAACGTGCTCATCATGGCATTGTGTTATCTAAGTATCTGAAATGTAGACACAATCCCATCCAATTCAGTTGCTCAGCCCAGTGGGCTCTAGTGTGCCCACGCTAGGAAGCCATTCAGGGAATTTCTTTAAGAGATGTTGTTTGTTTATGGGAAAAAAATTGCCTTTTGGGGCACTCTGAGAGCACATGAGTTTGCCTGTGGAGTAAGGAAGGGAGAGGGGAGCTTAGAAAATAATCAGAAAAAAGAAATAATTCAACATCTTTTAATCTCCTCCCAAGGATACAAAAAAAACTCTACCCTCATTTAACTACATCCAAAGAAGGTAACTCTTGCCTTAAAAATATTCAGAGGACAATCTATCCTTCTTCATTAGTAATATATCTCCTAGCCATTAAGATCTAAAAATCCCTCACAATTAATGCTAAGCTTGATCATCCAATCATCAGCTTGGACATGCACTTTTCCTCTTTAGTAAATCCATTCAAGTCTTTTAAAACTATTACTAGATGGCCCTTGGCTTCCCATTTCAAGCTAAATTATCCACTTTCCAAAAAGTGAGTGTACAAATTTATCCTTCTTAATCTTGAAGACAGTTTCTAATGGTCACAGTTATACTTAAGGAAAACATCCCAGTGTATGAGGACTGTTCTAACTAGTTTCCACAAAAATGTTAGCTCTTACCTCAGAGCAGCTGGGTCCAAGCCTTAGTCAGGCAACAGTGAAATGGTAGACTTCTTAAATACTTGAATATGGAGGTGGGGCTAGTTCAAGGGTAAGCTTTTCATTAATAATGGATTTCAGTGTCCTGCAGCAGGAATCCCTAGGTTAGTAATTAATCTGTATTTACTGGGTTCACCTTGTCCATTAGAAGAGGATTAATGAAAGTCCAGCCCTCTTACCACAGTGTCCATTCTTTTCCCAAGTGAAACGTTGTAATCACTTACTGATATTTATTCAGACAACCACTTATCTAATCCTGGCACTTCTCCAGAGTAATTTAAAAACAAAATGTGGTGTAGGGGTGAGAGTAAGAGTCATTCTAAATTTAAAATTAAAGCTTCAAATCTCTAAAATTGGCCGTACCAAACCAAAAATAAAAACCCCACTCTTTTCTATGCCATTGACCTATTTTGTGTAGGGAAAGTTATATTAAAATATGTATTTAATACAGATGTTAAAAGTTTTTCATAATTATTCATTTAATGAGTAGTGAAGGAGGAATTTATACACAGTATGAAACAAAGGAGACACGATAAAGAGCAAAGAGAAAACAGAGAAAGAGAAGAAAGAAGGAAAGGAAACAAGGAGATGGGGGAAAGGGGAAGGGAAGAAGAAACAAGAGATGGAGTAAAATTAAAGGTATACATTTCCGAAAAGTTATTTTGCGTAGCTATATTAAGATATTAAACATGAGATGAATTAAAATTTCCAAAACTTGAATTCACTTTACTTTAGAGAAGAAGGTGGTCTTGTTTGACGAGGTGAGTATCTTAACTAATCACATCACCACCACCAACAATACTAGTAAACATCATGATTGAATGGTTTTCATTCTTTAGGCCTCGTGATGCACGGGTGACTTAAATAATTTCTACTCATTGCAAATTCATTAGACATAGACCTTAGACCTCTTACCCTCTATGTTGCAGACAAAAAAAATTCCAGCCATTTAGAATGCTATTCAATAACCAATTCTTCTTGAAGAATATTTTATGTGAGTTATCAATAAATGTAAAAGTCCTTTAATTAGATATGGAATTGATTCGAATATGCTTTCCCTTCCAGTGTGATGTTGCTCATTACCGAGCCACCAATAGTTTACAAACAGATATTGATCGTCCCAGCCCTACATGGGTCTGATAATACCTGGGGGTCTACAACTACCAGAGAGTTGATCTGGCCATCAGCAGCCACCTCAGTTTTCCCCCGTGTGCCATAAGACCACCATTTAGTTTGATATTCATGTCGTAAAAATGGTTGAGATGTGCTGCTGTAACAATTAAGTTGGTCTTCTCTTATTATTCTCAAGTTCACAGAGGAAAATAACACAGCTAGTGAATGTGACAATTTTTCATCTACTGTTAAACTTAGTGATCCTGTAAAAATACAAAAACCTAAATTATTTATATATGATAGATATTTCATGACATCTCAATGTTCCTTTTCATGGTTCTTGCTCATTGTTCTTTTAGCTCTTTTTCTCCTTCTACCTTTCAACTCCTTCAGTCCTTTCCGGTAATAGTTCTTATACAGAGGTCAAAACAGACACAGCCTTACATTCCAAGACAGCAGTTCCTAAATTCTGTATGTTTACATTCCCAGTGCTTGATTTCAAATAATTCAGTTTGCCCACCCCCTCCCAAAGTGCTGCCTGGCATTTGGAGAGAATGCTTTTTGGACAAAAATCCCATTATTTAACATGGTAAGACATAAATGAATACATTTTTAGAAAGTTCTTCCTAAATTCCTAAACATTTGAGCTCTCTGCTGATATTCTTGAAAGACAGAGACACATATCAGATTCCCTAACTAGGACTTCAGACATGGAAGAGAAAGCATGAAGACACTGAGAGACCTGGGAGAAGAAAATTTCAGAGCGGACAGAATATTGGACCTATGACTGGTAAGTCTTATAACTCAACCATCTCCTTGGAGGAATGAGTAAACAAAAAGCCTCAGAGGATGTGCCAAAGATCCTTGAACTTGGAATAAGAATCCTTGCCATTCCCTGTGTGTCTTTGGGAAAGGGATTCCATTCTCAGAGGTTGTAATACCCTCTATTAAACAAAAAAAATGTTTTGGTACAGTCATCTCTGAGCTAACGTCAAACTTCAGTGTTCTATGACACAGAATTTAAATAATGTTTGCTTACTTTTCATTTTAATTCTCATTGCTTCGTTATGTTTGCTTCATCGGCAGAAATCCAATCACTGCCACTGAAGTGGACTTCATGTATCTATTTGCTACAAATAAGAGTGTAAAGAGTATTTTTCTTGAAATTATAGAAGGTGCTCTGGGGTATTTCTCAGCAAAGACTGGCAGTCACTAAACTTTAGGTCTACATTATAAGCAAAAAAAAAGTTGATGTAAATATCAAAGAGCAGTCTTGAGCAGAATCTACTCAGAGCACACATGAAGAATCAGGCACCCAAGATAGATAGAACGCACAATCTTAGGATGAAAATCAGATCTCTGCCCAGAGATGGAAACAACATTCTCTAAACTCATCTGGCTCACTATGGAATGGTAGATTCTAAACGTTGTGGAAATTCCATCGATTTTAGGCTAAAAAATTATTTATATTGTACATTAGAACCAAAGAGCCCCATTGAGCACACAATGAAGAAAGCAATGCTAGACTTACCTACATTTTCCATTGTGCAAACCTTCTTCTGGCTACAGCTAAGTGCATCTAACCAAGACAAACACATCTGTGTTAAATGGGTTTCCGTTAAAAACCTCTCTATATTAAAGCCTCATCTCCTTCTCTCTCTCATATCATTGCCAATACACTTCAGAAGTTCATTTTAAAAGGCCCTGTGTTTTTCATGTCCCTAGTTATCCTGGTAATCTTAGGAGAACTAAAATCCCATCTTTCACTCGGGAAGAGCAGCAGTGGGGTGCTGGAGCATAGTCAAAATAACTGAAAAAGCGGGGATGGATAAAACACAAGAGCAAGGGAGAGAAAAAGGAAATAGAAAAGGGTTAGGGATGTAGGGATGGTTAGGAATAGAAGAGGGAGGGATACACATCAGACAAGACAAAAGAAGGCATAGAAAAAAAAGAGGGAGAAAAAAAGCTAAAATTGAGGGAAAGAAGAGCCCACAAAAGGCAGATATGGCATGAATTTCCTAACACTGCTCTAGAGGGGAGAAAATCAGCTGATGTTGAAAACAAATATATTATAAACCATGTGATATTTATTTTATTCATTCAATTTATATCATTTCAGTGACAATTGTATGTCTAAAACTAAGCTGAAAAGCAAATGCATGTGGCTCCTTTTAATTCACTGGGTGGGGAAGGAGGAAGGTCAAGTCCTGATAGATGGTTATTCAGTTTCCTTCCAAGAAGCTTTCTTCATATTAGGACATGATTGCCTGTTTTCTTCAGTTTCTGAAGTTAAGCGGAAATGAGTCTGAAGTGACCTTATGATATCCAGCCCCTCACGACGCACTAGAGGCAATGGCTATTATTTTATCTCAAGGATGCGTATGGTCCTTGAAACATTTTCTGTATGTTTTATTAAAGGTCTTATGTTAGAGTTAGAGGACATTAATCACCTTTATAGTCTCACCTCGACAAAAGAAAATTCTGTGTTAAGTGCAATGTCAAGAGATAGGGCCACTCCTGGAAGAGAAATAGGGGAGAAAAGCAGATTTCACTGCCCCGTCTCTACAGTTAAGAGTCAATTACAATAGTACCTCATGGTATCTAGTACCTTCCAAAGCTATAGTTGCTTTGCATCGGTTATCTCGTATTCTCTTAAAATTATCCCTCTGAGGTAGTAATTAGGTTAGAATATCCTAATTTAAGACATTGGGAAAGAGGGTTTCAAGAAATTAACTTGTCCAACCTGGCATAAGTAAATGCACGTATAACTAAAGCTTAATGAGAGTTACAATCTCAAAGCATCTTTTTAATGAGAATGTAACATTTCTAAACTCACTATTTCTTTCCTAACCAGAATCCATTTCTAAAACATATTCACCATTTCTATATCAGAAAAGGCCAAAAGTTCCAATCCTGGTCTGAATCATTCTCTCCGTGACACAGACATCTGTGTGAGAAGACACATTTCTAACAGAATGAAAAACTGGATTGAGAGATCCTAGGAGATCGGGACACAATTGTGGAGTCTGAAAGTTGATTCCAACTTCCGCTTCCAGTATGGGTTTTATTGAGGGAAAATAAGACAGACGCCTGTATTTAAGGATAATAAACAATGTCATCTTTCACCCACGTGGAAATGCAATATAAAAAAAATAAGATGCCTTTGAAAGTTCCGTAATGAGCTGTTTCTCCTTTTCTTTTCCAAGGTGTAGAAGCATTAGATTTTCTGAAACATTATGTCAACTCCCAGACTTATCTATACACACTAAAACCACACCCATACTAAAACATTCTTAAATGAGCTTATGTATAATCACATTTTCATTTTTGTAATACAAAGTATTCTTAGGGTTAGATAATGAAGTATAAGCAAACTCCAATATAGAAATGTAGAAAGATAGAAAGACTGAGGACTTAATATAGAATGAGTTTAGTCAAGTGGAAAAAAGTGTGGAAAAGAGAAAAGATAAAAATTAATTTCTGTGCTTCAAAAAATACTGGTTAATTACAAGTACTCAAATGATGAAATAAACTAAGCTAAATTAAAATATTATGAAAATACAAAATAATGAGTAGCATATATTAATTTCCAAAAGAATAACTCTCAAGAAAGTCCTTTTCTTTTGCATTAAAATCTTTGAAAATGAAATATATTTGGTCATCAGACAATTTAAATATAGTGAAAAATATGGGATTTAAAACTGCCCTGGTTGTTCCCATTAGATTATATCATTAAGAGAACAGAAAATGTAGAAGCCATCGAAGTTCACCAAAGCCTCAAAACCACATTGTTTTTTACATTGAATCCACCATTCTGGGATAATTTTAGCAAAATTTTATGGAGAAAAAGAAAAGGAGTTGGTCTCCTCCAAAAACTGATGTGTACTCTTTTGTCTACTAGCCATGCTAATGGAATTCAGCTAAGAAAATTAATTATATAGACTCAAACCAATTTTTAAAAAAAGAGTAATGATAATGCCAATACTGGCTTGATTGAATAAAAAATTTGTAAGCCCCAAAATCACCTGTAAAAAGATCAATCAGATATTGAAATAACATTTGAAATAGAATCAAAATAATACTTGACATGTTGATGTCTTTGAAGTAGTCGTGTCTTTGTAGAGTGTCTGAGGAGAGACTATAGTGAGAAGTTATTGGTGTAGCTGAAGATAAGCATTTCTTTTGGGATGACTGACATAGTAGGAAACAGACAACTGCATGGTCTTCAGTGGAATGCAGGGTTTGCTGAAAGCTGATGTGTGACTACTGAATTCCCTGTCTTATTCCCACTCCATTCAAAACAGTCCATTGTTCAGAACCCTTATGTTTTTCAAAAATGATGAAATCTTCAAAATCTCGCTGTCAGCTTTCCAAATCCCAGAATGCCCCACGATTGCTGACATAGGGGTGACCTGTTATTTTCAGGCAGACAATATTCAAATCCAAAGGTGACGATAAAGTCCTATATCTTTTCTTCAACCTCTAGCAGGAGCTATGGTTTCTTTAGAAGGTGTTTACCTTCCTGGGGACAAGCACCTCCCCAGAGCTTTCTGTAGGGCCCCTGTGACATCTTTGTTTCTGAGACTGTAAATGAGCGGGTTGAGCAAGGGAGTGAGGATAGTGTAGAAGGCAGACACAGCCTTGTCCTGCTCAGGAGTATGGTAAGAGTGAGGCAGCACATAGGTGTACATGGCAGCCCCGTAAAAGAGGCTGACAACCACCATGTGGGAGGAGCAAGTGGCCACTGCCTTTCACCTCCCCTCTGCTTCACTCATCCTATAAACAGTCAGGAGAATCCTTGTGTAAGAGGCCGAGATGACAGAGAAAGGAATGAGGAGCATCATGATGCAGCAGACATACATGGCTGTCTCATAGGCTGATGTGTCCACACAGGAGAGCTTCAGAAGGGCAGGTACCTCACAGAAGAAGTGATTGATTTCCCGGGAAGCACAGAAAGGGAACTGCATGGTGACTGGCGTGAGCAAGAAGCCATCTATGGACCCTCCCAGCCAAGCTGCCACCACAATCAATAAGCAGATCTTGCGGCTCATCAGGACAGGATAGCGCAGAGGGTTGCAGATGGCGACATAGCGGTCATAGGACATGAGTCCTAAAAGGAAGAACTCAGCCCCTGCTAAGGTCAAGTAGAGGAAATGCTGGGCAGTGCATCCTGCAAAGGAAATGGCCCTCTGGCCCACCATCTGGTCAACCAGCATCTTGGGCACAATGGTGGAAATGTACAGAATGTCCATGATGGAAAGCTGGCTGAGCAGAAAGTACATTGGAGTGTGGAGGTGGGAATCCATGTGGATGAGAATGATCATGATGGTGTTGCTGGCTATGGAGATGACAAAGACCAGGAAGATGAGGACAAAAAGAAGCCAGGGAAAGCGGGTGTTGCTGAACAGGCCCAGGAGGACGAAGTCGGCATACATAGAATAATTGCCCCACTCCATAACTCTGTAGGTTATGCAAAAGAAAGATGGATATGACAGGTAAAGCAGGGCACAAAAGATAAGTATTGGGTTTGCTTAAAACATGACGCAACCACAGACAAATCAAGACATATTAATCACATCCCATTGTGTAATGTCCCACTTTTTCTAATACTTTCTGGGGTTGATTCCAGTTATCTGTTGCTTGAAGAAATTAGTTTTTACCTTTAGGTCCTAAGTAGACCCACCTTCAATCATGAAGCTCAAACTTTTTAATTTCCTGGAAGAACACTCATAGCAGGATTATATTATGTCACATCATACCATCATTTACTTAAGAATGATATTCTCGATTTACTGTTACTTCTTAACTTGGAGGTCACAGTGAAACAATTTTACGTCCATTGGCTCAAGAATATTTATTTATTTATGTACTTGCTTATTTATTTATTTATGCTCAAGCACAGTCTTACATTGAGGTAGATATGCATAAAATAGATAAAAATAAGGGTTCAAGATGGCAGTGTAGAGATATTCTAAACTCATCTCCTCCCTAGGACACAATAAATACACAGTGACATGTGAAATAAGTTCCTTTTATAGGGACCTAAAAACTGGATGAACAGAGGCTTCAGAACGAAGAGTAAAAGGATACCATCAAGACAGGTAGGAGAAACAGAGATATGGTAACACCAAAGGGGGGAAAAACATCCAGCAGTGGCAATCAACACTTGTGAAAGATCACAAAGGTGAGGTTATTATCCTTGAAGACTGAGGAATTTCAGCTCCACATCAGGTACTGCAATGCTTAGATCCTGCGTAGGACAGACAAGCCCCCAAAACACTTAATTTTAAAAACTAATAGGGGAATACATCCAGGAAAATTATAGAAGTAGAGGGAATGGAAAGCCTGCTCTCAAAGGATTTACATGCAGACTTGCCCCCAAAACCACTGCAAAAGCACCAGATTGAAAAATGCATGGACATTACTAATCTTGAAGCTTGTACCAGAGAGGCAGGAATCATCTGGGACATTCCTGGGGGATTGAAACATTGGTGAGAGACAATTGTGGGATCTCGGGCTACATTGTTAATACTAGTCCTTGCAGGTGCCACTTTAGAAATTTCCACCTAACATTTTATCACCAGTGAGCATGCTCTACTGAGAGCCCCATACACCCCTAAGCCTCAGCTGGACCTCACAGGCAGCTGAGCAATAACGTCACGCACCAGCACTCTGTAGTTGCCATGGACAGACCCTGCAGCTATGCTGGGGGGTAGCCCTGCCCACTAGTGCACTGCAGTGGTAACTGCTGCCTTATCCCAAAAGCCCACGTAGAGGACACTCCTTGAGTGCTGGGCTCTGATGGCTGCGTAGGGTTGCTCTTCTGAGCCCTACAGAACATTTGCTACATAAGCCACTGTTTTTGGCGCTGATAGAGGTACCTGATTTATTTAGTACATAGAAACAAATACAGAGAATTAGGTAACAAAAGGAGATATAAAATTTTTTTTCCATAACCTCAGAAAGAGAACCCAATAAAACAGGGATAAGCATTCTACCTGATAAAGAATTAAAAGTACTGGTCATAAAAATGCTCACCAAACTCAGAAGGATGGATGAACACAATGTGGACTTCAGCAAACAGATAGAAAATACCAAAAATAATAAATAAAAATCAGAAATAGGAAGATATCACAATTGATACTACAGAAATATAAAGGATCACAAGAGACAATTATAAATAATTATATGCCAGCAAACTGGAAAACCTAGAAGAAATGGAAATATTATTAGAAATATACAACCGACCATGACTGAATTTAGAGGCAATAGAAAAAAAAAATCTGACCAGATCAATTATTAATAAGATGATTGAATTCATCAATGACAATCTCCAAACAAAGAAAAGCCCAGGATCAGATGATTTTGCTAATGAATTTTTCACAAATAAAATCAAAGAATAGTTAATAACTATCCTTCTCAAAATCTTCCAAAAACTTGAGGAGGAGTGAAAGTTTCCAACACATTTTGCAAAGCTATCATTAGCTTAATACCAAAATCAGACAAAGACAACACACACACAAAAAGGAAATTGCAGGCCAATATTCTTAATGAACATAGATGCAAAAATCCTCAACAAAATACTAGCAAATTAAATCCAACAATATATTAAAAGGTGCATACACCAGAAACAAGTGAGATTTATTTGGGGGATCCAAGCATGATGCAGTATTCGCAAATCAATTAATGTGATACATTACATTAACAAAATGGAGGATCAAAATCTTATGATTATGCATAAGAAAAACATTTGACAAAATTCAATAGTAAGATGAATAAGAAAAAGATTTGACAAAATTCAATATTCATTTATGATAAAGTCTCAGCAAAGCAGGCATGGAGGGAATTTACCTCAATGTAATTAAGATCATATATGAGAAACCCACAGCTAATATTATTATCAATGGTGAAAAGCTGAAGTATTTTCCTTTAAGATCAAAACAAGACAAGGATGCTCTCTCTCACCACTTTTATTCAACATATTACTAGCTGCAGCAATTAGGCAAGAAAAATAAATAAATTCAAATTGGAAAGGAGAAAGTAAAACTGTCACTATCTGAAGATAATGTGATACTGTATATTAAAAAAAAAACTAAAGATTTTATCAAAAATTTGTTAAAACCGATACATAAATTTAGTAAAGTCACAGTATACAAAATCACTGTACAGAAATCTTTGGCAATTCTACACACTAGTAACAAATTAAAAAGATAAATTAAGAAACAATCTCATTTGCAATCACAATAAAAAATAAAATACATAGTATTAAGCTTAACCAAGGACGTAAATAACTTGTACACTAAAAACTTCAGGACATTAATGAAAGAAATTGAAAAGGATTCCAAAAAAACAAAATACCATGTGGGCATGGATTAGAAGAATTAATATTGCTAAAATGTTCATACTACCCAAAGCAATATGCAGATTTAATGCAATCGCCATCAAAATACCAAGGCATATTTTATAAAAGTAGAACAAATAATTTAAAAAATTGTATGGAACACAACATACCCCAAATAACCAAAACAATCTTGAGAAAGAACAAAGCTGTAGGTAGCATGCATTCATATTTCAGACTACACTACAAATCTATAATAATCAAAACAGTATGGTGCTGCCACAAAAGCCCACATATAAATCAATGGAACAGAACTGAGAGCCCAGAAACACACACACACACACACACACACACACATATAGACAATTAATATATGACAAAATAGCAAAGAACACACAACAGAGAAATGTCTCTTCAATAGATGGTGCTGAGAAAGGTGGACAGTCACATACAAACGAATGAAACTAGACCACTATTCTACATCATATACAAAAATTAAGTCAAAATGGATTAAAGACTTGAATATAAGACCCAAAACAATAAAATTCCTAGAAGAAAATGTAGGCAATAACTTTATTGACTTTAGTTTTAGTGATGTTGTGTGGCTCTGACTCCAAAGGCAAGGAAAACAATAGCAAAAATAAACAAATAGGACTATATGAAACGAAAAAGTTTCTACGCAGTGAAGGAAATCATTTCCAGAATGAAAAGTCAACCTATTTGAATGGGAGAGGATGTTTGCAAATGATGTATCCAATAAGGGGTTAATATCCAGAATATATAAAGAACTCATACAACTCAGGGACAAACAGCAATAATCAACACACCAATTTTAAAAAGGCGCATAGGATCTGAAGAGATATTTTTATTCCGAAGACATACAGATGTGCAAAAGTTACATAAACAGGTCCAAAACATCACTAATTATCAGAAAAATGCAAGTCAAAACCACAATGGGATATTACCTCACACCTGTTAGAATGACTGTTATTGAAGAAAGAGTAACAAATGTTAGAGCGGATGTGGAGAAAAGAGAATCCTTGTACACTGTTGGTAGAACTGTAAACTGGTGCAGCTAATATAGAAAAGAATATGGAGATCACCCCCCCAATTAAGAATAGAACTACCACATGACCCATCTATTTCACTTTGGATATTTATCTGAAGATCACCAAAAACCAGTATTTTGGAAAAGTATATACACCCCTATGTTTGTTGTAGCATTATTTACATTAGCCAAGGTATGGAAACAACTGAAGGATCCATCGATGAATGAAGGGATGAAGAAGACCTTTCTATATACAGTGGAATACTACTCAACCATAAAAAATAAGGAAACCTTGCCATTTGTGACAAGGAGGGACCTTGAGGGTATTATGCAAAGCGAAATAAGTCAGACCGAGGGAGAAAACACCATACGATTTCACTTATATATGGAATCTTAAAAATCACAATGAACAAATAAAGCAGAACAGAAACAAACTCAATGATATAGCAAATAGATTAGTGGTTAGTAGAGGGGAAGGAGGTTGTGGGAGGGTAAAATGGGCAAAGGGTCTCCACTGGATGGTAATCGATTTGTGGCAATGATTACTCTGTAGTGTATACAGATGTTGAACTATAATGCTATACACCTGAAACTTACATATATATATATGTGTGTGTGTGTATATATATATATATATATTTTTTTTTTTCAGAAGGCTAAAAACAGAAGGTGTATAACTGCATAGGGATGGAGTGGTATGTTAGTGGTGGGAATCCCCACCATATACTTCTCTCCCACACTAGGCTCTAGTTCTCACAATTAGAATTCAGATTGAAAACCACTGATCCAGATCATACAGTTTGGCTGTGAGATGATAATAACCTTAACTGATTTTACCTGACAACATTATCCTTGACACACTTGTCCATTGTAAAATCTGAGTGTTTAGCTTACATTTTGTTAGGTGTTGGATATTTGAAAATGATAGTTCCATGTCAAATTAAAACCACAAGAGCTCTGAACTCTGAGAAATAATCTGTAAATTATTAGAAGAAAGGCAGTACAGGGAAAATTTTCAGAGTCAAGTGGTGTGTATTTTCCTTATTTTAGCCAGAAATCAGTGATTAATAACATACAACTCATATGATTAGTTAAATGAAAGCAATAACTAATATATAAATTTTTAATAGAAAAAAGAGTGAAAAGGCTGATTTACATAATACTAGGGGGTATTGTCTCCCCAAAGAGGGGGTTTTCTGTTTAAACTTGATGTTTAATTATCCATAGATAGTTATTTTACTTAAGCAATATTTTATCACACTTATGAACTGATAGGTTATTTAGACAAACAGTTTCTATTGGTACCATATAGATCTGCACTATACAGTACAGCACCACAAACCACGTGAGGCTGTTGAGGACCTGAAACGTGACTTTTCTGAATGGAGATGTTCCGTAAGTACAAATTATATCAAGAATCAAAGACTTCTTAGTACGAAAGAAGATAAGCAACATATCACATTAAAATGTCTATATTGACTACATTCTGAAATGCTAATACTTTGGATATCTTTGTTAAATAACATAGATTAAATTAGTTTTACTTTTTCCTTTTTACATTTTTTAATGTGGCTACTAGAAAATTTTAAATTACCTCTGTGGCTCCCAACAGACTTCTAGTGGAGAGCACTGGTCTAAGAGCTTCGCTTTCCCAGAATATGATGGCTGCAAATATCTCCATCCAAGCAAGCCCACAGAATTGAATAGAACCCATATTAGAAAAAATCAAGCAAAAAATTCAGGTGTAACAGTAAATTAGAAAGTAGTGGAGAGGCTGTGGAGAAAGGGGAACCCTCCTACACTGCTGGTGGGAATGCAGTTTGGTGCAGCCACTATGGAAAACAGTGTGGAGATTCCTCAAAAGACTAGGAATAGACTTACCAGATGACCCAGGAATCCCACTCCTGGGCTTGTATCCAGAAGGAAATCTACTTCAGGATGACACCTGCACTCCAATGTTCATAGCAGCACTGTTTACAATAGCCAAAACATGGAAACATCCTAAATGTCCATCAATAGGTGACTGGATAAAGAAGAGGTGGTATATTTGTACAATGGAATACTACTCAGCCATAAAAACTGACAACATAACGCCATTTGCAGCAACATGGATGCTCCTAGAGAATGTCATTCTAAGTGAAGTAAGCCAGAAAGAGAAAGAAAAATACCATATGAGATCACTCATATGTGGAATCTAAAGACTCTTGGACAGAGAATACAGACTTGTGGTTACCAGGGGGGTAGAGGGTGGGAAGGGATAGACTGGGATTTCAAAATTGTAGAATAGATAAACAAGATTACACTGTATAGCACAGGGAAATATACACAAAATGTTATGATAAATCACAGAGAAAAAAATGTGACAATGAGTGTGTATATGTCCATGAATGACTGAAAAATTGTGCTGAACACTGGAATTTGACACAGCATTGTAAAATGATTATAAATCAATAAAAAATGTTAAAAAAAAAGAAAGTAGTAAGAACACACTAATAACAGAGGGCTTGGTGCTTAGTGATTCATAAATATGATTTAATTTGCTTTCCCCAATATCCCTATGAAACACTGCTTTATCCATTCTACAGATGAAAAGCAATGAGATTTAAAGAGATTAAGAGATTTTCTTGGAAGCATATGACAAATCGGAGGCAGTATGCTGTTTTCCAGTAATTCAAAGTAGATATCAATTCATTCATTTCATAAGTATTTCCTGAGTCACACCGTGTGAGTTATGGTTTGAATTTATGCCACAGACCATCTGCATATTTCATCAAAAGTAAGTTATGACTGATAGATTCATAACTATGAAAAGTACATTCTCAGCCAGGCTTTTCTTGATGAGACCCATATTATATTCTTACAGACTTTTCAGCTTTTAACTCTTGAGATATTACAAGCTATACACCAGAGCTTTATTAGCTGTTTTCCTGATGTGTGTCCTTCTTCGGTTTCTCTTCCCCCCCCCCATTGTGCTAAACCACGGGGGAAATGGAAGGCAAGCCTTCAGCAGCAATTCACATGAAGGATAAAGAGAATGCCCACTCAACCCTGCCAATCAGAAGTTTGGTAAGAACGAGTTCCTTAGAGAACTCAGTTCATTATTTCACTGTAAATTCAGATGGTGCCTGGTTAGTAGAGACCAAGCACAGTGATTGCTGCTGGTCCCTGGAAATGTTAAAGCCCACGAGGGACAGATGGGCCCCCAAATCTCTCTTTCATGGCAAAGGTATCCCCAGCCCTGACCATGATTATTTAAAGCATTGAAACTCACTAATGGGTCCCTAGAGATTCCCACAGCACTCTTCACAAAGGGAGAGATTTCAGCATCTCCATAATTCCTCAAATTTTAAAAACATTTTTGTCCCTCTCTGTTCGTATTGACTCATGGCCTGCATTTAAAAAACTACAAAGCAGATAACTACACAAGAATATTAGAAAATAAGAAAAAAAAAACCAACGGAAACACTTGATGCTCTCATATAATAACTATTAATAATACTTCTATGCTTATGCATAATTTTTTTATCTTAGCATACTTTCAATTATATATATTATATAACATATATAATAATATATTAATACTATTATTAAAATAGTATATTAAATTAATGCTATTATATAATAGTATTTTATACTATCAAGTATGCCTTTTTATGTAAAGTACAGTTTTTACACAGAATATTGAATAATGTAATATGTAACCATTTATTCCTCAGTTGGTTGACACTCACATTGTTTCTAAGTTTGCTTACAATGTGCAATACTGTGAGATTAGTTTTGTGGAAGTGGGTCTTGGAAAATAGATTTATTAGGCTTTTGAAGTCCATGGCCAAATTGTTACAAAGCTAGTGATTAGTGATACTCAAAGAATGACATTGGAGCACATTTGTGGCATGATAATCCGGTACCAGTATCTAAACTTGCTTTAATGTGAATTTCTTTGATACTGAAAAAAAATATACATGTTATTATATGTATATTTTGTCTTTCTATTGCTTATTTTAGGAATTTCATTCTTCATGACCCTTGCCCTTTTCTATACTGGAGATTTCTCAAAAACCAATAT
Source organism: Vicugna pacos (assembly GCF_048564905.1). Classification (NCBI taxonomy): domain Eukaryota; kingdom Metazoa; phylum Chordata; class Mammalia; order Artiodactyla; family Camelidae; genus Vicugna; species Vicugna pacos. The sequence goes on from NC_133011.1 coordinate 848,098, forward strand.
TACTCTATAGGTAAGGACCTTTTTTTCTGTGTCTAATATTTATTGCAAGTATTTTACCTAAATGATTACCTGCAATTATAACTTTATTTAATTTTTAGGTCAAAATGTTTTAAATAGTTACTTAATTAAGACATTTATTTTGTCCCTTTGAAATCTGGGTTTGGACGTTATTCCTCATACAGGTAGGTCTGTGATTCATATGATATTCTATTTTAATCCAGTTATCAAAATATTTCAAATGTGTAATATTTGAATTAAAAATAGAATCTATTTCACTCTTTCTTGAAAAATTTAGGACTATAGATTCCTCTAAAAGGAAAAACATAATAAATTTGTCCTTTCAGTTCATGCCAGTGAACTTCAATTTCTACTTATTCAAATAAGCAAAAGAGTTCAAATGCAAATGAAGACTAGGATTACCTCGCTGAATTTCCCCTCTTCTCTCTCTGCTGATGTGGGAAACACATCGTCATAAATGAAACCGATTTTCACTCATGTTGCATATGTAAATGTTGGCATAAAATGTGAATACTTAAAAAACTAATGGGTTTTAGTTTAGCCTTAAGCAACATTGCAATGGTAGTGACAATTAAATTCTGGGATCTCACCCTGTGCTTTCTTACTCTTCTCTCTCTAGTAATAGCAGATTCAACAGAATGTAGCTAGGTTTCTTCCTTCCTTCCTTCCTTCCTTCCTTCCTTCCTTCCTTCCTTCCTTCCTTCCTTCCTTTCTTTCTTTCTTTCTTTCTTTCTTTCTTTCTTTCTTTCTTTCTTTCTCTCTCTCTCTCTCTCTCTTTCTTTCTTTCTTTCTTTCTTTCTTTCTTTCTTTCTCTCTCTCTTTCTTTCTTTCTTTCTTTCTTTCTTTCTTTTTCTTTCTTTCTTTCTTTTTCTTTCTTTTCTTTCTTTGTATGTTTCTTTTCTTTCTTTCTTTCTTTCTTTCTTTCTTTCTTTCTTTCTTTCTTTCTTTCTTTCTTTCTCTCTCTTTTCTTTTCTTTCTTTCTTTCTTTTTCCTTTTTCACATTGTCATTCTCCTGTTAAACTGCTTCCTGTCAAACACTGGAACAATTCTAAGTGACCATTTAATTCAGATTTTGCTAAAAGTTTAAAACAGGCAGGAGATCATGACATTGGCATAAATGGGAACTCACCTGAGCAAACAGAAATAAAAATAAAAGTTGACCCTCAGTATAAGCCATTTAATCCTATGTATAGTCTAGTCCATTATGATTCTCCCTTACCATGTTTTTATGTAAAACCTCACTTCTAATTGTGGAATAAAAACAGCTTTTTCTAAAGTAAAATCATTTGGGCATCTTTAGAAGGGTAGAGAAATTTTGACAGAAACAAAGGATCATTCTTTATTCTGAAAGCAGACTAATAACATGATCATCCCATCAGCTCAATCTCAAGAAGAATTAAACTGAAGTCTTCTCTTGTCTATTCCCACCCTTGAAATCTGTTTTCCTTGACATTTGGTGAGTAGTATTATGTACACTAAAAAATATTTGGAAACATAAACCTGTTTTCACGTTCTATTTTCATCATGTATGAGATTCTGGATGCCTGGCAAGCCACTCAAATTTTCTACCCTATCCAATAATTTCCAAGTATAAAATAAGAAAGTGTGGTCAGTTATTTTAGGGCAGAATTTGTAGGATTTTCTTAACTAAATTATTTTTAAAGATATTCATCAGTTACCTGAGGAGATGGGCTGGTGGAAACAAATTAGATAAACTCTTGCCCTTATAAATACCTCAAAATTATAAAAGTGAATATACTTTTTCAAGAAAGTAAGCTTTGTTGAAACCTTACATTAAAACAAGCTTGCATAGAATTTTCCTGAGCAGAAAAATCACCTGTATTCTAATGTACACAACAGAGAATTGAGTCTATCTTATAGACTGAAAGAAGAAATCAGATCAAAAAATATAAAATTTATATGAGTCATACTGATTCATAAGTACCTATAATTAGAAAACTAAGGTATTTCAACTTTGAGATTTCCTAGTATGTCCCTAGTTTGAACCAGCTTCCCAGTAAGTCCAGAATCAGATACTATTTCAAACGCCACATAATTAACTGATAAAAAGTCCTCAAAGTTACTTACCTCACACTGTAGCCTCCTCAGAATCTGATGGTCTCAACTGAAGATCAATTATCTACTGTCTGGAGAAAAATCTTACAGAATTAAAGTAGTAAATGGAATTGCTCAGCAATTTTTAAATAAGTATGGGTAACTAAGAGGGAAGAATCAGATCTTTCAAACTGAAAGCTGGTATTCTGAATGGAAGGAAAACAAAGAAGGGGAAAGAAAAGCAAAGAGCGTGTGAAGTCATAAGTGGCTATAGTTTCAAAGAATATAATGGTGAATTGGCTTGAACATAGAATTACATCTTGTTGGCCGAAGGTATGGACCAGTCTCAACCAATGTAAGATACTTTCAAACAGGCAAGGATAGGTGAATAGATTGAAAACCTAGAGATGGTCAAGCAGTCCTTAAATGCCTAATAAAGATGGTACAAGGAAAGTTGGCACCAGCTACATGATGTAGGCTACTACAAGCAAAGAGTTCAAGCAATTTAAATAAGAGAGCTTGCATTATCAAGGTAGACTAGTACTCCCATTTGGAAGAATAATTGATATCAGAATATCAATCCCTGGGGCACTTTGTCCCTAACCTACAATTACACATAATCTTCCAGTTTTCAAAGAATTATAGTAGTTAAGGTGTCACCCAAAAAGTCAGGCATCAGGCTGTGGAACTCTACATTCAAATTAATTACTTTTTCCCCCTACTTTTTTCATGGCATGATTTTGGATCACTTACCCCCTTTTTACACTTCTAATCTTTATGCATTCCACTCTCAAAAGTTAATGAAAAAATCCAACCCTCCTAGGGGTGCATTGTCTTGCTAAAGGCAGTACATTTTATGCCTACCCTGTCACTAAAGTATTCACTTGGTATGTGACCATCTGATCTTTCATATAACGTGTAGTTAGTTATAAGAAAATGTTCATCACTGAAAAACATTCAAAATATACAGAACAACAACTAAGACAATAAGAAAATACAATTTTTGAGTTATTTCAAGAGTAATGTACTCTTTCCCCTTTTTTTCTAATAATCTCACAAGTGCCCCCATTCTACTCTTTGGGAAAAAAAAAATCTTTGGCCAAGGAACTCTGCTGTGTTGTTATCTCCCTCTGCATTATCTGTTGAGTCTTTATCATGCAATTTACATTTAACACTTCCTGCTACGTACATAAATGAAATTCGGATTTCAGGTTTTCTGATCCTGAAGTTCTGAAGTTCATGTAATACAGGGAGCCTTATTCATGTTTACACAGTTAGATACAAACATAAATATTCTCTTTGGGTAAAAAAAGAAATCCATTCAAATTACAAATTGAAAAAGCTAATAAATGCCTAAATGAATTTCATAAAAAACAGTAACATAATATTATGATTTAACTGCTTGACACACAACTTTAACCATTTTTCAACAATTTTGGACTGCATATTCTGTGGTTGCACTTTATAAGACAATGACATTTTCTGTGAAGAAAAGAGAAAAATAATTCAATTATTCTAGTATTGTTGGCTGAGAATTATTTTCTTATACTTTAGAAAAGTTTCTGTTCTTCCTACATTTTTAGGATTGTGGTCAACTTAAGATAACTGTTATGAAATTATTTTCATATAGGACCTCCCTGAACCTGAGTTTCCCAGAAATTTGATCTTAGAAAATAAACACTACATTGTACATTTTCCCCAAGAAATGTGATCCAGGAAGCCAAAGGGACAGAGAGAGAGAAGTAGAAGTTAAAGCAAGAAAAATGAATGGAATACTACTCAGCCATAAAAAGAATAAAATAATGCCATTTGCAACAACACAGATGGACCTAGAGATCGTCACTCTAAGTGAAGTAAGCCAGAAAGAGAAAGAAAATTACCATATGATATCACTCATATGTGGAATCTAAGAAAAAAAAAAAGAGGAAAAAAGGACACTATGAACTCATCTGCAAAACAGAAACAGACCCGCAGACATAGTAATCAATCTATGGTTACCAGAGAAACGGGGTGGGAAGGAATAAATTTGGGAGTTTGAGATTTACAAATGTTAGCCACTATATATAAAAATAGATTTTAAAGTTTCTGCTGTGTAGCACAGGGAACTATGTTCAATATCTTGTAATAACCTTTAATGAAAAAGAATATGGAAATGAATGGGGAGCAGCATCCATTACCAGCTACCAGGCCCCCTTTTCCTGTTTTCCTCCAGACGGTGCATGTATAAAATCAGAATTTATCTTTCCTGGTGACTCCTTCATCTTAAAGGGCGGGAGAAGATGTCTGGCAAAGATAAGAGCCCATCTGGCTGACCAGCATGAAAGCTCTTGTCTCATTAGAACCTTCTTTATAATAGTCATTGCACCTTTAGATTGTCTTTTGCAAGATTTTGTCATTTTTGTGGATATCTACATCTTCTGGGGCCACAGTTCTTAGACATAGATGAAGCAGATGGGCTGGAAAGTGGCGTGCTCAATTATTTGGAAGTTGAGGATCCCACTTTCTTAGCTAAGACTTGGGTCTCTCGGTGCCAAACTCAAACTAATACCAAAGCAGCATCCAGCGCTGGGTTGGGGGTCATGGGGTGTTTTACTGTGTACCTCATTTGTTGCACAGGTTGACCTAGTGTCACTCTAACTCATTCCATTACAAATGTACTGTCACAGGTAGTCTGAGAAATAAATGATGCACTCTAACAGCTTTTATGTGCTTTAGTCATGCCCATCAACTTTTGTGACTTTTGGTTTTGAGATTCCGTTAGAAATAGGCTTTACCTCATGTGTACATTTAACACATCAGCAGAAACCAGAGAGATGTCACTGTGAACTGGCCAATAGTAGGCCTGTGCATACCACCAGCAATTCTCACTGTGAAACTGGGGACTGAGGAAAGGACTGACTCCACAGACTCCAAAAAATTAAGACTGTGGACTGGGATATTCCAATCAGATGCAATACTGGGGACTAATCCACCAGTAATTTCTAATGTAGAGTCTGAGGACAGATCCAAGTTCTGAGGATTCCAATCAAATGGGCAAGTGCAGACTGAACCAAGGGCTAGGGGCTTGGGTTCTGTGTGGAAAATTCTGTCAGTTCAAGCTGACCTGGCCTGGGTTGAAAAGCCAATTAAATCAGTACCCTGACACAGTGAGTGTGGTGCTCAATACCAAGAGGAGTTTCCCATGATTCCCAGAACTGTCAAGACATTGGAGAACTCAAAGTGTTTGTGGGTACCAGTGCCTGTGTTGTCCTTGAAGCCATGAGAAGTATCCTTCAGATCCCATCACGCTCCATAATATTGGCAAAAAAATAAAATTCCACTGAGTAAATTTTACAGACCTTATAAGTTGACAAATAAAATATGATATATGTTAGCTTTTTTTATTGTAGTATACCCAACAGTCAAAAATAAACATACAAAAATTGAAAGTGATCAAGTTTTTCAAAGTCAACGCTGAGTGTGTCATGCATCCACACCAAGAAACAGAAAACTATGAGCACCAAGAAGTCTTCCTTTGCACACCTTCAGCCACCAACCTTCCCAAAGCACAGGGTAGTCTCGCTAGATCTGTACATTATATAAATACACCCTTTGTGACTTGCTTCTTTAGTTCAACATTATGTTTTTGAGACTAAGCAATGTTGCTCCCAGTGATGTTAGAACACCTACTTTTATTGTACTGACGATGTCACTCTTTATTTATTTGTTTTTGATTTCACCATCAGTGAGCTTTTGGGTCACTTCTGATTTTTTATTTGTTACTGCGTGACTTTTGGTAACCCTTATGCATATGTGTCTGTTAGGAATTCACTCAAGGTTGAACCTTCTAGAGCACAAATTATGAATATGTTCCACTTTAGTGGCTGCTGTCACATAAAATGTGGTGGAAATACAGATTGCTTGCTTGCTTTTTTGCTTGACTTTTGTTTTCATTATCTTGCCCCCACTGGAATGTAAACTTCTTGAGCGCAGGTGCTTTGTCTATTTTGTTCACAGCTATGATGAATGAGCAGATAAATGGATGGATAAATGAGGAAGCTGGATCTGAAAGACACAGCATTCTATCGATCACATTCCTTGAAATGTTACAGTCCAGGGCACTGATTAAAAATGTTACCCTAAAGAATTCCATTATATCCATGACCTCCACTGTTCTCATCAAATTGGAATTTATAATGAGTGTTTCATTTATAATGAGAGTAATAAAGGATGATGAATCTGACAAAGCGTTTAAATCATTACCTTTTAGACCGATGGACCAGTATGATTATGATCATTAATAATTTAATAAAGTTATCCCTTTGATCACTGAGTGAATACCTTATATAATCCAGTGGGATGTTGAACATGATTTGTCACATCCTTTCTGCCCTCAATTCCTTGGATTAGTGGGGATATGGATAAGAACTGTGAGCTAACTTCTATTACCAGGCTAACATATGCTTAATCTTGATGACTTTGTGATATATTCAAAAAATATATCAGCATCCTCCCAGCTGGTATCCCTGTATGTTTCTCCAACATCTTAGAAATGCTTTCGTGCATTCAGTCCTGTCATGTTGTCTTCTCTGGGCAATGTCCTTTACTCTCATCCAATTTTTACTAATCTGACAAGTAGTTCTTACTAATGTGTTGCAAACAAGCAGAAGTTAAATACTGTCTTTCTACATAAACTTTTAAAAATCACCTAATGATTTTAATGATTACAGTAGCTTTTTGAGTAAAACACGTTCAGTGAGTTTTCCTACCACTTGACAAATTAGAACGTGTAAGACAGCTATCCAACTGTCTTCCTAAATGGCTGGGTACGAGTATTACTCTAAAAATAGAAGAAACAATGATATTTCTCTCATTTTTAGATGGTAAGCTAGAGTTACATAGCAGTAACTTTCATCCCCAAAGTAATATCTTCTGTTCTGTACTCCTTAACATATTCATACCATTTAAAATTGCATGCAGTTTATTTTAGTCCCCAAAGGCAAAATTGCAGAGCAAGAAATTTTAACTTGTGTTTTTGGAAACCGCTGAGCATTTATTTTGAACACATGTGAGCAGGGAAGGAGGAAAGGAAGATGTAAGAAAGGAAAGAAGAGATGAGGGAAGGAAGACCAAGAGGATACATTTTTTTATATAGATCATTTTTTTTTTCTGCACAGTTGAATGTACCCTCCAATTTAATCTTTCATTGAGAGCATTTCCACACCGGCCACAGAGGCTCCCATTCACCACCTGCATGGGGAAGAGTCAAGCGTCAAAAGGCATCCCCTGACACTCCTTGTACACCCTTGCACCTGGCCAGTGCCCTCTTCATAGCTCCGGTCACATCCTTGTTCCTCAAACTGTAGATGAGTGGATTAAGCATGGGTGTGAGGATAGTGTAGAACACGGAGAAGACTTTGTCTTGCTCTGGCCTGTGGTAAGAGTGTGGCAGCATGTAGGTGTACATGGCAGCCCCATAGAACAGGGTCACCACTGTTATGTGAGATGAGCAGGTGGCAAACGCCTTCTTCCTCCCCTCCACTGAGCTCATGCGGTGGACTGTGGTCAGGATTTGGGCATAGGAGGCAATCACCAAAGAGAAAGGAATCAGAAGCATCAAAACACAGCACACATACATCACTGTCTCATAGACAGCTGTGTCTGCACAAGCCAACTTCAGGACGGCAGGTGCTTCACAGAAGAAATGGTTTATCTCCCAGGAGTTGCAGAAAGGGAAACTCATGGTGATGGGGGTCAGAAGGAAGCCATCCAGAGAGCCCCCAAACCAGGAACCTACTATAATCATCCAACAAACACGGCGGCTCATGAGGACGGGATAGCGGAGGGGGTTGCAGATGGCTACGTAGCGGTCATAGGCCATGAGGCCCAGCAGGAAGAACTCAGCTCCCACAAGGGTGAGATAGAGGAAGTGCTGAGCTGTGCATCCCACGAAGGAGATGGTCCTTTGACCCAGCAGGTAGTCAACCAGCATCTTGGGCACGATGGTAGAGATGTACATCATGTCAATGAGGGAGAGGTGGCTAAGTAGGAAGTACATGGGGGTGTGGAGGCACAAGTCGGTGCGGATCAGGAATATCATGACCCCATTGGCCATCAAAGCAGTGAAAAAGATGAGAGAGATGATGGCAAAAAGAAGGCCTGATGTGTCTTGTCTGTTGAACAACCCCATGAAGATAAAATCTGTAGAGGATGTGTTGTATCCTTCCATGGATCCCATGATGGCGCTGTTGTGACCTAGAACCTTCCAAATAAAACCATGATATTTGCAGGAAATTAACATAGCATACAGACTGATTGTTAGGAAGTAAATTTCTAAGTTGGAAGAAAGCGTTTAAAATATTTTTTGCAGAAAGAGAGTCACAGACACAGAAAACAAACAGAATGGAGGAAGGAGGGATAAATTGAGAGTTGGGGATTGGCAGATACAAACTACTGTGTACGGAATAAATTTAAAAAAAAACAAGGTCCCTCAGGGATCTGTAGCCAATGGCTTATAGTAACCTGCAATGAAAAAGAATGTATAAACTAATACAATATTGTAAATCAAGTATATGTCAATAAAAAGTTAAATAACATAGTTTCACATTACTTTGTTACTCATTCTTAGCAACAAACTATTCTAAAATATTTTTCAATAAAATTGATTATTTTAAATCAAAAGTTCTTTATAATCATTGAACAAGATGATGTCAGCAATACTATTGTACCACAGTGATACATATAACAACCCTCAATGCTATACAGGAGTTAAATATACCCTGGTCTGCTGTATGTGTGTGTGTCTGTGTCTGTGTGTGTGAACGTACCACCTTGGATGCTTTTAAATTGGTATCCTTATTCAGTGCATGTTTATTATCATCATCATCACCACCATCTTTGAAACATCTCAGTACTGGCTGTTAATAGTGAATGTTGGCCATTTACACAAATATGAGTGCCTTACCATTTGGGTTGCGAATCACTATGTTATGAGTGTTCTGTTGGTGCCATTTTGTTTATGTCGCAGGCAAAATTGAATGGAGGAAATCAAGTGGGGAATGGAAATTACTCTTGCAAACCCAGATGTGAAGGGGTCACCCAGTACAAGAGGCATTCACTGTTTTAGAATTATTTTTGTTGATTTTTTAAAAAAGAAATTTCCATTGTAGGATGTTGGGTAATTAGCATTAGTTTTTAGCATCAGCAATTAGGATTCCGAGGGAATAGCACAAGAACATATGCACTGAACTATAACCCACTGATTAGTTTTGGAAACTGGAATTTTTTCATAGTTATCTGTAATTCAGAAAAACTCATTGACTCTGTTTTATATAATTTCAGGTGATGATAAAGGAAAAATTCACAACAAATTGTTTGAAAGTCAAGGATGATTTTTCATATGTTTAAAGTTAAATATGCCAAGATGAGAAATATTTTACCAACATGGTTGGAAGTTAAATTGATCCAACTAGTCCATGTTCCTCTAAATATACTACAAGTATGAGCATTTGAGTCAACTGTACAGAAAAAAATATTATCAAGAGTAATTATAATGATACTGTGAAGAGTTTACTTTGTGCCAAGTGTTTTGTATCTGTTGACTCTCAATTCACTATGTGCTCTCACTCAAATTAGTTATCAAATAAAATGTGCTGACAACATGAGTCATTAAATGTGAATAATTAAATTTTTAACTATGCGTACTCATTAATGTGAGCCGTGAAAATTAGTCATAATCAAGAGTATACCACATTAACTGTTATAATATGGACTGCTGAATTTCAAGAGACTTAACTCTATTTTTCATGTTTATCTTTTTAATTTTTTTTGTTTTGCTAATTTCATAATCTTTGTTGCCAGGTCTCAAAAATTGCCTGACACCACGTACCATTTTATCATCCTTCAGAACCTGCCTCATTTTTCTATTACTGTTAAAATATGCTTCTAAAGGAAAAAACTTCTGTCCAATTTATGGAATAGCTTAAATATTAGTAATATTTTAACTGCTCCCACACCTTCCGCATTTTGGGTCTACCTTTTTTGCGTGTACCAAGTCCTACTCACAGAGGAAAATTATGTATTGCTTTACAAAGTCAAGTAGCTTTCTTTGCTCTCCATCCACATTCATTCCTTAATCTTTTAATACTTTTTCTGCTGTTCTAATTTTTTTCTGCCTGGCCCTATAGTTCCAACAATGACAGAGTCAACTCCAAAGGCTTCTCCATTTTGCAGCTAACTGGTCATACCCTCTTGACTGCACATAAAAAGTTTAATTGGTAAGAGAACAAGTCCTGTTTGGTAAAATTACTGTCTGCTATCTCACTAGGGGGCACATAATGTGAAGGCTATACATGAATTTCTGCTGGGCACGGATTTTATTACTTTTCTGTGATTTCGTACAAATGAAAATAATTACAAATTGTCTGAAATGATTCTGTGACTTTATACAGGAATTTACTTCTGAAATGAGGTAACAGACATACAGTAAAACAAAATTTTGAATCAGATAAATTGAGGTCTCCTGGCCATGATGTAAATTAACTCTGTGACTGTGGCTTCTCTCCCTAAACACTCTAAGCCTCAGATTTCATTTATATTAAATTCGGATGATATAACATTCAGGACTGCTCTACAGATCAAATTAAAACTCCATAGCTATAAGGTGAAATATTTTATACAATGCAAAGTAAAGTGCTAGTTAGTGTTAAGCACATATATGCTAGTTATCTCAGAATTATTAGTAAATATATGAAAATTCCCAGTTTCTCATTAAGCAATATACATATCCAACTAAAATCTATTAATTTGCATTGTAAATGCCTCGAGTTTCAGGTTTATAGACTCTGGCACTCCCAGTGGAAATAATTCAGCATTTAGATTCTGTATTTCCCCCCAGAAATCCTTTTACTTGAAGGAAATGTTTTTTGTACAAATCCTTAGAAAGATGTGTGCATCACATTTAAACCTGATGAGAACGTAATGTCTTTGAGAAGCATAGATATGCTGAGCCTGCAAGATATGAGAACACAACCAAAAAACAGTGATTGTGCAAAAGAGGCATGACTTTATTGAGTTAAATTACCTTTAAGGGTGGCTTAAATTACTTTTTTATTATACTATACCACACATCACGTAAGAGTAATGCATAGAAATACATCCTGACATTTGCAAATATCATCTCCTGTTTTGTCAGAGGTACACATTTGGTTGAGTGGGGATAGTTACAAAATTACATTTTCCTACTTAACTTTAAGTTAGGATGCAATTTCTGCCTGTGACTGTGAGGGTCGCCAAGCCTGTCCGTGAAATTAACTGACAATAGAATCTCAAAGTTGTAGACCGCAGTCCTCCCTGCTTATATGTGCCCCACTGGTGAGCTTTCTGCCACATGAAAGAGCGTGCTTCATGCTCCTTCAGTGCAACAGCCCTTTGCCAGGAAGTTCTATATTCACTAGGATTAAAAGCTGCTCATAAAACCCTCTAGACCCACTCAGAGGTAGTTTTTTCCATTTTAACATCAATCCTTCATAGTGTGAATATGACTATGTGAATGAAAAGTATTGCCAGCCATATCAGTAAACAAAGGATGCTGTGGCCATCAAGTCATCAGCCACTACCTGCACCCCCTTTCCCCCTGCCCACTAGTAAGCAGAGGGACCTCAGGATTAGGGCCAGCAGGCAGCCTGGCCTCTGCTGCCACCCACAGTGGTGTACACTGAAGGGACTCAGGATGGGCAAGAACAGGATGTTGGCCCTAGAGAGCTAAGGTGCATATCAAAGGAATGATTTCAATGAGCTCAGATCTTTGTACCTTCCCATACATAGAAAAGTGCTAAAGTCTTTAACTTGAGATATCTGGTTTTCTTTAATTAACAGTAATCTTTTGATGTTCTGACTACCTGGTCTTTGTTGCAAAAATGCCTATATATCCTGGCTTCTCCTTTGCCTCATTGGAAGAGTCTCTTCGAATAATCTGAGAGGCTGCCTCCCGGTCTCTAGTCCTCAGGAAGTCCACCTAATGAAACGTAACTTTCAACTTTTTATGCATTTTCTTCAGTTGACAATGTCAGAGTCTTTTTCCACCCATCTCTGTGTCAGTCTATGCTTTCCAATTGTTCTGTGCATTAATCTATATATCCTTTGCTGAAATACTCAAGTTTCAGGTAATAATTTGGGGTGATCTTTTGCAATGTCTGTTTTAAAATGCAGTATCTTAATTTCAAGAGTTAACCCTAGGCAGAATTTTCTAAAGCAGAATACCCTGGAAATATTATGTTTTCTGTTTTTATATCAGACATATCACACGGTTGGCTCATTATATACAAATTATAACTTCCAGTCGTATCTTCTCATGAGAGGTCCTCCAGCAAGGCCCAATCCATCCTTGTTCCAGTTTGAAAATAAATACAAACATTTACATATATTTCTAGACCTTCTCTGTATTCCTAAATTCTGTTCAGCATTTCAAAAAGTTGGAATGATCGAGAATAAAGTCAAATTGAATCATACAATTATTAGATAATGAAATGCTAATGTACTCAGACAATTTCATCAGGGGTCCATTGGTCTTTGGGCCATCACTCTGGGGAGCTATTGAGAACCACATTCCTTTTTTAACCATATACTCCTCCTGCCAGGACTCTTGAAAAGATCACACACCTGGATAAGTCCCACAACTAGAGAGATTCACTCTTTCTGAAAGGAGTTCCTTCTGTGATTCAATATGGTGGCCACTAGAAGATTGCTTGTGAACCGCTGGCAGAGTGCATCTGAGGGATGCAGGTGTCTGCACATCTCTGAAAATCATTATGGAAAAGTGATATGTGAAATGCTCGCACCACTGAAGCCAGGTGGAGCCCTAGGTTTGCAGTGAGAGGGCCCACGGGCGTCTGCCTGTGTCCTTAAGGCAAGTTCTTGTCATTCTCCAACCCTCAGTGTTCTTATCCATAAAAAGAATGAAGCATACAAAAGATTTGACTCTCGAGTAGAGAGGAACGAAACACTAGCAGGGAATCAGAAAGCCTGGGTCATAGTCTGTGCTCTATAAATGAGGATTCAGTGCAAGTTTTTCATTTAGCCCATCAATTAGTATTGTCCTATCCCTTCTAATTCACATGGCTAAGGTTTGCTTAAACTATATATATACTTTTTAAAGGTTTTGCTAAAATTAAACACAGAGACACAAAAATATTTTGTAGAAAAGATTAGTTGCACAGTTCCATCTTATCGTATCCTTAAAACCCAAGATTTGCAATATGTACTCTAGATCACTCCCCAAATTAATGAAATAAGCTATCTGCTTCTCAATGAACTTGCAGTGGGGATGGAGGGCGTGGAGCAGTTACTTCCCCACTGAATCTGCACATGGGATTTGCAGCCTATGAGTTTTAGATTCCCTTGCCTCTATGCCCTAAGATTTAGTTTGCATAAAGCTTGTTAACATCATATAAAGCGTGCGTATTGTCAGACCCCTAAAAAATGATGTGAAAGCTTAGCCATTTCCATACCCAGCAAATATTTAAAGTGTCATTAAGACAGGCCAGGCGAGGTGCTCATCAAAATTTTATTTGTCACCTCTGATCTTACTGCACAGTTTCGAAAGACATGGATATTCATTAAGATATTAAGTAGAGAGGAATATACAGACTTGGTTTAAGTGTTGCAGAAGCTCCTGGATGAGTCACTGAATTGCTTAACTGAATCAAGAGTTTTTCATTGTTTAGGTAAAATCTCAAACCATTGAATCCAATCATTTACTTTTCTTTTTTTAACTTTTTTTTTTGGAGTTATAGTCAGTTTACAATGTTGTGTCAATTTCATTTACTTTTTAAAAAGCCATAAAATGATTGATTTATTTTTCCTACATCCTTCCTTGTTTAAACTCATCACCCTACATTTCTCATATCTTTTTCTGAGACATGCAGTATGAATGCTACACATTAAAAAGACCATGTTACACAAGTCTCTTGGTGTTCATAAAAGAATTAAATACACATCATTCATATAAAATTTATTCAAATGTCTAATATGATCCTAAACTTTGTTCCAACTAAAGAAGATCATCTCTGTCACTTACTTGGAGCTGAATCTTCTCCAGATGGTCATTCAGGGTAAAGTAGGTTCATCAAAGGTGAAGATAGTCATACAAAACTTAGTAAACACAAAGACCCGCAAAATACAAGAACTTAAAGTAACTGAAAAGGATATGCAATGAACAGAGACTTTTCAGAAAGTAGAAGGTGATACGTTACTAGAAAAGACTTTGATTAAGCTTAGTGGATTTAATTTCTCTCCCATTTACATTAAGGAGGAAAAACACAAAGTGATTCATAGTCATGGCTATCCATAAATAGAAAGGTTTCAAGATCTCATCCAGCTGTGTGCTCAGGTCTTTGCACATTATCCATGAAGATCCAAAAGACAGAGGTTTTTACTCTAGGCTTATGAACCTGAACTTGCTGAATTATAAATTAGAGCTATCTTTAGCACCTGATGATGGAGTTAGCTCAGAAGGAGACATGCAACAACTTACTAAGAGTTATTTTGTAATAGAAATCTACAAAAGGAAAATTTTAAAAATACCCTAAAAATCCTTGAAACAGTTTTTTTTTTTTTAACTGCCAGGACAAATCACACAGGTCCAGCTTTCTAGAAAAATGTGTTAAAACGCTTCCTTTCTTTTCAAGAGATTTTAGAAACCAGTGAGGGACAATTGTGAAAAACTTAAAAAGCAGAAAGAAAGTTGCAGACCATTAAAGAATGCTGGACGGTATCTGGGTGTTCTGTGTTTTGGTTCCCTGGAGCAACAGGAAATGCTCGTAGCAAGAAGAGGCAGGAGTTTAAATAGTTTTCTGAGAAGGCCACGAAGTGAAGTGCTCTTGTAAAGAGCAGATCTCTTCCCTGTGGAGCTCAGCAGACCTTAATGAGACAGATCTGTCCCAGCTAATGAACAGTGTATTCATGGGGTGAAACAGCATGAACGCTAAGTCACATGGACTTTAATAAAAGTGTTTCCACTGCTGGGCTCCAAAGCCAAGATCCTGATTTCCTGAACATTTCATCAGAAATTTCCTTCAGCATCATGCATCTTAATGTGAAAAGCCATAAAGATGATTTTTTAAAATAGCCCAATTTCTGTTACTCATCTTAGCGGTTTATTGATAGTCTAATAATAATTATTTTATCTGGTATTGACACACTCACACACACACACACACACGCATATATATACTTGAGGAAATATGAAAAAGTTTAACAAATTAAAAGTGCTCATAATACTTAGAGATAGTCACCAAAGCGTATCATAGAGACACTTATCTTTACAAAATTGCGTTTACATTGTATACGTTATATACATGGTATTTACACACTGACACCTACATATGTGTGTATTTACATATAATTTGGCAATTTTGATTTTTCACAAAAAAATACTTAGGAAGTCCACGAAGTGAAATAGTCTTCCAAATGTAACATTCATAAGCCACATTATTCTCCCCCAGGGATCTGCTCAGTTTTATTTAACTAATGCTCCACTTTCATGCGTACGTGTTTTAATTGTGGCATTAATAAATCACGTAATGATGAAGATCTTTTTAAAAATCAATCTTGTTTTAACTTGACTGAAGTTTTTTTGAAGGCTTCATATCCAAGTTTTAACATATATATATTAATTTTATACAATTTTTAAAGATTACACTTCACTTAGGGTTATTACTTAAATAGTCTATATTCTCTGTGCTGTGCAATGTATCTTTGAAGCCTTGTCTTACACCTAATAGCCCCTCCCTCATCTCCCCACTGGTACCCACTAGTTGGTTCTCTCTGTATCTGTTGAGTCTGCTTCTTTTTTGTTATATTCACTAGTTCTGTATTTTTTAAGATTCCACATATAAATAAAAGCATACAGTATTTCCTTTTCTCTGTCTGACTTATTTCACTTAGCAAAATGCCCTCCAGGTCCATCCATATGGGTGCAAATGGCAAAATTCTGTTCTTTTAAGGCTGAGGAGTATTCCTTAAATGCATACACCACATCTTTTTTATCCATTCATCTGCTGATGGACACTTAGGTTGCTTCCATATCTTGGCTATTGTAATAAAGCGGCAATGAACATTAAGATGCATATTTTTTTGAAAAACGATGTTTGGTTTCTTTTGGATATATACTCAGGAGTTGAATTGCTGAGTCATACTGTAGTTCTAGTTTTACTTTTTTTTTTTTGACAAACATCCATCCTGTATTCCACAGTGCCTGTAGCAATTTATAGTCTAACAGTATACACTTAATTTTAAATCTAGATCTTGTCGTGTTTCCTTCATAAATTTTTCTTCAATGACAATTAGTCAATTTGTGTAATTATTTTTAAGTTTTACTTTTAATTTGCATTTCCAAAACATTTTGTAATGTCTGATAGTTCCCATTGCACTGATGCAGCCTCACAGCTCTCTTTCCACATACATAAGTATAAACAGATATGCATACACATACACACCCATTTACAACTTTAAATTTGTACCTAAATTTAATTGATTTTTTTTTCTAGTGAGGAAATTTCTTGAATGTGTTGGAATTTTTTTTTCTAAATTGTCTGCCCATTTCATGTGCTCTTATTTAATTGGATTTTTTTAACTTCTTATATTTTAAACACATTACAGTATAGAATAAATGAACAAAAAAGACCTACTCTATAGCACAGGGAATTATACTCAATTTCTTGAAATGAGCTGAAAATGGAAAAGAATTTGAAAATATATATATGTATGTACATGTATAACTGAATCACTTTGCAGTATACGTGAAACTAACATTGTAAATTGACTATACTTCAATAAAAATTACAAAAAAGTATGAACATGTGTTTATCATATATAGGTCAAGTAGTGCTTGCATTTGCTTTCTGTTTAAATTTTATTCATTGTTTTTTGTTAAACAGATTATTGATTGACTGACTGATTTATGTTTTAGTTACTGGAACAAAGCGTATCATCATTACTTCTTTCATTTTTATTTTCCCTGTTACATGCTTAGAAAATATTCTTATAGTTTTAAACATGAAACTATTTTAAGTTATATTGGTTTTCCTTTGTGTGTGTGTTTTTTTTAATTTAACTCTTTAAATTTGAATCTGAGGGTAAGATTGTGAAGCAGAAATATACAATATTCCCTCTAAATAACAATACATTTATCTCATTATCCCAATGACACCAATTATTGACAAATTATCCCTCAAATGAGTTTGAACATCAATTTTTTCATATATTAAGTTTTTACATTTATCAGGGACTCCATCTAGTGTACTGTACTGATCCTTCTAATTTTTAAAACTATACCTCACCATTTGTATTATTTCAACATGTTATTTGTTTTTGTATGTGGTAAAGAAAATGGTCTTCCAGCTTCCTCTTCCAAAAGGATTTATAAATATTTGCTCACTTATTTAGGAAACATACATCTAGAACTGCATTATTATGTTTCAAAAACAAAAATAGAAAAATTATTTTATAGTTCTTATTAGAGTAGCCCTAGACTAATTGATCTGAAGAGTATTAAAATCTTTGCAAAATTACTCTTCTCATCCCAGAGTGTGATACGCTCTTTGATTTGGTTAGGTATTAGGTTAAGTACCTTTAAGAGTTGCAATTTGTGTATAGTGTGTGGATATTCTTGTAGTCATGTGTATGGGTATGAGTATGGATTCTGTATGTTTCTGTGTATTACTAATTATTTTTGTATATTTATTATTAGATTTATTCCTTACTATTTTATTTGTTATGATTTCTGCAAATTTTTTGTATTTGTCAATATTTACCTCTGGCATACTGAGGAACTGCTGGATTTTAAATACTAATTTATTTTTCATCTGTTAACAGACAATTTCTAATTAGTAAAAACATCTGGAAAGGTTCACATTATGTTTACTTTGCACACTTATCAAATGCACAAAAATAAACGTATGCTGTTCTTCATTCTAAAATGTAAAGATTAATTTTTTATTTGCCTTATACTATTAAGAATTTCCCAGAAATCTCAACCAACATGGTGGACATGGGTTCTTTGTATTATTTTAGACATTCATAATAATGTATGTATTACTTTATCATTTTGTCTGGATCTTTTCTTAGTGTGAGACAGATAAACTTCATCGTGGTAAGAAGTTACACTTTTATTTTTGTTTACTATCTAAAATTTTCTATCGGCAATGATTGCTGGATTTAATCTCTTGGCAACCATTCTTTACAAGCAGTGTGTGTGTGTATGTGTCTTTATGTATTTGTGTGCCTGAATCTCAGAGAGCACATTACTAATTCATTTTTTTTGCAATAGTGTTATTATATATATATATTTATTGAAGTATAGTCAGTTTACAAGGTTGTGTCAATTTCTCATATGCAGCACAATGCTTCAATCATATAGGAACATACATATATTCCTTTTCATATACTTTTTCACCATAAGTTACTGTAAGATACTGAATATAGTTCCCTGTGCTATACAGTAAAAAAACCTGTTGTTTATCCATTTTATGTATATTAATTAGTATCTCCAAATCTCAAACTCCCAATTTATCCCTAACCATAAGTTTTTTTTCTATGTCTCTGAATCAGTTTCTGTTTTGTAAATACGTTCTTTTTTTTTTTTAGATTCCACATATAAGTGGTATCATGTGGTATTTTTCTTTCTTCTTCTGGCTTACTTCCCTTAGAATGACATTCCCCAGGTCCAACCATGTTGCTGCAGATGGCATTATTTTATTCTTTTTAATGGCTCAGTAGTATTCCATTGTATAAATATATCACAACTTCTTTATCCAGTCATCTGTTGATGGACATTTAGATTTTTCCATGTCTTGGCTATTGTAAATAGTGCTGCTATGAACATTGGGGTATATTTTTGAATTAGATTACCTCTGGATATATGCCCAGGATAGCTGGATCATATGGTAAGTCTATTTTTAGTCTTTTAAGGAATCTCCATACTGTTTTCCATAATGGCTACACCAAACACCATTCCCACCAGCAGTGTAGGAGGGTTCCCTTTTCTCCACAGCCTCTCCAGCATTTGTCATTTGTGGACTTTTGAATGATGGCCATTCTGACTGGCATGAGGTGGTATCTCATTGAAGTTTTGATTTGCATTTCTCTGATAAGTAGAGATATTGAGCATTTTTCTCATGTGCCTATTGGCACTATCGTCACTGGAGAATTTCTTGTTTAGGTCTTCTGCCCATTTTTGGATTGGTTTGTTTGTTTTTTTGTTATTAAGTTGTATGAGCTGTTTATATATTCTGGAAATTAAGCCCTTGTCTATCTCATCTTCTGCAAATATTTTCTCCCATTCTGTAGGTTGTATTTTTGTTTTGCTTATGGTTTCCTTTGTAGTGCAAATGCCTGTAAGTTTAATTAGGTCCTGTTTATTTTTGCTTTTATTTCTATTGCCTGGGTAGACTGCCCTAGGAGAACATTGCTGAGATTTATGTCAGATAATGTTTTGCCTGTGTTTTCTTCTGAGAGATTCATAGTGTCTTGTCTTATGTTTGCCTTTAATCCATTTTGAGTTTATTTTTGTGTATGATGTGAAGGAGTACTCTGACTCCATTGATTTACATGCTGCTGTCCAGTTTTTCCAACACCATTTGCTGAAGAGACTGTCTTTACTCCATTGTATGTTCTTCCCTCCTTTGTCAAAGATTAATTAACCAAACGTTTGTGAATTTATTTCTGGGCTCTCTGTTTTGTTCCATTAGTCCATATGTTTGTTTTTGTACCAATACAATGCTGTTTTGATTACTGTAGCTCTGTAGAATTGTCTGAAGTCTGAGGGAGGGGTGGTTATTCCTCCAGCTTCATTCTTTTTCTTCAATACTGCTTTGGCAATTCTGGGTATTTTGTGATTCCATATAAATTTTAGGATTATTTGTTTTAGTTCTGTGGAAAATGTCCTGGGTAATTTGATAGGGATGGCATTAAATCTGTAGTATGTTTTGGGGAGTATGGCCATTTTAACAATATTAATTCTTCCAATCCAAGAACATGGGATATCTTTCTATTTCTTTAAGTCTTCTTTGATTTCCTTAGTCAATGTTTTGTAGCTCTCCGTGTATGTTTTTCACTTCCTTGATCAGATTTATTCCTAAGTATTCAATATTTTTTGGATGCAATTTTAAACAGGATTGTTTCTTTAATTTCCTTTTGTGATATTTCATTCTGAATGTAAAGAAATGCCAGTGATTTCTGTATGTTAATCTTATATCTTGCTACCTTGCTGAAATCTTTCATTAGCTCTAGTAGTTTATGCGTGGAGCCTTTAGGGTTTTCTGTATATAGTAACATGTCATCTGCATATAATGACAATTTTACCTCTTCTCTTCCAATTTGAATCCATTTTCTCCCTTTTCTTGTCTTATTGCTGTGGCAAGGACTTCCAATACTATACTGAATACAAGTGATAAGAGTGGACATTCTTATCTTCTTCCATTTTTTAGGGGGAAGGCGTTCAGCTTTTCACCATTGAGTATTATTCTGGCTGTAGGTTTGTCATTGTCACCAATAGCTTTTATTATGTTGAGGTATGTTCCCTCTATACCTACTTTGGTGAGAGGTTTTATCATAAATGGGTGTTGAAGTTTATCAAATGTTTTTCCTGCATCTATTGAGGTGATCATGTTATTGTTATACTTTCTCTTGTGGATGTGGTGTATCACTTTGATTGATTTCTGTATGTTGAACCATCCTTGCATCCCTGGGATGAACCCAACATGATCATGGTGTGTTACCTTTTTTATGTGTTGCTGGATTCTGTTTGCTAATATTTTGTTGAGGATATTTGCATCTACGTTCATCAATATTGGCCTATAGTTTTCTTTTTTGGTAGTGTCTTTGTCTGGCTTTGGTATCAGGGTGATGGTGTCTTCATAGAATGAATTGGGAGTATTCCCTTATTTTCAATTTTTTGGAAGAGTTTGAGAAGGATTGGTATGAGCTCTTCTTTGTATGTTTGATAGAGTTCCCCCAGTGAAGTCATCTGGTTCTGGACTTTTGTTTGCAGGTAGTTTTTTTTTATTGCTGATTCTATTTCACTTCTACTGATTGGTCTCTGCAAATGATCTACTACTTCTTAATTCAGTTTTGGTAGAATGTATATTTCTAGAAACTTTCCATTTCTTCTAAGTTGTCAAACTTATTGCCTTATAGCATATAGTTGTTCATTGTATTCTCTTATAATTTTTCATATTTCTGTTGTGTTGGTTGTAATTTCTCCATTTTCATTTCTTATTTTGTTTATTTATGTTCTTTCATTTTTCTTCTTGGTCAGCCTGGCCAGAGCTTTGTCAATTTTGTTTACTCTTTCAAAAAACCAGCATTTGGTTTGATTTTTCTATTGTTTTTTAATCTCAATTTTATTTATTTCATCTCTGATCTTTATTATTTCTCTCCTTTTGCTGACTTTAGGTTTTTTGTTTTCTTTCGGTTTTCTTTTTATAATTCTTTTAGGTGGTAGATTATGTTGTTTATTTGAGATTGCTCTTCTTTTTTGAGGATACCTGGATCGCTAGGAACTTCCCTCTTAGTATCAGTTTCCCTTAGTTTTGTCTGCCAAGCCATTCCCACTTTCTCCTCTGAGCCTTGGAAGTTCCGCTTCTGTCCTCACTGACCTCTCAGCTAGAGAGGAGGCATCCTAACATGAGGGTGCCTATCTTCCTATACCACTCTCTCCTTGCAGAACTGTCCTACACTGATTTTTTCTTTTTTTTCTTGCTGGATTTTGTGAGAATCCTCCTGCATTTCAAAGAGAGAGACACACTGCCAGAGTTCAGTAGGTGTTCTGTGCGATTTAATGGGTTTGCAGATGTAATTCTTGATGTATTTGTGGGAGAGGGCAAGCTGTGAGTCTCTCCACTCCACCATCTTGGCTCAAACCCTGCAATAGTGTTGAGGTTGCTTACTAGCAAGGAATGGAACAGTAAGTAAAACTGTTTTAAACAGAAGATCCTCATTCTGTGCTAGTGCTACAGTTTATAGTAGACTATGTAAGCCAACTCAGCTCTCTGAGACTGTTTTCCCATTTCTGGAATGATCATTTTGAGCAAGATCAGTAATCACACATGCAAGGCATTTGTGTCTGGCACCTTATGCCCTGAACCTCATCCCCAGGAACCCACTTATGCACCTCCTGATTAATGGGACTGCATGACTCTTCTTACAAAGCATAAATGTAGATTTTGTTCTTGAGAAATTTCTTGACATAGAATTGGCAACCATTGGCAAGATCCCCTCTAGGACAATTTGCTCCCTTGAATTCTCTTCCTGTAAGAAGTTTCCCCACATTTTCTTTGGCCATTATTTATGGAGCACCTGCTGCTTGTCAGGCCATTGGGGAGGTCATCTAAGTCACTGGCTCCCTTCCCTACCATAGTCCCCAATTCACCTGCACTCCTTACCAGGGATAGTCCTATGCTTCATAGGTGGAATCATTGACTTCTTAGGAACACGGCTTGATGCCAAAATTCACTCTATTTACTACATACAGCTACATATTTAAAGCACTGAATGTGTTCATTGCATTCTAAACATCAGAACATAAACCGAAACAAAAACTTAAAAACTGGCCATAGTCTACCTCAAGCTGATGGAAGGGCCTGTGTACTACTCAAATTGTTAGCAAGTTTTTTTTTTTCTTGTGGGCACCAGCAATTATTTTGTATTGGTAATCTGTGAGAATATATCCCATTTCACTTATGGACAAACTGAAGCCAAGGCAGCCCAGTCATCTAAGTAACAGTGAGTGTCTGGCAGCTCTAAGAGCCAAATCAAGCACCCTTCCAGTCATTACTAATTCTTTTATAAACACAAGTTGCACATTTAACTTGCTGGTTGCCACCACAGGAAGGTCTTAAGACATTTTCCATGGGCTCTGACACTGATATTCAACCTGACTTTCTTGCAGGCATGTCTGTATAGCTCACAAGTGGAGACATTGTCTTCACGTTCCATCAGAGGACTTCAAAATATTCCACTGTCTCTGCAGAATTAAGACCACCTGAATTTTATAAACTTCTTAGTGTATTGGACATGTGATGAATAAAAAAACACCTTCTGGAGAGAAAACCATTCTGCTCACTCTAACGTGGGCTTCTCTTGCAGCAGTAGCCTTCTGAGAAATATAGATGACTCATTTCCCCTCCTTACACAGGTTATATATGCCTTATTATATATGCAGGATGGGAAAGAAATACTGACTTGAAATGCAGAGTACCAAGGAAATACTACCATATGCCCAAGGTGTGAAATTAATTTGTCATCCCCGCCAAAATTCTAGCCTTACTGCTCCCCCACCTCCAAAATACCCATAGCCAAATCACCAAAACAAAGCCAATTACATTAGCAAGGTCTTATAATTTAATGTCTGGTCTCCATCCTGCTTCTACAAATTCCACCATTCTAATGATTTCTTGAGTGAAATGCAGCATCAGAGAGTGACCTGGGTTTTAGGAAGTTTGTTTGTTTTTTTTAATTAATAAGGTTTATATTAGAAGCCTTTTGATTTACAGAAAATGTAGCATGGAGTTTGACCATATACTTCCTCTCTTTTCCCTATTTTTAACATCTTTCATCAGTATGGTACATTTGTTGCAATTGATTAACTGATTTTCATACATTATAATTAACTAAAGTCTATGGTTTGCATTAGGATTCACCCTATGTTCTATAGTTCTGTGAGTTCTGACCAATGCATCATATTCCATTACAGTATCGTACAGGACAGCTTCATTGCCCTAACAATCCTCTGTGTTCCATTAATTTGTCTCTTCCTCCTGCAACCCCTAAGAACCAATCATCTTTTTATCATTTCCTTATTTTGCCTTTTCCGGAATGCTATACAGTTGGAAATCACGTACTATGTAGGCATTTCAGACTGTCTTTCTTCACTTAGTCTTATATCTTAAATATTCCTCCTTTACTTCATGGCTTGTTAGCTCATTTCTTTTTGTTGTGGAAAACATTCCGTTGTATGAATGTATCACACTTTATCTGTTCATCTACTGAAAGGCATCGTGATTAATTATTGATGATCATATAAAAAGCTGTTATAAATACCACATGCAGGTTTTTGTGTAAAAAAAAAAATCAGTAGGGTAAGCCCTGAGAAGCACAATTTCTAGATTATATGGTAAGACTACGTCTGGATTTGTAAGAAACTGCCAAACTGTCTTCCACAGGAGTTATTTTGCACTCCCACCAACAACAAATGAGGGTTCCTGTGTTTCACTAGCATTTGCTATGGACAGTATTTTGAGTTGTAACCATTCTAATAGGTGTGTAGTGCTATCTCATTACTGTTTTAACTACTACATTTAAAAAGTATGCACTATTTATTCTTAATTTTATAATTTTCCTACTGAAATTTATTTTAATCCCTACAGTTGGGGTATTAATTTTGCACATTATCAATTTCCTTTCCTTAGTATGATGAATAAGACAACATGCTTATATGTGCGAGAAAGACAGAGAAAAATATAAATGGAGGAATTTTAAAAAACCAGGAAAAATAATATAAACATGAAGGGCAATCACCTTTGTTATGAAAAGCTAAAATAATGGTTGGTATTTAGTACATTTATCATATTTGCTTTTATAAAGAAAACCATTACATTAGGTCAAACTTTACGAAAGAGGAAATTGGGCCTTTGTTACATATACGATATACAGAATTTCACATGGCCTCTACAAGTGGAGCCCAAATTGATTCTCAGTTCTCAGGACCACGCCTCATCTCTTCTGGTTAATTGCTTTCTTGTGCCTCACCATCCTCTGGGTTGGAGATGGCCCCTCCTATCACCTGGCAAATGGTACTTTCCAAGCCAGTCGGACAAGATTGGAGGAGATGTACCTTCCAGATAGAGAGCCTCAGAAAGTTTGCCTCTGGTTTGCAAGTGATAACCCTGCTGAATCAGATGGAAGCAAGTCCACTTCCTTGATTAACTAGTTAGTCCAGCCCACAGGGTTCCAAGGTGGATTTTTCCTTTTGGTTACAGATTTTGTCTACAACGCAGAATCTTTTTCAGTGTGATAGGAGGCATGGTTATGTTTACCTCACCCACTATCACCTGTGTCCTGTCAGCAGTAGAACATCCCCAAACCCAGTTGGGATTTTGTCATACTGGTTAAAGCACAAAATCTGGCACATCACCATGCAGAGGTGGTCTAAGGGGCTTGGGGGTATGGTCCAAGTGTTTACAACTGGGTACAGTTTAGCACAAACACATATATTCTGGGTTCCAGCTTCCTGGAAAGAAATTATATTGTAACTTCCCAAGAATTGTCCAGCTCCAACTTTCAAATGAAAAGTGAATTATTTCCCTCCCATTTTATATTATATATTGTAAAACTTAGTACCATAGAAAGAGAAAAATATGCTGTCCACTATTTCTTTGGAAGAAAAAGATAACATATCCACACCACCACTAACACCTAAACAGCGATTCCAGAAATCTAATAATTCCAATGTATTGGAGAAGAAACTGAAAAGTGATTACTAAGTTTGCAAGTTAATGGAGCACTGCTTCCTCATCTGCCTCTCACTGTGTCTGCATTTTCCACATAACAAATATAATATCATAGAATCCTTGCCCAGCAGATACTTAGTCTTTGCATTTCTGCAAAAATACATGATTCTTTTTTTTTCCCCCAGCTCCAAATTTAAAGGAGGGATGTTTTCAGGTGTTACTCAAAGAAAGGATATTCAGATATTCTAAATCCTGGTGTGAGTTAATGTAGGTATTTCCTTTGAAGTTTTATGACATGATAATTTCTTTCAAATGTCTGCATACCTAACCCTTTCATAAACTCCATCAATGGATCATTTGAATAATGTAATCAAATGTTTCATTCTTATGAGGCTACTGAGGGTAGGCAGAGTATGTAATATTAATAAGACATTTGGGGGCCCTTATATACATAAATTACAGCCAGATAAGTGGTATGAGAGAAGAATTGGAATGGATAGATGCAAGGAATAAACATCAGTGCTGTTTTTGAAACCAAGCAGGACCCTGTAGGGCATTCCTGGGTACCAAATTTGTGTGCCTCATTTCGTTTTTGTAAAAAAGGCTTCAGTCTCCTAAGCTTTCCCTGAGGTCCAAAGAACAGACTCAAACAGTGACTAATTAGAAAAGTGAGGAATTGCTGAAACAAAGGAAAGACAGTCAAGTAAGAAAAAATAATGATAGCTTAAACAATAGTTCAGCAATGAAACAGAATCACAGGGCTCCTAGTTCCTCCTCAAGTACATACCAGTTCTTTGAGTTCTGCAGAAACTAAGACCCTCACCCAGGCAGAGAATGGTGACTACAATGCTAATCACAAGCGTGTAGACCCCAGACTGGTTGGAACGAGAAAGTTGATGATTAAGATTCCCAAAATGTGATCCTGTCACCTCAACACCAACACATCAGAAGAATGTCCATGAACTTATCTTGCACCCTGGTACCCTCACCTTTAATGTTGCCTTTAAGAACCCTTGCCCCAAAGCCGTCAAGAGTTTTGTTCTTTTGAGCGCTAGATGCCCATTCTCCTGGATTGGTGGCCTGCGATAAATGCTGCATGCTCCTTCACCACAACCTGGTTTCAGTAGACTGGCTCAGTAATGTTTATAGCATTCTTGCATTATCAAAGCACAGATGTTACAGTGGCTTCACATTTTTGATAAGAGTACTGCTGATGGACCTTTTGACATAACTGGCATTGGTTGCTGCAAGCATTATCTGTAGTATCCATGGCATAACCCCATTCCCCCCTGAGCAGGCATGGAGAATTTAGATTGTCAGAATTCTCCTACTGTCCCACTGCAGGGCCCTTGACATCTTGCCAAAACCCTCCTAAAAGCCCCAGTCACATCTCTGTTTCTCAGGCTATAGATGAGAGGGTTTAGCAAGGGAGTGAGGATAGTGTAGAAGGCAGAGAAGACTTTGTCTTTGATTGGGGTGTGGTATGATTGGGGAAGCATGTATGTGTACAGGGCGGCCCCACAGAACAACATCACCACCATCATGTGTGAGGAGCAGGTGGCAAAGGCCTTCTTCTTCCCTTCTGCTGACTTCATCTGGTGCACTGTGGTGAGAACCCTGGTATAGGACGCGAGCACCACAGAGAAGGGGATAAGCAGCATCACGACATAGCAAAGGTACATCACCATTTCATAGGCAGCTTTGTCACCGCAAGCCAGCCTCAGCATGGTGGGTGCCTCACAGAAGAAGTGATTGATCTTGTGCGAAGCACAGAATGGGAGACTCATGGTGATAGGCGTGAGGAGGAAGCTGTCCAAAGTACCACCAAACCAAGAGCTGGCCAAGATTATCCAACAGATCCAAGGGCTCATGAGAGCAGAATAGCGGAGGGGATTGCAGATGGCCACGTATCGGTCATAGGCCATGAGTCCCAGCAGGAAAAATTCAGCCCCTACAAGGCCCATATAGAGGAAGTACTGGGCTGTACAGGCAATGAAGGAAATGGTCCTCTTGTCCCTGAGATAATCGACCAGCATCTTGGGAACAATGGTGGAGATGTACATCATGTCAATGAGAGAGAGGTGGCTGAGCAGGAAGTACATGGGGGTGTGGAGGTGAGGGTCCATGTGGATCAGGAAGATCATGACCCCATTAGCTATCATGGCCATGAAGAAGATGGCACAAATGATGCTGAAAAGGAAACCAGAGGCTTTATTGTTAGTGAAGAGCCCTGTGAGGGTGAAGTCACTGAAAAATGTCTTATTATCTTCATCCATGGTGTTGAGTTGGACCTGGAGGCATAAGAAAAGAAGTCTGGGGTTAATGAAAACTGTGGTAGATAAAATGAACCATTAAAAATGTCTGTACAAGCATGACTGAATTAAAATGTTTTATATAACTGATATCAAGAATATTGTTTTTTGAGTGTGAGGGGGGTGAGCCTGCAGCTTCCTCATTTGTGGTTATTTCTTCTTACTGAAAAGCAGTTCTAAAATTTGGTCCCCATGGCATGAAGATGAATGGTCATCTGGCAATTAACACTTGGTTTAAGCAAGTTTAATTATTATTTCAGAACATCTGGGCCACAGAGAGGATCTTCCCCTGGAGTTGGCTCCATTTATTTGAAATGTGGATACTACTGCAAAACAATTGATTTAATCATTTCAAATAAACCTACAGTTCAGTAAGATGTTCCACTGAATTGAGAATTTTTGTGACAATTTTAAAACCGATCAACCTCATCAGAAAATAACCATTAAGTTGTAGATATGATTGAAAACTATAATGAACTGTAATGAATTGGATCACAGCTTTGGCCATCTGACTATTTATCAGTCACTCATCCTTATTTGTACCTTCACTCATTGTTGATTTTTCAATCAATCACACACCAACCTTTAGTTATGGTGAACAACTTGTACAGAGTTTCTAAGCTCTTGAGTTACTGTTGCAAACAAAAGAGGAAATGTTTCATGTGAGTTATGGATTTAGTTGTGGGAGAATGAGAGTGAATTAATAAAGGACAATGATGGCTCTGGGTAGTAAGAAATACTACAAGGAAAAAGTTTACCATGGATAATGAAGGACGACAAATGAGCAGTCATGTGAAAGTTAGAGAGAAGGGTATTCCTGCAGACTGAAGAGCAACTTTAAAATCCCTAAAGCAGAAAGGAGCTTATTATATTCAAGACATTTCATGCAGAACATCATGAATGAAGAGGGTAGTGAGGTGTCAGAGGACAGATTTTTAAGATGTGTTAGCCAAGGTCAAGGGTCAAAATTATTTTTAAATATCTGTTGAGAATTAAGATGCAACTGACAGCTTGTAACCATCTGTTTAACATTTAAACACATGTTCATTCTGATTTTTTCTTTTTCAGTTTCCCTTTTGTGCATATGAGCCAATGATTCCTCCTCTTTATTCTGCAGTTTTGTGGACTTTGAAGGCTTTACAACAGGAGAAATTCCATCTAGGTTAGTCTGGGGCAGTCCGAGTTACATATTCTGTCCCTGGGTCCTTTCTGGTTTAGTGTGAGTCCTGCCCCCTTTCGCTCTCAAGAGCATCCTAATTTGGTTGGTCATAAGCCTTAGACATGGTACCTGAAAGAAGTGTCTGAAGGACTATGTTAGGTACAGGGTAGCAGGAAACCCTGAAAGGTCTCAACAGCTGGAGGGAAATCCACACTATGGGCAGTACATTTGCATATTGAATATATAATGAGAATAAAGGAATCCCTTTCAAAAATTCCTTATTAGCTTTACCATTTACCAGTCTTCAAAGGCCAGATCTAATTTGTGAATTACTTGGGTGGGGGTGCATAATATTAACCATTGCAAACATGAGTTGTTCTATAGGAAGGAGCAGGTAATGTAACCATAAGTGAGTGGAGCTGACAGTCAGGTTGCTGGTCTAGGAACAGCATTTTGAAGTAGGGGTTCTCTATGGTTCCAGTTCCTTGATCTATAATTAAGGGTCATCCTTTCCTCACCATGTAAATGTTCTTGCCTCTGTCCCCCCACCTTCTCTGTAATGACAGAAATGACACAATTTGCAAGGTCTAAATCATAAATCAGTTAGCACACATCAGTAAGCTGGTACCTCAAATGCGTTACCTGCCTAATAAGAACTATTGTCCATATTACTAGATACACTTGAATTGTCAGTAATATGTGAATCAAAAAGGAAGATATTCTAAAACGTGTTAATAGGGAATAAACATTAACATATATCCAGATATTTGTATAGGTGAAACAAAATTGAGAAGTAAGAATAGAGAAGAAATTGCAAACTGTTCCTTACAATGGACACTGAATTCAGTTTAAATAGATATGTTTAAAAGGAATGTAAATATGATTACAAACTTGCTCGAATTCAAAATAACGCTTAACAACAAAGATCTATTGCAAGGTATGAAAATGTAATTAAAGTGGGGGAGGGTATAACTCAGTGGTAGAATGCATGCTTAGCATGCACGAGGTCCTGGGTTCAGTCCCCGGTACCTCAGTTAAATAAATAAATACATACATATATACATAAATACATAAACAAAGCACCCTAAATCTCCCTTCCCAAAAGAACAAAAACGAACAGAATATGTAATGAAAATTTTATATAAAAAACAGATTCAGTTTACATAGGATGGAAAATTAGGGAGTACCAGAATGTAGCTTGCATGAAGTTATTTTTTTATTCATTCATTCCACTATTTATTGTGATCTGTTGGTGGAGGAGCTATGATACAACAACAATGTACACTCTATCTCGGAACATATATTCTAATGGAAGGGACTGATGGGAAATAATTAAACACACAACCATCAAGAGTTTAACATGATTCTCTCAGCAAACGAGCCAGAGAAGATAGATTTTCTCACTCATGAGTGGAACAAAAGAGAGCTACAAGGAAAAGCACAATTCTGAAAAGCACTAACAAAACCAGGCCGAGTATTAAAGTCAGACACGAGGATGTGTGTGTGTGTTCAAAAAACACTAGAAAATTACATAATATAGAAAGGCAGGAGGTAAAAGCATATAATGAGATTAGACAGGAAACAGCTAATTTGATATCAACATATGGGGTAGAAACACTTCCTTTTAAAGAAAAGGCTCACTCTTTAAGGAAGCAAATCAGAAAAAGTACCAAACAGAAAAAGACAGACTGAAAAGATGCAAAAAAAAAAAAAAAGAATGAATATAAAAATATAAGTCAATACTACAGATGGAGAAAAGAGGTAATTCTATTATTCACATTATAAATGGAGATATTTTATGTGCTTAATATGTTCTATTAGTTTCTAAAGGACAATCTTTTAAAGTAAAATATGTTAGAATTATGAAATAATGATAGGTTTAAATCTAATTTAAAATATATAAATATATGCCAACCACTACTCAGGGCAAAAAGACACTCAAACTTGTACTTAAATCAAAATACTATGAATGAAAGCCTATAGGACATAGCCAAAGAGGTACTCAGACAAAATTGTATAGCACTCAATAAAGCATTTTTATATGAAAAATATGTGGTGTAAATAAAGGTTTAACCTAGTAAGTTAGAAATATATCCACAACATAAATTTAAAGATGAGGAAGAGAATATACCAGTTTTAAATAGATATTCATGGATTCTAAAATGCATAGACTGCATATATAAAGAGGTGATTCTTTAAAATTGAAACAAAGTAGACCAACTTCTGACTAGGCTAATGATATTTGGGGGAAAAAAAAGGATGAGATTAAGAATTAAGCATGAATTAAGAATGAGAAAAATGATCTAACCACAGATATGAGAAAAATAACAAAATATTTGTGATAGGATGTTATTTCAACATTGTATTAATATAGTGAATATTTCGATAAAGATTAGTTTCAAATATATACCTAGATGTGTCTATAGGCATAATATGCATGTATAACTATAAATAAATAGAACGCATATATATCCAAATTGCTAAGAAAATTGTTAACAAGATCCACAAAATTTGGAAAAAATTAAGTAAAATATTTTAATAGAGCTATGTGTCCCTCAAGTTCCTAGTTTAGAAAGCATTCTATAAAAATCTTCTAAGAACAGAGAATTTCAAAATTATTGCAGTGTGTAGAAAGATATGGGTTTTATCCCCACCTATTTTATAAATCTGTATAGCTTGCAAAACACAGTCCTTCCTAATTGTAAATCAATTTCACTTATACATGTAGATTAAAATTCCCCAAATTAATATGTCATTAAACCCAGCAGTACGTTAAGAATAGCACATCTAAGAACCGGCTCATATAAGCCTACTCCTTCTCTCTTAAAGCCCGTCAAGTCGCTGCATTGTTTTTGAGCTACAGGTAAAAGTCCTGAATGTGATTTGCCTGGCCCTCAGTGGCTTGGACCCTTGGCCCTCTGCTTTCCAGGGATCTGTCAATTCCTGGCTCTTACCTCCCAGAAACTAGCCTGACTCAGGAGCACCCCCTGCCTGGAACACAATTCTCCCCACTTTATCTGGTTTCGCTGGCCTCTTTTCAGCTCAGGTGTATACTTTCCTCAGAGAGGACCCTCTCTGGTGTCAGTGACAGCATAAAATGCCCTAATTACATGTTAACATACTGTTCATAATAACAAAGATGTTAGCAAAATATCTGTACATAATATTAACAGAAATGCTGAAATAGTTGGTAATGTGTCAAACTTGGATAAAAGTGTAAAACTAATAAAATGCAATTCTAATTAAAATCCCAGTAGGAATTTTTCTGGAGAAACTTGGTAAAATGGTTCTAAATTTGATCTGATAGAACGAGGATGTGCTAACTGTCCAGAGGGAACAATGCTAAAAAATGGCAGTACTTCAACCTCTGGGGGACCAATGAAAAATGCAGAGACTGAACAACTGGATAAAAAAGCATGTTTAGAAATAAACGCCCCTAGCCCCTGCAAAAAAAAAAAAAATGCACACAGATTATAGCACATTGGTAAATGTTGCACATAGGATTTTTTAAAAGATGGATTTCAGAATGCACATACAACAATGAAAGAAAACAGAATACGTCACCCTAAAAGATGCATCATTGACATAAAACTTATCTTGAGCTGAAGGCAATTAAAAGTAGCAAACTCGGGAACAGCTCCTTCTTTTCTTTCTAAAGGCAGGATACACAATCTATTATTGGAGACAGACTCAGCAGGAAACTGCAAACCTTATTCATTTCCTCCCTTACATTATACTCCCACAGCTTGCCACTCACAGAAGCATAAAACTGCTTCCCTTAGTCTTACTATTTTTCTACAAATGTATTTTTCTTCGCTGAAGTTGCTACATATGCCACAGTTATAAGCCAATGGCTTTGGGTTAACTTTTGCGTTGAGATTTCTCCTGTGTATGGTAAGCTACATGTATTAATAAATTGTTTTTCTTTTATTAATACGTCTTTTTGTTGAAGCGCCCCAGCTGAAGACCTAACAGTGGTAAAGCATTGCCTTCTTTATAGAGACAAGAAAATTGCACCCTAGAGATAAAGAATACAGCTTTTCTTTGAACTCACAATCTTTAGCCCAGGTGACTCCAAAAACTTAAATAAAAGAAATCAATACATTTCTAAAATGAAGCTTTTATGTAATGCTTGAAGCCCTTTAACAAAGAAACCTTGTTTTGGAATCAGAAAAAAAATATGTTTAAAGAATGACAGTAACATTTTAGGGTTTTCTACATGAAGAAGTGGACTCGTGCAGTCCCACGCACTGCTAGTGTGACTATAAATTACAACAAAATTTCTGGAAGTATCTGGCAATATGTATCAATTTTTAAAAGATCTACACTCTAATGTTATGAATTTATACTAGGGAAATATATAGTACGAAGATGTGATTATATGCAAATGCATTAATCATCATTTTGATTGTGAAAATAAACTGAAAACAGTGTAAGTGATCAACATTACCAGACTGATGAAATTAAACATTATACTCCTTACCTTGGACCCTTTGATACTAATAATGTAGATTAGTTTTCCTGTCATGTAAATATGTGCATAATATATTTTTGAGTAAAAAACACATTAATATTCTTTTACAGAAATATGTATGCCTAGAAAAACTTTCATCGCCCATAGTTGGTTTAGTGTGTTTTGCACTCAGATAGGGAAGAATGAAACTGAGGGCAGAAATCAGGCTTAAGGAAGAAGAAAAACCCACAGGAGGTGCTAAATTGAATGGAGATTGAAGAATCAGGAAGACATTTTACCAGAACATCTTACAGTCTGGTTTATTTTACTTACAGTGTACTATGCACTTTGTATGTCATGCTTTTCCAAATCAGATAGACTCTGATGATCAGAGTTCCATAACACTTTCAGTCTCTTTGTGATGCTCTTAAATGTCTGATAGGAAGAACACTGCTCCCCATTTGCGCCCATGACATGTCTTCAACTTGTTTCCACAGCTCACGGCTTTCTGCCCAATGTTTTCGTTTGTTGTGTATTTCTCGCGTTCCAACTACAGTGTGAGATTTTTGACAGTCGACTCATCTTCCAAATGGTTTTTATAGTCATGGCCATTAGCGCAGTCTTGCACTTACTAGGTGGTCTGTATATCAACAGATTACTCCAAAAACGTAATGATTCCTATGGCTAATATTTTCCCGTTTCAAGCTTGTACGTGAGGGGACAAAGGATGTGACTGTTTGCTTTTATAGCCTCTATGATATCACATGGTACTGAAGATCTAAATTCAAAGACCTCTTAAGTCAGAACAAAGCTGGTCTGTGGAAAGGAAAGACAGCTTTGACACCAAGCAGAAAGGTGATGGTGTTGGCCAGGTGTTTCTGTCTAACATCAAAAGTTGTGTTAAGCCTGCGCTTTCAACACAGCTTGACTAACAAGATCTGACCGACCGACAGCCACAACCATCTGGGAAGAGGACTCCCATCTTCTGGGTGCTGCTGCCTGCTGTGCCCAGAACGGTCCACAAAATGCAATAAACATAACCAGATCATGAAATAGTGAGTGGCTCCACAGCAAAGCTAGCAGTGTTAATTACCATTTGATTATTTTTTGTGTCAAACAGTGATGCTGGTTTCACACAAGTGAGTGGCTATTTTGTAATTGAAGCAACAGAAAACTTGAAGTCTAATCCAAGTCTTTCTATGATTATTTCTGCCCAACTGCTGACCCCACCCCATTTAACTGTAAATATTTCTTTATTACCTGAAAAATAAATATTTAAGAGTGCTAAATGAATACTTTGTGAGTACGCAGAAATAGCTAAAATAGTAGTCTATGTTTTTTAGGTTTGACAGCTAGGTTTTTGTCCACAGTTTTGGCTTTATTCAATTCAGTCAAAATTATGTGCCTCTACTTTCCTGGATTCTATTTTATCCATTTCCAACCCAGTCTTCTAAAGGTAAAGCATCCTGTCTTCCTTATACTTCCACCAAAATTTCTAATTTCCAATTCTATTCTATTTAATTACGTTTTCATCACCAAAGTCTTTGTGCTCCAAGCTTATGTAACAGCAAGTTTGAATATGCACAAAAATGAATATGCAAAAGATATGCAAATTGTCACAAGCCAGTACATTTATTATGAATTCTTCCTGGCCCCCATATGTATTATCCATGAGAGCCAAGAGGCTTTCTTACCCTGAGGATGGAGGTAAAAGCTGATGGCAATGTATCACTTGCAGGTATAATATATTTAGAGAGAGGAATGTTAGTTAAAAGCAAGATTAGTTACAGACAACTTCACAAAAGATAAGACCTTAGAAACTGAAAGATAAAATGGAACCTCTTTGGTTTTCCTGTTTTCTGTCTCCACATTGGCTTCTTGCTGTCATTGAAAAGACGACAGGAGATCCAGGTTGAAAGACCCAGAGAATCAAAACAGAGATTGTTAGTTAGAAGTATTTAAAGATGACCAAGTTAGAAGTATTTAAAGATGATCAATATAACTGAAGCCATGTATTTCATACTTCAGTGCCACAGACAATTTGGGGCACACAGCAGCAGGGAACTAAAGCAGGAAGAGTTTAAATAACCTTTAGAATGATACCATGACCATCCTGAGAGCTCTCATGGCGAGGTCTCCTTCTAAGAATCCAGAGGGGATATTAATTAAACTGATTCTGGTTGATCCTGAGAAATTTAACCCAAAAGTCTAAATGGCAAGCAAAGAAAGTGCTCTAAAGCTGAAAGGATTAGTCTGACTTCTCTCCAGTTTTTTTTTTTAATCAGCTTGAGAACAGCTGTTTTCTGAATGTTTCATCACATCACATTATGTATTTTATTGCCCTGGAGAGCAAATTAGTAATAGTGGGAAAACCAGCAAAGTAAGGAGAAAAGTTGGTCATTTTTTTTTCCTCACTTCCGTAACAATCATGAACTCTAATTCTTACAATTTTTTTTTCTTTTGTGAAGCAACTTTCTGATATGGATCATTCGTTGACTAAATGATAGCAAAACAACTCGTGTAATCGCCAGTAACATCACTTGCCAAATTTGTAAGAAAATCTATGGGGAAAGTTTTTGCCTATAAGAATCCAATTTACAGAAATGATTGTCATCAAACCCTCTTGAATGCCTGGTCAAACATCAAGTTGATGAACATTGCTTTATCCTAGATTAGAAGTCAGAGTGAAACTTTTGTTTAAAAAAAATAAGCCTTTGCTTTATTTTTTAAAGCAAAAATTATGTGAAAATTTTGAAAAAAAATGGACAATACTTCATTACTTTAATACATAAAACAAAGTGTGCCAGTCAACTGGAAAGTTTAGACATGCTCATTCTTTTTTTTTCTGACAACATCACACTCAGGTCTGGGATGAATACTTCCTGTGACCACCTGAAATGGGAAATGTAATAATCAGGGACAGTAAATAAAACAATATTAATATCACCTGTCATTCCACCAAAGAACCAGTGTTATATTTTGTTGTATATGCTTAGGAATGGATGGAACTTAGCTAGGTTATATTATTCAGTGTATATTTACTTTCTCTTTACTGTGTATCGTAACTAGTGTTGCCACCTGCAATCTGACGTTAATGGTTTCATGGTAAAGAGAAACGATTGTAACTAGTGTCCCAGGCTGATTCATATTTTGGCCATTGTGCATAGCAGGGCATTGGATAACTGTACAGAAATAGTTGTGTTCAAATCTACTTCTTTAGAAGAGTTTTCAAGAAGTGGAGTTGCTAATACACCAATATATATATATATTTTTTTAATACACCACTGTTTTTTCTAATACACCACTACTAATTCATGAGTCAAGGGATAGAAATCTATATTGCTAAATAAACCCCAAGATGAATTTTATAACACTTAGTAGAAATACATGACAAGAGTGTCTATTTCACCATCCTTGCATGGGGTTTTCTCTGCTGATTCCGGTCTATATGCATGTATATGTGCATGTATGTGCATTTGTAGACCAGAATTTCTGTAAAACAACTAAAACAGATGTAGCAACACCACCGCCATCATCACTTTCATCATTACAATGTAAGCCTTGGGTATAAAGTATTCCATTCCGTATTTTAAACTAATCAATTGTCATCCCTTGATATGGTCAGTTTCTCTCTGGGGACATCAGCCTATGAGTTACGGGGTGGATTCTTGCTGTGACCATGGGAAGAAAGTAAGGAAATGTCAATGGCGTATTATATATCATTATTTTATATGAAGAAATTGAGATTACTGATCTGAACAGACAGATCAACCAAAAAACCAAATTTAAAGTGCATACTATGTGCCAGGCATTATATTAGGAATCACTGAGATACTAGTAATCAAAATATAAACAGTCAGTGGCTAATTGGAGCTAAGAGGCGTGGGATGAGGATCACATTAGTAAATGCATTCAAAGTGACTGGTTGTTACTATCATTAATTTATGTTATTACCAAAATGATGACTGTTTTATGCTAAGGAAATATGTGCCTTTCAGTTTTTACTACCCGGAAATAAATCTTGAAACTCCAGGTCATTATATCAATTGAAGTTGGTCAGGGGAGAGACCCTGAATTATAAAGAAAAACTTATTTTTCCTAATTTATTTTTAAAAATATTTTTTCTTGATCTTGTGATACATTTGTGAATCAGGTACAGTGCAAACATACAAAAGAAACTGCTAGAATGATAAGGAAATAATGTGGCACTGATACAATTAAGTTAAAATTTTTTTGAAATGAACTCAATGCACAATGTATTCACACTGACAAACAACAAAAAAAACTAAGGAATAATGATATTTGATTTTAAAAGAATGATAAATCCTTATTAGAAGTACTGAAAATAAAGTAGAACATTAAGTAAAAAGACTACATATGTTATTGAAATTCTCAAATATATGCAAACAAAAAAGTACCTAATATGATAGAACATCAATGGAAAAAAAGCCAAACATCTAGCAAATATAAATGTTGTAATTGTCTTCTAAATGTGATTTAAGTTTATTTGCTGTTAAGTTATTTGCTGTTAAGTAAGTTGCCACTGCGTTCAGTTAATTTTCAAAGGCTTGGATCGGATCCTTCAAATCCTACATTTTCTGAAATGGGTCATGAATGTGAGTGAACTAATGCAAAAATGGTAACAGGGACCAAAATATTTGAATCTCATAGACACTTTTTATGCTGAAGAAAACAAAGGTTCTATGTCATTTTGGAGATGAGGGAATACACAAGAGAAATCACATCAAGTTTTCACCCATATTTGCCAAGCTTGGGCAGAGAATGTAGATCTCTTTGATTTAATTTGTGATCCATCTATGCCGTGCAGTTTTTTTTCCCCCCAGTAATTAAAATAAGCCAAAAATATTGAAGGAGAATGAGAATCAGATATGCTCTTTTTCCCTAAACCTAGTGCTGAATTAAAAGCAACTGTAGTGAGAAATACTGAACACGCTGGGAATTTCTGTAAGATTTATGGGAGGAAGGGTTCACAGATGTTGTCACTGACTTGAACAGAATTTCAACTTTTCTGGCTTATCTTTCCCTTCCCCATCACGCTGAGTCATTGATTTGATGGAGGGTGTTGAGGAGGGATGGAGGAGGTGCAGGGGATGGAGGATAAGGACGTGATGCAAACCCACAGTGCTGGTGGTCCCTGTGCAGACAGCAAGGCAAACTCCCGCTGCCCAACGGCCGCTCTGGTTCTGGGCCTTTCTGAGCACAGGCTGAGAAGGTGGCCTTGGGCAAGTAACTTCAATTTTCTGAGTCTTAGCTTTGTCTCCTTTGAGGAGGAAGGAGGGAATAATGATGATAACGATGATGATGATGATAACCTCCCGGTGTTCTTATAAAGTTAGGCGGGTTCCCGTACCCACACGTCGTAAGAGAGTCCAGGACAGACGCTGAAAGCATTTTTTTGTTGGGTGGTCACTGATTCTGCTTGTGTAGTTTTTAAAAGATGCCCATTTTTTAATGTGTATTATCAGATTAAGTTCCTACAAAAAACTTCTATATGAAATACATGTCCTCGTTTTTTAGAAAACTAAGGCTCAGAGAAGATATTTTTCATCCAATATTTCAGACTGAGAGGTCAATGACTTGCTAAGATTGCCCTGCGAATACACAGTAAAAGCAGCTTAAGGATATTGTTGGTTTATTCATGAATAAAGGGAAAAGACTTCCTTGAGAAAACTGGAAAGTTGAAAATCAGAACTAAAAAAAATGCACTAAACCCTGCACGAAGCATTTTCTGCAGGAGAGCCCTCCTGCATCCTGAGACATTCCAGGTTTTGCCTAGGAGCAGCAGCAGCAGCAGTCACCTCCCCAGCCACTAGGTGACAGCACTGCCAAGTCCTCACTGGTCCCCTCAGGGGCAGAGGTGACTCCTCTTCCAGCCCAGGTAAGTCTGGGTCCTGTTCTCACTCTGCTCTGCAGGAGGGATGCTGGGAGACCAGGACAAACACCTCTGAGATAGAGGGCAGTTGCCCTGTGGATGGTAAGGATGCTCAGATGCCTGCATTGATTGCAGAGCTCAGAATTCTTTCCCGGATGGGTGACCCCTGCAGAGCTCAGGAAGCAGGCATCCTGGAGGGGATTTTTCCATAAGGTCTTCAAGGGCTGGGGAAGGGAAGGGGCCTGAAGAGAAAGAATATCTTCACTGGGCTGCCTAACTGAGAAATCACTGTCCAGGTGGAGGCATCATTGAAAGTCAACAGTGGACTTGGCTAATGGGGACAAGGACAGGCTGGACAGAGACACCAATAAGGCCAGGGTGTTTCTACAGTGTGAGGTCACCAATCACTCTGGGGATAGACCCAGAGGCAGCAGACGCTTCCTGTCCCAGTTCAGCCGGTTGCTACACAGCTGGGGACATATGGCTTTAATGTCTCATCTGCAACAAGAGGGCAATAAGGATCTATTTGAGATGCCCCATCTTTGTGCCTACCTTGCTCTTAGAGTAGCAAGATTGATGTGGACTTAACATAACAGCAACTCCATAGCAGTGAGGAGGTATCTTTTAAGAGAATCAGTTTGTTCTAGAGAGAGCAGTTCCTTCGTTCATCCAATAAACATTGAAGTTGAGAAGTAGGCAAAGGGATGAGATCAAAGTACAAAAAAAAAAAAAAAAGACCCACATGATCTTTGCTGTCTGGAGCCTTCCTGATGGATGAAAAGATGAACAAAATGTTTGTCAGGCAGCCTTGAAGGGGAGTCTTTAGATGAGGGTTCTGGCCAGAGGTCACTCGGGATGGGAGAGCTCTCTAGGGAGGGGATTTGAAGCTGACACTGAGGGACACGTTGCATCTGTGAAGAGTACAAGTGTAAAAGGGACAACAGGCAGGGTGGGCACCCCAAGTGCAGAGAGCATGCAAGGGGTCCAGAGGGACAGATGTGGGTGTCTTCCAGAAGTTTGGGGAAGACAATGAGGTTGGTCTTGGATAGATGGTGCTGGGGAAAGGACAAAGTGACCTTGAGAAGAGTAGGAAGAACACTCCAGGAGAAGGAAATCTAGTCACTGGATTCAGGGTTCTATTTGTACAATACTTGAACTTTTTCCTTGAATAAAACTCCCCACAGGCCTTGAGAAAACCTGTAAAAACAGCCACCACTTGGCAAATTCTACATGGGGATTCTATCTTGCCTGTGATACATCTTTGATTCCAATAACCCTTTGAATGGGGCCATTTCCTCTTTTATTCCTCACCTCCCATTTTCTCTTGATTCATTTCAATTAGACTGTTGTCCCCATCCCTCCTCTGAGGCCACTCCCCAAAATCCACAATGACAACATCATTTCCCAATACAATGCTAAATTCTCAGTGTTCATCCTTCTTAATCGATGAGCAGAACTGGGTCTCTTGGATCTGCCCACACCGCTTAGAATACTAACTTCACCTGATTTCTGCGATAGATCACTCTCTTTCTTCTCCTTCTTCATCAGCATCTCTTCTTTTGGTTACTTTTGCTGGAAAAGCAGGGTTGGTCGGCACTACTTCTGACTGGGTACCTGCTGAGAGGGAACAGTTGCTGTCTGCAATCTGGGGATACCATGTTGGCATTAACATGGTCTTCCCAATGTACCATTGTCTGTGAAGTCCCCTACAAGGGGGTTCAGTAAATTCCAGGTCCCTTACATGCCACAGAATTTTGTGGAGATACCTGAATATGTGTGTGTGTGTTTGTGCACGCGCGTGCACACGCGTGGAGGGTGTGTGTGTGAGTGTGTGTGTATATTAGTGGAACTGCGTAGTTCTTATAAATTCTTCAATAGAGGTATGGAACATTCTATTCTGAACACATCTATAACTTATGGCTCTAAAAACATGTTTAAATAAATTATTTCTGTTTGATAGAGTAATTAAAAGAAACCTTTGGAGGAACATGGTTCCATACCACTTTTTGTTTTATTTTGTTCCGTTTTGTTCCCTATGTCTCTAGGGTGTTGTAAATGGAACCATCAAACGTGCATCATTTTGGTTTAGCAAATTGAGGGATGATGCTAGTTTTTAATTAATTTAAATTTATAATGAATATTTATTGATTCAGTTTTACTGCATCAAACTTATAGGGAATTGATTTTCTAAAATTGTTTCCCAAAACACTGCAAGATGTTTATTTTATGGTCATGAACTAATCTACTGTGTCAAGAAGTACTGGGAATATGTACTTTTGAAACAGTAAGTTGGACACAGCCAACTGGAGAACGGAAGGCACAAAACCACGTCTGTGGTCTTTATGCAACAGTTTCACCAAGGCCTCTCTTACTCCAAATATTCTTCCCTCCAGTTCCTTTGTTGTTGAAGCGGGATCCATGCCACTTAGATCAACACCACTCAGCTCCCATCCTCACTCGCCTCACCTCCCTGTCTCCAGTGTCAGAGCTCCCCTGTTGATTACCACAATTTAGCATTTCAAAAATACAAACCTGACCATGTCACTGCTGTTTGTACAACTCTGGGTCACAGAAGGTCAAGAAATGCATCTTTATGAGCTGTAACTTTTCTGCATTAATATCAAGTCATACCATGTATTTAATTGAACCTATTTGCATATAAAACTGTAGGTTCAAATTCCTTGGGAACAGCAACCATATAGCATTCAGATTTTAATCTCATTTAGCTATTATTTTGGGTTATAACATAGCATAGGGGATACTCATTAAATATTTGAATAAATGAGTTTGGATATTTGATATCCTGTCTCTCTTTCTTTGTGCGGTAAATTACATACTTCAAAACTCAGCTCAGATAGCACCTCATGGAAGGAAACTCCCCTAAGCTTTTCTGCCATTCAGAGTTTATAGTTTTCCCTCTGTCTCTTATGAAATTCTGCATTCTAAACCTACCACCTGGTAAGGACAATTAACCTCTCCGATAGATGCCTCCAGGGTTGGACCACGTGAAACAAGCTAGCCCGAACAAAGGTGGGCAGAGAGAGGATGGTCTCAGTAATAATTAGCCACGTTGAAATGAGCACGTTTTCTAGACATTATGTCATTTACATTGTCACCAAACAGAAGACAAACTCAAAAGGGGGGTGACTGATATTTTAACTGTTTATGTGGAATAATTACATATTTACATATGAATAGCATGACCAAGAATGGTAAAAGCAACAGCCACATACTCTTTACCCAGACTCACCACTTACTGACTTTGTACCATTTTGCTTCACCATTCCTCCCCATTAAATCAATTACATAGCATCTCATGACCTTTTTCCTTTAAATATTTTTATTATGTGTTTCCTAAGAATATAGATATTCATCTATAAAGTCATAGTGTAGTCATCAACTTTAGTACATGTAACAGCAATACAGTATGATTATATAATACATTTTGAACGAAGAAGGATTCAAAAATTGAAGAGTTTTCTTGTACAGGAAAGGAATTCTTTTTTTTAACATTTTTTATTGCTTTATAATCATTTTACAATGTTGTGTCAAATTCCAATGTAGAGCACAATTTTTCAGTTATACATGAACATATATATATTCATTGTCACATTTTTTTCTCTGTGAGCTACCATTAGATCTTGTGTATATTTCCCTGTGCTATACAGTATAATCTTGTTTATCTATTCTACATTTTGAAATCCCAGTCTGTCCCTTCCCACCCCCCACCCCCTTGGCAACCACAAGTTTGTAGTCTATGTCTATGAGTCGGTTTCTGTTTTGTATCTATGCTTTGTTTGTTAGTTAGTTAGTTTGTTTTTTAAAAGAGGGGTGAAAATGAGATGAGACACCATGGTATGAAAGTCTGAGGATTAATGTTGGCATAGGATTCTAAACTTTTGATGTGTAGGGAGAAGGAAAAATACATTAATATCAAAGTTTCTTACTTTACAGTTTCTTGAAAGCTCCCATTCAACATTTTCTTCAGAGCTCCCATAACATCCTTATTCCTCAGACTGTAGATTAAAGGGTTTAGCACAGGAGTGAGTATGGTGTAAAAGACAGATACCATCATGTCCTTCTCAGGGCTGTGGTAGGAGCTGGGGAGCATGTAGGTATAAACGGCAGCCCCGTAGAAGAGGATGACCACAGTCATGTGGGAAGAGCATGTCACAAAGGCCTTCTTCCGGGCCTCTGCTGAGTTCATCCTGTGGATGGTGAGGAGGATAAAATAGTAGGAGCCTGAAATGACTGTCACAGGGATGAGGAGCATGAGGACACAGCACAAGTACATGAAAATCTCATAGAGGGAGGGGTCTGAGCAGGAGAGCTTTAATACAGCAGGGACCTCACAGAAGAAATGATGGATCGCCCGGGATCTGCAGAAGGGGAACATCATGGTGATGGGAGTAAACAAGAAGCCATCCACCGAGCCCAGAAACCAGCAGCCAGATGCCAGAGAGAGACACACCCTATGGTTCATGAGGACAGGGTAATGGAGAGGATGGCAGATGGCCACGTAGCGATCATAGGCCATGGAGGCTAGAAGGAAAAACTCTGAACCTGCTAGGGTCACATAGAGGAACATCTGCATCCCGCATTCAGGGGCTGAGATCTTATTCACACCCGAGACTTGGTCCATGAGTATCTTGGGCACGGTGACGGAAATGTACATCACATCCATGAGAGACAACTGGCTGATGAAAAAGTACATGGGGGTGTGGAGGTGGGTGCTGGAGTATATCAGAAAGATCAGGATGCTGTTTCCAGACAAGGCCATCAGGAAAATCACAAAAATGACTGCACAAAGGAGAGCTGGGTGCTCTGTCTGGCTGAAGAGTCCCACCAGGATGAAACCTGACATGTCAGTGTGGTTGGTCATCCAGGTGCTGTTCTCCATGAGGTTCCCCCTGGACCACCAAAGAGAGCTTTGAAGTTAATGGACCCTCAAAGGAAGCTACCCATTGAAATGAATAGTTACTGACTGTGTGTGTATGTGTGTGTGTGTGTGTGTGTGTACCAACCCAGTTATGCTAACAGGAGGAAATCCCTTTGTTCTGTATACATGGAGATTTAAAATTACCTGTAAGTCTATGAATATCAGAAAACTAGGGGCAGAAGAATTGAGATTATCTGATGGTGAAATGCTTTTCATGGAGAAAAATGGACAGTTGCATAGTCACTGGCCTATGAAAACACACCAAAAAAGTGAATTATTTTAAGAGAAATATTACACTTCCATAGAATTTCTGTTATAGAACTTGGAATTTCATTCTCTCTCTGGTTTAAGAATCCACCTTGGTTCTTAAAAACTCTTGGAGGCATATTCCATATGAGAAAGATTTAAAAATGAACTGAA
The DNA here is from genome assembly GCF_048564905.1 of Vicugna pacos. Lineage (NCBI taxonomy): Eukaryota > Metazoa > Chordata > Mammalia > Artiodactyla > Camelidae > Vicugna > Vicugna pacos. The sequence goes on from NC_133011.1 coordinate 892,833, forward strand.
ACACAATTTAAAGAAAATCTATACAAAACATTTGAACACCTTGTCCTACAGGATTAGATGATACTGTGAGGCGTTGTGGTTGTACGGAGTGAGCTTCGGGTCTCCAGGAACAGATTGTGGTCCTCATCAATAGTCAGTCTCTCAGATATCCTGGGAGCACCGTGAGAGAATCCTGGAATCTGAGGCTGGGCTGCTGTGGGCCTGGATTATCCTCCACCCACTGTTTCTCTGTTCACGCTATATGAAAAGAGGCTAAAAAATAGTGTCGGGTCTCAGGTATGATTAGGATTAGATGAGGAAAAATAATAAAAGTCTTAGAACACTACCAGTTACAGATGAATAAACCTGTAACACATCCTGTTTGTTTAGAGTGTTAATATCTACCATAGTAACTGTGCAGAATCTGTGTAAGAGATGGCTGTTATTATGAGTCTCCGATGATATAAGACGCATTACATCAGTTCACCAGTTTTAGTATCTTTATGCATTTTAGAATTTGGATTTAGTAATTTGTGTACAAATTATGTGTGAATATGTTTTACATATATATACATACATATATTATACATTTATTAATATATATATGCACATATACATCCAATCATTTTAAAGAATACATAATTTTAAGTAAATATATGTATATATGTATGTAAATATATACATATATGTATGTAAATAAATGTATATAAATATATATGTATATAAATATATACATATAAATAAATATATGTATATAAATATACACATATAAATAAATATGGATAAATATGTAATATATATTTCTTATTTTAAACCTGTTTAAGCAGAGACTTATATAGGAACCCATCTTATTTCTGTCTATTACATGTTTTTCCGTGTTGAAATTCACCTTCTGAAAGCATCTACCATTTGCGGTAAATCTCAGGGGACAAGAAATGGGATTTTGAGGGTCACTGCCATTTGTCAGACAAGGCTTTAGTTATTTTCCCAAATGTTTTCTGCTTAAAACATATATCAATGAATTATTCATGGAAGCTGTGATGAAGAGAGGAAAGCTGTGCACTGAGACATTTCTGACTCTAATTTACTGTTTCCTCCTCTATCTTGCTGATTGTAGCCAGCCTCTGTATTAGACGCTGAAGCTGAATTAAAGACAAATTAAACTTGGTTAGCTTGAAGGAGATCACGGTCAGTCTATTCAGGGAGAAATATTATGTAAATGTGATGTAAAGTATGATTTAAAACTAACTGCAAATTTAAAAAAAAAGAAATACAGACAAAGAATGTCTGACTCAGTAATAGTTCCTCCTACACTTCCTCTTACAAAGATTAAACTTTTGCAGCTTCTCAATTTCTGACAAAAGCCATTACCAGCAAGAAGAAAACACTGGCTCCTCTTTCTGGGAAGAGTTTAGAGTTGGTTATGATGCAGGAATATTTCAGAAAGAATGTCCAAGTTTCAAATACATTTTATGATAATTCCAAAGGCTAATTATGATATTCAACTTATGAACCGTTCTAGGTTCTAGAGGGCTAAAGCAATAGATAACACTGCAGAAATTCTTTGATTTCTTAATATAAACGTCCAACAAATCCAGGACACATTGCAATAAAAATTTATACATTTTAAAGATAACCTTTCTATCAAATTCTACCCTCAGTGGCAGATGGAATTTGGATCTGTGCAAAACGTAAAAACAGGTCAATAAATTTCAAAACACACCTCTTGACTAAGTCTATATTGTGGTTAAATAGAAGCAAAGACTGTTGAAGTGACCAATAGATATGAAGGCTTTGAAGTTGTTTACTGAGTGAAAAGAGGGGGATCAGGAAGGCGCTTGGTGGGCACTGAACGAAGCTCTGCTGCACTTTGGTAAGTGGGGTTCACTGTCATTAAGCCACAATGAACAGCCCACCCAAGACACCAGACAGAGAAGGGGACACACTGTACAGCAGCTGTCCCCCACTCCCCATTCACTCCTACTCTCCTCTAATCTAATTCCTTGAACTTCATGTGAAGAGTGTAGTGTATATTTAAATTGGGAAATTGTTGGCAGTGATGGTGGAATCATATCCAACCTTACTTGCAGCTCACAGCATTCCAGGAATTTTTCCATTGCTTCACTGAATTTGATCTTGCCCAAGAGCCTGTGAGCCTACCTCCTCACCTCATTTTCTCCTTTAAAATGTCAAAAAAGTCAGGTTGTCAGGGTGTCTGCTTAGTACCACACAACTGAGCTTAAGTGAGAACCTTTGTCTTAGCCCAAGAGTTGAAGGCATGGACTGTAACTCTGCCTTAGATATCTTGGGGAGTCTCCTTCCGTAGTAAACAATTTGGGAGAGGTCACCATTGTTAGTTTCACTGAAAACATAAATATGATTAAGACATTTATTTTTGATGTTTTCTAACCCTCAGAAATCACCCATATTCCAAGTAAAATCAGTAACCCTTCCTCTGTAAAGTTTCAGGATCAGAAAAACAAATACGCCATGTAATAAAACAGAAAGAATATATATATTATTTTGTCTACAAATTGTTGAAAACCAAAAACTGACTTCCTAATATATTGCAGTAAATACATCTTATATAAAGAGCTTCAAAAGAAAAAGCACATTTGCTTTTCTCCTTACAATAGTTTTAAAAAAGGAAAAATGTTTTTAACAATTAATAGAATGTGCGAGAAGCAGAAAAGTCAAGAACAATCATTACCCTTTTGGAAGTTCTGTCTCCTTGTCTGGCTTAACCCAGCATCAGATGACGTCGCTGGGCTCATCCAGATGGGCTGATAAAGTGTGTCCAGGTTAAGTGCGCAAAGTGGACCAGGAGAGTGACATCACCCCTGGTTCTGCTATGCCCATTGAGTGAGTGCATCAAGGTTTTTCTGTTGATAAATCCCTTTGAGACTATAAAAAGGAATGCATTTAAGAGAGCTAATAAAGCTAACAGATCGTCCTGTTGTACTTTTCTGGATTTTTGCCTCATGTCTTTCTATAAACCTGCTTTTATTTTTAATCTCAGTGTGTATCACGATGTTAACCAATATGAACAGTAATTGCAAATTTCAACATCACTAATAAATTATTAGGTATGAAAGTATTTTAGTTTCTAAGTAGCCTTTTCATTCAGCAAAATATATTTTCTTCTATGTGTGAGATACATTTTTTTCTCATTTGAAGTTCTGAAAAATTTGTGAAGTAATATTTTTTTTATCTTTCACTGACACAGACTTTGAAACTCATAGTTCAACTGATTTGTCATAGAAAATAGAATTACTCAGTAATTACTCAGTACCATGGTCAAAGCTGAAATTGTCTTGATCACTCTTAATTAGATTACTCATTGTACAATTTCTTTTGCTATTCACGTGAAATCTGTATTAGTTTAATATTACATTTATTTTTTATCATTTTTCCAATTCATTTAATTTTAGAACATTTGTTTCCCAGTGTCATTGAGATATAATTGACATGTAACATTGTGTAAGTTTAAGATTTATGATGTGATGATATATATTGCAAACTGTTTCCCACGATAAGGTTTGTTGTTAACATACCCTTCAATTTCACATAATTACCATTTTGTTATGGTGAGAACATTAAAGCTGTACCTCATAGCAGCTTTCAAGTATACAATACAATATTGTAAACTGTAGCCAACATGCTGTAGCATGCATACGTTTAAAGTGTACAACACTTTGAAGATGTTGATTTGATAACATCTAAATTGCAAAATGATTAACAATGTAGCTTTAGTTAACACTTCCATCATATCCTATAATTACGATTCTGTGATCATTTCTTTTTTGTGATGAGTACAATGAAGTTTTACTCTCCTAACAAATTTCACATATATAATCCATAACTGTTGACTATAATCATAAGGCTATGCATTAGATCCTCAGAATTTCTTTATTCTCTAACTGTAAGCTTGTTTTCTTTGGCCAACAGCTCCCCATAACTCCCACCCCCAGCCCCTGGTAACTGCCATTCTACTCTTGGTTCCATGATTTTGGCTTTTTTAGATCTCACATATAAGTGATATCACACAGTATTTTGTCTTTCTCTCTCTGACATTACATCTAGCATAATGCCCTCAAGTTTTATCCAATTGCTGCAAATGGCAGGACTTGATCCCTTTTTGTGGCTGCATAATATTCTCCTACCTATTTCTATATCACATTTTCTCTATCCATTCGTCTCTTGATGGACACCACTTCTTTCGTATTTTGGCTATTGTGAATAATGCTGCAATAAACATGAAGTGTAGCAATTTCTTTGACACCTTGTTTTTATTTACTTGGATACATACTGAGACGTGGGATTTCTGGATCACACAGTAGTTCTATTTTTAAAATTCTGAGGAACCTCTGTACTCTTTTTCACTGTACTAAGTCCTATTCCCAACAACAGTTCCTTTTCTTCACATCTAACATATGTGAGGTGAACTGATTGTACTTTTGATTTGCACTTAGTGATAATTAGTGATGTTAAACACCTCTTCATGTAACTGAGGGTTATTTCTATGTCTTTGGAAAATGTCTATTCAGCTTCTCTGTTCATTTTTACATTTATGAACTCCATTAATTTACAGCATATTTACCTTTTATCAGATATAAAGTTTACAAACACTTTTCTCATTCCATAAATTCCTTTTTAATTTTGTTGATTGTTTCACTTGCTATGCGATACTTTGTTAGATTTGCACAGTCACAATTACTAATTTTGAATTGCCTTGCCTGTGCTTTTTAATGCCAAATCCAAAAAAAAAAAAAAAAGTTGTCAAGGCCAATGTCAAGAAGTTTTCCTCTGTTCAAATCTAGGAGTCTTATGCTTGAAGGTTATTTGTTTGTTTGTTTTGTTTATGTACTTTAATTTTATTTAATTAATTAATTTTATTTTATTTTATTATTTTATTCTTGTGGTTTCCGGTGTCCTTTTTCCAATATCATTAAATGAAAAAGAAATATCCTTTCCTCCCAGTTTATTATTGGCATTTTTGTCAAAAACTACTTTCGGTGAAAGTTTACTTGCTGGTTCTCTAGTCTGTTCCCTTGATCTATGCATCTGTCTTGATTTTATTACTTTGTAATATAATATGAAATTAGGAAGTATATTGCCTCGAACTTTGTTCTTCTTGCTCAATTTTTTTTAGCTATTTGGAGTCTCTTAAGGTTACACATTTTAGATTTTAAAAAACTTCTTTGAAAATGCCATTGGACTTTTGATAAGAATTGCTTTAAATTCGCAAATCACTTTTGGTGCCATCAATATCCAAATAATATTAATCCTTTCCATTTATGAGTGTGGGATATTTTTCTACTTGGGGTCTTCTTCCATATGTTTCATCAATATTTTATGGTTTTTAGTATACTTTTCACCTCTTCAGTTAAATTCATTCCTAAGTATTTTATTCTTTTTTATAGCTATTGTAAATAAAATGGTTTACTTAACTTTTTACTTTGTTAGTGATTTCTGTATGTTGATTTTGTATCCTGCAACTTTATTTAGCATGTGTATTATTTTAAACCATTTTTTTTAGAGGAGTATGTAGGATTTTATACATATAATCTGCAAACTGAGACAATTATACTTCTTCCTTCCCAATATGGGTATGTTTTATTTTTTTCTCTTGCCTAATTACTCTGGTTCGGACCGCAATACTGGGCTAGAGTGAGAAAGCTTGTGTTTTGCATGATCTCAGAAGAAGATCTTTCAGCTTTACACCATTAAGCATGATGTCAGCTGTGGGTCTGCATAAATGGCCTTTATTATGTTGCAGTACATAACTTGTATATTGAATTTGTTGAGTATTTTTACCATGAAATGAAGATGAATTTTGTCACATGTGCTTTCTTTATGTGTTGAAGTGATCATAGACTTTATCCCTCATTTTGTAAATGCGGTGCATAGCATTTATTGATTTTCTTATGCTGAAGCATCCTTGCATCCCAGGGATAAATTACAACTGATCACAGAGCATGATCTTCCTAATGTGTTCTTGAATTTGGTTTGCTAACTTGCTGTTGAGATGACCCAGCATATTGGCCTATAATTTTGTATTATCCTTGTCTAGTTTTGTTATCAGAAAAAATAAAATAAAATAAAATAGAATAAAATAAAATAAAATAAAATAAAATAAAATAAAATAAAATAATTGAATAAAAGAATTTTGAAATGTTCTCACCACTTGAAAAATTTAGAATATTTTGAAAAATAGTACTATTGTATCTTCTTTTGTTTGTTAGATTTTACCAGCGAAGCCATATGATCTTTAATTTTTCTTTTTGGAGAGGATTGTTATCACAGAATCATTCCCCTCTCCTGTTCTGGACAGATTTTCCATTTTTTATGATTTTATTTTTGCACATTGTATGTTTCTAGGAATGTATCCATTTATTGTAGTTTGCCCAGTATTTAATCATATTAATATTCATAGTAGTTTTCTTATGACTCTTTGTATAATTCATTCTCTTTCATTTTAAAATTTTACTTATTTGAATCTTCTCAGTCTCTTTTTCTTAGGTAGTCTAGTTAAATCTTGTCCATTTTATTTATCTTTTCAAAAAAATCAAATCTTGGTTTCGCTGATCTTTTCTATTTTCCCTTCATGCCTATTTTACTTATTTCTGCTCTGATCTTTTTGGTTTGCTTCCTTTTGGAACTTTAAGCTTTTTTTTTTTTAATTCTCTTTCTAGTTTCGTGAGATACAAAGTTCGATTCTTATTTGAAATCTATCTTTTTTCTTATGTAGAAGTGTATTACTATAAACTTCCCTGTTAGAACAGGTTTTGATACATCCCATAATTTTGTTATCTTGTATTTTATTTTCTGTTTGTCTCAAGATATGTGTGTGTGTGTGTGTGTGTGTGTTTGTTTATTTATTTGTTTATTTAGTTAAATTTCCCTTCTGATCTATTCTCTGACCCATTGGCTGTTTAGGAGGGTGGTATTTTTAAGTATCTGTGAATTTTTCCAGTTTCCTTCTGTTGCTGATTTCTAGTTTTGTATTATTGTGTTCAGAATTGATGCTTGACAATATTGCAGTCTTCTTAAATTTGTTAATGCTTTTATCGTGGACTGTTATATGGTTTCTCCTGGATAATGTAATGTTCGTGCTTGAGAAGAATATGTACCCTGCTGTTCAGTAGAATGTTAATCTCTATGTCTTCTAGGTCCATTTGGTTTAAATGTTATTCAGATCTCCTATTTCCTTATTTTTTTTCTTTCTGGATCAATCACACACCCATTGTTAAAAGTGAAATACTGAAGTCCCATGCTATTATTCTATTGCTATCTATATTCCACTGTAGATCTGCTAAAATTCACCTTATATATTTTGGTGTTCCAATGTTGCATGCACACACATACGCAAGTATTGTAGCCTCCTTATAATTTTACACTTTTATTATTATACAGTGAAGTTATTTATCTTTTGTAATTGATTTTGTTATTTTTTTTAATTGAGCTAGAGCCAATTACACTATGTCAATTTCAGTGTTCAGTACAATGTCCCAGTCATGTATATACATACATATATTTATTTTCATATTTTTTTCATTGAAGGCTGTCACAAGATATTAAACATAGTTCCCTGTGCTATACAAAGGAAACTTTTAAAAATCTATTTATATATATAGTGGCTAACATTGGTAAATCTCAAACTCCCAAATTTATCCCTTCCCACCCCTTTTCCCCAGTAACCATAAGATTCTTCACTAAGTCTGCAAGTCTGTTTCTGTTTTGTAGATGAGTTCATACTGTCCTTTTTTTTTTTATATTCCACATATGTGTGATCTCATATGGTATTTTTCTTTCTCTTTCTGGCTTATTTCTCTCAGAGAGATGATCTGTCGGTCATTCATGTTGTTGCAAATGACATTATTTTATTCTTTTGTGTGAGTGAGTAGTATTCCATTGTATAAATACACCACAGCTTCTTTATCCAGTGAGTTGTTTATAAACATTTAGGTGGTTTACCTTGTTTAAATAGCAGGAAGCCTGTTACAATTAACTAGTTTGACTTCATGTTTGTCTGAATTAAATGAAGTATCTATGCCTTTGTTGTTGTTGCTATTTTTGTTGCCATCATTGTATTTAAATATGGTCTTTCTCAGCATTTTCCAGAAAGCAGCTTTTATATCCTGGTTCTTCAGGCTGTAAATGATGGGATTCAGAGTTGGTGGTACCATGGTGTAGAAGACAGACACCATCAGGTCTGAAACAGAAGGAGACTCTGACACTGGCTTTAGGTAGGCAATGGACCCTGTATTGAGGAAAACAGTAACAACCACAAGATGAGGAATGCATGTTGAGAAAGCTTTTGACCTGCCTTTCACGGATGGAATGCTCATAACTGTGGAGAAGATGTGGATATAAGAAACCAGGATTGAAATAAAACACACGATCCCCAAGGATGTTGTGACAATGATGGCTCCAATCTCAGCAACGAACTTCTCTGAGCAGGAAAGTTTGAGCAATGAAGGAATCTCACAGAAGAACTGATGGACAAAATTTGACCTACAGAATGGTAATGAGAAGGTCACAGATGTATTCAGGAGCCCAGAGGCAATCCCGCTGAGCCATGAAGCAGCCAACATCTGCTCACAGGCTGCTTTCTTCATGACAACCTGATAATGTAGGGGGCGGCAAATAGCCACATATCGGTCATAAGACATCACTGTGAGCAATGTCAACTCTGCACATGCAAACAAAACAACCAGAAAAACTTGTGCCACACACCCAAGGAAAGATATGGAACTATTTTGGGTCAAAGACTGAATGATGGCCTTGGGAACTGTGACAGAGATGAAACAGACATCTAACAGTGACAGTGTCTTCAGAAAAAAGTGCATAGGACTGTGGAGGTGCTGATCCAAAGTAGTAAGAAGAACAATGAGAAGATTGCCAACCAGAGCTGCCAGGTAGATGAATAAGAACAGAATGACATGGAGGACTTGCCCCTCCCGGCTATCTGAAAATCCCATGAGGACGAATTCAGTGATGGACATGCTGACTTTGGCCATGATAATCTTCTCTCTGGGACTAGGCAGAAGAAAAACACTGTGAGAATCTTTGTTTAGAGCTAAATATTGTGTAGCTTCATAGATTGAGTTTATATTTTATTTCTGTTCAGTTTATTAAAATGAAATTGTTGGATAGACACAAATTAACAAATATCTCTCTTAGTTTTCCAATTTTAGTTATGCATGGTCCCATATCATAAAATATGTGAGACAATATGGAGGCGTAATTTTTATTTGACAATGTATAATAAGATCTACAAAGTTTTGATGAGCCCATGAATTGGATTGTCTGAATGACAGACCAAGAAAATAATTTGAGTTACTATTTTCACAATTTTATTTAAGATTCTACATAATCATTTATAATTTTCTAGATATTATTTCAAGCACCTTGTGTGTATCAACTTGATTAATATTCAAAACTCTCCAAAGAAAACAATAATGAAGTCTTTTTTTAGAGGGAAAACATATTGGCAAAATGGCTTTTTAATTTGCCAAATGTCAGAAAGTAAGTGAACAGTGGAGCCAGGGTGTGAATCCTTCCAGATTTTCTAAAGCCTGGACATTCACACACTGCACTGTTCACTCTCTGAAGACTGTTGAATAAGACTAAAATTGATCTATGTATCTAAGAGCGTACTCACAAGAGAAGCACCAAAGACACGGGAGGTTTCCCGGCATTATTGGGTGATTAATAATAACAAAGGGTTCAAATTTAAGGGCTTTGAGAATCTTCACAACCATGCCAAGAACTAATCATTTCTACCCATCAAATGAACACAGTGGGCTGAACTTTCCAGTGTTCTAAATTGCCCCTTGTATCTTTCTGGTTCTTTCACTCTACCACGTTCGAGAGATTGACTGAATAAAGAGAATCAGAAAAGAATGCCAATAAACAGCAACACAATAACTAAACAGTCCCCTTAGCATCATGTTTAGCCAGAAGAAACAGAAATCCTCACACTGTCCAATCTCACAGTTACTTAACGTTTTGGTGGAATTAACTTCTTTATTCTCGTCAGTAGTCATGGGGTCTCAAACTAGAAAATAACGAAAATATTTGAGACACACAGTTGTTGATCTTGCGCTTAGCAATAGAAATGCTTAAGTATCCCCTTTAATCATTATGTTCAGTATCACTAAGGAATGTAAAAAGAGTAGTTTCTATTCTAGGCATCATCGTGAAAACCAAAGAATTGTTACCCAAAGCAACTTGAAACAGTGCCATACAAAAGTATCAAAGCAGGAAAAGAACTGAAAGATACTATGCACCTTAAGTTTTCCAACTCAGAAAAGTCCATGAGCAAAGAGCAGTTTTTTACCTCTTGGATATAATCTTAGTTGAGCTCAAATTTTTAACATTATAATTTTGACTTTTGAGTTTGAACTTATATTAACAGTCTTGTTGAAAATATTATGAAACAGCAAGTAAAGGAGAAGAGTTAAGGAGTATGCATACAGCGATGAGATTTATAAATAAAGAGTTTAAAGTTCTTCCCGAAAGAAGCCCCTGACTGGAAAAAGTCCCTGAGAACACAATCTTCAGAAAGTATATCCAGAAAGAATTTATAGCCTGAGAGTAAAGTGTGTAATATTTTGTTAAGGAGTAACATTTGAGATAATATTTTAAGAATCAAAAATATTCTTAAGAGACATGAAACACACTGGATTTTTTTAACCTAACCCAGGGGGCTCATTCCAAGTTTATACCCTACAGAATGGAATATGGGGAGTCAAAGCCAATTTTATCTTAATTGCATTAGTCGCTTGTAGAAAGAGAGCTCCGTGGGGATTGCGTCTACTCTGGAATTATATTTAGAGACATAAGGGCTAGAAGGATACTGAGAGATAAAATATAGAGTCTAGCTTGGTTCCTGGAATTCAACGTTATTTTACTTAGAATCTGAGTTTTGGTATCATGTGGATTATTGAAATTAATTATTACACTTTGAAGACAATGAATCAGGTCTACGGAGTAGAAGAATGCAATGATCCAATATTACATAACAATTTAGTAGTCACTGGACATTCTGTAAAATGTTATATTAAGGAAATATAATACAAAACTACTCTTTATTTAGAACTATATATATGAGGAATGCACTTGAACATGAAATACATAACATCAACTTATTTGATATAATAAAAATAGACTATGGGTATGAACACAAAGACATATTGCTGTGAAGTTAACTTTCTAGCAATATTTGAAAAAATAAAATCAACTAGTTTGAGAATGAGAACCAAAACTGTATGCCCATGTATTCAGTCCTGACACCAAGAGCAAAAATTACCCTTACTATCTATATGGGAATGAATTTGTACTATATATTCTTTTTAATTGCATAGTCTAATTTCTCCAGGAGTCTCCTGCTTATGGAATTGTTTTGTTTGATTGTATTTTTACATAAATTTATGAGATTCATCAACTTTTCGGTTGAAAACATCAACATAAATTTTATTACCTGATTCATCCGATCCTCACCTGAAAATCCCCATCTTGCTGTTTCCACCAATCCAGGACTGTCGTTTTCTGATCCTTACACAATTCCAATCAAGTCTTCCTTCCTTCCTTTTTTGAAAATTTCTAGTTCACAATAAAGTCTAACGCAATTTTTCCCCCCTTCAAGGAATTACCAAAAGTTTGTGAGGTGGTGTAGTCCCTTACAGGATGTTAGCATTGGAGTTAGTGTTGGTTAGTGTTGCAGAATCAGATTTCAACAAAGGGATACAGCAGATAGGAAATGCCCAGGTGGAAAGTGAGGTTACCTAAGAAAAAGCTTTCCACCAAGGAAGTCAGGGCACGTTGCTGTGCTATTGAAGACTTATCAGAATTCCATGTGACACAAATAGTGATAAAATTTCCAAAAAATTTTAAACAATTATTCTGATCTTTACACTATTTGAATTTATGTGTAAATGCTACTTTCCTGCTTCTTGTAAACTTTGTGAATTTATTAACTAAAATATTCCTGCATATGACTTTAAACGTAGCCCCCACCGCCTCGGTGTACTAATGGTTGAGTACTTTTCAGTACTTTTTTGCAATTTCCTATTCAGTCCTTAGGTTGTGCGTAGTTAACTTAGTACGATATGCTTATCAGTGAATTTCTTTTGCTTTTGTCTGTGTAGAAAATACATTTTTTCTGAATTTGCCATTTTCATAATTACTTATACCATAGAAAAATCTATTATTGTTATTATAATATTTATTATCTGGTATTCAGTATTTGGTGTTATTTTTCTCAAAACGATACTGGTAATTTATTGATTTTAAGGAGCCCAGAGGACTTATGTCTACCTTGGTCTAGGCAAATGACATGACCTCTATCATAGCTTCTGGAAAAGATAGGTATTTATATCTGCCATCTTCAACTGAGAGAAATTGAAATGATGGTGTCAAAGTTTCCATTTTGCTGGAAAGAGAGCTGAGGTGTCAAATTTTGAGTAGTAGATTAAAGCAACAAGCCAGATATGAAAATAAAAGGTAAGTCTTTCTTTGATGGCACAAATAAAGGATAAACTAGAGAATGCACCAGCTCCTCCCTGTTCTATTTTTATGCACGGACAGGCCTACTAGTCAAGGGCCAGAAGAATCAGTGCATATGTGGAGGTTATCACTTCTCAGGGAACCCAAATAAAATGTTCTTGCAGGAAGAGGGAGAAAAGGGAGGAGCAGGATTATAAAGTATGGGATACTTAGAGCAGAGAAAAGTATCTTCAAGATTCCTCCTTCCTCTTCATAGTGTAGACTTGGCAGAGGTCCATGAGGAACTACTCAGTTGAACCCCAGGAGCAGAGATCTCAAAATAAAGGCATTTGGGTCAAAATGTACAGCTAAACTCTACTCCACCTAAGTCACAAGTATTTTTGAGACTATAATATAGTGACTGTGGATCAAGTCTGGTATGGGGATGACAAATATTCCCTAAGAGGTCTGACAAGTAAAATCCTGTAATGGTCAGTGGTCAAATGGAAGGACCACATGTAGATATTTGAACAAAAGCCAGGCTCCTCAAAATCACTGGCAGTTATCCATTTGTAAACAACACATATGTGAACAATATCATTATAAGGAAAGTGGACAGGGTAACCACAAATCAAAAACGTACAGCAGAGTCACAAAAACCAAAAAGAAACCAAGCGAATACAAAAGAAAATTATCAAATGACAAAAAGAAAAACAAAAAAGAAAAAGAAAGGAACAAAGAAGAAATACCAAATGAACTGAAAAACAAAGATCAAAATGGCAATAAACACACATCTGTCAATAATTACTGTAAATGTCCATGGACTAAATTCTCCAGACAAAAGATATAAAGTGGCAGATTGGAAAATAAAACAAGACTCTACAATATGTTGCCTACAAGAGACTCCTTTAGGGTGAAAGATACATGGGTTGAAAGTGAGAGGATGTAAAAAGATATTTCATTCAAATAAAAATGATAGGAAAGCAGGGTTAGCAATACTCATATCAGACAAAATAGACTTTAAAACAAAGGCCAAAAAGAAACATAAAGAAGGACACTATATAATGATCAAAGCAGCAAAAAAAAAAAAAAAGAGGATATTACACTAGTCAACGTACATGCAACCAATATAGGAGCATCTAAATATATTAAAAAATTCTAACAGACCTAAAGGGAGAAATTGATGGAAACATAATATTAGTATACTTTAACACCCATGAACATCATTTGACAGATATTCCAGGCATAAAATCAATAAGGCAATGGATATGCTAAATGACACAATAGAACACTTGGACTTAATTGATATTTTTAAGACATTACATTGTCCAGAAACATAATATAAATTCCTTTCAAGTGCACATAGAATAGTCTTTAGGATAGATCACATCCTCAGACACAAAAGAAGCCTCAATAAATTTAAGAGACTAGAAATTACTTTAAGCATCTTCCTAACCATAATGATACAAAACTAGAATTCAACCACAGGGGGAAAAATGAGAACAAAAAAACTGCATGGAGACTAAACAGCATACTACTAAAAAACCAATAGGTCAACAATGAAATCAAAGAAGGAAGATGGAAGAAAGAAGAAGGAAGAAGGAAGAAGAGGAAGAGGAAGAAGAAGAAGAAAGAGGAGGAGGAGAAGGAGGAGGAGGAGGAAGACTAAATAAGACCTACATGTAAGGCTGGAAACTACAAAACTCCTAGGAGAGAACAAAGGCAGAACATCCTTTCACATAACTTGTAGCAATTTTTTTCCCATCAGTCTCCTCAGGCAAAGGCAACAGAAGCAAAATATGCAAATGGGACCCAATTAAACTTAAAAGATTTTGCACAGCAAAAGAAACCAATGACAAAACAGAAAAGACAGCTTACTGGATGACGGAAAATAACTGCAAATTTTACATCTGATAAGGGATTAATATTCAAAATATATAAACACCTCAGACTACTTAATATCACAAATACAAACAACCCTGTAAAAAGATGGGCAGAAGACCCCAATAAACAATTTTCCAAAGAAGATACACCTATGGTCAACAGGTACATGAAAAGATGCTCAATGTAACTAATCATCAGAGGAATGCAATCAAAACCACAATGAGATGTCACCTCACACCTGACATAGTGACTATCTTAAAAATGACCACAAGTTGATAGAAAGTCCAGAAATAAATCCACATACATATGATTAATTAATCTATGACAAAGGAGGCAAGAATGTACAATGGAGAAAAGACAGTCTCTTCAATAAGTGGTGCTGGGGAAACTGGACAGCTACCTGTAAAAGACTTTAATTAGAACATTCTCTGACACCATACACAAAAATAAACTCAAAATAGATTAAAGATCTAAATGTAAGACCAGATACTATAAAACTCCTACAGGAAAACATAGGCAGAACACTTGTGGACATACATTACAGCAATATATTTTTTGAACCAGCTCCTGGAGCATTGGAAATAAAAGCAAAAATTAACAAATGGGATCTGATTAAACTTAAAAGCTTTTGCACAGATAAGTGTACCATAAGCAAAACAAAAAGACAACCTACAGAATGGGAGAAAATATTTGCAAATGATGTCACTGACAAGGGACTAATTTCCAAAATATACAAATAGCTCGTACACCTTAATATCAAAGAAACAAGCAACCCAATCCAAAAATGGGCAGAAGACATAAACAAGCAAATCTCCAATGAAGACATACAAATGGCCAATAGGCACATGAAAAAATGCTCGGCATCGCTAATTGTCAGAGAAATGCAGATCAAAACTACAATGAGGTGTCACTTCACATCAGCCAGAATGGCCACCATTGAAAAGTCTACAAATGGTAGATGCTGGAGAGGGTGTGGAGAAAAGGGAACCCTTCAACATTGTGGGTGGGAGTGTAGATTGGTGCAGCCACTATGGAGGACAGTATGGAGGTTCCTTAAAAAACTGAAAATAGACTTATCATATGATCCAGCAATCCCACTCCTGGGCATATATCCAGAGAAAATAAAACTCAAAAAGACACATGCAACCCAACATTCATAGCAGCACTATTTACGATAGCTAAGACATGGAAACAACCCATATGCCCATCAACAGATGACTGGATAAAGAAGATGTGGCACATATATACAATGGAACACTACTCAGCCATAAAAAAAATAAAATAATGCCATTTGCAGCAATATGGATGAACCTGAAGGTTGTCATTCTAAGTGAAGTGGGCTGGAAAGAGAAAGTAAAATGCCATATAATATCATTTATATGAGGAATTTAAAAAATAATAACAATAATAATGACATAAATGAACTACTTATTATTTATAACTAAGATGATTGATTTCTTGAATATGTGTAAGCACATCTGACTGTCCTTTATGACTGGATTACCACATCCTGCTGATTCTTATTTTGTAGTTGGCTTTATTCCTTTGATAACTGTGTAAGTTTAAAAAGCTAACACTCTAATCTGTTCTTAGAAACAATAATCAGTACATATATGTAAACTAAAAATATGTGCAGTATATTGTATATATGTATTTACATGCAATACAATGTGTATGTGCAGTTGAACTGTAATATTTCTACCTAATAAAACTGGAAAAGGAAAAAAATGACAAGTAGCAAATATTAGCAAAGATATGGAGTAAAGGGAACCTTAGTACACTCTTGGTGAATTCATAAACTGGCGCAGTTTGGAAAACAGTATGGACGTTCCTCAAAAACTAAAAATAAAAACTACCACATGATCCATCAATTCCAATCCTAGGTGGAATCTGAAGAAAAGGAAGCACTTATTTGAAAGGTTAATGCATCCCAATGTTCATAGCACGATTATTTACCATATCCAGGATTTGGAAGCAACCTAAGTGTCCATCAATAAATGGATGGATAAAAAAGATGCAGGATGTATATGTATATATACAGAGACACTAGAATATTACTCAGCCATAAAGAGAATTAAATTTTGCCATTTGCAACAACACGAATGGCTCTTGAGAGTATTATGTTTAGTGGAATATATCAGAGAAAAACAAGCACATGTTATCATTTATATCTGAAATTTAAAAAATAAAACAAGTGGATAAATATAATTAAGCAGAAACAGATTCACAGGCATAGAAAAGAAACTAGTGATTGGCAGTGGGAAGAGGGATAGGGGAAAAGCAAGTTGTGGTATGTGTTTAAGAGGTACGAACTACAAAGTACAAAGTAAGTGAGATACAATATTTTACAGCATACAGAATGCAGCCAATATGTGCAATAATATTAAATGGAGTATAATATATAAAAATACTGAATTACTATGTTGTACACCTGAAACTAATGTAATATTATAAATCAACTATACTTCCATTTAAAAATAAAACAAAATATAAAGATAAAATAAATGCTGACAAATATATGGAGAAATTGGAACCCTCCTGCTTTGCTGGTGAAAATGTAAAATGGCAGAACAATCATGAAGAATAATATATTGGTTTTTCAAACAGTTCATGATAGAATTACTATAAGATCCATCAATTCCACATCTGGGTATACACTCAAAAAGAGTTGAAAGCAGAGTCTTGGAGAGGTGTTTCTCCACCTATGTTTATAGCAGCATTGTCCAGAAAAGTAAAAAGTTGGAATCAACTCAAGCATCCATGACATGTGAATGGATAAAGAACTTTTGATAATTACAATGAAACATTATCCAGCCTTAAACAAAAGTGAAGTTTGATACATGCTACAACATAGATGAACTCTGAAGACATTAAGCAAAATAAAATAGGCCAGGTACAAAAGGACAGATGTTATTTTATTCCATTTATGTCAGGTGCGAAGAGAGTTAAAACATTTAGTTACAGAAATTAGATTGATTGTTGCCATGGACAAGGGCCAAGAGAAACTGAGAAGAGTTTGGGAGATGGATTGTGATGATGGCTTCACAACAGTGTGGATGTTTTTAACACCATTCAATTGTGCACTTTGAAATGGTTCAAATAGTACATTTTCTATTATTTATAATATGCCTTAATTAAAGAGTAAAAAATGTCCTGGTTATGTAATTATATCTTCAAGATGCTCAGAAGAAATTGTATTTAACCAAACAACTCTCCCTCTGTCTTTAACAACTACTAGAGAACAAAGGCAAAGGGTGAGAGGAACTATGCATATAGAAAGAGTCTTAAATATTCTGCAATAGAAAACACAATGATTATTTTAAAAGATTAATTATACAGGTCTCAATGGAGTGAATTTGGGTGAGATTTCCAATACCTAAAACCCAGACATAAAGTTAATTATAGAAGTGTGGATCAAATTCAGGGATAAACTTGGAATGGACTTTTTTATTATTTCCAAGAATAAAAGTTTCTTAATATAACTTTCTTCACAGCTTCTTTTACCTGTGTGTTTCTGAGACTGTAGATGATAGGATTTAAGAATGGAGGAACTATGGTATAAAAAACAGGAAGAATCATGTCCTGAATTGTTTCAGAGTTTACCAAAGGCTTTAGGTACACAGAGAGAATAGAGCTGAGAAAGACAGACACCACAAGAATGTGAGGGACACAGGTGGAAAAGACCTTTCCTTGCTCTCTGATTGGAAACCTTAGCACAGTGGAAAATATGTGAATATATGACATAGTAATAAAGATAAGGCAGCCCCCAATAACCACAATGGCAGAAAAGAGAATTAAAAGGAAATTGCTGGAGGTATCAGAGCAGGAGAGCCTCAGCAGAGAGGGGACATCACAGAAGAACTGCTGGATCACATTGGACTGACAGAAGGTCAGCTGGAATGTTTGACCCGTGTGCACACCTGCACAGACAAGACCACTGAGCAAGGAGGTGAGTGTCATTTGGACACAGCATTGGTGGCTCATGACAACTGGGTAGTGGAGGGGCTGGCAGATGGCCACGTAGCACTCTCGGGCCATAATGGTGAGGAACACCAGCTCCACATAGGCAAAATAAATGACCAGGAAAACCTGGGTTGCACACCCAGCCACTGAAATGGTGCTGTTGCCAGTGAGAGAGTTGACACAGGCATTGGGGACAGTGACAGTAACATAGCACATATCTAAGACAGACAGATTTCTGAGGAAGAAGTACATGGGCATGTTAAGTTTCTGGTCAAGCGTGGTGACAGTGACAATGAGAAGATTCCCTAACAAGGTAACCAAGTAGATCAGAAGGAACAGCATGGAGTGCAGGAGCCGTAACTGCCATCTGTCAGCAAAGTTCATGAGGAGAAACTCAGTCACTGTGGTGGAGTTGGCCATCTTTTGGAAAAGGTGGTTGATCTGGAAAATAAAAGGGATAAACCCCATGAGACACAGGGCTCAAGAAAAATAATGCAGTTTCCTTAAATATTTTATTTGAATATGGGCTTCTCTATCTCATACAGCTGGTCTTTATATGCATTAAATGTCCACCATTAAGACTTTTGATCTGTCCATCTTATTGTCATCACTGAGTAGTTAACATTGCAAAGTGCTAAGAATGGGACTCTCCAATCTCATTATTTGGTTACAACATGTAGAGTTATTATTTTTTCAGTAATATCCAGCCCTCTGAGATTCATTATGTTAATGAAGATTTATCACTTTGTAGATAGATAGATAGATAGATAGATAGATAGATAGATAGATAGATAGATAGATAAGTAGAGATAATTCAGAGTCAGTTCTCAAAGACAGTTTTTATTTTTGATTTGGAGTTGTATCCCGTGTCTAGTTCGATACTGACCCACAGTTGAAGTTCATCTTGACCTTCTACAATGTGCTGGCTGTGGATCAACAAGATGCCATAAACTCTTCAAATCAGTCTTTAGCGATAAACACAAAAGTTGAGATTAAGAATTTCCACATTTAGATTTTGAGCGTCATTTTAAAGTGTTATTTTGCTATAAATGTATTTGAATTCTTTCAAAGTAGTGATTTCAAGAAGATTTCAGAGGAAATTGAAAATGGTCTTCACTACAGTTATTTCAAGAGGCACTGGTCTCTGTGACGTAAACTTGGGTAGAGAAGATTTCTTATGTGGTTATGTGAAGAAATAAATACTAAATTTTATTATTAGGTATTTCATAGATGATTATGTCTACACTCCTATTCTAAATTTGAGTATTTTTAAATCTTATATGGTTGTAATAAAATAACTAGAGTTACTTTTCTGTGTGTATCTTCAGAATGTAATTTCCATCAACAAATTCAATTTCTTCTACAGATACATTTGCTATTTAAAGTTACACTTAATTTTGGAAACAAAAAGGTTTCCTCCTGCAAAACAATAATCTGAAAGTTTCACATTCTAAGCACAAATTCCTTATCATTTATACTTGTTTATTCCTAGCAAATTATTATTTTACTATTTATTAATACTCTGTGATTTAATTCCTTCTCTTCTGTGCCTGAATGCCACATTTGCTGCCAATTTAGTATCACCATGTAAATAACAGTAATACACATGATAATTTGGTAAAATGTCCATAGAAAAATATATTTTACCACAAAATTTAAATATCATCATTAATATGAACAGTTGCTAATGAAGATTTGATCTCAGCCCTTTTACCTAATGGTGACTTCTGTTTCTGTCTGCAAAGTGGTGTGTCTTGGTCTTGTTGATTTTTTTTCTTTGCTTTTTTTCCCATTTCAGTTGTGATCATTTATTTTAAAAGTATTACCTGTACTTTCTAGTAAAATTTTAGTTCTGCACATATCATTTCTGAAACATTTTTGAGGAATTATGGGTCTGTGAGGAGTCTATTTCTTCTGCAGTCCGAAAACTTTTTCCTCTTCAGCATCTTCACACATTAACTAAAATCTCCCACACAGAAGCCACTTTCTCATCAGTGTTTCTAGGGCATAACAGAAAATACATGTTTTTTCCAAGGTTGTATTATTCTTGGCCAGGCCCAAGTATTTATCTATTACTTTGCACAGCAAAAGTGTGAAATTTAAGTGCTTTTGTAAAAATGTATACAGAATCTTATATAAAGTTCCATTCTCCACTTGTCCCCTATGTGATATCAAAGGTCTCACCTCTGCCACCTTCTCAATTTCAAAATACACTCAGAACTTTTTATAGTTTCAGTCATGAGTGCATACATCTAAGTTACTAAAAAGGTGCATTTAAAGATAACTGATTGACTACTGACATTCTTCTCAATGCTGTATTGCACAGATAACTAGCTCTCAAAGGAATTATATTTTTTCTTAATTACCTTAAATTAATAAATTGCATAGTGTCTAAAATAATCAAACTCATGCCAACATGTGACAAGTATAAGCTAGGGTCTTCGTCTAGCAATATTTTTTAAAACAAATTACCCATAACCATTTAAAAATTCTTCCAGATGCTGGGATTTTGGTTAAAGAAAGAAACTATCATCTTATGTTAGGTGCTTGATTCCAATGATGGTAAAATATAATACTTAAAAACAAAAATGAATATCTAAAATTAAAAAATAATGGATCCTATGTCCTTGGAGAATGTCATTCTAAACGAAGTAAGCCAGAAAAAGAAAGGAAAATATAATATGAGATCGCTCGTATGTGGAATCTAAACAAAAAAGAAAAAAGAAGAAGAAGAAAGAAAGAAAGAGAGAAAGAGAGAAAGAAAGAGAGGGAGACAAGAGAAAAGTACAAAACAGAAGCAGACTCATAGACATAGAATACAAAGTTGAGGTTGCCACAGGACGGGGAGGTGGGAAGGGACAGCATGGGAGTTTGAAATTTGTCGATACTGACAGGTATATACAGAATAGATAAGTAAGATTATACTGTACAGCACAGGGAAATATATACAAGATCTTGTGGTAGCTCACGGTGAAAAAGAATGTGGCAATGAATATGTGTATATTCAAGGAAAACTGAAAAATTGTGCGCTGCACTGGAAATTGACACAACATTGTAAACTGACTATAATTCAATAAAATTAAATTAAAAAATGGTAGATCCTAAAAAAAATAGTAGTAGGGAATTCATAAGACTTCTCTCTTTTCCAAAATATTAAATGAAAAATTAAGATATATTTTTAAAACTTGTTAAGGTGACATAGAACTAAAAAGACAATGTCCCCTACTATTTCTCTTTCCAATTGCACTTGGCAAATTTTCCCTAGTTTGAACACAACTTAATAGACGTACTTTTTAATTTATGTGACAAAATTATAACTTGAAAATTCCTTGCTTATTTGACTATTTTTATGCATAAGTACCATAGGGAACATTCAGCTTTCACAGCCTAAGGCAGTAGTCTCATGTAAGAATAAAATACAAAAGAAATAAACATACAAGCTACTTTTTTACTCTCATTTTAGACCTCACATACTTTAAACAGTTAAATATAAATGCATTTTATTTTTAAAAAAGTCAGAATTTAGTAAAATCATATGGTTTAATAATATTTTAATTATATATTTTAAATTCCAACTTCTAAGAATATGCCCAAAGGAAAGGAAATCAGTCATCGTGAAGAATCTATCTCATGCCAACGTTTATGCGGCTTTATTCACAATCATTGAGATATGAAAACAGTTTAAATGTGCTACCAGGAATGAAAGGAAAGAAAAAAAGGGTGTGTGTGCATGCACACATATACATTCTATTGGATATTATTCAGCCATGAAGGGTACCCTGCAATTTGCAACAACATGAATGAACCTGGAGGGCATTATGCTATGTGAAATAAGCCAGACAGAGAAAAATGAATACCAATAATGTATACTATCACTTATATGTAAAATCTAATTAAAAAGGAAATTTTATAGAAACAACGAATGGAATGGTGGTTGCCAGGGCGAGGGCAAATGGAAATGGGTCAAAGGGTACAAATGTTCAATCTGAAGAATTAGTTCTAAAGATCTAGTGTAGAGCATAGTGATTATAGTTTAACATATATTATTGTATACCTGAAAGTTGCTTAAGCGTTGTCATAAGAAAAAAGTTACCCATGTGAGGTGATGAATGTACTAATTATCTTGATACTGGTAATCTACAATGGATGTGTATATATACCATCTAGTTGCACAGATAAAAAAAGAGATAAATTCCAACAGTCTTATATTATTATTTGTTTACCCTAAAGCTGATTTCTTCTTAGGCTCATCTGGAAATCCGGTACACATGGTTCTGAGGATTTTCCAAGTATATGGAATATAGATGTTTGAAAATAAGAATTTTAAATCCATAGGAACAGTATAAAGAAACACCTATCAGCAGGATGTTAAACATGAGCAGATCACACTCCCCAGTGTAACTATTGTGTCAACACAATGATAGCAGAGACTATAAGACATTTGATAAGAATTATCTGCGCTTGCTCCTATTCTTTTAATGGGTCAACTTATTCTTTTAAAAAGTTATTTATTGTTTCGTAGAGTAAAATAAGTAGGGCCATTGCATTGATATTCTAGCCATACTTTCAATTTTGAAAATGTTCATTTCTAAAACAATAGTAAAAGCACAAATGAAGCAAAAAATCTCCTGAAAAAACAGAGTGTGATGGGAAAGTAAAGAAGTTAGGAAGACATTAATAACAGTAGAGACCAAAAAGTACTTACTTTAGAGTACTGCATGTTCTTATCTATGAGGGAACATATGTTTCTCTTGCTAAATTTTCCAAATCACAGTCTTTAAGATGGATTGACCAAATTTGCCCATGTGATAAGTTTTGAGAAAATTTTCATATGAAAAAAGCATCGATTTTTTGTGGACGTAGGCCAGTCACGTTCTGCTTTCTCTGAAAATATGGGCATAGCTGTCATCACTTCAAAGCCTCTGGGAAGATAATCTTTGTGATTGAATTTTGGTCAGTTGCCCAAGGGTAATTTCAAGCTGGTAGCAATCTCTACAGCACTTGTGAGACCCAATTAAAATGAGACCCAATTAAAGAAGAAAAGGGTTGACAAACTAGAAGTGTGTTACAGATAAGTGTGTGTAAATAATTAATAAGTTAATAAAATAATAGAAGTAGGGAATGTACATGCATTTTTATCCTTCAAAGTTTGTATTGGGGGCATCTCTGTGATCTTAATGATACTGTTATGTATTTTACGGGACCCAGATAACTTGTGTCTGCCTTGGTCTGGGCAAATGACACGACCTCAGTCATTGGCTTTGTAAAATATAATTTTATTTGTATCTGTTGTGTTGAATTGAGAGAAATTGAAATGACTCTGTCAAAGTTTCCACTGAGCTGCAGGAAAGCTGAGGGCCACATGTTGAGTAGCAACAAGCCAGTAATGAAAGTAATTTTAATCACTTCCTATGATGGTACAAATGAAGGATGAACTAGAGATAGCACTGACTGTGCTATGTTTGTGGTCATTGGTCATGGGCCAGAAGAATCAGCACATATGTGCAGGTCATACCACTTTTCAGGGGGCCCAAACAAAACGTTCTTGCAGCTGTATTGGCTGGGACCCGGGGAGGAAGAAAAGGGGGGAGTAGTATTAGAAAGTATGGGATACTTGAGTAAAGTGTCTTGAAGATTTCTCCTCTTCCCCCTTATAAGGAAGGCGGATGTAACAGAGGTCTAAAGTGAATGCATTTGAGCCAAAATGTAGTCACGTATGATAGCACGGCCAAACCAGATTCCAGCTGAGTCACTGAGCACAAGCTTTTTCAGGGACTACAATGTAATGACTGTGCATCAAGTCTCGTGTGGGAATGACATGTTTTTCCGGTGAGATCAGGCAAGTAAAGTCCTGTAATGGTCAATGGTTGGCCTGAAAGACACACTCATTGATATCTGACCAAAAACCAAACCCCTCAAAATCACTGGCCATCATCCATTTGAAAATTGTACTTACTGTACAATGTGGAACATTTAGTTGTTAATTTGAGCTCCTATGAAAATAAATGAGTTAAAGTAATGTGTGTAGATTTACATCCATAAAAATCTTAAAAGACGGGTCCCATTGTTACTGCTTTGTATCAAACTCAGATTCCTAGATTGAGTGAGGTCAGTGATCTCCGAAAAGACATTGAGGGCGGAAGAAAGAACATACCTGGGCTTTGAAGTCATGCCTTTCTAACTACAATGCTTGCTATACTCTAGCAGCTTATTGTTGACTTCCTCCATTTTACTAAATATTCGTAGTATCTATACAGTTGTAGCTAAACCAAAACAGCCAAAATTGTAAAGAGAACTGGATAGATTATTGATATTAATTTGATTTTTAATACAGTGCTCTTAAATCCAGCAGATTAAGTAGACCAAAATAAGCAATATGAATCTACGGTTATGAAAGTAAATTTACTAATTTTGATTCCTTTTATATACAAAAAGAGAGAGTGGAAGAGATATTGAGAGAAAATTCAAAATTTAACAACATAAGATATACAATGTTTATTTATAAATTATGTTCTTTTGCTATACACACATACACACATATTTATTCCCCACTGCATATGAAATTGGCCATTTTCTCTACCTGTCTAGATCTGTCTATCTTATAACTGTTTATATCTATCTAACAATCTATCTTCATGTATCAGCTATTCTTCCATCAAGCTTAATAACTGTATTGTTTGACAATTTTGATGCTTATTTTACTCTTGTCTACTCATCCATCAGATTATTCAAGTAGATATTTTTTTAATTCTCTTTAGAGAATCCAATATTGTTTTATTATTTATTTGTTTATTTATTTATTTATTATTGATATTTTGTCAGTTTGACATCAGTTGTTCTGTAGGGAAAAGGGCAGGTTCCACATTCCATGTAAGAAAATTAATTCTCAATAATGAGTGCAAGTTTGAGAAGCTGGTTTGAGTTAATTCTAGGAATCAAAACCAGAATGTATTGCATTGTATAAATCTCAGGAATATTTAACACATAAATGACTTATTTGTCTAACGGGAGTATGTGTATTTAGGTGTATTGTATATGAAATACAATGAACGTTTTTTTCAAATGGATTTGGATTTCATAACGTGCTTATTAATAAAATGTCATAAAACAAAAAAACCTTGAAAAAATGTACGTAGACTGATAATTTCAAAGTCATCAGCATGTTGTGAGTTTCTTTTTAAGTATTTCAATAGAGTTGATAATTATGTATTGAAAACCAATGTTAGAGTTAGCAAATACTCACTACACAATGTGTGCATTCAAATAAAAATTTGTAAACCTTGGGAAATATTACTAAAGCAGGTATATCATCAGTTTTCCTATCTCTGAATCTGAGGTGGGTAATACTGAACCAGGGATATACTGTTACTCTTCACTACCACCATTTACAGATACACTGGTCTAAGTGATTCACCTCAGTAGAGAAGAATTCTATGTGGTCATTCTGTAAAAAATTCTATGAGAAAATAAATAATAAAATTTTACTATGATAAATATTGCAAATGACTCATCTACACCCCTACACAACCTCGAGTCAATATGATTAAATCTTGTATGATTTTAATAAAATAATTGGAGATTTTTTTTCATGATTTATCTTCTGAATGTTAATCATGGCACCCTTTCTCAGCCTCTCTGTGATAATGCTGCTTCAGTCTTTCCCTCTGAAAAAATTCGATATTTCTACACACTCCTATGAAACATAACAAGAAAAATCCCCCCATTCCATCCCTCTGATGCACAAAGGTGAATTATCACAGGAGAGATGGCAATACAAGTTTAAAGCACTCAGGAATAACCTTCATGAAGGGTTCTGAATTTCATTCAGAATATAAAGTCCTCAGCCACATAGAAAATCTCAGTTCATTCTAAGTATGAACCTTGGAGTATAGTTACTCAAAACATGAAGCCAACAAGAAGGTAAAAGCAACACAAGTGTCCGTCAAAAGATGAACTGATAAAGAAAATGTGGTGTACGTACAGTGAAATGTTTTTCACCTTTAAATAGGAAAACAATTGTAACATACGTTCCATCATGGGTGAAACTTAAAGACGTTATGCTAAGTTACATCAGCCTCTCACAAAAAGGCAAATACTCTATCATGCCACTTCTATGAAGTACACAGAGTCAGCTAATCTATTGAGACAAATATAGAATGGTGCACCAGTATATTTTCTCAATTTTTATTAATTGTTTTAAATAATATAGTTATGTTTTCCTACTTTTTAACTGTATGTCAAAATATAATTAATTTTCTGGTATTCATATTTTTCTTCCACTTAATAATTTTAGAAGGAATTATTTCTTCCCCATTTTCTCTGTTACACAATTTACCTTAGATAATTTGATCCTAAGCATGTACCAAAGTGGTTATGAACCAATGAGAGTAGTTTGGAAACAAAAACTTTGATAAAAATTAATAAAATTAATGAAAATTCCATGTATATTATAGACAACATTTATTTATATTTTTCACATGTGTGTGTTATTCTGCAGCATGTTATTTACATAGATATTTCAAATTTCACTGTCTAAATACAGATAGCACAGCCTGCAAATTACTTATATATTTGATTTGCTAAGGATTCCTTTGAGATATTATTGATATTGTTAATAATTAATGAATAGCAGACATATATAATCTAAAATGATTTTCATCATATATCTTGGGTCATATTCATTCATTAAAAATAGAGCTGCTAGCTTTAACAGAGATTAAATAAAAAGGGTAATATAAAACACAATGATTATTTTATAGGATTAATTATACAGGTCTCAATAGAGTGAATTTGGAGGGAGCAGTCTAATACATAACACCCAGACAGAAGTTATTTTACACACATTGAATCTCATTCAGTGTTGCTGGGATAAAATGATGTGATTTATTATTTTCCAAAATAAAAGTTTCTCTGTTTTTAAATTTTATTTTATTGAGTTATAGTCAGTTACAATGTTGTGTCAATTTCCAGTGTAGAGCACAATTTTTCAGTTATACATGAACACACATATATTCATTGTCACATTCTTTTCACCATGGGCTACGACAAGATCTTGTATATATTTCCCTGAGCTATACAGTATAATTTTGTCTATCTATTCTATATATACCTGTCAGTATCTACAAATTTCAAACTCCCAGGTTGTCCCTTCCTACCCTCCTCCTCCTTGGCAAACACAAGTTTGTATTCTATGTCTATGAGTCTGTTCCTGATTTGTATTTGTGTTCTTTTTTTTTTTATTTCACGTGTGAGCGATCTCATATGGTATTTTTCTTTCTCTTTCTGGCTTATTTCACTTAGAATGACATTCTCCAAGTACATCCATGTTGCTGCTAATGGCATCAAGTTGTCATTTTTATGGCTGAATAGTATTCCATTGCATAAATATATCAAATCTTCTTTATCCAGTCATTTGTTGATGAAAGTTTCTTAACATAACTTTCTTCACAGCTTCTTTTACCTGTGTGTTTCTAAGACTGTAGATGATAGGATTTAAGAATGGAGGAACTATGGTATAAAAAACAGAAAGAATCATGTCCTGAATTGTTTCAGAATTTACTGAAGGCTTTAGATACACACAGAGACTAGAGCCTAGAAAGAGAGACACCACAAGAATGTGAGGGACACAGGTGGAAAAGACCTTTCCTTGCTCTCTGATTGGAAACTTTAGCACAGTGGAAAATATGTGAATATATGACATAGTAATAAAGATAAAGCAGCCCCCAATAACCACAATGGCAGAAAAGAGAATTAAAAGGAAATAGCTGGAGGTATCAGAGCAGGAGATTCTTAGCAGAGAGGGGATATCACAGAAGAACTGATGGATCACATTGGACTGACAGAAGGTCAGCTGGAATGTTTGACCCGTGTGCACACCTGCATAGACAAGACCACTGAGCAAGGAGGCGAGTGTCATTTGGACACAGCATTGGTGGCTCATGACAACTGGGTAGTGGAGGGGCTGGCAGGTGGCCACATAGCGGTCTCGGGCCATAACGGTGAGAAACATCACCTCCACATAGACAAAATAAATGACCAGGAATACCTGGGATGCACACCCAGCCACTGAAATGGTGCTGTTGCCAGTGAGAGAGTTGACACAGGCATTGGGGACAGTGACAGTAACATAGCACATATCTAAGACAGACAGATTTCTGAGGAAGAAGTACATGGGCATGTTAAGTTTCTGGTCAAGCGTGGTGACAGTGACAATGAGAAGATTCCCTAACAATGTAACCAAGTACATCAGAAGGAACAGCATGGAGTGCAGGAGCCGTAACTGCCATCTGTCAGCAAAGTTCATGAGGAGAAACTCAGTCACCGTGGTGGAGTTGGCCATCTTTTGGAAAAGGTGGTTGATCTGGAAAATAAAAGGGATAAACCATGAGACACAGGACTCAGAAAAATAATTAATGTAGTTTCCTTAAATATTTTATTTGAACATGGGCTTCTCTATCTCATATAGCTGGTCTTTATATGCATTAAATGTCCATCATTAGACTTTGGATCTGTCCATCTTATTGCCACCACTGAGTACTTAACATGGCAAAGTGCTAAGGATGGGACTCTCCAATCTCATTATTTCGTTATAACATGGAGAGTTATTACTTTATTCAATAATATCCAGCCCACTGAAGTTTGTTATTTTAATGAAGATTTATCACTAGATAGATAGATAGCTAGATAGATAGAGATACTTCCAAGTCAAGTCTCAATGACAGTTTTTAACGTTTATTTAGAATTGTACCCCATGTCTAGTTGGATATTGACACAAGTTGAAGTTTAGCTTAATGTCTTACAGAACGTTGACTGTGGATCAACAAGAGTTCATAACTTCTTCAGATTAGTCTTTAGGGTTAAGCACAGAAACTGAGATTAAGAATTTCCATGCTTGTGTTTGTGTCACTTTTTAGTATAATTTTCCTGAAATCCATTTTAATTCTTTTTAAATTATGCCTCAAGAAAATTTCAGAGGAAATTGAAAATGGCCTTCACTACAGTTATTTCAAGAGGCATTGGTCTAGATTAAGTAAACTTGGGTAGAGAACATTTCTATGTGGTTATGTGAGGAAATAAATACTAAATTTACTATTATAACTTTTGTAGATGATATTCTACCTTCTCATTCAAACTTGAGTAAATATCGTTAAATCTTAAATGGTTGTAATAAAATAGCTTGAGTACTTTCTGTGTATACTTCAGAATGTAAATTTCATCCTAGAAATTCAATTTTTATACAATTATATTGCCATTTAAAATCACTATTAATTTTGCCCCTGATCACACAAAAAATTTTTCCTCCCACAAAACAATAATCTGAAAGTGTCACATTCTAAGCATAAATACCTTATCATTTACCTTTTCGTGTCCCTAACAAATTATTATTTTACTATTCGTTAATACTCCATGGTTTAATTTCCTCTCTTTAGTGTCTGAATACCACATTTGTCACCATTTTAATATCACCATATGAATATTAGCAGTACAGAATAGAATTTGGTAAATTTTCTGTATAGAAAAATATTCTTACCACAAAAAATTTAAAGATTTCCAATCATATGATCAATTTACTAATGAAGATTTCGTCTCAGTGTTTTTATGCATCAGTAACTTAGATTTCTGTGTACAAAGTGGCTTGTCTTGGGCTTGTAGATTTTTTTGTCACTTTTCCCCACCATTTTCATTGTGATTATTTATTTTTAAAGTATTACTTATACTTTCTGTCATTCCTTAAGCAGTTTTAACCAATTACAGGTCTGTGAGTAGTCTATTTTCTTTGCACGGCCCAAACTTTTCCCTCTTCAAAGTCTTCTCACATTAACCGAAATCTCCCACGTGGAATCCACTTTTCTCATCAGTTTTCTTAAAGCATAACAGAAAATGAATGTTTTCTCCAAGGTTGTGATTTTCCTTAACCAGGGCAAGTATTTGTATATTACATTGCACAACAAAGCTATAAAATTTAAGTGTGTTTTTTTTGTAAAATGTATACACAGTCTCATATTCTGTTATATTCTCCATTTGTCCCCTACAGGATATTAAAGCTGTCACCTCAGTGACCTTCTGAATCTCCAACTACACCCAGAACTTTTGTACTTTCAGTTGTAAATGCATGCATCATAGTTAGTTTTAAAAAGATGCACTTTAAGTTATCTGATTGATTACTAACATTTTTCTCAATGTTATTTTTTCCCACAGGTTACTAGATCTAAGCAGAATTAAATATTTTCTCAATCACCAGGAAATTCATAAAGTGCACATAGGTCTAAAGTAGTAAAACTCACACTAGCATATGAGGAGTAGGAGGTCTTAATCTAGAAACATTTGTTTGAACTCATCACCCATAATCATTCAAAAATTATTCCAGGCACTGGGATTTCATTGAAAGCAAGAAAGTATTTTATTTTAGATGCTTGATTCCAGCAAGTTTAAAATATAGTACCGAAAAACACGAATGAATCTTTAAAAATTCAGAAAAGACCAGGTCCTAGGTCCTAATAAAAACAGTAGAAGTGAATTTATAAGGCTTTTCCCTTTTCCAAAATATTAGATGAAAAGCTAAGACACATTTTTAAACCCGCACAGTGACACAAAACTAGAGAGACACTACGTCACCTTTTAGTTGTTTCTCCAATAGAAGTTAGTAAACTGCCAATAGTTTGAACTAAACTTAATAGATGCAGTCTTTTGGTTATGTGACAAAATCATAATTTTAAAATTCCTTTCTTCTATGACTATTTTTCATACACAAGTATCATAGGGAAAATTTAACTTACAGAGCCTAAAGCAGTAGTCTCATCTAAGAATAAAATAAAAAAGAAAGAAATGTACAAGCTACTTTCTTAGTCTCATTTCAGACCTCCCATTATTTCAACAGATAAAATATAAGTGCAATTTCATTATAAAATAGTCACATTTAAGAAAAACATGTAACTTAATTATAGTTTAATAATAATTTTAAAATTCCTACTTCTTAGAATATACCCAAAGGAAATGAATTCAATCATCTTGAAGAGACTATCTTATGCCAATGTTTATTGCAGTATATTTACACTCATCAAGATATGGAAGCAGTTTAGACAAAGTATAAGTATATGTGTATATAGATATGTATATATATACATATATATACAAAAAGTATATATATATGCATACACACAGTATGCACATATATATATAATGGAATATTATTCAGCCATAAAAGGGTACCCTGCAACATGGATGAACTTGGAGGTCATTATGCTATATGAAATAAGCCAGACAGAGAAAGATAAGTATCAGTAACTTATGGTATCACTTACATATGAAATCTAACTAAAAAGTAAATTTTAGAGAAACAAAGAATAGAAGAGTGGTGGCTAGGGCTAGGGGAGAGTGAAGTGGGTCAAAGGGTACAAATCTCCATTATAAGAATCAGTCCTCAAGATCCACTGTAGAGTATATTGATTATAGTTAATAACATGTGATTGAATACCTGAAAATGCTGACAGAAGATCTTGAGAGTTGTCATAGGAAAAAGTTAATTATATGAGGTGATGGATGTACAAATTATTTTGATTTTGGTAATCAATCTATAATGCATATGTATATCATATCATCTAGTTTTACAGATAAAACATATAGATATATTCTGACTGTCTTATATTATTATTTATTTACCTGAATGTTGATTTCTTCTTAGGTTCCTCTGGCACTTCCATATACAAGGTTCTGAGGATTTTCCAAGTATATTATTGAGATATAGATAGATAGATAGGTAATGTTTGAAAGTAAGAATTTTAAATCAATAGTAACAGTATAAAGAAACAACTGTCCACTATGGTTTATTTTTATGTTAAACCTAAGTCCATCACACCACCTGACCAAGTATTATGACAATATTATAGCAACTTCTATAAAACATTTGGCAAGAATTCTCTGTGCTTTCTGTTTTCTTCAAATAATTAACTCTTCTTTTATTGAGTGAGCTCATTCCTTTAATAAAATGACTACATGTTTCATAGAGTAAGATAAATTGCTTTGACAATCTAGCCGTACTTTCAATTCTGAAAATGTTCATTTCCAAAACAAAAGTAAAATTGTAAAGGTGAAGCAAAAATCTCATGAAAAACAATGTTTGGGGGAAGTATAGAAGTTGGGAAGACATTAGTAATAGTAATCAAAAAGTACTTACTCTTCAGTACTCTATGTTCTGAATCTATAAGGGAACAAATTCTTCTCTTGTTATTTTTCCAAATCAAGGTCCTTTAGATGGATTGACTGAATTTCCCCATGCAGATAAGCATTGGGAGCACTTTAATATGAAAAAAGCACCATTTTTTAGGTTGTGTAAGTAGGCTGATCACGTTCTGTTTTGTGTAAAAATGTGGGCATAAGTGTGCCATAACCTTCGATGCCTCTGGGAAGAAAATCTTTGTGATTGAGATCTGGTCAGTTGCCCAAGGGTAATTTCAAGCAGATAATGATCCTTAGAGCACAGAGGAGTGAGATGCAATTAAAATGAAACCCAATTAAATAATGAAGAAAGGTTGATGAACTAGGAAGAGTGTTACTATAAATGTGTGTAAATAATTAATAAGTTCATAAATAATATAATTAAAGAGCATACATGCATTTTTATCATTCAAAGTTTGCATTGGGGGCATCTCTGATTCCAGTGATACTATTATATATTTTAAGGAACCCAGATAACCTTGTATACCTTGGTGTAGGCAAATGACATGACCTCAATCGTGGGCTTTGGAAAATATAATTAATTTTTTATATCTATCATATTCAATTGAGAGAAATGGCGATAACAGTGACAAAGTTTCCACTGAGCTGGAGAGAAAGCTGGGGCCGGATATTGAGTAGCAACAATCCAGAAATCAGAGTATCAGTAAAGTTGTTAGTCACTTTCTATGCTGGTACAAACAAAAGATAAACTGGAGAATGCACCAACTGTTCTATTTTTGTGACCACTGATCAAGGGCCAGAAGGATCAACAGATATGTGGAAGTCATATGACTTCTCAAGGAACCTAAATGAAAAGTTCTTGGAGTTTCATGGGCCTGGACCAGAAGGGGTGGGGAAGAAAAGGGAGGAGTAGGACCATGATGTATGGGATACTTAGAGCAGAGAAAAGTGTCTTGAGGATTTCTCTTCTTCCTCGCCACTGGGGAGCCGTGGCAGAGGTCCCTTTGCAACTACTCAGCTGAAGACCCCAGCTGCACAGATCTCAGAATGAATGCATCTGGGCCAAAATGTAGACATGTATAATAGCATGGCCAAACTGGACTCCAACTGGAATCCACCCGAGTCATTGACAGCAGGCATTTTCAGGGACAGCAACACACTTGACTGTGCATCAAGTCTGGTGTGGGAATGGCATGTGTTTCCGATGAGGTCTGCCTTAAGTTGTGTAACAGTCAATGGCTGGCCGGAAAGACCAGCAGACAGATACTTGACCAAAAGTTGGACTCCTCAAAATCACTGGCTACTGTCCATTTGAAAATTATACTTACTGTGTATTCTGTGGAAAATATCATTAGAAGGAAAGTGGCATGAAGCACTCATGAGTTACCATAGGCCAGTATCATGTTAAGGTAACTGGTAAAATTCCTTTGGGGCCATTTTGCCAGGCTTCAGTTCCCAGATCTGTCCTTAACAGGTGAATGGACCGAAGCCAGTTTTTGTCTGTTTCTTTTTGTTTGTTTTCCTTTGTTTTGTTTTTTAATCAAAGCCTTTACTTCTTAGTTGTTAGTCTAGGCTGTTACGAAAATAAATGAATTAATGTCTGTAGATTAGTACACGTAAAATTTTAAAAGATGGGCATTTCTGCTTTGTATGAGACTCGGGATCCAAGACTTAGTGAGGTCAGTGATCCCCCAATAGGGATTGAGAGGGAGAAAAGGCCACATCTGGGCTCTGGACCCATTCTCTTTTAACTACGCTGCTTACTGTATCATAGCAACTTATTGTTTACTTCCTTTATTCTACTGAATATTCATAGTATCTATATAATTGTAGCGAAACCAAAACTGCCAAAATTGTAAAGAGAACTGGATAGAGTATTGATACTAATTTGATTTTTTAATAGAGTGCTCTATAAATCCAGTAGATCAACTAGACCAAAATAAGCAAATTGAATCTGTTATAAAAATAAATTTATTAATTTTGATTCTCTTTGTTTACAAAGAGAGGGGAAGAGATATTGAGAAAAAATTCAAAATTTAACAACATAAAATATACAATGTCTTTTTTGTAAATTATGTTCATATGATATACACACATGCACACATATTCCCCATTGCATATGAAATTGTCTATTTTCTCTGTCTAGATATGTCGATCTTATATCTGTTTATATCTATCTATCAATCTATCATCTATCATCTATTCTTCATCAAGCTTAGTAACTATATTGTTTGAAGATTTTGACATTTTTGTTTACTCTTGTGTATTCACCCATCAGATTCTTAAAGCAGTTCTTTAAAAAAAATTCTCTTTAGAAAATCCAATATTGTTTTATTTATTTCTGATGTTCTGTCAGCTTGACATAAGTCATTCTTTAGCGAAAAGGGCTAAATTATGTATTACATGTAGTAGTCTCAATAGCGTGTGCAATTTTGAGAAGCTGGTTTGACATAATTCCAGGAATCAAAAACAGAATCTGTTGCCTTGCATCAATCTCAGGAATATTTATCATGTAAATGATTTATTTGCCCAACTGAAATATGCACATTTAGGTATATTGCATATGAAATACAATGAAAGTTTTTTTCAAATGGGTTTGTATTTTGTAACATGATTATATAATAAAATGTCATAAAACAACAAAAAAACTTGGGAAAAATGTACAGAGACTGATAAATTCATTGTCCATCAGCATGTTGTGAGCTTCTTTTAAAGAATATCAATAAAGTTGCCTACTGTTTATTGAAGAAAATTGTTATGGTTAATGAATACTCACTTCATAACATATGCAATATTGCAAAGAAAATTTTGTAAATCTTGGGAGATATTATTAAAGCATTTATATTGTCAGTTTTCTTATCTCAAAATCTGAAGTTAGTAACACTGAACCAGTGAAAGAATGGTAGTCCTCACTACCACCATTTACAGATATGCTGGTCTACGTGAATCATCTCAGCAGAGAAGAATTCTCTGTGGTCATTCTGTAAAACATTCTATGAGAAAATAAATAATAAAATTTTACTATGATAAATATTGCAAATGACTTGTCTACATTCCTACACAACCTAAAGTCAATACTATTAAATCTTGTATGATTTGAATGAAATAACTGGAGATTTTTTCTGGTTTATCATCTGAATTTCATTTTAATTTTTGGATTTGTCCTATACAAAAAAAAAAAAAAAAGAGAGAGAGAGAAAATACTCCTTGACATTTGTGTTGACAGTCATTTTTGATATACCACTTAAAGCTCAGGCAACCAAAAAATAAGTAAACATGTGATCATAATCAGAGCAAAAACAAATAAACAAGATGAAAAAGTTACCTACAGATTAAGAGAAAACATTTGCAAATCATGTATCTGATAAGGAAATGATACCCAAAATATGTAAGGAGTTCATACAACTGAACAGAAAAAAAAAATGGACAAAAACTCTGATAGATTTCCAAAGAAGACTTACAAATGGCCAATAGATACATGAAAATGCCTTTGACATCACTAATTATCAGGGAAATGCAATTCAAAACCACAATGAGATATCACTCCAATATGTCAAGATGACTAAGAGCGAAAAATAAATAAAAGTAAGTGTTGGCAACAATGTGGGGTGAAGGTAACACTTGTACATTGTACAAGGGAATGTAAATTGGTACAGCCATTGTGGAAAACAATATGGAGGTTCTTCAAAACACTAAAACTGGATTTATGATATGATCTTGTAATCCACATAAGAGAAATTAAATCAGTACCTAAAGTTATGCCTGCAATACCATGTTTACTGCAGCATTATTTATAATAGCCAATATATGGAAGCAATCTGTGTCCTCAACAGATGCCCAGACAAGGAAAATGGGGTATATATATTCATCCTTATAAAAGAAAGCAATCCTGCCATTCAGAACAACATAAATAAAAATGTAGGACATTATGCTAAGTGAAATAGGGCAAACACAAAAAGGTAAGAGCTGAATGGTGTTATTATATGTGGAAGGTTAAAAAAAAAAAGTCAAATAATAGAAAAGCAGAGATTGTAACTCTGGTTACCAGAGGTGGACGGTGGGGGAGATGAGAAGATGTTTATCAAAGGGTATAAGATTGCAGTATGTAGCAAGAATTAGTCTTTGAGATATAATGCACAGCCTGATACTATAATGAATAAAGCTGTATTGAATAATGGAAATTTGCTAAAAATATATTTCAGGTGCTCTCATCACATGCAAAAAGCAGTCAATAAAGGGAAACTATTGAGAATAAGTTATATCATTCAGTGATGCTGGGTTACTTAAATTTAGTGCTTTGTTTTCTTTTTCCAGTAGGTTATTAAAAGGATGCTAAAAAACCTCATGGATCATTTATATTTTATGTTTTCCCTACTCTTGGCTGAACCATCATTCCACTGATTATCTTTTTATAGCCCGTGAGAAAATCCCCCAAACTCTTCTGTTTTATAAACATTGCTTTTTCCTAAGTTTAATTAAAATTGTACATTGCCTAGTCTCAGAATTATTGATGTTTCTTAATTTTCTTCTGAAATAGTTTCCAATCAGGTGATTTGATGAAATACACATCATAATATTCTTAATACTTTAAAAAATAATGTTAAAATTTTAATAATTTATACTAGTAATTTGAACATGTGTAATAGAAACTTGCCCTTATACATTTTAATCAAAGTGCTCCACAGTTTTTCTTTTCTGGTTTGAGAGCCAGCTTAAGTGTCTAAGACCAATCTGTTCAAATATTATCTTGATTCTCACTCCCATTATCTTCAACTGGTGTCAGCTTTCCCCTCTGACTGTGCTCCTTAATTATAATGTACTACACAGTGCTCTTACCTACAGAAAGCTCAGATTCCTCAGCTTATAAACTGATTTGTCCTGGTCCTGTTGATATCTTGTATTGTTTTTTTTCCCACATTTTTATCATGGTAATTAATTTCAATATACTATCTGTACTTTCTATTACAAATTTTGGCACTACATTTTGCACATTTTTTTACAATAACTCTTACCAATTACAGACCTTTAAGAAGCCTATATCATTATTTCCTCTGCCCTCACAAATATTTGGTCCTATTCAGCGTCTTCTCACATAACCACAATCTTTCCTCTAGAAGTTACTTTTCCTTGAGTTTTTCTAGTCCATTTGTGAATACACATGTGTTTTCCAAAGCTGTGTTATGCGTGACCAACCCCAAGGGTTTGAAATTGATTGAATTTTATTGATACACTATTTTGTTTGAGTGACAGTAATATAATTTGAACATTTCATTTTTATTTGACTCTACTTTTCAAGCATAAGTTTCACATAGAAACTTTAAATTATGGTGCCTTAAGCAGAAATTGTATGTAAGAATGAAATATGAAAGAAAAATATATAAATGGCAATCTTATACTTAATTTAGACCTCAGATCATTTTAACAATTAAAATAAATGTAATTTCTTTAAGAACCAGACAGATTTTTAACAAAAACATGATTTACTTGTATTTGAAAATTACACATAATATCTTCGACTGAGTCTCTACTAAACCCATCTAAGCTTAAAAGTATACAAATTCTTAGTGCATATTTTCAATTAAAAAAATATGGTGGACTTAAAAGTAAAACAAAGATAAGGAAAAATTGAAATATATATAATTATAACTATAAATTAAAGTATTTCAAATTCCAGAAATCGAGACTTTAAAATTTTTTTTCTTTTAATGATCAAGTGATGAGTAGAGAGCTTACAATTGTCACATTTTGCCATTGATTTCTTTAAGTAAGAAAATGAACAATACTTTGTTTCAAAACCTAAAAAGGATTATTTAAGTTGTAAGATTATAGATGAATTTTAATTACCATCCTCAATGTTTTAAAGGAATTTTTAGTGTTATTTTTGAAAAATTTGAAAATATTGAAGTAAATTTAATTATACTTTGAATTCTAAATAAGACTATAAAAGTTATACCTTCATATTTGATTATGTTTAAGTTGCTTATACATATCTTATTGCTTATGTATATCTGTGTATGTTATATACAGGTGTATATATATGAATAGATAAGTAACACTCCTTTATTATAAATGCTTTTATTTTAAAAGACCAAATAATGATAGTCAAATTGAAAATATGAGAATGTGACTCATTTTTATTTCAATAAATTATATGAAGTCTAAAATCACAAGAATTAATAATTCATAACAGAAAGGTAGATCTGCTATGAACATGATTTACCCTATGACAAGTGATTCTATTTTCTAAATAGCCAGCACCAAATAAAAACCTTAGACACTGAGTCTCTAACAGGCTTCCCTGGTCAGAAGCGTTGTATGCATGTTGCTGCCTCTTCACTGCTAGGGGAAAGTATTCTTTGTGTGACACCTCATGGATAAAAAAGAAAATGAAGAAAATTATACATGGATTCCTCTAGACTATGTCTTTGCCCGTCATGATCCTACGGGGTACCCTGATTATTACATCATGTTACATCTTACCTGTGAGTATAGCTATATGTTGAAAACTGTGCATCATTCTTGGCATCTAGGAAAGAGTGAATGGCTATGGGGATCCATAATATAGAGATTATGGATAGTAATGGCACAAACTAAAGAGCTGAGGAATTTTATTCCATCAGCATGCAGACGGTAGAAGTGGATAAACTGGTTTGGTCATTGGTGGAAGAGGTACAAGACAATGGTATTGAAAGCATTGAAGATAATACGGTTTGCATATGAAATCATAAGCACTAAAATGTAATAGAAAAAAGTTAAGTCAGTAAGAGTTGATGAAGGTAGGTAATGATGAGAAATCCTTATCAGATTAAAGAAAATTGTAAGGTACTTGGAGAATGAATGCCTTTTTTCGTTGTTATAACTAAATCAAATGATATCTTTTTTTCCTGATAATTTCTTTACTTTCATATGTGCTTAAGTTGTGGAAGAGGCTTTAGTGATTTTCAAAGTGTCAGTTGTCTGGGTTGTTTCCCAGACCTTGCAAAGGGGTTTGAATTCACATCAGATGAGGGAGGATTTAGCAAATAGATTAGGCTAGACTCAGTTTCTAGTTTAGAAAAGGAAAAAAAAAAAAAACCTGCATTGCCCATAATCACTTACCAAATTAGAGGAAGAGACAAAATTTTGCGAAAGTCAAAATGATAACTCTTATACTCATTTATGGAATGTTCTCATCAAATAATTCCAGAAACAATACTGGAAGTGATCATATGAAAGTTTTAGTGTTGTGGAAAATCCAAATATAGGTTTGGTTATGATTAATATTATTTTACTAAAATAGGTGATGTCAGTGCATATTTAATGATACATTTTCAGTGTTACCTGGATGATATAATTTAGACTCCTCACTTTGAAATAAGACCCCTATAATTAAACCTTTAAAGATAATTATTTCTGTTTCTATAGGGACTCATTGTGAACTCCCAAACTAGCCATATATAATCCTCAGTGAGTCTATGTCCAGTGCTCTGTGGCTTTGTGCATGCATTTCAGTCTCCCATGATTCCTTTATAACCATTCTTTGCAGAAAATTTCCTATTTATTTAAATGGAATATCACAAATGCCAACTCAGCAAGGAAGCAGTCCCAGAGATTTTAAGTATTCTTAATTGTGCTAAGAACGCCTACCATTACTTTTTTTTTAAAGTGAATTACTCTCATGACCTATGTTGGTTTTCTGTTTTTCTGTGGCAAATTACCACAGACTTAATGCCCGGGATCAATACTGACTCATTATTTTAGAGTCGCATATATTAGACGTCCAGTACAGTTGGTTAGATTCCCTTCTTAGGTTCTCACAGATGGACTTGCTTTTATTGGAGACTATGTGGACAGTTTCCAGTCTCATTCAGGTTATTTGCATATTTTTGTCCTACATGGTCATAGGACTGATGTCACTGTTTCTTTACTGCCTACGAGCCAGAGGTTGCACTCAACTCCCACAACCTGCTTTTTGCACATGGCCCCCTCCATCTTTAAAGCCACAGATGACATGCCATAGTATTCTCATGATTTGCTTCAGTCTTTCTTCTCCTTTTACTCTTTTCTCTAAAGCACTTACGTGATTTGGTCAGCCATAAACACGTAAAAATCTAATATTAAGGTCAACTGACTTTGCCTTCAATTGCAAATTGCCTTTGTTATCAACTTATTATCAATTGACTTTACCTTCATTTGCAAAATGCCTTTTGGCCATGTAACGTGACAACTAAAGGAGTAACATCCATAATGTTCATAGTCTCTGGAATTTGGATGAAAAATTATGGCTGGCCATCACAAAATTATGCTGATCACAACTTTTAAAAGGCATTGCAATTTATGTACATCTTATTATTTCTCTCTTCCTTAATAACAAACTTCTTACATAAACAATAACACAGAGTTAATTTTTAACCCTGTATAAAAGCATGTTGTTTGTCATACAGTTTACATTCGGTCAATATTAGTTGAATTAATTAATAAGTAGTAGAAAAGGAAATGACTCAAAACAGTGAGGATCCCACAAAATCATTACTGATTTTAGTTATAAATGATCATAATTGAAAACCACATGAGCAACAACTAGAAAGACAGTGCTTGATCACAGGTTTGTTTCCATTCACATAATATATAAATGACACAGAAATATGCAATAGTAACACATTACACCTATGGAATAAAAGCAAATTAAGTAAACAGTCCATGTGTAATATCATCAAAAATAAGTTATTAATAAATTTCACAAAATAGCACACAATTTGTACACCAGAAAAGTGCAAAATCTTGAAAGAAAGAAATATTTAAAGAAAAAAATCAAAGGTATTTTGTTGTCCATGAATTGTAAGATTTCTTATTGTGAAGTTGGAGAAAGCCCCCAAACTGGTTTATACATGCAACATGATCTCTACAAAAATTTCAGCTGCTCTTTTTCAGAAGATGACAAGCTGATCCTAAAGTTTACGTGGAAACTCAAGATACCCGGAATAGCCTAAGCAACGTGTTACCAAGATGAACAAAAAGAACTTAACACTTTCTTAGTTTTCACTTAACAATGAGGCCATAGAAATCAGGGCATTGCAGCAACAACCTGAGGTTAGATCTATACATGCATGAAATAGAACTCTGTCCAAGAGTAATTATATTCATCTATGGCCAATTGACTTTAAATAAAGTTACAATTAACAATTCAATGGAGTAAGCACATTAATTAATATTGAAATTCACAGGGACTAAGCAGCCTATGCTGTTGTCTAAATTGCCTTCTTTACTTGTGATGTTTATATAATACTATACTAAATAAAGCTATTTAATATTGGGGAGAAAGTAGAAGAAAAGAACTCTAGGAGAATAAGATGATGGAAGGGACTTCAGTCCCTGGAAGGAGTGTTGACCAGAGTGGACACGCAAAGATGTTGGATGAAATTATATTAATTTTCTTCTCTTCAGCAGTTTCTGAAATCCCCTGGCTACTTCTTTGTTGCGAAGACTGTAGATGAGAGGGTTTAGCATGGGAGTGAGGATTGTGTAAAAGGCTGA
The DNA here is from genome assembly GCF_048564905.1 of Vicugna pacos. NCBI lineage: Eukaryota > Metazoa > Chordata > Mammalia > Artiodactyla > Camelidae > Vicugna > Vicugna pacos. The sequence goes on from NC_133011.1 coordinate 934,839, forward strand.
GACCATCTTATCCTGGGCTGGTGTGTGGTTGGAAGCTGGTCTCATGTACATAAACATGGCAGCACCGTAATAGAGTCCAACCACAGACAAATGGGAGGAGCAGGTGGTGAAGGCTCTGCGGCGACGTTCCTCAGAGCCCATGCCAATGACAGCTCCAAGGACTCGTGAATAGGAACCAACAATCACAGAGACCGGAAAGACTAGCATCACCACACAGCAGATGAAAAGCAGTCTTTCAAACGTAGCGGTGTCTGTACAAGACAGCGGTAACAGGGCAGCAACGTCACAGAAAAAGTGATGGATCTCCAGGGAGCTGCAGTATGAGAATGAGAGGGTGGCTGCGAGCACAATGATGCCATCAAGAGAGCCCAAGACCCAGGAAGAAACGGTCATGAGGACACAGAGTTTCGGATTCATTAGAATAGTGTATCGAAGAGGGTGGCATATAGCCACATAGCGGTCATAGGCCATGACAGCCAGCAGGAAACATTCAGCTCCAAGCAGGGAAACGTAGAAAAAGATCTGAGTTCCACAACCTGCTAGAGAGAGGAGTTTGCTGCCAGACAGGTAGTTGAAGGCCATCTTGGGGACAGTGGTAGAGATAAGCATCAGGTCCATGAGGGAGAGCTGGCTGAGCAGGAAGTACATGGGGGTGTGGAGCTGGGTGTCCAGGTGGATGAGGAGAACCATGGCAGTATTTCCCACGAAGGCCACTGAGAAGATGCCCAAGACCAGAGAGAAGAGGAAGATGTGGGTGGGGCTGTGATTGAAGATTCCTAACAGGATGAAGTCAAAATCGAAGCTCTGGTTTCTCCAAACCATCCTGGATCACTTGCTTCACCTACAAGTTCCAGAGTGGACACAAGTATGTGTACTAATTTAGTTTTCAAATGCATACTGTGGCAATGCACTCAGACGCAACTGCATGCACGTCAAAGACGTCCTCACTAAACTTCAGCTGCCTCCCCTTTAGTCCCAGTAAGTTATGCGACTTGGTCCAGTGCACTCTTCTTGGTTCCCTATCCAAACGTCACAAACAAGAACTTCAATAAGTATTTCTTTATTTTCCAGAAAAGAAAACTGAAGTAGATATGAAGTTACTGATGGTTTACCAACAGATACACAGTCCATAGAGAAAACATAGGAGAAAAAATAATTACATGTACTTTGTTGCTCAATTTTATGAACCATCCCTGTTCACATGGAATCCCTTTACATCTTTTAGTCCTAACTTGTCTCCAGCCTGCGCTCTTCTTAATAACTACAAATTTCCTCTTCTCTGGATTCCCCCTACCTTCCTGCCCCCTCCTCATGTGTGATACTGGACCAGTGAAAGACTATATTGAATCAGCATTATTACCCCATACGGAAACCTGCATACTTGTTTTCAGAGAAGTGTTTAATAACGTTACATTTTAACTTTACTATCTCAGACTGAACTTTGGAGTTTTTTTCTTAATTCATCAAAAGCCCCACTTTTTTTTTTCCCCTTCGGGAAGTAAAAGATATTTACTTCTATTTTGAGAATAATTTTGCTTTTTCCAACCTGGACAAGCTGTAAGGGTGGCATGGAGGGTAACTTTCTTTTTTTTTTATAACAATAAAATGTTAACGTTGAGTGGCATTAACTTCTGGGAGCAAAGGAAAACCCCTCTGTGTGCTTTAAAAGTTTTACTGCAGTGTGCTCTTTTGGGCCCTGATGGGGCTTGTTCAACCACAATGAGTAAAGGCATGACTGTAAGAAATACCTAACCTCTTACAATTTGAATTTGGGTTCTTGGGCAGAACCCAAGACGTACTTGGGTGGAGTGGGGTCAGCACTGCGACAATGAACCTGGAGAGGTATGAGGAATCAGATCATAGCCAGAATGGCATCCTTCTATTTTGTTTTTATTTACACATTTATCAAAGAAATATTTTTGGGTGTGGCATGAAGATGTGGAGTGATGTGAAATAATTTTTCATTGAGAAAAGTCTCTCAGTGGCTGAAATATGACAGGTTGCCTGGGTTAAGTCTGCAAGCATCGCAACGAGGTGGAAGATACCTGCCATATCCAAGGGTACCAGGTAAACCACAGGCAGTAACAATGGAGGAAGGAGGGTACTGGTGGGAAATATAAGCATCCATCCAGTCTCTGTTAAAGGGTATTGGTTTCTAGCTGCCATATATTTCACTCTGCTTCTAAAATATCATGTTATAAAGACACGAGTCTTATAGAATCTCAAAATAATTGTACACCAAATAAAACTCACTCTGAAGGAGATCCTCATTTTCCCCCCTGTCTGATATACTTCACTAAAATGCCTCTGGCCTTCCAGACTTCAAATCTTGAAATAAAATAATTTATTTTTCTCTTATTTTATTCATGGTCTTATTTTAAATTCACCCTTTAAAAAAAAATCTAAGTTATGTCTCATATCATGCTTTTGAAAATGAAAACCCACTGACCCTGAGCTATTTATTATAGTGAGTGTTTAGCCATGGGGTCGATCTTTAATTCCACTGAAAAAAATTCTAAGCAAGTAGTAGTTTTCAAATATGTTCTGTGGAATTGGATTAAATAACAAATAAATTCCAATTATCTACTTTTTATTTTGACATTTCAGTGAGCAATGGCATAAATAGAGATACCTTAAGCTTTTTTCTATTTAAAATTCACAACCTACATGTATTATTGTATACATGACACCAAATAATGTGTATCTCCAAGGACAGGAATGATTCTTGTAACTGTTGTACAAGTGACATTTTAATGACAGATGGCCCATGCCTATCAAAACATTCTATCTAGAATGGGTAAATTAGTTCAAAATCTGTCTGCTGCAGAAATTTTTCCCTAGGAAATACCCTGGCTATGTAATAATATTCAAAATTAACTTTCGTTGATTATAGTTAAAGATAAAACTCTTCTCAGAGAGTTTTTTTGCTTTTTTAAAATAACACACAAAAATGACAGGCTTTATTTTCAGAGAATTAAAATGTTATGCTATTATTCTAAAAAAAAAAAGACCGCTTTATTCCCATTTCTAACATTTGAGCATAGAAGAGTGCCTTGCAGAATGAGATATGCTGAATATTGAAACTGGAGAATTACCCCTTCAGTCACAAATTCCTCTCTTTGTATAACTAGTATGTGTTAGATACATTCACCTGTTTTAATGATGAATACATGTTGATGGAATCCTAATTTTCTGTGACAAAAATACATGAAAATATTGATAACTTTAAATAAGTAGCACATATAGTCTTATTCCCAATGTAGTCAACATAAAGACCCACCAGCTTCTTTCTGTCTTCTCGTAATTTAAAATTTTGATTCAGTGTTATAATTAAACATAAAACTGTGAAATTTTAACATCCCAGCTAGAACATTCTGCTATTTCTATATTCTTGTCATGCCAATTGTAAAAAGAAATTGGAGAATAAGTCCCAGGAAGATGAAAAAAAAAAGCATGTTAAAGAAAAGAAGTTATTTAAGAAGGGGAGAATTAAGAGCGTGGAAGAAATGTGGAGGCATATGAGGAAATGAGTTGCAAAACAAGAGCTGATAACATAAAGGAAAAAGGGGGGAAAAGTAAGATTGAGGACTGAAAGCCTTAGATGATTAGATACCTTGAAATATTAATGGATAAGAGAGAAGAAAGACAACATAATTCATGGACTGCAGTGGGCACAGGACTCTGGGAGAAGGCCCAGCTGCACCGGGCCTAGGTTTTCTCTAGACCTTGCAACATTATAAAACTGAAGATTTCCATCCGTGCATTCTGGAACATTCCATATTTCCAGATCTTACAAGTTTCACATAATGTATAATTTATTTCAATCAAATGTCATCATATTTTTCTTTTTTTTCTCCCATTGATGGCATAGATTCTGAGAATTTTAGTAACTGATATATTTTGAAACATTAATAAGGAAACCGAATTCTGTTTGGGGTCACATCATTTCCTCCAGTAATTCGTAAATTGAAAATTTGTACAAGGTGATGTGAGGGAATTTTTTACGTCTAAATGTCCATGAATCCCTTTCAAAGCAGTATATTAAAGTCACCTGGTATGTGATTGTTTCTATAAATTCATTTTGAAGTGGTATCTCACAACTAAATGATAATTATGTTTATCATAGATATTTCACATTTATTTAATAACTATTTCTAATAAGTGAAAAATAACTTAAGGAAAATGGTTCTGTGTTTTCTCTTCTCCCTTATTTTTAGCATGAAAGAGAAAGAGAGACTAGGATGTGAAAGGAAATGTTGCTACTCCCAGGATGTTGTGAAAAATGGTACATAATATGGTGAACTTATAAAAATATACAGCATAATTTTAAAATCAAGGCTGAGAAAGCCTTATATTTGTATAATCTATATAGTGTTACAAAAACTTTTTCACACACAGTCTTTCTCTCTCTCTCTCTCTCACCAAATCCATTTAAGGTCAATAGAGGATGAAACAGATTCTCATAAAAGAATTTATCTTATATTTATACTTACAGGTGGCAATTCACCAAATAAATTCTAGGACCTCTGAACCAGAAAATGAGAATCACTCTTTGACTCTGAGTCGCATTTCAAGCTTTCCTTCTGTCTCTTCTAGAATAGAGTCAGCAGCAGTTATTCAAATGGTCCAAAGGATTCACATTTTCAGAGACTGAGCCATCATATGGAATCATGGACCTTAAGTCCTTTACCCCCACAGAGCACTCAGTCCCTCGACTTCAATTACAGAAGGGCGTGCCCTCTTTCAGAACCTCTCCTAGGAAACAAAATCCATATGGACCCCCAGGTTTGAATTAAATTTGGCCTGTTTCTCATACTTTAATTGTTGGCTACCTACTTTTCTTTAGGAAATAATGTTCGTAGTGATAAAACTAAATATTTCCAGATTTTAAAAATAGAGGTAGAATTAAAACAGAGAAGATTTACTACAAGGTAAACTGAATCTTTCAACCTGCCCTCTCTACTGGGTTAACATTATTGCCTCATTTGCAGTATGTCGTATCTAGTAGTTAGGCTGAAATAGAATGCAAATGAACCCTCAGAGCCTAAATGTGTGCAAGAACACGATGAGGTATGCAAATGGGTCCAAAGGCTTTATGAAAGCTCCCTGTGGTCCACCCCTGCATTAAATGCCTGCTGTGTTGGTCCCAGCTTACTGACAGTGATGCTGTAGCCCAGGGATGCCCAAGGCATCTGCCCGGGTCCATATTACTCAAAACCAACCTCCGTAGACATTTCTCCCTTACCAGGGCCAGTGTTCTGGCTGCACTTACCCCTGTGGTTCTTACTATGATTGCAAGACACACTTCAGCAAAAACCATCAGGGAACTTTGAGGAACAAAATCCATCAGCTATCGTTTTTGTCTCGGAGCCAGGCAGTGAGCTTGAAGGATTGGGAAACAAACTAACAAACTGGCTTCCCTGATGCTAAAATTGTTTGCTGATTTGTTCTAAGAAATTCTGAAACTTATTTTTTCTCCCTTGCTGTTTTTTTGTGCTAAACAACCCCCAAACTTTTCCCCAAACGTTACGCTCTCCCCTCCCTATACATTCCTTACTGAAAATAGCTTTAACCCAGAGGCAATGCTCCAGGAAGGGGGTGACAGTCAAATGGACAGACCCTCCAGAGTTCCTCCGTGATGCCAGGAAGATTTATTGAGGTTACGAGGAATGTAGCACCCTGTAAAGCACTCTGATTGTTGCCACCTTTTCTGTTCCATCCAGGTTTTCCATGAAACCTCAAGACCCCAACCCCAAGATGGAGTCACAATCCCTAAGGCATTATCCTGCTGTGACTCCCCTTTGCTTGACATTAAAATCTGCTAAGGTCATGGATTATTTGCTGTTTCCAAGACATGGAAACAATATAAGTGTCCATCAATGGATAAACACATAAAGAAAATGTGATACATGCACACAATGTGGTACATGTACACACACACAAACACACTGGAATATTATTCAACAATAAAAAATGAAGGGAAAAAAATCCTGTCATTTGTGACAACATGGGCAAAGCTTGAGGGCATCATGCTAAGGAAAATAAGTCAAAAAGAGAAAGACAAATACTGTATGATGATACTTGTATGAGAAATCTAAAATCATAGAATTCATAGGAACAAAGTAGAATGCTGGCTATCAGGAGCTGAGTGGTGGGAGAAATGGGGTGATGTTTCTCAAAGGGTAGAAACTGTTCAATACAAGATAGATGTTTTCCAGGAATCTATTGTGCAACATGGTAACAACAGCCAAAAATGTTAGCATACACTGAAAATATATTACTAGAATAGAGCTTTAATATTCTACCATAACAACAATTGTATTTCTGTTAAAGGATGTGTTAATTCATTTTATTGTGCAAAAATATTTCACATCATATACATGTATCAAATCGTCACATTGTATACGTTATATCTGCATACGTGAATTACATCTCAATAAAGAAAAAGTTGTTGGAATGTTTGTGAGCAATAGTTAATTTCCTGGTGGCTGAAGTTATTAATCAAAAACAAACTAAAAATCTCTGCATTACTAAGTCATCTTAAATACATTCACAATAATATTCCAAAAGATTATACAAAAGTTTAATTGCCTTTCCCTTAAAGGACTGATAGACACCACCAGCACCCCTCCCTCTGCTTCTTTTCTGCCCCATCTAAAGACAAAAGTAAATCTGATTTCTTTCAATAGGGAAACTTTTTGTTCTATTGTGTTTGATCTTTACTTTTCTTTTTCCAGAATTACTCTCCACATTTTCCACCTCTCCTTGCTATTCTGGAAGCCCTTAGGAGTCTTTCCCTTTTGACTTCTGGTGGAGTTTTGGCCAATGGTAGCAAAGACAGGAAATCAAATGGTGAGAGCTGTGTATTTCCCCGTCCAGTGACTGTGAACACTCTGGGGTGGGAGTCTCTGCTAAGGGCAATGGGTCTGGTCTGAGTCCTCCTGATGTGGCTTCTTTTTACAGGTCATTTAGCTGCCTTTCCCTTTACTCCTTCATGCTCATAGGTATGTCTGCTTGTCTATTTATCTTCATCAATAAAACTCTCTATCATCTTTATGAACACCATAGTATTCTAATTTTAATGCTTTTGATTTTGTGAATAAACATGACTAATATGTAACAAATTTTTTAATGTTTGTGAAATTATTTGGCCTAAAATAGAACAATTCCTGTGAATGTTCCCAGAATTTAAAATAATTATTCTCAATTTTTGGTTGTATGAATTCTATGCAATTACTGTTTTTAATTTGGTTTTAAAATCACACCTTACATTTTGAATTACTTCATCTGTTTTTACATGAGAAAAACACGTTGACGATTACACTAAGAATGAGGAATTATAAATACTTCCTTGATTTATAACCGTTTTAAATTTTTTTATTTAAAATTAACTCAGTTTTTATAAGTTTATGATTGTAGACTTTATTACTTTTTGTCAAGAAATATCTATGACTGATCATTTGTCTTTTTTTGAATTTTATTTAATACTATATTAACATTATCAGATCTGAATTATTTGTTAACATTTCACAAATAAATATATTTTCTGTTATTTTAAGTTTATTTCTTTTATTATTATGGATAGATGTTTAAAATCCGTCTTTTAATTGTTTAGCTGTATTTTACCTATGTATTTAGCAATCTTTTTGTCCTGTGTTTCAAGTCAGTTTTCCCCTTAGCTTCCTTTGGAATAATTGATTGATCTTTGCTTGTTTAACACTCATCATTATTTTTTTCAATGTATATGCCTTCTATTTGCTTCAAATATATGTGTGTGTGTGTGTGTTTATATATATATATATATAATGTATTTATATATGTTTATGTAAATATATATTGTATAACCTTAACTCCAAATAAAACAACAAGAGCAAAGTATTTCTACACATTTGCTTCCTTCTTTCTCCTCCTCTTTACATTATCAATGCTCAGTGATCACCTGGAATTTTATTATCTTTTAAAAATATAATATTCAAAGAAATTCAAATCTCACGATATATTTACTAATATTTTGTTCTACTTCTTCCTCTCCAATTAATTTTTCATTTGGCTATACAATTTACTAATAAATCCTTCCACTAAGGATATATATAAATATAAATTTTCCAAGTTCTTGATTATATGAAAATCATATGAGATCATCCTCACTCTTGCAATGTAGTTTAAGTGGGTATACAATTAGGATCCAAGATATTTTCTCATAAAACTTTGAACATATGGAACATCTTCCCTACATTCAACATTGCTAGTAAAAAGTTTCATTTAAATATGGATTTTACTCTTTTTTGAAGGAAATTTCACCACCCACCATGTCACAAATGTATTTGAGCATTTTCTTTCCATCATTATGTTCATATAATGCATTATGATATATGCTTGTGTCTTCGCATGTGCACGCATGTATGTATGTTAACTTATCCTGCTTGCCTTCTATTTAACTTTATGTTTCTGTGGAAAAGCCCCATAAAATGTAGTGGCTTAGGACAATTATTTATTACTTATGGTTCTGAGGTTTGGTAAATGGACCGTATTCAGCTGGGTCAGAGTCATTTACCCTTCAGTCGACATTGGCTAGGGCAATAAAACAGGCTGGAATGTCTAAGAGGCATTTACTAAAATTCCTCATGTCTTGGATGGATGGCTGCAACACCTACCAAATAGAAAATGGCCAGAATTCACTTTTTATCACCACTCTGGTCGCTGGACTTCTTTATGAGGTAACTCAGGGCTCAGTGAGAATGTATGTGGAACATATCACCCTTCCAAAGGTCTTGGCCCAGAATTGAGACTGATTTACTTCTGCCACATTCTTTTGGTAAATGCAAGTTAAAAGACTCATTAAGAGGTGAAAAGCCTCAGCTATGATGAAGGAAAATCACGTATATATGGGAGTGGAAAGAATTTCTGGTAACCTTTTTTGCAGACACCCTGGCCAAGCATCCACTGTGGTCTTTCTTCTGTCCTGAAAAAAAAATAATGTGTTTTCTCTTGTGTCATTTTAGTTTACTTTTCTGCACTTATTTTTGTTTTATAACTTCTTCTTGTTTTCTCTTTACTTTCTACTGCCAGGAAGATACCATACCACCAAATTTTATTCTTCATTTTACAAATTTTATGAATACAGTCTATTTGTCTTGTTTCTATTGAGGTAAAATTGGCATATAATATTACATTAGATTCAGATGTATAATATAATAATTTGATATTTGTATATATTATGAAGTGATTACAATAATCTTTCTTAAGTACATTTAAAACTAGAGCTCCATGTTTGGCTCTGTAGCCACATTCTGCTACTCAGCCTTATAACTTTTCAAATAATTTTTGAATGTATCAAAATTTTATTGTTTTTATTTATGAGCGCATATTCAATTGTACAGATATACCACGATTTATTCATTTACCTGTTGATAGATGTTTAGATATTCCCAGTTTGGGGCTATTACAATTACCTGTGTACAATATTTGTGAACACTTGTGTACAAACCCAAAATACCTCAGAGGGAAATGGCTAAGTTATATGGTATACGTATGTCTAAATTTTTAAGTAATTGTCCATCTGTTTTCCAAAGTCGTTAGAGCATTGTGCATTCCATTTAACAGTACAGAGAATCTCTGTTGCTCCATATTCTTTCCAACATTATGTATGATCAAATTTTTAATTTTAAACATTTCAGCTTGTGTATGATGGTATCTCACTGTGATTTTAATTAGCAATTTCTTAGTAATTAATTATACTGAGAATCTTTTCATACACTAGTTTGCCATCCAAACATCTTCTTTGAAAACATAACCTGTTTAAGTTTGCTGCCCATTTTTTAATTAGGCTATTTCTTTACTATTGAGTTGTAAAAGTTCTTTATATATTCTAGTCACTATTCTTTTATTAGAAACATGACTTTCAGAAACTTTTTCCACTGTGTGTTCTTATTTGCTCTAGTGTATTTATGCAAATATTATTTTTCTTTTTTAGTTTTTTTTTACTGAGTTATAGTCAGTTTATAATGTTGTGTCAATTTCTGGTGTACAGGACAATTTTTCAGTCATACATGAATATGCATATATTCATTTTCATATTCTTTTTCACTGTGAGCTACTCCCTTTGTGCTCCTTTAACTTGGTTCTGTCGGTCAAGGGCTATTCCTTACAGATCTGAGCCTCAGAGGCTCCCCCTCCATCCTGCTGGCCTCTCCGTTGGAGATGGAGGGACCCAGCAATTGAGTGCTAGTCCTCCTTTGCTGCTCCATCCCCACGAGACCAGCCCTACACTATTTTCCTTTTTCTTCCTTCTTTTTTCCTTTTCTCCTACCAGATTCATGGCATATTTTGTTTTTAGAAGAAGATGGCGTTCTGTCAAAGTTCAGGAGGTGTTCTGATTGGCTGGGTGAGCCTGTGGATGTCAGTCTTGATGTGTTTGTGGGAGAGGGTGAACTACCAGAGTCCTGCTCCACCATCTTGGCCCTCTCTCTGGTTTTTTTTTTTTTTATGTTGAGTTGTATGAACAGTTTATATATGTTTTATATTAACCCTTTATGTCTGATATCATTTACAAATATTTTCTCCTATTCAGTAGGTTGCCTTTTCATTTTGTCAATGGTTGCCTTTGTTGAGTAAAAGTTTTAAAATTTAATTTGGTCCCATATGTTTATTTTTCCCTTTAGGGGACATATTTCCAAAAAGGATTGCAATAATTTATGCCAGAGAGTGTTCTGCCTATATTTTCCTCTAGGAGTTTTATAGTAATCTAGTCGTACATTAAAATCTTTAATCCATTTTGAGTTTATTTTTGTATAGAGTGTTAGGGAATGTATGTAAGTATGTATGTATTGGAGAATGTTGCAATTTAATTCTTTTACACATAGCTGTCCACTTTTCCCAGCACTACTTATTGAAGAAACTGTTTTTCCTCTGTTGTATATTCTTGCCTCCTTTGTTGTAACTTACCATAAGTATGTGGGTATATTTCTGGGCTCTGTATTCTGTTCCATTGATCTCTGAGGCATTTTGTGCCAGTACCATACTGTTTTGATTGCTATAGCTTTGTTGTATAGTTTGAAGTCAGGGCGTGTGATTCCTCCAGTTCTGTTTTTTGTCAAGATTGTTTTGATTATTCAGGGTCTTTTTTGTTTCCATACAACTTGAAAAATTATTTGTTCTAGTTCTATGAAAAATGCCATTGATATTTTCATAAGGATTGCATTGAATGTGTAGAATGCCTTGGGAAGTGTGGTCACTTTAACAATATTCATTCTTCCAATCCAAGAACACTATATAGCCCAAAGGAAGTTCAACATTCTCAATCCTGTGGGAGAAAATCTGCAATATAATTATTCTCCAGTTTGTGTGTTGCCCACCCAAGGGTATGGGAGTTGATTTTACATCATGAGTCCACCCCTCCTACCTGTCTAGTTGTGTATCCTTCTTTATGTATTTAGTTGTAGAAGATTTTTTCTGGTAGGTTCTGTCTTTTTCAGTGACCTTGTTCTGCAAATAGTTGTGATTTTGGTGTGCTTGTGAGAGGAGGTCAGTTCAGAGACTTTCTACTGACTAAAATAATTGGCTAAAAGATCATCTAAGGGTTCTTGTTTGGTTTCTTTAAAAACTGGCATAATAAATTATTAAGACTCAAAAGAGTCTAGAAATAACAGCATCTCCTCAATCTTCTAGACTGGGAGATTGCCAAACAAGCCCTCCTAATGTTGGACCTGCTATAAAATCCCTTACACATATATAATTTTATTTATATGCATTCTAAAATGTGCTGAGAGACATAGTGGAGTCTTCTGTTACTCAATATATCCTTAATGAAACTGATAAACAGAAGTTGAAGGGCACTTCCAACTGGCTGGAAGTCTAGATAAAAATTAAGAATCTTTGATTCTTTTTTTTTTCCCTCTTACATCATTGGGTTGGGATGTTCACTAACAAAGACAGCAAGGCACTAATCACAGGCAACTATGTGCTCTAGGCATGAAAGGGAAAGGCCTAATTGGTAGAGCAGTGTTCAGGAGACCAGTAAATCAGGCTTCTGGGATTGTAGCGAAAAACTTTTAATGAGATTGGCTGAATTCAACACCCACAGAGCCTAGTTAAATAATCTCCCAATTAGCAAGAGTTAAAACTTTGTCATTATCCTTTGGAACCTGTGAGTTAATTGGATCCTTAATCTATTAGAGTAATTTAGAGAAATTCTCAGGGATCAGTAAGGACCCTTTATTAGCAAACTGAAAGAAAACAAAGTTGTGTGGTTGCCATGGTAACACCTGGCAGAGGAATGAGTTTCATAGAAGTAAAGTGTCCTCTCTCTAAACTGTACATCAAAACCAACTAACAACAGCCAGTCCATGCTTGATGGAAAATAGCTAACAGTTATATGATAAGCTTTTAAAGTAAAGACAGTACAGCAGTGTCCTCTGCTGTCCTGATACAAAGGGATGAGTCAAAGATGGGTTAATTCAAAAACAAGCGAAAAATAAATTGATTGATTTAATCAATATTAAATAAAATCACAAAACTTTACTTTAAAATACAATCTTGTATTATTAACGCTAATGAATCTGGTATAATGAGAGGATTTTTTTAAATTTCCAAAGACTGTATATCAATTTATTTTTGTTGTTTTATTGTGTTGTTTAGTATCTTATTACCATGTTAAATAGAAAAGCTTCATATCAAATAATTGCTTTGATTCTGATTTTAATTGATATTTTCGATTAATTTAGAGTTGTTAAAACCTCCAAATTTGTATACTGTTACTATTACATATTTATATCACATATATATTTATACATATGTAATATGTACATATACATTTTTATTAGTTTAAGAAAGTTTACTTCTATTCTTACTTTACTAAGAGGTTATTTTTTAATTATAATAAAGTGGAGTTGAATTTTGGTGCACATATTTTTCTGCCCTGTATGATTAGCTCAGATTATAGGAAATACAATACACTAAATTAAATGAAATTTAGAGACTCCAAATTAATTCAGTGAAAATCAGGATGGCCGTAGGGAGAGAAAAAAAGGCTTGAACCTAACTATGTAAAAGTTATTTCAAAGTGGATTATATTTCTAAATCTAAAAGCTGAAACCATAAGAATTCTGAAAATAAATCACAAAATACAGATAGGCAAAGATTTCTTAGATGGGATCCCAAAAGAACAATTCTTAAAATAAAACAGAATAATAAATAAAATAAAATTCAAAAGACCTAATGAAATAAATGAATAAACCACCAGTAGACTGAGGAGGAAGTACTCACACTATGTATCTGACAATGGTCTCATGCAAATTATATTAAAAATCCCTAAACCCAAAACAATAAAATCCCAGCAATAAAAAAGAAAAATGATTCAAATGTTAAAACTGAGCCAAAGAGGATATGTGTTTGGATGGCCAAGAGTTAAATGAAAAGATGTTCAAGAACATTAGTCATTGCGAAGTGTGTATTATTCTTAAGAAAAATGTCAAAAGTGGAAACATTTTAAAATGGAGCTGGAGCAGCCATTCCAGAGGAGCCCTTTTGTGATCCTGTTTTCTGAATCTTTGAACTGGGCCAAGCTAACAACATTCCAAGAAATCAGCAAGAACGAGAATATCTTTTTGACAGGAATAACAAAAGCAAACATTTACCTAATGACCACTTGGCTTGACCAATCAATAAAGTAGAAATCTAGCTTTGCTTGTCAAAATTAATAAACTTTTCCTTAAAAAAAAAATCTCATTTTCCTCTGTAATCAGGTCATTATTTGTGTTTCTCCCTGAATCTATTTAACTAAAATTGCAATTATATGATCCCAAATAAATGCTTTGCCTCTTGAAGCAATTTTTTCCTCCTCCCTCCCTTCCTTCCTTCTTTTCTTTCTTTTTTTCTTTTCTTTCTTCTTTACTTCTTTCTTTCCCATTCTTCCTGTGCATTAGTATGTTTCAAAATAAGGATTTTTAAAATGCTGAAAATACAAACAGTTACAAAGATGTAGATCAAATGAGATATTCATGTGTGGCTGATAAAACCCTCCTATGATTCACCAATTCCATAAGTAGTTATTTAACCAAGACAAATTTAAGCATATATCTATAAAAATATTTGTATAAGAATGTTCATAATCAGCCCATTCATAGGAATCGCAATAAAGATGTCCATAACATACATACACATGTACACACATATGTAAATAATGTGTTATATATGTATATTATTTATGTATAGTATATAAGGTAGAAGTTTTTCTAAGTGGGATATCAAGAAGGGAAAAGCAGAAAGCACTACTCAAAAATAATTGCAGATATACTAAACCACAGATTACTAGGGCAAAGGATTATAGGTGAAGACATAAAATAGACTGTCAAAGGCCCCAAGGAAAGAACACTTTGGGAAATTAAAACATTTAAAAATAGTTGTACATACAGGAAAATATAAAAAGCCACACACAGGTCCAGGTAAGATGCATGCTGAGTAAGGACTGAGAGAGCATTTAGCCTTCTCCTCAGGATGTTTATAAGGCTCAGAACCAAGGCTCAACTAATCATTGGCACAGATACATTCTGAAAATAATAGGTGACATAGATGTTTTTTCAAGTGACCCCTTTTTTGACAAAAATAATCATAAGGTACACCAAAAAAAAAAAAAAAGACTCATTCAAAAGAAAAGCATAAATATTCAGAAATCATTCCTGAAGAAACACACATATGAAACTTATGGAAAAAGACTTTAAACAACAAATGCTTAGTGAGGTAAGAAAAATAAACAACAAAAGGAAATCAGAAAAACAGCATAAAAAGAAAATTATCTTATCAATAAAAGGCTAAAATGTAATAAGTAATGAAATAGAGTATCTGCAGCTGAAAAATACAATGAATGCACTGAAAAATTGAGTATGGAATTTCAATGGCCAACTTAAGCAGGCAGAAGAATCAAAGAACCAAAAGTTAGACGTGAAATTATGGAGCCCAAGGGACAAAAAGAAAAAGAAAAAAGTAAACAGAAGCAAAAAGATGTGGCACACCATCAAAAGGAAAAATATATGCATTATGGGAGCCTCAAAAGAATAAGAGAGAGAAGGTGAGGATAGATTATTTAAAGAAGCAATGGTCCAAACCATTCCAAATGTGGGAAACGTCATAAATTTACAAATCTCAGAAGCTCAATGAACTCAAGTGAGATAAACTTAAAGAGATTCACTGTAAAATCTATTATAATCTAATAAAATAAAATTCACATTTTAAGTCATGACAAAAACATTTATCATAAAATTCTCTCAGTTTATCTGAGCCTTCTCCCTCCCTCCCTAATGTGCAATTGCATCTTCATTACACATCAATCAGACCACAAACTGGGGAGAGTGTGCTCAGTCATAAAGATCAATGTTTTTCCCTTTCTTCTGAGGCTAGCAATGAAACTTCTTAAGAGAATAGCATTCTTTTCCAACTCTGTAGGAGGCCATGGTGACTTGATGTTCTATAAGTACTTCCTTACCTGGACTATGTATATCTGGTGAACTGTAGGTAAAATATCAGTATGTCACTTCAATTTCTAACAGGTGGAACAGTTCTCAGAGCTCTCTGAGAGTCTGTTTCCTGAAGAGTTATAATCCGCACTTTGGCTTGAATAAAATTCCCTTTTTTTCTTCTTAACTTGGTTGTAATTGAATTTCTGTTGACAAACCAAACTGTTGAAAGATGATGAGAAAATTTGACAGTAGGAAAATCAAAAACAAAAACTAACAAACAAAAACTTGTCACATACAAAAGTTGCCCATAAGAGTATGAACCAATTTCTCTCAAAAACTTGGAGCTCATGAGGCAATAGAATAATATATACAAAGTGCTGAAAGAATAAAGTCGAACAACCTCCTCCCATAAAACTGTTAAACATAAATTCTATATCCAGCAAAACTCTACTTTAAAATTAAGGGAGAAATTAAGATATTTGCATATAATTAGAAGCTGAGAGAATTGGCTTGTCCCAAAAGAAATACTACAGGGAATTCTTCATGCTGAAATTAAGGAATGCTAGAGGGTAACTTGAAGACATACTAAAATGTATGTCTAAGTATTTTTTTTTGAAAAAACAGTATTATTACTAAAGGTAAATATATGACTAAGTATTTTTTTTTGAAAAAACAGTATTATTATAATTTTGGATTATATTTCCATTTAAACAGTTTTCTACAGAATTTAGACTACAAGTGCATAAAATATAATTATAAATTTATGTCAAGTACACAATGGATAAAATGTAATTAATGACATTAATAATATAATAAAGTGGAGGATGAAACTGTAAAGGAGTATAGATTTATACGCAATTGAACTTACATGTTAACAATTAGAAATAGATTGTTATAAACTTTAGGATGTTATATGTAATCCACATGGCAAATTCAAAGGAAATATTTATAAAATACACCAAAATAAAATAAAAAGGAATCAAAATGTTTCACAACAAAAATTTCAGCACAAGAGAAGGAAATGATGGAGAAAATAGGACCAATCAGCTGAAAGATGTAAAGATACAACCAAAAAATGGCAAAATTCTTTTTCTATAACTATTTATTTTAAATGTAAGTGGATTAAACTCCCAAATCAAAGGCATAGAATGGGAGAAAAAAAATGTTTTAGTGATCCAATGCTGTCTACTCTCTTTAGAGCTGAGGACAAAAAAAAGAAAGGATGGAAAGGATAACCCAAGCAAGCAGTAAAAAAGAGACCTATGATGACTATGCCAATATCAGACAAAATACACTTTAAATTAAAAAATGATAAATAGGACATTACACTTTGATGAGAAGTTCAAATCACCAGGAAGATATAACAATTAAAAACATATATGCAACAAACATAAGAGATCCAAAATATATGAAGCAACTGCTGACAAAATTGAAAGGAGACACAAAAAGTGCTATAACAGTAGTAGGAAACTTGAATACCACACATTCAATAATGGATAGAAAAATCAGACAAAATTTCAAAAAGAAGTCAGAGGACTTGAAAGTCACTCTAAACTATATGGACCAAATAGAACTCTCCACACAATAAAAGCTGAATACATATTAAATTAAGTGCACATAAAATATTCTTCAGGATAGACTACATATTAGGCCACATAACAAGTCTTCAAAAGTTTACAAGTATTAAGACGTTTCAAAATATCTTTTCTAACCATTATAAAATAAAATTGGAAATCAAATAAAAATTGACAAATATATGAAAAATAATCAACACAGTTTAAAGCAATCAATGTGTCAAAGAAGAAATTACAAGGGATATTAGAAAATGTCCTGAGACAAATGAATATGAAAACACAATGTACAAAATTATATGGGATGCAGTAACATGGTGCTAAGAAAATTTGTGGACATAATTATCTACATCAAAATTAAAAATCTCAAATCAAAATCTAATTTCACACTAAGAAACTGCAAGACAAGAAAAAGAAAATCAAAATCTAACATTAAAAAGGAAATAATAAATATTAGAGTGGTCATAATTTGAACAAAGAATAGAAAAACAGAGAAAATCAACAAAACTAAGAGTTGGTTCTTTTAAAAGATGAGCATTGAAAATTCTTTATTAGACTGATAAAGAAAAATGAGAGACAATTAAAATTACTAATATCAGAAATGAAAGTGGGGTCATTAATTTCAATCACCAGAAATAAAAATAATTATAAGAAAGAACCATGAACTGTTGTGCACCAAAATTTTACATAATCTACAGACAGATGGAGAATTTCCTAGGAACATGGATCTACCAAGATGGAATATTTAGCAAAAAGAAAATCTGAACATTTCAATAATTAGAAAAAAGATTGAATCAGTAAATCAGTAATTTAAAACTTCTCAACAAAGAAAATCCCAGCACCAAGTGGCATCGTGTTGAATTCTATCAAATGTTTAAGGAAGAATTAATGTCAAGCATTTTAGACCTCTTCCAAAAAACTGAATAGGAAGAGACACTTCCAAACTTACCCTGTTAGGTCAGCATATCACCTTGATACCAAAGCCAGACAAAGATTCTGCCGAAAAAAAACAACAACAAAAAGACCCCCGAACTAAAAACTCATAACTCTTACAAATATTGATGAAAACTCTTCAACAAAATACCAAAAAATCAGCTTTGCCCTCTTATTAAAAGGACGGCATATACAACATGACCAGGTGACACTTGTTGATATAAGCAAGTACCTGTAAATTGGGACAGTCACTATGGAGAACAGCATGGAGATTCCTCAAATAACTAACTATAGAACCACCCTATGATCCAGAATTCCACCTTAGGGTATATATCCAAAGGAAATAAAATCGAGACCTTCAGGAGATAGCTGCACTCTCATGTTCATTGCAGCACTATTCACAACAGCGAACACCTGGAAAAAACCTAAGTTTCTGTCCATGGTGAATGAACAGAGAAAATTTGGTACATAGATAAAATGAAATATTATTAAGCCATCATAAAGAAGGCAGCCCTGCCATTTGTGACTACATTTATCGACTTTGTGGGCTTTATGCTAAATGAAAAGTCAAACCCAACAAGAAAAAATACAGTATGATTTCATGTATATGTGAAAATTCAAAGAGATGAACTTACAGAAACATATTGGTGGTTAGTGGGGGCTGGAAGCGGGGGGAAATTTTGTTGGTCAAAGGGTACAAACTTCCAGTTATAAGATGAGTAAGTTATGTGGATCTAGTGTAAAATATGATGACTATACTTAAAGAGATAGTATTGTATACTTGAAGATTGTTAACAGAGTAAATCTTAAATATTCTCACAACACACACATAAAGATACAGATACACACAAAAGGTAACTATATGAGGTGATGCATGTTTTAACAGATTTTAGTGTGGTAATCATTTCACAATATTTAAATATATGAAACCATTCTGTATACCTTAAAAGCGCACAATGTCATGCGTGAATTATATCTCAGTAAATCTGGGTCAAATATTAAATAAAATTTATACAGGAATGCAAAATCTCAAAAATAGAAAAAGAAGAAGATAAAAAGAAATAAAATTACTGGATACTTATACAACTTAATATCAGAATTTATCAGATTACAGAAATTAACACAATGTGGTATTTGCACAAGAATAAAAAAGCAGACAAAGGGAAAACCAGCCGGCCCATTTATGGCCCCATACAGATGCCTGATTTATAACAAAGCTGCCACAGAAAGTTTTTATATTAGCAATTCGGGGTCAATTTGGAGTACTTTGACACAACACATTGAAAAAATAATTTGGTAAGAATTAAAGAACTAAAATGGTAGGACATCTTTGTGAATTTGTATAGGCAACTATTTGTTAAACTAGACCGAAAGTAAAACCATGACATAAATAATTGATAAAGTCATCCTCATAAAAGTTAAAATTTTTCTGCTCACCAGTAGAAGGGAAAGCACAAGCTGCACACAGGAAGAGGTTTGCAGTACATATACCGGGCAAAGATTGGTATCCAAAATATATAGATTTCCTAACAAATCAGTAAGAAAAGAGAGCTAGCTCTCCCTTCCCAACCTAAAAAATAATGGCAAACACTTGCATATACTTGCTAACCAGTGTCTGATAAGCATATAAAAATGTAGTACAGATCACTGACCTTCTGAAAAAGAGAAATTAAAACTACAATGGGAAACTACTCATCATAAAGATTAAAATGAAAAGGACTGACAATACCACTTGCTGGTGAGGATGTGGAACAATTGGCATTCTCAGTTCTCAACTGAGCATCGCCAATAAGGCAAAAGTTGACATAAAAACCTTGGGAAATTTGAGCATTCTCTAGTACAGCTCAACATTCTTATAACTGATGAAACAATAATTCCACTGTGGCCGATGCACTAAACCGAAATGAAAGTTGAGTTTATTAAATGACAACTACGGAAGTGTTTGCAGCCATTTAATTTACAGTAGTCCCAAACTGGAAACAATTCAAATCCTCACAGAAGCACAATTAATAAATACATATAGTATATTAATACAATGAAAAAAGTATCATATGGAATCAAAATACAATTTACACGAACCTTCATAGTATTGAGCAAATGAAGTATAGCATAATTAACAGTGATATTTTAGAATAGCCTTTCTGGAGTTATTGATTGGAAGGAAGCAAAAGGAAGACTTCAGGGTACTAGAAATATTCTAAATCTTGATATTCATCATAGTTACATAGGCATATACACATGTAATATTCATCAAACTGTACTCTTGAGATTTATCTTAACAGCATTAACTAAGAACTGTATCAACTAAAAAATATATATAAAAAATTATAATTTGATGATGATATATTCAAAGTAACTCCCCAGTTAAACTCTTCTTTCTATTCATGCCTTTGTGCATATTTCCTCTACATGATACTTTATTTCTAGACATCGTATATTATTTAAAGACATATAAAGATTTTACATAAACCTTTATTAAGGAACTAAGAATAAAACTCCCAAAAGTAATCAAGAGATGGACACATATAATTTTGAAAACTATTTCAAAATGATCCTCTTTATTGTCGATTTCATATTTAATTTCATTATGCTCACATTACTAGTCTGTAATGTCATTTTAAATGTGTTGCTCTTTTCCCAGATATCTGATAAATTTTTATTAATGTTCTACATTTGCCTGGAGATAACAATTCTGTGGCTATTTTTTGTTTGTGTTTCCTCCTATAAAAGTCTTGCAGAAATATTTCATCCTGAGCAATATTTATGGGCTTAATATATGACTCTCTAAGTGATGCGTTCTAGAATTTACCTTTCTGATGGTAAATAAATCTGTCACAAACAATTAACTTTCCATGATTACATTTACTTTGATCAGTATCATCCATCTTAAGAGAAGAAAACATTTTGAGCATAACTGACAGAATATCAGCAATTAGGCTTCTTTTATTTTATCCTAATACTGGGTGAAGAGAATAATAAGCAAACAAATTGTTAGTGTTGAACAGATGACTGTCTCCTGACATCAATTCATCCCAAGAGAGTAGCATTTCCTGAATAATTTCTCTGGACATGGGCCCAGGATCTACTTGCACTGGTTAAGGTACTATTATAAACACACATTCAAAATTGATATTTGCATCTCTACATAAAGCTGAAAATTACCTACATTGCTCTAAAATATTTGAGGTGAAATTGATACGGCAATTTAGCTCTCAGACGTTTGTACTGGAGAGTCATTCTCCCTGGAAGCTCTATCTGAAATTCTTTCTTTTTTTAATGTTATTTCTTAAGTGTGTTGCAACTGAAGCCAATTTGGACCCAATCACAAAATTCTCTAAGCCAGCTTCTGCAGTTTCTGATTACCATTTGGCTTTGATGACCAAGCTTTGTGTCATATCTGCCTGGTTTTGCATAGTCACCTAACAGACAGAGGAAGCAGTCCTGTTCCCCAGCCCTTAAGGAGTGCCCTGTATTTTGCATGAGAAATAGCTTAGTCATCTGCACATTTGCCGATGTAAAGTGTTCCACAAAACTTTTAAGGGACAGATGGTTGAATCTTACTCAGCTTTGATAACTCATTATTGTCACGTGTTCTGTTAAGACTAAGCATGTTTCTACATCTGAGTTCATATCCATGGACCTACATCCATCATAAGTTAACATAACCTTTAAACATCACAGACACAGTTTCAAGAAAGATACTGGTTGTGGTGTACTTTAAAATGGATTAGCCATTGAAATTGCAACTAGATCCTGGGTATTACTTAAATGAAAAGTTGTATGCACTGAAAAGATTGCCTTCAAACACCAAGCAAAAGTCTGTGGAGGAGTCTTTTAAAAAAGCAACAATATAACATATGTTTAAGTTGTGCAAGTTCCCCTTTGCCAAGAGCCTGCATTTTAAATTATAGTTAAAGAGCAGTGTCATCATTTGTTTTTGGTGGAATCCCTATATTTAATTCTTAGAAATGCATGGAGCAAGGGACATAGGAACACAGTGTTCAGAATAAATTACCAGACACAAATAAAATATACCAGTTTAGGGGACAAGCTCTGGAGTCACATTTTAACATTTATACACTGTGTGATATCGGAAATAATATTTAACATTCTATTTTTCCATTTCCTTATTTAGAAAGTACAAGTCAAAATACTTACATGGTTGTTTGAAGGTACAAAATAATTTATAAAAATTGCTTAGTGTGAAGCATAGAAATAGTGTAAATGCTCCAGAAACAGTCTCTCTCAGTATGATAGACTCAACTATTAACTTCCTATTACACCAATCAACGAACTTAACTTTCTCTTCATGTATTGCTAAGTAAGTGATAATCATAATGTTTAAAATGTTAATGGCTTCTGGAACTTAAACTCAATTGACACTAGATAACCTAGAGTCATGGGACTAAGTCTGCTGGCATCTGATATTTGTACACTTTCCCAGCCACTTTTTCAAGGCTTCCTTGACCTCACTGTTCCTCAGACTGTAGATGAGGGGGTTCAGCACAGGGGTGAAGATCGTATAGAATGTTGACACCACCTTATCGTGGTTCGCTGACCTGTAGGATTTGGGTCTCATGTAGATAAAAATGGCAGCTCCATAAAAGAGTCCCACCACGGACAGATGTGAGGAGCAGGTGGCACAAGCCTTCTTGCGGGCTTCGTTAGAACGCATCTGGAGAACGGCAGCGAGGATGAGGCCATAGGAAGTCAGGATGAGGGAAAGGGGGACCAGGAGCATCAGCACACAGCACATGTACATGACGTCCTCAAAGACAGACGTGTCAGCACAAGCCAAACGCACCAGCATGGGGGCCTCGCAGAAGAAATGGTCGATCTCACGAGCACCACAAAATGGGAAGCTCAGGATGGCAGCAGCCTGCATGAGCCCATCAGCTGCCCCCAGGAACCAAGATGCCAGAGTCATCTGCAAACATAATCGCCGGCTCAAGAGTACAGTGTATCTCAGTGGGTGGCAAACAGCCACATAGCGGTCATAGGACATGGCTGCTAAGAGGAAACCCTCGCCACCATCCAGTGTGAGCGAGACAAAGATCTGCAACCCACAGCCAGTAGAGGAGATGACTTTGTTGCAGGTCAGGTAGTCAGCAGCCATTTTGGGCACGATGGTGCACACCAGCATCAGGTCCATGAGGGAGAGTTGGCTCAGGAGGAAGTACATGGGCCTGTGGAGCCAGGAGTCCAGGTGAATCAGGAGAAGCATGAGGGCGTTGCCCATCAAGGAAGCAATGGCCATGGTAAGCACCGCCTTGAACAGAAAGAGGTGGGATCTGGTGTGCTTAAAGATTCCTAGGAGAATGAAGTATGAAGTTGTGTTTCTCCTCTCCAAGATTTCTCCTGATGTAAGACTGCAAATGGAAAAATAGAGACAGAAGTGGCTATTAGCATCCAACAATCTTAGTTTGACTTCAAAACTTCGATGCGTACTAAGTATGAGAACTTCGCAATGTTTTAAGTAAGGTCAAGCTGTACCACACCTTTACACATCAGTATGTTGATTGATTGAGATAACAGATCAAAGTGGATCAAAAGCAGAAAAAAACTGTCAAGAACTAAATAGTTGTAAATCGTTACTTTGACTATTATTTATTTTTATTATTTTTATTATTATTATGCTCTTAGTATGGGTACTGAAAGCAAATTAATCAGTTGAAGAAAATAAGACTCATATAGCAGTTTGTCATTTATATTTGTTTGAATCACAGATGATTTTTTTCCCAAGTTTTCAAAATTGTAACATTAGTTCCTTTTTTTTTAAATTATAAGAAATTGGAGTCGTCCTACCGTGGGGCTACAAGGACCACGGAATGGAACAGATGAGCATGAGTGAAACAAAGTTTCTACATTGAAGGATATGGATCTTCAATAATTGATGCAAATGGCTTTTTTTCTCTCAGTATTTTTATTTATGATTTTTAAAATGGAGATATTCCTTAGTTCATTACTCCCTACTATGAAACATTTAGTGTCTTCCCGCAACACTCAGAATGAACTAGAAACATTTCCCCAGCTTACTAAGGCTTGGGGACGTGCCACGGGCTTCATTTCACCCCAATGTACACTGTCACTGAGACTTCAAATGACCAGGCAAGTGTGAAAGCGAAGCACAAGAGGATCTGTGATGTCAGTAAATGCTTGGAGAGACCAGCCAGAAATATAATGAGGAGTAAAGTGACCAAAAGGATAAAGAAGTAATTTTAAAACCATTTCATTACCGTGAAGCATCATTGCTATCACAAAGCACAAATACATTTGGAAAGAAAAAAAAACACTTTATTTTAAAAACATCTAAGTTCAGATGGGTGGCTTGTCTTTTGGAGAGACATTTTCATATTCAACAAAACCAAACCATTTTCTTAGGAAACACAATGGAAATCACTGAGCTCACAGAAATGAGTGCAGCTTATGAGGAAGAGTTTGTGGATTGAAAGCTGCTATACACAAAATAGAAGTAAGTTTTTTAGTGTTCATCAATTTCAAACTCCATACTAAGAACAAAACTTGTAAACTTATAAAGAACAGAAGAGCACATAGCAGCAAGGGGCCAATTCTCCTCTTTTATTAACAGAAAAATGCACAAATGTGTCACTTTTATAAATATACATGTTTATAGATAGTGGACAGTCCAAAAGCTTTACCCAAAGCTTTAGAGACACAATGGTTTCTGAGCCTGCTGTCTAGAATTTGTCTGGTTATGGATTGTCACAGAAAGAGATAGTGATGATGCCTTTAAGTCTAAACAGTTTGATCTTGTGAATACCTTAATGCTATAAAAATTAGGTGGCAGACAGGACTCACCTCTTGCAGAGCGACCTCACACATCAGCAGTCTCTTTAAACCACCTGCTAACGGTCTATCACTCACATTTAAACTGATAAAAAAAAAACACACCAGCATCTTTCAAAGACTTGCTTTAGCACTGGAAACCAGAAAAAAACAGGCAGTCTACTTTACCCTGTCAACGCATTGCTAAGCCTTGTTCTCCCAAATACTT
Organism: Vicugna pacos; assembly: GCF_048564905.1. NCBI lineage: Eukaryota > Metazoa > Chordata > Mammalia > Artiodactyla > Camelidae > Vicugna > Vicugna pacos. The sequence goes on from NC_133011.1 coordinate 959,810, forward strand.
TTTACCTAGTATGTGCAGCCCCTTGTTTTACAAACAATTTAAGAGACCTTATTACCACCCCCACCCCCTGACTTCTGACCCACAGGCTCCTACTTCCTCCAGTATAACTTTAAACAACCTTCAGACTCATCTTACTGATGAAGGGATGTGTGGATGAAGAACATGAGACTTGGAATACAGAAGTCCTGGTTTAAGAATCATTCTGTCATTTTCTATGTATGTGATGAATCAGTTATGTAACTTGGCTTTATTTTGTTTAAGTTTACTAGCCTGTTTAAAATTATATACCTCCTGAAGAGATTTCTCAAACAAATAAAAGATGTTTTGTGCACGGAAGAGTTTTGAGATGATTTCCCACATCATTTTGCACAAACAAGATTTTTTTCATTTTAATATATCTATCCAGATCATTTGTTGCCATTGAGTTTTTTTTTTCTTTTTTCACATAAACAGGAGCTAGGAAGTCATAGCAGAAACTGTCAATTTGATTTTTTGACTGAATGCTCTGGCGACATGAAGGTGAAATTCTAAGGCAAATAGAGAAATGATAGAGAAACACACACATCACATGCGCGCACATGTGTGTGTTTAAATGAAATAAGAATAAAATTTGGAACTATGAACGTTTAAAATGAAAATGTAGTAAATAAATAAATAAATAAATCTATAATATCCTCATCTGCTGTGAAAAATTGTGACGTATACGTTGTAATAAATTCGACATCTCAGAATAACAGATAAATTAATTAAAAGGTCAGTTTAAATATATTACATAATTCTTTTGTCGGATATATAGACAAGCAGTTTGATCTTTTTAAACTAAATATCATATAAAACATTTTAAATAAAGGGGTTTTTTGGCATTATGGATTTGTAAACTCATTTACTTGCTAAGTGAAATGTTTAGCTCTTAACTGAACTGCTACGTTAACTCGGCAAATTATGAGACTGTGGACATATGCTTATAAGTAGCTTTTTTTAGGTCAATTGTGGACCAAATTAATTCTAGCCTATTAAAGAGAGTAACTAAAAGTGAGTGAAACATTTTTAAAGCTATATATATATATTTTCCACACCTGGGAGAAATTTTTCCCCTCCAGAAATAAGTGATGGATAACTTTCTAGATGTATATCCTTCCGCAAGAGAAAAGGAGGCTCTGTTTCATTATCTTTAGACTAACAGTATATCTTGCCTGCAATTCTTTTTTACTTATTCTGTGCTCTTTGTTTGGGAAAGATTTCAGAAACTCTGTGTCTGTTAACCTCAAAAGTGTGCCCTTTCTGATGCTGTTACAGAAATTGATCATAGTCTCCCCCACATCCGCACTTACTTGTAAACACAAGTAGAGACCATCGCCGTGAAATTTCGGGAGCTTCCTTTCAGGCCCTCCTTTTCTCTTCCTTCTGCCATCCTGCCCTGCACAAGGAAGGTGACATATGGCCACAAGATATTAACATGGCATGCTTCATTCCTTGAAACAGCGCTACTGGTCAGTGAAAAAAAATTCCACTAATACGAACTCGGTAATTTGAGTGAGTTGACTGCTTATTCAAAAGGATTTTTTAGTTCACTGGTCCTGCCTGGACACAGCCCACATCTTACATTTTCAGAATAGATGTGGAAAATAGAGAGCCTTGTATTTTTTGTCATCTCTGGGTGAAATTTTATAGAGGTTTACTCTGAAACTCAAAATTCACATGAAAAATAACAATCATGTAACAAATGTAAATAATTTGAAATGGCTTCCTAAAAAAATGGATAAATGATTTTTAAACAAGTTAGACTCACCTCCATAGTAGAGTCATAAGTCATGAGGCTTATATATGCTACTGGATCTTTCTGATAGGTTGACTGTGAATGTTTGCTTACATCAGTGTTGGGGATCCTGCTCTCTGCCCCTGGCCTCCTGCCATATTTATTTAGAAGTCCTATGTGACTACTTAAAGTTTCCTACATCTACCAAATACCTTCCCTCGAGTAATGACACTGTCAAAGGCAAATCGTCTTTAGCAAGGCAGCTCAGATTTAAATGTTTCTTTAGAATAAATGATATGTATAGTGAACTAATTTGTCTCCTAGGTTTTTCTAAAAGCAAAGAACCCTGAATGGGAAGGTGAAGCAAAGGGACACTGTTAAGGTCAAGAGCCAATATGAGAAACTCAACAAAAATAAATAAACAAGCAAACAAATAGCTAGCTAGCTAATACAAGGAATGGTCAAAGGCAAAATCTAGAATTCCACTTGTTGAACTGAATAAATGTGACTGAGTTGCCTGAAATAGATAGACTGTTTACTATTCTTAACTGTGTGGTGATAAAACTGATAAACTTTATTTATTAAACATCTCTACATGCCAGCAATATGCTCAGTATTTTACATGCACTTTATTTAATCTTCAAAAAAAAAACGGACCATTGATTTATGAACGTTTGCATTTTACAGGAATGCAAATAATATTAATATTTTAATTCTTCTGAGATAGCAGAGTGGAAGAATTCATCTTTAAATCTCCTTAGTTTTGTGGTTCTCAAACTTTAGTGGACATCTGAATCACCTGAAGGGCTTGAAAAACATTTCCTTAAATAATTCATTTACAAGGTGAACGTTAACTCTATCATGAACTGGATGTCCATGCTTTGACAGCCTATAAACTCATCGATCCCAAATTCTGTGTGTGTGTGTGTGTGTGTTACACCCTGTTTCTATTCCTTACCCATTTCATGATATTACCATTATGACTAAACTTTGTGTTTCCCTCCTATGAAATATGCACAGCATTCCTAACTTTGTAGCATTATTAGAAGAATTAAATGAAATAGTGATAAACGATCTGGAAGGGTATCTGGCCCATTGTCAATTCCATATCAGTGTTCATTCTTACTATCATTGTGACTATTTCAAATGGAAAAAAAATCTCTAAAGCAAAGCTTGTGTTGATTCCAACCCAAATGTTATGAAAATTATCTATAACAGAAAATAAGGCAAAGGCAGAAGAGCCTGTCCTTTCAATATTATCCTGGAGCATTGCATGTTTAAGAAGCTTGTGCAAAGATTACTTAGCTCTCTAGATGAATGCATCTGTGTTTGACTTACTATTTACTACTATTTAGGGCCCAGGATCTGTGAAGTTGCATGTGAACGTGTATATTTGTATCCAGTACAGATGCAAATAATTTCTGTCCAGTAATGAAGTAAGAAATCAACCAGCTTTACCCTAACTGAAAACAAAAACAACACAAGCAATGATTTTCCTTCCTCCTCACTTCAAATGTGTGATGTATTTTCCAACACTGTTTCTTCTTGTCTCCAAAACCAACTGGGTGTCTCCTACAATTCATTTCAATTCTGACACTACCTGGAGTTCAGGTAAACCCCACAGGTTTAAGGGCTCAATCCCAAGGGCCTGCCCCTACTCCAGATTCTAGTCAAAAATAGTGGGTTTTGAGATTACCCACACAAAATCAAGTGTTCCAATGACCCCCTTTTTACGTCCAATGATTTGCTAGATTTGCTAGAATGACTCACAGAAGTCAAAATAATGCTATATTAATAATTATGGCTTATTATAAAGATTAAAAAAGAGCAGCCTATAATATTTTTGTTTTTGTTTGTTGTGTTTTTTTTTTCCCCAAAACTTCTGGCCTCAGTGTTTATGGTAGAAAACTCTTTAACAAACTATTTAACAAACAGCAATATGGGTTAAGACAAAAATGCAAACAAAATAAGGTACAAAATTTCACTGCATAGAAACACTGGAAACATGGTTGTGTCCTTCTCCAGCTCAACAAGACGTATGAAGTGTCAGTGACACCCGCTTGGTTCAACTTTCAGATTTTGGTCACCTGAGAAATATTGTCTGTGTTTCTACATGCAAGACACTGCACTGTGGTAGGTGCCGGATTACAGAGATCAATAAGAGGAAATCCCTGCTCTCACAGGGCTTCCAGTCTCCTGGGGGTGAGGGCAGACAGACACCAGGTGAAACAGATATAAACATGTCAGGTAGTCAAAGTGTTACAAGAGTAGATGGAGAGGAAGGAAAAGTTTCTGTATGTTCTGCAAATTGTTAAGAGCAATCTGAGGCTGCTTTGAAGGTCACAATTTGGGGAAAAGATACAAACTTGAAATCTTTTTTTTTGTAGAGCTGATTTAGTATATTACATATTTTAGCTTTGAAAGCCATAGAAACCAGTTATCTCAGTTTTTTCTCTATACAAGACCCATTTTCCCAAAGCATATGCACAATTTTAATTAAATGCAATGACCGAATGATGCTTCATAATTTTTTAAATATAAAATGAAGTCAATGACTCAAAAAAGTTATCTGCTGCAAGGAGTTTGAGGGGACATTTCATCATCTATATCATTACAGATATAAAGTAAAATGGTTCAACTTTTTAATGCTAGACAGGGAGGAATCATGATTAAAAAGGTCAATATAAAATCATTTGATTATAGTGCATCCATACACTTTCATATAATCATATTAGAGTCAAGTATATTTATTTTCACATCTGTTATAACTGCTATTGTAAAGGAAAAATACTATTGTCTTCTTTTTCCAAGAGATAGGCACAGAGCAAATTTTTTCTCCAGGGAACTTGTGCAAACCAATCAATATAAGATCTAAATTCTTCACATAATATATAAAACAGGAGAAGCCTCTTCAGATTTATTGTTTGAAGGCTGGACTGCAAGCACTTTCCAATCAGAAAACATTCTTCATTCCTGTAATCAGAGCTGCTGCTTACTGCAGGGCAAAGGAACAGACACGATTTCCTCTTAGGCTTCTTCTTTTCCACTGGTGTTTTCTGTTTATCTGTCTGAACAGGTCATAAAATACCTCATTAACGCTGACCTTTGACTTTGCAGAAGATTCTAAAGAGGCACAGTTAACACCACTGTTGCTACATTCTGACTCTGTTCTTTGCCAGCTGCTCACTCACCTTCCAGGTCACGTTTATTGCCAACCCAAATCACTGGAACATCTTCTGTGTCCTTAACCCATAAAATCTGTTCCCTCAGGTCCTGTAAGTCATTAAACGGGGACTGAGCTGTAACAGAATAAACTAGTGCAAACCCTTGTCCCTTGTCCATTCTTCATATACAAATCCCTCGTTGCTGTACTCGCTCTGTTCCCGCTGTGTCCAGGATTTCAAGCATGGGCTGTTGGCAGTCTACTTCAACTTGCTTTTTGCAGGAATCTTCTATTGTTGGGCCATATCTTCTATGAACAAACTGAATTGTCAGAGCAGACTTCCCCACGTCTCCTGAACCAAGCAAGGACCACTAGTTGGTACTCACGCATAACATGATCGGTTTCAATATTGACAATCCCCACATCCGTCCGGTGCCTCCTCCATCTTCTCCCCCTCCTCTTCCCTCCTCTGGGCCATGGCAGCAGTGGCCTGAATCATGTTTTTAAAATAACTATTTTATATAGGATATAAATTTCTGGTTGGGACCCTGAGGTTCATAGTTCTGGAACAGCATTTATAATTTTATAATTAGAATCTATGCTAGTAAGTACTTCATGGCTGTGCTACTGCAATATGGTCCACATCATGTGTGTATGTACAGGTCTAAGTATGTGTATGTTAACAGGCTCATGTCCCCATTAACATACATATTAATCTACATTATGTATTGATAGTAAATGCTGTTTCTGGCTGTAATAAGACAAATTTTTACATAAATTCTTAGATTATATCCAGCCTAAGAGTGATCAATATTGTAATCAAGGCAGTATGTGATATTTTCAGCAAAATATCTTTCAGGGAAAATAATTTACCATCAGCACATCCTGATGAAGCTACATGTGGACTAGAATTAAGAATGGAATTGCATTTTTCTGACTAGAAGACAAAGCAAAAATGGGGCTTCTTTTTTATTGAGGTATAGTCAATTTTTTTTATTGAGGTACAGTTAATTTACAGTGTTGTGTCAGTTCTGGTGTGCAGCACAATGCTTCAGTCATATATGAATATACATATAGTCATTTTCATATTCTTTTTCACTGTGAGGTACTAACAAGATATTGAATATATTTCCCTGTGCTATACAGTATAAACTTGTTTATCTATTCTGTATATACCTGTCAGTATCTACAAATCTCAAACTCCCAGTTTACCCCTTCCCACTCCCCTCCCCCAGCAACCACAAGTCTGTATTCTATGTCTGAGTTTGTTTCTGTTTTTCTTTTTAGATCCCACATGTGAGTGATATCATATGATATTGTTCTTTCTCTTTCTGTCTTACTTCACTTAGAATGACAATCTCCAGGTACATCCATGTTGCTGCAAATGGCGTTATTTTATCATTTTTTATGGCTGAGTAGTATTCTATTGTATAAGTATACTGCAATTTCTTTATCCAGTCATCTATTGATGGACTTTTAGGTTGTTTCCATGTCTTGGCTATTGTAAATAGTGCTGCTGTGAACACTGGGTGCAGGTGTCTTTTTGAATTAAATTTACCTCTGGGTATAAGGTTCCCTCTGGGTAACGCCCAGGAGTGGGATTGCTGGATCATACGGTAAGTCTATTTTTAGTTTTTGAGGAATCTCCATACTGAAAAATGGGACTTTGTGTTTTCTGCTGCCCAGATACTTGTTCACTGAAAACCACAGGAGGCTTTAAACCTAAAGACACAGCACCCCCACATCCAGGGCCCAACAACCTTAGCGGCATCTTTTCACCTTAATGCCCAAGGTTTTTCTCTTCCACATTTCACAGAATCCCTGTTTCCTTTCAGAGCATCCAGTCTGATGTAGCCCTTTTCCTGTGGTAAATCCTGGGCCTGAGTGCTGACAGGCCCGTCGCAAGGACACAGTCTGAAAGCTGGGGGGTGGGGGGGTCCCAGTATGTTCCCAATGTCATCCCTAAAGAGGCAAATTCTCATAGATGGGGCCTTTAAAAATGAAGGGCCAACCCAGAATATCCGCTTTAAACCAGATGCCTCTGGCCAGAAAGATCGAATGTGTGTTTGGTCCCCGAGGGATTCTCCAACAGAGATGGCCTCAGAGGGGTCCCCGACCTCCTGTGCTCAGCTAGGAGGGGACTGTAGGTCCAGGGAAGAGCCTGGTGGCTCTGTGGTGCCGTGGACATGCCAAGTGTCACAGCCTTTTCGGGGGCCACAGCTTCCACCCTTTCCTTCTACTCCTTCCACCCAGGTGGACCTGTTACCACAGTCAACCATGAGGTAAATAAGACCAACCTTCCGCGTTGCTCTGGGCAGCTCCGTCTCCCTTCTCTTCCACTGGTCCTGCTCCAACTGAAGTCAAGAATTCAGCCTCAGAGGCCATGAGAATTCCTACACTCCCTTCTTCTCCGGACCTCCGTGAATAATCCCAAATACCGAATCATTGAAAAATAAGCTATAGCTGCCTTTCAAAGGCAGTATATAATTTTTACAATTTGGTTTTCTTCTCAGTTACAGTCCCGTCCACCCACCCCACCAAACTTGATAAAAAATATTAAGAATCTTTTGGAATTATGGGAACATTTTACACTAACTGCATAACTTTTAAATGCTTCAGAAACTTTAAGACATTTTAAACATTATACCAATCATATAATACAAGTACCATTATGATTCTGATTCTCATGTGATAGCTGTGGAAATGGGCATGAACACAGCTAGTACTTATTCTGAAGTACTTACTACCCTTATTAACTGGTAGAGCCTGGATTCATTCTTGCTGAGGCCAAGTTTGTGCTCTGCTGTGACTCACTTTGTCATGCTGACATTTAGTGGGAGTTTTTAGCCAAACTTTTTGTTTTTAATAGTAAGAACACAAACAGTGACTCGCAAAAATTCTTTGCTAAATGATGCTTGAGAAAACACCACCTCCAGCATCTCTGGGCATTATGTCTATATTTTGGTTAGGACTTTATACGTCATATCATCCAGTTGAGGGTGCTAAATTTAATGGCCTCTTGTTTTAAAAACTATTAAAAATAATTCATTTTTGAAAAGACAGAATGGAAACAGACTATACTTTTGATCGACACTTTATTGGAAATGCAGCTTTAATCAAAAATATTGTTAAACAATTGATCTGATATAAAAATAAAAAGATAAATTACCTTAAATACCACATGATATGTGTTTACCTCAGGTGTACAAATTGCAGAATGATGCTGGCTATCTTAGATAAGGTCAAAAAATTTAAAAATAACCGTTATAAAACAGGAGTAGATTACTGACTGTTTGACATGGTACATATGGTGATTCTGGCTACAAGCCCAGAAATAAACACAATGACATTGCCAGCATCGCATGACAACCTTGAAGTTAATACATATTTATATATATTTTATAAATTCAGATAAATATATAAGTGTATAAGCTAATATATCCCTATTAATATGCATCAAGATAAACCTATTGTAATGACATAAGCCTATATGAAAATTTAGATTCAAAATTTTATAAATAAAATATTAAGTGAATATTACTTTTTCTTCAAGATTTTAGTACACATTAAAATATCTGGGCACAAGCAGTCCCTGGATGACTGAAGTGTAATGTACAGGTCCATATCCATCAGAATTGTCCATCAATAAAATAGGATATGGATATGCATTCACTTACTGTAAGAAATTGGCTCATATAATAATGGAGGCTGAAAAGACCCAAGATGTGCAGGTGGCAACCTGGAGACTTAAGCAAGCCATTGATGTAGTCCCAGTCTGAGAGCTGGCGGCCTCAGGGACCAGATAGAGCTGATACTTCAGCTTGAGTTGAAGACAGTAAAATCTGATGTGTCAGCTTCAAAGCAGTCAGGCAGAAATAAACTCTGTTTTATTCAGCTTATTAGTTCTATGTGGGCCTTCAACTGACTGGATGGGGGCCACCCATATTAGGGAAGGATATAGGCTTTTCTCAATCTACAAATTGGAATATTAATCTCACCCAACAACACTCTTAAAGATGCGCCCAGAATGATGTTTGATCAAATATCTGGGCACTCCCGGCCCAGCCCAACTGACACATAAAATTAACCATCACCAGGCTCAAGAGCAAATCTTATTTATACCTTTGTGTTAGTCTCACTGGTCAGCTTTTAGTGACCTCTTGGAAGAATTCTTACCTCTACTATATGATCATGGCATTTGAAAACAAAGAATGATCATCTTTGATATAATGTTTTGCCATTACTTTTTATTGAAGGCTTGAGATTAAGAATGACTAAGTTGACGTCTACAGCTCAAGAAACAATCATGGATTTGAATAATACTGATGAAGCATTGGTTGAAATTCATTAAGGACTCACCACATTTTTGTTTAATGAAGAATTAACTCAGAACATCAGCATTTACAAAGTGCTTTGAATATGTCTATACACCTTCAAGCTGGCAAGGAGAGCTCCATAATAGAAGACTCAGTTCCAGTTGTGTCATGTAAGGTAAATGTGCTCCCACTGTTGTCCTCAGAGCATGCCTCCCTCTGATTTAGTAGCGCACAAACCATCTTTAAACTGTGGCTTCTGTGAAGGCTGATCCTATTACATACACCCCCATTCATTGCAAAGAGTGTTTGGAGAGGAACAGACAATGGTGTTGAGAACAGAGTGGTGCACCCTTTCATTTATTCGTTTAGTCATTCAGGCAGTGGATTTTTCTTTTCATTTCCTTTTTTTTTTTAATTTCCTATTAGGTTGTAGACTCTAAGTGTAAATTCAGACGTATAGACCAATGGAACAGAATAGAAAGCCCAGAAATAAATCCACAAACTTTTGGTCAATTAATGTTTGACAAAGGAGGCAAGAACATTCAATGGGTTAAAGACAGTCTCTTCAGCAAGTGGTGCTGGATAAACTGGACAGCTGCATGTAAATCAATGAAGTTAGAACACTCCCTCACACCATACACAAAAATGAACTCAAAATGGCTTAAAGACTTAAACATAAGACAAAACACTATAAATCTCTTAGAAGAAAACATAAGCAAAACATTATCTGACATAAATCTCAGCACTGTTCTCCTAGGGCAGTCTACCCAGGCAGTAGAAAATAAAAGCAAAAATAAACAAATGGGACTTAATTAAACTTATCAGGCATTTGCACAGCAAAGGAAATCATATGCAAAACAAAAAGACAACCTACAAAATGGGAGAAAATACTTGCAAAAGATGAGACTGACAAGGGCTTAATTTCCAGAATATATAAACAGCTCATACAACTTAATAACAGAAAAACAACAACCTAATCCACAAATGGGCAGAAGACATAAACAAGCAATTCTCCAATGAAGAGCTACAAATGGCCAGTAGACACATGTGAAAAAAATGTGTATCATCGCTAATTATGAGAGAAATGCAAATCGAAACTACAATGAAGTATCACCTCACACCAGTCAGAATGGGCCATCATTCAAAAGTCCACAAATGATAAATGCTGGAGAGGGTGTGGAGAAAAGGAAACCCTCCTACACTGCTGGTGGGAATGCAGTTTGGTGCAGCGATTATGGAAAACAGTGTGGAGATTCCTCAAAAGACTAAAAATAGACTTACCATATGATCCAGCAATCCCACTCCTGGGTATATATCCAGAGGGAATTCAAAGAGATACATGCACCCCAATGTTCATAACAGCATTATGCACAATAGCAAGACATGGAAAAATCTAAATGTCCTTTGACAGATGACTCAATAATGAAGTGGTGATACATTTATACAATGGAATACTACTCAGCCATAAAAAAAGAATAAAATAATGCCATTTGCAGCAATGTGGATGGACCTGGAGACTGTCATTCTAAGAGAAATAAGTCAGAAAGAAAAAGAAAAATACCATATGATATCACATATATGTGGATTCTAAAAAAAGACAAATGAACTAATTTGCAAAACAGAAACAGACTCTCAGATACAGAGAACAAACTTGTGGTTACCCAGGTGGAGAGGGGATAAATTGAGAGTTAGAGATTTGCAGATACTAACTAATTTATATAAAATAGATAAACAACAAGTTTATACTGTATAGCACAGGGAACTATATTCAATATCTTGTAGCAACTTATGGTGGAGAAGAATATGCAAACGAATATATACGTATGTTCATGTATGACTGAAGCATTGTGCTATACAACAGAAATTGACATAACATTGTAAACTGACTATACTTCAATAAAAAAATACATAAAAAGAAACATTACCAATAAATTACTTATAACAAAATAAATCTGTATGTCAATAACAGCCCCTTTCCAAATGTAAAGCAGTGAAACTAATTTTTCTAGTTTTGTGGTTTATCATATTTGCATTTAAATATGTGTATACATATATGTATATGTATGTGTGTATATAGATATATATATGACAATGTTGTTTATTAAGCAAAGTCTTGTTAAATAATATTCCAGCATCCTTTCCTAGGAGAAGTAACCTCATTTTAATACATCTGTGGATTATAAATCTGTTGATTGAATGGAATAATAAATCCTAAAATCTACTGAGCCTTTCCTCTCAGTAGGTGACAGGTACTATGTAAATCTCTGGTGTATATTATTCCCTTTAATTCTTAGAATATCCTTTAGAACACCTTTAAGAACTTGGCCACATGCTAGAATCTTAAGCAATTTCCCAGTCACCTTTCTAATCAGTGGTGGACCTGGCAGCCTAGAGTCTTCTTCCTGAATCAATGCCGACTGCATGGCACTGCTGCTAAGGGTCACCTTGCCACTTCAGTAGAAGAGCTGACTCGATTAACATTTTTATGGATCAATTGCCTTACCCATATACAATTGGAAAAAAGTATTCTGACATTGCAAACTTTAATTTAGTCATAATCACCAATAAGTTCTTTCTGCATCTCTTAGTCCTTAGGTCAATAACTTACATCATTTCAGCAGGCAGGATGTGACATCTCATAGCCATTGAGTCATGGTTTGGAGTAATCAGGCTCTCTTTGGTCTAATTCTGGGCATCAGCATAATGCAACATCATTGACTATGCTGATGACTTTGCTCTATCTAAGTGCAGAACTGCATGGATCTCCACATCACAAAGTCAACTAAACTGGCCAAGGTTTTGGCCACCGCTGACTTGGACGTTGGGAATCAATTACAGGAGAAAGAGCAATGTGTAAGGCTTGATGATGTAATAATCTGCACGTAAAATATATAAACCCATCCTGTCTTCCAACAGTGGAACCTGAGGGAAGTAGGTGTGAAATGTCTTAGTCACTGGGATGAGATAATAGGAAACGGAAAATGTTTCAACTCATCAATGTATATGCAAATGGAAAAATGCTTCACTGACAGGTTTAAGTTGTGTTCTAATTCTGGCAACTTCTGGACAAAAGGACCCTATGTGTGGCCATAGGATCAATGCTAAAGAAAACAATGAGCAGTTAAGAGTTTGCCATTTTCTTTTGCATAAAATGAGGAATAGATGTTAAAATGTGCCCTCAGGAATTTCCTTCTCATGAACTTTAGCAGCTAAAGAAGAGATCCTCATGTTGGAAAGCGAGTTTTGATTTGATGCAGAGCCTGTTGCTCAGTGACACGATCTTATACCACAGCTTCAGAAACAATGTCAGCAAAGTTTGGTTCTTAAATATTTCAAATAATTCAATGTATTGTTAGCAGGAAATCGTGCCATTATAAAGCTACTTCCACTCTCAAAATACGCAAGAACTTCAGACAAGGTGAGTCATAATAATTTGAATTGAGTTGATTTGGGTTACCTTTACCCCAAGAGTAATTTTGGAGATGGGGTTTTCCTACCTTAGGAAAATATTTCCTTCTACACAGAGAATAGGCAGTTCTATAAAGAATTGGAAAAGTGAAAATTGAACATAAAATGTAAAAAGAAGTAATATGGATCTGGTAGAATTCTACGATGTGTGGCTCTAGAATGATGTATGCCTGTGTGTGACTTTAATTAAGACCCTTTATCTCTCTCTACCTGAGATCTCTCAGTGGTTAAGAATGGACAAAGAAGACTGACACCTACTGAGGATCTACTATGTGTTGAACACACAGAGCTAGTTTAAGTCCATCTTCAGAGCTGTCTTAAAAGTTGTTGGAATTGAGTTAGCGGAGGCTCAAAACACTTTGTTTACCGATCTTGGAATGATTGTCTATAAGCCTTTTTAAAGCGTGCTTGATGGTCAACTTCTGCAAAATAAATTTAGGGCTGGGAGATTGACACATTTACATATAATAGGTCCTCTAAGTTGAGCTTTTATTTTTCCTTTTAACTCTGTAAGTGTCAGCATATGCTTCTTAAGGTGATCAAGAGAGGCATTCATTGCCCGCCCAACTGTAGTCACAAGAACAATATTCTCCAACTTATAATATAACCAGAAGGTGTTGTTTCATGTAATTCTGGTGCAATAAATAAGGTCCCATACCCCATAAAGAAATCTGTTGGTTATCAATAAAAATGGATCCTGAGTTCTGGCTCCTATGTTCCATGTCCTAAAAGCTTCAAATCCCAGATTTATGGGATCCTGAATGTAACTAACTATTGATTTCCAGTGCCTCACATGATACCAGTTTTCAACTTAAAAAGCAAAATAGGTGTTGTAACTATCATCAAAAAAAAATCTTTATGGTACTCTGAGCTCTAATTCATGCAGCAGAGAATCAAAATGCTCGTGAGTCTCTCTACAAAATAACTGGTCTTCATACATTATAACCATTATATATCGTTGTATATATATATGCATATACGGATATCACCATTATAAAACATTAGGTAGCGATTCTAAGTTTGTTGGTTTATTGCCTGTATCACTTACTAAACTTTACCTATATGATTATAGAATCTCGTCTGCTTTAATTACCAAAGCATCTCAGTCCCTAGCAGAACTGTCATAAAACAGACACTAAGTGGATTTTGCTTGAAGGAATGAATGTACTTTAATGATGGTGACTATGCTTTTTCTGTTAGGTTATTAATTTTGATTTCTAGAAAGTTATAAAAAGCAGAAGACGTCTAGGATCCCATTTAGCATCTTTGTGCACCTCTTATGTGCCTACGCACTTCTTATTCTTAGCATCTGTGAACTAAACAACTGTCAGAAAGTATTCCCATTTCTCTATGGTAAGTATTTTTTTCATAATTTCTTTCATGCTTACCAAAGTTACATAAAGTAACGATTGGTTTTGAATTAGCAAAGGGAATCATTGCAACAAACCATAAATGTTTGTTCTTTACTATTGAAAAATTAGTGGCCCAATCAAGATTAGCTAAATCTTTGACATAACATGGCACTAGGAGTCTCCCTCAGACAGAAGAACATAAACAAAGCAGGTGGTCCCATCTGACATCAAAGCTGACCTAAGGGAGAAATCGAACATATACCGAGAAAATATAAGAAATACCACAATCACCATTTATACATGTTTGGGAGACCGAGTGAAGGAAAGAGCCAGTTGCCAGAATCGATGTGACACAGCGAGAAGAAGAGAAGTTATAAACTGTTGAGTCACAAGTAAAAATTCTCAGGGATAGTATAGGTCAGAAGAGCTAGAAAAATTCTCCAAAATTAAATTTTATTCATTTTTTATTGTAAATAATTAATATAAGGTATTAATGTCACTGTTTTATTTAAACAATGAAGTCTGAAGAGAGTAATTACAATATGTAAGCTACAGATCAAACTCATACCTCTGTCCAGGGGAATCGTTTTTCAGTTTCTGAGACTCTGCTGCCACCTACTGTGCAGAAACGAAACTACAGAAAAAGAGTAAATGTCCTTTCTGATCTCAGTATGCTTTGACCTAGTACAAAATGTGGAATTAAGCAAAAGACTAAGAATTACAGTTTCTGTTGAACAAGGCAGCGTGCAGTGAGCAAGGCATTTACCAAATAGGAAACTTGGAATATTTAAATAGCTAGAAATCTGAAGCAGCCGAACAGGCTCAAAAATTAAATATCTAAAACAGGGCGAAGTAACAGGAGAATTAGAATTTAAGCATATAGAAAGTCTTACGTGAGTCACATGAGCCAATCACTACTGTGAATGTGTTGTGTGCAATTGACAGACACTGGGCAATGCAGGCATTCCTGTGACTTGTTTGTGAATTTTGAGTAGTGAGCCTGGCCAGGGGTTAAACCGAGATGAATGCTTTAGTTATCTTGTTTACCTCTGCTGGCTATGACACTAGACTTTAAACTTAAAGATCACTTGATCAGCTATTTATCAGAGAAAACTGGAAGTGGAGCATTCGATTCAGATATTGAAACTGCGTCAACAAAAGCCGTAGTATTGAAGGAAGGAATTCATTCTCACCAAACATGAATGAAGCCAAAGCTCCCTTTTATGCTCCCGTTTTGTTTCATTTCACGTTCTGTGCTTTGTTTTCGTCTTCATTTGCCTTTCAAGGAAGTTGAAACCGTAAGTGTCCATGGAGAAATGGAATCAAACTTCAGATGATTTCATTTTGTTGGGGTTGTTTCCGCCAAATCGAACTGGCCTGCTTCTCTTGTTTCTGATCGTGCTCATATTCTTTCTCGCCTCGGTGGGTAACTCGGCCATGATTTACCTCAAACGCTTGGACGCCTGGCTCCACACACCTATGCACTTCCTCCTCAGCCAGCTGTCTCTCATGGACCTGATGTATCTCTCCACTACCGCCCCCAAGATGGTGTTCAACTTCCTCTCCGGCCAGAAAGGCATCTCCTTCCTGGGATGTGGGGTGCAGTCCTCCTCCTTTCTGACCATGGCATGTTCTGAAGGCTTGCTCCTGGCTTCCATGGCCTATGATCGTTATGTGGCCATCTGCCACCACCTCCACTACTGCATCCGCGTGAGTAAAAGGATGTGCGTGAAGATGATCGTGGGATCTTGGATCTTGGGGTCCATCAACTCCCTGGCACACACAGTCTATGCCCTCCATATCCCTTACTGCAGGTCCAGGGCTATTAATCACTTCTTCTGTGACGTCCCAGCCATGTTGCCTCTGGCATGTATGGGCACCTGGGTCTATGAGTACATGGTTTTTGTGAGCACCAGCCTCTTTCTCCTCTTCCCTTTCCTTGGCATCACTGCTTCCTACGGCCGCGTTCTTTTTGCCGTCTACCATATGCGATCCAGAGATGGAAGAAAAAAGGCTTTCACCACCTGTTCAAGTAGTGACCTTCTGCTATGCACCTTTTGTCTACACCTATCTTCGGCCCAGGAACCTCCGCTCACCAGCAGAAGATAAAATTCTGGCAGTCTTCTACACCATCCTCACGCCAATGCTCAACCCCATTATCTGCAGTCTGAGGAATAAGGAAGTCCTGGGCGCCATGGCAAGAGTGTTTGGGATATCCTCGTCCATGAAGCAGTAATTATGGCGGCCCTCACTCTGCTTCATTTCCTCTTTCCATGTTGGTTAGAAGACCCTAGAGGAGTACTGCCTGGTAGAAATATAATGTGAGCCACGAATGTAATTTAAAATTTTCTAGTAGCCACATTTAAAAAATGAAATTAATCTGAATAATGTATCTGTTTAATCCCAATGTTATAATCAATATTGCTATTAACAACACTGATATTAATGATACATTATATTATGCAACATATTATATTACATATATGTTTGTGCATATGGTACTATTAAGGTAATAATACATTCATATTGACATTACCATTTCTCCACGTAATAGATGCGAGATCATTAAAGTAATGTTTTGTTTTGTTTTCACTGTAAGTCTGTGTGTTTATACTTAGAACCCACTGCAGTTTTGACTGTACACATTTTAAGTTCCCGTTAGCCCATTACTCTGTTGGACAACACAGCCTTAGAGCATTCAGTGAAATGCTCTGAAATGTTTTAAATGAGGTATGTAAAGATATTGTGGTGTATAAAATATGGATAGCGGGCTGAGAAGTAACAAGCCAGCAAAACAAGCAGGCTGACATGCTCCTGAGTTTGTTTACCTGTTTGTTTACCTTTTCTAAAAATATTCTGAGCAGGCTTACTTGACTCAGAATTTGTCTGATTTCAACAAAGATACAGAGATTACGTGACCTGTGTAGGATGATGAGGATAATCAAAAATTATTCTGTATTCAAACTAGGAAAATCACATATTTCAATGACCTTAAAGAAGGTTTTTGTACTTGACACAGTTATTTACTGAAAGGCAGGGAAACAAAACGACTGGGGTGGCTAGAGTATAAAACGTACAAAATGAAACAGAGCCTTCAGGTTTCAGCTACAACATGTGAAACGTAACTGTGGTAGTTGGTCCACAAGTAACACGCTGCTGACAAGCGCCCCCGGTATTTGCGTGCCAAGGAGCCCCACTCGTCTGTGACAGACACTGGACTATGTGTCGTTAGTGAGGTCCACAGACATCCAGCAGATTCCTGCTCCGGGGCCCCGCAAGTGTCCAGCTGCTGCCCTTCAAAGATAATACAGAACATTCCTTTCCCAGCACACACCTCCCTTAGCGGAACTAACTACACTGGACAGTGAACGCTGTACGATGCCCGGAGGCCTGACCACCTGGACTGGTGACAGCACCCTGCCAGAGTCGAATGTCGCCTCCCCCATCACAGCCCCCTCCCTTCCCTGTCACTTCAACATCAACCAATCAGAAACGTGCACAATTCGATCACACACCCTGCAACCCCCTTGTGCCCAATGTCACACCAGCACAAGCAGTAAAAGGTCACCCTCTCTTATAAAAGACTGCAAATATTAACTCTTGGAGCACAGAAGCCACTTGTCCGTGGCCCTCTGTTGTCTTTGGGCACAGTTACATGTTCCAGGAAATTGTGAACATGCTACGTGGCACATCTGAGGGAGGATATAACCAGGTAATTTCTCTACGCAAAGCTAAGTGTTCATGACCTAGGGTCTCCTTTACCTTTCAACTGAGCAATGGGCCGTGAGCCAGATTCCTCAGCTGTGACACATCTCATTCATGTGCTCTGCTGGAGCCAGATTTTCTTTTTGAATTCAAAACAAAACAAAGGATAAAAGATATGTTTTGCTACCCTGATTACGACATTTAGGACTAGTTTGTGGCTCATTCGGATGCTGAAGATCCCTGCCTTTCCTCGTCATTCTTTGCCTGCCTCCAGGCCACTTGTCACCCCAAAGTGTGTGATTTCTTATCAGTCCAGGGGTTCCTGCTCTTCTCTCTGCCCTAAGGACCCCTGCTGTTCACAAGATGTATAATCATACATCCTGCCATTTGGCCCATGCCCATCTTTTTTTGTCTAATTCCTGTCATTTGGCCCATGTCCCCCTTTCTCTGCTCATATCTAATTATAAGCCTGCTCTAACATTAGCAGAGTTAAAATTACAACTTGCATTTTCAACGAGCAGCACATAGTCAATGTCCTCGGTGTGACAGTAAGTGCCTTCTCTTCTCTAGAGTTTAATGCTTTCTCCTGAAAATGACATGCCCTTTCTTCAACTTAATTTCAAAAAAGTTATTTAACCAATATTTGACATCTAATCTCCAGTTGCAATCTTCATGAATTAAGTTTTAACACCAGGGAATTATCTTTGCAGGATTCTGAGTGGCACTTCTGACTTTACCAGACAGCTGAAAATTGTGAAATGCATAATATATTTTAAAAGTAAATCAGCCACTACTTATTATAAAGACAAATCTTCTGTGAAATTGTAAGTTACTTAGTACAGTCGTATGTTGCTTGGGTTTTTTCCTCTGGGTTAAAGCAAATAACTGAATTTTAATACAGCATCATGGAAATCTCTGGTGAAGAGGGAAAGTGTTATACATCCGTACTGGAAGCAAGGGTTGAACTCTGTCATGGTGACTAATTAAATGTCTTCCAGTAAGGCTTCTCATTTCTATAAATAAGATTCTGAATTTTTGATGAATCATAGTGATCTGCCACAATAGTTGATACTGAGCCATGCTTGCTACCAATTATACATATGTAAACTTCTCTCTACCCGTGAAATTATATTCATTTATGAAGAAAGACACCCAAAAATTCCACTAAGTAGTAAGTCATTGCCTCCTGACAAAAACCCACAACCTCTGGTTAATTTATAGTCCTTTCCTTCACGGGCAGAGGTCACTTCTTGCTCTGGCAGTGGATCCTGGTCTCTAGAGCAAATCTCCTAATTGAATATTGTTCGTGGTACCTTACTATACACTCGGGGAAATTTTTCCTTATGTGTTACAATCCATGGCCTATCTAAACTGGACGGTAGTGTCTCTGTCTCAATGATTTTCATCAGTTGATGCATCCTTCTTCTCAAATAATGCTTGACTTTACCACCATAAGCCTTAGTGGTGGTAAAGGATACTGTTTTACTTATGATTACATTCCAATATGTTTTCCTCTGATCAGTTTTGAGCCACCAGCCACCTGCTCAGTTTCTTTCCAGACTAAATTCTCAAGCCTGTGTCCTTTCAATACGTCCTTACAGCCTGCTATTTTTCCTGTAGGTGTACTTGTTGCTGGTAGATGCAACTGGTGTTCCAGGTTTTTGTCCCATCCCAGAAAGAATTCAGAGACAAGACACAGTGGTTTAGAAAAGTAAAGTGAGGATTTATTAAGGGATGGATAATACACTCTCAAGGGGAGAGCGGGCAGGCTCAGGTGAGCGGCTGCCCTGAGTTTCTTTGGCAAGTTAGTTACACAGAGTGTAAAAATGAATGGGTGGAATATTTATTGGGGAGGGAAGGGTTTGGGGTCATATTCCCTGATTATCATCCCAACTCCACCTTCCCAGAAGGAGGAAGGATTTTTGTCCTTAATTAGTCTGGATCAGAAGTGTGTTGGCATCAGTGCATGATGGGTACTTCTGATCTGCAAGGCTAATTTTATTGAAGTGAGGGCATGATGAGCAAAAGGTTACATTTGGACACTGGAAATTCCTGCCTTTTCTCAGCTTTCTTTATTCATCTCCAGGCTACTCATCACCCCAAAAAGTGTGATCCCTTATCAGCCCCAAGGTTCCTGCTTTTCTTTCTCTGCCCAGGGACCCCTGGTGCTTACATGATGTGTGGTTTCCTGCATTTGGCCTGTGCCCCTCCTTTCTGCTCAATTCCTGCCATTTGGTCTGTGTCCCCCTTTCTTGCTCATATCTAGCTACCTGCCTGCTCTAACATACTCACGAAACTTACTTTTAAGCACACATTGAATATTGCTCATGGTATGCAGACATTACCCCTGATTCTTGTGCATTTCTGAAGATTGTATGGAGACCACTAAATCTCTTTAAATATATCTAGTTGTTTTTCTTTTTTTTCCAACGAGGATACATTTTTATCTGTTGTTACCAGTTTTGAATTCTTGTTGATAGATTCAGGTAGCAAATACCAGTTTAGACAGCATTAACAACCACACTTCAGCCAAGTAAATTTGAAAGTCTAGTTGGCTTTATTCAGAGTTTCATGTATTGGGCAGAATCCTATCTATACAGCAGAAAGGCACTCTGAGAAGCTGCACAAAATGGAAGACTTTTAGAGGCAAAAGAAGGCTGGGCCAGAAAGTTCTCTCAGCAGAGTGTTTGTTTCAGGTTAGGTGACCTTCCTTTGGGGGAAGGTGAAGGGTTATCAGGCAGATTTCACTAGTATTGACCAGACATATTCCAGGCTGTCTCGTTAAGATTACATTCCTTGTAGAGGCTTAAACTGTAATTAGGTTAAATATTGTCTCAGTTTGGTGATGTTGGCTTGGCACAAGTGACTCCATTTTGGGCTTGTCTTTTTTTTTTTTTTTAACAATTTCTCCATTTTGATCAGACTCTTAGACTGAAGGATGTAATCAAAATTTAAGGTATTAAGACATTCCCATCTAATGCTATGTAGTTTTTACAGCTTTTATTTATTCTCTGTATGATTTTTGTTGTTTTTGTTTCTAAACCTCTTTCATATCCACAGGCCACATCTTCAGGCTCACAACTTGTTAGTTATTTACTTCATTCCTTTTTAGATATTCCACTCTTAGGGAGAACATTTGCTTGGTTGTCAGCAGCTGTGAACATATATTTAATGGTTTTGGGAGAATGCAGCATATCAAAGATACTAGTCTGACTATTATAAACAGAATAATTCCCATTATCTGGACTGCACTTTGGACCCATGGTCTTCAAGACCCAAACAATTCAAAATCAAATAAGCAAAGAAAGAACACACTGAAGGAGTCACTTTCTTAAGTCAAGTGGCTTGCTCAGTAATCTTACAGAGCTGAGTTTTAACATCCCCAGAAGTGGTAATCCAGGTGCAACAAATGGAGTTGGGTAAAGAATGAACACTTCTTCACTCAATTAAAAAATCATGAAGGGCTATTCTGTTCGAAATATTAGCCAGAACATCTTAGGTTTTATCTAGAGAAGCTATTCTCTTAGAAGCAGATTCTGCAATGCTTTCAAGAATTAAGGAGGCACTACACGGAACAGCCACATTCATATTCAGCCTAAACCAGGAAAGTAGGGATCTGCCAAAGAAAATAAATCCTCAGTCACGAACTTCTCCTGGAGGTCTTTTCTAACGTGATGACACAAATTCAAGGGAATTGACCTATGAGGCGTCTGTTTGTGAATAGTCAAAAGTTCAGTTAGATAATTTAAGAGGCCTTGCCTAGTTATGAGCCAACCATCTAGACATTCATAGGCTCAAGGAGGATGATAACCACTACAGACAAAGGTAAATTCATTGGGGGCACATTCCACCTTTGCTAAGGTGGCATTGCTAATAGACAGATCAGAGCTTTCAATAAAAAAAAAAAAAATCCAGCAGTCTGAAAAGTTAGCCCCACGCTTAACAATGGCCTGGGAGATTTGGGTAATGCTGTTATCATTCCAGGCCAATGCCATGTGAAGAGAAGAAAGAAAAGAAGAAAGGTTTTTATGTTTAGTTAGTGTAGGAAGTCTTGATCGAGCATCTGGGTAGAAGAAACCTACATTGATGCCAACTACTTCTCTTCCATGTCAATTTGGTTTGAGGTCTCCCGCTGGTGCGCAGTTCCTAGAGTCTAAAGAAGCCCTTTTGATGTGATAGATATAGATCCAATCTTCAGTTTTGTAAGTATGTCTGTCACCTGGGTAATGAGGAAGATCTCCTACAGTCCCAACCAAGGAGATTCAAGGGCAGTCATTTTTTCCGAGTGACTCCAAATCAGAATGGTGGGGGTTGGGGGAAATTGGAAACATTGGTTTGGAGAGTTGTAGCCAGATATTTGGGGAAAAAAGAAGAATTCAGAATCCAGTCCAGTTTTATATACAGGAATATAAGAAAACCTCAAGATAACTAACAGAACTAGAATGTAATGTTTAAAAATATGCAGTTTTTCACTTTATATTTATTCCCATTTATTACCAAAACAGCCATGGTAAAACCAATTTGTTTGCATTAAAGTTGGCCTGATTTTTTATATTAAGTGCACCAAGATTGTGATTAACCATATAAGATAGCTTTGCTGGAACCCTGCAGCCAAGCTACAAGTCTGACTTTTCCAAGTGGCTTTATTGGCAACATAAAGTCAATCGTAGTTTCTCAAAGCTGTTTGGTCATATCTGAGTTTATACATACCGCTCTCAAATATGGCATTCCAGTCAAAGCCTTGATAATATACCCAGTGTTTCCAGTTGTGTCCTCTTACAAGGGGAACAGATTCAGATTAAACTTTTGCAAATAATTAATTGTATTTGCATGAACACAATACTCAAGAGTTTCCAGATTCCAGAAGGATCAGTTTGGAACAAGAGTAGATGGCGCATCTTTGTTCATGAAAGTATACTTTTCCCAAATTGTCAAAAGTCACAGATAGCTTAAGAGAAAGTTTTTCTTCAATTTGGAAAGAGAGACTTTAAGAAATCAGCAATGTTTCAGACAAAACAACATAAAAATGTAATTATCCTCCTTGGTCCATTTAGTCACATGTAATGAATACTTGTTCTGCTTGACTCCACTTTCTCCATTATTCGTTTCAATGAATTTCCTTGAAAATAGAACAGTTTTTCAGGAACCCTTTTGCAAAAGAATGTGACAAAAACAATAACTCTGTCAATGACAAAGGCTTAAAATGCCCATTGTTAGAGATCTGATGAAAGTTCTTCGATAAAAAATGTAGTTGTTACTGTGATATGCAACATTTTAAGATGATAGTCAGAATTATGACTGATAACAATATATCAGGATATATAAAACTACTAAAAATTTCATATAATTTCTGGAACACATATGTATCTATACAAATACAGCATAAAGAAGGCTTAATATTACTTCTTATTTGACAGTTATTCTCATGTAATTTTACATATCAAATATGCCCCATTATTTTAACATCTTTATTTGAATAAGATGAAAGAAAATATCTTTTGAAATTTTACAGGAGCCTTATGGAAAGTCGTAAAGTGAATTTGAGGACAAAAATATTTACTATTCCATTTTGGAAAGTTTATCAAGAATTATTAAAAGGGTTTCATACACTTAGTCAAATAGAACCATAGGTCACTGTGAAAAAATACTTAGCTATCCATTCAATCATCATGACAAAGGTCTGGTAGGCAAACACAGAATGTTAAATATTTTCTAAAAAAAAAACACAAAAAACTTAGCCCTTTTCATAGAGAAGACCCAATTTTCTTAAGTAATTAAAGGCCCGATAAAACACAGGAAATTAATCTGATAAAACCCACAATCTTTGCTTTTTAAGGAGGTTATAATTAAATTAAAAACTTGGCTTGCAATTTCTTGTTAAAAGCAGTTTAATAATCGAATAAAACACACAGCGTCAAGGCCAAGGATGGACCATGTCTCCTGATTCCCTGTATTTTTCACTTTCTGGAATGGATGAGGCGTCTGGGGTGGGCATGCCTGCTCCTCCGTAGATTCCTGCCAGTGGTAACAACTGACAAAAACAGCAGACACTCCCATCATTTTCCTGGTTTTGCATGATGGCATTCCCTTTATATTTATTCATTCTCCCTTCTTCAGGGCGAGAAACATGTGTGATTACAGAGGGTCTCATGCTCAGATAGTCCCCTTGCTTGCTTTAATCCTCTGTGTTTGCCAACTTGAAATTCTTAATAATTTTATTTCTGAGTCTGCATGTAAGCAGAAGAGCTGCACTGGTGGCAGCATTAGCGTGCAGTTTTGGTCCAGCAGCAGGAATTGTAGATATTGGCAAAGGTACCAATTAGCCTGGCCTTTTCATGTGCACACAGACACAGTAGAGAGATCAGGGCACAGATAAGTGTAAGCAAAGGGCGCATAGTAGAAAGTCACCACAGTGAGGTGGGCGCTGCAGGTTGAATAGGCCTTCTTCCTCCCTTCTGCTGAGCGCATGCGGTAGACAGCAAGGAGAACGCGGCCGTAGGAACATGCAATCCCAGTGAAAGGCAACAAAAGAAAGAGGCTGGTGCTCACAAACACAGCGTACTCATAGACCCACGTGTCCATGCAGGCCAGAGTCAGCATGGGTGGGACATCACAGAAGAAGTGATTGATGGCCCTGGACCTGCAGTAAGGGATGTGGAGGGCATACGTGGTGTGGGCACAGGAGTTGACAGAGCCCGTTATCCAAGATCCTGTTATCATCAACACACACACTCTTCTGCTGATCCTGATGGGATAGTGAAGAGGGAAGCAAATGGCCACATAATGATCCTAAGCCATGGAGGTCAAAAGCAATCCTTCTGCTCCTGCTAAAGTCAAGAAGAAGAAGCTCGAATCCCACACCCAATGAAGGAGATAGACTTGTTTCCAAACAGGAAGTTGGAGGCCATTCTGGGGACAATGGTGGAGATGTAGGTCAGATCAATTAGAGATAACTGACTAAGTAAAAAGTACATGGGTTTATGAAGATGGGTGTCCAGACAGATGAGAAGGATCATGGAGAGGTTGCCAAATAGAGCCATTAGGAAAATGAGAACAATTAGAATAAAAAGAAACAGGCCAATTCTTGAAGAGGGGAGCAATCCCAATAAGACGAAATCAGTTGATGTTTGATTATAATTTTCCACGGGGCATTCATATAAATTTTCCTAAAGATAGATAAAAGAGTAAGTTAAGTTTTAAACAATAAGCTATTTTTATTATTTACTCAGACAGTATAATATTCAAAGTTTTAGCTCTTAAATTATGAACTTATCAGTTTTAGAAAAACGTAGCCTTATTTTTGAGCTGAAGATTAAAATATGAAGATGCAAATTTTTTTGACCAAGATGTTTTCCAAGAAACATTTAACATTACAAAACCATTTTATTATAGCATTGTTGGGGTAAGTATGTTTTACTGCCTGGTGCAAATTCAAGTGACACCAAACTCAGATGTCATATTCAGAATTTATTCAAAGGAAATCAGTGTAAATTAAATAGTATAGAATTCTATTGTCGATAAATGTTTGCTGCCATCAATGTATGATTTCTCTTCCATATTGCATCCCAATTTTACCTCTAAAACTGTAGCAACCTATCAGCTATGCTGAGAAGCTACTTTCTTTGTAGTCTTCTTCACTCAGAAGTGTTAAACCAAGCTTCTTTTAAGTCAGGCATTACTTTGGTTTTTCTTTTGTGAAGTCTAAAATGCATTCTTATTGTCAAGTATTATTTAATAAAAGTCACTCTCTTCAGACTTTTCAATGAATATCTTAATGATGTAGTTACAGTAGAGCCTTTGCCTGAATATATATTCACCTCCCCCCTTGTAGATTTGATGAATCTGTGTAAGCTTTCCCAAACAGCATCCGTTTTATGTCTCTGTCTCTCCAATACTTATACGGTAATCATTGTTTTATGGAACTTTGTCTAATTTTTACCATTTATTTTTTGTGTGTGTATGAAGTTCTTTCCTGTTCTCAATTAGATATAAATTTAAGCTCATGTATTTATAACATCTCTGTGTTCAAACCCAACTATCATGATTTTTCAAAAATAGATATGTTATGAATTAAAAGAGTTCAGATGAACCTAAGGCACAATAAGAGAAGAAATAGTTTAGAACTCTTTGAGAGAAATAATTTGGATAGAGGAATGGTTGGTCATTTAAATGGAAAAAAAAATGGCATCCTAGGAGTCTTCTTCAAGCAGGTGGTAGACAGAATTCCCTAGAGACATTTAAAGTGATCAAGCTCTACAAATTATGTAGTGCTTTAATTTTGAATGCTTTTTTAGAACCAAATATTAACAGACTCTGAAACATGAACAAGAAAAATGCACACGTGCACACACATGCATATATTCATAAACAAACATGCAATGAGGTAAATGGCTGGAAAAATGTAGAAAATGATGCATTTTTTTAAAAATAGGATTTCTATGTTCAAGGAAGTATGAGACACTATCATTTTGCAATATAAATATCATTGGATATAGAAAAGGAAGTGTAAGTTAACAAAGTCTCTTGCAAATTAAAAAATAACGATTGATGTAAAAGATTGTAAATTTAAAGACCAAATGAAAAAAATCTACAGGAATTAAAAGAAAAATCAGCAAAAATAACGTTAAAGGCTTGCTATTTTCAAAGATAATTAGAGAATTAATACAATGCAACCAATGAATGCTTGTTGTCATTCTTAGAAATGCATATTACAAATAAGAAAAGAGCTGGTAAAATCAAAGAAAAATATTTTTCAGAATTGATATAATGAACCATCAGATTCAAACCACATGAACAGAATGCAGAAAAATAATTGAGAAATATTGAAGAGTATTTTGTTGAAAATTCTACATTTTCTTGAAAACATTTTCTGAAAATTCTCAATGTTGCCTATAAATATATCATCTTAAAATAGTTTTAACTAAGAAAATACCAATAATGAAAATAAATATTTATATAAATACTGAAATTCATCAGGTTTCACAATAAGTTATATTTTTGTGTTTCCGTAATGTATGCTAGAAGGTGGAAGAATGCGCTCAACCTAGCTACCCCAAGACACAAAGTGGAATGTAACTATGTTGAAAAGATACAGAGAGAGAAAAAGACATGGAAGTGGTGGTACGTGGAAGGGGAATGTTTCCATTCACAGTGACTAGAGTAGGAGGCGACAGATGGTATTGATACTTGGTAATTAAACATGAGAAGTTAAACAGATGGGAGAAAAATACAAGGATAAATAGAGGAGAAAAGTGTTAAAATAATACAAAATATTTGCCTTGTGGATGAGGAGGATTGGGTTCTGACACCAT
This sequence comes from Vicugna pacos, assembly GCF_048564905.1. Taxonomy (NCBI): domain Eukaryota; kingdom Metazoa; phylum Chordata; class Mammalia; order Artiodactyla; family Camelidae; genus Vicugna; species Vicugna pacos. The sequence continues at coordinate 986,881 of NC_133011.1, forward strand.
TGTTTTGTGTTGTGGGCTGTTGAGATCAATTCTTGCTTTACTTGCTTACTTTACTTTATTAAAGTGACATAAAGCTGAAGTCACAATTAAAAATCAAACTAACAATTAACATTATGGTGAGAGACTGAAAACTGTTCTTTTAAAAGGAAGAAAAGACAAAGATGTCCACTTTTGTCACTTCTAATTTACATATAATCCTGGAAGTAAAAATACCTTAGTTCACAAATGACATGATCTTATATGTAGCAAAATGTGGACTCCACCAAAAATCCGTTAGAGCTAATAAAGAAGGCAAAGTTGCAGGATATGAAATCAGTTGTAATTCTATAAACTAATAATATGCAATACTAAGAGAATTTGAGAAAACAATTGTATTTATAGTATTATGAGAGAGAATACAGTTTTAGGAATAAACTTAACAAAGAAGGCAAAAACTTGTTCACTGAAAATTGCCAAACATGACTGAAAGAAACTGAAAAGACAAATAAATAGGAAAACATTCTTTGCTCTTGGGTTAGAAGGCTAAATATTATTAAGAGTCAGTACTGCCATAAGTAAACAACAGATGCAATGAAATGTCTATCATAATCCCAGTAAGGTTTTTTGGTAGAAATACAAAAATACACCCTAAAATTCTTATGAAATCTCAAGGTACTTAGGATAGCAAAAAGAATCTTAAAAAAGAATAGGAGAACTTACTGTTTCTGATTCAAAACCTACTACAAAGCTATGGTAATAAAAATAGTGTAGCACCTGCAAAAGACAGAAATAAACCAACAAAATAAAACTGACAACCAGAAAACAAAACCTGCACATATTAGGCAAATGATTTTTAATAAGCATCTCAAAGCCATTCAATGGGGATGTCTCTTCAACAAATGTTGCTGGCAAAACTGCATATCTTGGTCCATTGAATGAAATTGGACCATTTCCTTACACCATACACAAGAATTAACTAAACTGGATCCAAGATCTAAATATAGAGCTGGAAGTATAAACTGTGAGGTAAAACCATAGGTGAAATGTTTCCATGACATTGGATTTAGCTGTGCTTTCTCAGATATAACACTAAAAGCATGTACAACAACAACAAACATAGAAATAAATTTGACCTTTAAAACATTAAAAACTTCTGTGCATCAAAGAACTTTATCAGGAGAATGAATAAGCAAGCCACAGAATGGAAAAATATTTGTAAAATATGCATCAGATGATGGACTGAGGTAGGGGATATACAAAGAACTACACAGCTCAGCAGCAACAAAAAAACTAGTTTACAGATGGAGGGAGCACTTGAATACATATTAATCCAAAGCAGTTATACAAATGGCCAGTAAAGATAGGAAAGGATGCGCCACATCACAGATTATTAGGAAAATTCAAATTAAAACCACAATGAGACAGAACATCTCACCCTTTGGTGATGGCTTCTTTAAAAAAAAAAAACAGAAGAAAGAAAAGAACAAGTGTTGAAAAGGATGTGAAGAAATAGAAATGAGCAAACGGAATGCTGGTGGGAATTCAAAATGATCAAACCATTGTGGAAAATGCTATGGCAATATCTAAAAAAAATGAACAAAGTGAAACAAAAAACAGGGAATCACCATATGATCCAGCAATTACAGTTCTGCGTATATGTCCAAATAATTGAAGGCAGAGGATAGACCAGGTATTTTTACATCTATGTTCCTAGCAAATTCACAGAGATGAAATAGAGATGCAAGTGGAATGGCGGTGGCTAAGGACGGGGAGGTGGCAGGCATGGAGAGTTACTGTTCACTGTGTACACAGTTTCCGTTGGGTAACATAGAAATACTCTGGGGTGATGTTGATAATGACCGCACAACGCTACCCATGTGCTTAATGTCATTGACCTGCACACTTAAAAATGGATAACATGATACCCTTTATAGCATGCATATTTACCACAATAAAGTCAAAACTATAATTTAAATGTAACTGAAATTATCCTGTATTTTCAACTCCAAATGTATTCTACAAAACGTATGACAGCATTGTGAACACGTGCAGGAGAAATGATCTTGTAATAATATGTGGCCTATAAACCAGCTTGCCGTGAAAAATTCAGGGACCATTTTTTGTTACAAATGTCATTTGGATTCAACCTGACATATATCAGACTTTCCCATATTATACAATTTATGTTGGTAATTTAATTGTTGATAGGTAAAATATAATATTTGAAATTACCAATGGAATTATCATCATCTCATCTCATGTATATTACATAAGGCTGTGAAAAAGTTTCCATCAGGTAGTTAATTTTCCCACTCTGAAATAATGAAAGGCACATTATATCTGATATTTGATTCTCTGTACCATGACTGCCAACGGAGCATTTTTTGGGTTATTCATGTTACGCTGTTCTGGTATTCGGTTGTGATGTTACCTAAAAGACTCCTGCATCTGACAGGGAAATAATCTTAATTGTTGAAAATACCAGCCTTGAATACTTCAACGTCTAATGTGAAGAGGACATATTTTCCTTGGGTAAAAATAAAAACAAAGAGCTTCCTTTACTCTTTAATTTTGTTTTAATCCACTGCAAGAACAATCACCTCTTTCCATTTACAAAACATTTCATTTGCTTTGCTATTTTACATATCTTTAAAAACATGTCAATCTATGCATCAGCATTAATGACATACATAAGAGGAAAAAGCTAGCAGAAAAAAAAATTCCAGTAACAATTTTTTGGGGAGAGGAAACATCCCTGAATCTGATCGATGTCCTACATGGAAGAGAAAGTGAAGGTGTAAACTTGTTTTACTACGAGACGTTTCTTAGGTGATAAAATTAAGATTCAGAGATTTGAAGTGATTTTACCTTAAAATATACAGTTGAATAGCTGGATTCCAGATTGCTCTATGTATCTACCTATCTATCTATCTATCTAGTCTGCCTATCTACTTACCTACCCACCCATCTACCCATATATCCATCTGTCTGTCTGTCTATATATCTATCTATCTGTCATCTATCTATCATCCATCCCTCAAAATGCATTCTTCACCTATCCAATCTTATCCCTCAAATATTAAATGTTTCAAAGTAATGAATCTGAAATAATGGTGGATCACTTTTTATTCACTAACTCAAAAAAGAAATGAAAAGTAAGAAGGAAAAAAAATAAATTGAAGTCATTAAAATAGAAAATCTATCTAGTTGGTAGAAGGTCAAGAATGCATGTGAGAAGTTTCTTAGAACACAAATAGTTATTTCAGTATTTACTCATTTTGACATGTTCTTCTGCGTTCTCATATATAATAACTTTATTGTATTTTCACTTTACCCAACAACAACCACAGACATTATGTTCCAAAAATGGTCTCTAAAAGCCTTTGAATGAAATCCAATACATGTCTAACTCTCATTACATAATGGTCCCTACCTTGGAGAATCCACTTGCAAAGGATCGTCCATATGATCTGTTGTCCATTCAGACTGTAGATATATCTATATATTCTATATGATGAATAAAACCATTCACATGTGGCCCAGATTTCAAAATGAATTACATATGACCATCTCTTGAAGTCAATATGCATCAGTTTCATTGCAGATATTTCTCCTATTTTTATATTTATAGTTGAAAATGAAATACTGAAAAGGCATCAGTGATCCATATATATTATAGAACATATAGTTTTTAAATAAATAGTTTCATTATTGAAAAGATAAAAAAAACTGAATTGCAGAGATGTAAAGTTATTCAAAACCATGTCGTGACCTAGTGATGGAGCTGAAAGACATAAAGCATATTCTCTAAATTCTACATAATACTTTCCACTAAAGCACAGATTTTTATATCCTACACCTTCCTCAGTTTTCATCAAAATTATTCTCAAAGATCATTCTTGATCATAAAACAAAGCTGGTGTGATAATTTACAGAGGTACAGTAAGGCTGCAGATTTCACCAGAGAAGCGTCCTTGAATTGGCCTTGCTGGAAGTGTTATAGAAAAATCTCAGATTGGACTTGTGGAATCCTCTAAAACACAAGACACTCGCCAACAGGTTTGCAGAACATTACATCACTTCCTACCATCTTAGGTCCCTAAAATATCCTAAGATGTTGTACCTTCCCCAAATGAACTTTCCTCGCTCAACGTGTAAGGCTGGGAAAACAGTAAACCAGGTTACCTGGTCAGTTATACTGGGAGATCTTTGAGTATGTTAGCTACGTGAAGTCAATTGTAGTTCCTAAAAATTGGCCGATCATACATTCATCTATAAGTCTACAGTAAGATTATTTTGCAGTACCATCAGTTACTTAGCATTGACAGCATGGTAAAACAGCTTTCATACAGTCAGAATCACATTACCCAGAAGTGTGTCCTCTTGTGTCTAGACAAACATATTTGTCTACAGTATCCTTACATAGAAGCCTACACGACATTCCACATTCCTTGCTTTCCACAATTTCTTCTAAGGAAGAGACAAAAGATTACATATGGCTTATATTAGTTTCCTGACTTAGGTATTTTACTGATAGTATGTAATAATCAAGTAATGTGTATTTTTAATTTCTGAAGATATGATGTTTGAGAACCACATTTTAGCAGCATAAAGAGATCTAGAATACGCAGTGAATATTTGTTATGTCTATGTGTTTGCATGCTTCTAATTAATTTAATTCCATGAGGTTTTACAATGAGGAATCAACACTAATAAATAGGTAATTCGATAGACAGATATTTTTAAAGACAGAGACTGATTATGAGCATATGTCCTTCAAATTTTGTTTTGCAATGAGAACATATTTATCCTGCTCGTTACAGAAGTACACCAGAGAGTGTTTATGTTTAGAAACTAATTATAATTTTAACTCACTTACTCACAGGTAATGTAAGCTTGGAATAAGAAATTTAACTAACTAAACCTATATCTTTTCTATAAAACAAACCTAAAGATATGTGAGATATTAAAACTATCAATTAGACAAAACATTAAAAAAAAGTGCATGCCTGGATATAATGTATCATTTAAAAGTAGCTGTAAATTTTAATCTTTATCCGTATCATTCTCATCACCATATTTTACATTCACCTCCCTTGTCATCCACTATAATTGCATGATTTTATAGTTTCCAATTATCTATTTGTGCTTTGCCCATTTGATTCTCACAAAAACCTCTGCAGTGTTGCTTATTCAAGTATTATGTTCCTTCACTGGAAATTTATTGATGTATACAGGAAGAAAAAACTAAATAAAATGCAAGTATTAGTAGCATAACACACTTCAATTTCACAAGGTTTGTGATTAAAAATTTTTTAAATGGTTAAATATAACTAAGCATATGGTTTGTTACCTCAAATATTTCTAGAAGTTACCCTTCAAATTATATGTGTATATAGAGACACACACACATCCATAGAAAGTTAATAGTAGCCATTTTTGAGATACATTTTATTTAGCATTTTTATATAAAATTCAAACAAGCAATTTCTAGGTTTTTATTAGACAGAGTGGATTCATGGAGGGCAAAAGAACAAGTAGAAGGCAGCATTGAGATTACCAGGAGCACTGTGTAGCCATTCTTCCTTCATTAGAAACATTATAATAAACATGACATAAGACATGAGGTTTTCCACAGTCCTTGTTTAGGACTGGTACCCTTATGTGTGAGGTTTGCTCTTCAAATGTCACTTGAGCACATGCAGAGCATCTTCCAAGACCCTCATCTCCGTTCCCGTTCAGAAAACACATTTTTGAATCAGCTCCAAAACCACCTTCTTTTGTCCCATTCACCCTCCTCAATTTCTCCTGAACAGTATAGTGAAAAGCACAGCCACTCCTGGACCTCAAATTTTATTTCAAGTCTTCTTTTTCTTAACCAAGTCTTATGTAGCATAGATCATGTTTCCTAAACTGATTACCTTAAATTATTCATGATTTCACACAGTAGTAACCAACCTGCCAAAAATGTGACTGCAATAGAATCAGTATGTACGGGATTACACAGTGTTACTTGCGTACAAGGATCTCTATTCCTAAAGAACAGGTAACTATGCTGTTTCAAAATATTTTCTACTTTGCTGCAATCTTTCCCATTTCTGGAGGATACTTTGTAGTTTGTAGATAGAATGAATCATCCTCTTCTTTAAAAAAACACTGTTTATCCTTCAACTTCCTTTTTTTCTATAAATTTCTTGGTTAAATTGGGGCAAATAAATTTCTTCTTATAATCGAAGTACCTTTTCTAATGAATATAAACTTTTATTATGTACTTTATCAAAGAATATCATAATTATATTCAATGATACTTCAGAATATGGTATCGTTGAGGGTAGACCCACTGAACACAAGCCCAGAACAGTAGCTCGTAGGCCATTTAAGCTGTTGTTTTCATTACCAATATTTCTATGTTTAACTATCATTTCATAATCAATCATTTACAATCATGTCAGTTCTCAGAATTGTACAACATGTTTTAAATTTAAAAGACCTTCATGTCTTAAAGCCCATAAATATGTGTTTGAGAAGTTCATCAATTTTTTTATCTTTAAGGATACGTATTTTAGTATAATTATTTATATATCTTGTTTAAGCCAACTTCAGTCAAATAAAGTTTTCTTTTTGGAGTTCCTTGTCTAATAGAGATGACCGGATGTATGCTTTGTTCATTATAAACAAAGCTACTTAATTCCGAATAAATTTATCTTAAGCCCTTGCTGGAGAGTTCGTTCTCTTCTGTGGTAATTAAAAATTAAAAGACAGTTAAGATTAGTACCTTTTTTTATATCTGCACGTTCACATACTCACTGGGTTGATTAGCTGACGGAGGAGCAATGGACATCATATAAACAAAGTCACCTTCCGAGTAAACGTCTTTGAAAATTTTCCAAATGAATGTACATGTTAACATCTTATCTCTAGAGCTGACATTTTCAACACCTCCATGGAAACTCGGGAGCAAAATGATTCTAAGAATTATTTACCTCGAGGCTTACGCTACTGCCTTTTCTTTCTTTCTTTCTTCCTTTCTATTTTTCTTTCTTCCTTTCTATCTTTCTTCCTTCCTTCCTTCCTTCCTTCCTTCCTTCCTTTCTTTCTTTCTTTCTTCTTTTGTATTCACTTAGGAATGCCCACTGAGATTTTGCGAATGTAGGTTAAGTCACTAACAGCCCAGAGTGGCCAGATGCCAAAGCTGGTGAAGGTGTGTTAAGGGTCAATTCAGTAGGGAAAGAAACAAATTATTCAGATTCTTCCACTGTTATTATTAAACATTTTGAATCATGTATTTTAGATATTGTTGCTCAATAAGTACACACTAATATGTCTGCATATATTAATTAATTTCCTAGTTTTGGTTATATCAGCCCAAAATTGAATACACTAAATGGAATATGGTTAGTTTAATAAAAACATGTAAGCCAGATTCTTAAAATATCAAATATATGAGAGTTACCTTCATTTTAGGTATTAGGTATTTTCAATGGTTTCAGCTCAGATGGAAACACATATTAAAGTGTGAGACAATTTTCACTTATTAAACTAAAGGAAATTATATTACTAACTTTATTGCAATCTTAGTAAATATACAACAAAATAATTTTATTGTAGATAATACATTAAATATTGTTATATTTTTCATGCTTCTAATTAATTCCACTTTTACTTGTGAAGTAAAATATTGGAGCTGTTTAAATTTTTTAAATATTTGAATTTTTATTACAATCATCTCAGTAAAGACTATTTTATGTTAATTTAATTTATTTTGAGTTCTTTGGTCTTCAAGGATCTGGTTGTTTATTTCCCTCCTCAGATTTGGGATGTTGGTGTCATTATTATTTTAAATAAGATATTTTCTCCTTTATCTTCTCTTTTGGGAATTTTCATAATGCATATATTGTTTGTTTAGGAAATCCCATAAATTCTGTGAGATCTTTTCACACTTTTGTATCCTTTTTTTTTTTTTAATTCTCAATCTGGAAAAATTCAAAGGATCTGTTTTGGAGCTCACTCATTCTTTCTTTGGCTTGATCGTGTTTGCTGTTCAGCCTTTCTTGATTTTTTTTTTCCAGTTCAGTCACTGTGTCCTTCAATTTTAGAATTTTGATTTGGTTCTTTTTAAGATATCAGATTTTTTTCTTGAACTTCTCATTTTGTTAAAATATTGATTATCTGATATTGCTTAGTTTTCTGTGTTTTCTTATAGCTAAGTTTCTTTAAGGTAAATATTCTGAATTCTTTGTCAGGAAGTTTTTAGATCTCCATTTCTTGGAGCCAGTTGCCTGTGCATTATTTTGTCATTTGGCAGTGTCACATTCCAAACTTGAGAAACTTTTATTCCTGAGTTGATGCTTTTGTATTTCAAGAAGAAGTCACAGCGAAAATAAAATATGACAATGAATGTATGTATGTTCATGTATAACTGAAAAATTGTGCTCTACACTGGAATTTGACACCACATTGTAAAATAATTATAACTCAATAAAAAAAAGTTTAAAAAAATAAAAGAAGAAGTCACAATTTCTGTTCTTATAGATTAGATTGGATAGGGACAGCCTTGAACTAATCAGCCCAGCCAGAAATTTGGGGAAGCCCAGCAGGGAAGTAACATGAGCAGGTGCACTTACAGGGTCCGTGGGCAAGTGGGCTTGATGTTTGGGTTTATATTAAAATCGGATGCTCACTTGCCTTTCTTTTCCCCACGGGAGAGCACTCAGGAGGAGCAAATCTCTCTGTGTCCTGTGCTTCATGGCACTGGGGAAGGAGTGACTCGGGTAGAGTTAAACTGTCCTTCCAACCCACTTCAATGTGTCTTTACTCATTTCTGTGCTCCACCTGAGGGCTGTAACCTCTCACCTGGAATCCAGAGCTCTCCTGAAGGTGTGTTTTTGCGTGGATAGTTATTTGTATCCGTGTTTCTGTGCAGGGATGCATGTGTAATCCTTTATTCCACCATCTGTCTGATCTAATAACCATGAATGAACAAAATGCGATGTGCTTAGTCAGAGTACTAAGCGAATCCCACACAGCCCATTCCCTGCCCCAGCAAACCTATGGAATAATTTGATTCTAAAATAACCATTTTCTCCCATGAGTATGGCATAAAGTGGTGAGTACTGAGTGCCACATACCTCCCATGAAGACATCACAAAGCCAAGCACAGCATGGAGCAGTGCATTTCCTTTATCCTAAGAGAAGAAAGAAGAATATGGATTTTTTTTTAATTATTGAAATATAGCCAGTTTACAATGTGTCAGTTTCTGGTGTACAGCATGTTTTAGTCATATATATACCTATTGTATTTTTTCTTTCTCTTTCTGGCTTACTTCACTTAGAATGACGAATATGGAATTTAAGTCATATCCTGAATTGTGTATTTCTATAACTTTAAAATTTTTTCTCTGTTCAGTCCAGTTGAATTATTCATAATATCATGCAGGTTTTTTTTAATTGAAACATAGTCAATTTACAATGTTGTGTCAGTTTCTGGTGTACAGCATAATAGTTAAGTCATACGTATACATACATTTAGTATGTATTAGTTTTCATGTCCTTTTCATTATAGGTTATTACAAGATATTGAGTAGAGTTCCCTGTGCTATACAGAAGAAACTGGTCATTTATCTATTTTATATATAGTAGTTAATACTTGCAAATCTTGAACTCCCAATTTATCCCACCCCACTCCCTTTCCCCACCAGTAACCATAAATGCATTTTCTGTGTCTGTGAGTCTATTTCTGTTTTGCAGATAAGTTCATTAGTGTCTTCCTTTTTCTTTTTTTAGATTCCACATATAAGTGATATCATATCATATTTTTCTTTCTCTTTCTGGCTTACTTCATGTAGAATGATAATCTCCAGGTCCATCCATGTTGCTGTAAATGGCATTATTTTATTATTTTTAAGGCTGAATAGTATTCCATTGTATAAATATACCACAGCTTCTTTATCCAGTCATCTGTCAATGAACATTTAGGTTGTTTCCATGTTTTGGCTTTTGTAAAGAGTGCTTCTGTGAACGTTGGGGTGCATGTATCTTTATGAATTAAAGTTCCCTCTGGATATACACCCCAGAGTGTGAATATTGGACCATATGGTAAGTCAATTTTTAGTTTTCTGAGGAATCTCCATACTGTTTTCTGTAACAGTTTTACCAAACTACATTCCCACCAACACTGTAGGAGAAATGGAGATATATTCCACACAGTTTTAATGAAAGATCACATTTACTTATTTTGAAAAAGAGACACCATTCTGTGTCCCAAATACCAAAATACATGTGGTAAATATTTTCACAAAAAATCTTGAAAATACCAAGAACTCAGATGAGAAAAATATCCTCATAAAATGAATTGCAAAATGGATGTGTTTATAACTTTTATAAATTGACATATATGTTAATCCTGTTGGGACTAATGCCACTTTTGGTAAGATTGCACCACTAATGGGCATATTAGGGTTTTTAATAAAAAAATCCAGTAGTTTGAAAAGTTACCCCACTGGCAACGGCCTGGGAGGTTGGAGTAATGAAGTTGTAGTTCTAGGCCAATTCTCAATTTTAAAAAATGAAAGAGAGAAGGAAAAGTTTTATTTTTAGTTTAAGTAGGAAATCTTGATCGGGCAACGTTGGCACAAGCAGTCTACAGTGACGTCAGCTACTACTCTCCCTTGCCGGTTTGATTTGGAGGTCTCCAGCTGGTGTGCAGTTTCTCAAGTCAAAAGAAAACCTTTTAAGTGGGAGATGTAGACTCAAGGTTTAGTTCCTGAAGTGCTCTGTCTGTCATCTGGGTAATGATAAGAATCTGGTATAGTCTCAACCAAGGAGATTCAAGGGCAGTCTTTTTCCTTAGTGTGATTCCAAATCAGAAGGGTAGAAGAAAGTTGGAATTATTAGTTTGGAGGGTTGTAGACAGATTTGGGGGGAAACTAGAAGAATTCAGGATCCAGGCTGGTTACAGTTAAATAACAAAACATAAAGACAATTACCAGGACTAGACTCTAATGTCTGCAAATGAGCAGAGATCACTTTTCTGTCTACTTCATTCCCCATTTCTTTTACAAAGATAATCACAGTAAAGCTAATTCGTTTGCATTAACCTTGGCCTTGCCATTGATATAAGTGCATCAAGAATAGTAATTATCCATATAAGTTCTTTTTAAAATTGATTTGCTGGAAGCCTATAATCAAAGTACTAGCCTGATATTCCAAAGACCTTTGTTGGCTCCATAAAGTCACTCTTAGTTTCTCAAAGCTGTCTGATCATATCTGAGTCTACGTATATGACATTCCACTGAAAGCCTTGATAACATAGCCAGTAGTTCCAACTATGTCCTGTTAGAGAACAGATTCACATTGAAATGAGGCAAATAAGTAATTATATTTTCATGGAAAGAAACATCAAGAACTTCCAGATTCCTCAAGGATCAAGTAAAGGAGAAAAAGCACCTTTGTTTATGATGGTAGAAGGTATACTTTACAGTTTGTCGTAAGTCACAGATAGCTTAGAAAAGGTTTTCTTAGATTTCAAAACCAAAATTTTAAGGAACGAGCGATGTTTCAAACTAAACATTATCAAAAGTTACAATCATCCCCCTGATTCATTAAGCCCCATGTCATGAAAACTTTCTTGCTTGAATCCAGTTTTACCATTAGTTTTTTTTATAGATTGCCTTGAAGAGAAACAGCAGTTTTGCAGGAACACTTTTCAAAAGCATCTGATTAAAACAACAGCTCTCTGCAAATGACAAACACTTAAAATATCCATTGTTAAAGATCTGATGAGTGTTCATTTGATAAGAAAGTGTAGTTATTTCTGTGGTATGCAATCTTTTGAGATGATATTTGGAATTATAAGTGATCATTATACCAGGACATATCAGATTTCTGAATATTTCATATAATTCCTGGAACACATAACATCCATCTGTACAAATACCAGATAAAGAAGGTTTAGTATTACTTTTTATTTGACAACTATTCCCATATAATTTGACATATCAAATAAGCCCAATTATTTTAACATCTCTAGTTTTATAAGAAGAAAGAAAATTTCTTCTGAGATTTTCCAGGGGTCTTATGGAAAATCCCAAAGTTAATTGGAGGTGAAAACATATTTGCTTAGTATATGATGTTGGTAATTTTGGAAAAACATTAAGAAATTTTAAAGTTATTGGTCAAATAAAATTATAGATCACTGTAAAAAATACTTAGCTGTCCATTTAATCATAAGAACAATGAAAGATTTTTTAGACAAATACAGAATGTTAGATACTTGTTTTTTAAAAAAACTTTGCCCTTTTATACAGAAGACTCAGTTTTCTGAAGTAATCAAAGGCCTGATGAAGACAACACAAGAAATTAATATCATATAACTTCAAATCTTTGTTTGTTGGACGGGTTACTATAAAAAGTAAAGAAAAAACTTTGTTTGCAATTTCTCATTAAAAGAAGATTATTAATCTAATAAAGCATGGTGTATTGGGGCCCAGAATAGTGCCATGTCTCTTAATTTCTAATTTTCACTATCTGAAATGGATAAGGAGTCTCGAGAAGGGATCCCTGCTCAATTCCACACTTCCTTAGATTATTTCCAAGAATAAAAACTGACCAAAAAACCCCAGACTTTCCCATTATTTTCTTCATTTTGCCTGATGCCATTCCTTTGTATTAATTCATTTTATCTTTCTCAGAGTATGTGTATGTTGCTTACATGGGCTCTCACATACAGTTAGCACCCTTGCTTGGTAAATGCTGTGTTTTGCCACCTAGAATTCTTAATAATTTTATCTGAGTGTGCATGTGAGCAGAGGAACTATACTCAGTGCCAGCAGCAGCATTCAGTGCAGTTGTACTCCAGCTATGGGGACTGTACACGTCATCTAGGTCATTTGCAAAGGGATCAGCTGGCCTGGCCTCCCCATGTGCACGCATTCATTAATGTTCAGGGTAAGGATGGAGTGATTGGGTTGAGTCACTGGCCCAAACTGGTGCTGGGGATGACAACGACTGCAGATGCAAGAAGAATGGTGACTGGGAGAGAGAAGGAACTTTGTCAGGCAGGAGGAATGACCCATGCTGAAGGTGGGGGCTGATTTACCTTTCCATCCAGAGCCCATCCCTGTGTCATCTGCAAAACAATTAAATGTATCACCTGAGTGTCAGATGAGGAAATATTAGAAAGCTTAGGCAATGAGGTTTTTCAGTAAATTATTACAAAATAAGAAAGCACAAATGACCATGGCAATATAGTACATCAGGGAATTATTAACACTTATTAAAGAGTACAGAATATGTGGTTTTAAAAACTGTTTCAACATTGCAAAGCAAATTACATAAAGGCTTAGAAATGGAAATAATATTTAAAGATTTAAAATTAACTTGAAATTTATTGGTGGAAAAGACATTCTTTTCATGCTGTTTCACAAAATAATTATTAACAAAAAATTTTAATAACAATGTATTTTTTAATTAAAAGTATGGTGATAAAATGAAGGAGTATTCATTTGAAACAAAGATACTCCTGGGTTTCTTACACAAAGTCCACAAATTACCATAAATTTGAGGAATCATTAAAATATTAGTGATTAAATTTATATTTAAAATTAAATTCAAACTTACATGAAATAAATTTGTATTAATTGATGGTTTGAAATATATTAAAAAAACAAATCTTTTTAGAAAAATTCTCTTTGAGAATTATCAGGTCTATGTGTACTAAAATATGTATTTTGATATAATTTATCAAAAATTCAGCTCAACATTTTCACAACCTATACACATTCCTAAGAGCTCCAGTAACATAAGCAGAAAGATTCTTTTAAATATTAAAAAATTCAAAATAATCAAAAATTAATCCCACCCTAATATTTATCACCAGTGACTGAAAACACTTTATACTACATTAATATAGAATAAAGTTTCCAAGTTATAAATTTTGATAAAAATAAATTTGGAGAAAAATGAGTCCTAGAAATCTTATCATCAGTGAAGGTATCACATAATGAAGTACTTTTTATTATGTACAAAATTCTGAGACAAAATATTATTTGTAATTTTTATTGCATTTAATATCTAATGAATTAATGTTGAGAATAAACTACATTGAAGCACCAATACAGGTGACTTTATCCTCTTTTTGAACAGGAGGCCTCATGTTTTGATTTTGTGCTATGCCCTGCAAATAATGTAGGGCATGAACCTTCTCTTCCCTGCCACGTTTGAGGAGTGAAGAACATCTCCACACTGATCATGGATAATGATAACGATTTACCCAGGAAGTTCACCTGAGCTGATGGGTTGATATTGAACATAGTAGAGAGACTTGTTTAGAAAAGTGATTAAGCCATAATATGAATGGTTATAACTGATTCATAAAAATTAACTTTCCCCAACCTGATTCAGTAGAAATATGGGATCTAGTAAGTGACAAATACAATCGCATTTGAGAGATGTTATCTAATATAAGAGTTGTTGTGGCTATTTAGGAAGCTAACTAAGTATGTTCTAAGGGTGGGCAATGCTTGCAAGAATGTCCTTGATATTTCTAACTACTAAACACTGACAAAATAGTCCTATAATCAACTTCTTAATCACCTTGATCTCTGTGGGCATCTCCAGGTCCTTAGTGTTGATCCCCTGATACTAAACCACTTCCTGAGATGCACCACCTGGAAAGAAACATAAACTTGTCATTTTCCTTTCAGAGTGGGATAAGAACTTTGGAATCCTTGATAAAGCCCAGCTAAATCTCTGAAATAGTTTCTCTTTGTAAAAAGAAAGAATAACTGCTACTGGGAATTATAGGCATACTATGAGAAGAAAAGGAAGTGTTCTGACTTTTAATTTGATCTAGACGTTCAGAAATCATGCTTTAGATATATTGCAAAATAAATGGAAAATAGTAGAACTGTTGCGTGGAATGACAATTTCAGTTAGACAGTTTCCATTTCTATCACTACGTGAGGAAGGAACTTTCCCTTTGACAACATTTCAGCAAGAAATATAAGCATTTGAAACTCATGGGGAAAAAAACACCATGAATTAAAATAAAGCTCATTATATGTACGTGTGTGTGTATATATATGTTATATAAACATTATATATACATATAATATTATATATAAATTATATATACACATATAACACATATATATACAATTTCATCCAGGCAAATGAGTGATTTTCTTCTCTAGGTTAATTGTAGTCCTTGCATTTAATGATAAAATAATATTTTAATTACTGTACACTGATGAATGGATTTATATCCAACTCTTGGTACTCATGTAAAAACTTTGTCTAAATTTTCTTAGAGCAGATTCTCTGAGTTACTCTTCTCAAGGCCCCCGTTACCTCTTTGTTTCTCAAGCTATAAATAATAGGGTTAAGTGTCAGTGTCAGGATGGTGTAGAAGACAGCCAGAGCTTTGTCCTCTGCTGGAGATCGAAGGGATCTTGGGCGCAGATAGGTGTAAACAAAGGGTGCATAGTAGAAAGTCACCACAGTGAGGTGGGCGCTGCAGGTTGAATAGGCCTTCTTCCTCCCTTCTGCTGAGCGCATGCGGTAGACAGCAAGGAGAACGCGGCCGTAGGAACATGCAATCCCAGTGAAAGGCAACAAAAGAAAGAGGCTGGTGCTCACAAACACGGTGTACTCATAGACCCACGTGTCCATGCAGGCCAGAGTCAGCATGGCTGGGACATCACAGAAGAAGTGATTGATGGCCCTGGACCTGCAGTAAGGGATGTGGAGGGCATACGTGGTGTGGGCACAGGAGTTGATAGAGCCCATTATCCAAGATCCTGTCATCATCAACACACACACTCTTCTGCTGATCCTGATGGGATAGTGAAGAGGGAAGCAAATGGCCACATAACGATCGTAAGCCATAGAGACCAAGAGCAATCCTTCTGTACCTGCTATAGTCAAAAAGAAGAAGCTCTGAATCCCACACCCAATGAAGGAGATAGACTTGTTTCCAAACAGATAATTGGAGACCATTTTGGGGACAATGGTGGAGATGTAGGTCAGGTCCATGAGGGAGAGCTGACTAAGTAGGAAATACATGGGTGTGTGGAGATGGGTGTCCAGACAGATGAGAAGGAACATGGTGAGGTTGCCAAACAGAGCCACTAGGAAAATGAGAACAATGAGGATATAAAGAAACAGGCCAATTCCTGATGGTGGGAATAACCCCAATAAGATGAAATCAGTTGATGTTTTATTATAATTTTGCATTGGACATTCATGTAATTTTTCCTAAAGGCAAACACAAGAGTAAGTCAGTCAAGTTTAAAGCAAGAAACCATATTTAAGTTAGTATTTTAGTCAGATTGTGTATTATTTAATAAGTTTCAGCTCTGAAATGAAAACTGGACTTACCATATTTGGAAAAAACTCAACATTAGTTTTTGAGGCCAGGGTTTAAAAATTGTAAATGCAAACAGTTTTGGACCAAGTGTTTGCCAAGAAATCTTACAGTTATTAAAAAAAGAATTATGACAGTATTAGGATAAATATGTTTTAGTGTCCTACATAAACCCCAGTAACATCAAATCAGGTGTCATATGCAAAATATATTCGTGAGAAATGAATATAATGCATACATTATAGAATTCTATTATGACTAAGTGTCTATTACCATTAAGGAATGACTTATCTTTCATATTTCAGCCCTCAGGTTTACCTCTAAAACGATTGCACCCTGTCAGCTCATGTTGAGAATCTATTTTTCCTTCTTAGCCTTCTTTGTTCAAAGGTGTTGAAGCAAGCTTCTTTGAAGTCAGTTATTAATTTTGTCTGCCGTGAAATCTAAAGTGAATCCTTATTGTCAGGTATCATTTATAAAAATTCACTCTCTTCTGCCTCTTCAGTGAGTTTCTGAGTATGTAGTTAGAACCTTTCCCTGAGTGTGTGTGTGTGTGTGTGTGTGTGTGTGTGTATTAAACACCACACTTATTGTAGATTTGATAAATCTGTGCAATTTCTTCCAAATAGACGTTTCATGTCTCTCTGCTTTGCTAACACAATAGGATGCACATTGCTTTATGGCACTTTGTCTTACTCATTTAACTTTTTTACCTTTTAGATTCTTGAAGGTTTTTTTTTTCCAATTCTTGATTAGTGTAAATTTAAGCACATATACTTATAATCTCTCCCTGTTAAAACCTATCATGATGATAAAATATATATACCAGCTATAAATTAAGAGAGAGCAGATAAGCGTAAGGCACAATAAGAAATAAAATAGCTCAGAAACATTTGAAGGAATAAATTTGGACAAAGGAAAGGTCAGTCACTTAAAGAGGGAAAAAAGATGTCACCCAAGGAATCTTTTTCATGGAGATGGGAAAAGGAATTCTCCAGAGACACTGTAACTGAACAAGGTCTTCAAAGTATATAGTGTTTCAGTTGTAAATATTTTTATTAAACAAATATTAACAGGCTTTTAAAGAAGTGTGCAACATGAAAGAGGATGTGTGCACATACCCACACACACTCACACAAAAACACAAATACACATTCACACACACTTACAGACATACAGCGAGGTAAAATGATTGGAAAATGTATAAAAGGATGCATTATTTAAAAATAAGATTTGTTTGAGAGGTTTGAGATATTACCATTCTATAAGATAAGTATCATCAGAGCTATTAAAGAGTGTGTCAATTAACAAAGGTTCTAGCAAATTAAAAAAATAATAATAATAATTTTAAAAGATTAAATGAAACTTTTAAAGGCAACATGAAAGGTATCTACCAGAATTTTTAGAAAATGGACAGCAACAAAATAAAAGTTTTGTCGTTTTCAAACGGTAGGAGAATTAGAGAGTTAATATGAGAAACAATATACACTTATTTTTACTCCTAGAAATACATTTAGCAAAATGATAGAGTTAATAATATCAAATTTAAAAATTTAAGTATTGATATGTATGAAATACCATATTCAAACAGCATGAACAGAACGCAGAAAATTAAACAAGAAATATTTCCTTGAAAGAGGTTATCTTGAAATTTCTATGTGTCTTCCTGAGAACATTTTTTGAAAAGTGTCAATATTACCTGTAAATACATGCTCCTAAAACTGTCTTTATGAAGAAAATATCAAAAATGAGAAGAATTATTTATACAGAAATACCAAGTAAAAGGCCATCAGATTTTACAGTAATTTATATTTTTGTATTTTAGAAATGTGTACTAGCAGATGGATAAATGCCATCAACTTAGCTACCACAGACACAAAGAGGAGGAAAGAGAAAAAGAAGTGGAGGTGGTTGTATGTGGAAGGGGAAGGTCTGCATTCACCAGGGTGAGAGTAAGAATCAAAAGATGATATTTAATAATTAAGCTTGAGAAGATAAGCATATTGGTGAAAATACACAATTAAATACAAGGGGAAAATGTTAAAATAATACAAAACGTCTGCCTTGTGGATCAGGAGGAGTGAGTTATGAAACCATTGCTTGCCTTCTGGGCTGTGAGATTATGTTCATATTCCACTGGAATAAATTATTAAAGTGATGTAAAACTGATGTCACAGTTAAAAACTGAAGTCATGACTAACATTATACTCATTTGTGAAGACTGAAAGCTTTTCTTTTAAGAGGAAGAAAAAAAGACAAGGATGTCCACTTTTGTCATTTCTAATTTACACAGTACTGGAAGTAAATTATCTTCATTTACAAATGACATGATCTTACATGTAGAAAAATGTAGAGTTCACCAAAAATGAGTTAGCACTAGTAAACAAATTTAGCAAAGTTACAGGATACAAAATCACTTGTATTTCTATAAGATAATCATATACAATACTGAGAAGTATTTCATAAAGCAGTTAGATTTACAATATCATGAAAAAACTAAAATCCCTGGAAATAAACTTAACAAGACAAATAACTTCTTCACTAAAAATTATAAAATATTGCTGCAGTAAATCAAAAAGGCAAATAAATGGAAAAGTATTCTGAGCTCCTGGGTTGGAAAACTGTTTTGTGAAGATTTCAATATTGCCATAAGCAAACAACTGGTGCAATGGAATGATTATCATGATGCCAGTGAGGGTTTTTTTTGGCATAAATACAAAAATACATCCTAAAATTCTTATGAAGTCTCGTGGTAATGAGAGCCAGTGGAACTTTGTTTTGTTTTTGTTTTTGTTTATCATGTTGCCCTGTTCTAGGATTCTGTCATTTGATATTACTTAAAAGACTTACATCTGCCAGGGAAGCAATCTTAACTGTTGGATAACAGTCTTGAATATTTCAAGGTCTAAATTGAAGAAGCCTTTTTTTTCTGAGTTAAAAAATAAATCCAAATTGTTTAATGTTCTCTTTTATTGTGGTTTTACCCACTGGAACAACAATAAATAACCTATTTCAATTTATACAAAATTTTCAATCTCATTGATATTTTTAAATTATTTTAAAAGATTGTAGCCCATGTATCAGAATTAATGACATTATCTATAAGAGGAAAAGAGGTAGCAGAAAAAATTCTGATGATGGGTTTTTGATGAGGGAAAAAAATGCAAGCCTTGAATCTGGACCTTATCCTACATGGAAGATGAACTGAAGGTGTAAACTTCTGTTGGCCGTCTCTATAGGTTGGCACGTAGAATGTGTCACGATATGTTCCAAGATTAAATTGTATTTGTTCTTGATCACTATCTCTTGAGCTTGAAATCACAACTGACACTTTATAAATAACACAATTGAGATTCACTTTATAAATAACACAATTGAGATTCAGATACTTAAAGTGACTTTGCCTTAAAATTATAGAGTGTTGGATTCCCAGCTTGCACTATCTACCTGTCAAATGATGGATCTATGTATGTAAATGCATTCTTTATCTATTATACTTTAAAATAATTATCTCTAAAATAGTAAATATTTTAAAGTAATGAATCTGAAATAAGGGTGGGTCACTGTTTATTCACCAACACAAAAAGAAGGATAATGAAAAGTAAGAAATGAAAGAAAAAGGAAATAGAAGTTATTAAAATAGAAACACTACATAGGTGTAGAAAGCCAAGAATGTATGTGAAACGTTTCTTAAAACACAAATAAAGTTTCTTAAAATACAAATATAAAAAAGGTCTTTCACAATCCTTATTCAGAATTTGTATCATTAAGCGTTAGCTTTATTCCAGTTTCACTTGAGCACATCCAAAGCATCTTTCAAGACCTTTGCATTCAGAATTAGCTCCAAAAATAATTTATGTTATCTATTTCATACTTTACCATTTTTGCTGAACAGTATAGTAAAAAAAATGCAGCCACTGGCTGTACCTCAAACTTCATTGACAGTCTTCTGTCCCTTAACCAACTCTTACATAGAGAACAACACACACTTCCTGAACTGATTACTTTAACTCAAGAATGGCTTCAATACAAACCATAATGAGAACTATAAGAGAGTCAGTCCGTATGTAATCGCACAGTGTGGTTGTATGAAAGCATCTCTACTCCTAGGGAATATGATGGCATTACATACACAGTTTTAAAGCATCCTCTATGTGTTGCATCTTTCCCATTTCCAGAGGATAGATCACAGGCTGAGGGAGCAATGAATCATCTCTTCTTTTTTTTCAAAAAAATGTTTATCCTTCAACTTCCTTTTTTTCCTATAAATGTCTTGGTTCAATTAAGGGCGAATAAATTCTTCTCCTAATTGAAGTACCATTTTAACTCATATAAATATTTATTATATGCTTTATCATGGAATATCATAATTGTATTCAGCTATATTTCAGAATATGGTATAGTTGAAGGCAGGCCCATTCACTATAAGTCCAGGACATTAGCACATGGACAATATAAGCAGTTGCCTATGTTATCAGTTTTGCTGTTTTAATCTAAGTTTATAATCAATCACTCACAATTAGATCAAATCTTAATTCAATGATAACATGTCTTGGGTATAAAAGAACTTCAAGTCTTAAGATACATGAATATGTGTTTGAGAAATCCATCTTTTTTACTTTTAAGGATACATATTTTAGTATAAATTATTTCTATATCTAGTTTAAAACAACTTCAGTCAAATAAAGTCATTTTTTTTTTTTGGAGTTTCCTGGCTAATAGAGATTCCTGGATGTATTCGTTCTTATTACAAACAGAAGTACTTCATTCTGAATAAATTTCCCTTAAGCCGTTGCAGTGGAATTGCTCCTCTTCTGTGGTGAATAAAAATAAAAATACCATTAGGATTACTACCTTTTATTATATCTGCACTTTCACACACTCACTGGTTTGATTAGCTGACAGAAGTCCAATGGACATCATGTAATCAAAGTCATTTTCTGAGTAAACGTCTTTGAAAATTTTCTAAATGAATGTACATGTTAATATCTTATCTCTAGAGTTGACATTTTTAAATACCTCCATGGAAACTCAGGAGCAAAATGATTATAGGACTTCTTTGCCTGCAGATTTATTCTAATGCTTTTGTTTTGTTTTGTTTTATTTTGTATTCACTTAGGAATGTCCACTGAGATTTAGCCAATGTAAGTTAAGTCACTAATAGCTCACGATGGCCAGAAGCCAAAGTTGAGGGTGGAGTTTTGACAACTTCTAGAGGCATTTTCTCAGGTGTGTTAAGGGTCAGTTCAGTGGGGAAAGAAGCGAATTATTTAATCAGCTTTTTCCCATACTATGTCTCTAAACTTTTTGGATCATATATTTTATATGTTGTTCAATTAATATATATTCATGATATGTTTGCAAGTATTAATGTATATCTCAGTTTTGATTATACTGGTCAAAGTTTAATAAGATAAATATAATATAGTTTAATAAAAAACATACAAGCAAAAATTCTTCAAGTGTCAAATATATGGGAGTGATCTTTAATTTATTTTAGGTGTTCCATATTTTCCATTCAGTTGAAAATACATATTTCTTTATAAAACAATTTTCATTCATTACACTAAACAAAGAAAATATTACTAACTTTGATGAAAGATTTAGAACATACCCAACAAAGCAAACTTACTGAGAAAATACTTTAAATGTTCTTATATTCCTCATAGTTTCCAGTAAGTGAATTAATTGTGCCATTTACTTGTGAGAGTAATACAGGTGCCTTTTAAATTTTTAAAAACTGAATTAAAATTACTTGAATCATTTGTTATAATATGTTTCAAGGAAGATTTTTTTTTCTTCAATTTATTTTGAGTTCTTTGGTCTTCATGGGTCTCGATGTTCATTTCCCGCCTCAGATTTGGGAAGTTGGTGTCATTATTATTTGAAATAAGCTTTCTGTCCCCTTTCTCTTTGTCCGCTTCTTCTGCAATCCCCATAAAGCATATGTTGTTTGTTTACAAAATCCCACAAATTCTATGACAATTTTCCACTCTTTGGTGCTCTGGATTTTTTGATCCTCTGTCTGGATAAGTTCAAATATTCTTGAGCTCACTCGCTGTTTCTTTGACTTGATCATGTCTATTGTTTATCAATTTTTCAGTTCAGTCACTGTGTCCTTCAGTCCTAGAATTTTTATTTGCTTTTTTTAAAGATATCAAGTTTGTTCTTGAATGTCTCATTTTGTTCAAACATTGATTCTCTGATATTATTTAGTTTTCTGTGTTTTCTTATAGCTCCATAAATTTCTTTAAGATAAATATTCTGAACTGTGTCAGGCAGTTTTTAGATCTCCATTTCCTTAAGATCAATTGCTTGTGCATTATTTTGTCATTTGGTCATGTCATATTCTTCTGTCCCTTGTGAAACTTTGATTCTTGAATTGGTGTTTTCATATTTGAAGAGGAAGTCACAATTTCTAGTCTTTATACGTTAGATTTGATAGGAACAGCCTTGAATTAATAAGCCCAGTTAGAAAATTTGCGCAGACTAGTAGGCAAGTAACATGCGCAGGTTTGCTCAGAGGGTCCATGGGTCAGTGGGCTTGATGTTTGTGTCTGTATTAAAATTGGATGCTCACTTGCCCTTCTTTTCCTCACGAGAGAGCACTAAAGAGAAATAAATCTCTCTGTGTCCTGTGCTTCATGGCACTGGGGAAGGAGTGACTCAGGTAGAGTAAAGTATCCTTTCTACCCACTTCAATGTGTCTTATCTCAATTCTGTGCTCCACCTGAGGGCTGTAACCTCTCATCTGGAATCCAGAGCTCTCCTGAATGTATGTTTTTGCATGATTACATATTTATATCCGTGTTTCTGTGAAGGGATGCAGGCTGTAATCTTTTATTCCAACATCTTTCTGGCACAATAGCCATGAATGAACAAAATGAGGAGTACTAAGCCAGTCCCACACAGCCCATTCCCTGCCCCAGCAAACCTATGGGATAATTTGATTCTAAAGTAACTATTTTCTGACCATTACAATGATAATTTTTTATTTTTTTAAAAGGGGGGGAAGCTTGATGGAGTGATAGTAAAAAAAGTTGGCTACAATATGTAGAGAACATGTTTTATTAGAAGGACTATTGGGATCTATGGAAACGGAGAGGAAGGATACAGTGTCCTTATGTAAATGGCATCTGATTCCAAATTTGAGAACAGTGAGGAATGTGAATAATGTAGTCAAAGAAATTTATGTGAGGAAAGTGGATCTTATTTTGAAGATGTGTGCAAGTATCTACCTGATGCAGTTATGAGTTATCACCATTTGTTCAGACAACTGCCTTCAGTTTAGCATGAAGAGGACATAAATGTTTAGGTAGGAGCATGGGCTGCATGATACTGCAGACACAGGAATGCAACAACTGAAAGGAGGAGATAACTTGCCATAAAAGGGAAAGTAACATCATTAATATGTATGTTGACTAGGTAACTCCAAGAGAAATTTCAAGACAGTCTGGAGTTAAAAGGAAATATTAGAATAACAGAGTCTTGTACTGGGAGACTGCAGTCATAGAAACAAGTCATCCCCATTTTCTCCTAGACTGTGACACTAAATGACAATGGCAGTTGAGATCCCCCCATAGAAAGACCACCATTCCAGAAACTTTAGAAGTGTTAGGAACTTTGAGATGTCCAAGGAGGTGGGAAATTTTCCTGTGTGCCACATTATGTTCATTACTGAATTGTAGAGATGGCTTTTCTACAAGCACTGGGCCACATTAGATCACCAGGTCCTCGAGATACCAATGCTTGTCCACTCCTTCACAAATTCATGATAGGCACTCTCCCTCTGTCTCTATCTGTCTCTGGCTCTCCCTCTCTCTATATATATATGTATATATATGCCCATCTCTATCTCTTTCTTTAATGTCTCTCTCTGGTAATTCAGTGTGTCTATAGAAACAGAGTCATTCAAGTTCTTTCTGGACTAACCAAAGAATAAAGGCCAACCAAACCACTTTTACTTTTTCCACTTCTTATGTCCTTTTCCCCAGACACTGTACCTAAAACCATCTTCTGACATATCCTTTTAGCTTAGTGATAATAAGCAAGTTCATAACTGAATGAGAGGTCACTGGACTCTTAGTTAATTAGAAAGTCTAGAACAAACATATCATTTTTTTATGTGTTCTCTTTTGACATTTCTTGGAGAGCAAACACTTCAGTATCTATGAAAGAACCCAAGTTCTCACTTCCTTGCTTGACTTAAGCTATAGCGAAAATATATGCCTACACTATGCGTTAAATTCTTTATTTCTAAGAATATGGGTACAACACAAATACATTTATGAAGCTTTGGGAGGAGCTCATAGTATTATTCTGATTTTATAAATGGTATCTCCAATGGGCAATAGTGGCTTCTTCACAAGATCCATTCACAGGCTGATATTGGACATTCCTCAGGATTGCAGAGTCTTCAGACATACTTCACCTCCATTTCTGGAGATTTTATAAGTCTTTCACTATTTTTATAATTATATTATCAATTTAATTTGGGTAGAATTAATTTCTTTTTCCTGTTAAGAAACCTAGCGGATTATATTAGATTCCAAATCCTATTTTGATTCAGTTGGAAAATCTTGCTAGAAAACACTCTAGTAAGAAAGAGTGAGGACATGGATTAAGGCAGTAATTATAAGGATTTAGGAGGACAGATCTTAAAAGTTTCAAGTAGAAAGCATTGAAATTATTTATGATTGATTGATCTCTCCAAGGGAAGATCAAAATATTTGTGAAATATTTCCCCACAATGTATGATGTGCTTAGCATGAATTTAGCCATTGGTTTTAAGCAGCGATTATCTTTGTTCTTTTTTAACATTTTTATTCTTAATAATATTGTGTTACAATTTTTCCAAGTTTTAGAGTGATGCAGTTGTGAGGTGAGGTAAATCTTTTGACAGCAAGCAACTATTATGTTTTTCCAGATTATTATAACATTATCATTGGTTCCTTGGGATGTAAAATTCTACATAATATAGGGGGAGGGTATAGCTCAAGTGGTAAAACACATGTTTAGTATACAGGAGGTCCTGGGTTTAATCCCCAGTACCACCTCTAAAAATAAAGAAGTAAATCTAATTACCTCCCCCTCCAAGAAATTTAAAAACCTTTAAAAATTTTTTTAAAAAGAAAAACTCTATGTAATATAAATTTGAAAGGAAAAAAGTTATAACCAATTGCCATTCTATAATTCAAGAGATTAATCAGTTAGCACTCTAGTAAGCAATAAATATTTAATCAACATGAGCCTAAAAATATCAAAATTTATATCATTTCTTTCAAATTTCTCTCACTGTTGTTGGAATGTAACATTCCAACAGTGTAATTGACACATTCATTTTGAAAACCAGTATGACAGTTCCTCAAAGACTTAAAAACAGACGATGTGATCTAGAAATCTCCTTTCCTATTATATATCCAAAAGAAGTGAAATCACTAGCAAAAAGTATCTTAACTCCCATGTTCAATGCCACACTATTTGTAATAGCCAAAACCTGGAAATCACTGATCTATCTGTGGATAGTGGATAAAGAAAATGCGCTAAATATATATATATATATATATATATATATATATATATATATATATATATATATATTGGAATATTACTCAGCCTTATAAAAGAAGGAAATCTTGTCACTGCGACCACATGGATGAACCTAGAGGGCATTAGGATAAGTTCTGTATAAAGCAGTCACAGAAAGACCAACACAGCTTGATATAACTTATATATGGAAAGCAAAAAAGTTAAACTCTTAGAAACAGAATGTAGGCTGCTGTTTACCAGGGGCTGGGGGATGAGGAATCTGAGAAAATTTTAGTCAAAGGATACAAAGTTTTAGATACACAGGATGTAAATTTCCTGGAGCTCTAATGTAGAAGCAGGTGACTTTCTCTATCACGTATTTGAAAATTGCTGAGAAAGTAGATCTTAACTGTTCTCATCAGGAAAAAAATACATAACTATGTAAGGTAATAGACATGTTAACTAGTTTGAGTGTGAAGATTTCACAATATATAGGTATAGCAAATCATCACACTGTACACTTTATATATACAATTTTATTTGTTATACCTCAATAAAACTGAAAAAGTGTACATTAATATACAAATAAAATATTATTCTGTTTCCAATTAGATCATGTCCATCCTAAATTATTTATTGTGTTTTGATCCTAATATTGTGAGATAGAAAGTTATTATAGAATTGGTATGCTGAAAGATATCAATAGTTTAGAAATTCTTATTTTTATTTACACATAATAGTAAAACATTTTGCCCTGGAATTAATTGCAAATATATTTATTTCATACTTAAGGCCAAAAAATAAAAAGGATTACAAATAAAAATAAAAATAATGTTTTAGAATATAAATTTATTATATAAAATTTAACTTTTTAATTTTCTGGGTTAATTTCAGTTCCTTCACTGTAGTTATGAAATATTATTTTTATTCATGATTACACAAAGCTGAATTTACTTGTAATTGAGGCCTGGGGACTAAGGCAGATAGTATGCCTACATTTTTATAGAACAGATTTTATTAACCTCTTTTCTCAGGACCCAGATCACGTCCTTTTTTCTCAGGGTATAGATGATAGGGTCCAGCACTGAGCTCAGGGTGGATAATGTAATCAGTGGGCCTAGAGTAGACAGTCCCCACAGTGAGGTGGGTGCTGCAGTTTGAACAAGCCTTCTTCCTCCCTTTTACTGAGTGCACATGATAGATTACAAGGAGAATACAGCCATCGGAATATGCAATACCAAAAAAAGGCAACACAAAGAAGGGGTGGTGCTCAGAAACACTATGTACTCATTGATCCAGGTGTCTCTTCAGGCCAGCATCAACATGGCTGGGACATCACAGAAGAAATGGTTAATGACCCTGGACTGTCAATAGGAGTAATGAAGGACTTAACAATTGTAGGCCCAGGAAGTGATAGCAACCATTACCATAAGAATACACACTTTCATTTTTATTTTTTGATATTATAAATGGAATATTGGATAGGAAAGAAAACAGTCACTTAAAAGGAAAAGAAAATTCTTTCCTAATCTTGTCAATAAACAGACCTTTAGTCCAAGAAAACTTTGTCATTTTTACCCGATGAAAGAAAATTAAGTTTTAATTTTACATAAATACACTATTGATATAAAAACTAATTTTTCTTAAATCCATTTAAATTGAGCCCTTTCATAATTTAATTTTGGCAATACCCTCCAAAGGTAAAAGAAAAATCATATATACATGCATATATCCATAAACATACATAAACAATGAAACAGTGATTCCATAGATTTCATTCCAAAACTGAAGCCCTTGACAAGAAATTTTGTTGAGACTGTGAATTAGATGATGGGAAAGGAATTCTCTATAGCAGTTTGTATTTTAAAAGCCTTATACTCACCATTTTTTTTCTCAGTCTCAAGAAATTGTGGGCAATGTTTCTATTGTATAGTCATGAAAATATTTACCACTTTAAGGGATAGAAAATAACGCAAGTTTTATCCTAGCAGTTTTGGGATATACCTTTATTATCAGAAATCTAGTGTAATTACTATTAAAAATGTTGTTTCTATTAGGGATCAAATTGCAAAGGGCATTCCATCTGTTCATTTACTTTTACTTACTACACTATACCATCCTCACTTTCCAAGGGATTTTATCTCTTTGATTCCTAATCAGGCACTGTGATAAGTGTTGGATTTCAATCTGTGGCAGTTTGAGCCTTTCTAGTTTTGTAAAATGGCATGCTAAGTTCTCCAAATTTTCCTCCCACTCTGCTAACCTGTCTATCAGCCCCAAACCTAGAAGAGTAGTGGACAACTTCACCTCTTTCTCTGACCTCATTCCTTCCTTCAACATTCTAACTCAACTCAAATTGCCCATGCTAGAGGCTAACACACTATGACACCCATTGGTTTCTGTTCTGTGCTACAGTAGACTATGTGTAGTTACTCAAACACTCACACTGAAAAAAAAAATGAGGTTTGGGGCATCCTCATACTCATAAGGCTTCCACAAGCTTCTGACATATGAGCCATCCTCCATCACATAGAAGTTGATGGCCAATTTGGAATTTTCCTCATGGATGCTTTTTCGCCCAATGTTCCTTTTTTTAGTCTACTGGCTGGATCACCAATTTCTGGTTCAGAAACTGGCCCCTGAAAATGCAGGGAAAGTAGAGACAAAACAAAGAAGCAGTATATTCTGGATCTATATGTTAGAGTTTAATAAACAAGGGAACTTTTTTATGAGGCTTGTTTTAGGCAGCCACAAGACAAATAGATCACTAAAACTTCCCAGCATGATCTCAAAAACTTATATAGAAGACTTAAATGGGTTCAGTCACATACACAACAACCCAGATAATCTCAACAATACTTTGCACCCTCAAGGCCGTGTCCTTGGAGTAGTTCCCACTGTGGGGAGTAGGCAGAATGTACTGCCCAATGACAAAGGAGAGAATGTGGAGCTTCTGATTGCTCAAATCCAGCTGGAAGTTCAACCAGTTGTCATATACTCTCTCTTACCTGCTCCAGCAGTTTCATCAGTTCCAAACCATCAGACCCATGGCCAGTTCCTTTTATTACAATGTTCCCAGCAGAGAACTTAGGATGGTAGAGGAAAAATTATTTTTATGTTGGAGAGATAATTAGTTCAAATTTTAAATATTTTTATAAGATTTTGCTTATATTATTGTCATACATTATTTATAACTACACAGGTAATTAATTTAAAAAAAGACATAAGGAAAAGGTATAACTCAAACCAAGAAAATCTTGAGTCATGTCCCAACTGATTATATTTTCAAAAGACTCTAGAATTTTAAATTATGAACTTTTGTAAATTCAGAATTATTTATTTACCTTTTAATTATCTTTTAATTCTTCAACATTATTTGAAAAATAAAATGACGTTAGGAAGAAGGTATAGCTCAAGTGTTAGAGTGCATACTTAGCACACACAAGGTCCTGGGGTCAGTCCCCAGTACTGCTTCTAAAAATAAATAAGTAGATAAACCCAATTACCTCTCCACCCCCACAAAAAAAATGAATAAAATGAATATATAACTTGGAAATTTTTAAAATGTATACAAAGGGTAATATAAATAAGAGATTTCCCTACATTTTTATTATATTTGTAAGTTTTTTTCTGAAATTAAAAATACGCAACTACCTCTCTGGAAATACTTAAACTCAGTAACTCAGGGGCAGCAAAATAACTAGGTATGAAAGTGTAGTGCAATGATATTTCTTACAAAAGTGTTCATTAGGAGGCTGATAAGATGTGAAGATGTAAATGTTATAATACATAATAATAAACAGACCTGCTATAACACGATGATAATATATTTATAAAAACTTTGTTATGATAAAATGACATGTCAAGAATTAAAAGAATATCTAGGGAAAATAGTGATAGATCATTTTAAACTTAAGAGATCAGAGGATAAACTCCATACATTTATGAAATATTGACAGAGTTAAATCAATACTTGTGTTCACAATGAGCAATACATAGTCAGTTTCCTGTGTGACATTAAGCACCTCCTCTTCTCCAGAGCTTAATGCTTTTTCCTGAAAATTATAGGTCCTTGCATTAACTTACTTTTATGAAAGATGATTTGATCGATATTTAACATCTAAACTCTGATTGCTATCTTCATCAATTAAGGTTTAGCAACTGGGAAGTATCTTTGCAGCATTCTAATTAACACTTTTAACTTCACCAGACAGCTGACAATTGTGACATGCATAATATGTGTTAAAACTGTATCAGCAACCACTTGGTGTGAAGACAAAATTTCTGTGGAATTTTAAGTTTCTTAACAGAGTTATATGTTGCTTAGGCTTTTTTTCCTGGGAGCCAAAGCATAGAAATTGGATGTTATTCTAGAGTCCTGGAAATCTCTGGTGAGGAAAGAAAGGGGCCATATGTCCACTCAGGGAGCAAGGGTTGAAATAAGTCTCTTGACCAATCAACTCTCTTCTATCAACAGTTCTCATTTCTGTAAATAGGATTCTGAATTGTTGGGGAATCAAAATGGTACGGGATGTCTTTCCTTGCAAGTAAGTAAATATAATTTCATGAGCAAGGAGAATTTTCTGTACAGATAATTGGTGTCATCATATATTTCATAGTATGTGGAGCTTCACCAAGTTGTCAGTCATTGCCTCCTGACAAAAATACACAGTCTCTGGGTAATTTGCCGTCCTCTCCTTCAGGTCCAGATATAGTTTCTTGCTCAGGCTGTGGTTCCTGATCTTTGGGACAAAACTCCTAATCCAATATCGTTCATGCCATACTGTACCTTCCAAACCTTTTACCTTCTTGGCTACCATCTCCCCCATAAGCTGTACACTGAAGTCTCTGTCTCATTGGCTCTTGGCAGTTTATGTATCTTGCTTCTCAAATAGCACATGGATTTACCATCACAAGGCCTACATACAAAATAGTGATTTCCTTATTATTACACTCTCATCTTTTCTAATGTGTTTGCCTCTGGCGAGTTTTGAGCCACCATCTACATGCTCAGTTTCTTTCTGGACCTAATTCTCAAGTCTGTCTTTCTCCAATACTTCCTCAAGGCCATGCATACTGGCTTGAAGTCACTTGATCTGATAGTACTGAGTTGGCAAATAATATCTTTTATCTTCTTTTTGTCCTGGTGTTGATGTCACAGAATTTATGTTTAGGGTCATATTGGGTATTGCTCATGGTATGCATACATTACACATGATTCTTCTGTGCTTTTAAACATTTTGTGAACCACTTAATCTCTTTAAAAATACTTATTTTTAATTCCAGTGGGGTTACATTTTTGTCTGTTGCTTTCAATTTAGAATTCTGGTTGAAAGAATCAGATTGCAAATGCCAATTCAGACTGAAAAACCAAAATTCAACTGAGTAAATTTGAAGTATGATTTTATGATTTCATTCAGCATTTCATGATATGGGCAGAATCCCATTCATAAAGTAGAAAGGGGCTCTGAGAAGTTATACAAAACGGAAGACTCTTATAGGCAGAAGAAGGCTGGCAAGAAAATTATTTCAGCAGAACACGGATTGTTTCAAGCAAGGTGACTTTCCTCTGGGGTAGGTAAGGTCTATCAGGCAGACAATCTGATTAGTGCTAACCAGATAATTCCAGACTGACTGGTTGAGATTGCATTTCTTGGAGAGGCTTACACTGCAATTATATAAGTAATAAGTCTCAGTCTGATGACATGGGCTTAGCACAGTAGTGCCATCTCCAGTTGTTGCTCTGTAGTTCTCACAGCTTCAATTGATTCTTTGATATTCTCTGGTCAGGATGGTTTCTGTGTGTGTCGTTCCATTCTTAGCAAATTCATTTGCTTGGGGGTAAGCAGCTGTGAAAATACAGTTAAAGCTCTGAGAGAATGCAGAACACCATAAGAACTTCTATTTTTACTAAAAGCAGGACAATTTCCACTGTCTGAATTGCAGCTTGGAGTCATGGTTCCCAAGACTTAATTCAAAATCAAATAAGAAAGAATGCATCTTTGGAGTCACTTTCTTAAGCCAAGTGGCTCGCTCAGTAATCTTATATAGCTAAGTGTTAATGTCCCCAGAAGTGTCAGTCCCGGTGCAGCAAATGATGTTGGCCAAAGCACAGACATCTCCTTGTTCAGTTAAAAGATAATCAAGGGGTAATCTATCAAGAATAACTTAGGCAAGAAGATCTAAGGTCTTGTCTTGGGCAGCTACTGTTTTAGCAACAGATTCTTCAATACCTTCAAGAATTAAGGAGAGATTGTAAATTACAGTTTCATTTATATTTACTCCCTAACCAGGCAGCTAGGGACTTGCCAAATGAAGTGAATCCTGAATCCTGAATATTCCCTGGTAGGTGTTGTCTAACTTGAAATAATATTTAAAGATTATATAAAAGTTTAAAATTAAATGAATGGTCACAAATGGAAAAGAATACTTTTTTCATGCAATGTTTCAGAAAACAATTATTAACAAAAAACTAACAATTTACCTTGTAATTGAAGATACAGTAATCAAATGAGTAAATAGATATTTGAAACAAAAAGACATTTCTTGTTTCTTATACAAAGTCCACAAATTACCAGAAATATGAGGGTGGTTATTAAAATGCCATTAATTAAATTTGTAT
This sequence comes from Vicugna pacos, assembly GCF_048564905.1. NCBI lineage: Eukaryota > Metazoa > Chordata > Mammalia > Artiodactyla > Camelidae > Vicugna > Vicugna pacos. The sequence goes on from NC_133011.1 coordinate 1,019,373, forward strand.
TTAAAATTAAATACAGATTTACATGGAATGGATTTGTAGAAATCAATGAGACGATATTGACTTATAAGGGAAATGTTTTTAGAAAAACATCTTGAAAATAATCAGCTCTACCTATACTAAAATTTATATTTTGATACAGTTTAACAAGTATTCATCCCCATGCTTTCAAAACCTATAAAAATTCAGATAATTCCAGTAACATATACAGAAAGATTCTTTTCAAAATTCAAAACAATCAAAAATTAATTGCAACCTAGCATTTGTCTCCCAGTGACTGAAAACACTTTGAATTACATTGCTAAAATTTTGAAAAGTATAAATTTTGATGAAAATAATTTTGGAGAAAAATGAGCCCCCCATCTTATAATCAATAAAAACATTGTATAATAAAACATAACTTTTATTATGTATAAAATTTTGCCACAGCATATTCTTTGTAACTTGTAATGCATTTCATAACTAATGAATTAATTTTGAAGAAAAAAAACTATATTTGAGCACCAATACTTGTACTTTTTTCTGATTTCTGAATAAGAAGACTTATATTTTCATTGTGTGCTGTGTCTTGCAAGTTAAGTAGGATGTGGCCTTTCTCTTCCCTGCTGCACCAGAGAGGTAAAGCATATGTTTCTGCTGATTACTGATGAACAGTGCTAACACTTCACCCAGGAAGTGCACCAGAGCTGATGGATTTTTACTGAATGCAGTGGTGGGATTGGTTTAGGAAAGTGACTAAGCCATAAAATGGATGGACTGCTAAAGTTGGTTCATAAAAGTTGACCTTCCTGAATACATTTCAGTAGAACTATGGGATGTAGTGGGTGGTGAACAAAATCTCATCTGAGAGACGTTATCTAATGCAAGATCTGTAGTGGCTACTTAGGATGTAAACCAAGTATGTCCTGAGTGAGGGGGATGGTTGCAAGAATGTTTTTGATTTTTCGAATTCCCACTAATTGTACTAAATCTTGACCCACTCATAACCTCACAATTTACTGGACCTCTGTTGGTATCTTCAAGTCCTTGCTGTGGATCTGCAGATATACCGGCATTAAATCACTTCCTTGGGATGTACTACACTGAAAGAAACAGAAACTTGTCTTTTTCCATTCAGAGTGGTGTAAGGACTTCAGAGTCCCTGATGAAGTGTCAGCTAACTCTCTAAAGTTCCCCTAAATTGAAAGAAAATATAACTGTTACTAGTAAATTATATGACTACTGTGAGAAGAATGAGAAGTCTTTTGACTCTTAGTTTGATCTAGACTTTCAGAAAACTTTTACTTTTATGTTTCAGACATATTGGAGAATCAACTGAAAATTGTGGCACTTTTATAATAAATGACAACTTCAGTTAGTTTCCATTTTCATTTCAATATGACAAAACCATTCCACTGACAAAATATCAGGAAAAAATTAATGCTTCTGAAATTGATGAGGAGAAATACACCATGAAGAAAAAAGAAGAAGGCTTGAAAAAATATACATATATACTTACAAGATAATTTCCTCCAGACATGTGTGATTGTCTTCTGTTCTAGATTAATTTTAGTCCTTGAATTTAATGATAAAATATTTTAAAATTGCTGTACACTGACAAATGGATTTATACCCAAGACCTAGGTACTCATGCCAAAAGTTTTGTCTACATATTCACAGAGCAGATTCTCTGAATTACTCTTCTCAAGGCCCCCATCACCTCCTTGTTTCTCAGGCTATAGATAATAGGATTGAGCATTGGGATCAGGACGGTGTAGAAGACAGCCAGAGCTTTGTCCTCTGCTGGAGATCGAAGGGATCTTGGGCGCAGGTAAGTGTAAGCAAAGGGCACATAATAGAAAGTCACCACAGTGAGGTGGGTGCTGCAGGTTGAAAAGGCCTTCTTCCTCCCTTCTGCTGAGCGCATGCGGTGGACAGCAAGGAGAACGCAGCCGTAGGAACATGCAATAATGACAAAAGGCAGCACAAGGAATAGGGTGCTACACACAAACACGGTGTACTCATAGACCCACGTGTCCATGCAGGCCAGAGTCAGCATGGCTGGGACATCACAGAAGAAGTGATTGATGGCCCTGGACCTGCAGTAAGGGATGTGGAGGGCATACGTGGTGTGGGCACAGGAGTTGACAGAGCCCATTATCCAAGATCCTGTTATCATCAACACACACACTCTTCTGCTGATCCTGATAGGATAGTGAAGAGGGAAGCAAATGGCCACATAACGATCATAAGCCATAAATGTCAAAAGCAGTGTTTCTGCACCTCCTAGAGTCAAGAAGAAGAAGCTCTGAACCCCACACCCAATGAAGGTGATAGACTTGTTTCCAAACAGATAATTGGAGACCATTTTGGGAACAATGGTGGAGATGTAGTTCAGGTCAATGAAGGAGAGCTGACTAAGTAGGAAATACATGGGGGTGTGGAGATGGGTGTCCAGACAGATGAGAAGGATCATGGAGAGGTTGCCAAATAATGCCACTAGGAAAATGAGAGCAATGAGAATAAAAAGAAACAGGCCAATTCCTGAAGGAGGGAATAACCCCAGCAAGATGAAATCAGTTGATGTTTGATTATAACTTTCCATAGAGCACTGATATTATTATTTTTCCTAAAGGTAGACACAAAAGTGAGTTAGATATAAAACAACAAACTATTTCAAGTTATTATTTTAGTCAGACTGTGTATTATTTAAAATGCTACAGCTCTTATTTAGTTTATCTGTTGTGAAATCTGGAGTGAATCTTTATTGTCATGTAGCCATTAAACAAAGTCAATGTCTTCTGCATCCTCAGAAGAGAGGAGTTTCTGAAAGCTGTAGTTAATGTAGAATCTGTGCCTGCATATCTATGCATCACATTCCTTGTGGATTTCATAAATCGACTCAAGCTCTCCTGGATAGCATGTGTTTCATGTCTCTCCGTAACACTTAAGTGTTAAGCATTGCTTCAAGGCACTTTGTCTTACTCATTTCATTTTTACCTTTTATTTTCTTCATCTTACTCATTTAATTTTTATGTTTTATTTTCTTTGTCTTACTCATTTCACTTTTACCTTTTATTTTCTTGTATTTAAACTCTTTCCAATTTTAGGTTAGTGTGTAAATTTAAGCACATACATAAAATATCTCCCTGTTAAATCCCAATTATCTTGATGATAAAAAAATAGATATATCATAAATTAAAAGAGAACAGGAGAGCATAAAGCACAAGAAGAGATGAAATATTTCAGGACCCTTTGAGGAAGGAATCTGGTTAGAGGAATGAGCAGTCACTTAAATGGAAAAAACAAAATGGCCTCCTCGGAGTCTTTTTTGTGGAGATGGGAGGAGAAATTCTCCAGAGACATTGTAAACAGACAAACTCTACAGATTATACCGTATTTTAGTTGCAAATATTCTTTTAGACCCCACTGTTACCATACTTTTAAGCAAATCTGTAACATGGAAGAGGAAGATGCATACATGTACACATACACACAAACACAAGTACACATTCATAAATGAATGTACAATGAGGTAAAATGATTGGAAAAATGTAGAAAAGAATACATTTTTTAAAAAAGACTTGAATCTTCAAATATGTATCAGACAGTATTATTTCACAATGTAAATATCATTATATATGTAAGAGAAAGTGTCAGGTAACAAAGCTGCTTGCAAATTAAAAAAAAATAATAATAAGTGAAAGTTTCATAGACAAAATGAAAAAATATACATATATACACCCAAATTAAAATAAAAGAACATCAACAAAAACATGTAAAAAGATTGTCAATTTGAAAGGATAGGAGAGTTAGATAATTGATGTAAGGGAACAAATGCATGCTTATTTTCATTCCTAGAAATGCATGTAGCAAAATAGTAATGGAATTAATAGCATCCAAAAAACTTTTTTTTCAGAACTTGTGTTTATGAGCCACCATATGCAAACAGTGTGAACAGAATACTGAAAACTAAGTGAAAACCTTTATTGACAATAGTTCCTTGAAAATTCCAAATGCCTTTTCAAAATATTTTCAGACAATTCTCAATAAATATAAATAAATATATTGTCCTAAAAGTGTCCTGACAGAGAAAATACTAATAATGAGAAGGACTATTTGGGTAGAAATACTAAAATATCATCATGTTTTACCATAATCTATATTTTTGTATTTTACAAATACATCCTGGAACAATACTGCCAACCTTGCCACTCCAGACACAAAGTGGGACGTATCCATGTTGTGAAAGGATGGAGAGGGAGAAAGATGGAGGTGGCAGGATGCGGACGAAGAAAGTCTTCACACACAGTGGCTGCAGTAGAGTCAAGAGATGTTTGAAATTTAGTAATTTAAGCATTAGAAAATAAGAATACTGCTAAAAAAATGAATAAATAGAGGGTACAAAGTGTTAAAATAATATAAAATATTTGCCCTGCGGATCAGGAGGACTGGGTTATGAAACCATTCTTTCGTCCCGTAAGCTATTGAGATCATACACTTGCTTCACTTGAAAAAGATATTTAAGTGATGTCAAACTGATGGTACAGTTAAAAATCAAACTCACAAATAACATTATACTCAATGGTGAAAGACTGAAAAACTTTTCCTTTAAGAAGAGAAAAAACAAGGATGCCCACTTTGACAATTCTAATATACGTACTACTGGAAGTAGAATTATCTTAGTTAACAAACAACATAAAATTGTTAAGAGTCCACCAAAAATCTGTGAGAGCTAATTAACAAATACAGCGCAGTCGTAGCACATAAAGTAAGTTTTATTTCTATACACTAATAATATATAATACTAAGAAATATTTTTAAATGATTACATTTACAATATCATGAAAAAGAATAACATCTCAAGGAATAAATTTAACAAAGAAGGCAAAAAATGTTGGAAAACTGAATATTAAGATGGAATTACTACTGCAAGAAAACTACAGATGCAATGAAATGTCTGTTATAATCCCAACTACATTCTTGATAGTAATATAAAAAAGTACATCCTAAAATTCCATGAAATCTGAAGGTACTTAGAATAGTGGAAAGAATCTTACAAAAGAATTGAAGAGCTCACTATCCTGAGTAAAAACTTTTTACAAAGCTACAATAATAAAAACAGAGGAGTATTGGCATAAAGACAGACATAAACCAACCAAGTAAAATAGAGATACAAAAAATAAATAAAAACATTTCACTTATGTGGTCAGAGGATTTTTGACAAAAGTCTCAAAAGCCATTCCCAGGGGACCTCGTTCCACCAAATGCTGCTGGGAAAACTGGATATCCACATGCAATTAACAAAATGGGGCCCATTGCCTTACACTGTGTACAAGAATTCACTTAAATGGATCAAAGAGCTAAATATAGAGCTAAAAGTATAAACTTTTAGATGAAACCATAAGGAAAGGGTTTCATGACATTGCATTTAGGTTGTTCTTTCTTGGATGTAACACCAAAAATGTGTGCAACAAGAGTAAAAATATAGATAAATTGGTCATTATCAAAATTTTTAACAAACTGTGAATTGAAGAACTTTATCCGTAGAATGAATAACCAACTCACAGAATGGAAAATATTTGCAAAATATGTATCAGATAATGGATTGATATAAAAATATATGAAGAAATACATAAGTCAACAACAAGAAAAACTAATTTAAAAATAGGGGAAGCTCTTAAACAAACATTTCTCCAAAGAAGTTATACAAATTGCCAATAAACACAGGAAAGGTTCCTCCATATCACTAATTAGTAGGAAAATTCAAATCAAAACTACAGTAAGATACCACATCTCACTCTTAGGTGATGGCTATTATTAAAAACAGTACAGGAAAAAAAAAGTGTTGATAAGGATATGAAGAAATTAGAATGTGTGCAATACCAGTAGGAATGCAAAATGGTGTAACCATTGTGAATAATGCTACTGCAATTTTTTAAAACAATAAGCATAGAACCATCATGTGATCCAACAATTGCCTTTCTGAGTATATGTCCAAAATGACTGAAGGCAGAGTCTATCTACCAACAGGTATTTTTATACCCATGTTCCTAGAAGATTTATTCTCAATAGCTAAAAGGTGGACACAACACAAAAGTCCACCAACAAAAATGTAAACACACACACACATTAATATTATATACATATATTTATACATAAATACATATGAATATTATTCAGTCTTCAAAAGAAAGGAGATTCTGTTACATGCTACAAAAATGGATGAAGCGTGCACAGATTATACTAAGTAAAGTAAGCCAGTCATGATAAGCCATACACCTAATTCCACATACATGGCTTACTCAGGGTGATAAAATTTATAGAGATGAAAATTGAAATGGTGGTTGCTAGGGCCTGGGAGATTACAGGAGCGAAGAGTTAGTGTTTAATGGGTAAAGAGTTTCAGCTGAGTAAGAAAATAACGTATCCTGGTTTGATGTGGGCAATGGCTACACAATACTGTTAATGTACTCAATATCATTGACCCGTACACTTAACAATGGATAAAATGGTAAATCTTATAATACGTATATTTACTACAATGAATAAGTCAAAAATGTAATTTGAATATAACTGGAGTTATTTTATATTTGGAACTCCAAATATATTGTACAAAACACAGCAGGGTCCTCAACTTACGTAGAGAAATTGATCTTCCAATAAAATGTGGCCTCTGAAAACTTGCAAAAGGAAAAAAAAAAAAGGAAGAGCAATTTTTTTTATAAATACCTTTGGATTCAACATGATTAGCATGTGAGACTTTCCAATAGTATACAATTTATATTAGTAATTTAATTATTAACAAGTTAATAATGTAATATTTGAAATTGCCAATGAAATTATAACTGTTCCTATCACATATATTTTATATGTCTGTCTATAAAAATGTTTCCATGAGGTAGTGAATATCACACTCTAATGGTGAAAAAAAAATGCCAAATGTAAAAAAAAAAATGAATGGTACATTATACCTCATATTTGATTCCATGTATCATTACCACCAATGGAAATTTTTTGGGTTTTTATGTTGTATTGTTTCTAGTATTCTGTAATATATTACTTAACAGACCCCCTGCATTGATAGGGAAGCAACCTTGACTATTAAATATCACCCTTGAATTCTTCAAGGTCTAATGTGAAGAGGGAATTTTTTTTCTTAGGTTAAAATAAAATTCAAATAGCTTATTTTCCCATTTTATTTTGTTTTTATCCACTGGAAGAACAATATAAAATCCATTTTAATTTCAAAACATTTTGAATCTCTTTGATTTTTAAAATTTATTTTAAAATATTGCAACACAGGCATCAGCATTAATTACACTGTAAAATAGAGGGACGAGCAAGCAGAAAATAATTGATTTTTTTTTACAAGAATAAACAAAACTTGACTCTGGACAATGTCCTAAATAAAAGAGAAAGTAAAAGGTGAAAACTTTTATTGCCATCTTGGCACCTGGAATATCTCAGGATATGCTCCAGGATTAAATTGAATTTAATCTTGACCACTATCTCTTGACCTTGACACTGCTGACATTTTATAGATATGAAAACTGAGATTCAGAGACTTAAAGTGATTTTACCTTAAAATATATATTGGGGAGGTGGATTCCCAGATTTATGTACCTCTCTGTCTAGTCTGTCTATCTGTCTATTTATCTATCCATTTGCCTAAATGTATCTCCTATCTGCCCTCCTTTATACCTCAAATATTAAATATTTTGAGATAATGAATCTGAAATAAGAGTGGGCTGCTTTTTATTCACAAACAAACAAAAAAGAACTGAAAAGGAAGAAAGAAAAAAAGAAATGGAAGTTACAAAATAGAAATTATATGAATGTGGCAGAAGGTCAAGAGTATATGTGAAAAGTTTCTTAAAACACATACAAAGTTATTTCAGTGTTTATAGTTCACTCATTTTGACATATTCTATTACTAATATATATACACACACACATTAAATTACAAAAATGGTCTCTCAAAGCCGCTGCATGAAATCCAATTCATGTTTTACTCCCAGTACAAAATTGTCCCTACCTAGGAGAATTCACTTGCAAAGAAACAACCATTATCCACCGTCCAATTCAGATTATAGGTATATGTATTCTATATGATAAACAAAACCATCCAAATGCTGCCCAAATTTCAAAATGAATTACATATGACCATTTCTTGAAATCAATATGCATCAATTTCATTGCAGATTTTTTCTTCCTATGTTATATTTAGAGTTGAAAATAAAATACTGGAAAAAGTCTCATTTTAGTGATTCATGTGTTTTATAGAGCATAAAGGTTTTAAAACTAGGGTTTAATTCTTATAAAGATAAAAAACTGAATCACAGATATATGCAGTGAATTATTCAAGGCTGTTGGAAAACACAGAAGAGTGTCCTCTAGAGACTAGATAATGCAGACTTTTCCACTGAAGTATATTTTCATACCTTACTCTCTCCTCACTTTTCATCAAAACTCGTCTCAAGGATCATTCTTGATTACAAAAGAAAGCTGGTGTGATTATTTACAGAGATGCAGCAAGGTGTAGATTCACATAAGAAGCGTCTGTAAATTGGCTTTGCTGAGAATGTTATAAGAAATCTGGAAAGTGTCTAAAGCACAAAACCCTCCCCACCAGAGGATCACCTCCTCCATTCTTAAGATCCTTAAAATACCCTAATGTTCTTGACCTTCCCCAGCCTGACTTGCCTCATTCACGTGTAGGGCTGGGAAATCAGTAAACCTGGTTACCAGGTCAATTTTAAATGCATTAGTTATACAAAGTCTATTGTGGTTCTGCAAAATGGACTGATCATACATCAGTCTCAACATCTGTATTGAGTTACTTTTCATTGCCATCATTTATCTAGAATTGACAGCACTGCAACATGGCTTTTATAGAATCAGAATCATGTTACCCAGGACGGTGTTCTCTGGAGTCTAGAAAATCCTTGTTCTCCATGGTACCCTTACCTGGAGACCTACCCAAGGCTATTCCTTCAAGCGTTTCCACAGCAGGATCAACTAAAGAAGGGGCAAAGAGTACAGAATAATTTGTAATCATTTATTCATAGTATTTAATAATCAAGTGATGGGTATTGTTAATTTTTGAACCCATAAAGTTTGAGATCCATGTTGTTTACAATATAAAGAGATCTAGAATACACAGTGAGTATTTGTGTATGTATGTTTTGTGTGTTATAATTCATATCATTCCATGAAATTGTCCAATGATGAATCAGCATTAATAAGCAGGCAATTAGGTAGACAGGTATTTTTAAAGACAGAAACTGATTGTAAGTTTGCGTCCTTCAAATTTTGCTTTGCAGTGAGAATGCTTTCAGTCTGCTTTATTACGCAACCACGTCAGAGAGCGTTGAAGTTGCAAACTAGATATAATTCTAGCTCACCTACGTATAAAGAATTTAAGTTTAGAGCATTTAACTATCTTAATCTATATCTTTTATGTGGAATAGGCACAAAGAAACACTGGAATATTTTAACTGTCCATTAGATAAAACTTGCCATCACCATCATTTACATTTATCTCACTTGTCACTACAACTGCTTGATGATACAATTTCAAATTGTTTTCGTATATGTGATACGCACAAAATCTCTACAAGTTTGTTTATTCAGGAATTGTTACTCTTTCACTAGAAAATTATTGATGTGTACAGGAAATTTTAAAAAACACATAAATAAAATGCAAAAGTTAAAAGCATAAGCCACTTCAATGTCACGCAGTTTGTGTTTAATAACCAAAAAATGAATAACTAGAACAAAACATATTATTTGTTACCTGGATTATTTTTAGAAGTTATCCTTTAAATTATATATATTATATATAATTATCCATAGATAGTAATATTAGCCATTAATATATATTATATTACTTTAACCATTTTATATTTTCATATAAAATCCAGAGAAGCAATTTCTAGGTTTTGATTAGAAACTCTGAACTCATGTGAGGTAAAAGAACAAGTAAGAATCAGTATTCAGATTGCAATTGGTGCCAAGTAATCACTCTTCATTTTATAAAAGCTATTATAATAAGTAGAAAATAAAGTAGATTGTCCTTCACAATCTTTATTGAGGATTGTGATTCTTAAGTGTTGTTATTTAAGTATCACTCGAGCACATCCAAAGCATCTTCCAAGACCCGCATCTCACCTTGCATTCAGAAAGCACAGTTACGAATCAGCTCCAAAACCGCCATCTGTTGTCCATTTCATATTCTTTAATTTTTCCTGAACAACATTGTAAAAAGTACAGCCACTCACTCAACATCAAACGTCATTTGAAAGCTTTTTCCTTAACCTAACCAACTCTTACATACAATGCGTCACTCATTTCCCAAACTGGTTACCTTCAGTCTTGAATGATTTCCATACAAACAGTAACCCACACTGCCCAAAGGTTAATACCACAGAATTAGCACCTATGTGATTACACAGCATGCTTGCATGAAAACATCTCAACTCCTAAGGAATATAAATTGTGTTATTGGTCCTGTTTTAAAGCATTCTCCACTTGGCTGCAATTTATCCCATCTCCAGAGAATACATCACGAGCTGTGGATACAGTGCATCCACACTTCATTAATGACTATTACTCTTCCTTCAACTTCCTTTTTGTTTTTTTTTTTCCTATAAATATCTTAGTTCAATTTTGGCCAAGTAAATTCTTATACTTGACATTTTCTTAAAATTCATGTAAACTTTTATTATATACTTTCCATAGAATACCATGATTAGTCTCAATTATATTTCAGAATACGGTATACTTTAGGGTAAGCCCATGTATTACTCATTGTACGTCCAGAACAGTAATTCAAAGACAGAATCAAGAGTTGCCTTTATTATCAATGTTAGTGTTTTCCTGTGATTTTACAATCAATCATTTAAAATCAGATCAATTCTCAGAATTGTATGATAACACATTTTAAGTTTAAAAAGAGCTTCATATCTTTTAAAAAAAGTGTGACTAAGTGAGCAGCCCATCTATTTTTTAGGACACATAATTTAGTATAAAGTATTTGTATCTTTTGTTTATGCCAAGCTCAACCAATTAAAATTTTCTCTTTGGAGTTCTCTGGCTAATGAGATGCCTAGATGTATTTATTGCTTATTATATAAAATGTAGTTAATTCTACATAAACTTCTCTTACCTACTTGCTCAAGAGTCCCTCCTCTTCTGTGGTGAATAAAAATAATACAATTAGTATTAGCACCTTTTATTATTTCTGTACTTTCACAAACTCTCTGGCTTGATTAGCTGACAGCAGTCCAACCATCATCATATAAATGAAGTTGTTTTCTGAGTAAACGTCTTTGAAAATTATCCAAGCAAATGTACATAGATTAAACTTTCATTTCTGCAATTGACATTTTAAACATCTCCATGGAAACTCAAGAGCAATCATGATTCTAGGATTCTAGACCTTCTTTACTGGGAGATTTAGCCTAATGCTTTTTTTTTTTGGATTCACATAGAAATTTCCACTGAGACTTGGAATGTAGGTAAAGTCACTACTAGGCTGTGATGGCCGTGTGCCAAGTTGGGGAAGGTCCTCTGAGAACTTCTTTAGGTGTTTTCACAAGTGCATTTAGGGTCAATACAGTAGTGAAGAAAACAAACATCTTTATACAGACTTTTCCAGTATTATTATGTCCCTGAACTTTATTTAAACATAAATTTTCAATATCATAGTTCAGTAATTGTACAGTAATGATATGTCTGTACAGTAATGATATATGCATGAATTTGGCTCCCAGTTTTGAATGCATTAACCAAACATTTAATACATTAAATGGAATGTGGTTAGTTTAATAAAAACATATAAGCAGAAATTCTTAACATGTCACACTTATGGAAGTTTTCTTTCATTGATTTTAGGTATTATATATTTTCAGTTATATTTCCATTCTGTTGGAAATATTCACTAAACTACAAAACAACTTTCACTTGTTAAGCTTGTAAAAATGATCATCATACTTTGGTGGAATGATGTTTAGAAAATATTCAACATCACTTCTCAGCCTATTGGCTAAGATCAAGTGTAGAAAATATTCAACAATGTACTTTTATTGCAGATCAGACCTTAAATATTCTTATATTTCTCATAGTTTTATAAGTGAATTAACTACACCTTTCATTTGGAAAAGGGAAATACTGAGCCAATTAAATTTTAAAATATGTTTAAAAAATGATTTTAAACATGTTTGATTTCTGAGTTACAGTGTGTCTCAGTGAAAACGTCTTTAATTTAGAGTTCTCCGGGCTTCATGGAGTTAGATGTCTATTTCTCTCCCCAGATTTGGGAAGGATCTTTTTATCATTATTACTTTAAATATGCTTTCTGCCCTCTTTCTCTTATATTCTATTATATCATATTATAGGAGCCTATAATTTGATTCTGATGCTATAAATAGCACCCTGAAGGGAACAGTGGTACCTTCACAAGACTCGTTTCAGGATCATATTGGCCAGTCCTCATGACTGAAGAGTCTTCAGACGTAATTCACCTAATTTCTCAAGATTTTATAGGTCTTTCAATTATTTTTAGTATGATCAGTTTAAAATGGATTGACTTTGTCTCTTCCTAGTTAAGAACCCTAGCTGATCATATTAGGTTCCAAATCCCATTTTGAGTCAGTAGGAAAATCTTGCTACAAAATACTCTAGTAAAGAGAAGGTGAGAACCTGGAGTGAGTCAGTCATTACAGCCATTGAGAGGGATCTTGAAAATGTTCACTTAGAAAACATCAGACTTTTTATGATACATTGGTTTGTTGCAATGAAAGAACAAAAAGTTTATATTAGCTTGAAATTGTCATACTGACTCATCATTTTTGTGAGCTGTATCTACATGTCCCCCACAACATTTGAAGTGCTTAGTAATTATTTGGTCATTGGTGTTAAGCAGCAACTGTCTTTTTTGCCCTTTAAATATTTTTGTTTTAAGAAATATCTTTTTAGATTTCTCCAAATTTTAAAGTAATATAATTAAGTGAGATGAGGGAAATTGTTGAACAGCAAACAACTGTTACATTTTTCCAGATTGCTATGATATTTTCATCGGTTCCTTGTGATGAAAAAAAAAAAAATTCCACGTTAAATTTGGCGAGAAGCAAGTTATAACCAATTGGCGTTCTATGAGCTAAGCTTTTAATCACTTAGTGCCCTGGTAAACACTAAATGCTTGATTGACATGAGTAGAAAAATATCCAAATTCATATCACCACTTCAGAAGTCTCTCACTGTCACTGGACTGCAAATCTGTACAGTTATTATGGAAAACAACATAACGTTTCCTCAAAACAAAAAAATATTGAACTACCATATGATCAAATTATCTCACTTCTGGGTATATATCTAAATAAAATGAAATCACTATGACAAAGAGATATATACACTCTCCTGTTAATTCCACATTATTCACAATAGCCAAAACACGAAAAGAGCCTAAATGTCTATCAGTGGATGAATGGATAGAGAGAATGTGGTAAATACACACACAATGGGGGTACCATTCAGCCTCAGAAAAGAAGGAAATTGTGTCACTCTGACAACATGCATGAACCTGGAGGACATAAGGCTTAGGTATATACACCGGACACACAAAGACACATATTGCATGATGTCACTTACATGTGGAATGTAAAAATGTCAAACTCCTAGAAAGTAGAACGGTGTTTACCAGAGGCTGGGGAATGAGGGGAAATGTACAAACTTTCAGATATGCAGGATGAAAAAGTTCTAAACTTTAATGTGGAATAGAGTGAGTATAGCTAATATCACTCTATTATATACTTGAAATTTGCCAAGACAGTAGGTTTTAACTATTCCCATCAAAAAAAGGAACAATGTAAGGTAAAGGAAATGTTAATTGGTCTGATTATGGTGATGATTGTGGGAGCCCATGATTGGGTTAACAAATTGTAACAGATCCCAGCTGCTTATCTCCTTAAAGAAGATGTGCTTAGTAACTGCCTTGAGGTTTTAGCAATGACCTAGGACCCTGGCTATAAATGCTGGGCATGCCTGGTGTTAGTCTTCTATCCCCAACAGAGCCTTGGGCTGGAATGGTAAACAACTCATAGAAAGCTGCAGACTCAGAGGTGAGAAGGCTGGTTAGCCAGTGACAGGTAAGACCCCTGAGGGGGCTACCTGAGACAGGCACAGTCGCCTGAGTCCAAGAAAGTCTTGTCAAGCAGCTGATTCTCATAATGCTGGAATTGTTCAGGATATTCTTATCAAATACTGTATTCACCCTTTTAGCTAAGGATGTACACTGAAGTCCACCCTCATCTGAGGTTTCACTTCCTAAGGTTTTAGTTACCAAAGATCAACCATGGTCTGAAAATATTCAATGGAAAGTTCTCAAAGTAAACACTTCATAAGAAGTTTTACATTGTGAGACCACATTCACATAGCGTTTCTACAGTATAGTGTGATAATTGTTCTATTTCTTTGTTAATTATTGTTGATGTCTTACTGTGCCTAATTTATAAATTATATTTCATCATAGATAAGATAAGTAGAAAAAAACATTACATGTAGGATTTAGTACTATCTGTGGCGTCAGGCATCCAGTGGGGGTCTGGGAACATAGTCCCTGTGGACAAGGGGGGGCTACTCTCCCTTGATTTTACCACAACTAGTGTATATATGCACATATATGTATATATATATTTATCACTTGACTAACAAAGATTTCAAAACAAAGCACTCAATACATAATGGATATTTTAAGCAAAGGTTGTAAATTTTTCTTGATTTGGAAACTTCCAGGAGAGGACAGAATGATAGATGTGGTATTGATGGTTTGTAATGTTATGTAATTAAGCATTTTGTTGCCCTAAATTCTTCTCCAATTAACCTGAGGTGGGGGCAGGGACAGAAATTGCTTGTACTTAGCAAACTGTTGCTGGAACCTCTCTACATCATTTCTTCCATGCAGAGGTGCCACTCTTTGCTTTGGACATCACAATAAAGAAAGATACAGGGATGCTGGCTGTGACAAGGATGGAATTAAGGTATGGACATTCTTACACACAGTAGTTGCTTATTTTGTTGTGCAAGAAAACATGGATTTGAGCATTTCAAAATTAAGTCATTTCTATATTTAGAACCCATGTTAATAAAAATTAAATGGTACTTATTAAATATCTTTTAATAAATGTTATCCTTATGACATTAATATTTAATTAAATACTATTTAATGAATATAATATATTAATAGTTATAAATAATATGCACTGAGTAAATATTATTTATTTAATAATAGTAATCGTACATTTAATTTTTTCCTATTACATTGAGATATAACTGACATAACATTGTATTAATTTTAGGTGTAAAACATAACATTTTGATATATATATATATATTGCAAAAAGATGTCCACAATAAGGTTAGATAGTACCCACCACCACACATAGGTACAATTTTCTTTCTTCTGATGAGACCTTTTAAAATCTGCTCTGTTAACAACTTTCCAATATACAATATAACCTTGTTAACTATAGTCACCATGCCGTTCACTCTATACCCAGGACTTATTTATCTCATAACTTCAAGTTTGTGCCTTTTGCTCACCTTCATCCTTTGTGCCTATGAATTTTTATAAAATTTTGATAAGTTATTGTAAGCTTTAAAATATCATTTAACAGTTTCATACAAATACAGAAAGTATATAGATTTCCCTCTCTCTCCGTATATATATAATATATATATATATATAATGTGATTTGTAAAAGATAATTTTTACAAATTCATACAAATTTAGCAGGAGAATAATGGAAGCATGTGTCACCTTTTACTTTCTTTAAGTGGCTCTAGTGATTATAATTAACAACATAGAGGGATAGATACAATTTTAGATATATGTAATTATAAAACAAAAATCTGGGACAACTTTACTATTTTCAGGGTTTTGGAAACATCCATTTCTTTCCACACTTGATGAGATTAAAAAAAATTTTAATTTTTTTCCCCAAAGATATGAATAACAGATACCTCCAAATATTTAATATAAAAACACATACTTCAAGCATTTTCCCTATAATTTCTTATGGAAAATTTTACTTTTGAGTATATTTTTCATTGCCTCTAAAACATCTCTATTTCTGATGCTATAGATAATTGGGTTGAAAGAGGGTGTGAGGATGGTATAGAATATTGCTAGGAACTTATCCTGGCCTGGACTGTGGTACTTTTTAGGTCTCATATACGTGAAAATAAATGGCCCGTAGTACATTATGACCACGATCATATGGAAGAAACAGGTAGGAAATGACTTTTTCCGTGCCTCCAATGATTGCATTTGGAAGACAGTAAGGAGGATTTGGACATAAGAGGCAGAGATAAGAGAGAACGGAACAAGAAGGAAGATGATGCCACTCACATAAACTCCTCGTTCATAGCGTGTCGTGTCCACACAGGACAAAACCAACATGGCAGGGACTTCGCAGAAAAAGTGATCGATGGTTCTTGAGGAACAGAAGGGAAAGTGGAGTGTGAAAGCCGTGTGGACTGTGGAGTTGACTGCCCCAACAAGCCAGGACCCTCCAGCCATGAGGACGCTGACGTTGTCGTTTGTAAGAATGGGATAGCGCAGCGGGTGACAGACGGCTACGTAGCGGTCATAGGACATCGCCGCCAGGAGGAGGCACTCACCACCCAAGAGGGTGAGGGATAGGAATATTTGGAAGCCACAACCTGCAAATGAAATAATTCTGCTTCCTGCCAGAAAGTTGATGATCATTTTGGGAACAATGTTGCTGGTATGCAGGATATCCATAAAAGAGAGATGGCTGAGCAGGAAATACATCGGAGTGTGAAGCTGAGATTCCCTGCAGATAAGGAGAATCATGACTGCATTTTCTGTTACAGTCATAATAAAAATGATGAAAATCAAGGAGAAGATCAGACTTGTTTGGGAAGAAGAGAAGAGTCCCAAAAGAATAAAGTCACTGCTGAAAGTCTGATTCTCATGTCCCATAATGAGTTCTTCCTCTGACCTAAAAATAAATAAATGAGTAAATGAATCAACAAATGAACAAGAGGTAAATTGAAAAGGGAGAAAAATTAGCATAAATCTCAAACTCCTTTACATTTCATTGCAATTAAACCACCATATTTCTATTTTGCAATCTTTTGCAAATAAAACCAAGACTCTCAGCCAGCTTTTGAAGTGGGCATGTTTTACAAGATGGACATTTACTTGTTGAATCAACTAATACTTTTCTTTGTTATGAAATAAACAAACCCCTTAATTCTATGTTTAATGCCTTGGAATGTTAACAGTGTTTTGCCATAATTATAAGGATTTTAAAAGATCAGCATAGGAATGAGTTTTGAAGATGTTTGCATGTATAAATAGTTCTGGCTCTTTTGAA
The DNA here is from genome assembly GCF_048564905.1 of Vicugna pacos. Lineage (NCBI taxonomy): Eukaryota > Metazoa > Chordata > Mammalia > Artiodactyla > Camelidae > Vicugna > Vicugna pacos. Next base: position 1,036,754 of record NC_133011.1, read on the forward strand.
TGCTTTGACCTACAGCTCAGTAGAATTTAAGATTGTGGTGTCTCCCATGAACTAGTTGATTATAAATTACCCTCTAAAATCAATGAATATTACTGACAACTCTAATTTAATATACCTGTATCTAAAATTGTTTACTTTTTCCCACTGTCTAGAATCATTTTGTCCTTCAGGTTTTTTTTTTTTCCACTAATGATTTGCTTTGATAGAATCATCTTAATTCAAAGCTTAATATGTCACTTTAGTGCTAAGAAGAGTGGACAGTGTCTATTCACATTTGAATCCCCATTGCTACACAGAGCCCCTGGCCCACTGTATGTTCTCAAATGCTTATTAAAGAAATTACTGACTTATGCTTCTGTGGCTTCTGATATTAATGATTTTTCAATGAGGCCTCAATTATATTTACCTTTTTAGAGAGTTTGTGTTGTCTCCACAAGAATGTGTATCTATTCCTTTGTCTTCAGATAGTGGATGCACTCCATAATATATCCCCTAACTCATTGATCATCTTACTTTTGTCACATTTCCCACACCCTGCCCCAACACCCGTGAGGCATCTACAATTTTTACAACCACCTATTATAACTCTTAGCTTAACCAGTCAATCAGGCATCTGGAAAATCCTCCCATGGTACTGGAAAGATAGACAAAATTTTATTATGACATCTAAGATCTTGAATGAAAGTTGTTCTAGAAGCCTAAGCGCAACAATCCAGTTGCCAGCTTCCTTCTTCTAAGTTAAACAGTTGAGAAAACTCATGTCACATATCACATAGCCTCTTCCACATACGTACAACTCTTACCCAAGGTAAGATACTTCTCTCTCCATCTAGCATCAAATCTTCCTTGTTTAATAAAGCTAAATTTCAGAAAAGAGATGCAGCATGTACTTTGCATTGCTATATCTTCTAGAAGCTTGGAAGCTAATCACAGAAAATGCTGTAATTTTTAGATATTATTTTAGATATAAACACAGTCATATTTCAATTCTTCCTCACAGGATAGATACTTTTGTATTCTTTACTCAGTGAATACTTTATTTATTTATTTATTTATTTATACACTATTATAATACTTATAATATTCTTATCACTTTGCATTTATCAAGATTCTCAAAATATATGTATCCATTAAGTTTGGCTTCACTAGAGTCAAATTACTTTTTTCATTTTTTGACCACATTTCTCTGTAATATAAATCAAGCACATAGAATTTGTCTAGAGGTCAATTATTCACAAATCTTGTTACGATTTAGATTTAACTAGAGGCCAGTTATTCACTGATTTTGTTAAGACTACACGTTTATAAGTTAAACAATTGTTTCTATGCTGCTATGTTTTGCCTTTGCATTAAAGTTTTGACTGTAAAGGCAAACAAAAGAGAAAACATGAAATCCTTTCTTTCTGAAAATAAATTTATTTTGAAAGGTGTTTGACATGGAAATCCTTGGCAATGTTTTGTATTTGATACCTTATGACACTACCATTTTTATTTTTTGAGCTTTTCTATAAACTTATAATATCAGGGACCCACTTGACATAATAATTATAAGCTCTATTATGAAACTTCAAATATCAGACTTGCTTGGTGTACAACTGACTCAAAATAACTGGTTGTTAGTAATAATTCAATTAACTACAATGGAGTTTCATGAAAGATGCAATTGTCAGACATTGAATTGCCTTAAACACGAAGGGAATAAAATCATTACTCATGTTTAAGAAGTTGACGTGGAATATGGGTTCAATAAATGTATGATAAATATTAGCTAGCCTGGTGGTCAGTGTGCTATTGACTCAAATAATTATATTACCAAAGTAGAAATATAAGCTAAAATTTCCCCAATGCTTTGAAGAGATAAGCAAGAAAATACAATTCAACTACATATCTTTAGAATATTTAATTTTATGTCTCATCGTAATACAGAACACTAATCAGAAATGACATCATACCTGAAATGAATTTCTATTAAATCAGGATGATGGTGTTACCCTTCTCATAGGGTTGTTTTGAAGATTAAATAAGTCACATTAAACAATGTATTAAATAACACACTCACATATATACGTGCACATACACACACACACACACACACACAGAACAAAACCTGGTACATAGTAAATACCCAAAAACAATTATTATTATTGTTTCTATAATTAGTCTATTCTTATATTATATTATATCTATAATTAATCTATTTCTATATTACTCTATTCTTATCATTACTGTATTATTTCCTTATAATTTCAATATGCACTTAAGCAATTATATTCAAAGTAAAGAGAGAGAGAGAGGGAAAGATCCTGGTTATGAGAGAATATTACCATGTTAATAGAAGTAAATTTCAATAAGATGAATCAGAAGTTCAAGTTTACTCACTATCTGTGAAAAGTGATCCCAGAGGTTCTCTGGGGGAGAATTCAACTCAACATGTTCAATGAAAATGTGTGGGTTGGCTTTCTCACCTGTTTACACACTAAGAGGTGTATATGAGAAAGCGAAGCAATGCTTCTTGTTCTGAAATCAATCAGCTGAGCTGCTCACAACTTCATTTTATAACAGTCAGTGATGTTTTCATTACACGTATCTTGCCCTTAGACTTTTCAAGGCACTGTATCATGCCTCAAGGAATCATTGCAGGGTGACCATAATTCTGCGTCTCTTTGCTGCCTCTCCGTTTGTGACCAGTGTCTCACAGTGACATGAAATTCATCATGTGCAACACTGAAACTCCCAAGTCCCCTGTAGTAATAAATTGCATCACCAGGTGTAATGGTCCCAGCCAGCAATCAGAAAATCATCCTGAATTCTCTTTGTGTCTGCCTTTTCCACGTGCAAATCACCATCTCCTACCTATTTAACCCACGTAAATGCCTCTCCTGGGTTCTCCCTTCTCATGGGCTGCATACCACGAGTGGCCGTGGTGGCTCTGAGGCATTCATTCTACTCTTCTCTTCTAATTAAATAGACCAGTATGGATGTAGCAACACCTGCATAATTTTGCGTGCTTTTCAACTCTCCTTGAAGCCAGCAGAGTGTAGCCAATGGAGTAAATTTGAACAACTGAAGAGTCCTGGGCCTGGAGGCACACGCCTTTCTTGTACCTTCATCTTACTATTTGGAATTTGCATGTGATGATGCGGGGTTCTGCGTTCCTCCTGGAAGAGCTGTACAAGGAACAAAGCCCTGGGATTCAGGAACAGAAAGCTGGGAGTCACCATAGAGTTTACTATTGATCATGACAATGTGGGGGTATTTGTATGAAATAACTCATCATCAAATGGTCCCAAAAATTGATTTTAGAAGGGAAAAATCAGAAGAATAATATTTGTGATAATTCTTTGCCATCTTTAACATTCCTATTAGATCATAAATTTTTGAAGATCATGAATTTAGCATAATTTTGGTATGTTTTATTCAAAATGATTAACACGTGTTTCATGAGATAGAAACTGGAAGTATTATAATATTATAATGATAATTAAAGTAATTTTCTGCCTCCAACTAGCCCCCACATAAATATAATTTGCCCTGTATCAGGTTATTCTTTTTAGAGCAGTTTTAAGAATCCAAATAATTCACTGATTTACATTCCAAGTACATTCCCCGAAAGAGAGAAAAAAAGGAAAAGAAAGAACAGAAAAAAAACTCCCATCTTTAGTTTTCATTTCTAATAAATCTGAAATACTCATTTTATATACAGCATTGTCTTTCTTGCATTTTTGCCCACACCCACATCCTTTCTCCCATAAATGTCTTCCCTACCATTTCTTAGGGCTTTGTGGACTTCCACCCTGTAATATTTTATGTTAAATCCTTCTTCTGTGATTCCCTTGTTCTCTTTAGATCTTTCTTACTTGCTTTTCTTTCCTGCTTGGAACTAGACAGCTCTGTCAGGATATTGTATGTGATCAGTAGCTGCATTGTCAATGTTTAGTTGGACTCTGCACACTGAACATGACCTCAGCATCTCTTCTTCCCTTGGTACCCGAAGTCTCCCAAACCCCACATGTCTCAAACCATTCCACTTTATCAGTATCCCCGTCCCCAAGACAGAACATTCTTGCTGAGTCTTTTCACGTCTAACACACTAGCCTCACCAGCACCTCAAGGATACAAGCAACACCCTCCACTATGGTGACTGGCTTTTGCTCACACCATTCAGGAGTCTGCCAAGGTATCACTTCCTCCAGAGTGATTGAGAGACGTGGGGTGATGCCAAACTCCATGCATTTGCTTCATTATAGCTAAGGGTTTGCAGGGAGGTGCAGGATGAATGTTTTGGGAGGAGGAAGGACATATGTGGCCTCTGGGAGACAAGAGAGCTGCCCCTTGATAGGGCAACATGGAAAACCGTGTCTCCGTGGGGCAGCCAAAGAAGGAAGCAAAGGAAACATGATGAAATAGTTTGTGTGGAGAAAGGTGTGTTCACTGAGACAGACCAGGATTTCCTCTGGGTACAGCAGAAGAATCCTCTTGTCACAGGGATAAGGGATCTATACCAGCATTGCCTATACAAAGTGAGATTGAACATTTGACGCAGGGAAAACCAAAAACTGCCTTCTCTGACCGCTTTCCTGTAATTCCTCCTTTTCTTAGCATATTTTATTTCCACTCTTCAGGGCCTGAGAGAACACTGTCTGTTAGAGGATCTGTGCATGGCCTGTCCCTTACGCTAGGTAGATGCTCCAGGACAGGCCACTTGGAGGGGTTTCACTTGCTGCAAAGTTGAGAGTCTCCTGGGTGTTTGGGCATCGATAGAGAAACCCAATTATTCCCCAGACTGCCTATTACATGGAGGCAAACTGAAAACATGGACTTGGTGTACCTAAGTGATTCTGTTTGTTTTCATTTTGAGTAGATTCATGAGTCGATCAAAGGATCAGCCAATAAATTGAGTCTGTAAGTGAACGGAGTGTAAAACATTCAGTCAGTGCACTTCCTTAACACATAATTATTTTGGCAGCTAAAACTCATTGGGCAGTTTTAAATGTCACACAAGATTTCAAGCATCTTCCATTCATTAGCATGTTACAATTATTACTTAATCATCAAGAACTGCATGGGACCCACAGGCATCAAGCAGCATTTCCAAGGCTGTTCAGGTTCATCAAGAATTCAAGTCCTAAAGTTCTGGTCTCCCATTTCACATTGTAAAGTACTGTTTCCTGAAAACTTCTATTTCACCCAACAAAGGGTCTCAATTTGCCGATATCTTGTTCTTTCTTTAGGAAAGACAAAAAACAGCTAGTTCACTTAGGTGTGTGAATTGCAGGGGCAAGGGAATGCCCCAGTCCCACTTTTAAGACTGGCCCTTTCATATACATAAGCTTTTAAAAATCAAACAACTGAATTGAGATCTGCGTGAAGGTGGGCCATGGATTTTGCCTCATAAATGCTTCCATGTTTCAAAAATCAGGATGTAAAACAAACAATGTTGCTTGCCACACCAATTCTACAAGGATCCAGGCATTAATCAGTTGCCTGCCAACAGTGTTTCCAGAGGCCAATTCAGGATGGAAAAAACAGGAAGCATTCCGTGCTTTGGCTATACTGGCCTCTACATACTTAAGATATGTATTCAAGAAAATGAATTTCAGATGACCCTAGATTCTTGCATCTTCCTATACATTGTGTCAAATGAAGGAAAAACAATGCACAGCCTTAAAGTTGAGAATCATATTTCATTTGGCAGACTTCCTGAGGATTTCAAGCCGAGGAGATAGCCCTTCCAATAGCTCTAAGGGACTGCTCCAAAGAGGTAAGGGAGGAGCCAGGATATATGGCAGTTTTTACAACAAAGATCAGGTAGCTGGAACATCCAAAGATTACTATTAAAGAAAACCAGATATCTCAAGATAAGGAATTTAGCACTTTTTTATGTATGGGAAAATGCCAGAGTCTGGGCTCACTGAAATCACTCCTTTGATGCGCACCTAGCTAGCTAGGGCCAGCATCCTGTTCTCGCCCATCCTGAGTCCCTCAGGGCACATGGTTGGGGGTGGCTGAGTGGCTGACTGCTTGATGGCGGGCATCCTGTTTCCATTCTGAGTTCCCTCAGGGCTCACCATCAGGGGTCTACTGCAGCGTGATGGCTGCAACATCCTTTGTTTACTGATAAGCGAGCAATATTTTGTACTCACAATAGAAAAACACTCAAATCAGTAACCTGAGATACCTGTTATTTGTAATTAACTGGCATCTTTTAATGCTTTACTACATTTCCCAACCAAAAAAAAAAAAATCACATATACTGTCACTCCACCTTAGTGGATATTACTTTAGTGGATTAGTTAATAGTACCTTAAAGGGACTATTACAATATTTACTGAAATTATCTGTTGATCAACGTATGACTATGTTTAGAGGAACAAACAAGGCTTAAAATACAGCAAAATGGAATTTAATGGCTAAATTCCATTACAGAATCTGAAACACAGCATTCAGGTATGGACAAATACAGCAACTAGCCTTTCTCCTAAATCTCTAAGTGCCACTTGCAAAATATCCCAGGAACCTGCAAAACTGGTTCTGTCCCATGATCCCTGATATCATCTCCTGTCGATCATTCTCCCTTTTAATTCATGTGAGATGGAGAAAACTATTTTGACTAAACTGCTATTCAAAAATTCAAAAATTTTAAACCACTGTCTTATACTTGACTTTATATTCAAATGCTATATTTTTGGAGAGCACATGCATACACATTTGTAAATATATAGATGTACTAAACAAATACATACAGAACTATTTTCTTTGCAAAACCAATGGCATCTTTAAATGTACCAAAGAACTTGGCTGAAAATTATTGTAAGTATATCTTCATTTACCAGTGGAAGATAAGAAATATGCCATGAACATCCAAACCTTAAATTTGGTAACCTATTTTTTCCTTCAACTTTGGGCAAAGTGTACCTATAAGAAAAAAATTCCTTCAGATTTCAATGGCCTGATTCCACCCATGGAACTGGAATCTTCTGTTATAATGAAAAATTAAAATAAACAAACAAATATACTTACAGTTTCAAGCCCAATGGAGGTGGTGGAAGAGATTTATTATATATATACCCAGTTCAAAGAGAATTAATATTGAAGAGTTAAATAATCACAGAAATGTAAGAAAATAAATAATAATAAAAATAACCCAATATAATTTTATTTAAAAATGCCAAATATTGCTATGAACATCATATATTATCAATAAACAACCAAATTGTCTGTGCCTTAAAGTGTATCTATATTTTGTTTTCCAAGTCATAATGAATAATTCACAAGAAAGATACACAAACAGGCAATAAATTAATGCAAAAGTCCGCAGCGTCATTACACATCAGGGAAACACAAATTAAGACCAAATGACTCACCACATGAGGCAAAATGCGACAAAATGCAAAAGCTTGGTAATACCCACAGTTTCTACCAATTTGAAGCAACTGCTACTCAAGTGCTTTGCTGATGGGACTTTAAAATCTGACACCTACTCTGAAAAACAGATTACTAAAAAGTTAACCATGCATTAACCAAAAAAGTAAACACATAGGCTCCCACACACACCAAAAAATGGTTAATAGCAGTTTTAGTCATAACTGTTCCAGATGGAAAAGAGCCCAGATGTCTATCAACAAAACAGCGCCTAAAGCAATGGGGACACTTGCCAACAAAGAAGCGTGATTCAACAATTAAATAAACAAAAGCAAACTGCTGGTAGAAGTAAAACTGGAGAAATCTTCAAAAACATATTAAGCTGAGAGAAAGGCACAAGATACAAGAAAAATGCCTACTGTATGTTTTCACTGATAGGAAATTCTAGGAGAGGTTAAGCCAATGGAGAGATACAAATGGCGTCAATGTTTGCCTCTCGGTTGAGGGGTTTTACCGGAAAAGGGCATTTGGGCGTGGTTTGCGAAGGGATTAGTTACAAGAGCATGGACAGTTGAAACTGATTGAAAGGCACCCTTCAGATGTGAGTGTTCTGGCGTCTGTAAATTATACCTCAATTTTAAAACTCAACAAACTTTAACATCGTTTGACCACTCTATTTATTCTTTGAACAGATATTTATGCTGAGGTGTGGTGTAGATATATTTTAATAGTGATTTGCAATGAGCAGATTTTTAACAATCCACAGTTTGATTTGTTGATGATGGAAGAGTAAATCATCCCAAAGCGGAAGGTCCACCTGCATCTTGAAGCAAAGCAGAAATAACAGGCAGAGAAATGATGTATATATAACCTCAGTCAGGAAAACCCGCTACATTCACTTCTTACAACTTCGAACTTTGGGGCAAATCAGTGTCATCTTAATCATGACTTAAGGCAGCACACTGATCCATACACTTGCTCAGGGCTCCCTTGACCTCGCTATTCCTCAAACTGTAGATGAGGGGGTTCAGCACAGGGGTGAAGACTGTATAGTAAACTGACATCACCTTATCGTGGTTTGCTGACCTGTAGGATTTGGGTCTCATGTAGGTAAAAATGGCAGCTCCAAAAAAGAGTCCCACCACGGACAGATGTGAGGAGCAGGTGGCACAAGCCTTCTTGTGGGCTTCGTTAGAACGCATCTGGAGAACAGCAGTGAGGATGAGGCCATAGGAAGTCAGGATGAGGAAAAGGGGGACCAGGAGCATCAGCACACAGCACATGTACATGACGTCCTCAAAGACAGACGTGTCAGCACAAGCCAAACGCACCAGCATGGGGGCCTCGCAGAAGAAATGGTCAATCTCACAAGCACCGCAAAATGGGAAGCTCAGGACGGCAGCAGCCTGCATGAGCCCATCAGCCACCCCCAGGAACCAAGACCCCAAAATCATCCTCAGGCATGACTGCCTACTCATGAGGACTGAGTATCTCAGTGGGTGGCAAACAGCGACGTAGCGGTCGTAGGGCATGGCTGCTAAGAGGAAGCACTCACCCCCTCCCAGAGTGAGGAAGAAGAAGATCTGCAGCCCACAGCCAGCCGGGGAGATGGGCCTCCTGTCAGTCAGGTAGTCAGCAGCCATTTTGGGCACGATGGTGCACACCAGCATCAGGTCCATGAGGGAGAGTAGGCTCAGGAGGAAGTACATGGGCCTGTGGAGCCGGGGGTCCAGGAGAATCAGGAGAAGCATGAGGGCATTGCCCACGAGGGAGGTGAAGGCCATCATCAGAACCATCACAAAGAGAAATAAATGGGCTCCTGTGTGGTTGAAGAGACCTAGGAGAATGAACTCTGACGTCATATTCCAGTTTCCCATGATTTCCAGCAAGATGGAGAAATAGATGAGGTTACATGTACATATAACATAGCAAAAAAAATTTAACTCTTTTAAAATCAGTTAATTCTTGTTGACATCCATTCGTCTAGGGAGGCATTTTCACTTTGCAAACAAGAAAACTTACATCCTTAGTCCTAGGAACTGTGAGTATCGAGGCTGCAGGTAGAAACATAAGTTTATTTAGAATTGTTAGTTCATTTAGTTTAACTTTGCCAAGCTGTGCATTGAAAACAGTAATGATCTTCTTAGAATATGTTCTCCCAATATAACCCTCTAATACTGAAGGGAAACTGTAACTGTAAAATGACGTTTTGTGTAACGAGATCTGTCCTGGTCAAAGTCATAGAAACATAATCTTTACTGGGTGAAGAATAGAAAATAAAACTCCTTACTTCTTCACCCAACCACAGAAATAAGTGGTTCTTCTTCAGTTCTAAGAGGACCTAAGTCCTTAAAGGTATTTTTGTCTCTGATCTCCTGGAGTTGAAACTGCCCTAGCTTGTTGAATAAATACAATCATACCTGCAGAGATGAGGAGGATGCTAATTCAGTATCAAAGATACGGTGTGATTCAGCGATGTTACAGGGCAGAGGGAGTCCATCTCTTCCACCTCCCTTTACCCCCACTTTTTACATTCATCCCATACTTGACTGCCAATCACGATGGAGAAAGGAAGTGCAAAAAGGGTCACTCAGTCCCGAACTCCATTGCGTCAACACCACCTCTGTACTGACAGCATTCTACCTGAGAGTTTTAGTTGATTGTTTTAAAGTTAGATGTCATGGAAATACACTTCTTCCTTGTCAAATGTATTTCACATTTGCCAAAACTTTGTAATCTGCACAATCTCATATATCTAACATGCAGTTTGAACCACTAGTAACTATATGCAATTCTTAATTATAGATATCGGTATTGCTCTTCTGAAGGACTTCAAACCCTTCTAACTTTTTTTTTTGACACAAGACCTTATATTCCATTATTTCCATCTCTTTTTATTGTTGAAGATTGACAGAATTTTAAATCTATTTAAAAATTAACAGGTAACTAAGTATAACTGGAGGGTGTTGGGCAAGTGTGTTAAATTAATTTTTTGATGCCATCTTACCCATTTTTAAGTTTATTGTCAATACTGTGGTATTAAATATTTTCATATATTTGTGAACCCATCACCAATATGAATGCTCAGGACTTTTTTCATCTACTCAGACTGAAATCCACTGAACGAGAACTCTCCATTCCCTTCTCCCCAGGCCATGGCAACCACTGTCCCACTTTCTGTCTCTATAAATGTGACTATTCTAGGAACATCAGATAAGTGAAATCAAACAGTATTTGCTTTTGCTTTTGTTTTTTGATTGTTTTTTTTTTCACTTGTCATTATGTCCTCAACGTTCATCCATGCTGTAACATGAATCAGAATCTCCTTCATTTTAAGGCTGAGTAATATTCCTTTGCATGCATGTACTGTATTTCACTTATTAATTCCTTCCATCTATGGATACATGTGTTGCTTCCAATCTGGTTTCATATTTAACATTCATTTAGTGGGATATTTGATAACATATATTCATTATTTTTCATTTTGATATGGTAAACGTATATAGCCTAAAAGTGCAGCAATCTGAGATAACTTTCTGCTTATGTCATGTAAGAGAATTTCAGATATTTTAGGTAATAATTACAACTTATGTGAATTTTCAATTTAGAAAACACATTTACTTTTTTTTTAAATTTTATTGAGTTAAAGTCAGTTTACAATGTTGTGTCAATTTCCAGTGTAGAGCACAATTTTTCAGCCATACACAGAAAATACATTTTCTAATGAAGTTTCTACTTGTGTTTAATATTTTATCAAATATGAAATAATTAGGTCAACTTTTCAGCAGACATGAGTAATATATCTACACATTTTCTTTTCCGGTGAAATAAATGTATAAAATAATCAGTCAGCACAAATGTAACTGACTAGTCAGCATACTAATAGTGTTTAGATTATTTAATGGAAAGGTCAACTAAATGTGTCAATAAGTGGTACATAATTATGCTTTCCTAAGATGTGACAGTGTTTGATCGATTGTTTAATTAAAATTCTTATCTACCTTTTCATATTACGCAAGTGAGACTAGCTGCTACTAATTAGAATGTTTGTAAACCTATGCAAAGTGGATTCTAAGGAATAATTTCTAACAAAATTGACTACGGATACAAAATGTGGTAAAAATTCTAAATGAGGAATTAAGTCATCTTGCAAATAAAATATTTACAATGACACTAAGTGGAATCATAAAAGCTCACCTCTTACTACAGGAATAGGAATATTTAAGACTGTAAAGATAAATATTTCCTTCTTTTTCTTGATCATGGCTTCAGAACACTAGACATTTTTTGTCTTTTCTTCTTAGAATGGTGCTAAAATTGTTATATCTTTAAATTATAAACTCATCTCTTTTGCAATGCTACCATAGGCACAAAATATCCTTTCTGTTTATTTTTCCATGGAGTAACCATAGACTATTAAGAAAACTGCCTATAATTTTTCTTTCTATATTTTTCTGATCCTTGTTGCCCTCACTTAACATTAAAACTATCATTTCTCCCCAGGATACTTGGATGATTACTCAAACTATTCTTTAAAGAATAAAATAGTAGCAGTCAAATCATTTATGTGACAGAATTGACAGAGTCTTACAAGTGTTTTGACCTGATGTGTGTGTCAGCTAACATTCGTTTTAGTTCTGCAGCTTGTAGGATAGATAATAGAATGGATTTTATTTGTAAGACTATACAGAGAAGGTGGTAAAACTGGATTTTGCTGGAGTTCAAATTTCATAAACAAAACTAATATTTTTTAATGACATACTCACATAAGATAAAAATAATGAACTCCAATAGCCTGGGTCTGCATCCCCTCTGAGCAGCATCCTCCTAATGTCCCTCTTGGAGTGGAGAAAGCTTCTTTTAATCTTGCAGCTTCAAACCTGCTCATATTAGTGTTGGGAGTCACCTATTAAGGGGTGGGGCCTATTCCCATCTTATGTTAAAATTACTGTCTTATTACTATGTCAGAGCTGCAAAACCATGACTCTTTGGATACCAAAGATACTTAATTTTCAAGGATTTTATAGATTTCCAGAACTTCAATATACTTTCCCTATATACATTCAGAAGGTTATAATTCATTAAAAATAAGAAAAAAAAACACTTATAAGAAAATGTGAAATGTAAGTAGATGTCTTTGGAAAAGGATGATGATTTAAAAATACATTAAGCAGTGGATTAATCTGTTTCTGCCAATACTTGTTAAAACTTTGATACACAGGGAAGATTAATGAGTGTGTCGCTGAGAGACAACCTTTGGTCAAAAGTACTAATTAAATTAATAACGCCTATGGTAGGATTTATCAATTTTTTATTTTTGAATTTTGTTTGATACAATTGCTATGAGTTATGTTTCTATTAATTTGTTTCTTTGTAACATAATTTTATATTTTACATGTTTATTTGTGTCTGAGTAATAAAATGCTTGATAATTGCAAAGACAGTTACAGCAGATTACATCTTTGATGCCAACAGCCATGCAGTTTGATTCTATCTGGTCTAAGTTTTATGATTTTATTATTATATAACTTTATATTTTCAGTTCCCAGGGAAAGCGTGGTTCTTGGCTCCATTTTTACCACTCTTGTGACCTTGTCTTTTCTAAGAGTAACTATAAGCATCATATAACATAACTATAAAAATTTTTTTCAATATCTCTCTCTCATGGAATAGTTGATGGGAAATGCTGGAAGGAAGTACATGCCTGTTACTCAGATATTCTCATTAGTGCTGACCAGGTAATTTCAGACTGACTGGTTAAGATTATATTTCTTGGACAGGCTGAAATTGCAATTAGGTTAGATACTAAGTCTCAGTTTGGTGACATGTGTTTAGCACAAATACCCCAATTTTTTTTTTTGTCTCTTGTCTTTTTTTTCTTCTTTTTCTTCTTTGCTCCTTTTTTAACAAGACTTAACTACGAAATTATGGAAATTTAGGACACTAATTACAGGAACTGAAAAGTAAAAAGGATATTTAGAAATATTTAGGAGGTAAAATTATGATGATTTTGTGATTACTTATCTATGGAAATGAGACAAGAGGTCAGGTTGGGGCCCAAACATCTCATTGGCTCTAATTTATATGACACGTATGTGTTTGCTCCTTATAATGTATAATAAATAATATATAATCATATAAAATAAATAATCCAAAAGTATTTAATGACTGATAGTCATTTGTTCCAAGAAGCAACTTTTATTCTCCTCCCTATTTTAAAAGTGAGTAAAATGTGTAGCAGAGGTTAACTAAATCTTGCAATAAGAAGACAATTTTTTTTCACATAATTGACCTACACTTTGTTGTATGAAGACACTACTCATTCATCAAAATAGGAAGAGAGGGAGACATACTCTTTCCCCTTTCCATAAATCAAACTTTGTTAATTGCATCTATACGAAAAATCTAAAAGCACACAGTGTGCATTATAGAAGCATCCAAATAGATACCATTTGATTTAAAATTTGCCTCTTCCAGTAAAAAACACATGGAGACTAAACAACATGTTATGAAAAACCAAAGGGTCAATGAAGAAATCAAAGAGAAAGTCAGAAAATACCTCAAGACCAGTGAAAATGAAAACACAGCTCTCCAATATCTATGGGATGCAGCAAAAGTAGTTCTAACAGGCAAATCGATAATGATATAGGCTTCCCTCCAGAAAAAAGGAAAATATCAAACCATTTAACCTACTGCTTAAAGAAATTAGGAAAAGAACAAAGATCAAAGTCAGCAGAAGTGTGGCAATAATAAAGATGAGAAAGGAGTAAATGAAATAGAGAGACAAACAAAAGCAGTGAGAATATTAGCGAAACCAAGAGCTGATTTTTTGGAAGGAAATACAAAACTGATAAAACTCTAGCAAGGCTCATCAAGAAACAAAGAGAGAGAACCCAGGTAAACACAACAATAAACAAAGTTAAGAAATGGAAGAGGAAAAATAGCAATATCACAGATACAAAAACTTACCAGAGAATACTATAAATATGTCAACAAGCTTGACAACGTAGAAGAAATGGACAAACGCCTAGAACTTACAACTTGCTAAGATGAGTCAAGAGGAAACATACAATTTGAACAGAAGAATGACTAGTAGCAAAATTTTTAAAAAATCAAATATACAGTGGCCCCAAACTGGACAGCTCACAGAGGAATCCCATCAAACATATAAAGAAGAAGTAATATCTATCCTTCTCACAGTATTCCCCACCCAAAAAAAAAAAAAAATTGAAGAGGACGGAGGATGGAACACTCCCAAATTTATTCTCCAAAGCCACCATTTTCCTAACACCGAGACCAGACAAAGATACTATAAAAATATTACAGGCCAATATCTTTGATGAATATAGGTGCAAAAGTCCTCAAAAATATTAGCAAACCAAATACAATAATATATTTTTTAAAAAAAAATCATACACCATGATGAAATATGGTGTACTCCAAAGATGCAAGGATAGTTCAATATTTGAAAATCAATGTGACACACCACATTAAAAAGGGGGAGGATAAAAATTACATCATCAAATAGAAGCAGACAAAGCAGTTAAAATTTTCAACATTCTTTCATGATAAAAACACTCTTTCAAAGTTTTATAGAGGGAACATATCTGAACATCATAAAAACTGCTTATGGCAAACCTAGAGCTCACATCATACTCAATGGTGTGTGAACAAAAAATACTACAAACCATATCATGTGTAAACAAAGAGTGCTGAAACCATCAAGTCATCAGCAGCTGCCGCCACCCCACAGTGAGGACAGGCCTGCAGCCCGGCCCCTGCAGCCACTCACAGTGGTGCACCCTGAGGGGACTCAGAATAAGAAAGGGCAGGGCACTGGCCCTAGATGGCTAGGTGCTTGTCCAGGGAGCAATTTCAATGAGCCCAGACATTTGCTCCTTATCATAACATAGAAAAATGCTAAATTCTTGCAGATGCCTGACTTTCTTTAATTAACGGTAGTCTTTTAATGTTCCACTGCTTGGTCTTTGTTTAAAAGCCCTGTGTATCCTGGCTCTTCCACCATCTCTTTGTGGCAGGTCCCTCAGAGCGATCTGAGAGGCTGTCATCCTAGACAGAGTCCTCAGAAGTGTCGAGTGAATAAAATGTAATTCTCAGCTTTAAGGCATGTATTTTATTTCAGTTGATACCTCATAGCTGGCTTTTACCTTTCACCACTTTTTTTTTTTTTTGTCTTCTTTAGCTTTAAGGGGATGTCCTGGGACATTTTAGGAAGGACTGACTTTTCCTGGGTCTCCCCCATGTATACAGGAGCTATATACGTTAATAAATGTGTTTCTTTTTTTCTCTATTAATCTGAATTTTATTCACGGGGCATCTCAACCAAAATATTACCTAGACGGGCAGAGAAAACAATGTTTTGTTTCTTTCCTACAATATTTTCCTGTAATTTCGGGTACAATGTTTCCATCTTGCTTTTCAACAAACCAAGTCCAGAGATACGGTGTGGTTCCCCTAAGCCATGGAGTGTCAGGTTCAACAATTATGGTGTGAATCTTTCTGTGTCCCTCATTTCTTCTTGGTAGGAAAAAGGCTTCATTCAACCTCCGAGAAGTTCCCTGAGTTCCACAGGGCAGATTCAAACATTTGCTAATCTGGGAATGGAAGGAATGCAGAAACAAGGGAGGAATAATCAAGAAACAATAGAGCAGCCCTGAGGCAAGGTCCTGATGCCTCCTCAAGGAATATACACAACAATATCTTTCAGTTCTGCCAGAAAAAAGGCTCTCCCCAATCTCTGTCTCTTGTTCATGACGGCACAGAATCTTCAGAGATTATTTTTGGTGGAGGGGAAGACACTGGATTCATCAGGTTGCTGGCATTCTGATTAAAAGCAATTTTCTTTTTTGTTACTAAGGCTCTTGCCCCCAGCATCATACCCCTGCCCCTCCCTCAAATAGAAACCAATTTTTTTTTTCTAAGTCTCAGGCGGCAGCTGCAAAGAGAAGAAACTAGAACTGGTTAGAATGAACTCAGCCCATGATTGCAAAGAATTAGACTCCCAGTGGACCTTGACCCTCATTATACGCTCATTGTAATGTATTAGTGTTATGGAAATGACAGGCCAGCCAAGGAAGAAGCACCACTCGGAGGGTTGGAGTACTCAGATTTATTATGCTAGTGGGCTCAGAGGGGCTTCTGCTCCGAGGCTCTGAGCCCCTCCAAGACGTGTGCATGAGGTTTTATAGGGTTAATTACAAGCTTGGGGTATTCGGCCAATAGGCGTGGAACAGCTTTAGCAGCATCATTGTCACAAAAGTAGAGGCAGGGAGGCAGCAAACCGACATTCCAAGGCCAGATATGTCTCTTTGAAAATCCAGCTGGCTAGCAAAAAAAAAAAAAAAAAAAAACATGGACAGGGAATCAGCAAACCGATACTAATTAACTTAGATTTACGAGTTAGCCCAGCAGAGCTCAGATCAGTTATCCAACACTTGTTTCACTTAGATTTGTGAGTTAGCTTGTTAGCCCAGCCCGGCTTTTCCTTCACATTAGCATGTTAATGACGACCCGGCCAGCACCATGACAGTTGGCGGTTGCCATGACAACAGCTGGAGAAGCCCATGCAAGGGCCGAAGTCAAAGCAATTGGCTTCATCACACCCAGAAGGAAGTCATAATGGCAGAAGCCTCCCTTGAAAGTCCACAGAGTCCAAGCTGTCCTTACTGTGTGGAGGGCACGCAAACCTGGAGCTGCCTCAGTGAGTCAACTTGGCTGATAGCTCCCCGACTTGAATGCCTTTCTTTCCTCCCTTTTCCTCTTCTGAGCAATAAAGCAGGCATTCACTTTGCCTCTCTGCCTCTGCTGTGAATTCTTTCACAGCCGGCAGCCAGGACCTACCCTTTGTTTGGCCTCCTAATTTCGGGGTCTCTATCTGCTAACCCCTGTTTAATTCTACATTCCAAAGATTATTTCAAAAAACAGCCTATATTACCATTGTTTTCCAGATTTATATGAGGCTATTCTCTTTCTACTAACTCATTCTACTTTTTAATAACCTTTGTTTTGTTGGAGGTTTACAGGGACACCATGAGCTGGCCCACGTGGACGGCTGCAAGGACACAGAATGCCTGCGGCAAGAAGTTTGCAACAATCAACCACACACCCCACGCCTTTTTTTTTTTTTTTTATAAAAGGAACCTGTATTCTGACTAGAGCAGGATGGTTGTCCGAGACATGAGTCTGCCATCCTCTTGCTCTGCCGGCTTTCCAAATAAAGCCGCTATTCCTTGCCCCAGCACCTCATCTACCAATTTACTGGCCTGTCGTGCGGCGAGCAGAACAAGTTTGGACTCAGCAACATGACAGTGCATGTGAGCAGAGAAGTCCTGCTGGGTAGCATCCTTACCATGGAGTGTTCGTTTTTAGCACACAGTTTTGGTATGCATATAGCCTTTAAAAAAAATGTTACAACATTATAAAGCAAATATCTTTTCATGTAAATACTCTTTTCATGTAAAATTTCAGAAAACAAGTATTAACTAATTTTAACATCAACTTACCTTGTAACTGAAGACACAGTGATAAAATAAATAAAGAGGCATTTGCATCATAAAACTCAAAACTTGCAGGACCCTGTGGGGGCCCTCCTGGGCACCAAAGCCTTTCTGTGTCCCAGTTTCTTATTTGCAGGAAAAAAAAAATCAACTTCCTGGACTTCCCTGAATATTCAAGAGCAGATGCAAACTTGCTAATCAGGGATGTAAGGGAATGGGGAAACAAAAGAGGAGTGATCAAGAAATGATAGTGCAGGGTGGGGAAAGGTCTCAGCTCCTCCTGAAGGAATGTAAGTAACAATATCTTTGGGTTCCTCTGCAGGAACCAAGGCTCCCGGCCAGGCGGATGGATGATGGTAACTTCAGGCTGAGCATAAGATTCTTGAAACACTTCCCTGTTACCTCAACACCAACCAATCAGAGGAAAGGCACACACCCTGCACCTCTGACCCCAAATATTGCCTATGAAAACTTCTCCCTGGGAACTTTGCGGGTTTTGAGCACAACTCACCAGTTCTCCCTGCTTGACCCTTCGATAAACCTTTCTCTGCTCCAAACTCTGAGGTTTGGTTTGTTTGGCCTCACTGTGTGTAGGGCATACAAACCTGAATTTGACAACAAAGCCATTTCTAGTTTCTTATACAAAGTTTAAAAAAAGAGAGAGAGAGAAATCATTAAAATGACATTGATTAAATTTATTTTTAAAATTAAATTCAGATTTACATGAAATAGAGTTGAACGAATCAGTGGGTTGAAATTGTTTAAAAGATAAATCATTTAAAAAAATCTCCTTGAGAATCACAAGTTCTATGTTTACTAAAATTCATATTTTGATATGATTTATTAGAAATTGAGCCCAACATTGTATTCACAATCTATAAAGATTCATAATAGTTTCAGTAACATAAGCAGAAAGATTCTTTTCAAAATTAACAGACATCAAAAGTTAACTGCAACCTAGCATTTATCACCAGTGACTGAAAACACATTCAGTTACATTTATAGTCAGCAAAGTTTCTAAGGCAACAAATTCAGATGAAAATAAATTTGGAGAAAAGTAAGCCCTCAAAATATTACAGCAAATAAAGACATCACATTATAAAGTATTACTTTATATTACAGATAAAATTCTGATACAAAATATTATTAGTTGTTTGTATAGCTTTTCATAACTAATGAATTAATTTTGGGGAAAAAAACTATATTTGAGTACCAATAATGGCACCCTGTACTGCTTTCTAACAAGAGATCCCATATTTTTATTTTGTGCTGTGCCCTACAAATTATTTAGGATATGACCCTTGCATTCCCTGCCATACCTAAGAGGGAAAAAACATTTCTGCGCTAATCACTGATGGACAGTGATAATATTTCAACCAGGAAGTTCACTTGAGCTAATAGATTTTTATTGGATACAGTGTTGGGATCTGCTAAGGAAAGTAACTAAGCCATAAAATGAATGTCTAAAACTGGTTCATGAACGTTAACTGCCTCCAATCTGTTTCAGTAGAATTACGGGACATAGTGAGTGGAGAATTAAAATCTCATCTGAGAGATGTTATCGAATACAATCCAATGCAAGAATTGCAGTGACTACTTTGAATGTAAACTAAGTACGTGTGGAGTGTGGGGAATGGTTGCAAGAAAGTCCTTGATATTTCCAACAACTAGTAATTAGATGAAACTTTGACCCACTCGGGATATAATTAACTTTACAATTTCTTTCATCTCTGTTGGTCTCTCTAGGTCCTTACTGCTGATCCCCAGGTATTCCTGCTATTAAATCCCTTCCCTGGGATGCACCACTCTAAAGGGAACATAAACTTGTCATTTCCATTCAGCATGGTGTCAGGACTTCAGAAACTCTGATGAAGTCTTAGCTAAATCTCTTAAATGTAGTCTCCCTATATTGAAGGAAAGGATAACTGTTTTGGGTGTTTAGGGCTACTATGAGAAGAAAAAGAAGTCTTCTGACATTTAATTTGATCTAGACATTCAGAAAATTTAGACATATTGCAAAATAAATGGAAAGTTGTAGAACAGTGATGCTGAAAGACAACTTCAGTTAGAGAGTGTCCACTTTTCATTACATGACAAAGACCAATTTTCATTGAACACATATCAGCAAATATTACAAGTTAGTAAAATTAATAAGGAAAAAATACCATGAAGAAAACAGAATGAGGGTGGAATATATACATATATTTGCAAGATAATTTTGTCCAGACATGAGTGATTGTCTTCTCCCTTGAATTACTCTTAGTCCTTGCATTTAATAATAAAATAACATTTTAATCACTGTCTGTTGATTAATGGATTTATATCCATCTCCTGGTACCCATTAAAAACTTTGTTTACATTTTCACAGAGCAGATTCTCTGAATTACTCTTCTCAGGGCCCCCATCACCTCCTTGTTTCTCAGGCTATAGATAAGAGGATTGAGCATTGGGGTCAGGATAGTGTAGAAGACAGCCAGAGCCTTGTCCTCTGTTGGAGTACGCAGAAATTTTGGACGCAGATAAGTATAAGCAAAAGGTGCAGAGTAGAGAGTCACCAGAGTGAGGTGGGCGCTGCAGGTTGAAAAGGCCTTCTTCCTCCCTTCTGCTGAGCGCATGCGGTAGACAGCAAGCAGAACGTGGCCGTAGGAACATGCAATCCCAGTGAAAGGCAACAAAAGAAAGAGGCTGGTGCTCACAAACACGGTGTACTCATAGACCCACGTGTCCATGCAGGCCAGAGTCAGCATGGCTGGGACATCACAGAAGAAGTGATTGATGGCCCTGGACCTGCAGTAAGGGATATGGAGGGCATATGTGGTGTGGGCACAGGAGTTGACAGAGCCCATTATCCAAGATCCTGTCATCATCAACACACACACTCTTCTGCTGATCCTGATGGGATAGCGCAGAGGGAAGCAAATGGCCACATAACGATCATAAGCCATAGAGACCAAGAACAATCCTTCTGCACCCGCTAAAGTCAAGAAGAAGAAGCTCTGAATCCCACACCCAATGAAGGAGATAGACTTGTTTCCAAACAAGAAGTTGGAGGCCATTTTGGGGACAATGGTGGAGATGTAGGTGAGGTCCATGAGGGAGAGCTGACTAAGTAGGGAATACATGGGTGTGTGGAGATGGGTGTCCAGACAGATGAGAAGGATCATGGAGAGGTTGCCAAAGAGAGCCACTAGGAAAATGAGAACAATGAGGATAAAAAGAAACAGGCCAATTCTTGAAGTGGGGAACAATCCCATTAAGATGAAATCAGTTGATGTCTGATTATAATTTTCCATGTGTCATTCACATGATTTTTCCTAAAGCAGACGCAAGAGTAAGGAAGTCATGTTTAAAACAATTAACTGTGTTTAAGCTATTATTTTAGTCAGACTGTGTGTCACTTAAAATTTTATAGCTCTGAAATGAAGAACTACACTTATTAATTTTGGAAAAAGAAAACTTATCTTTTGATCCAGAGATTAATATTTAGAACAGCAAACATTTTTGGCCAAAGAGTTTTCTAGAAAACCCTTAAAGTTATAAAAAAAAATTTATATCATTAGGTTAAGTATGTTTTATTACCTTACACAAACTCAAGTAACATCAAAATCAGATACCATATTCAAAATATATTCATAGGAAACCAATGTAAATGCATACATTATAGAATTCTACTATGAATAAGAGTTTATTAACATTAAGGAATGATTTCTTTTTTCATCTTCAAGCCCTAAGGCTTACCTCTAAACCTGCAGCATCCTATCAGCTCATGTTGAGAAATGACTCTTCTTGAGTCTTCTTTGCACACAAATGTCAAATCAAGGTCAAGCAACATTATTTAGCTCATCTGTTGTGAAATCAAAACGAATCCATATTGTTAAGTACCATTTATACCAAGTTATTTTCTTTTGACTCTTTAGTGGGATTCTAAAATTTGTAGTGTAAGTAAAGCCTTTGCCTGAATATTTATATGCCAGGCTCCTTGGAGCTTTGATGAATCTGTGCAAGCACTCACATATAAGCATATGTTTTATGTTTCTCTGCTTCTGTAACACTTACATGATAAACATTGCTTTATGGCACTTGGTCCTACTCATTTATTTTTAACTTTTATATCTTATTTTAATTTAAAGCCATTTCCAAATCTAGACAAGAAAGCTTAAGGACTTGTATTTATAGTCTCTATCTATTAAAACCTAACTGTCATGATTATATATATATATATATGTGTTATAAATTAAAAGAAAGTGGGTGAGCATAAGACATAATACGAGACGGAATAGTTTAGGATACTTTAAAAGAAGGAATTTGGAAATAGAAATAGTCAGTCACTTAAATGGACAAGAGATGATGACATCCTAGGAGTCTTCCTGGAGGAGGAGCATTCTTCTTCATGGTGGAAGAAGGAATTCTTCAGAGACATTCTAAGTAAACAAGCTACACAAAGTAAAATACCAAATGGTATTTTAGTGGTAATAACTATTCCAGAGACAATATTGTTAGAAATTTAAGAAAGTCTGCGACATGAAAGAGGAATTGGATACATGTACATAGTGTATACAGAGATACAAGATACAAATATAAATACATACAAACACACTCACAAAAAAGTATATAGTGATGTAAAATGACTGGAAAAGTGAGAAAATTGTGTTTTTAAAAGATAGGATTTATATCTTCATAAAGTATGAGACATTATCATTCATATACATATATATATATAAATATATATATAAAATCTCCTCTATATCCTTAGATATAAAAAAGAACATGTCAGGTAACAGTCTCTTGCAAATTAAAAAAACAATAAAAAATATAAGTGAAACTTTTGAAAACAAAATGAAAAAAATCTACCAGAATTTAGAAAAACAACAACAAAAACATGACGGAAAATTGGCCATTTAAAAAGGGTATCAGAATTAGAGAATTAATATAAAGGAACAAATACATACTTGTTGTCACTCCTAGAAATCCATACAGTAAAACAACAATGGATTTAATAATATCAAAGAAACACATTTTTCAGAATTTATATAAATTAACCACCATATTCAAATGAAATGAACAGAACACAGGCAAATAACTGAAAAACATATTATTGAAAGACATTTCCTTGAAAATTCTAGATGTCTTTTTGACAATATTTTCTGAAAGTTATTAGTGTTGCCCATAAATGTATGTTTCTCAATGTGACTTATATGGTAAAATACCAATACTGGGAAGAATTGTTTATATCAAAATACGAACTAAAATATCACCATGTTTTTATAATAATGTGTATTTTATTATTTCAGCAATATATGCTAGAAAATGGAAAAATGCTGTCGACATAGCCACCTTGGACACAAAGAGCGATGTACCTATGCTGAAAGGATGGAGAAAAGAGAAAAAGAGTTGGAGGTGGTGGTGATGATAATGGAAGTTCTCCATCCACAGTGGCCAGAGTAAACAGATGGTATTTGTTATCTATTAATTATTAGACGATAAGCATATTGGTGAAAAATATATTGGTACATAGAAGGAAATGGGTTAAAATAATATAAAATATTTGCCATGGGGATCAGAAAGTGTGGGTTATAAAATAATTATTTTTTCTTATGGATTGTTGAGATCATGTTCTTGCTTTACTTGGATAACATATGAAAGTGATGTAAAACTGATGTCACAGTTAAAAAGTTAACTCACAACTAACATTTTATTCAATGGTGAAAGACTGAAAGAGTTTCCGCTAAGATCAATAACAAGGCAAGATTGTCCACTTTTGTCACCTCTAATTAACATAATACTGAAAGTACTAAAAAGAGCAACTAAGCAGTAAATCAAATTAAAGACATCCAAACTGTAAAGATTGTAGTAAAATTACCTTCTTTCAGAAGTGACATTATTTTATATCTAGACTGCAAAAACCTGTTAGGACTAAAATAAATTCAGCAATGTTGTGGGATGCAAAATCAGCTGTATTTTTATACACTAATAATGTATAGAACTCAAGCAGAATTTAAGAAAACAATTACATTTACAATATCATGGAAAAGAATAAAATCCCTAGGAATACATTTAACCAAAAAGGCACAAAATTTGTGCATTGAAAATCACAAAACATCACTGAAAGGAATTGAAGGAGAGGCGTGCATGGAAAAGCAGTCTCTGTTCGTGGGTTGGAAAACTGAATATTGTTAAGACATGAATACTACCATAAGCAAATCACACATACAATCAAATGACTATCATAATCCCAAGAGGACATTGAAAACACAGAACAGTACATCCTAAAATTCATATGAAATCTTAAGATACACAGAATAGCCGCCCAAACAATCTTGTAAAAGGAAAACTTACTCTTTCTGATTCAAGGCTCACTACAAAACTACAGTACCAAAAACTGTGTAGCATTGGCATGAAGACAAACATACAGGAACAAAACTAAGTAGTGATACCAGAAAAAAACAAAACCTTCACCTTTATGGTCAAATGATTTTTGACAAGTATCTCCATTTTGCTTTAATCCAATGGAAGGACAATAAATAACCTGTCTCTCTTTACAAAACATATTCAGTCTTTTGTTTTCTTTTGTTTTTCAATCTCTTTGATTTTCAAAATTTCCCTTAAAAAAATTGCAATGTAGGCATCAACATTAAAGACATTATGCAGAGAAGGAAAGACCTAGCTGGGAAAAAAAAAAATCTGATGACGGTTATGCCATAAGGAGGAAAATCAGACTTTGGATCTGGGCTATGTCCTACCAGGAAGAGAAGATAAAGATTTCAACTTTTATTGACCTTCTTTACAGATTGCTACATAGCATATGTCAAGATCTATCCCAAAATGAAATTGTATATAATTCTGACCACTATCTCTTAACATTGATACCACCACTGACATTTTATAGATTACAAAAATGAGATTCAGAGATTTGAAGTGAATTTACCTTAAGATATATTTTTTTTGAGTTGGATTCCCAGACTGAGCTATCTTCCTGTCTGTCTATCTGACTATCTAAATGCATTCCCTGTCGGCCCTATCTTATCCCTCAAATAGTAAATACTTTGATGTAATAAATCTGAACTAAGGGTGAGTCACTTTTTATTGAACAATATAACAAAACACTGAAAAGAAAGAAAGGAAGAAAGAAATTGAAGTCATTAAAACTGAAATTCTATGCCAGTAGTAGAAGGTCAAGAATGTACATGAAAAGTATCTTAAAACACAAAAGTTACTTCACTGTTTATAATTTACACATTTTGACATATTCTTCTATTTTCTCAGATATATTAGCTTTATGGAATTTTCACTTGATCCCACAAGAGCCACACACACATTATCTTTAAAACTGGTCTCTCAAAGCTTCTAAATGAAATCCAATTCATGTTTTGCTCCCAATACCAAATTCTCTCTACTTAGATGTCATTTGCAAAGGGACAATTATCTGCTCTGTAATTCAGATGATAGACATATTCTGTACCAGTAAAATCATCCAACTGCTGCCCGGGTTTCAAAATGAATTGCATATGACCATCTTTTAAAGTCAGTATGAATCAATTTCATTGAAGACCTTTTTTTCTTATGCTCATATTTAGACTTGAAATTAAAAAAAAACAAACCTTATTTTAGTGATTCATGTTTCATAAAACACAGTTTTTAAAACTATAGCTTTATTATGAAAAATATTTTTTAAAAAGCTATACCACAAATATATGAATGACTTATTCAAGTCTTCATAGTGACCTAGCTGGAAAACATGGAAGAATGTCCTTTAGAAACTAGACAATACAGAATTTTCCACTGAAGTGCACATTTTTATATCCTAAACTCTCCTTAGTTTTGATCAAACTATTCTCAAAGAAATGTTCTTTTTAAATTTAATTTATTTTTTATTGAAGTATAGTCAGTTTATGATGTTGAGAATGTGTCAGTTTCTGGTATACAGCATAATATTTCAGTCATACATACACATACAAATATTTGTTTTCATATTCTTTTTCATTATAGGTTACTACAAGATACTGAATTTAGTTCCCCATGCTGTACAGAAGAAACTTGTTGTTTAGCTATTTTATATATAGTAGTCAGATTCTGTAAAACAAATGTTGATTACAGAATAAGGCAGGTGTGTTTAGTGTGAATTTATCGAACAAGCCTTCATAAATTAGATTTGCTGGATGTGTTATAAGAAATTTCAGATTAATAGCACAGGGAAATATATTCAATATCCTGTAGTTGCTTACAGTGAAAAAGAATATGAAAATGAATATATATAACATATATATATATATCCATATATGACATTGTGCTGTACACCAGAAATTGACATGACATTGTAAACTGACTATACCTCAATAAAAAATAAAATAAATTTTAAAAATTAAAAAAAAAGAAATCTCAGATTAGACTTTTAAAAGCCTCTAAAACACAAAGACACGCTCTACTAAGTTTCACAGAAATTTGGATCTCTTCCTCTCTTCTCAAGATTTCTGAAGTAAACTAAAATGCTGGACCTTCCCCAAATTGACTTTCCTTACTCATCACACATAGCACTGGGAAACCAGTAAACCAGGTTATCAGGTCAATTTTACCAAGAGGTTTTTGAATGAATTAGCTACAAGAAGTTAATTGTAGTTTTAAAAAATTGACATCAATCTAAATGTTTATAATAAGATTTATATTCCATTGCCATCAAGTATCCAGAACTTAAAGCATGGTAAAATGGCTTTCATAGAATCAGAATCAAATAGCCAGAAAAGTGTCCTCTGATGTCTAGACAGCCGTGGTTCTCCACGGTACCCTTACAAGGAAACCTACATGAAATTCTACAACCCTTCACGTTTTTCCACGTTAGTTTCTACTCAAGAAGAGACAAAGGATACATAATGGCTTATTTTATTTTACTGACTTAAGAATTTGAATAATAGTATTTATTACTCAAGTAATGTGTATTTTCAAGTTTTGAAGATATATAGTCTGAGAACAATCATTCTTTTATACTTTTTTACACTTTTTATACTTTGAACAGTATAAAAGGTCTACAATACACAGAGGATATTCATCTGTGTGTATGTTTGTTTCTTTGTAATTCATATTATTCAGTAAAGTTCTACAGTGGTGTATCAGCATTATTAAGTGAACAGGTATAAATAGCTAGACATATTTCCCAAGACAGGAAGTGGTTATAAGAGTATGTCCTTGAAATTTTGTTTTGTGATGGCATTGTGTTTATTCTGCTTCATTTCACAATTACACTAGAGAGATTTTAGGTTTAAAACTAGATACGATTCTACCTTAACTACTTACAAGAAATGTAAGCTTAGACTAATGAAGGCAACTATCTGAACCTGTGTTTGTTATGCAGAACACGTACAAATAAACATGGGCTATTACAAGCAATCTGCAAGATAAAACGTAAAAGCAGTACAAAGCCTGGGTGTAAAATATCCTTGAGGAGTAGCTGCAAAGTTTAGCATCTTTATCAATATCATTGTCATAACCATCAATTCACCTCATACGTCATCAGCTGCAATAGCATGATTACATAGTTTTCAACTGCTCCTGTTTGTTACACCCATTTAATTCTCAGAAAACTTCTGCAAGGTTGTTTATTGAAATATTTTTATTCTTTCACTGGAGATTTATTGATGTGTATAAGAAGTAAAAAGGAAATAAATAAAATGAAAAGTTAAAGGCTTGAGATCTTTCAATATGACATAGTTCGTGCTTAACAGCAAAAAAAAATGGATCACTATAACAAAATGCATGGTTGGTTAGTTACTTGGAATACTTCTAAAAATTATCCTTCAGACTATATATATATATGTATATATATATATACACACACATACATATAGTTGAGCTATATATATATAAAATACACATGTGGATACAATGAATCCTCCTTTATTTAATGAATATTGTTTCCCTTTCAATTTCTTTCTTTTTCTAAATACATATCTTGTTTCAATTATGGCCAAATAAATTATTCTCATATTTGAAGTACAATTTGAGCTCATAGAAATCACAGAAATGTTTATTCTATGATTTGTCATAGAATATCACAATTATTTTGAATTATATTTCAGCATATAGGCCCGTGAACTATTCCCCATAAATCCAGAACAGTAGTTCACAGACAATATCAGCAGATGCCTTTATTAGTTTTACGATATTGTATTATTATTTCACAGTCATTCACCATCAGTTCAATCGTCAGAATTGTAAAATGACAAGTTTTAAGTTTAAAGAGAATTTTCTGTCAAAAAAATACATTAATGTTTGATTAGCCCCTCTACTTTTTATTTTTAAGGCTATGTATTTTAATATAAATTATTAATATATCTGGTTAAACCAATTTCAATCAAATAATTTCTTTTTGGAGTTTCCTGGGTAATGAGTTGTCTGGCTATATTCCTTGCTTATTATGAACTGAAGTATTTAATTCTGAATTAAGGTCTTTTAAGCAGTTGCTGAAGAGTTTCTACTCTTCTGTGATAAATAAAAATAAAAATACCATTAGGATTAGTACCTTGTATTATATCCGTACTTTCACAAACTCACTGACAGCAATCCAACCTTCACTGCATAAACAGAGTTTTTTCTGAGTAAACTTCTTTGAAAAACTTCTACACAAATATACACATTAATCCTTTATCTCTACAGTCAATCTGCTAAACACAGCCTTGAAAATGCAGAATCCAACAGTGGTTTGATTCTCGGCCTTTGTTACATGAAGATTCCATTTTTAAAAGTATTTTCATTCACTTAAGAATGTCCTCTGAGACTTGGACAACATAGGTCAAGAATGGCTATCAGCCAAGTTTGGGGAAGGAGCTGTGATAACATCTAGAGACTTTTTCACAGGTATGTTAAGGGTCAATTTAGTGGGGGAAAGAAACAAATTACGTACTCAGATTCTTCAATATTATTATGTCCCTAAACTTTTTAAATCATGTATTTCAGATATTGTTGCTCAGTAAGTGCAAAGTAATGATATGTCTGCACTTATTAATTTATTATCCAGTTTTGATTATATTGGCCAAAAATTAAACAAATCAAATGGGATGTGCTTAATTTAATAAAGACATATAAAGAGAAATTCTTAAAATATCACACATATGGGAGTTATCTTTAATTTAAGAGCCATGAATGGGAATTACATTTAGGGCATGTAGAGCATTGGTCATAAACCCTGTGAGCTATATGGGAGGTTTCCACATACACTGTTTCCCCTATAATGTCATCTTTTCAGGTGTCCAATGGGTCAGGGAACGTACACGATGGAATAAAGGTAAGTGGGCATGTACAATTACTATAGGCCTCTTACTATAGGTCTGAACTGTCTTGTGGCATAGGATTTTAAAAATCCCGCTTTTTTCCTGCAGGCTTGCTTTTTTATTTTTTGAAGCCAGTTCTTGAGCCTGCAAAAGAAATTTCTTAACAGCTTTGTCAGAGGTATGTTTGAACTGAGGACATTCTGGAAGTTGGGCAGGGGCATGACTTAAGGGAGATTGTGGCAGTGCAGCCTCGGACAGTTAATCTCCTTCGGGTTCTGTTGAATCAGATTTGAAATGCCTCGTCTACAAGGGCTTGAGAAGTTTCCCCTCCAATTGTTCTTTCAATTTCCCTTAAGGTATTTGTGAGAGGTGGGGAAATACCCTCCTAGTCCTCAGGACAGCCCTATTCCTTTTGAATTTTGCCTGGTTTTAAATCTTGCTTGAATTTGTGACAATCTCTTTTAAAATGTCCGGATGCCTTGCAATAAAATCCGGCGCAGTCATTTTAAATTTAGCTGGAATTTGAGCAGGTTAGTTTTGGAGGGTCGCTAAACGGCTGTGCATGCATTGGCTTGGTGATTCTTTCTTTCTCTCATTCCTGTAAAGTTTTAGAGAGTTTGTCAGCAACAGTGACAAGGGCATTAGTATGCATAGTAGCCCAGTCAAGTTCATGTCTTTCAAATAGCCATGCCAATTCTTCGTCTAATCCTTTTTGGAAAAAAACAGGAACTTATACTGGATCTTTCTGGTGGTTCAAAAAACTCTCTAGATCCCTGCCAGAGTGTTGTTTGAATGTCTTTTCAAATCTTTCAAAATAATAGAAAATATTCTCTCCTGGCCTCTGTTTGCATTGATGGCCCAATCTTCTTTTGTGGGAAGATTTTTGGAATAGACTAATTAAGTTGTGGGCAACTTCTCTACATTTCTGGCAACCTATAGCCTCATGTTTATAAAAATCCTCTGTAGGTGTCTTCCAATGTATCTCTTGAAGGCGTTCTTTTGCTTGATTTCAGAGACTATTAAATGTATGGTGTGGTATAAGTCTGAATACCCAGGCTCTTAAGTTCTTACTGTAAGATCAAATTCTTAAGTAAAACTCATAGGAACTTGTAAGGGATTTGTAAAATCCTTAGTTACATTTCTAAGTTTTGTCCTCATACCAGGGGTGTAGGTAAGAACGGGTTCCTGGAGCTGCTCTTAACTTGGAGTTGTTTTTATATTCTACCTTGGACTTGATAGTTTTTCCCCCCTGGTATCGGTGCAGGGGAAGTAGAAAGGTCAGGGCAGGCTCAGAAAGGAGAGGATATAAAGCAGCCAGAAAAAGAGGTGAAGGAGGAAGAGCGGGGAAAGAGAAAAAAATGGCTTCTGAAGGTTTCCTAATTTAGTTAGCATTTCCAATAATTTTCAGTTTGTTTCGTGTAATGAAGCCATTTTATTATCATCCTGTTTTGAACCTTTTGGGTATCAATTAAAATATGCCTTCCCATGCTGGTTGTTCGATTTTATAGCTGACTTTTTCTAATGGGGTGCACAAATAGATCAATTTAAGTAAGTCAAAAGTCTCCCATTTTGAGCATCTTGGGGGTAAATTATCTTTGGTCAGTTTTTCCCATTTACTTAAATACTTGCAAGTGTTTGTCTGTACGTGTTATACATAAACCCAGCTGGTGTTCTCACAGGTGGCTGTCTCTTTGTCCTTTGAGGCATCGTTTCCCTTTATTAATTTGGTAGCTTAATTCAGATAAGATCTGAACAACTTTCTAAAGACAATGTGATGGACTGGGTGTGTGCTGCCTCTGAGTCAGCTCCCCAAGAAGTTACCCGTAGGTCGGTTCAACTCTCTTATGTGTCTCAGTTTCTCCCTTTAACAGTCTAAAACTGCCTTTGAGTGCTCAGGTCATTAGGGGATCAGCTTTATTGTAAAGTGAGCAGCTATTACTTAATGGTTGTGGTGGGACCCTCTGTGGAATCCCCGCACATCATGAGACTTGATCCTCAGACACTTTGCTAGGTTCACAGTCACCTGGGAACTCCTTGTGGCTGGAAGGAGCAGAAGTCCTCTTTCTTCAGAGCTGAGCAATATCAGTATCTCATTTAATTAAGAAGTAGTTTGTTCAGACCATATATCAACTTGTTTTTCAATTTGAGCAAAATTTATCAGCCATTAGCCACCTGTGTTTCCCTAGGATTCCTGGCTAGATCCCTCTAGGTCTCCGTATAAGAAAATGCACCAGTGCCCCTCAAGACTCTGAGTCCTAAACAAAAACAGCTGGAATAAAATTAAAGACATCATTTAAAGTAATGATGTCCAGATATTCAGGAGAACTTGCTAAAGCACCTGAGGAGAACAGAAGCCAGTGGAGCTCAAAGGGTCCATGCTGATTCCATGCACTCATTCGATGTATCTTCTAGTGGGTGTCTCTGATGCCTTGCTGACTTCACTAAGAAAATGTTGAGGGAAACTCAAAATAATAGTCAAGGTAAGGAGAAAGAAAAGAGCATTTTATTCAAGCCAAATTGAGGATTATAACCTGAAACAGATACTTAGAAGCTCTGATCAAAAGTTAAAAATGTTTTGAGACAAAAAAATTAGGTATCATATTGACAAGTTAGTACTATACATAAATTTTATCAGATGTTGGTCAGTTATGCTTGTACAGAGTGAATCTTTTGTCAATGCGATCCTGTGTATGGAATAAAAAATAAATATTAATCCTAACATTATAAGCCTGGTATCCAAAGAAAAGCACCATTTTTCTCAAAGGTTGATTATATCCTCCTGCTTTGAGGCGGTCTGGTTAATGTAAGCTGCAGATGCCTGCACATTGCTTTTTGGGAAATGCTTACTACAAAAGGGGGCACATTATTATTATTTTTTCTTTCTGTCTTAGTTTGATTGTTCGGCCATAGAAAAATTCATCATTTTTCCTCATCAGGCTTGCCTAAGAAAAGAAGGGTGAGTATCCTGAACTGTTTGTTATTTTTAAAATTTTTTAAATTTATGTGTTCAACTAGTTGAATTATTCATAAAATCATGTAGCTCTTATTAAGAATTGCATTTATTTATTTTGAAAAAAAAGCCCCATTCAGCATGCAAAAAATGCAAAATATAGGTAATAAATATTTTCTTAAAATTTTTTGGGAAATATCCATGAAATCATAAAAGAAAACATTCCCATACTAAGTTAATAAATGATGGATGTGTTTCTAGCCTTTATAAATTGATATGGATGTGGTGAGATATGTTTTGTTAATAAATCAAAATCAACATGAAAAATATTGTCTTCCTCCACGAATTATTATCTAAACTATATGTAGTCCCATTCAAAATCTCACATTTTTGGTGGGAAACTTTGCAAGCGAATTTTAATATTTAAGTGGAAATGCAATATAGTCAAATAATAACCAAGACACTCTTTGAGATGTAAATATTTTGAAGGTGGCACAAATACTAAATAAAGAATATCTGGCCATATAATGAAGAAGCCCCTGATGGAAAATAGTTAATGGTCTATATGTATATCAAATTATCATGGTGTAGCTATTAAATATATACACATTTCATTTGTCAAATATACCTCAATAAAGCTGGAGGGAAGAGACTTACATAAGCATGTTTAACAATTTAGAATATTTGCTTCTGTGCCACTTCCATCAGAAATTCTTCCAGATAGTCTCCAAAAACATGTTTAAAAACATTTGTAGCAACACCATTTGTAATAGTTAAACCCTACGATATTCACATGAGCCCATTAACAAAAATAAGTATGTTGCGGGTAACTACCAAGCGGAGTATTCAGTAGCAATGTAAATTACTAATCTACAAATGCACAAATAAATATTAACAGACAGAATGTGAAGGAAAAGAAGCCAGACACAAAAATTCACATGATCTATATGTAAAAAAACCTAAAAGACCAAACAAATCTGTGCTATCAGAAGTCGTAAAACAGACTACTTTCAAGGTTATAGAGAATGAAAGGGGTTTTAGAGAATGACAGTTGTGACTTGAAAGTATTATTCATCATACCCACTCCACAATTAAACTGCCAGTTGCAATCATTTCAATTTGTAAGAATCTATCATGTTGCTATATCATATTTCAATAATTTTCTAGGGAAAAAATGTTAATGATTTGTGGAGTGATAGTAATAAAGGTTTCTACAATATAGTCATGTTTTATTAGTAGAAATATTGGTATGTATGGCAACAGAGAGGAAGAATATAGTTTCTTTATGTTAAAGACACCTGATTCGGACTTGAGAACAGGGAGAAATGTGAATTAACCCATCTAAGAAACTTTTGTGAGGATAGTGGGTCATATATTGAAGAAACAGGAAACTGTATACCTGACACAACTGTGAATTACCACAATTTGTTTAGACAGCTGCCTTCAACTCAGCATGATGAGACCATAAAGTTTTAGGTAGGAAGTTTGTTGTATAATCTTGCAGGCATAGGCATGCAGCAGCTAAAAGATGACTATATGCCATGTTAATGAAAGTAACACCATCAATGTGTATTTTAGTTAGGTAATTCCAAGCTAGTCTAGATTTAAAGAAATAGACAAGAGAAACAGAGGCTTGTTTGGGGAGACGATAGTCATAGTAACACAGTCATCTCCAGATTTTCCTAGATTGTGAGAATAAATGGGAATTACAGTTGAGATCTTCCTCCAAAAACCCCACTATTTAGAAACTTTGAATGATGCAGTGAGGTGGGAAGCCCCATGAAAAAGACGGCAGAACCCCCAGGCAGGGTCACTACTCTCCTGCCAGCACCATTGGTTTCCCTGGCCCTGTGGCATTATTTAACTTTTTAAACTCTGAAATGGCTTATTTCTATGAAAGAGGAACTTACCCCTAAAATTCTATTGGTTCCCTGAGCTAACTTTTGATTGGTCCATTTGTAGTGCTTCATTTGCATGGAGCTCACTCCTGATTG
The DNA here is from genome assembly GCF_048564905.1 of Vicugna pacos. Lineage (NCBI taxonomy): Eukaryota > Metazoa > Chordata > Mammalia > Artiodactyla > Camelidae > Vicugna > Vicugna pacos. Next base: position 1,070,835 of record NC_133011.1, read on the forward strand.
GTCCATTTTTACAAAGCTTGTTCCTAATTAGTCACCATTGTTATACCTTATTTACATATGATGTTACAAAATGTTGCAAAGTCTAGACTGGTAGCCTATGAAAGGCCATGTAAACCTACAGACAGGGTCCAGAGCTTGAAGTGTTAACTCCTCTGGGCCCGCTGGCATAATAAACTTGAGTTCTCCAATCCTCCGAGTGCTGCTTGGTCTCTTGCCCAGATCCAGGTTGCTGTCACAACTGAGCTGTAACACCGAGCTGTAACATTGAGTTGTAACGCTGAGCTGTGATACACTTTTCTGCAACAGCAGGACTTTTGAGATGTCAAAGAGAGTGAAATATTTTCCTGTATTTTTGCCACCTGAGTATGTACATTACTTTCTACACAGCTCTGGGTCACATTAGATGCCTAGGCCCTGGAGACATAATGCATATCCACTAATTTCATTAACTTTGTGACAGGCTCTCTCTCTCTCTCTTTTTCTTCCTTTCTAAATATCTATCTATCTATCTACCTGTCTATCTATCTATCTATCTATCTACTTCCTTTCACTGTGTTTTTCAAAATAGGATTATAGGAAGTCTTCGTGAACTAATCAAGGCAGAAAGACCAAATCATTTCTACTTTTTCTACCTCTCATGGCTATGTCCTCAAACATTGTACCTAAAACAATCTTTTCACATATACCTATATCTCACTTGTAATGGTCCATGTATACAGATAAATGAGGGGACACAGAACACCTGGTTAAGCAGAAAGTCTAGAGCACATTTATCATTATTTGTTTAACTGAACTCTCTTTTGCCGTGTCTTGGAGATCAACCATTTCAGTATGTGTGATAAAACGCAATTGTTCATTTCTGACTTACAGCCTGACTTACAGCTATGGCCGAGATACGTGTGTATATTATGCATTAAAATCTGTTTTTTGCAGTCTTGAACTTGGGAATGGGTCCCTCAGAGAACTGGGGTAAGTATACAACCTCTAAGGAAACACAGATACAACATAAATAAATTCATGGCATTTCTGAAGGAGCCCCTAATATGGCTCTGAGTCTACAAATGTCACTTGGAAGGGGCAAGTGTGGTATCTTCACAAGACTCATTCTCAAGCTTACATTGGACATTTCTCATGACTGCAGCCTTCAGACACAATTCATTTCTTTTTCAGGAGATTTTACACATCTTTCAATCATTTTTAGTCTTATATTGTCATTTTTAATTGGACTGATTTTTTTTCTCTTTTTTTAGATAAAAGGTCTACTGATTGTATTAGATTTAAAGTCTCATTTTGATTTAATTGGAAAATTTTGCTAAAAATTACTCTAGTAAAGAGGGTGAAAACCTGGAGTGAGGCGGTGATTACATGGATTGAGGAAGAGCAATATTAAAAGAATTCAAAGAAAAACATTGAAAATTTTTTTTTGATTTTGTGATTGATTTGTTTATTGCAATAAAAGAACAAAAGTTTTATGTTAATTTGAAGTTGTCATATTCACTCTCCATTTTGTGTGAAATGTGTCTTTGTGTCCCCCTCCAAAGTATAAAGTACTTAGTAAACATTTGGTCATTGGTTTGAAGCAGCAATTGTCTTTTTCATCCTTCTAATATTTTTGTTGTCAATAATATTGTTCAAAAGTCTCCAAATTTTAGAGTAATGTAGTTATGTGAGATGAGGTCAATCTTTCAACAGCAAGCAGTTCTTACATTTTTCCACATTATTATGGCATTGTTATTGGTTACTTGTAATGAAAATATTTCACTCAATTTCAATTTGGAGAGAAGTAAGTTATAACCAACTGTCATTCTATAAGACAAGCTTTTAATCAGTTGGCAATCTAGTAAACACTAAAGGCTTAATTGTTATGCATATAAAAATATCTGAATATATATCACCCTTCAAGTTTCTCCCACTATTAAAGGAACATAAGTGGGCACAGTTATTTGGAAAACACTATGAGGTGTATATATATATATATATATATATACACACACACATATATGTATATGTATATGTATATGTATATAAGGGTTGGAAAAAAATCACAATGAGCCACCTAAGCAACAATTACTTGGGAAAAAAGACCAAATAATCAAGTTGAACCCAGAGAAAAATGTTTACTATTATTTTTATCAGCCCCTGAATATTGGTTTCAAGTTTTTTTTTCCAATTGTATGGGCTCAGGTAACCCTGTTAGTTTCCTTTGATATGTTTAATTAGTATTTTCCTGAAAGATAGAGTCATATGCCCTGTCTTCTAATACTGAGCAGGGGGAGCATTTCCCTGTGAAACATGTCTATCTCACAATATAATTTAGGAAAGAGATGTAAACATTTTATATAAGTCCATTTAAATGTACCAATTTTTATAAGCTTGTATACCAGTTCTCTCAACTTTAATATATTTGAACTTAGTTTCCATTAAGACCCAACCAACAAGTCTTGGTCTTACAAAGAATTTTAAAAGCTTTTCTTTCTTTTATCCCCCAACCATTTTACTTATCTTGTAAAAAAGGCTTTGCAGTCCCCAGTGAGGGGTTGAACCAAGCGAATATAGTTCCCTATGAGTACAGTATAAACTTGTTTTTATCTATATAATATATAATAGTATCTGCAAATCTTGAACTCCTAGTTTATCCCTTCCCACCCCCCTCCACCACCGGGTAACCCTAAATTTGTTTTCTATGTCTATGAGTCTGTTTCTGGTTTATAAATAAGTTCATTTGTGTCTTTTTTTGGGGGGGGGTCCACATATAAGTGACATCATGGCATTTTTCTTTCTTTTTCTGGGTTACTTCATTTAGAATGACAATCTCCAGGTGCATCCATGTTGCTGCAAATGGCATTATTTTATTCTTTTTTATGGCTGAGTAGTATTCCATTGTATATGTATACCACAGCTTCTTTATTCAGTCATCTGTCAATGGACGGCTAGATTATTTTCTTGTTTTGGCTATTGTAAATTGTGCATTGGGGTGCATATATCTTTTCAAATTAGAGTTCCCTCCAGGTATATTCCCAAGAGTGGGATTGCTGGATCATATGGTAAGTTTATTTTTCATTTTTTAGGGAATGTCCATATTGTTCTCCATAACAGCTACACCAAACTACATTCCCACCAACAGTGTAGGAGGGTTCCCTTTTCTGCACACCCTCTGCAGCATTTATCATGTATGTATTTTTTAATGACCATTCTGACTGGTGTGAGATAATACCTCATTGTTTTTTATTTGTATTTCCCTGATAATTAGTAATATTGAACATTCTTTCACGTACCTGTTGGCCATTTGAATATCTTCATTGGAGAAACTTTTTTTTAAGTCTTCCTATTTTTGATTGGGTTTTTTGTTTATTTCCTGTTGAGTTGTATGAGCTGTTTTTATATTCTGGAAATTAAGCTCTTGTCAGTAGCATCATTTGTAAATATTCTCTCCTGTGTCAAAGGTTGGCTTTTTGTTTTGCTTCTGATTTCCTTTGCTGTGCAAAAGCTAGTAAGTTTAATTAGGTTCCATTTGTTTATTTTTGCTTTTATTTCGATTGCCTGGGTAGACTGCCCTAAGAGACCATTGCTAAGATTTATGTCAGAAAATGTTTTGCCAATGTTTTCTTCTAGGAGGTTTATATTAGAGTTTTGTTTTGTTTTGTTTTGTTTGTTTGTTTGTTTTAATATAGGAGCATCCCTGTGTAGACTCTGCATGTCTAATACTTTTTGTTGCAAGTGCTGATTTAGTATGGATGTTTGCCACATCTTTCCTCCATGTGTGCTGGCTGTTATCTCTTGATTGGGTGTGTGGTTGGGGTTGTGTGACCAGAGTCTGCCCTGGATGTTCAGTGGAACCTCCTCTTTGCTCTGTGGGTGTTACAGCCCTCACAAGGCCCAGGTCTGCCCCTCTGTTGTTGGCATAAAGGCTTCCAGACCTGTTTCTGGGCTACAGTAACTTCTACTGGAGCACTTCTACTGGAAAAGGATCCACTTAGTATTCCTCTGCAGACATCCACCAGAGAGCATCTTCTGCAGTGTCACATGTCACTTGTCTGGCAGGCTTACATGGTACAATCTGATGTTTCTGCCCTTGTCCTTGTCTCAGCCGTGGGGATGTCAGCAACCTGCCTCATTGTTTCTCAGGTTCTGTGCCCACACAGCCACCCATGCAGATCTGCTGACACCAGCTTCTAGGACCCATTGTAGTGCACATGCAGTCACGCACCTGGATCCGCCATGAGCCACAGTGTAAGCCCAGATCCCAGGCCCACATCTGCATTCACAGGTTGGCATCCAGAGGCCTGGCCTGTTCGTGGATAACCTAGTGTCTCTTCTGTGTCTATAACCCATTCTGTGACCAATTTATTCTAACACGGGAATCTTAAACTTAGTAGGTGGTTAAACTAACATGTTTTAAGTGCTTAATTCATGTGCATCAATTTTTGTGCCTTTTGGCTTCTCGTATTCCCATTAGCAGTAGCCTTCACCTCAAGTACGCCTTAACATACCATTAGTAACCAAAGAGAGGTTTCTGCAGACTGGTGAAGAGAAGGCCTTGTGGGCATGCAAGCAGTTTCCATGGAACTGAGGATTAGGGAAAGGATAAAATCAGCAGACTCCAAATAAAGCTGACTGCAGATGGATTCTGAACAAAAGCTGGACTATAACTGCTGCCAGCAATCCCCAACATGGAATATAGGGGCAAGAAATGGAGTTTCCAATAAAATGAGGAATTGCAGACTAAACTATCAATTGTTTCTAATTATGGAACTGACTAGAAATCCAATTAGATTGGAAGCTCAATGCAAAAAAAAAAAAAAAAAAACAAAGAACCAGAACCAAGGGTAACTTAGCCGTCTCCCAGGGAAACAGTGAGAAAGACAGAAAGCTCAAAAGGGTTTGTGGGCACCACACCTGTGCGTCTCATTGGTCCTGAGGCCATCACCACTGTCCTTCAGATCACATCACCACCACCAAGTCAGTTAATACACAAAACTCTACTGAGGATATTTGAAATTCTAATTGGCTTTATTCAATGTTTCATGAATCTGGCAACATCCTATCTAACAATTAGAAGGGAGTCTGAGACGTTGTACAAAGTGGCATACTTTTGTAGGCATAGAAAGGGTAAAAATGTTATCCCAGCAAAGAGTGCATTGTTTCAGGCAAAGTTACCCTTTGGAAGAAGGTGCAGATCTACCAGGCAGATTCTCGCATTAGTGCTGCCAGGTAATTCCAGACTGATTCATTAAGATTACATTTCTTTGAGAGGCTGAAACTGTAATTAGGTTAGGTATTAAGTCTTAGTTTGATGACATGGGTTTACCACAAGTAACTCCATTTTGGGCCTTTTATCTTTTTTTTTTTTTAAAATAACAAAAATTAGCTAGAAAGCGATGGAAAGTTAGGACACTAACTACAGGAATTAATGAGAAAAAATGATATTTAAGAGATGCAATTAAAATGATTTCATGATAGTTTGGCTTTGTGGAAATGAGAAAAGAGTTGAGATTAAGCTCAGAGGTCTCATTGGTCCCAATGTATGACACATACGCATTGGTTTCCTCTGCAAAGTAGTTAAGTACTCAATAAACATTTAATGACCGATAAGTCATTTGTTCCAAGAAGCAACTGTCTTTTTCTGCCTCCAAATTTTAATCACAAATAAAATGTATAGTGTGAGTTGACCTAAATCTTAAGATTGAGGACTCCAAAGTCATGTCTATATTAATCAAATCAAAAAGCTTAAGTTAGCTTCAACATCAGATATCTGTTCAGTACTGAATAGTTCCCAGATCACATAAACCTAAAATTTATTCTGGCCAGTTTCTTTTAGATTTCTGAGTATTTATAAAAGTACTTAATTTCCTTTAAGCCAATTAAATTAAGCTTTTTTTCAAATTAATTTTGGCAATGCCATATATTTACAACACACATACAGATATACACTAACACAAAGAAACAGAGACTTCATGGATCCCATTCCAAAATTTCAGCCACGAACCAGGTATAACAATGTAAAATGAATCAGTTAACAAGAGAGGTTGGATTCAAATTGGATTCTGACAGATGGAACAAATAAAGGTCACCTGTCTAGACTTTTCACTAACATTTGTGGAGAAGACACTTAAGATTTCTATTGGTCCTTGACAAGTCAAATTCCAAATTCCCTACCCTCTTTGGTGAAATTTTTATTTTAAAAAGATGGGAGAAATAAGGGTTCCAGGAGAAAACCACGTAGAACATTTGCATCTCAAAGGTATAGGAGGAGAAAGGCACATTCCTTCTAGGATGACGTTGTTCCCTGAAGGCCAGGAAAAAAAAATCCAAAATGCTCACAAGCGTCTAAGCTAAGTAGGGAAGGTTCTCGGGATGGTAAAAAGATTGATGGGCTTCGGATAATTTCTGGACTCACACCTCTGGCACTGCGAAGACTAGATTTGTAAAACAAGGATAGTTGTTTTTCCTCAAACAACTGAGTGACCACCTCAATGATATCAAAGGACTGACACACACAGTCATGTATATTTGAATGTTTTATTTTCTCTCATTTAACTTAGCAGAGGGGAGCCTCCTCTCAAAACTTCTATCAGACCCGATACCAGCTACAGTCAGTTTAGGCAGACCCGTGGCCTCCCGTTTTGGTAATCTATTTACACATACTTGTGACAATCCCCCCTGAGTTTCAGAGAATCTCTAATTATGGCCCTTAGTTTAGCCTTTGATCTGAAGTTCTTGCTTACAGCCTCATGTGACCCCATTTCTAACAGCAGCCTGATGATTTTCAGCCCGTGTTTTAGTCAATCTTATTCCTACCCCGTAGACACTTTTGACTTGAATTTCATCCTAGGTACACAGAGTGGAGGCACTTGTGGTGTTACGAGTCTCTGGGCCTGTCCACTCCAAGGCGAAGAGATACTGGGAGTCTGGTTGCAGGCAAATTCAAAAGAAAGCATCCTTTAGGTCAAGCACTGTGAACTAGTTTGCGTTCTCTGGGATTTGGGTCAATATAGGGTATGGACCCGGGAGAATTAGGTAAACTGGGACCACTGCCTCATTAACTGCCTTCAGGTCTTGGACAAAGAACTGACTTTTCCTTTTTTTTTTTTTTATGGCAGAATGGGGATAATATATGGAGTTTTGCAGGGTCAGAACAGCCCATATTTTTTGTTTGTTTGTTTGTTTGTTTTGGTTTTTTTTTTGGTTTTTTTTTAGAATTCCCACTTCTCTTTAATCACTGAGTTTAAGCTTTTACAAATAATAGAACAATTCAGGTAACTCAGGTTTTGAGGGGAAACAGTTCTTACTTACACATGAAGAACTATTACATGCTCCATTTTTCTGTAAATAACTCTACTGGCTGGGTTAACAAACATCACAGAAACACACACACACACACACACACACACAAAATTTGTAAAGCCATAGATCACTGCATATATATTTACAAAAAGCCATAAACAAACATGCATTTCTCCTTTGCTAGGAGAACTTAAATTAAATGTTTGAACATTAAGGCAGTGATGATTCTAAAACATAATGAAATTCTAAGTTAAGGCTTTATGTTTGCTTTGAAACCCATATTCGTAGGCAACTGTGACCAAAGCATACTTTAATCTCAGGTTGAGTTCATCTGCCCAGGGTATGCTATTTCTCCATATCAACAATCCTTCTACAGGATCAGAATTAGTAGCAACACCACTGATTTATTTTAATGAATTATTAGTCTCCTCCTTAGGTTTTATTTTGAGGATTTAGCCTCCAGCAGCATAAGCATGTGCCAAAGAAGGAACAGAGCATTTTTTTGGGTAAACTTAGAAAAATTTACAGGCTTCCCAGATTTTTACTTGCCTGAAAGTTGGCCAAAAATCAAGAATTCTGGATCTCCTAAATACAGAAAACCCTAAAAGCACACTTGACCACACACCCATCTCAAAACATAGATGTTATTACTGAAGCAATCGTCTTCACCTCATTTTCTTTGAAGACTGGTATTACCCTCTCTAAAAAAATAAATAAAGCAACAAAATGCAGAATACCGTATCTTAGATGGATCTATTCTATAACTGCTATCCTCAAGGCACAAATACTATCCTTGCTAGGCCAATGTGTTTCCTCATTTAAGGGAAAAATGAGAGGTGGATGAAAAGAAGATTCACTTTTAAGATAACTGTTGATTGCACTCTTGCCCTATTCAGCTTATGCAAAGTCTTGATGTTTAGGAAGGGATGTCCTTTTCCCTTAATGTTATTTATTTATTTACTCACTTATTTAACACTTAGAGTGACAAAATTCAGCTAGTGGGCTTACTCTGGGGAGAGGCTCTGGAGCACCACCCTGGCTGTAGGGAGGAGGCGGCGGGATGCTCGTAGGACACACTCCAGTGTGAGCCAACAGGAGTGATTCCACAGCCCAGCATTTCCATAGCTGGGGGGACTTACTGTCATTTAGACGAGAAGGATCACTATTTACACTAAGTGCTGGCCGCTACTTCTTGAAGCAATAATTTTACAGCAACATGGCTTGTGAGGAAGTACTGTAGTTACGTTGGTATCAATAATAGTTCATGTACAGAAAGGATGGCATTGACTATATGAAAACTGTCTCAAAAGCTAAAGACAACTGTAGTGTTCCTTTGTGTCTTCAAATCAGGGAAGAATAAGATGACAAAGCAGATGAAGCTGCAGGCAACATGAGTCAAACCATCGAAGCGTTGGTGTTTCAATCTGATGGCGCAGTATCAGATCTCTTTAGATATTATCAGGAAACAGGAATTTCTAACAAGCACTGTCAAAAATATTTTAGGTGCAATTTAAGTCATACTTTGACTAAAATGTTTTGAAGATTTGAAAAGTTTGTACCCTAGTCCTGGTGAGCTTGGCTTCAGCTAAATGGCTAGATGGGTTTTAAAGGTGTGAAATACAATTTTTTTAAAGAAGGGAAGACTACACTGAAAGGGCAAATGTAGGCAACACAAAAACAATCATTTTTAGATCAACATCTTACACTTTATGATACACTCACAAATTTTTACACAAATTTCATGTTTACAAGTACAAAAGGCAAAGAACCTCAAAGAATCGAAGTAACTGTATCATCAACTACATTCAATAGAGTTAATACTGTTGTCCCCACTCTCCACTTTCTAAATCCAGAAGGGAACTGTAAATGCCACCCCACAATGTGGACTCCACTTTTAGAAGTTGGACACTGTGTGTAGTTCTGCACACGTCTGGGTTTCAACAGAGCTGAACTGAGATTCCATTGTGTTCCAGGCCAAGTCAGCTAGAAGAAAGTCGTCCATTGCTGTTTGAGTTTCATTGCTGGTGAAGAACAAGCTCCCCAAAGTTTCAAAGCCAGAATTCATGGTCTGTGTTTCTGTGCTGTTCAACTGAACTTTGCTTTCTAAAGCAGGTATGTTTTTAGCAGTGGAGATTCCTTTGGTTTGGGTCTCTGTGTCAGAGGAATCAGTACTCATGGAAAAGCTGGAGTGTTTCAGAATACTTCCCAGAGGCAGATGAGGGCTACTGTCTAAAAAGAAGTTTAAGTCCATCTGTGTCTGTGTGTCAAACATTTCAAGGCCTAAGAAGTTAGAATTTCCCCTATAACCATAGGACTGGGCAGAGGTGTCTGCAAGTAAGAAGTCAGTTTGGGTCTCTATGTCCAGTGATTCCAGGACTGGCTCAGTGGTCATGGTGCTAAGCTCACTCTCTTCAGTTTGAGTCTGGATATTTGAGGCTGAAAAGAACTCTTCAATATCAAAATCAATTGTGGGATTCTGGGTTGGGCCAGATGGGAGCTGGCTGTCAGGTCCAGAATTTGTGTCAGACAAAAGACTACGATTGTCCAGTGTCTGACCAGGCAGATTACTCGACAAGATATTTTCTAGATCACTTAATAAATCTATGGTTTGGGTCTGATTATCTGTCATGTTCTGTGAAGGAAGCAGACTATTGTGTGCACTGAAGTTTCTAACTGGTGCGGATTTCTCAATATCTTGATGTAAAGTCTTAGGGTGGTTCTGAGGTAACAAACCATGAGTCACGGTCTCTGTTACCAAGCTGCTGCTTATAATACTGTCTGCAGAAACGCCGTATGATGAATGGACACTCTCAAAAATATCTCCACACATTACAGCTTGGTCCATCTGCACTCGATCATCTGTTGGACTTTGCATCCCACTGGTTTGAGTTTCTCTAGAGATCCCACCTGACTGGAAACAGGCATCTATAAACGCATCAGTCTGAGCAGCAATAGATGAGGTTACCTTAGAACTTGGAGGTGTTGTCAGAGTCTGCTTTCTGGCAGTAGAGTTGCAAGAGTCTTCAAAAGAAGCCACCAGCTTTATTTCTGAAGTTTCCAGTTCTTGAGTATCTGGTCTTGGGGTTTGTTGGCTGCTCAGTGATTCGACGGTCTTACTGGACAACTTCTGGTTGTGCAGGCAGTTTTCCATTTTCCTTTTCTTACTAGGTGGATCCCTGTGTTCTGCAGGGATCTCATGGCCAGTTCGGTAGACGTGGGACTGCAGTGCAGTTCTGCTGGCATAGGGACAGCCGCACGTGCCCTGGAAGGTCTTGCCACAGTCTTCCGCATGTCTTCTTAAGTCCCATTCAGTGCTGTAGGAGTTGCTGCACTTGCTGCATATATGTTTCTTTTCAGCATGCATTTTCATAAAGTGCTGTTTTACGAGAGAAAATTGAGAAAATGGTCTGTCAGGGCCTCGAGGGCATCCTTCAATTGGACAACAGTAGCATTTCGGTACAGTTTTCAAATCTCTTCTTATTGTTGGATTCACTCTGCCATCCTGCAGGCGGTGGCTCTTGACCAGGTGCATGTTGAGCGCGGGGCTGGTGGGCAGGATCTTGCCGCAGCCGCGCACCGTGCACAGGGTGTTGGTTCGCACCGCCCGGGGCCGCTCGCTCACCGACGGCTGGAGGAGCTCCCGGGCCGGCGGCGCCGGACCCGCCGGCTGCTGCCTCGCAGCTGCGAGTCGCGGCCGGCAGCCCCTCAACCGCCCAGGGGACCCGCGCGGGCCCGAGGCGGCGGCGGCTCCCCCGGCGGCCGCCGAGACGGCCGGGGGGCCCGAGGCCAGAGCCGCGGGCACCGCCGCCGCCGCCGCCTCGGAGGCCGCCGTGGCTCCCGCACGGCAGTCGGCCGAGGTCAGAAGAGCCCGTACTTTAATAACTTGGTTACTACAATTTGGATGCCTCGCTGGGCCTTGGGTCCCAAGAGGGACTGTTTTTCCATGGGTAACCAGCATTGCATTTTAACAATATCAGAACTGGGGGCACATAAGTAGCTCTACCGGGGACCTCAGTGTCCCAAACAGAGAAGTCCTTTCACCGTTTAAGTCCAGCAGGGATTCGGGGCTGGGGCAGGCAGCAGCGTGGGCAGGCTTGCTCACAGGGTCTGCGGGTATGTGGGCTTGATGTTTGGGTCTACATTAAAATTGTATGCTCACTTGACTTTCTTTTCTCCAGGGGAGAGCTCTAAAGAAGAGGAAATGGGGGATGGATACACCTCAAGTGGTAGAGTGCCTATTTAGCATGCATGAGGTCCTGAGTTCAATCTCAAGAATCGCCTCTAAAGTCAATCAATCAACTTACCCTCCCAACAAAAAATATAATAAGTTAAGAAAAAAAAAAAGAAGAAGAAGAAGAAGAAGAGGAAAAACCTGTCCCGTGAGTCATGGTACTAGGTAAAGAGTGACTCAGGTAGAGTATAAAGCTCTTCCTACCTTCTTCAATGCAAATTTTCCAATTTCGGTGCTCCACTTGAGTCTATAAACTCTCCTTTGTAAAAGCGTGTTTTTGAATGAATGATTATTTATATTCATGTTTCTTTGAAGGGATTCAGGCTGGAATCTTCTATTCCACCATCTTACTGACACCATACCATGTGTGAACAGGTCAAGACAGCCCCGTATTCAGTCAAAGAAGCACTGAGCAAGTCCCTCATAGACCACCAAACGCCAGCAAATGCAGATGAAAATTTGATTCTGAAATGCCCCTATAAGCTGAAAAAGTGCACCAAAAAGAGGTGGGTATTGTGGGCTTTTTGAATGATGGCCATTCCGACTGGTGTGAGGGGATACCTCACTGTAGTTTTGATTTGTATTTCTCTGAATTACTGCCATTGAACATTTTTTCATGTGCCTATTGACCATTTGTATGTTTTCATTGGAGAATTGCTTGTTTAGGTCTTCTGCCCATTTTTGAATTAGGTTATTTGCTTTTTTCTTAAGCTGTGTGAGCTGTTTATATATTCTGAAAATTAAGACCTTGTCAATCTCTTCTTTTGCAAATATTTTCTCTCATTCCATAGACTGTTGTTTTGTTTTGCTCATAGTTTTGTTTTCTGTGCAAAAGCTTATAAATTTTAATTAGGTCCTATTTGTTTATTCTTTCTTTTAATTCTACTTCCTGGGTAGCCTGCCCTAGGAGAACATTGCCAAGATTTATGTCAGAGAATGTTTTGCCTATGTTTTCTTCTAGGAGGTTTATAGTACCTTGTCATGTTTAAGTCTTTAAGCCGTACTGAGTTTATTTTCATGTATGGTGTGTGGGGGTATTCTAATGTCATTGATTTACACGCAACTGTCCAATTTTCCCAACACTATTTGCTGAAGAAACTGTGTTTACTCCATTGTATTTCTTGCCTCCTTTGTCAAAGAATAATTGACCAAAAGCCTGTGGGTTTATTTCTGAGCTCTCTATTCTGTTCCATTGATCCATATGTCTGTTTTGTACCAATACCAAGTAGTTTTGATTATTGTAGCTCTGCAGTATTGTCTGAAGTCTAGAAAGTTTATTCCTCCAGCTTCATTTTTTTCTCTCCAGTATTGCTTTTGCAATCCTGTGTCTTTTAGGTTTCATATAGATCTCACTGTGGTTTTGATTTGCATTTCTCGAATAATGAGTGATGTTGAGCATCTTTTCATGTGGCTGTTGGTCATCTGGATGTCTTCTTTGGAGAGATGTCTCTTTAGATCTTCTGCCAATTTTTCAATTGAGTTGCTTGTTTTTGATATTAAGGTGTATGAGTAGTTTGTATACTTTTGATATTAGTCCTTCGTTGGTCACATCATTTGCAAATATTTTTTCCCATTCTGTAGGTTGCCTTTTTGTTTTGTTGATGGTATCCTTCGCTGTGTAAAAGCTTTTAAGTTTAATTAGATTCCATTTGTTTATTTTTGCTTTTATTTCCATTAATCTAGGAACTGGTTAAAAATGTGTTTCTGTGATTTGTGTCAAATAATGTTCAGCCTATGTTTTCCTCTGGGAGTTGTATAGTATTGGTCTTACATTTAGGTCTTTATTCCATGTTGAGTGTATTTTTGCACGTGGTGGTAGAGAACGTTCTAATTCCAGTCTGTTACAGGCAGCTGTCTGGTTTGCCCAGCACCACTTGAGGAGACTGCCTTTTCTCCATTGTATATTCTTGTCCACCTTGTTGTAGATTAATTGACCATAAATATGTGGGCTTATTTCTGGATTTTCCTGTTCCGCTGATTTTCATTTCTATTTTTGTGCCAGTACCATATTGTTTTGATTACTGTAGCTTTGTAGTATAGTCTGAAGTCAGGGAGCATAATTTTATCAGTTCTATTCTCCTTTTTCAAGACTGACTTAGCTATTTGGGGTCTTTTGTGTTTCCAGACAAATTTGAACATTTTTTTCCAGCTCTGTGAAAAATGTCATTGGTAATTTGATAGAGATTGCATTGAATCTGTATATTACCTTAGACAGTATGACCATTTTAACAATATTGATTCTTCCAATCCAAGAACACATATATCTTTCCATCTGTTTATGTCATCTTCAATTTCTTTCATCAGTGTCTTATAGTTTTTGGGATACAGATCTTTTACCTCCTTGAGTATATTTATTCCTAAGTATTTTATTCTTTTTTTGTGTGATGGTAAATGGAATCGTTTCCTTAATTTCCTTTTCTGCTACTTTGTTGTTAGAGTATAGAAATGCAACTGATTTCTGTGTATTAACTGTGATTCCTGCAACTTTACCAGATTCATTGATGAGCTCTAGCAGATTTCTGGTCACTTCTTTAAGGTTTTCTATGTATAATATCATATCATCTGTGAAAAGTGACAGTTTTACTTCTTGTTTTCTGATTTGGATTCCCTTTATATCTTTTTCTTCTCTGATTGCTAAGGCTAGGACTTCCAAAAGTATATTGAATAAGAGTGGCAAGAGTGGGCATCCTTGTCTTGTACCTGATCATAGAGGAAATGCTTTCAGCTTTTCACCATTAAGTATAAAGTGAATTGTGGGTTTGTCATATATAGTCTTTATTATATTGAGGTATGTTCGGTCTATGTCACTTTTTAGATAATTTTTTCATAAATAGATGCTGAGTTCTATCAAAAGCTTTTTCTGCGGCTATTGAGATGATCATATGGTTCTTATTCTTCAGTTTGTTAATGTGGTGTATCATACTGATTAATTTGAAGATATTGAAAAATTCTTGCATCCATGGGATAAATCCCACTTGATCATGGTATATGATCCTTTTAATGTATTGTTGCACTTAATTTGCTAGTATTTTGTTGACGATTTTTGCACCTATAGTCATAGGTGATATTGGCCTATAATTTTCTTTTTTGTGATATATTTGTCTGGTTTTGTTATCAGCATAATGGTGGCCACATAGAATGAGCTTGGAAGTATTCCTTTCTCTGCAAATTTTTTGGAATAGTTTGAGAAGGATAGGTACTAATTCTTCTCTTAATGTTTGGTACAATTCACCTGTGAAACCACCTGGTCCTGGATTTCTGTTTATGGGGAGTTTTTAAATTACTGATTCAATTTCAGTGCTGGTGATTGGTCTACTAATATTTTCTGTTTCTTCCTGACTTAGTCTTGGCAAAGTGTACTTTCTAAGAAATTGGCCATTTCTTCTAGGTTTTCCTTTTTGTTGGCGTCTAGTTGTGATCCCTTGTATTTCTGTGGTGTCAGTTGTGTCGTTTCCTTTTTCATTTCTGATTTTATTAAATTGGGCCCTCTCCCTTTTTTTCCTGATGAGTCTGACTAAAGCTTTATCAATTTTGTTTATCTTTTCGGAGAACCAGCTTTTAGTTTCATTGATCTTTTCTATTTTTTTTAATCTCTATTTCATTTATTTCTGCTCTGATCTTTATGGTTTATTTTCTTCTACTAACTTTTTTAAAATTGAAGCACAGTCAGTTACAATGTGTCAATATCTGATGTGCAACACAATGTCCATGTCATGCATATACATACATATATTCATCTTCATAGTCTTCTTCATTAAAGGCTTTTACAAGATATTGAATATAGTTCCCTGTGTTATACAGAATAATTTTTTTAAATCTATTTTTATATGTAGTGGTTAACATTTGCAAAACTCAAATTCCCAAATTTGTCCCTTACCACCCCCTTTCTCTGATAACATAAGATTGCTATGTCTGGGAGTCTGTTTCTGTTTTGTAGAGGCGTTCATAGTGTTTATTTTCCTTTTTTTTTTTTTTAGATTCCGCATTTGAGTGATATCTTATGGTATTTTTCTTTCTATTTCTGGCTTACTTCACTTAGAATGATGATCTCTAGGTCCATCCATGTTGCTATAAATTGCATTATTTTATTCTTGTTTATGGCTGAGTAGTATTCCATTGTATAAATATACCACAACTTCTTTATCCAGTCATCTTCATCTTTTGATGGACATTTAGTTTGTTTCCACTATTGTAAGTAGTGTTGCTATGAACACTGAGGTGCCTGTGTCTTTTCAAATTACAGCTCCCTCTGGATATATACCCAAGAGTGGGATTGCTGAATCATATGGTAAGTTTATTGACAAAATGAAAATAAAATATACAAAATGGGAGAAATATTTGCAAGTACTATGAATGATAAGTGGTAAATATCCAAAATATATAAAAAGCTTATACAACTCTATATCAAAAAAAAGTGGGTAGAAGACATGAATAGACATTTTTTCCCAAGAGACATTCAGATGGCTAGTGGGTACATGAAAAACATGTTCAACATGACTAAATATTAGAGCAATGCAGATCAAAACAACAGTGAGGTATCACTTAACACTTCTCAGAATGGCTATCATCTACAAGTCTACAAATTACAAATGAGGTATGGAACTAGCCTAAGTGTCTGTTAATTTGTTAATGGATGAATGAGAAAGTGTATATATATATATATAATGGAATATTATTCAGTCATAAGAAAAAAAGGGAAGTCCCGCCATTTGCAATAACATCAATGGACCTTGAGGGCCTTATGCTAAGATAAGCCAGAGAAAGAAAGAAAAATGCTGTAGAATATTACTTATATGTGAAATCTAAAAGAGCTGAACTGACAGAAACAATAGAGCAGTGGTTATAAGGAGCCTGTGGGGCAGTTAGGGACATTGGAGAACTGTTGGTCAAAGGGTACACTTTTGCAACAAGAAGATGAGTAAGTTCTGGAGCTCTGATGCACATCATTGTGATATATACTATAAATACCTAAGGGAAAATATCTGAAGTTTTTCTACCATAAAATAAAATGATAATTATGTGATGTGATGGAAGTATTAGCTAATGCTATGGTGGTAATTATAATATTTAAATGTATTAAATTAATACATTTAATACATTTACACATCAAACTTGTACAACGTTATGCACCAATTGTATCCTAATCAAAATATTAGAACCAAAACAAAAAGACCATTATTACTCCATTTATTTCATAAACACTTCTTGGAATATACACTTACACAGTATTTTTAGAGTTGATATATTCCCAAACAGTATTACAAGCACAGCTTTTTAAGTTGTTTGATCTCAATCAGTAAGGAGTTCCTGCAGTCAAATTTTCTGTACGAATATACATAGTCCTATCAGTCTCCTCAAGGCCCCGATGACATCTTTATTCCTCAGGCTGTAGATAAATGGGTTCAGAAGAGGTGTGATCATGGTGTAAAACACTGCTACCACCTTATCCTGTTCAGGGGAATGTATGGAGTGTGGCATTGTATAAGTGGAGAGAGTGGTCATGTAGAACAGACTTGCCACAAGCAGGTGAGAGGAACAAGTGGAGATCGCTTTTGTCTGTCCTTTCCCTGAACTCATCTGGAAAACCACAGAGAGCACACAGGCATAGGAAGCCACAATGGCCGTGAATGGTAACAACAGAATAATAAGGCTGCTCAGGAGGATCGTATGTTCATACTGAGAAGTGTGCTGACACACCAATGGCAACAGGGATGGGACTTCACAGAAGAAGTGGTTGATGAGTCGAGATGGACAGAAGGGAAGTTGAAATACATACACCGTATGTATTAAAGAGTTGACAGAACAACTGGCCCACACACACATGACCACGAAGCAACAGATCCTCTTGCTCATGAGCACAGGGTAACGTAAAGGATGACAGATGGCCACGTAGCGATCATAAGACATGAACCCAAGAAGAAGGACTTCAGTTCCGCCAAGGACCGTGAACACAAATGTCTGAATCTCACAGCCTAGAAAAGTGATGGTCTTACTATTGGACAGAAAGTTAACTGCCATCTTGGGCACAGTGGTGGAGATGTACATCATGTCGATGAACGAGAGCTGACTGAGGAGAAAGTACACTGGAGTGTGGAGTCTGGGGTCCAGTCGAATGAAAAGAATCAGTGTGATGTTCCCCATCAGAGCCACTGAAAACAGGATGGCGATGGCAATGAAGAGGAAAGAGTCCATTGGACCATACTGGAAAAGACCGAGAAGTGTAAAATCTGTTTCAACCGTTTGATTTCCTGTTTTCATGTCTTAAATAAAACTACCAAAGCTGACAATATTTAAGAATTCCATGTAGCAATACTGACTTCCCTGTAAGAGAAAAAAATGTTTATTAAATGTAAGAAAATTTTCTTGAATCATGTAGGTGAGTATATCTTCCTCTACTGAATACACTTGAAATCTTTGTCTATTAAACAATAGCCACTTAACAAATTCTAAAGTAAAAAATTACTGAATGTATAATTAATTATATTTTGGAAATTAAAGTAAGATACACATTGAGCTACTTGCTCACATAAATTATTTTTCTGCCTTTGTAAATATCTTCAGGGTGATACACGGTGCTGTATTCTCTAGCTGTGAGCATAGTCTTCTACTGAATTCAATCATATAAGTAATGAAATTGTTGTGACAGACTGTCATATATAATTTTTAAGTATTTACTGCATTTCTCTATTTTGACTTTATATTGGTTAATAATTTGTATAAAGTATAATAACACATTTAGCCTTAATTAATTAATTAGCATTTATTTCTTCCTGTGAATATACAAGAGATTTAATCAATTAAGGGAAAAAAATACAACAGACATGAGGAAAATCTTGAGTATGAATTAATAAAATATAAACTTAAAACTTACTAATTTAACATTGACTCGGGTAGCATTTAAAAATGGTTGAATCGAAGCAAATTTAATTTTTCTCCTTTTAGTTTCTGACACAAACCTGTCGCATGTGTATTTCCAGAGCAAATAATGTCTAACTAGACACTCCTGATTCAAAAAATATTTAATAAAGTTACAGGAAAAAATTACAAACGTTCTTAGATTTATTGTGTAGCTCTGCTATGGGCATGATGCACTGACAGTTTCTGAAACTAAATATGAACCAAACTGATTTTCCCCATGAAAAATTTATAGCTATTCTCAATCATGACCACATATGACTGCCAGGCTATCTACATAAGAAAATGGGAAGGATGAGAGAAAGTCAGCCAACTGTGTCAGTAACAGGCTGCTATATTGAAAAATAATAAGTGTATTAGTGATCTTTGAGAAAAAGTTTTAATACAGATGAGTAAGTGAGAAACCAAAGGACAGTGTGAGAAAAGCCTGGAAGATCTTACAAGTATGTCTTTGTAAATACAAGAATTCATCTATACCTTCTTTCCAATTTATTTCTTAAATTATCATGAAGTATGTCAGATCTCAAAAAATACATATATAATAATAATACCAGCCTAAAAAGAGAAAGAATCAAATATCCCATATTTATCTAAAATAAAACTGTATTTAAGCATAAAACAAAATACCCCCTAAGATTAATTGCAAAATCCAGAACAGGAGGGAAGTACATGTTAAGGAGGAATCTGGACCCACCTTGAAAATTTTAGAGCACTTACTGTAGGTAAATGGGACAGAAGCATAGAAAATTCCCTTGGCAGTCCTCGTACACCATCAAATGTCAGAGAGCCAAAAAATTATTGGATGCAAGTCAATGCTTCTCTCTCTCTCTCTCAGAATCAAAACCCTTCTGTTCTGCACCTGACTGTGTTCTTTAATGTTGACAGGAGGGTTGATTTTTCAGTTTCAGCCGTGCATGAAAGAAATGAGAATTAAAGGCTACCACTTACTTCTCAATCAAGGCAGAGACTTAGACAATTACTGATGTATTTGTACAAATTTGAAAGTAATAGTTAAGTCTTCTTTTAAAGCTACTGCAAAACAAAGATAAGAAAATCAAAACAGTTTCAATGAACGCTAGCCAACATTGGTATCGAAATATGACAAAGCAGAGGACTGACAATAATCACTTCTGAATTAAACATGCAAATCTGATTATAGTTGGGACAAGCAGAATTCCATGATCCATCATGAAGTTATAGTTATCTGTAACAGCCAAGCTGCTGTAAACAAAGTCCCACTAAAAATAAACACATCAGTGAGTTAGGTACTACATGCTAGAATATGTTTCAAAAATAATTTGATCTGATTGAAACTAATTCTTAATAAAATATTATTAAACAGGCCTATCATAGATCCTTACTCCAAAGCACAGTGTTTCCATCTGAAACAGTAAACACTGATATAAAATAAAGAAGAATACTTGTTCAATTCAGAAAATTCAAAGAAAATTAAAGATGCATTTTCTAACATAACTGCAATATTTTTAATATCCTAACCCAGGAAGAAAGATACAAATAAAAATAGCCATAACAAAAAAAGACAGAGGTAATGATTGTTTTTTGAATATTACTAAAACTAGTAATATTCCTATAGACTATCATTCTCCTCATGGCAGTCTAAAACATTCTCACATCACTAATAGAAAATTATGATAATTAAATATAATGATTTATATGTTTATAATAAAAATCAGCTTATGGTTTTAAAAATAAATGCAATAACAGATGTAGCCTGTGATTTATGGGATAGGATAAACTTCATCAGACAGTACTTCTCAGTAAACTAGTTAATGGAAATAATCCGACATAAACTTCAAAGTTGTATATGTCAGATTATCATCTAATTATGGTAATGAATACCTGGGATTAAATGATCAAGCTTAAAGAAATCTGAAAAATGTTGACAAGAGAGCAAGAGGAGAAATGCAACCTATGGGATTTTACAGAGTTAAACTATTAAAACAGTGGAAAACTATTCAGCCATAAAAACTGACAACATAACGCCATTTGCAGAACATGGATGTCCCTAGAGATTGTCATTCTAAGTGAAGTAAGCCAGAAAGAGAAAGAAAAATACCATATGAGATCGCTCATATGTGGAATCTAAAAACAAACAAACAAACAAAGAAACAAAGCATAAATATAGAACAGAAACAGACTCATAGACATAGAATACAAACTTGCGGTTGCCAAGGGGGCAGAGGGTGAGAAGGGACAGACTAGGATTTCAAAATTGTAGAATAGATAAACAAGATTATACTGTACAGCACAGGGAAATATACACAAGATCTTATGGTAGCTCACAGAGAAAGGAATGTGACAATGAATATATATATGTTCATGTATAATTGAAAAATTGTGCTCTACACTGGAATTTGACACAACATTGTAAAATGATTATAAATTAGCAAAAAAATGTTAAAAAAAAAAACAGTGGAAAACTTGTCAGATATTCACCTCATTACTTTCAGAGTGTAAGCTGTGGGTGATCTCGACTTAATCAGAATATTAACACGCAAGACTATTTTGTTTAAAACACATATTTATTATTCTTTTTATCTCTTTTCAGTCAGGACAGAATTCTTAAGCCTTTTTATAAACACACAAAAAGTTATCTTATTAGGCTTTCTCTCACCTCTGATTCCGAAGATAAAACATACTGTGGTAAGTATCAAACACAATTAATGGTGCAAAACCCTCTCCATAAAGCTGAAGAACTCAATTTTTAGGCAATTCTACCTATTATGTGTTATAAAAAGGCAATCATTTGATAGATGAAGGAAAGTGCTACCATACGTGGTAAGTTCAGAAGCACCTAAAAAACACCCTGTATCTTCTTACCCCCAGAAGAAAGAAATCTCCCACGTCCCAACTTCCTGCTCCAATACCCAATCACTTCTCTGACAATTCCCTGGAATTTTGACCAAATTCCAAATGAGAGGTTCAATTGACATTAATAAAAAAGAAATATATTGAGGATTGGAAATTTTTATGATACTGTGTTCACCAATAGGTTTAAACAGATTCCAAACTCCAATCGTAAAGGAGTCTAATTATAGCATGGCTCATACATTAGATAATGGCTCAGACCTTTAATATGAGCTAAGAAATTAAAATAACACCGACTTCAAGTGTATTGTCAACCAAAACCAGAACCTTGGGCACGGAGAGAAGCAATAACAGCATTTTTATTCACTATGGTAGATTTGAGAACTACTTTACTATTATTAAACTCATAAACTGAAAATCACAAATTTCTATCTAAACAATTTTATCAAAAGGCAATTGAATGTGTACTTATTTTTATCATAATTCAGCCTCTCCACATTCTTATCCTTATCCACGTATATAGTTCTGCATGGTTGCCCTCCAACTTCCCTTGAATTCTGAGTTCTGTTTTTATTAAAAATCTTTGTTGTAGAGTTAATTAAATGTATTAGCAACTAATTTGGGGGAATTGGAAACTAAAAATAAGTAGAACTGAAAGCCAAGGATACAAAAAATGTGCTGCACTTAATATTACCAGGCAACAATAAAATAAAGTTTGAAAAATGGAAGTATTGAAAGCTAACACTGCTGTGGAGCCACACAGCTCACAAAATATTTATTTTAATAGAACTGTGTAAAATTCTCACTAGATGTTTGTACTTTTTGAAGTAGTTAACCTATTTTACGTACTTTCATCATACCCAAAATATTGTTACAAGTGATTGATTACATGTTAAGCAGAACATAAAAATCTGAAGATAAAATAAGAAAGAGACGTATTCCCTACCACAGTTACAGATAAAAGGATCCTCTTGGGGTCGGGTTCTCTTAAGTGGAGGATACACAGCACTACTGAATCCTGGTCCCAGCTCACTGAACTGAGATGCACCCCAGCTCCTTCGCCTTGGTAACTCTGACATGATGCAAATTCAATATATAAAATAAATCTCAAATACATACTATTATATTATTTTTGCATAAATAATACCTGTATAAACTAACCAGCCAAGAAATAGCCCAGATTAAAAATATGTACATGCAAGAAAAATAATAAAATTAAACTCTATGTAATCATTGAAGTAAAATACATTTTAAATATGTCTGAGAGTTGTCACATGCTTTTCTTTTAAATATGAGTTGCAGTAAACTCATCAAGGAACTACAGTGTCTTCTGACTGACTTCAGAAGAAACAGCAGTCTATAAACAGTTACATAATACCGAATTTTTGTTGTGGTGGTTGTTTTACTGCAAATGAGGCTTCTTTGCCTTCATCAAGCGATGCCCGTGATGCTCACCTTGAAAGCCTAGATCATCAGTTAGACAAACAGATCAATTGTCTTTCATTTCACAAAGCATCTGAAGTTCATTTCCACTGGGGCATATTGCCCCTGATACAGACATAAAGCTCATTCTTCTAGGGTATTTTATTTGGAATAAAATATTAATCAAGGGATGGGAGACAGAACTGCAAAATTAAACAGAAGAATGACCCCAGTTAGAGGCAGTCATGAGGGATTCACAGTAATTCATTTTTTGATAATCTTTTAAAATAACATTGTACTGAGGATCACAGAAAGACCACATGTATTCTTAATCTAGTTAATGTGGTAGCACTGCAGAGACTCATCAAAATAGATTATTAAAAAATCTATACTTTGAAACACACTTGAAGAGCTATTACTACACTATGACTTTGCAAGATTATTGGGTCCTTTTTTTTTTTTTTTGACTCAGACAATAAGTTTTGCCTGAAAATTCAGTGGAGAGCAGAATTTAAATGAAAGTGTCATTTTCTTGACCTTATGCCAGACTTTTAAAGTCTCAAAATAAAATGGGCCGGCTGCTTAATCATGAAACTTATATGTTGTTTGCAAAAGATCTATTGGGAAAACTTGGTCTCTAGTCCACAATTAAAAACATTGGCTACACTTCAGATAATGTTTTATTAGAGCTGCTGTCTACACTCAAAAAAAATGAGTTTTTTTTTTGTTTTATGTCATGTTTTATGTTTTATTGTAATCACAAAGATAGATTTATTCAAATGATTGTTTAACCAGTTAAAAATTAACATACAGTTCTTCAAAATTATCACTTAATTCTATTTTAAAAATATATAGATCAGACCCTAAGAATGACTGATATATACTTTGATATAACTTGAACAAAATAAGTATGATGTTTCAAGGAATTACATGACCCAGGAGATATTCTATGTTAAATATTGCAATAAATTTTTGCCTGCAAGAATCTTTAGACGATTACCATAGTCATTATAGTAGGAGACCCACATTTCTGAAAGCCCGCTGGTCCAATAAAAATGCAACCACTCAGGGTTTATTGTACCCAAGTTCATAGAAAGGAAGTTAGACAATGGCATGACATTCACTTAAAGTTATTCTGTTGCAACAGGATTTATTTAATCTAGGAAAATTAAAGAGAATTGAATTTTACTAAGTCAGTCTCTCTAAAATAATTCTACATGAGCTAAGATGACAGAGGCAACCCCTTTGCTCAGGTTAAAAACAAACAACAACAAATAAAAATTATGTACATATACACATATTCATACACATATGCACACACACATATAGTATTTCTACATATATGAATACACACACGTACATAAAACACAATAACTTTATAAGCAAGATTATGTAGGTTACACTTCAGAGGATATATACACGAACTTATTACAGCCTGTATTTAACTTGGATATAACTTTTTATTAAATGAGTACATATCTCTGTTTTCCCTAACTACAGTATGCAATGTTTTGTATTTGTTATATGTTCTATCACTTTTCTGTAAAATACCTTTTGACAGCTTCCTCAGGAGAAACTTCAGTGAGCAGACAACCATTGATTGAGCATTTTACGCAGAAACACGGGTATTTTAGAAGCCAAATGTCAAATTTTAAATAAAATTTTAAGTCCCTTTGATGGCTAACATTGCCTCAAATCCAATTACCGATGAAAATGTTTCTAGACTATTACTGGACAAATCTAAACACTTACACAATGTTGAATGAACTTGTTAAGAAAAAGAAAAAAGAAAAATACATATACAAAGTTATTATCATTTAGAGGAATAACGTTACTACAGTGAGGTAAACATGAAGTTACTAGGATATAACAATCATTCTATTAAAAAGTTCTGATCTTAGATTTCCATTTCTCACGAGGCAAAAAAAAAAAAGGCAGAATAAAATACAACAAGTAAAAACTACAAACTTGGCAGTAACTTAAAACCTTGTTCCTTGGGAAGAATCTGTTCATAAGGTGACAGCTGTAAATGGCCTCCTCTCTGACATAATATCAGTTATCTGCATACATACCTCAGAAAATCACCTTTTTAATCCACATTTAATAGTCTTCATGGTACACATTCTGATGAATACAGTATTCTCCCCATCAGAAAACAATTAATAATTGCATTATTACAGCTAGCTAGATTGACATCCTATGTCTTCCCGTCTCTTATGTGTGCTTAATCCACTCTGCAGGGAATTAAAGTTATAAATTTCAGGAGAAGGGCAACTGCTACTCTAAATCCTAGCATGTTTAAGCCCAGGGAAACATATGGTCATACGTGGAAATTTAAATAAAATTACTGCACCATAATATTCTTGCTTTATCCCAGCAGGACTATCATAGAAAGAGTTGTAACAGGGAAACCATATATTTATATTCTTGATAGTACACTGTAATTTCTAAGATTTAATTTGTATTGGAGATAAAGAAATGAGTGATGTCACAGGTAACCCCCACCCTTTCTCCCCGACCCTAAAACACACACGTCTTTTAAAACTATGGGATAGAGAGCTAATTTTTCTTACTTCCTCTAGTTGGCAGTATTGTTCAACCTTTTGACAATAGCAGACCTCCATGGGATAGGCAGTTTCGTGACAGTTTCACCATTTACTATGTTGCAATTATTTCCTCTGGGCTGGGAAGATAACTACTGGACTAGAAAACATTGTCTTTTTCGTAAGGCTGTTTCAAGCTGTTTGCCACTTAATGCCCACAACCAGCCAATAACCAATGATTTATCTGTTAGCATTCATTAGCCTGCCAAAGCATGCTCTTACCTTTCCCCTGTGCGTATTTATCCGTGTAAACAGCTAGAAGTCCCTTTAGATAAAGTCAGGGACAAGAATCTCTGTAAAAACTTGAAGAATAAGGGAAGAATTATACAGCAAGTGTACTTCGCCTCAGTTCTAGTCTGATTTCTTTTTATCGAGGAACTGATTCTGGTCAAAAAAAAAAAATCAGTGAGATAGTCTATTTTTCCCTCAGTTGGCTCAAACTAGGATCCTGTTTACCCAACCCAAACTATTGCTGGTTTTACAGAGTCTATAAGGACTGCTTAGGTGGCCAGAGATTTAAGTCCTACTATGCCAGGATGAGCTAACCATCTCTTGATGCAAACACAGGCTTGGATGTGGAGCAAGCACATAAACCTGTCTCCGTGGTCCTCTTGCAGGCCTTGCACCTGGCTGTTCTCCCATTCCTAGTGGACTCTGAGGATCTCCTTCACTTACAGCTCCTCTTACCCATCCCCAGAACAAAAGGAAAGCCGATGAAGTATCTTTTAAAGATTCTAAGTTTAAATACCAGCTCTGAATCTTTCTAGACATGGCAAGTTACTTAACAAACATAGGCTTCAATTTCCTTTTCTGTGAGTGAGGGATGTCATAGCGACAAACCTGTCTCATTGTTACGGGTGTCAGATAGTCTGTTACCACAGCCACTGCTCTGTTTGGTCCATGGGACCAGGTACAAAGTGACCAAGATGTCAGTGCAAGGGGTCAGATATGTGCTTCACTATATGGTCTTCCCCTCACCCTTCATCTACAACTTCACCTACAGGCTTCATGCTGCAGCAGCTGCATGTCCCATATGGTAACACTGGAGGTCATTTCGCTCCCCCTGAATGGTGTCATTCCCCTAGGAACACAGCCTGGTAGAGAGTAGTAAGCTTTGCACTCCACCTTATGTAGCAGAGTTGTCTTTACAAGTATAGTTGCAAAATCCACACGCATATTTGTCATCATTTGCTAAGGTGATTTCTGCCGGCTCGATTATCTGTAGCTCTGCACAGTGTTTATCCAAAACAATCATATGTTCTTAACATTGTGTCTCATCAGTGGACACATTTTATAGCCAAGGAAACCTAGCAGCAGGCTCAAATGCTTGGGATACACGAGTCTTCCCTAGAAGGGGTTGGCTTGATAAAGCAGTACGATGTTCTGCTGAAGGTCAGTTATGGCACCTGTTTGGAGAGAGCACGCTGAAAAGCTTGGGTCCCACCTCTGCCTGATGTGGAACACGCTTTAAAACAATGGCGGATGTGTGGTGTGACCCTCCCTTAGAGTGTACAGACTCAAGAAGGAATTGTAGGTGACTCATTCTTGACAATTTCTTGGAAGTATTTTTGGTCCAACACCATTTCACTGGGCTCAGCGGGCATGGAGGACCTGGTGTCCTTGGAGAGGTGGCTTCACCTAGGAAAGCAGTCAGGTTTCTGTTCAATTGAAAGCTGAGACTGCCTCCTGATTATTTAGCTCTTAATGACCAAACAAGAAAGAAAGATCACTGAACTAGATGGAGTAATTGACCCCAGTTATAATGGGGCATAAGGCAGCTCCCAGACAACACTCATACGTGGGACTCAGCAGCTCCACTGGGGCATCTCTGAAAACTCCAAGTCCGGGGACTGACATCAGCAGCAAAATAAAGACAAGGCCATAAGTACTCAGAGCCTGCAGAAATGGAGGCATGGGGTCACATCGTCACTGAGGTGCTGGCTGAGCATAAAGGGGACGTGGAATGCGAGCTGGGAAATGGCAGCCTAAGTTGTGCCTTTGTCCTTATCACCAGCTACAGAAACGGAGCAGAGCAGTTCGTTTATGCTGTTTACTTGGGTGTTTGCTGTGGTTTTCTGCACGTGCTAGCTTCTGTTTCAGATTTCAGGTGGAACTATCACCAGGCGATTCATTCTTCCCATAGAAGTGGCTGGTGAAATTTTTGTGTGCCCCCTGCCCTTGTGTTGGGGACTTGTACGTTGTACCCAGGCAAAGGAAAAGGGTGGATGCTGGGGGTCAAAATGTCCAACTGTTCTGGATCTCTTCTGCTTGCAGGCTTCACCTTCTATGGACAAAGCGAAGACTTCCCTCTGCCTCCTGGACTCCAATTGGGTTTGCAGTAGGAAGTCACAGTATATGGAAAGATGAGAGGAGCTTAAACTAAGAGTTCTCTTCTTGTAAGATCACTTCAGGTTGAAAATGTCCTTTTTTTGAAAAACTAATTGATTCTTTCAAGGCAGCTGTGTTAGCCCTTCATCGCTGTGAAACAAATTATCATACATGTAGTGACTGAAAACTAAACACATATTTATCGTCTCTCAGTTTCACTGGGTCATCAGACTGGGTGTAGCATAGCTGGGTCCTTTACAGTGGTACTCACAAGACTACAAACTAGATGTTAGCTGGGTTATCTCTTCATCTGAAGGCTCGACTGGGGGATATTCTGCTTCCAAGCTGTTGGCAGAATTCTTTTCCTTTGGGTTGTAGAACTTCTGACAGCTTTCTTCGTTGAGGCCAGCAGGAGTTCAACTCTTTGACCTCAGAGGAAGTTTAGTCTCTCATTTTAGGACCATCGTGTGATTAAGTCAGAGGCACTCAGGATAACCTTTTTTATGAACTCAAAATCAATCATCTTAAAACCTTAATTACAGCTGAAAAATCTTCACCTTTACTATACAACATCATTTAACCAAAAGAGTGACATCGTATTTGACTACTACATTT
Organism: Vicugna pacos; assembly: GCF_048564905.1. Classification (NCBI taxonomy): domain Eukaryota; kingdom Metazoa; phylum Chordata; class Mammalia; order Artiodactyla; family Camelidae; genus Vicugna; species Vicugna pacos. The sequence continues at coordinate 1,099,062 of NC_133011.1, forward strand.
ACCGTATTTGAAGGAAATCATAGTTACCACTTGCACCCAAGGGGAGGGCAGCACATGAAGGAGGTGTGGGCATGGAGGAGAAAGAGAACTAGTGACCCCTACGGCATCTGTCTACCACAGCAGCCACATTGGCAAGACCCTCTTTGATGTTCAGGTAATCATGTTCCATCTTTCAATCTTATTTTGAATGAGCCACCCTGCCTGATGGATGTCAACTTTTCACAGATGGAAAAAGGGAAGTGTAGAAATAATTAGTCATCTTTAAGGTTATAAAGTACAATAAATTAACTGGCTCATAAATGAATCTCTGCTCTGACTTTTCCAGTACCGGTGCATTTCCTAAACACTCTGATGCCTCCAAGAAGAAATGAAGGATGTTTCCGCCCATGCTTGCCCCCTTGATTAAGTAGATACAAAAAAAAAAGTCCTTACTAATTTAATTGGTATCATCATTTGTTGTTTTTGATTGACAGTTCTAAATTATTATAGTATCCAAGTCTATTATTTAGAATATGTTTTAAATCAATCACTTGTTAATAGGGGCTGATCTCCCCATTGCTCATGTGTATCCTAACAAATTTTTTAATTAGAATAGAGGATAATTCTGACTCTGTGAGTGGGAACACACGATTGCTCCTGCTTCTTGCTTGTCACAATCATCAATATTTGGTCTGTGATAATGGGGTGTAACTGACTGAAAACAAGGGTTTTATGGATGAAGTGCTTGACAGTATAGATGGCGTGATGGATGCGTTTTCCTACTAGCTCTCAATTTTGTCTTGAAATTAAAGCTGGATAGCTTAACTGCTGAGAGAGTAGAGAGGAAAGGTTATGTATTTTGTTTTGTTCTGTTGCGGTGAATGTTACAGTGGATGGCAGCAAAGAACAAACACTCACCGTGGGGCTGGAGTGGATTCTAACAGGTGAAGTTGCTGTTTGCCATCAGTGATGAGTCCCACATCAACTTCTTGTGACTTTTGATAAAATAATGTAAATAAAGCACTTAGCAAAGTACCGGGACAAGTAAACCTATCCTGGATAGTGACTTCTGTTACTTGCAACCAAGTGCTCATTTGCTCCTTCTGTATGTAAGTACAGAAGGACACATCTGCAGGAAGTGTCCTTCATCTAGAAGAAGACTGATTTCCCCACGTGTGCTCTGTTCCTCTATGTCGCCTGTCCCCTTAGGGAATTGCCTCCCTTCCTCCTTCATCCTGAGTCCTTTCTTGTCTCCTACACCCATTGCACCAGCAATTTAACATACTCTAGTGTCAGTTACACAGCGTCATATCATTGTGTGACAAATTAATTCATCCACTCAAAAATATTTCATGAAGTGGGGAGGGTATAGCTCAGTGGTAGAGCGCATGCCTAGCATGCACTGGGTACTGGGCTCAGTCCTCAGTACCCCCATTAAGAAAATAAATAAATAAATAAACATAATTACCTCCCCCCCAAGAAAAATGAAAAATAAAAATATTTCATGAAGATTTAATGCCTTCCTGGAGATGACATGTCCACAAGATTCTACATTCGTGGAGTTTGCACTTTGGAGAAATTTAGTTTTCTCTCTGATTAGCAAGAACTTTGTTTTTATAAGGGATGAAAACTTTTAGCAGTTTTTCTCTTGTGATTTTACTTTAAAATGTATTTATTTTTTATTATTTGACTTAAAATGTGAACCGGTCAAATGTATCAATACTTTACTTTCATCTACACATGCTACTGACTTCACAGCTCTCCTCTCTTTTAATTATGCTATCAGAGGACGTCAGCCTAACAGTTTTTCAGGGAAAGATATCTATTGGAACAAAGCTCATCCCTTCTTCTTCTCTAACTCGGAACTGCTTTATACCTCTCTTCCTTTCTCAGACAAGCACCTCAAAAAGGGGAAGCAGTTTTATCTTGCCTTCTATTAACACTTCAGCACATAGAAAGCTGGCTTCTGCTTCTAATGTAACAGAAAAGAATGAATCTGATTCCATGTTAGATATGTTCCTTTGGCTTTAATCCTGTGCCCTGTTTTCTAGGCTTAGCCTTGCTAACTCTGCACTCACGTAAAGATAACAAGTTGCAGAACAGAGAATAACATTTGTTTTGTTGCAGGTTTTGTAGGAGCACCATGACGTGGCCCATGTGGACAGCTGCAGGAACAAAGAATTCCTACACCGAGAAGTTTGCAACAACCAACCACACCCCCTCCCCTGTTTTTGCTTTTTGTTTTGTTTTGTTTTGTTTTGTTTTGTTTTTCATAAAAGGAGCCTGTATTCTGACTGGAGGAGGGTGGTCCTCCAAGACATCAGTCTGCCATCCTCTCGGTCTGCTGGCTTTCCGAATAAAGTCGCTATTCCTTGCCCCAACACGTCTCCCAATTTATTGGCCTGTCGTGCAGCGAGCAGAATGAGTTTGGACTCGGTAACACTAACACTTTCCTCAAATTGCTTTCACAGAGGTCTCCAGTGTCCCTGGGATTGTCACATCACCTTGGAAGTTTGCAGCTTCTTTTACTGACTCTCTGATGTGGGTGCACCTCCCTTTTGGAAATTTTCCTCAGTTACACGTGGCTGGTTCTGTACCTCCTTCTCAATCGCCACCCTTTTCCCTCCGTTTTCTTCCTTTTTTTTTTTTTCTTTTTATTACTTGTAAAGTCTTTCATTTCAGTTGGCCACATCAATATTTATCATTCCTATCATTATTTTATTGGCTTTATTCCCTGGGATGATTCTATCTTCCTGATGTTTTTAACCACAATTATTGTTAAAATTCCCAAATAAATATTTTTTATAAGCTCTATATCGACTTTCAGGCTCTTCTGTAACAAAGAGGGTCTCCAAAGGAAACTCTTAACTCAATGAGCTCAAATTAAAATTCAGAGTATGCAATCTGCACATAGACACGTGGCCCAGTTGTATCACCTGTGCATCCTCAATCCAGTAGTTTTCGCATCTGTAATCACTTTATTTATATTGTATGTGTGTGTTCGAGTTGCTCCCATTGCAGGAAACTTAGCTCTTCCTAATTGCTGCTGTATCTCTGGTTCCTGAAAAAGTAGCTGGCACATAGTAGATGTTCACCATATTTAAGTGATGATGATGGATGAATGGATTCAGGTGGATGATGCAGTTGTGGTTTCCCTTGGCAACATCTACCACGGAAATGAAAACTGTTTCTTCATCCAATAGGTGAGACTCAACTGAGTATGACTCTCCACTTGGCTACAAATATGTTGCCTTATTTTCATAGCTCTTCAGAGTTCCTTTCTATCTGCTAGACTGGAGGCTGCCCAGTTCATGAATCCTTGAATAAAGCCAATAAGATTCTTTTTTAATTTATTCAGTTGAATTTTGATTTTAACAGAGGCTGAACCATTATTATGATTTTAAAAAAAATAAAAACCACCACTTTCTTCAGTGGGGAAATACTATACTTTTTGTTTTACAGGCTGGAGTCTGTAGGATTTAGTAGGACTCCAACTTGTAGGAGAGACAAAAGTTTTTCTGGGTCCTTTTAGCATCCCTGGCTAAGTCTGAAAATTAAAATGACAAAAATAAATTAATTTATTTATTTAATATGTTTTATGTGACACAGGGACCTTCACAAGGAAATGAAGACCCAAAGAATGAGTTAGACATGAATATGTTTGTGCTAGGTTTGATGAAGAGTAAAAAGTCATGGAGGAATATAACATGTTAATGAGTATGAGGTAAGTGTAGTGAACTCTAGGAGACTTAGCGAGACCTGTTGGCTAGAACTCCTTCTGGTTTCCCTTAGTCTTTAGCGATAAGGATGCTCCATTATGGGAGGGTACCTCTCACATGGGGGTTTTATGGCATGATGGCATGTTTCAGGGGAGAGAGGCAGGGCAGAGGTCAGAATAATCTCGCAGCTCAGGCAATTCTCTCAGATTTCTTCAGTTTAAAATATTCAATATGGCAACATGCCATACTTTGGAGTAACATTTTCTGAATCTCTTCAGTCTGCTCAGAACTGCTTACAAGTCACATAGCAAAGTCGCTAAATGACTGCATTCTCACTTTCCCAGGAAATGGATATTAAAACCTCTGAGTCCTTTCTCACTTGTAATATAAATCTGATTCACCCAGTTCACTATCCATTCTTGGGGATTTAATGAGTAAATACAGGTAAAACCCCGAGAGTGGCAACCATATACCAAAGACTCTGAAAGTCCTAACTGTTATTGGTAATATAGAAAAACATTGTGTTTCTGTAGAAAACGATGCATTATTTATGACACACAAGTCTGGCTATCTGATTCTAGTCCCCTTTCATTGGGTTTGAGAAAGTTTTCACTTTTTGTAAGTTGTAGGCAACTGATAGATATGCAAATTATGCCACGTCTAGCAGGCTTTTAACTGACTGCATTCCTCCAGTGGAAAAAAAACTTTTGCTGTATTCGCACTTCAGCTCAAAATTTCTTTACTCTGTAAATTGATACTGATGACTTTTCCACTGAACTGTGCAGAGCATCTGCCTGAATGCCTATGAGTAAAACAAATTCTTTAACATGAGCTTACTTTTATATTGTATGAGTCATGGTTTTACAGAAAATTATCTTTTAAAAGTATACATGAAAATAGTGGCATTAATAGAAGAGGGAGCCATGGTTGTAATTTTTTAAAAAAACTGGGAGTTCGAGATTTGCAGATACTGACTGGTATGTGTGAAACAGATAAACAAGTTTATACTGTACAGCACAGGGAACTATATTCAGTACCTTGTAGTAGCTCATGATGAAAAAGAATAAGAAAATGAATATATTTATATTCGTGTATAACTGAAAAATGGTGTTGTACACCAGAAATTGATACATTGTAAATCGACTATACCTCAATGAAAGAAAGAAAGATAGAAAGTCAAGTTTGAGCAAAAAAAAATTTTTTTAATTAAAAATTAAAATTAAAAAAAGCTGATTAGACAGGAGTCATAATAGAGATTTAAAAAAGGAAAAGAAAAAGATTAAGATTAAATTTAAAGTACCTATAATGAAAAAGAATATGAAAAGGAATATACGTATATACATGTATGACTGAAATATTATGCTGCACACCAGAAATTGACACAACATTGTAAACTGACTATAACTTAATAAAAAAAAAAGTTAAAAAAGAAAAAGAGTAGTAGTCAACAAGCGATGGTTGGAACAGAAAATCATTTACCCAAAGTAGAAGACAGTCCTATCCTATTCTGTCCCTCTTCACATTTTGACACAATATTAATATTAATATTTCAGTCTGGTTTAGAAAGAATGACTCTGAAATAAAATACACTGGACAATTAAGAAACAGATTTTTTTCCAGTCTATTACAATAGAGAGAATATCCCTTAATGAGCATCAAATGACATCAGTAAAACAGATTAGTAATGAGTGTGATGTCTTCTATTCCAGGGAAGACAATTCAATGGGTTGGAAGGGCACAGGGTCTCCCAAGCAGCGGAGCATCCGTCCAGGGGGTTGTTTAGGCACGAGTGAGTTTTACAGAACATTAAAAGTGGCAGTGTCGAAACAGTGCGTGATCGTTTGAGGTTGCCCATGTTAAATAACAAAAATTCAGCAAATAAATGTTAAAGATATAATCGGCTTTATAAAATAATTCGTGAGTCAGGCAGCACCTCATCTAGCAAGCAGAGAAGAGCTATGAGATGCTGTGCAAAATGGAAGGCTTATATAGGCAGGAGGAAACAGGTAGATGATTCCAGGCTTCGGTAAACAACCCGTGGGGGATGGAAGAGGTCACATGGCAGATTACTTCCTGGTGCTGATCAGAATATTCCAGACTGATTGATTAAAACTACATCCCTGGAGAACAGTGAGACTGCAAATAGGTTTAGCATTAAGTCTTGCTTTGCCGATCAGAGGCTTAGCACAAGTGACTGCATTTTGTGCCTGCCATTTCTTTTCTTTTTTTTTTTTTAACACATATCTGACCTTATTTAGAAAGATCAAGGAACAAGAAATTAAGTACAGAGCCCAGAGTTACCTTGGTGTTTGTGGATTGGCTGACGGGAGATAATTGCATTTCTGGTCAAGCAGAACATTTACAGAACACAAAAGTTCAGTTTGCTGATGTGACGCCCTGGGAAGAAGAAACTCCACTTTGAGCCTAGAAATTTATTTTAACATGGGGAACATCTCCCTGCAGAGAAAGGGGAGATTTACTTAGTAGCTAAACAAAGCAGTCATGAGCCTTAGGAAGAAGGGAGGGGGCTTCATCTGAATCATGCGAGAATGAGTCATTCTTCACAGTTAGTCCTTTACTGGGACAAAAAAAAAAAAATAGGGTAGTGGGGTTTCTTACCAGTAGCTGTTTTCTGGAAGCACAGGGTACAGGTAAAATCAGCTTTCCTCTGGCTTAGACCCGGTGAGTTGAGCATCTTGACACAATTCCACAGCAACAATTGTTATTACTAACCCCATGTCATAAGGTAATCGGAGGTGTTAAAGACCACAGGTCCAGATGGAGTTGCTCATTGTAAGCCCTACATCCTCAAACTTAGACCTCATTACAGTTGCAGCTCTCCCGGGGATGGAACCTTAAGCCAGCCCGTTAGGATTGTCAGATCAGCATTATTTAGGTAACCTACCTTAGAAATCCCCTACGAGGAAAGTAACCTTGCAAAAACAAATCTGTTTTTGCCTAGCATGACTTTCCTGTGTCCTCTCCCTTCTGTCTATACAAGTGTTTCATTTTCTACAGCTCTTTAGTTACTTTCTTTCCTCCAGAGGCATGCGGCTCAATTTATGGATCACCGAAGAAAGCCAGTGAGACCTTTAAAATTTACTCAGTTGAATTCTGTTCCTTCACTGAGGAAGCACAATCAGAATCACTCACCACAGTACACAAGGGCAATTCTCGTTCCTTAGAGTTACGCAGACACTCTTTGTTATCTTTGGGGCATTTTTTTTTCCCCAGAGGAAGAAACACTGGCAACTGTCCAGTTGCTGTTCCTCAAGTTTATTTTTCCCAAGAGACTGCTTCTCAAGTCCACTCAGGATGTCCAGCAAGTTCTTTCCAAGAAGAGAATACGTTTGGAGAAGCCCTGAACATAGTCCTGGTTATCGATTAAACTTCTCCCCTTAGTCAGCTGTGTCCCAAGGCAGCATCGTGGAGTTTTATAACTCTGGGGAGAAACTCTTACTGCCTCACGGGTAGCTGCTATTCTCTTATTCACCATCAGCCCATTCGTATCACGATTTCTTTTATTTATTATTTTTTTACTTTTATTTTTTTTTTTTGGTGGGGGGAGGTGGTTAGGTTTACTTATTTATTCTTTGAGGAAGTCCTGGGACTTGAACCCAGGACCTCATGCATGCTAAGCATGCACTCTATCACTTGAGCTATAACCTCCCCCCATTCTGCTTTTCTTTTAAAAAGCAGTTTGGAATAGTCACACCAGGGTCCTCTTGAAGCACAAGAATCTCCCTTCCAGTGGCCCCTGGTTTGTCTGTACTTAAGTGACCCCACAGAGGCTGGTGCCCTTTGAGGTGAGAGAGTGGGGAGGATAGAAAGAGAGGGTGAGAACACAGGCTTTTTGTGGAGGAGGAGAGGCTGTGACGCTGAGGGGCCTGAGGATAAATGTGCTGGCATCCTTCATCCAGCCTCTTCTCTTTATCCCCTCCTCATTATATTTCCCCTTGGTCTAGGAATTCTGTCTCAACATTTTTTTTTCCCCCAGAATGTGTCTGCCCTGCAAATGCCTGCAAAGAGAGCGGTGGGTAATTCATTTCCTCTGCCCTTCAAGTGTGGTCTGAGGGCCTGTAGCCAGCGAGCGAGGGCAAGCCTTGTGAGATCTGCAGGAGTCCAGACCCTCGCGGCCCTCCTTCGAGGAGTAATTTGTTGCACATTAAGTGGAAGAAAGCTTTAATGATGTGCAGGATATACTACTTCAAATTTCGCATTTTGGCATATTGTATATTTTGAGCTGAAGAAATTTGTGAAAAGGCAGGTGCAAGATGGACTTTCTGACCTTCCTCTGAAGCAGGTCATAAGCCCCTCATAGAAGGGAACCCTTTCTATTCCCTTTTCCTGGGGAAAAGAAACGTCCTTATTTTGAAGGAGGACATTGAGATGAATCTGAACATACAGGCTTTGCTAAGTTTCCCCCGGTTTATTACCAATAAATTATACCCATTTTGCCTATCAAATTCCTTCACCACCATCCACTCTTCATCAAATCCAGCATAAAAACAATTTTTGGAGGGTCTTCATTTCCTCACGAAGGGTCCTGTGTAGTGTAAAATTTATATTAAGTACATTTGTATACTTTTATTCCATTAAATTATCCATGTCAGTTTAATTTTCAGACCCAGCCAAGGACCCAACAAGGGTCTAGCAAAACTTTTTTCCTCCCCTCCATCCCAGACTGTATTATGGAAGGAAGGGAAACAAATCATGCTTTTCGACAGTACTCATTAAATGCTTATGGATTTTTGCTCTTTACAAATTCATGTAGCAACAGAAACAGCAGGAATAGAGTTAGAACTTGCAGTAAATGTTTGGCTCAGTTCTTCTTGGGCAAATGATTTAACTTCAAAGCCTCGAATGTCACATGCATAAAATATGGGTAATAAAAATCATGTGACCTCCACAGATGCAGGGAAGATTAAATGAATTCAGAGCACCTGACTCATTAGGGAATTAATAAGCATCAGGTCCTTTTCACTAACAAAATAGAAACATACCTGAGAAATAATGATGCTTTAAGATTTAAATGACTCATATATCATTGTTACAGGCTAACTTCTTGGTTTATCCAGAATCGTACACCAGGCTTTGGGGAAAATGCCAAAGTCTGGGGACAAAGCAAAGTCTGGGGACAAAGAATAGACAAAACCATATGATATGATAAAAGGATCTGTATGGGAATTGGGGGAATAAAAACACCCAATGTCCTATGTTTGATGGCTGTTAAATAAGAGAAGTAACCAATTTGTGATTATTCTAAAATAGCCATAATTTTATTAATGCATCACAAACAAAAAAACAACAAAAGCAAAATTCTCTTTAAGAAAAGTAATTTCCTACTTGGCACTCTGGCATAAGTTGCAGAAACTCATCTTTATAACTATTTACCTCACTTGTTCTTCAGGCCAGCTTTATAAGATCATCCAGAGAGGCTTGGGATGTTTTTTTTTTTTTTTGCAGTGCACTTATGAAAATATATAATGTTGGAATTAAAACAGTCACACAGAAGTCCAGGGGAAAAAAGCATGTAAGTTAAGAAGCACAGATCTGAGCCAACGATCCCCAGCACCATCCGTGGCCCCTGGTGGAGTTCGTGACCAGGCTAGGGACGCCTGTATCACCCGCCCGTTCACTTTTGCTCCTTGCCTCCCTCTCTGTCATGCAGCAGCAGCCTCCTCAGGGCCCCCTTCACATCTTTGTTTCTGAGGGTGTAGATCAGGGGGCTCAGAAGCGGGGTGACAATGTTGTAGAAGAGGGTGAGGAACTTCCCTTGGTCCTGGGAAGAGCTGTTTCTGGGTTGCATGTACATGTAAATGATGTTTCCATAGAAAAGCGAGACCACTGTGAGATGGGAGCCACAGGTGTTGAAGGCCTTGTGCCGCCCTGATGCTGACTGAATCTGTAACACAGCCCTCACGATGCAGCCATAGGAGACCAGGGTACACACAAGGGGTGACAGCACAATGCCCACCGCCAGGACAAAGACGGTGCCCTCTATGGCAGCTGTGTTCACACAGGCCATGCGGATGAGGGCGGGCATCTCACACAGGAAGTGGTCCACGCTGCGGTGCCCACAGCGGGGTAAGCGCAGGGTGACTGGGGACATGACCAACGAGCTGGCCACGCCACAGCCCCAGGCCACCAACACCAAGCCCAGGCAAAGCCGTGGATTCATAACCACCAGCTAGTGCAGGGGCTTGCAGATGGCAACAAAACGGTCGTATGCCATGACTGCCAGGAGTAGGCATTCCACACCGCCCAGACCCAGGAACAGGAAGAGCTGGATGGCACAGCCTGTGTAGCTGATGGTCTTGTCGCATCCACTCAGGTTATAGAGCAGCTGGGGGATGGAGCTGGTGGTGAAACTAAGGTCCAGGAAGGAGAGGTGGGCGAGGAAGAAGTACATGGGAGTGTGGAGGTGGGGGTCCAGCTGAGACACCAGGATGATGGTGGTGTTGCCCATGAGGGTCAGGAGATACGCAATCAAGATAACCACCAAGAGGATTCTCTCCAGGTGGGGGTGATTGGAAAACCCCAAAAGGATGAAATTTCCCTGGGTGCTCTCGTTGGTTCCATCCATCTGTACTATACCTGAGAAGGAATTTTGATATGAATAAAGGTTACAGCCGATACAAGGGAGCACTTAACTATGAGCCAAGCCTTCTTCCACGCTTTTTACATTTATTTACTCCATTAACCCCAACAAGAATGATACCAAGTTGGCGCTCCTATTATCCCTGACTTACAGAGAAAAGGAAATTGAGGCAGATGTGTGCTAGGTAACTTACCATATTCTAGAAAGAGGCAGAGCTGATTCTGAACCCAGGAAATGGGGCTTGGAGTCTTTACCCTTCACTGTTGGTACTGCCTTTAATTCCAGTGACAACAAAGATACATCCTGCCCTGGCCCAACTATTGATTCTTCTTGAGACACAAGTTCCTAAGTGCCTGCAAAAATCTCAAAGGCCTCAAATGAAGTCCATGAAGAGCCATTTAATAGTATTTAGGACGTATCAATTATATGCAAAATACCCATCTACTCTTTATCCCAAAGACACACTTTATTCATTTAATCATGATTCCTAAGCTAATTTAAATACCAGAGTAGATAAATAACGTATGAGACAAGAAATTATTACTAAAGCAGTATGCACATAAAATTAATCTCCCTCCCCCCCGCCCCCAACCCTTCATCTCTCTCTCTCTCTCTCTCTCTCTCTCTCTCAAATAGGTCTGGTATGGAAGAAATTTTTTTTCCTTCCAAAATACTATATACTGCTTGAGTTAAAAAATAATCATGAAATTTTGTAATGGATAATACAACTTACTTTCTTTTTTTGTGGGGTGGGGGAGGTAATTAGGTGTACTTATTTATTTTTAGAGGAGGTACTGGGGATTGAACCCAGGACCTTGTGTATGCCAGGCATGCGCTCTACCACTGGATAATACAACTTTAATGCAATGATTCACATATACGTGCAGAAACGCCCATCAAATTGCAATTCCAAGAACGCATCACATGCAAAACAAAGTACATTTGAGGACACAGACCATAAGTCTTACAGACAAATACAGAGGAATGAATTGAAGGCATCTTGAACTGCTCTCCCAATCTCCCTGGTTACAGTCCCTCAGCCAACAAGATAGAATTATGAGATCTTAGAAGGCTCATTTACCTTCACATAGTTTTCTCATCTAAAATGGTAATAATCAAACTACCTTATTTACTTCCAGATATGTTCTTATATTTGTATTAATATGAAAGAAAGTTGGTAAGTATTTATATTTATTGTATAACTGTAAACATATGACTTACATATAAAACACATGGCATACAAACAGAATTGGAAAATAAGTCCATGGGACTCGGCAGGGAAATTCAAAAGAAAACAAAAAAATTCTAATGAGGAGAAACTATCCTTAACATATATCCAAACATACTTTTAAAGTATAATAATTAAAACATAATTATTGATAAGACATTTGGGGTTGGGGAGTAGGGAATCCTTAAATTACTCCTTGCACCAAAACGAATTACAAATCAAATATTTAAAAACACTAAAAAATACAACCAGTATAAAAAAGAATGGTCACTCTTTAACCTCTCTCTTTCCTGATCATCTTGGTTTTAGGAAGATCCCACTAGGCAAATTGCAATTTTTGAAAGCTATGATGCAAAATATGAATAAATTTGAGTCCGTATCTTTAAAAAATACCACAAAAAACTACTAACATAATTTAAAGAATAATGACAATACTAGAGAAATTCAACATGAAAATTGAAAGACCAACTTGTTATTTTAATAAAAGAAACATCCATCTTCCATAAAATTTTAAATTCTATTTTTTGACACGTTAATTCTGCATGTTGGAATACGTCCTACATTTATTAACCCACAGCATGTAATATAAACCCTCAATAATTTTCTGTATTGATTGAAAAGGGTAATACTCAGAAACAATGTATGTTTTAAAGTTATTGAAATGGTTTGATAAATAGCAACTATCAGCTGAAAAAAATAACTACTAAATGAAAATAGATTTTGTATGTGGCTTCACTTGGAATTTTCTTTTTAATCTTATTAGTTTCAAACAAGAGGAAAGCAGACGATAACCCATAGTGAGAGTTTATGTAGTGTGACCCCATGCTTTTGGTCACAAAATATACGCATATTTCGATTAAAATAGAAACGATATCTCAAGATATACAGTGAACTGTCAAAAAGATTCACTTGTAGAGCAAGAGATGGCGTTTAAAGGAGATTTTAATGTTTACATGTCTTTTATTTATAAAGCAGTAATCAGTGATTATGACTTATTATGAAACTGAAAATTGACACATATACACCTGCAGGTAGTATAATATTTAGGAAACGTCTCTATGAATGATTTTCTTCTTTTAAAGTCTGTTAATCCATCCTTTTAACTTTGTTTTTCCTTCTTTTAGGAGGGGAAGTAATTAGGTTTATTTATCTCATTTGTTTACTTTTTAAATGGAGGTGCTGGGGATTGAACCCAGGACCTCGTGTATGTTAAGCATGCACTCTACCACTGAGTTATACCCTCCCCCACTGCTATTTCTTCTTTAAAGAAATAATTGTCCCATCCCCTTTACTAAATCTTTCTTTGTTGTTCTTGTAATTAGCAAACTGAAAAAGGAAAAAAAGTAGAAAGAAAGGCAGGAAGTTAGGAAAGAAAAAAGATGGAACTTTCAATTTCCATATTAATGCCAGTGTTTTAAAACAAACTGCTGTATGATCTCGTAGTCTTAAAATTGTAAATCCTGTGACATAAGAGAAAATTGAGATTGAGGACTGAAACATGGGTCTCACGCAGGGAGGGATGTGAATTTGGTTTTCAAGAGAGCTTGAGTTCCAATCTCCTGAATTCTTTTTACAACTTTGATGTGCAGGTAAGAACGGCCTCTTCACAAGAAGGGTCAGGACGATTGAAAGAGAATGTTCTCGCTAATACCTCACATCTTGCTAGCTTTAATCAAGATGCTGCTCCTTTCCTTCTCTTATAACAAAACTGGATCTGAGACTGAGCATCCCCAAGTCCTGCTGCTAGCACAATTTCCAACAGAGTTGGGGAGTCCCACCACCAGCAAAGAATTCTTGGACATCAGCAGGGTATCCAAGAACTCAGCTCAATTCTGACCCTCTCTACCCAGAGATTCCACAAGGTCAGCGCTCAGTCCTACAAGACTTCCCCAAACCCTAACCAATTTAGAAGTCAGCTGCAAAAAAGCCCAAGTTGTTACCTGTGCTTCTGGCCAATTGGCTGCAAATCAGATATTCTCATGACCCCTCTCCTCAGGCTAGATTAATTTTTTAGAGCAGCTCACAGAACTCCGAGGAACATTTTACTTACTAGGCGACCAGTATATTATAAAAGGAACATCTAGATGAAAAGATGCATAGGGCAAAGCTGGAAGGGCATGGAGGCTCCACACTCTCTCAAAGTGATGCATTCTCCCCGTATCGCCATGTGTTCACCAACCTCAAGGCTCTCCCAGCCCCATCCTTTTGGATTTTTATGCCCCATTCATAGGTGTGATTGATTAAATAATCAGTCATTAGCAGTTGATTCAACCTCTAGCCTCTCTCTCTTCCCAAGAGATCAGAGGGTGGGACTGAAAAGTACCAACCCTTGAATCACATGGTTGTCCACTGGCAACAGTCCCCATCCTCAGGTGCTTTCCAAAGTCACCTCATTAATATAACAAAAGACACCTTTGTCATTCTCAACACTTAGGAAATTCCAAAGGTCTGGGGAGTTGTGAGTCAGGAACTGTGGACAAAGACCAACATATGTGAGAAATACATTTTGGTCATCTGGGTGACCAAACATATATGTCTTATGGATCATAATGTCATAGTTCTGAGATCCAGAAATCTGCTTACCATTTTTACTTGTATGGTACCAGGTATCATTAAAAATCAGAAGTCACCCCGCCCCTCGCCGCCGATTCCCCGACGCACCTCGGAGCCTGGGGGGGGATGGGTACGCAGACCCGACGGGGGCGAGCACGTGCCTGATGCAATTCGGGAGGGGGGGCGGTGAGCGGGGCCGGAGAGGTAGGGTGGTAAAGAGGGGGAAGTGCCTTAAAGGGCCAGCGCGTGAAAGCGGACGCAGGTGGAGCACATGGGAACGGGCCACGCGGCCGGCCGGGCCTGCTCGCGCTCTTTAGTTTGGGTGCGCCAGATTACGCTGGGAAGGAGCCATTAATGTCGCCCTCGATTTACAGGATGGTGGAGAGGGGTGCTGCCGGCTCTCGGGTGCCCCGTGGGCCTGGCCCCTCCAGGCCCCGCCTGGGTGACCTTGGGCGAGCCGCCCTCACCTCCGCGGACTGTGCTCGGCTCCTCCCAGCCCGCCCGGCCGGGACAGTGTCCTGAGTTGGAGTTGACGCCCGGCCCGGAAGGCAGGCCTTTAACCCTTGGGGCCATCGGGCACCTAGGAAATGACCAGGGAATTACTAGCAGACCCCAACCTGGCCAAGCCCCGACACCGAGAATTTATGGACAGGAAATGTCTTTTTTGTCAAGTGGATTTCATTTTTTATAAAGATTGCTTGCGGCGGGGGTGGGGGAGGGTAGATAAACCAAGCCTGATTGGCACTCTGGAGATCTGAGATTTTATCCGGACCCTGCCCCTTACCAACTCTGCAGCAGTTGGGCCTCAGTTTCCCGATTGTAAAATGTGTAAGTGGTATACGGCAGCGGTTTCAAATTTTAGTGCAATTAAATATTTACCGACCTCGTACTATGGGGATTCTAGGAAGCAGGGTTTGGAAATAAAACCAGGCTAACAAGGTCCCTGTCCTCATGGAATTTACATTCTAAGGTGGAGAAAAAAGCAAATTAACTGATAAGCAAGTGCTCGTTTTGTATCTGAAGACAATAATTACTACAGTCATAGGTTATACTAGATCCGCTATTTTAGTTTGTACCATGAGGGGAAACCCTGAATGCACATTCTGACGCATTTGGAATCAGGCATGTCTTGGACTGGATCCAGAAATCTGCATGTCTAACAAGACCCTTTGGGTGCTTGTGGCCCCACACTTCACTTGGCAAAGTCCTGGCCTCTGGCACATAACCAACTGGACAGAGGAGAAGGCTGTTGAAAAGCCTCTTGGAACTGCCCCAAGGGAAAAGGCCAGTTGCAGGGTTGTTGTAACCAGGACTACTGAAGAGAGGTGCTGGTGGCAACAGCCAGGCAATCTGATGTCTAGTCCCAACCCTTCCATAATTTGTAATGTGGCCTC
Source organism: Vicugna pacos (assembly GCF_048564905.1). Classification (NCBI taxonomy): domain Eukaryota; kingdom Metazoa; phylum Chordata; class Mammalia; order Artiodactyla; family Camelidae; genus Vicugna; species Vicugna pacos. The sequence continues at coordinate 1,114,536 of NC_133011.1, forward strand.
CACACCCTGGCCAGCTCTCAGCACTTCGCCTGGGCCCCCTTTCCTAGTTGAAAAATGGGATAAATTATGCTTGACTTGCTCCTACCTTCTCAGCTCTTGTGAGGAGTCAAGTGATATGTGAGTCAAAGTGCTGTGTAAATTAGAGACTGAGGCTTCAAAAGAGGTACCAAGGGAAGTAATGATTAAATGATTAAATGGATCTCAATGAATTTAAGCAGGATTCTTCATAATTATATGTAACCTTAATCAAAGGCAAATTATTGTGCACTGCAACTAGAATGCACTGTTTTTTATTTATTGATAAGTATTTCCTGAAGAGGATTCACATTAGACCCTCTCTGAACTTTTTAAGACAGGACACAATGGTCACTGTTGGTCATTCTTTTGTATATTCCTATAATTGGAGGCAGAGGGGAGAGGTGATCTCGTACAACTTTATGAGGGAACCAGGGCTCTGTATGGACAAGTAACTAGTTCATGCCACCTAGCACTCAGTCCAAGCTGAACAAGTATCACCAGGCCCTGTATGGAGATTGGAAGGGCACTGGGATCTGCATACCAGTGCAATGCCCCAGAGAGGGGCTCCTGAACATTCATGTGCCGTTTTACAGATGGGCAAACTGGGGCCAGAGAAGGTAAGAGGCCGGCATGAGACTACATCTTAGACTGAGGCTGTTAGAGCTGGAAAAAGGAATCTTAATGATTACTCAATCCCCTTGCTTTTCAGGAGACTGAAGTTCAGAGAAGTTACTTACTTATTGTTTTTATTTGTTTGGGGAGGAGGTAATTAGGTGGGTTTTTTTTAACGATTTTAATTGGAGGTACTGGGGATTCAACCCAGAACCTCATGCACGTAAGGCATGCACTCTGCCACTGAGCTATTACTCCCCCACCCCAAAGAGTTACTTAACCAAGGTTACATAGCTAGTCCATGGTAGAGTCAGCTGTCACACCTGAATCTCCTGATCCTAAATCCAGTAGCTTATCCTACTGGAAATGATAGAATGGGGATTTGAATTCAGTTTTTTTTTAATTCTTGCCCCATTATAGCATACTATATACATGTGTTCTAAATATTAATGATCAAATAGTGCAGAGTAGCTACTTTCATTAAGTAACTACTAACTATATGCTAGGTTCTGTGAGAAATATGTGACATTCATTGTCTCCTTTAATCCTCACAATAACCCAATCAGATAGGTATTATTTCCACAAATATCTGTTGTGTCCATACTATGTGCCAGGCACTAGCCTAGGCCTTGGAGCTGTTATTATCTTCATTTACAAATGAAAGCAACTGAATTTCAGAAAAAGAAAGTAAGGTGGGTGCCTGCAGTCCCAGGCAACAGCTGACTATCAAGTGGGCTTCTTCCAGGCAGTGTAACTCACCAGGCCTGTTCTTACCCACCACACCACACTGTGAGGCCTGCCTTTCTTTCCTCAGCTGTCATATCCACAAGTATTTATGGAGAACTCATCAAATACATAGGACTGGGAAAGATACTAAAGCACTGAATCCTGTCTGCCCAAAAGATAAACTCTAATTGAGGGGACCAAGAAATTAAGTAATAGGTGATCTCCGGCCAAAAGAAAAGATAAATAAGATTAGCTTTAGGCAGAAAGCAACAAGGAACAGACTAACTTGTGCTGTGTCCTGGGCTTCAACACATCACAGGCTTAAAACTCACAGACACACAGAGTGAGAAAGTCAAACTTCAAAAATAAAAATAATAAAGTGGGTCCAAATAAAAAAAAAAATCAGAAGTCAGAAGGTGCAGATCTAATGGAAGGATCTTCATGAGATTGTGCAATGTCTCCTCCCGTCCTGGATGCATACAGACCCTCCAACCATGGGCAATTCCAGATGCAGGAGGAAATGAAGGCGCTTCTCCTGGGCTTGGTCCATTCCTCTGTAAATGAGATGGACCAGGATATGTGTGCAGAGGAGATTATGACAATGACGATAAGACACAATTCTCCTGAGGGAAGACTCAACAGCCCCAAGCTCTGGGGAAACTTCTGAACCCACAGGGGCCGTTAGCACATACACTGAGCTGTGATGTAGGTAAGCATCACATTCAACTCTATAGTCTCCCATAAGGTCCAGACAGGAAATGAGGACCATGAGAATTTGTCCCTTGATAGGAAAAGGATATATTTCTTCTTGTAAATAAAACTGGAGACTCAATTCATTTTTGTTCTATAAACATAAATACTGATGGATTATTTGCTTCCTTCCTCTCTTCCTAAGAATTATTATGTATCTAAAAAACAATTGAGGTATAATCAGTCCCATCTTGCCTGGAAAGAATCTTTTTTTTTTACCTTAGATGTACCAAAAATAGGCAAAAGTATTTTGACATATTTTTTTACTAAGAATTTTATGTATGAAAAAGATAGAACCCATTATCTTAGATCGTTGAAAATTTTTATAGGTACACCAGTTAATAGAAAGTTTATTATTAATTAAAGGAACTGATAGGGGGACAATTTTGATTTATTAATTTATTTAGGATTTGAAAGGAATATGTCAGTATATATCAATTTATACTTTAGTTTCATGAACTAGGAGGGGTAAATGAGCAAGTATCATTAGCCCCTGATTTATTAGGTTGTGTATATATGTTATGATTGTGTTTTTAATGCCTTTGTAGAGGCAAATATGACATCCCAAGGCTGAAATTAAAAGAATAATAGTAATAATAATAAAGTAAATAAATGAAAAGAAGTTGAATGCCTGCAATCAGCCATGCAATGTCAGAGAAAAACAGTGCAGCTTGAGTGAACTGGCTAGGGAGTTTATCAAAATAATTATTCAGGTGCTTTTGAGTAGACAAAGTTACAGATCAGGGAATAAAGAGAATATTCCATACAGGTGAAGGTATAGAACTTGCAGATTTGTAGAATATGTATTTTATACAGATGCAGACCACCTCCATCCTTTCATCTTATGATGGAAGAGTAAATCCACAGAGGGCCCCAGAAGTACACAGAAAACACACGGGGAGTGATTGGTTCTTGGTGAGCAAACGGATTTAATAAATTCCAGTGTCCTCAATTTCACTGCCCTTTGGGACAAGATGCGTCAAAATCACCCCTTCTGCCTGCAGATGAAGCTAAGTTTACTTCCCATTCTCAACCAGCCCCACAGATGCCCCCTCTTCCTAGCTGCCTTCATTTGGGGGCTTCTCAACATGCTAGAATTATTAGCTTAACTAGTTCATTCACTTGCCAAATCAGTCACATGGTTGGGTGGTAGGGAACAAGACCAAATGAATTATCTGAATAAATCATCCAGCCTTCTGATAAACTGTAAACATAGCTCCAGAAAGTTAAAGGTCAGAAAAACTACAGTCTAATGTTTGAAGTTGACTTTTTAATCATTCTTTTATTATTTTATTCATTCTCTATAAGAATTGGGGCTAGAAAAAATTCCAACAGATAATCACAGAGGGGTGCGTGGTAGCAGGGAAGTGATGGGTCTCTCGTGGGACACACTGTCCCTCTTGGGAGAGCAAACCCAAGACATCCTGTAGGGAGAGGAAATGACTCTACTGTGCAGTTAAGATGAAGAGGGGCTCAAAAAGCATGAAAGAGTCAATTTTCACAAAAAGTTTTAGCCCAGATCATTTTATATAATGTTCCCCATATTCCTAGAGAGTATGAAAACTGGCACATGGAGTACATACACAGCAGCGTATGAGTCAACGGTGTCATTGTATTGTCACAGGGAGTCAAAGCTACAGGAGGCTCAGTGGGACCATGCCTGGGCAAAGTGAGTCATCGCTCCCCTAGAATCATGGCCTCTGCCGCTTCAGCCTTCCATTCAAATTTTCTGTCTACTTAAAAAATTGATTTCACTCGTTTAGCACTTGACATTGAACTTTATTGGTCACTGGTTGCCTAGTTATACATTAGTAATTATAATGATAATGCCACTGGCATGTATTACATTTCACAAAACATTTTCAGATCATCCCTTACTTGTGCCCCCTACAAAAAGTCAATCCTTTATTTATTCGGCAAATGTGCACTGAGCGATAACCACATGCAAACCAGTATTTGAGCTGTTTGAGATATGTCAGACATGTATCATTATCAACAGACAAAGATCCCTCCACTCAGGGTGCTTACACTCCATCCAGAAAAGGCAAAAGCTAAATAAATAAATAAATAAACAAACAAACGTAATAAATAGTATAACAATAATACATTAGATGGTGACAAGTTCTATAAAGAACAGCTCCTCTGTTGGGCCCAGTGAAGAGGTTGGGTGGTGAGCCTGGGTGGGCTCTGGGGTGGATCAGGTGGTATGGTTCTCACCGAGAAGCTGGATTTGAGCAGGCTTAAAGGAAGGAAGGGAATGAATTAAAGAGACATCTTGGAAAAGGGAGTTGCAGGTCGAGAAAGGGCTGATGGTGGGAAGTGCCTGGTCTGGAGTAGATGGGAGGAAGAATCAAAAGGTAATTAAAGGAAGGGAGTCAGAATCAGAGGAGGAATTGATGCTCAGATCTTCCAGGGTCTGGGGGCTTCCTGTAAGGATCTTGGCTTTAACGCTAGGTTGAATGGGAAGTCGTTACAATCATACTACCATCTCTCAGGTACTAAAAGGATCAGCCCAGCTGCTGCATTAAGAAGGGATGTGGGAGGGGCTGAGGTACGGTGAGGATTACTGCTAGGAAACTAATGTTATAGCCCACAGGGAGAGAATGGATGTTCAGACCAGGGTTATCGCAGCAGACCGGTCAGAGCTGATTGAATTCTAGATAGAGTCTGAAGGTAGAGCAAACAAGGTTTACTGATGGACTAGATATGGGAAAGTGAAGTCAAGAAGAGTTAACCAGATTTTTGGCCTGAATAATTAAAAAAAAAAAAAAACAAGAGTTACCATCCACTGGAGAAGCCTCTGTGTACTGTGTGATTGTGTGTGTCTGCACGTGTGTGTGTAGAAAGGATGGAGAAGAAGGTAAAGGGAAAGCAAAGGAATAGATATGCATTTGAAGAATTTTGCTGTTAATGAACCAGAATTTCAAAAAGAACAGTGGAAACCCTTTAAGGAATTGGGAAGGGGTCTTAACAGAAATGCACAAAGCTTTGTGAAGTTTGGAATGCAAGGGCTGAAGCAAGATTTAAGTTGGTTTGGTAACTAACATAAGTCATGATTCTTATCACAATGAGGTAACAGGGTTAAAGGGAAGTGGAGACTAAGATGTTGGCTTTCTCAGTAGGGAGGGGGCATTCACGGGACTGCCTTCTCACCCTCCGAGGAGAGCAGAAGGCCTGGGCCCATGAGGCTTCCTCGTCCCAGTGAATGGGTGGAGCTCCCAGGGGTGGCGTGATCTTAGACCATTGATTCTGTCCCTCTTGTTCCTACGGGGAGGGGGCTCTACTGGTCTGAGTGTATGTTCTCTGTCATGGAGTGCGGGCCCTTAGTGACCAGTCAGGTGTTGCACGAAGTTGCTTGGCCCCATTTAAGCCCTGGTGATGGCGAAGCATGAACTGAGACCCAGGGTCTTCTGCTTGGATCATGAATGGAAGAGACCTGAGGCAGGTATGCTATATAAAGTATCAACAAGAGGAATGTAAGTGCACATTCTTATCACTTCAGTTTCCAAAACAGAGGGTGGAATTGTTTGCTTGTGATCAAACATAAATGTATCAAACACGAACGTATAGAAATGTTTGTTGAACACTAGTCTCCATCAATAAAGAATGTAGAGCCATCTGGAAATATAGTTTGACAAAATTTCTCCGTTCCTAAAATTATGATGATCCATAATTCTCCTTCAGAAACAATGTCTGAGAAGAAACGTGTTAAAAATATAGAAAAAAAACTAAGCTAGTAATGTTATTGCAAAGTAAGTGGAATATCTTAGTCAAAGAAATCACTTCGGAACAGGAAAGCTCCTTAAAACTGAAGGTAAAGTAAAGGGAGAGGATTACAGTCTCAACAGATTATTACTGGGATGATCTTATTTAAATTTTCCATTAATTAGTAATTATTTAGCATATTTAAATATTTAGCATTGAATCATTTTAGCATTTGGCTAGCAATTATTAGATATAAAGATGGCAACAAAGTTAGCTTTCAATAATTTTTAAGCAATTGGAAAAAAAAGAATTTTGTTGAAAATGTATAGAAAATTCTTTAAAAATTAGTGTAATATTATTTTGTTTCATCATTATGGTCATTTTTATATTGAATTTAAGTAGTAAAGTTGAATTTAAACAAATCATATAATTCATGACCTTAATTATTTACCAAATCATTGTGAGATCTGTATCATTGCTCTATGTATAGGAATCATATTAAATAGTTAAAGACTGAGAGAAAAAGAGATTATTTATTTGAGGTCTTACAGTTAGTAAATGGCTAGGTCAAAGAATTCATTGAATCAGAATTTTGAGCAATTTCTAATGTAAAAAAAAATCTACACAAAGATAAGAAAGTTGCAAAGGGGTATGGCGTGGGACTCGCTGATATTTGAATCATAGGAATGAATGTCATCATTTCCCAAAATTGATCCCTGAGTAAAGACAATTTAAAGAGTAATGGAATATAGTCATAGGAATCATAAGTATATAAAGAAATGGTTGTGAATATACTAATTTAGGAGGAAATGGAAGGTGACAGTAAGAAGTATAAAGCGAAAAAAAAAAGAATCAATAAAGAGAAAAAGTGAGAAACAGAGTAAGAAGAGAAGATGGAAAATAAGGAGAAACAGAATTATGGATCTGATGCTAGAACGATACTGGACTGTTCTAAACCAATTTAAGAATTGCCATTTCTAATTCTTAATATGTGGAAAACTTGGAATGAAAGGATTTTAGGAGTGAGACATTATAGTAAATATATAGATATCTTTGTTTAATACAAGATCCATTCATTGGAAGAAAACCTCATCAAGAAAGCGTGTTGGTGCCATCTCGGAAAAGAGTGATAAGATTGTCCCATCTCCAAAATTATTATACTACACAATCCTCTTCCAAATGCAAATATTTTGTATGTTCTCTGTTGCCCCTATGGGAGAGTTCCCATAGTGACCAGAAGTAAAGTGCTGATGTAAATGGGGACATTTACTGAGCCTTCACATATGCATTTCGTCCTTTCTACTCCGGGAAGCTTTGCCAGGCTTGGGGGTGTATCTCAGGAACAGAATTTTAGGAAAGGTCATCTCTAATATTAGCGCGGTCAAAGCGAGCTCTGGACGCCCGGCTTTCTGACTCCACTTCCATGATAGGCGGCAACGTTATTGGAGTCGTGTCACAGATGAAAAAGTAAGGTCGGAGGAAACCAGAGAACAGATGGTTGAATGTGTAGATGTAAGACCCAATTGTGACGTTGTAAAAGGAGATGTCACCTGCTTCATAGTCCAAGAAAATCCCAATGCGACGCGGCTGTTCCAGGTGGAGGAGAGGCCCTGGTGGGGAGGCAAGGACCAGGTACTCACTCCCTTTCAGTAGCCACATGGCCCAGACCCCATTTTCTGGAGATGGTGTGGTTTCCCCCTTTCTTGACACCGTGTCTTGACAGACACCTAACCCCCATTCTGCTTTTCCTCCCACCACGACTTCCCAATAATGTCTCCCCGATGAGAAGTTCTGCAAACCCAGGATGCAGGGCCATGTGTCAAATCGCTCGGGGTTGTTGGGGACATCCCTCCACAGTTCTCCGTCCTGCACGCTGCGCAGGTCTGCGGTCAAGAGGAGGCTCGGATGTGCTGTGGCAGGATCCAGTTTTATGTCAACTGCAGAAAGAATTTTGTGGAACACGTAAAAAAACAGAACATATTTGTGAAAACTTATAAAGCCAGGATATTGAGGAAAAGAGTCACACCATCCTCACTCTCTCTAACAACCCCTAGAGATAACAAAGTAAGTGTATCACATTGCAGATTAATGAGTAGGTGCTTTATTGCTTTTGGGTGTATTCCACTGCTACCCCAGCATAATCCAGGGCTCATTATTGTTCCCAATTAAAATGTAACCATTGATTATATGACAGACCAAGTATATAACCATTTAGATTCCTTTTATCTCTATCCAAAGCATTTGGGTGTTCTTAGGAAGATCTGCATTTAAATAAAATTCACAACTCCCTTGGGATGATTTCTTTTTTTCCCTCAAAGCCTATAGAAAAATTTCCTATGATACTCACATGTTTCAATTTGTTTTAAATTCAGATTCAGCTTAATATGAAATTGACCGCTTTCAAAGCTATGTTACGATGGTAGGCAGAATTCTACAGTGAGTCTCATGACCTTCAGACCATGGTGGTACTCTCATGATTACGTTATATTGCATGAAAAGAGGGAGGTGATCTAAGTTTCATTGGCTATTGGGCTGGTGGCAGAAGGGAAAATCAGAGAGGTTCAGATTTCATGAGTCATTGTTGCCTCTGAAGATGGAGTGGGATCCGTGAGGAGAAAGGTTTGGTGATCTCCACACAAGGAGACGGGGATCTCAGTCCCACAAGGAAATGCTTTATGTCAACAAACTGAATAAACCTGAAAGTGGATTCTTCCCCAGATCCTTCAGAGAAGCCCAGCCTGGCCAGCACCTTGATTTTGATCTTATGAAACCCTATGCAGAGAAGCCTGCTGAACTTATGTGGGCATCTGATCTAAAGAACTGTGAACTAATAAATGGATGTGGTTTTAAGTAACTAAATTTGTGGTAATTTGTTACACAGCAGTACAAAACCGACACTGATACTATGAAGTCCCAGTGAGATTATTATGAAACTTTATTTGTACCTCTAATTAATAAGTATATCTATTTATGAAATGAACAAGGGAGGGTATAAAATATTCAGTATCTTTTCTTCATAAACATTTAAAAATAGTAAATTTTGTTAATCATATTTTTGTTTTAACAGAATAATCACACATATTTATAAGATGACTGTTATTCTTACTTGTCTCTAAGCCACTTCTGGTGACCTTTTAATGACAGTCAAACCTGAGAGGGTCACATAAGTAATACATCATCTATGCTATCCCACGTAGTCTCCCTCAAGGTAGCCATTATCATCCTCACATTATAGACGGGAGACTCAAGAGTCCAAGAGATTATGTGATTTTCCCAAACTCTAGAGACCATAAAGTAACAAGAATTGAAAAGAACTGTGGAATTGTTTGGAATTGTGCTAAGTCTATTTAGTATATGTCACGTCTTTATACACCATTCCCAATCCAGCCCACTTCTTTGCTCCTTTATAAGAAAATAAATCTGTGAAATGGTTGTTAATACACCAACCTCCAATTCCCGTCCCTACCTCTTCTTTCTTAAATTCGGTTGCTCACCAAGATAGAGTAATACCCTAAACAAACTGCCCTTTCTTCCCAATTACCCACACACTGGAAAGCAATCAGTCCTTAGATTTCACTTGAAATGACTTTTCTGTAGCGTTTTGACACTGTTAAGAATCTCTCTGACCTGGAAAAATTCACTTCTCTTTCCCAAAGACACCACCAGTCACCATACTTTCCCTCCCTCTCCACTAGCCACCTTTTCTGGTCTCCTTTGCTGTTTTCTCCTCTTCTCCTCCATCACTGCTCCTGGATAAGACGAAGATCTCAGGACTGCGACCTCTTTTCTCCTGCTCAGCTCCCTCCTGCTGTGTTCTTGGCCTGATAGGCTCATTGCTTTCATTACGTTCCATTCATAAGCTTACTACTTCAGAAAATATATCTCTAGCTTACCCTTTTTTTCCTGGCACTCAGTATTTGTAAATTCATCTGCCAACGTGACATCAACATTTGGATACTTAACATTCATCACAACATTGATGTGACCGAAACCCAACTTCCCTTTTTCTGCCTCACCTGCAGCTTTACCTGTCAATGTACACAGCAACTTCATTATGTTAATTCTAGCGTTCTAAATCTTAGAATCATTCATGACTTTTCTCTTTCTCTGACACCTCCTATTTAATCCAGGATATCTGCCTTCAAAATATACCAAGATTCTGTCCATTTCTCAGCACCCCCCATATCCAAGAGACAGTCATCTCTGACTGAATTATTACAAAGGCTCCTAACTGACTTTCCCACATCAAGCTCTGACTGTCTGTAATTTATTCTCAATGAAGTACACACAGTGATGCTTACAAAACATTAGTCCTGTCACGCTATTCCTCCACTGACAGCTTTAAAATGTCCTATTTCATTCGGAGGTAAAGCATCTGGCCCACAGTGGTCTTCCTGTTGGATCCTGCACTATGGGGGCTTTCTCGGTCTCTTCAGCTCTCCCCTCACTCACTCCACCACAGCCTCACAGACGTCCTCAAAGCTCCTGAAATGTAACTCCCATACTTCCATTTCAGGCCTTGTCACTCACTTCTGCTGCCTGAAATACTTTTCCTCCACATCAGGTATTTGCTGAAGTTACCCCTTACCGAGCGAAGTTTTCCTTGCCCATCAAATTCAAAATCAGATGCTCTAACCCCAGAAATCCTGGCCACCCTTAATGTATTCTCTTTCCCCCTATATTCTGTATCATCTCTTAACATTCTATGTATTTTGCATAATTTAAGTAAATATTTGCAACATGAAGCTGAAGATTTGTAAGATTTTTGTTGTTTTTGTTCCATGATATGTTCCAATGCTTCAAAGATGGCCAGCATAAAATACACAGTATTTGCGGAATTGCCTAATTAATTATTTAATTCAATTAAAAGAAATGGTAATCTGAAGACACTGATGATTGCAATGACTCGCAACATTTCACATAGTTAGTATATATTAATCTGCCCATCAGAACATGGATTAAATCACTGAACAGGACTGATAATGAATTTTCTCATCATGCGACAAAGTTCTTTCCCAGCGAGTAATAAAACCACAACTTAGCCCCACAGTCTGTTTTCATTCCTTGCTATAAATTGAATATAAAAAAGAAATTAAATGTACTGATCTGCTTTCAATAAACAACATGATCAGACCATACAAACTAATTTATAACACCACAGTTATTCCTATGTAAATATAATTGACTGAATAGTTTTGGATTTACTGACTAATTTAAGCAATTTATCAATTTGCCAAATAATAAAAATAGCCCATACCTTGTATTATTTGATGCACCATAGTGCTTTCATATACTGATGGCTTTTTTTCTGCTTTCAAACATGTTTCATTTAGTCCTCCAAACAGTACAGCATTTTGCAAGGAAATGGAGATTGGCTGGAATGAATGTTACTTCTATCACAGTTAAGGTCACTTTTAAACCCTACGGTTCTAACCAAATGTAGCTTATGTGGATGCCCGTGACTCTGACAGTCTTTAGGACTAGTCACCAAATATCAAATATCCCAATACTCTTTTTCTGAGCATGGCGCCCTCTCCCTTCCCCCCTTTCATAGTGTGGCATGACCATCAATAAAACCTTCAGGGAAGCCCTGAGGCCACTTCAGCAAGGGATGCTTTAGGGGCGGAGCCTGATTCACCATAACCTTGCCCCTTCCCATGACTGTCAGCAATGGCAAGGAGGTGGGGCTCTGTCTGCACGGGTTCCCAAGGTGAGATGGTATGAAACAAACGCATCCAGAATCAAGTAATAAACCAGTAACATGATCTCAAAATAAAACTGCTGATTTTCACCTCTAACCACTGGGTGCTGTTTGTTACTGCAGCATGACTGGTACAGGAATAAACCGCTGTTAACAGCCACACCCCAGGCACCGTAGGTCCTCAGGCTCTAAAATGCAGCTTACCTTGGAAATTCCTCAGCATCTCCCTCATCCCAGGGATGCAGCACATTGTCTTCAGCCCCACGGGGATGGGCTCCGGTTCCAGCCGTGGGACACTCTTGCTTCTGAGAAGGGCACAGAACAGAAAGCTCTTAGGAGGGCTATCTCGACAACCACCTCGGCCTCTCCCAACCCCTTCTCTGATGCAGAAAGTAAACATACCGGCTCAGGGCTCCTCCCACACCCTGAAAGTGAAAGAGAAACACAAGCAGATGTGAGTCAGGCCTCCGAACTACTTTTGGCAGATCGGGGACACACCATGAACATCTCTTTAGGAATTATTGGAAATCATTAACTATTAAGATAAAACTACAGGACACATGAACCTCTCTTCATGAAAGCCAAAAACAGGCTGCTGTTGACTTTTCTCGTGAATTGAAAATAATGTAATCTGTTAGCCTCTATTGCAATAAAATCAGACTACACAGAGTTGAGGTTAATTTCTCTATCTACTGATTTAACTATTTACTGAATTAATAATTCTGACATTTGACTTTTTAATGAAGAGTGACACTCTGTAAGTGGACTTAGGGTAAAAATAGATTCCAAATATCTGCAGGAATTTATTTGAGAAACAGTGAAAGGTACAGACGTAAAATGCCACTCTCATTGTCCCTGTAAGAAAACCCTAAATTCCTCATTCTTGGAACCAACATACCATATCTTTGGACTCATATGTGATAAAATAAAGATAAAAGTCATTAATATCTAGCAACATTTTATCTTAAAATAGATTATTAAATAATTCACCTGTATTATGTTTCCTCGATCCCTCTAAAAATAGCCACCTGTCGAATTAATTTTGACGGGGCATGAAAACAAGGAAATTATCATCTTTACCTTCCATGGGAATGATAAGGCTTTGTGTTTGGCCATTAAGGGGAAAATGTAACTTTAGTGGTACTGACGAAGAAAGGGAAAAGAGCGTATGAAAATGAAAATAAATTATTTGCAAATATATTCTCCCTAAGATTTGTATTATGAAACATTTTAACATTTATTCAGCCCTAATAAATGTTCATTTGAAATCAGTTGTGCTTTGAGATGTGATGAAACAATGAATGTTATTGAAAATGCCAAAGTTCTTGGGTTTATGTACTCTCTGAAATTTAGAAAATGTATTCCTGTCTGTCAGCTCACTCACTTGGAAGTGGGCATTGCAAAAATAATAATAATAAGGTTTACTGATATATAGATCTGTTGAAGACAAAGAGGGACAAATTATATAAAAATGCTTTGTAAATTCATTCATTTAATACCACTCCTGCCCAACATTGTGACTAGAAGCTATTAGTCACAATACTTGTATGAATTACTTAGTGCTTGTATGAATTACTTAGTTCAAAAATCCTTAAAGGAGTCATTGGGGATGAGATATAATAAAATGTGCCCAGAAATTTCTATTGCAGTGAATTCTATCATGATAGCATGCATTCAGTAATAATGATGACTTTCTCAATTCACTTGGGATTTAATGCCTTCGGGGATGATTAAAAGGAAATATTTCCTTTTCTCTGTTACTTTCTGTCTGCTCTATAATCTCAAATACATTATGAGCAAGCTGCATGGAGCCCAAGGAATCGCTCCCCACCCAGCCTGGAACGGGCAAGACAACAGGGCTAGAAAACTAGCATTTGCCTTAAAAATTAACAATGCACATTTCAAGGTGAACAATTTAAAATGTTACTCCTACTTGTAGCCATTGACACTAAAACAGCTGAACAAGATTTTTGGCGCTGGCCATCACTGAAATACAGCAGTATTATCACTGACAGACTGTGAGGTTTTAAGAAGTGTTTTTCAGGCAGCATGCTATAAATTGTCCTTTTTTATTCAGTTTAATATTATGTAAATCATTAACTTTAGTTTTAAAAATATTTCAGTTTTTGACTTTAACATGGACTATTTTGTATGATTCTCTAGGGTCCCTTCAGATCCTGATGCTAGGATTGAAAATGAAGATGCTTTCCAAATAAATCCTAGAGTGCTATTTTCCTGAAGAGCATAAAAGCCGAAGTGATTTGTCCCTGAAAGCTCATCTGTCTGTCCCCTTGGTCTCAGGTCTGCCCCTCCCTCCCCTCCCAGGTACCCAGCCTCACCTCCAGCAGACCCAGCGCTGGGCACTGGCTTCTTTCCTGCAGCTCCCCTGCCAGCTCCTTCAGAGCCCTGCTCTGCTGGGCCAGCCGGTTCTTGCTCTCCCGCAGCCTCTGTAGGGTGGCTCTCTCTTCCTCCTCCAGTCTCCTGAGCTGCAGTTGCTCCTCCAGGGCCAGGAAGCCACGGTATTTTTCAAACTCTGAGCGGAAGCGCTGCCTCTGTGTTTCCACTTTCTCCTGAAGTGACGGAGCCCATCAAACCATCAGCGACTGGGGCAGAGTGTCTGGCCTCCACCTTCATGATGAAGCTGGAGGGGACGCTGTCTGGAGCGATCTCATCCTCATAACTATGAACTGATCCACTGTATTTTAACAACACGTAGAAACCAGAGGCGACTCACCAGAAGCTTGGTAGACTTTGAGAAAGACTGTTGGATGTGAATTCCCATTTCCATGGACTTGAGGGCAAGGCACTTTTATATTCAAGTTTTAGTATCATAAATGTGGCAAAAGAAGTTCGGGAATTCAAATATGCTATCTATTAAACTGTTGAGCAAAGTGATTAGCATAGCATAGTTGCACAACAGATGTTAGAATTTATTACTAGTGTAATGAGAACTGTGTGTAAAAACCTGAAACACGAGGAGAGATTAAGGAGACTTGGATTTGTAAATAAGAAAATGTTCAGGGATTAGGAAATACTCCTCAGCAAAGTGATAATCCTGAAACTGTGAGGCTAACATTCTCTGCAGAAAGAACTAATTTATGTAACTTCAAGGAATTCATGTCGATTTCTACCCAAGTCTCACATTTGCCATTTTTTAGTGGACCCAAGGAGCTAGGTGCTTGTCAAAGGAATGATTTCGATGAGCCCAGACATTTACTCCTTCCCATACATAGAAAAGCACTAAATTCTTTAACCTGAGATATCTGGTTTTCTTTAACAGTAATCTTTTAATGTTCCGACTACCTGGTCTTTGTTGTAAACCTCCTATATATCCTGCCTCCTCCCCCACCTCTTTGGAGCAGTCCCTCAGAGCGATCTGAGAGGCTGTCATCCCAGCTCGAGCCCTCAGAAATGTCCTCCGAATAAAATGTAACTCTTAGCTTTTAGGTTGTGCATTTATTTCAGCCGACAGGAACATACTTTGATACAGCATCAGTGTATCTAAATTTTATTCTCTTAAGATTGGTAGGTGGAAAACTAGCTTTACACTGAGTATACGAGGCAAATTATCCTCCCACAGTCTCCCCACACTTTGAATTCTCTGGCCCATTATTAAATATTATAACATCTTGGTTAGATTAAAGGACATAAGCTGTTACCTTTAAAAAAAAAACTCTAATAATAATTTTCCCCAAATTTCCTAAGGCTCAACTCCTTCCTCCAATTTCCCACTTCTACCTCCTTCTGCCACTTTCTAAACAAGTAGATTCATATCATACTGACTGCTTTAAAAATCAACCACCTGTGAATTCCATATTCTGACCTGAAAGGTACAACTCGGTGAATTTCTCCCCCAGGCCTCATTTTAGAGGCTGTGCTAGTGAGGAGTGGTGCTAACAATTCTGTCACTGAAAAAAGTAGAATTATATTTGGGTCATGAGAGATGACAGGGTGAGAAGGGGGTTAGTTGTAACTCATTGTTCCCTCACATCACCCTTTTGAGTATCACAATTATATCTACAGATGGAGAAAGGCAAGGGTTTTCATAGAATTTAGACTTCATTTCATGAAGCACAGGCTTGTTGCATTTGGCTCACCAGGATACATTCTCAAAGCTAAAATCATGCAAGTTTACGGGGCTTAGAACAGGGAGCTTAGAATCATCTCTACTCTAGAATAATCTGTGGCAGGTTTTAAAAAATGTAGGAATCCAGATCTCAGATATGGAGTTTCTGGTTTTGTAAACTTGTGGTTAGGTCAAAATTAAAAACAATTTACTTGGACTATTTGCCTTCAAAGAACAAAAATTATCAATAAATGTCCATTTCCATTAACTTTATCTATAGGATATGTAACTATGGGAAAGATAAGACATATCACAGAATAAGAATATAGCAAAAATAATTCTTATGAACATATCTATCAGAGGAGAGACTGTAAGATACAATTTTTTGAGGAAAGAGGAAAGAAAGAACTAAAAAATTATAGAAGACAGTCAGAGAAAAAGGGTTCCTTGGAGAAGTACAAAGAAGAGAAATATTCTACAAAGCAAATTCTATATATGTTGTAATATATACTGTATAAATATAAACACTGATGTAATTTCTATATACAGTTTCTCAATCTTGACCCTATTGACACGTGACCAGGTGATTGTTTTTTTGTGATTTTTGGGGAGGAGGGAAGACTGTCCTGTGCACTGTAAGGTGTATTTAGCAGTATTCCTGGCCTTGACGTGTAAGACCTGAATAGCAAAACCACCCTCTCCCAGTTCTGACAACCAAAAATATCTACAGAGGAGGGAGGGCACAGCTCAGTGGTAGAGCACATGTTTTGCATGCAGAAGGTCCTGGGTTCAATCCCCAGCACCCCCATAAATAAATAAATAACTTACTTGCTTCCTCCCCCAAAATAAAAATTAAGCAAAAAACACAGGTGATTAAAAACAGTATCTACAGATACTGCAAAATATCTCTCAGAATGCATCACCCCAGGTTCAGAACCCCTCTGTGCATGTTTGTGTATGTGCGTATTTATATAAGTAAGAGAAAAAAGGAGCAGATGAGGTGTAGAAAAGAGAGAAATACATATTTGAATGACTGAAAAGACACTGAAAATTCAGATTATTTTACATATAGTAAGATGATCACTATCAGCCTGTATTCTGTATTTATCAATGCTGTGCAATATTTATTATTTCATTCATCCAACAAAGATGTAATTTTTAAAGCAGGAGGGACACTGCAAGACTCTGTTCTAGGTAATAGGAATGCAGCAGTGAGTGACAGCAAGGTCAAGATCAGTAAAGGTTATTTATTCCTAATTTGCATTGGGGTAGTGTTAACAGCGATAAAAAGAACACAGCTGTACAATATTAACTTGAGGGGCTGAGGTGATCCAGAATGATGCTGAGATGTTTTTCTTGGGTACCTATGTAGATGGAGCAAATGTCCTGGGGCAGGGAGGATGGTGGAAGAACGATGCAATGACCCAAATTTGGATCTTTCAGACAAGCTAGCCTCCTGAAGCCCCAAAATATTCTCTTACCTTCCAAATGACAGTCTTCTTCCCCACACTGGCCTCCTGAGTTAAGGCTTGCTCCATCTGTTTCCTCACAAGTTCCTGGGCCATCTGGAGCTTCATCTGGGAAGATACACGGAAGCCGTTACAGATACCCTCATTCAGGCCTTAACGCTGACCAGGTATGTGGGGAAATACAAAGATTAGGCCCTAGGAAGCACAGAAAAGTTTTCAACCTCATTAATACCTGTTAAACACAAACATGTTTTCAAATATTGATGCCAGATATAAGCAAAGATTTATCTAAAAGTGCGTTCATTGCAGCATTATTTTAAATAGTAAAAACTGTATTAACCAAAATATTAAAAATAAGGGAGTGAGAAGAAAACCTATTTTCACAGGATGGAATTAAAATAAGGTGTTGTGGAATATTTAATTACAAGAAATACTCAGAATTTTAAAGAAAATTAAAATAAGTGTATGTCAAGTAAGCTGACATCAATTCTGAACAATAAAAGTGCTTATAATGAATATATAAAAATTAGTAAGAGATCAGTTATGTATGTATAATAAAGTATGTTTAGTAAATGAGATCTCATCTGCCAGTACTTGATTGAAAACTGTTGCTGTTCCTTGTCTCTATATATTTCAGCTTCTTAAAATTATTTATCATTTTATAATCAGAAATGTATTTATTACAATTTGGCCAGAAGAAACCTTGTAAGTTAGAATTTATTAAATAAAAACAGAATGCCATAAATCTCACAAGGGGTAAAAAAAAAAAATAACGCAAAACTATTAAGTAGTGAATACTAAATCACTTTTCAACCTTAAGACCCCTGCTAGAGGTCAACACATACATTTTATTTACAGAAAACACAATGATAGATACATACACACATTTTTAAACTCTTCCCAAAGTAATTGGACAGGTCTCCGGAAAAATAAAATAAAGCTGAAGATAAACAAAAACCCAAAGTCTTCCCAAAGCCTTTGAATACATCTTAAACACCAACTGTTTTTAAGGTGATATTTTAATGTAAAGCACACAAAATAGCAGTAGAATCCATGGAGGCACGGAACGAGATGAAGAAAGTGACCTTTTTTTTTGGTGTTCAGAAGGAATAAAACACTTTGATATTTATAGGCAAAAGAAACTGTAGGCAAAAGCAAGGAGGCGAAAAGGTGTGGCACGTTTGGGGACAACAGTGATTAGGCTAGTTTTGCTGGACTGAATGACTCGTTAAGACAAGAACTATATAGTAAAGGAGCTAAGGGCCTTGGAAAGTCTTGACTGATGGGCTAAGGAAGTTGGAAGGTATTTGGTATTTAGTAGAAGGGCGAGTGAAACAGAGAAGAGCTTCCTTAGAAATATGACATGAGCCACGCACTCTATGGTACCTTCTGTATAAAAAAAAAAAAAAAAGGAAAGAAAAACAGGAGCATACTTCAAAAGTCTAGCTAGAAAGCAGCTACTATCTGAATTTTGTAGACAACATTCAAAATCAAGAAGGAAAACCAGGAGGGCTATTTCGCACTAGGATCAGAGGGAAGTTGAAGGCCAAAAAAAAAAAAAAAAAATCACAAACCCTGATTTAAAACAAAGTTAAATTAATAACAATAATTATTGTTATGCTTTTAGAAAGTTAATATTTGCACTTTACTTCATTGGGATAGCACGTCAAGGAAATGTCAGTAAAGATGACTTTAACCTCCTTTGTTCCAGCAGCTGTTCCAGATATTGGGCAATTCAGTGTGTTCAGAATATGTCCAAAAACTTTTGATGAGCTGCAGTAGGAAGAATCGTATTCACAGAATTTCCAATATGAGGCACCTCTTTATTAAGGACACTCACATCATGAATTCACGAATATATGTTGAGTCGTTAAGGGCCCCTGTGCTTAGCTATTGGATTCTCACTCTGAGGAACATGCATTGGCAGGTTTTAAAGTTAATCAGAGCTTTGTGCTCATTCAGACACTATTCTTAGCCAATGTTCAAACACCAAGGTGGTTTTGGTGACAGTATTAATTAACATGGACCTAGACACTATGCAAAAGCAAGGCAATATACAAATAATAGTTATTAGTGAGTGTTTGCAATAACAGTGTGCCCTTGGGGCTAAGAACCAACTGGACAACACAGCCCTCTCCACCAGTGCTATGTGTGGAACCCAGACCATCAATGTCAGGAAAATGAAGACCAGCATGAAATTAAACAGCCAGGGAAAGTTTCGTGGGAGAGAGGGGCACTCTCAAATGATGGTATGTTTCAGACCCTAAACGGGGGTCCCGAAAGGTGGGGTGATCACGGAGCCAAGGCAAGGGGACCCCAATGTGAGCCGTGACCGGGGAGGGTGGGGAGGGTGCGGGGTCACTCGGATCAGGTGGTGCCACTTGGCTCTGTCCCTGGCGAGGCACTCTGAAGACCTCTGCCTCGGTCGGCCCCCCCTGTTCCCGAATGACACCGCCGGCCCCGGGGAACCGCAGCCCTCCGCGTGCGCGCAGCGGCCCTCACCTGGTAGCACCTGGCGGCCTCCTGCAGCGGCACAGTGTGGTGGCTCCTGTGCTCGGGGGTGGTGTCGCACACCCAGCACAGGATCTCCTGATCCTCCTCGCAGAAGCGGTTCAGCTCCTCGCCGTGGCGCGGGCACTGGCGCGTCCCCGCGGTCCCCAGGCCCAGCCCGAGCTGCCGCACGCTGTCCACCAGGCTGGCCAGCTGCCTGTTGGGCCGGAAGGTCTCCAGCCTGAAGGGCCCCCGGCACTGCGGACAGGCGTAGAGGCCCCCCTGCGTGCTGCTGGCCTTGTCGCAGAACTCGGAGATGCACATGCGGCAGAAGCTGTGGCCGCAGTCCACGCTGACCGGGCTCTGCAGGAAATCCAGGCACACCGGGCACCTGGCCTCCTGGCACAGCCGCTCCCCGGGCGCCCCCGAAGCCATGGCGGGTGGCGGGCGGCAGCTCTGCTTCCCCGCAGCTGCCGGCACTATCTCCCCCGATGGTCTGGCACAGAAGGGAGGAACCCCGCAGCCTCGGGGGAGGCAGGCACCCGACGGGGTTTTCTTCCCTGGCTGGGGTTCAAGAG
Organism: Vicugna pacos; assembly: GCF_048564905.1. Classification (NCBI taxonomy): domain Eukaryota; kingdom Metazoa; phylum Chordata; class Mammalia; order Artiodactyla; family Camelidae; genus Vicugna; species Vicugna pacos. The sequence continues at coordinate 1,134,651 of NC_133011.1, forward strand.
TCCAAATGCGCCACACCCAGTAAAGCCGCAACTCAGACCACCTCAACCACAAGGATGAAATGAACATTCTAGTAACTCGGGCCTCCTAGGAAAGGCGTTTCTAACGGAATCCCTCACCGCACCCTTGATGGAGCCTGTATACTAGTGTTTTTTCACTGTGATGTTTTCACTGGAGAATTACTTGGCTCCATTCCCCCTCTTTATTTTCTGAACTGCCCCATGACCTTCTTATCCTTGGACAGCAAAACGATTTCTTTTTTTTTTTAATTTTTTTATTGAAAATTCCCTTTTATTAACTTTGTCATCATTATTCCCATAAAAAATAAACTTACTAATTAAAACAAATAAATATTACAATACCAAAAAGGGAAAATAAATAATGAAATAATATTGTAAATGGAAATGAAACATAAATCTACATATTGGTTTGTGATGGTAATGAATAGAAACAGTAACAGACCTTAACTTCCACAAATTAGGAACTGACATTTTTTTGGGTTTTTTTTTGATATTTTTTATTGATTTATAATCACTTTACAATGCTGTGTCAAATTCCAGTGCTCAGCACAATTTTTCAGTCATTCATGGACATATACACACTCATTGTCACTTTTTTTCTCTGTGATTTGTCATAACATTTTGTGTATATTTCCCTGCGCTATACAGTGTAATCTTGTTTATCTATTCTACAATTTTGAAATCCCAGTCTATCCCTGGGATTAGGAAGGGACAGCAAAACGATTTCTTAAAATCTTTTTTCAAACTTCATTTTTTTTTCTACGTCCCGTTAATTAGCCCATGATAAAGAAATGGGTAGACGGGTTGATGGAGAGATGCCTGAAAAAATATGTCTATAATAACGATGGTTCTACAGCCCAACAGTTCAGAGCATTTAAATCCTATGATTGTTGCAAAGCATGTCCTGGAGGTTAAGACATTGGTTAGAAGGAGTCATTCAAGCACAGCCCATCAGTGCTGTGGTGCCTGTGAGGTGGGGGAGGCTGAGAAAGACATAGAAGAAAAGCAAGATGATTTGACAAAAAGGGTGTGATTCCCTACTCAGGATGGATATGGTCAGGTCATTAGGTCATCCAGGAAGTAGACGAATGTGGGAAGTGACTGACATCTGCACAAGATGTAATTTTCAGTTTGTTGAGTTTGAAGTGATTGACAGGCATGCCTGTAGCAAATCATTCAATCTGTTTCTCAGCCAGGCTGCCAGGATCTCAGACACAAAGGTCAGCAAAATACACATGGCCCGGCTCTTCAAGGGAACCTTAAAACCCATCAAGGAGAACTCATACCTGGGGGAAAGGACACTCAACAGTGATGCAAGAAGGTGACAGAAGTCTCTGAACTAGTCGGGGGGGGTCAGGATTGGGCGGTCGGGGAGCTCTAACTTAATAACTGAAGGGTGAGTGCAAGCAGGAAGCAGGGCTCTGGCAAGCAGAACATTCAGAGGGCACAGAGTACACAAACTGAGCTACTGCTGAAGGGAGCAGAATGTGCCCCATGACATGAGGCAGCCAGGCAGGCTGGTGTGTGTGCCAGATGGGGAGGAGCTGCGGCAGATAAGGTCCCAGTGAGAGGCAGGGCCAGATGACTCAGGCCCTTGCAGATCCTGTGAGGTTTGTGGGTCCTCATCCCAAGGGCCAGGGCTTGGCCTGGAGCGTTGGTGGAGGCCAAGGTTTTGAGGCCGTCTGCCTAAAGGATAGATGAATAATTAAAGTAGATAGATTTTTTGTTTTTGAGAACAGAGACCATTATGAGCAGAATAAAAGATGTAAAGTTAGAAAAGAAAAGGGCAGAGGGCTCTTTAAGAGAAAAGCCAACTCTGGCCTCAGGCTGAAGGCTGTGTCACTTGCTAGATAAGGGGCTTTAGACAAGATTCTGTCCCAAACTTCTTCTAAAATCTGAAGACATTGTTAGTGCCACTCATACAGGGCTGTTCAGAGGATTAAATAAACTAACAGATATCACACATTGGATACAGTTCTTGGCATGTAGTAAGTGTATTTAATTAAAGAAAAAACAGAGGGAGGATATAGCTTAAATGGTAGAGCATGCACGAGATCCTGGGTTCAATCCCCAGTACCTCCTCTAAAAATAAATAAACCGAATTACCTCCCCATCATCGCCAAAATTTTTTTAAAATGCAATACTAATTTTTTTAAAAAACTTAAAGAAAAAAGAAAAGAAATAGAAGAATGAATGGAAGAAAGATAGACAGAATAGAAGTAGATTTTTGTCTATGTTTTCAATACTGAATTCCCAGTACCTTGAAGAGTGGCTGGCATAGACAGGCACCCGATAAATACTGGTTAAATAAATAAATGAATAAATGAGTGAAAAGAATCAGTATGGTTTATCCTAGAAGACAGTAGAAGAAAAATTTCAAAGATGACCATATTATGTCAAATGTGAAGATTCTTTTTTTTACACTTTACATATATGCTTTTGATTTTTGTTTATATTGCTCTGATTCTCGAAGAAGCTAGAACACATTTCTGTTTTATTTGCAATAAAACAATAATAATAATAAAGCAATATATTGCTCAAATGTATGGAGGAAGTAATAGCTCAGCTCACCTGAAGGCAGATTTCCTAGTGCCTAAGAGGCCGAGGGAAGGTCATTGGCCTTGGGTGTGAGAGTCAGGGTTGTTTTCAAGAGGGTGAGATGGACTGGCTGTGCTGAGGTCAGATGGTACTTCTTCCCTGACTGGTTCTAAGATCACTGAATTTAAGCTGTATTTTGCCTCTAGCATTGGGAGGCTAGGAATGAGATCTCTACCACTGTTCTTTAAGAAACAAAAAACAAAAATAAATAAACTAGAATAGAATAGAATAGAATAATAAAATAAATAAATAAATAAAATGAAATAAAATAACATAAAATAAAATTCCTTACAGCCTTACAGGCTGTTTGTGCAGGTAAGTCGTGGACTGGATCATAAGTAGATGTCATTGTATTGACAAATGCTATGTGAAATTCCTAGCTGAGCCCTTTCTTGTTTAATAGGGTTGGTCTAAATTAAATTGGTATATCCTCGTGATGGTTCTTCTGAGGTGAATAAAACACATCCGGTTTGTTTTGCTGACACAGTCATATTTTGGTGCACCCTCTCCTGTATTTTTACCCTAACTCGATTCTCTGACTCATTTAAGGGTTGCATGGCTCCAAATCTTTTAGTTAATGTCCTCACCGCCTGCCATCATCCGTCTCTGATAATCTACTCCGTATGTATCCTGCCTTCTCTGACAGTACAGGATCCTCTGCCTCTGACCATCCCTCGCCGCTCACCTTTCCTAACTTCTCTTGGCATCGTGGCTTTGAGCTCCTGAAACCGTCTCTCCAGGGCATCCATATTTTCTTTCTTAGCCTGAGTCTTTTTCAACAAGGCTCTCAGCTCTCTTTGGCCCCATCCTTGCCTCAGCTTTGGGGATTCAATCTCAGCCCACTCTGTAATAAAAGAAAAAAAAAAAACCAGCCAGGACAAGCCTCAAAAGCAACTGACACAGCCCTCTTCTTCCTGCCCGTGGTTTTCAAAAGGATCTCTGCTGGTTTTCATTTCAGCAGTTGCATCCTGCATTTTTATTGTTCCTTTTCCCCTGAGGCTGTATTGACCATTCCCTGAGCTAAGGCTATCTAACGTCCTCTGTAGACACAGCCTCAGCTTTTGCTGGCTGGGTAAGGGGTGCCCACATCCAACGTGCCTCTGGGCTTCTGTGGAAGGAATTCAAAGAGAAAGCTTGCAGTGGAGGAGGCTTCCTGTGAGTGAGAAGCAAGGGTTTCTAAGACACTGACGGGTGCAGTGGCAGAAAAGCTGGCGTGCTTCCCAGCACAGGAGCTCTGATCAGCATGTGTACCTGTTAACAAAAGTAAATTTATTCAGTCATGTTATATTTAAGAATTTTTTTTTAATGATTTGATGGGTCCAAGGACAAGAATGTATATGGTTCATATTTTCATTTCAAAGTCCCTGCACTCTAGGACTGGATAAGTAAGGGCCCACTATAGCTTCTGGGATAAATGAATACATGCCATGTCTTGTGTGAGATTTGCAGTCACTCTTGGAAGGAGGTGTTGTAAACTACACGCACACATTAAACATGAAGAATTCCAGATGTGAGCAAAAGCAAGGTGTAGAAATGGACTCTGTCTTAACTCCAGTTCTGGGTCTAGTGTGAGATGATGCTTCTGGTGTGCTCTGCAGCCCTCAGCAGGACCCTCATTTTCTTTCTGCAAATATGCAGGAATTACAAAATCTGGATTTGGGATCAGATATGAAAAACCACCCCACCCACAACCCTGGCCAAGAGTAGACTGTTAGGCAGTCCATAAATGGGGTTTAATTCTTTTTCCAAAATTTAAACAGCGTGAGAAAAGACCTATGATGTAAATTAGCCATAAAATTGTCTGCTAAAAAAACAAGGTTTACAGACTATATGAAATGAGCTGCAAATATGCCAGGATATAGGTTACAGAGTCGTAATTCAATTACACTGTCCCATGTGTGGGACACGCAGGAAGCTTGTAAGGTAAGATTAGGAATCTAATTCTGGTAGACTGTACTATAGACACTTTAAAAATATATTTTTTGTCTGAACTTTCTTTCCTCCTTCAAGTTTTCTAAAAAATATGTACGTGAATCATGCAACATCATTTTATGTTGAATATGTTTTAATTATACTAATTAAATCAAACATCAATAAATGATGAATTATGTCATCCTACTCCCGTCAAACCATTGTGTTTATGTAATTCACTGGTGAATTCCAATGTGTACATGAGCCCCAAGCACATAGTAGGTACTAAATGCATATTTGCTGAATAAATAAGTGATCAGAAAAACAACCAAAGTGCAATTTTAATTTTTTTCCTTTTTTATTTATTCAATCTTTTATTATTTTTTTAAATTAAAAGACAAACATTTAATTTAATGATAAATATTAATAAATGTGGTCTTCTTAATTAGACAGACTTCCATACACGTGCATTCTTTTTTAGTCCTGTTCTATGACGGATGGGTTTATGAACCTTTTCTTTTCCAACTCATGTCCTAATACTCAAAGTCAGATACTGCATTTTCTTTGTTAAATTGACAGATTCACACTCACAATGAGCTTGCTTACAGATTGCTTCAAATGAATAAATGAACTACTCCGCAGTCATAACTTTTTTTTAATTTACATCTGTAATTTAAGTTTGATGGAGAAATGCCATTCAACAAAAAGCAGCTATCATACATTCAGTGCTCAAGCTAGGTCACCCACTAATTATGTGTTTGCTAGTTTTTTTTTTTAAAACACTTTTTTGTTTCATTCAATTTTTAGTTCAGCATAACTGGGACTCATCCTAAATTAAATTTTTAGAAAAGCACTTCCAAAAGAATATAAGGATCGCATCTCTCCCAAGTGTGTTACTGACATCTAAGCCTCAGTGGAAAGAGCTGAATCTCAGAAGGTTAGTTCCATTGTTTATTAACTTGACTGGCAAATTACAGAAGAATATCTGGGGAACAGGATTCTCAGAAGGGCCAGGTCCCCAAGAAACCCAGAGTTACTGAAAGGAGATGTCTGCTCAACCCCGAACCAAACTCCAGCTGAAGATGGCAAATTCCTGCCCGCATGGAAAAAGCACAGTCCGCATTTGGGTTACAGGAAAGCAAGGCAGATCCTGGAGCAGGAACAATTTAGGGCCCTCCATCCTGGGGAGACTGGCAGGTAGGAGGGATTCGTGTGGACAGGCGTGAAGTTTTCCAGAAAGAAATCCTCATGCTCTGTGTGTTAGTGTCAATGACACAAATTTTGTTACTTTGGTTGCTGTGGGTGTAGATGCTGAATTCTAAAAATTACTCCTCACTAAGGCAATTTCAGCCTTTGCTAATGCTGATCTATATGGAAACAAAGTAAATGGTCTTGCCCAAGTTATTCAGCATATCAAACTGTAATAACTGAAAAGTAACCAAAAACGAAGTTTTAAGACGCCAAAGTCCATTTGGTTGACTCTAGGCAAGATGGCATGCACGAACAATAACATTCTTGATCATGTAATTCATGTATATAATTTATACAAAAAGCTAACATTAGATCTGAGGCTACACTGGTTATTCTGGTACTGAAGTAAACTCAGCACAGCATTTTAGGAATCAGATTTTTTTTTAGTCCAATGTAAGTAAAGTAATTCTAGCAATTGGAAATAATCAGTGAATATTCAGTGTTTCGATAGGTAGTGAGTTCCTCATTACTGGAGGTATTTAAGCAAAGAATGGTGATTAATAAGGTTCAGTTTCCTTGTGCACTTGCAGGTGCATTATGGGAGGGATTTTAGACGGCGAGGAAATTGGGCCAAATGCCTTGCAAACTTAGTCAATCATAAAACAACGCTGTTTTGCTTTCCTGTGGTCTCCCAAAGCAGGCCCTCATTGCTCTCCATGTTTAAATTATTTTTTTAATCTACCCATTGTTTATTTTAAATTGAGTCCCGTGGGAATATACTTAACAAAAAATGAGAGAAAGATTGGAGAAGGAATGGGAGGAGAGAATAAATAACGCTTACTTATTCTCTGCAAAAGCTTTGGCATTTTTTTCCCCTTTCTAACGCCTTAAGAAATCACATACCATACAGTTCAACATATATATAAGACAAATCCAGTAATGTGCTCCAGGTAACAAATGCACAGATTTTCAGATTTTGTTAAAATACCGTTTTTTACTCTATATGAATTTTTCATGGTCAAATGAAGAACGATATTCCTGGTGATTTTACCCAAGTATGAGAGGAGGAAACAGACCACAGCAAAAATAGTGAACTGAAATGCAAAGCAATGAGTTAGCAGAGCGGTGGAACCCTGAGTGTGAATAAGCTCCTTGTTTGGCTACATTGTTCTATTCACTGGGCGTGTCCATGGGCTTTGAGCAGAGGAAAGGCATACATACTCTGTTCTAAAAGGTTCACTCTGGCTGCTTTATTGAGTGTTTACTGAAGAACAGGTGCCTGTGGAGGGGCTGCGAAGAGACTATTGAACCATGCAGGAGAGAGGAAGTGGAATTTTTTTTCCCCTGGAAAGACACAATGTTGTTGTTAAATGGTGATCAGCTTCTGGATACATTTTCTGGTGGAGCCAGGTGATTTTGTTGAGAAATCAGATCCTAGTTCTGAGAGAAACAGGAATCAAATTCAAAATTTCTGGCCTGAGACAGTGGGAGGATGGAGTGGTCTAATGAGATGGGGTGCGGTAAGGCAGAAATGCAGACTAGTTTGTGTTGCTTCACATGTTGATTGCACATGTCAGTGTGCCTTTCAAATAGGGCAGTTGTTTACATAAGGCTTATATCTGAGCTTAATTCACACATTAGGGTGCTGAAGGCCAAGTGATGGCACTTGAAGTCAAGAGACTGCATGAAACCATGAGGGAAGTGAAGTAGATTGAGAAGTATTTAGCCTCAAGGTCATTTGCAGGTTAGAGGATGTAGAGATGCTAGAAAAAGCATGGATAAATTGTGAAAAGACAAGGCTGCAGTGGAACTCAGAGAGCACGTAGTTGTGCACGTTAATTGACAAGAGCATACCCAGGAAGAGGGAAGGATCAACTGTGCAATGCTGACAACACATCAAGAAGACTGGGAATGAGAATGTACGATTGATTGGAGGGCAATGGTGCAGCAGAGTGGTTTTGGTGTAGTGGTGAAGGAAAAAACATAATTCAGTGGATTCAAGTGGGCATACAAATAGCTAGGGAAGACAACACTTTTAAGAAGGGAAGGAGCAAATTAGGGGTTGGGGATTAACAGGCACACGTTACTGTATATAAAGTAGCTAAACAACAAGGACCTACTCTATAGCACAGGGTACTATATTCAATTACTTATAATAACATAATGGAAAAAAAAATCTGAAAAAAGATATATATAATTGAATCATTTTGCTGTACACCTGAAACTAATATTGTAAATCAACTACACTTTAATAAAAAAAATTTAATAAAAAATAAATTTGAAAAAAGAAAAAAAGGGAAGGAATGAAAATGAACAGACAAATGCAGGTAGAATTTGGAGACTAGAATAGAATCAAGACCTTTTTTCTCTGTTTTGTTTGTTTGTTTGTTGTTTTTAAGGGAGAGAAAAGCAGCCTGCTGATATGCTGAGGAAATGATGCAACAGAGAGGGGGCTGTTGTTGATTCAGGGGAGTAAGAGGCTGGAATGCCTGCAATGGCTTCCACCGTGTGGGAGGGTGCGGGACTTAAAGCATGTGTGGAGGGGTTTGCCTCAAGCTGGTATACACTGTGTATTCAGAGGAAGATGTAGGAAGCAGATACAAGGGAACTAAAGGTGGTAGGTAGTTGGATATTTCCATTGGAGGATCTCAGTTTTTGTTGTTACTGTTGCTTTTTAATAATAGATCTCTTGCTGAGGGTATAGATACACAACAAGGATGTGTTAGCCGCTTGAAAAGAAGAGAACTCATAGAAAACAATCACGGAGGAAATCATTAGCGTAAACAGATGAAGGGACTGCCGAATGGTTGCTCCGGGCATTAAGGACACGCGGGAGTTCATTGGTTGTGAGTTTAAAGTGGCTACGTTATGTGTTGTCTCCCACATTTTTTTACTGTGTGGCGGCTCATGTATGGTACATGGATGCTGACTTTTATCAGAACTGGGTTTGACAATGAATTAAGTGAAAGCAAAGGAGAGATTTATTGTTGAGTGTACACAGGAAGGAATGATTACAGTGGTTGAGTATGGCATCCAACTGACAAGAAAGGACAGCAATTGAGGTGCAGATTAGCTCAGCACAGGGCTTCACACACACCCACAGCCATACACACACGTGCACACAGAGAGCAGGTGATCCATTAATATTGTCTGAGAGGAGAGTGAATAAACCCTCATAGGAGTTATGCTGTGTCTGATTTTTTCAGACAAAGCGCACACACGAGAGAAGAAAGATATTTGCCTCCATATGTGCCTTTTCTCTTTTTTTTTTTAGCTTTATTGTGACTGTTGCTAAATTTGATTTCAATCAGAGTCCTTTTGGGCCTATGTCTTTGGTCCTGAGACCTCTTCTAGAATTTAGAGGACCCCACAAATGGAATTTGCTGAAGTTCTTTCCAAGCCCTAATTATCCACGTTTAGCTTCTGGTATCAAAATGTATTCTTTAAAAGCAAGATTAAATTCTGTATTCGCTTCTCTAAAATGTGGTACATAAATATCCAAATTAAGTTAAATATTAGTCTCTGAAGTTCCAAACACCCATAGTTATAAATATTTTTATGACTTGTGTACAGTACTTTTCCAAAATGTTTTCCGCCCTCCACAGGCAATGAAGTCCCCAAATGTGTCCACTGTTACTGAATTTCAGCTACTAGGATTCCAGAACCTTCTTGAGTGGCAGACCTTGCTCTTTGCGATCTTTTTATTCATCTACTTCCTCACGTCACAGGGAATATTGTCATTATTGCAGTGGTGAGCCAGGAGAAGCGACTGCACTCACCTATGTACACATTCCTCAAACACCTCTCCTTTCTGGAGATTGGGTACACATCCACCACTGTGCCCCTTCTCCTGGCCAACCTGCTCTCCCAGCGCCAAGCCATCTCCTTCCCGGCCTGTATAGCACAACTCTACTTCTTTGTGTTCTTCGGGGCTATCGAGTGCTTCCTTCTCGCCATGATGGCCTATGACAGATATCTGGCCATTTGTAGCCCACTGCACTACTGTTTCCTGATGAGTCCTGAGATCGGTACCAAGTTGGTGGCCATCTCCTGGCTGACAGGGCTTGGCACAGGATTTCTGCCCTCCCTGATGATTTCCAAGTTGGATTTTTGTGGACCCAACCAGATCAATCATTTCTTCTGTGACCTCCCACCCCTCATGCAGCTCTCATGTTCCAGCGTTTATATCACCGAGATGGTCATCTTTATCCTGTCAATTGCTGTGCTGTGCATTTGCTTTTTTCTTACACTTGTATCCTATGCTTTTATTGTGTCCTCCATATTGAGGATTCCTTCAGCCTCTGGCCGAATGAAGACCTTTTCCACGTGTGCCTCTCATTTGGCTGTTGTCACCATCTACTATGGAACCATGATCTCCATGTACATTCGCCCCAGTGCTCACCTGTCACCTGAAATCAACAAGATAATTTCCATCTTCTACACCGTGGTCACCCCATTGCTGAACCCTGTGATCTACAGCTTGAGGAACAAAGACTTCAAAGAGGCTGTTAGAAGAGCCATGAGAAGGAATCGTGGCATCTGTGGAGCAAGAGGGAAGGGAAGTTTCTTTGTTAGATAAAGAAGATCAACACAGAATACAAAGTGGATCAAGTTCAGGGATAAGTGAGTGGCAGGTTCAGAGCCTTCAAAGCTGAATGTCATCACCAGCACTACATTAAATCCCACAAATCATAAGAAAACAGCTTCTTCATGGCCCGTTGCCAGCAGTTGCTCAGAAGAAAAATTGCCTCTATCAAAACATTTTGGGGACACTTTTGCCCTGGACACTTTCTTTCACCATCTGATGGGAATCGGATTGTGTAATTCCAGGGCATAATGATTACATACACATTATTTTCAGATTCCTATTTCTGAGTTCATAAAGCCTGGATACAGAAAGTTAGGCATCTTTTAAGTATGGTTTAGAGACTGGCCTTGTAAACTCAGTTCTTGGTGCTATTTATGCTTGTTGAGTATCTGTGGAATGAATGAATGGAAAAAAGAAAAGATAAATGGTTTATGCGTTAACCTAAATCATCTTTTAGTGACAAGAATAAACAGGGACTTTTGAAGTGCCAAAGATTTAGTATAATAAATTCGAGTTTTTGTCATTGTTTACTGAAATTCTAGGAAAGGAAAGAAAGATGGAAGGGAGGGAGAGGAAGAGGGCATGGAGGATGGGGAGGGACAGGTAGAAAGAGAAGGAGAGGGAGAGGGGAAAAGACAAAAAGAAGGAAAGAAGGGAGGGAAGAAGGAAGAGAGAGAGGGATAAGGAAAGGAAACGGAAAGGAAAGGAAGGGAAGGGAGAGGAAAGGGAGGGAAAGAAAAATCCAGAGTACTGTATGCTCTTGTGAGCCCTGGGAGTCAAAGCTGCACATTAAAAGGCTTAAAACACTCATACTTTTTAAATGTAGCCACTATTAAGACCTCTACAAATCCTGCCTACTATTCCATTCCTTAATTCTACAAATATTTCCAATCCCATGGTGTATGCTAGCCCCCTTGCTGCAATCTGGGTTACTCAGGGAATGGCTGAGGAAGACGTTGCCTTAATGGAGCCTGCAGTCTTAAAGGAGAGAGGAATATGTCCTGAGTCATCAAAGGAATAATTGATTTCTTCATATCTCTTTATATTGCCTGTGAAATAAAAATGTACGCTTGTGCATGAACATAGAAAAATAAGGTCAAAATCAAAAAAGAAAGTTAACAAAACTTTCCATTTTTTTGTAGTGCTTTAACCTATGCTTCAAGGATAAGGAGAATAAGAATGGAAATAGTGGTCCAGGCAGAGAACACAGCATGAAACGTGGAAGCAGCCAGGGGAAGCCAGGGATGGAGGAATTAGATGAGTCTGGAGAGAAAGGCAAGAGCTAGTCCGTGCGGGTCATTAACAGTCCTGCAGGGTTTTGGATTTTGCACTGAGAACAATGATTAATTATCAAAAGGTATCCATTTGGAAATGACATGATATATTTTGCACTTGCAATTCTCCCTACTGTTTAGAGAAAAGACTGAAAGAGAGCAAAGATTTGCTAGAGCCATAGCAGTAATCCACAGGAAAGAAGAGATTGGTCTGGTCTAGATTTAATGATGCGACCCATCACAGGAAATGTCTCACAGGTGATGAGATCAGGAGTGGAAAACCGGGACCCATTTATTCCTGTGCAGTGGCACCAGTTTGTAGTCTCTTCACAGACTTGTGACGTGCTCCACATCTACCCCTGAGCTTCAGGGGCAGGTGCACTTTGACCCTTTAGCTCATAAAGTTTCTTCTCACCACATGTCCTTGGCTCTTTTAACCCTTCTCCTTCCAGCCCTCACGTTCACACTTCCTCCTGTAACTCGACTTGTGAGGACTGTTGTTGGTCCTTAGCATATCCATCAGTTTCAAATGTTGGGTAGAAGGAAAGTGATGCATTGGAAACCGAGATAAGACAGGAAATGGGTGATATAAACAGGAGAACGTCATCGGTCTGGACCTTGTGGACGAGTACCAAAAACAATCAAATGTCTACCTCGTAAACGTTTGTCTCTGATTAGTATATTGACTGTGCTTTATATTTAACCAGACTTCAGTTATCTTACCAAAAGCGCCTTTCTAATTTTAAACTTGATAGGTGCCTGGCTTTGCATGTAGGGAGGAAAAGATTACTGATTTACATATGAGAGACGTCCAAAAAAATAATGACAAGTGGATCCTTGGATGTATAGATCTGGAGCTCAGAGAAGTCACCTGACTGAAAGTTACAAATTAGAAAGTTTTCAACATATAGATCACATTTGAAAATATGGAAATAGATAAATTTCTCAGGAAGAGAGTAAAAACCAAAAAATAGTGAATGACAGAGCATGGAGGAATTTTAAAACATAATTTTTAAGAGAAGAACTTGAAAAGGGAATAGGAAAATCACAGAGATGGAAGGACGTTTGTGAGTTTGTTGCATAAATTCTAAGGGAAGAGAATGTTCTGGAAAGAAGAGGCATTGAGCAGGAAAGGTGAGGATTAAGACATTTTCCTCAAAGTTCTCAATACAGAGATAGGGCCCTGTTGTCCTGGGAAGGGCAGCATATTTGGACTGGGAAGAGAGTGTACACCAAACTGATTACAGCAGAGGAGGAACTAACTTCTAAGGAACTAAATTGAGTTGTGTGTGTGTTTCTCAGGGCAAAACAATTACCCTGAGAAATGCAATTGTGAAAGAATGAGATAAATAAATGTACCTATATTGGTGGAGTCATTGTACTTTTGTAAGATGTTAAGATCTTAGCATCCAATTAAGTTTGAATTCTTGTAGTAAGGGTCCACTAGTAAGCAAACATTTTAAGGAATGAGTATAGAATGTGATAACTGACAGCTTGAGGTTGAAAAGTAAGAGATCTGGGGACAAATGTGACATGTGGTGATACCAGCATTCAATAAGGAAAGCATTTTGATTTACCATGAGAGGCAGAAGGGAGAAAATCATTTTAATCAGAAGACGATTCAAAGAAATAAAGTTAGGACCTGTACGAATTCCCACCAGAGCACTCATTTGCTTTATGTTTCCCAGACAAAGTCAACAGCTCTTGTTTATCATAAAGAATGGAGGCTAAGGTTTGAAGAACGTGGTAAGGCATTCCAGACTCATTTTGTAAAATGGGACTGATAGCTGATGGAAGACAGATGGGCGGGTCTGTGAGCAGAAATGAGTGCCTGGTTGAAACGGGAGATCACCAATTTGTGACAGTGAGCTGCCTGTGTGTGCACTCTGCCTTGAGACCACTCAGCTGTTTAGCTCGGGCCCATATGGGGAAAGACAAGAGTCCCGTTAAGTGGGGTTTAGTTCTGTAGATGGAGCTGAAGACAAAGGCAAGGAAACAACGGACTTGGGACTCTCAGATTGTCAGCAAGAGAAACAAATATACAAGAAGGGAATAAAGCAAACATTGACTCGAAGTCCAAACTTAAAAAAAAAAAAGAAATGCAGTTGTAATAAGATTATTCGTACTGTGTGAATTAATAGGAAGTGATATATAGAAGTTTAGTGGCTTAAAATAGCAATGTAAGACAGGGTTTAGTTTTAGATCACCAAAAAAACAGCCAAAAGTATAAGAATAAGTGAGATAAATCAGATCATGAGAAGAAAGATGAGTTGGCCACAGGGCTGAGGGCAAGGATTCTGGGAGGAAAGAAAGTCATGATTCTAGTGTCGCCTGCACATGAAACGGAGTGGCCGGTAGGTTAGTGAACTGTCTCAATGAGGGGAGAGTGGGTTGTGTATTTCCTAAGCATGAGCCTTAAAGGATGTTTTTGTTTTGTTTGTTTGTTTTAAAAGGAGTGGAAGAACGGTATCCAGGGCAAAGCATTACATGGCAAGGAGTCTATCGTTCCACAGACTCACCCCGAATACAAGGGGTGGGAGACGTTAAATAATTCCACTTGAGAGAGTTAGGGCTCAGGTTCCATTCAGGCAAGGAAGAGGGGTAAGATTCATAAAGAAGTGATGGCTCAACAAGAAACATGAGTTCCAAAGGGAGGAATTCCTGTGACTGACCCAGAGCCATCAGAGCTTCTCAAGAACCCTCCTGGGGTGAGACGATCACATTTCTCTGAAAGTGTTACTCCAGCCTTGAGTGGAATCTGCCAGGTGAAATATCTCAGAGTCCCTGACTTTGATGAAAGTAGATTCAACACGTTTTACACTAAACACAATTTGATTCTCAGTTCCCTTTAAAACGGCCCCTAGACCGCTGTTATAAAGATAAAGGAGCCAAAATCACATGCTTGTTAATTACTTATGTTTATTCTCAGTTCAAGAGCTATGTGTTTTATATTTTAAGGAATCATTTCAGAAATTTGAGATTTCTTTGTCACAGCCTGGACCCAGAAAGTTGTATGGAAATATCAATAAAGTCTGTCGCTACTACTGAGAATAAATTTCTGCAATTCCATTTTACCAATGGAACCAAAAAATACATCATTTTTCTAATTGTTTAAAAAATAGAAGCATGTGATTGACTTGTATATTAAGTGTATAGATTGAAAAAGAATACCTTCACTCTGACATAAACATAACTTTTGTTTAAATATACCACCTTATTAGCAATTTAATAATCATAAAGAAAAGGACACATGCAAATAGAAGAAACAATCCATTTTTATTAAAATGATGGAAAATAGGCTTTATTAACTTTTTTTGTATTTACTCTCCTTTTTTTCTTTTTCAGTTTTATTAGGTAGAATTATTACAGTTTGCAATACACATTGTATTGTGTGTAAATACACATATACAGTATACTGCACTTTTTTTAGTTTACATATATGTACTGATCATTGTTTCTAAGAACAGATTAGAGCGTTAGCTTTTTAAACTTACATAGTTATCAAAGGAATAAAGCCATCTACAAATAAGAATCAACATAATATGATAATCCAGTCATAAAGGACAGTCAAATGTGCTTACACATGTTTAAGAAATCAATCATCTAAGTTATCAATAATAAGTAGTTCATTTGTGTCATTATTATTATTATATTTTAGATTCCTCATATAAATAATGTCACATGGCATTTTTCTTTCTCTTTCCGGCCCACTTCACTTAGAATGATGATCTTCAGGTCCATTCATATTGCTGCAAATGGCATTTTTGTTCTTTTTTATGGCTGAGTAGTGTTCCATTGTATATATGTACCATATCTTCTTACATCCAGTCATCTGTTTTGTTTTCATGTCTTGGCTGAAAGACTATGGCTGTCGTAAATAGTGCTGCATGAACCTTGGGGTGCACGTGTCTTTTTGAATTTTAGTTTTCTCCAGATATATACCCAGGAGAGGGATTGCTGGATCACATGATAAGTCTATTTTCAGCTTTTTAAGGAACCTCCATACTGTCCTCCATAGTGGCTACACCAATCTACACTCCTATCAACAGTGTAGGAGGATTCCCTTTTCTCCACACCCTCTCCAGCATCTGTCATTTGTAGACTTTTCAATGGTGGCCATTCTGGCTGATGTGAGGTGGTACCTCACTGTAGTTTTGATCTGCATTTCTCTGACAATTAACAATGCTGAGCAATTTTTTCTTGTGCCTATTGGCCATTTGTATGTCTTCATTGGAGAATTGCTTGTTTAGGTCTTCTGCCCATTTTGGGATTGGGAGAAAATATTTACAAATGATGCGACTGACAAGGGACTTATTTCCAAAATATACAAACAGCTCATTCACCTTAATATCAAAGAAACAAGTGACCCAATCCAAAAATGGGCAGAAGACCTAAACAAGCAATTCTCCAAATCATTAGATTGTATAAGAATTTTATTTTTAAAACACCAGAGGCACAGGAAAATAGAAATAATAATAATCACGTTATTTATATTTATCTACCTGTCAGTATGTGTATTACGAGTGTATTTTTAGACATAAGTTAATCACTATTAAGTGAACTTGGACAGGGATTAGAAATTAATGTATGTTTTACTAAATTTTTCCATTATGCAATAATATTAACTTTTAAATAGATACATGATAAAATAACTTTATTGCCAGATATGACATCTTTGCTGTAAAGATATCATTTTTGAGATCTTAAAGATCTTAAATTTGTTACCATGCCTACATATTTATTGAAGGTGTCCCTCAGGGAATCTTTAACTTTCTCATTTCGAAGACTGTAGGTAAAAGGATTCAGCATTGGTGTTACAATGGTATTTAGTACTGTGGCAAATTTGTTAACATTCATCGCATTGCCCTTTTTTGGACGGACGTAGATGAAGATGGAGCTTCCATAGTAAAGTGTTACGACTGTGATATGCGACACACAGGTGGAGAAAGCTTTCTGCCGTCCCTGGACAGAGGGAATTCTAAAGATTGTAATGATAATGTACGTGTAAGACAGTCCGGTCAGGAGCAAGGAACCCAGTAACAACACAGCAGAGGAGACAAAGTCAGCCAGTTCAGCCAGAGAGATATCCGCACAGACCAGCTTTAGCACAGGGGCACTGTCACAGAAAAAGTGATTGATTACATTTGGCCCACAAAAGGGCAGAGGAGCACTTAATATTGCTGATGCCAAAATTGACAAAAATGCACCCCCGTAAGATCCCAGAAGCAATGATACACATGTTTTCTTGCGTGTTAGTGGGTTGCAGATGGCAACGTACCGATCGAAGGACATGACAGCCAGGAGGAAGAATTCTGTGGATCCCAAGAGAAAGTAGAAGAAAGACTGTGCAAGGCACCCCATGAAGGATATTGCTTTGGTGAGAGAAAGTGTGTTGGCCAGCATCTTAGGCACCACTGTGGACATAATGGCAACCTCGAGAAAAGAAAGATTGGATACAAAGAAATACATGGGTGAATGCAGACGGTAGTCACCACACACCAAAAAGATAATCATGGTGTTGCCAATCAGAGACGTCACGTACATAAGCAGGAATGCAGAAGATAGAAGAATTTCTACTTCTTTTTCATTCTGAAATCCTAGAAGGATGAACTCAGTGACTGTGGTCTTGTTTATGTGATCCATAATGTTCTTACTTGCCCCTGGTATAATACAAAAGAGGAGGATATGATTCATTGTTTCATCTTAACTTTGGAAGTACCCTACCTATAGAAATTAAGTATATTTTATGGAATAATATTAACAAAGACAAATAGTTATTTTTCCAGTGTATAAACAGCTCCTGATATAAACTATGCAAGAGGTAAGAGGTCAAGTGTGACATTCACTCACAATAGTTGAATCAGATTGTCCCACAGTAGGAGTGTGACAACTGTCCTTTTGAAAGACTTGTGAACCTCCCCTCAGGGTAGGGAATCTAACAGTGAATTCAGCTCTTTGCAAGTCGTGTGAACAGGTAAGCAGAGTGTCCTTTGGGACAGATACATCCATTCAGATGCAAAGACATTTATTGAGAATGCTGGCAGACAGAATTGCAGTGGAGTCTAGGCATGTGCAAAAGGCTTTTTCGAGTTGATTTATTACAATTGAGAAGAAAAACATGTTAAAAAAAAACAACAACTAAACATGATTACGTAATAGGCTCATGACCCTGACTTACAGGTTCCAACCTCTATGTTGTCAAATTAACCATCATCAAGTCAGTCTCCTGTAATATCTATGCAGAGTCACATCTCATAGCAAATGAGGTATTCATGATTAAGATTAAGGTATTAAGGTATTTGAGATTAAGGTTAAGATTAATGAGGTCTTTCAAGATTAAAGGAAAAGGATTAAACATATGACTCTTGTTTGTCACTTGATTATATTTATCTTAAAATACAGATAAAGCGAATGATCAGCAAGAGGGGTAGAAAAATTGAACTTGGAGGTTTTACCTATTCCTAAGAGAAGAAGCAGAAGCAGAATTTTGTAGAGCTCACGCTAGGAATCTAGGGCCACAGGCACGGAGAAAACAGGAAACTTGTTAGAGAGAAGGAATTTTTTTACTTGCTGGCTCTGCTGGTATTTTGGGTAGGCAAAAGGAAAGGTTTGGATAAAGGACTAATGTCAAATCCCACATTATTAGACACATCAAAACTTGATATTGGTGTCGGAAGGGCAACTTCTATATAAGTGGGAATTTTTATTGCTACTTTTCAATAGATATAATGGATGAGTGTGGCAGGGCCACGAAATTTATATAACAGTTACATAACAGAGGGTTGGAAATAAGACAATACCTGTGTCTTTTAATTTAGCTTAAGTTTTTCTTTCTGATCATAAATATTTATTAACTTATTCATTCACTGACTTTTATCATTATCTATTTACTGCATCGTGAGGAAGCACTTAAAGACACAGATACATTTATGACTCATGCATGTTACACATTTTATGCTATGGGTAAGAGAAATAATTTGGATCCAAGTTAAACCCCTGTGATTCTTTATAATGCCCATTCTGAAGACAGTAACACAAAGTCAATATTTAAGCTAATACAAACTAAATTGGTGAATACAGTGACACGGTATGAGAGACTGCAACCAGTTTACTTTCTTACAACCATGCAAAGGAAAGGAAATACTGATGGATTTGATGGAGAAGGAAAAAAAATGGTGGAGTAAGGTATGTTACTTGAAAGAGGCTTTTTCGTGGTCTCATTAACTAGTTGGTTTGAATATGAGCAATTGATGTTTATCTTTTTTTAAAACTTTTTTATTGAGTTATAGTCACTTTACAACGTTGTGATGTTTATCTCGAGGGCACTAAGAATGCGAAGGCCAAAGCTAAGTGCTCAGATGGAAACAATAAAGATTTATTCAGTCAATTCCAAAATTTTGCCTTAAGGTTGGCAATAAGTGAAAAAGAGGAGAAAGGACAGGAGAAAAATCATCGTCTGGGGAAAATTAGAAAACAAAACAAAAGCAGCGTGAGCAAAGAATATCAGTTAAAAAGAATATTGTAAATGCTCCGCTTACCTGCTAAAACATACCTCAAAATGTTCATGAATGTTTAAGCACATGTTTTCTGAATATTCCTTCCTTGTAACTGCAGGATCTGGGCATCGTGCATGGGAGGAATCACATTTATTGATTATGTCCTTCTTCTGACAGTATCAGAAGTTACGAAACATAGTTTGGAGAATTACAACTATGGCTATAGGAGGGTTTAAAAGGACTTTGCGTGAGAGTGAACGATTCAAAACAGTGAGGTATTACTGCACATCTGTAGATTATGAGAATCTGGAAAAAGAAGGGAAGGCTGAGTTCATTATTGCTGCTTCCCTAGGGGTAGGGCTTCGAGAAGATCAATAGCCTCCAGAGAATAATTTATTTAAAAAAAAAACAACTCTAATTAAAAGAAAAGTAAAAATGTCCCAAATTAGAAGTGAGAACTTATAAACACAACTTCTTTAAGGAATACACTGAGCTTAAAAATCCTAGCAAAATCGTTAGAGACACTTTGGTCAAGAATCTGTCTTTTAATTGTTGTATGATGTCACATGCAGGCATCAGGTCGTGAGAAGGGTTTTGATGCTTAGCATCACCATTGCAGTAGTATAATCACCATCTGCATTTATTGAATACCGACTGTGTACTTGGTACCCTTCTAAAAATTGTGCTCACATTTTTTTAACTTTGTAAAAACCGTATGAGGTAGACTGTGTTATTACACTGACTTGTGCTATTTCACATAACTAATAAAGAAAAATATCAAAACGTCAGAGGATTCTAAAATATAAATTTATCTAATATAAAAAAATATTTAAATAATAAATTCCTTGCACGTTGAATATTTGGTACATATTTTCATTCACTGAGACATACATATAATCCATGCCATCAGAATCATATAAGTTGGTCAGCAATGAAAAAGACACACATAAAAAAAACAAAACTGCATATTATTATGGAGTAAATAAAAATATATTTTGGATGTAAAAACAGTTGATATAATGCACTCAAGAGAAAATTCCAGTAAACAGATGTCCAGATTACAAGTCAGTGGTGAACTGCTTATTAAAACAGAAATTTTACATAGAAATTATCCAAGCAATTCACATCATCCTTCTGGCAGGCATCTTCCTGGTCAGATAAAAATCCAGGATATATCTTTTTGTTTGGATTGAACATCTAACATTTATTCTCATATAATTTTCCCCATTTTTGCCTTTAGGATGAATTAGCAAATCTCGATATTGTTCTTGATTTTTTTTGTTTTTTCCTTTTTTTCTGCTATATTCTGCCACATTTCCTGTCTCCCTTCCCTCATGGTCCACTTGCAACTTTATTGGATTTTACTTATTTCTTTATGTAGCCTAGGCTGTTTTTCAAATGATGGTTGACCCATTTAAAATATCCTCTTCCTGCAATACTCTTACTACACCCACCCATCTACTCCAATTCAAAAATCTGTGTATTCCTATAATTTGAGTTTAATCATTTTTCTTCTGAGCACATTACCAGCTTCTCAGCTATGATGAATTACCTTCTGTATAAAGTTATTGCATTTTTCTTGTTTTTGGAATGTTTGTAATACTTTCTATTAGTTATGCTATATTTTCCTTCAGCTAATCAAACCAGTCCACAAAATCAGGGAATATGTTTGTCTTCCACATGTTGTATCTCAAATATTAAGTCCATTTTTTGACTTGTGGCAGCAAGTTAGTAATCATGTGTTGAATGGATAAATGAATACATGGATAAAAAATGCGAGAAACAAAATAAATGGGAAAAGAAATCTAGGTCCATTCTGTAGATGTCGAGTTTTTGGTGCCTGTGATGCAACCGAGTTTGCATTTGATTTATGCAGAAAATATACACATTTGGAATTTATGTCAGAATAGAAGTTGGAGAGTTCATGAAAATATCCATGGCAATTGAAGTCGTGGGCACTGAATAGGTTAACAATTCAATTCTGACATTACTTACGTGGAGTTAGCTTCAGTTTACATAGGTTAAGGGCTTAGACCCACAAGACTGCCTCACTCCATCTCAGAGGCCAATCACAAAATAGTGCATTACTCACACTTCTGTGTGTTTTGGATATAAATTGGGAGTGAACTTGACCACTTCAAGTTTGATAATTTCTTAGAATGGCGCACAGTAAATAGTTACTGAAATATTTCGCACTGACTGTTAACTTTTCTAGTAAGAGTATTGTAGCTCTGGTTTTAGAACTTCTTCATCTTTTAGAGATACGTCATGAAATACAAATGGGTGAAATGGTACTAGGTCTCAGGTTTTCTTTAAAATTAGCTTAGGTTGTGGCCAAGTGAGTGATGCAGGTGAAAACTTTTTAGAGCTACCTACTTGAAATGGGCCGATAAACACACGGGGATTACTGTCTTCATATGTTCTAATTTTTTCATAATAAAATGATGCTTTAAAATTATGGGTCAGGGTTACAGTTTCAGTTAAAATATAGTGAGGCTGACCCCTACCCATCTCTCCCAGTGAGTACAATTAAAAATCATGGAAAGAACATGGATGTGAGGGCTCTGAAAAGCAAATAGTAGCAGGTGGATTGGGAAAAATATATATATATATATTTTGAAGTGCCACCTAACAAGGATGCTTGTCCCTTTGTTTTCCTTCCAGGTTCTCCTAGCCTGGACAAAAAATAAAATACAGTAAGTAAGTGCCTATTGCCTAGAACTTCACACTGACAACTGCCAGAAGGAGCTCCAAAGGCAGCTATCCATTTCTGTGCTGAGAAGTGGAATAGGGAACTTTTCAGGTCAGAGTGAATTGGGGGGGGAAAACTTTTTTTTTTTCTTCTTCCCCAGCTTCTAGGCAATCCTGCAACCCCACAGTGACAACAGTGGCCAGGCAGTCACCCTAAATATAATAAAAGGAAAACGCTTCTCGCTACAGGAGCTGTGATCTCCATAGCATGGGAAGCAAGCATCCCTCCTGACCTTTCGCTTTACAGCCTCTCAAGCTTGGAAGGGAGGCAGACGCAGTCGTGCGGAGTGCATGTCAGAGCAAGACAACTAAAACCCCAGTTTCTAGTAAGAAACCCAGGAAATGACCCCTAAGAGCAGGAAGATGTAGGGGAAGCAGCTGAGGTAAGAAAGTTCAAGAAAGCCGTCCTAGTAATGTATGCATAAACTCCGAGACTCATCTCCAGGCTGCAGACACTTGCATCTGCATATAAAGAGCATATCCATGTCTTGGAGAACAAAAGTATGCAGTAGGAAGCCAGAGAGACCCCAAACTGTCCAGCACTGGTGTACACATAGGATATGTATCAAAAGCACTGGAAACTCTTTAAAATTGAACTGACATAGGAAGCAAAATCCATCCATCCATCCATCTATCTATCTATCTACACTTCAGAGTCCCATATTATGGAACTGATCAGAATACAATTCCAAATTTTGACACATAAAAGATAAGAAAATCTTAACATATCATAAAGAAAAGACAATAAACTTGATTTTAAAAAAGATTATTTAAAAGTGATAAAGAATAAGTCAGCTCAGTCTAAACAAACAGAAACACTTAACCAACACCATACCTTCTTTTCTGCTCATCCTCAGGCCGTAAGAAAGCAATGCTGCTGGGGCGGGGGTAGCTGTTCCTGATAAAACTAATGTTGTTATTTAAGGAAAACCAGAATGGACATTGGGTAGACATCTAGCAGTCTCTGCTAAATTCTCACATTCCTCAATTGAATAGTCGTAAGTTAGAAATATTTGTGCTTTTCCAGCCCCTGTACAAGATGAAGGTGTGAGGACAGACAACAGATTCTTTATCATACAATCCACCAGGTGTACGAAATAGCACGTGTAACATACATGTATGGATTAAAGAAAAAAGATCAGTATTTCATTTGAACCAAGATGTCATCAATTCAAGATATATCATTGTTTTATGTGCCCTTAAAAAGCTGGCAACTATATTAACTCAATATCTTATCCCTGCAAGTTTGTATTTTGTAATTATTAAGATAATCCTTCAGATTTGATTTTTAACACATATCACTCTTGTGAATATAAGAAAAGTAAAGTTACTACAATGAACTGGTTATGTCTGTAACAATGATAAATACAGAATTTAGGACCACCTGCTTTCAGAAGTGTTAAAAGGTGAAATTTAATTTCAGTGTCCATATACCCAACACCTTGTTTATGAAATAGGACATTCCAAACACTATTGAATCTTTTGTGTATATTTTCCAGATGACATCTCCTTTTTCACCATAGAGATACCTGATTTCCTTGAGACACTACCAACCATGGAATTGCTTTGTTTGGTCTCATTTTTGAACTGTTCAGTAACTCTTCTTGACATGCTTTGTTTAATCCAGCAGTAGGTGTGATTCATCCACACCAATGTGTATAGCTGTCAATGCTGTATCATATCCCACTGCACATATATACCACAATTTATTAATTCTTCAGTTGGTGAACCTTGGGAGATACTTCCTGGGCTTTGCTCCAAAATTCTCCTGGAATACATGTGTGAGTTTCCTCCGGGTATTGACTCCAGGATGTGGAACTGCTAAGTCTAGATGGTAAGCTTTTCTATCCCGAATACTACAAAATACTTCCTCTCCCTTCCCTGAATATCCTGAGTGTTCACAAGTCTTATTCTTCCTTAATTTATGGATCTGACATGACATATAATTCAGGGACCTTCAGAGGGAAGGGGAGGAGGAAAGACAGTTGGTAGTCCTTCCCATCCCACAGAATGTGACTTTCCATCCTAGCCTGGGCAACCAGAGGCAGACAGTGACGAAGGCAAAGAGCAGCGCTCTTGTGGGCTCTGTCGAGCAAAGGTGTGAGGTGGGGCTGTGGCAGGAAGGAGGACAGGGGTTTCAGGCTGCAACTCAGTTGATATCACAGAATGTTCTGGCGTCAATAATATGCTTTGGAATGAGCACATTCAAAATGACCATAGATTTCCTCGTGAAAAGAAAGGTCTTGTTTATTCAATACAAAAGGGAAGTTACCTGGAAACAGCTTGCTCCCCATGCCCTGGTGCCTCTTATGTTGGGCTTCCAAGGTTACTGCCCTGCCCCCCCCCTTTTTTACTGCCTCCTTACATAGTGGTCACAGTACCAGTGACTTCCCAGCCCCTCCAAGCTGTCCTCCTGCAAACCATCTCTCCCTCACCTACAGCACACTTCATTATTTCTTAGCAATGTGGACCCACCCTTTTTAACCATGGTGTCTCCAAATGTCCCCACCCCCCACCATGGGCACACTGTACTTCAGCCAAACTTGACTAATGCCTGTCTTTCAACCACATTTTCTCTTATCCTCTAGCATTGGTTCCGTGAAGGTGTTGCTCACATTGTTATCTCACGCTGTATGTACTTTTATTTCCTTGCCACCTCTTATCTCCCTATGGAGGCTGTGAACTCCCTCGGGGCTTTATTATTCACACAGGATGCGCACCCCACCCTGCCCTGTGCAGAGCGGAGAATCTGGCACACAGTCAGCACAGAGTCAATGTAGACTTAAAATAAAACTGAGTCACCAGACCCGTTCTGTTAAACCGGAACATCGTGAACTACAAAGAGGAAGTCAGATCTGCCCACACTGAGTGTGTTAGTGCTGGACCTGCTCGTCCTCTCTTGCTTCCCCACCTCTGTGAATTGCACTATCACCTGCCCAGACCGTCCAGCAGGAAACCTGGGGGTTACTTCATATTCTCCCCCGTCCCTCACTCCCTTGTTTAACTACTATGCTCTATGGAGTCCATGTCCATACCCTCTGTACATGTTATCATCTCTCCCTTCACGGCCATGGTCCCAAGTAACTTCTCTGATTCCAGGCTTCCTTCACTCCTTTGCGCAGTTATCACTGTAAGTATAGGTATGGGCAAATCACTTCTTGGCCCCAAACATCTCCCCAGGCCCCAGCCCATAACTGTCTGAGCATATCTGTCCTACTGCATCTCCTGCTGCTCCAAGTACCTTGAGCTGTGATCTTCCCGAACATACCCAACTGCCTTGCAGCCCCTGCCTAGGCTGTACCCCGCATCACAGCTTGCATTCCCCACTCTGCTTGTGTCTTTGTATACACCAGTTGTTAACACAGGTAAAAGACAAGTAGCAGGCATTAAAGAAAAGTAGTAGGCATTTATTTGAGGAAATGAGTTAACTGATCCGCTTCAGGAAAGTTATGTTTCTCCTGCCCTGAAACAGGTGAGTGATGACTTTTGAGATCCATTCTCATCCGTATCCTTGGTTTCCATGAATGGCGAACCTATGCTCCCTCCTAGGCTAGGATGAACCTTAGGAGAAGAGGAGGGACAAGGAAACCAGTCTCTGGATTATGGGACCCCATCTGGCCTAGTTTTAGGTCGGCTTCTCCTCAACTTCTGAGATACCCTGGAAAACAAGACAGAACAAATCTCGCTAAAACAAATACCGTCTAGTGCCAAGATTTTTATATATATAAACACCCTTTTCCAGTGAAAGAGTCAGACTTCCTTGGAGAAATGGTTGGCTGCAGGACTAGGCTAGGGAACTGATGAGGGCCGGCACGGAGGAGGTGAGAAACAAGACTTCCAACTGTTCTCCCCTGGGGAGCCCCCCTGCACGACGCAGTCGGTCTTGTCCATGCACGTCCCTCTCTTTATGGGGCTCGCAGATGTGGGAAAACCACACCAAGTTCATACTGCCCTTTTCTTATCACAGTGCCCGTTTGCCTGTGATAGCCCTGGTTTAGCGTTTGTAATTCTCCAGAGGAAGCGAAAAAGATAAGGAAACGGGAAAAGTCTGCAATCCCTTCGCCTGGACTGCGAGCTGCTGGAAGAGAGGTTAGTGCCTCATTGGTCCTAGTTCACCACACGCATCTGAGCACAGAGCATTTGAAAGTGAAATAAGAAACCAAAGCCAACAGAAAGGAGGGAGGGACATCTGGTCACCCACCTAGATTTGGCCCCTTTTCGGGTGGAGCTGAGGGTGGTGGGCTCCTCAGAGGAAGAGCCTTGTCCTCTTCTCCCTTTTACGTCCCCAAGTGCTTCTGCGCGATTTCGAGACTGATTTGTCTTCCCTGGAACTCCGGAGAAGAGTAGCCTTTTTGGTGTGTATCCTCTCCTGTTTCTTCCCGTGTGTAAGATCTTCGGCCTGGAGTTGAGACACCCTCCGGCCCACATCCTGTGCACTCAGATTGCTTCTGCTCTGCATGGTGGACACAGAGGGCCCCGCTCTGGGACCTTCAGCAGTCTTTGTGGCACGTCGGCTGATCACCTCTTCTCGGGCCATGTTCACGCTGCCCCGAGCGCTTACCACTGTTGCCCGAGATGCTGCCGCCCGGGATGCTGCCACGTGGTCAGGTTCTGAAGGTACCGGAATTAGGAAAGAGTGCTTTTTCCTAAGCAAATGTGTGTGTGAAGCATGCTGTTGGATCCCTTCCCCACCAGCATAAGCCAGAGAGGTGTCCTCAGACGGCTCAGCTACCATGGGAAGGCTCCTGACGCTGACCTGATCTTGGTCTACGTCTCCACAGAACTCCACAGCCTGTGCCAAGAGGAGAAACGGGGAAGCAAACAAGAAAATCAGTGACACGGAAAAGAGCTGTCACCTGTCTTCTTGAGGCTAAATCACTCAAGAGCTTATAATTAGAACCTTTGCGGTCAAGTCATCTCCCAGTGAATGCAGGAATCTCCTCTTTAGCCCCCCCCAACACTCCAGTTTTGCTTGGACAGTTCTGGTGCCCCTGTGGGCATCCCCACACTTTTACTTTATACATTTGTCTTAGCATTTCTGCAAAATAGATTCCTAAAAATCAGTCTGACAGTCAAGAGCTATGCTCATTTGAGCCACCCTCCCAAAGCACCCTGGCCCCTTCTCCGAGAGTCTCTACAAAGCCTTACTGCTGGACTCCGCTTATCCTCTGCGTCCAGCACAGGTATGTCCATCATGTCGCCAACTGGTTCAGCCTGGGTACCACTGTAAGCCTCCACCGGAGGTCTCAGAATGTACACCAGGTCTTCCCAGTGTGCAAACAGGTCTTCTTTTGTATCTGAAGGGGTGCACAGTTGTAGGTAAAAAGAGCGACCAGTGACAATCTTCAAGCAGATTTGTTGTTTCTCATAATTATAGATGGATAGCTTTACAAAGCTCAAAGGAAGCAGCCTGTGAGGAGCAAAGGAGTGCGGGGGTTAGGTGGGGATAAAGAGGAAGGAAGTGAGTCTCTTGGTCCAGCCAGAGTCCACTCCCTCTGTTAGAGGATTTACCGAATCCTGTCCGTTTGACCTCAGCTCTCATCTCCACCTCCCCATCACCGACAGGTGCAGCCCTAATTCTGAGAACATCACTGTGATGTTGTCATGTCTCAGTCCAACACCTGTATGGCTCCTACCAAAACCAGCAAGTGTTAAACCCTCACTTACTCTGCCATGCAAGATCCTCCCACTCACCGTATGTCCCCAGCTTGCTTTCTTGTCTTATTCCCACAACGCTCCTTACCTGGTCAATGGCCACTTTCCCCGTAAAGTCTTGGTGAACCCCTGTGGCTGTTTCTGGTCTCTTCTCCTCTGAATTCACACCACAGGTGCTAGTCATGCTGCTGAGACCCCTCTGTCACTGTGGGTTCTATGTTATGGTGAATTATGTACCTTGTGGTCTTATCCCCTCCATGTACTTCTAACAGGAAGAGACTAAAGCTCCTGGACTCACCTGGTCAGCTCCAAGCTCTCTGCCGACTTGAAGCCCCTTCCCTGTCTGTGTTTGTCATGTCTGGCATTGACTGCACAGCTCATCACTGGCCTTGCCAGCAGCATGACATCAGGAATTGTGAGGTTGGGGCTGCTGAATGTAATGCCCACTGTCACCATTTGTACTCTGTTGTGCACGTCAATCACTTCTCCTCTCTTGCTGACCTGTTGTTGGAAGAAAGAGGAAAGGAGCATTGTCTTATCTTCTCCCCTATCTGCTCCACTCCCGAATAAAGTGTCCAGCACAGTTCTTGGTGTGTGCAAACATTCAGAGGGCTGTTAGTTTTCCCACACATGTAATTCAAGCCCTGTACCACAGCTTAGCCCTGACTCACATCTCCCTCTCCAGTGTGACCTCCTAGAGAAGCCAGAATCTTCCTCAGCACATCTATGTGCCATGGTAACATAAACAGATGTCCATGTTCTTAGAAGACGCACGAAGGATTCAAGGGGTGAATAGCATAACGTGAACAACTCATCAAGAATAATGATTTGTACCTGTGTGCTTACTGCGTCTCCATCCTGCCTACACATGACAAGGAACTGAAACTCTGAAACACCCTGCTGTCTCGACTGACTGAGTCATCACACTAGGGTTTTGTGAGGTAGGCCCCAGGCATCAGTGATTTCAAAACTTTCCAGGTAATTCAGAGGAGCAGCCAAGGCTGAGAGCCGGTGATAGATGGAAAGCCATGGAGCAGCCTGGAGCCACTTGATACAACTGGGCATGTACATCTACTGAAACACAAAACAAAACGTTTCCGCTATCCGGTGGAGATGTCACTCAAAACATCTCTGCACACTCAGCATGTACTAGGTCTTCAATTAATTTTGGGGAAAAGCGTGGAAGGATGGAAGGAAGGGGGAACTATAAGAAAGAATCATGCAGAAGAGGGGGAGGAATGAGATCATTCACCTGGATAAAGTCACTTTCAAATACGGGCATTTGCTTGAATAGATCATACTCTCCCTTGTCCAGCTGCTGCTGCAGTTTCCCCTTGGAGCTGCTGAACATGGGTAACACGTGGCAGCTTTGGGAGCTGCCATAGGACAACATCATACTGCTGTCCATGGCCATCTTCTATGAAGACAGCTGAAAAGAGGAGGCAAGTCATCTCTTGCCATTGTTCCTTAGAAATTGTTTCCCCAACTGCCGCCCCTGGCACATAGAGTTAACCCCACACATCATGCATGCCATGTTGATTCAGACAAAAGGGGTCCTCTGGACAGATGCAACCTGTGCCCACATTTTGCTAGCAGGCAGCACCCCTGTTGGAATTGGAGCAAGGCTCCCTTTTCCTCCTGGCTCGGGTGGGCCGGCACCAGGATGACTGCACAATCGGATGAACAGGAATGCAGGCTGCATGGCAGACCCCTTACCCTCACCCCTCACCCCGCTGCTGCCTGCGAGCAGAGAACAGCTTGCCCAACCTTGTGGGCGTGGCCCTGCGGGCCCCTGACTGCCTCACAGAGCTCGGCGTTTAATTCCCCCTCCCTTCCTTGGCCCAGGACTAACACGTTCACTATTTTCAATGCGGGTTCGTTGCAGCTGGGAAAAGTGGCCATCGCGTCTCTCCCGGCAGAGGCAAGCGACCCTCACTCTGCCTCAGAGCTTTCTGGACGGCTTTCACCCTTGGGATGGCCTTTCCGTTTAGATCAGTGTCTGTCCCCCCTTCCCCATCCTGGTCGGGGTCCAGGTCCTGACGCTGGGACGCCCGCCTCACCGCACGAGGCGCCCTCCGCAGGCTGCGCGGCGCGTCAGGCCGGGAGCCGGATGGAGAGGCCGCGCCGAGCCGCTCCCGCGTCCCTGCCGCTCTCGCCCAGCAAAACCGCCCCCGTGTGTCTCCTGCAAACCTCCTCCAACTGCCGCCCGCCGCAACCACCTCCTCCCCCGGCGAGGGCCGCCTTTCAAACACCCCTGTCCTTTGTGACCTGGCGGGTCACACATCATTGTGTCCTCACCCCCACCGGCAGCCCACCCAAGGGCGCGGTCAGGATGAGCGGGGCCTGCCGCCTCCTGCGCCCCCCCCCCCGCCTTGGGCTGGGAGCTCTCTGACAGTAGACGGGGGCAGGACCACCTGCCCAAACCTAGACTCGTCGAGAGATGGGTCCGCTTTGGGCGATGAGACGGAGTGGCCGTGCACTGCCACTCTCCTATGCTTCGCTGCATGCAGGGGACAGGGATGGTGGCGGAGTGGTGTTCCCGCCTTGTCTCCTGCCCCCGTCCGTATGATGGCAGGGTCTTACCTCCCCATTCAAGGTCTGGTTTATGGGACAGCAACCCCACAGTGGAGCCCGAGAGCAAGCCCTCCTTACAGAGAGTGGGGAATCACAGGGAAACAGGCCAAGTAAATCCAGGGAGGCATGGCTTATGTTCCTGCTAAGGAACGGAGTATGAAAGCAGAACCAGCCCAGGCTCTGGCTCTGGCTGCTGACGAGCCAAAGCCCTTTACACGGGCTGCCACAGACCTCCGAGGCCTGAGGCTGCCTGTCGGTGAGGAGGGAAGTTGCTCCCACTGTGCCACTCCTTCCCCTTCGGTCAGCATCGCAGGCACACCTAGCTGGGGTGGAGGGTTGGGCAGGGTGACATTTTAGGAGCCGGGCCCCAGCATGACCACTTAACTTTCGGTTTCCTTGATTTCCTGTATTCTGGGACTCGGCCTTTGTTGACTGTTACTAGTCCCCAAAGTCTACTTGTTTCCTGTTTCAACATCACTGATATCTTTTAGCATCTGTATGATCAATGACCACGGGCTAACATAGAATGCCACATTACTCACTAAGTATAAGAATTTCAGTAACATAAATGTGTGTATTATGCTTCGTAGGTAGACTGTGAGTAATCACTCTCTAATGTAGGCAAGGAGCATAGATGTTTTTTGAATGAGACCACCTTGTAAGTATTAGATACGGAAATCCATCACTCATTTAAAATAAAACATACATTTATTGCAATAAGGAAACCAGCAGCAAGTAATTCTGATTGTAAAAGTTCTTAACTTCATGTGCAGAACAGTTATTTTTTAAAAATTACAAAATTCTATTGGATATGAATGTCTGTCAAGCAAATAAATCAACTAGTTTATAATGGTAAAAGCAAAATAATGGATAGTAGATTACATCATAATTCTAATATTTCCAGAAATATTTGTTGAACAGTAATTATAACATTACACTATACTTTAACTATGTGTTTATTTCTATGTATTTCATTACATAGAAGGCAAGGGAAGTTAAGAAAATGTCCCAGGGGGATAACCTGACTTTCTCATGATAAGTCTTAACAGAATATTTACTTTTGCCTAGAAAATTTTTAAAACAAGAAAACTCTGAATTTATGTAAAACACAAATAATATTATCAATCACTCAATGTAGACTTAAGTGTAGAAAAACTGAAGAAAGCACTTAAATTTGGGAAGAAAGAAAATACCTTCATTATTTATTACTTTCTCCCTAACTTTAGCTGAAGGTAAGCATCAACTTGTATCACAAGAACGCCTAAACTTGACCCCAGAAGCTTTACAGTTTGCTGAGTGGTCTGAGACATTTGCTTTCTATTCTATTCAAATATTCTAAACTTTAATCTCAAAATATGCATAATCAAATTTTAGTTCTAATTACATTTCAGATAATACTGACTTATTCTCAAACAGTTCACTGTATGATGGTGATAATCAGTTCTGAACTTGATTCAGCTCAAAATTGATTCTGATATAGAATACAGTGTACATTTGAAGGCCACCTTTGAATGGTTAGAAAAGATGATAAAATTTTGGTCTTTTGAATTTGTTGCGTTAACTTGCCACACTGTAACATTTTGCTTTAAATAGTTGACTTTGCTGCTTATAAATCATTTCAGTTGTTAATACGACTTCATAATACTGCTATAGTTACATCATCCAAACAAGTCATGAGATGTAATAATTCAATATACAAGTTGAATTAAGAAAATAAATTAAGACCATTTTAAAACATATATTGAGAAAACTTATTAATTGGCAACATTTTTATCAACTTTGTTTAATGTAAATAAAATATTTAAGTTAATAACACATTAAAAATGTCTCAAGGTTGTATGCATCTAAATACTTGATCAAATTAAAAAGGACTTGGTTGATTTCTGATTTCATCTCATTTTGATTTATGAAGTTAACTTACCTAGTTATTTCTTTTTGAATGGCCCAAGAGTAATTTATAGGTAGCATAAGTATAAGTGTTAAAGAATAACACATGCTAATAATTTTCCATATGATAAAAATTTGTTTCAAAAATTCTCAGTGTGGAAGAAGTCTATACATTTCAATAGTTTACATAGAAGGTAAATAAATATGTACCATATTTTAAAAAAATAACTAGAAAGAATCAAAAAGATTAAAAAGCAAAGTGTGGAAAATAATTGTTGACCGCAAATATTTGAAAAAGACCTAAGTAGAATTCGCAAAAATAGAAGCAAATTATTATTAAAATTAAAAATTCAGTGAAAGCTTAAAGATCAAACTGAGTCAATGGATTCATGAGAAAAAAATAATCAGAACATTTTATAGAAAAGGAAATAGAATTTTATACACACACATAGGTACACAAACCAACACACACACACACAAGTATAATAAGTTAGAGATACAGAGAATAAAGAAGGAAAGAGGAAATAAAAAGAAGTGGTCATTTGGTAATGGCTAACTTTTTAAAAAAAATTTGTAAAATATATCAATCCGTGTGTTCAGGAGAACAGTTTGCCTCATCTAGATAGAAATTAGCATACAAATTGAGTGTATGATATCTTTTAAAAAAACCCTCTAAATCCCCTGTTTATTCATATTCAGACTGTGTCCTGAAGTCTAAGCTCTCTGAACTTCATCAACAAGTTTACTGCTAATTCCAGGCTAAAGCCATTGGCAGTGAACTTCTGGCTAGATTTGGCCAATAGAGGGACTTGTACTAGAGTAGATAAAAAGAATTAAATTCTGCATAGGGTGTTAACTATTCAGTTCTCTTTTTGTAAAGGTGTCTCAGGCTGGAAGACTAGACTCCCCAATCAAAATACACAGAGTGGATAAGTGCATAAACAAAGAAACTAGGCCCAATTTTATTTTCTCTACAACAGAATTACTTCAGCCTTATGGACAAATAAAGGCTAAAAATCAAGGCATTGTAAGATATTCTATGAAAATGGAAATCAAAAGAGACAAACAATGCCATGTGATGAAAAAGGGATCCATTCATCAACAGGCTATAACAATTTAAAATATATTACAACCCAGTATCAGAGACCCTGAAGATATAAAGCGAATATTAACTAATATAAAGGGGGGGATATAAAACAATAGGATAATAGCAGATGGTTTCAATATACCACCTTCAACAACAGACAGATCATACAAACAGAAAATTAATAAGAAACCAGAAGGTTTGAACTACCCTTTAGTCCAAATGGGCCTAGCAGACATATACCAAGCATTGCTTCCAACAGCAGCAAATCCATATTTTTCTCGAGTGTACATGGAACATTCTCCCAAATAGGAGCACATGGTAGACCGCAAAACAAATCTTAAGACATTTATAAAAGCTAAAGTTATATTAAGCATCTTTTTCAATTACAGTGTTATGAAACTAGAAATCAATAAAAGGTATAGAATTGTAAAATTCACCAATATGTGGAAATTAAGCAGTACACTCTTACAGAAGAAATTAGGTCAAAAAAGGAGAAATCTTTGGACGAATGAAAATACAATATAGTAAAATTTACGGTATACAGCAAAAGCAGCTCTAAAAGAGAAGTTTTAAATAATAAATGCCATAGCTGAGATAAAAACCTAAAAATAAAAAACTAACTTTGTTTTTCAATGAACAAGACAAAGAAGAGCATATTAAACCCAAGTTAAGCAGACAGAAGTAAAAAATATCAGCAGAAATAAATAAAATAGACAATAGAAAATAACTGACACACTGAATTAATTATTTGAAAAGATAAAACCCACAAACCTTTAGCTACATGAACTAAGAAAATGCGAGTGAAGATTTAAATAAATAAAGTCCAGTTTTAAAGAGGAGAAATTACATCTGACCCCATAGAAATAAAATGAATGATAAAGGAAAATTATGAACTATTTTACACCAAAGAATGAGACAACCTAGGAGAAATGTATAAATTCCTAGAAATATTCAACCTACCACCTCTGAATCAAGACACGATAGAAAGACTGAACAAACCAATAACGAATAAACAGATTGAAGCAGTAATCAAAACTCCCAAGCAATGAAAGCTTAAGGACAGAAGGCTTCAAGGATGAATTCTACCAAATATTTAAAAGAAAAAAATCAATACCAAACCTTTTAAACTCTTACAAAAAATAGAAGAGGGAGGATTAACAAATGATAGTATAAGGCTAACATTAGCCTGATATTAAGACAAAAACACCAGAATAAAATAAAATGTTCCAATAACCTTGGAAATTTTATAGCATTTTCTTATTAAATTAAATAGGCACAGCACATAAATACTCAGCACGTGGGAAAAAGCCTTTCATGGTATGTGACACAAATGCTTATATAATGTGATTCCATATGGATGAAAACATAGAATAAGGAAGCTAGGCCATAAACGAAAAAAAAAGGAGAAAAGTAATTGCTTGGTTCTAAGGGAAGAATTAGCATGAGTGCATGGAGCATGAAGAAACTTTGTGGAGGAGAAAAGAATGCTGGGTTTCTTAACTGTGGTTGTAGTTACATGTGTGTATACATTTGTCAAAACTCATTGCTTATAATGAGTGTGTATTATGCTATGTCAGTTACAGCACTAAACGTTTATAAAAATTGTATTGTCTATTGCCCTAGGATAGAGTTACACAGTGTGATCACTATTAATACCTTGGATGAGAGATTTGATATCCTCAGATAAGCTTTCTCACCTGAGCATTTTTCATGCCCGTATCAATACATGAAACCAACATCCTATGTTACTGAGAAAAAAAGAGAGAGAGAAAGAAAACTCTCTCCACACATTTTGAAATATCTCTTAATGACTTCCCCTTCGTCATTTACCACTGGTTTACAATTTGTTTCTTTAGTGCGTTAAGTGTTTGATCTGCTCTGCATCTATGCAAATTATTGAGTTTATTTTATTTAACATATGTGATAACCAATGTTCAGAAACCAATAAACTGGACATTCTTTTTATTAAGTAATTTAAGCAAACTCAAAATTACTTTGCAAAGTCTCTTTCACTGCGTCTATGTGGATATCATCTATATTTATTTTATTCATTGTTCTAGGTTGTCATTTTCTTCTTCTGATACCACGGTTTGCCCTACTTTCATACTCTCTACACATATTCACTGAGTTGTAATATAAACATTTTGTGAAATGGCTAAATCTTGGTGTCTGGTTTAGTGGGCAGCATTGTTTTCCACACACACTCAGTAAGTCCTGTTTTAGTTGAGTTATTTGCTGTAAAGAGATGCCAAGCCAGCGTTGTTTTGTTTCTTCCTTTCTTTCTTTTGTTGGTTTTGTAGCCCTGTATTGGAAAGAAAGGCTTTTCAATTCTAACCTAGTTTGTACTTTTTATGCTGGAGAATCCTTTCTTCCGCTGTGGCTGAATCATTGAGAGATACAATTCTGAAATTACATTTTGAAAGGTGAATTTCATGGGCAGTGGCAGTTAATGAAGCCACCGAGGAGACTAGTTCCTGTGGAGATGTTTCAAATGCTTCCCACGCTTTACTTTTCCTTTGGCCCCAAGAGGAGAATACTCTGATTGTCACCAAAGGACAGTCCTCAGGGAATTTCTGTGGGTGTCTCAAGGTAGAGGACAGATCTCCAAAGCTCGAGGCTGATGAAACACTAACATTTCTCATCAGGGGGATCTCAGACCATGCCTTTCTCTGCATCCTGGTCACAGGGACAAACAAACTGAGGAAAAAAAAAAGTTTTGTGTTTATCTGTAGCATAGATGGTGTGTCACAGCCAAGGGCGTAACAGAGAGCTGATGTCTAAGCTTACTTCCCTTATGTAATGTGCTCTAATTCCTAGACATGTTGAAAAGGAGCATTTAAAGAAAATATCAGTAATAGCATTTAATTCCTGAAAAATAACCATTCCTGTGAGTATACCTGGGCAGATATAAGCAGCGCTGTTTCTCACTTTTCTAGAGAATGATAGAGTTACATGATAGCACTTTTAACGGTTTGGTTATTTCTGTAATCTGAGACAGCAGTCTTGTTCAGATACTCATTTGGCATTTAAGAAACGTTTCTATAGCTTATAAAATGAAACATTAAATAAATAAAAAATACATTTCTCCTTCTATTTCAATGTTATTTTATTTTATAAAAATGGTAAATAATAGGATATTAGTTTTCCTAGTATTCCGTTTCCTCCTCAAGCTATATATAGCTAGAGTGTGTATAATTATTTTTTTCTAAACACAGAATTAGGTAATTTGGGTATCTATTAGAAAAAGAAAAGTCATTTTCTTTTGGGGGATGGCATTCACTTGATTCTGTTGTCAAAGTTCTACTTATATTCCTTTCAAATAATTTTTCTTACTTTCTTTCTTTTTTCTTAATGCCAGGAGACTAATAGTATAATAGTACTAATAATAACTATAGTAGAAATAGTTATGTGATAACCTTTAGCATGACTAAATAGGATGTTATTAGATATATAGATGATAGCAATGAGTTACTTTGGATAAATGACCTTACATGAGTAATATAACTTAATGTTTTCTTATGAGGTCAGAGTACCAAACTCAGTAAATATATTTTTAAAAAGTTGTCCCAGTTATTTCCTTCGAATGGTTCTCTTAAATTACATATCCTAGGTCAATTTCTCCTCATATTTTGAAAACTATTTTTGAATAGTGGTAGAGCCAGCAAAAGCACAATTTTATTTGTGGTATTCAAAATAATGTGGTAAGAATGTTAGCATTTTGAGGGGATCAATATCAAAAGATTGGTTTAGTGGGACACATAAAATATTCCCTTGACCATACTAACCTAACCATTTAACCAGGTCTAAGTAATAATTTCTATGATGTATATCTTGAAAAGCTCTACTTTATCAACAGCACATCACAGGGAGCATGAATGTGGTGTCATAAAACTTATACACAGTTTTCTATAGAGGTTTATAATTCAAAACTTCCATAAACGTTTAATACAGGAATTTGTGGATTTGAACCACATTGCTTTCCTGTTACAATTCACCTACTTTTCCATTGTGATTCTACAAGAGATATAAAGTCTGTATTTTTACTGCCAGGCATTTTTTTTTAAATAGCAAAAATATACATTTTACATATAGAAGGACGTTTTTATCATGGGTGTTAAGATTTTTTTTCTATTGTATAATTTGCACTTATCAATTGGATATTTTGGTACCAAAACACATATATACATAAATACAACCATTAAAAACCCGTTTCTTTAAAAATAAGATTTTTTAAATTTTGTCAAGAACACTTATCATAACTATAGTTATAAATACTGTATTTTATACTTTAAAAGCTGTGTCTATTGAAAGACAGCTGGATTTATGACTTCAATATTATTTGCTGGATTGTTCTTAAACAGTGCAGGAGAAATGGATGCAATGATTCTGAAAACAAGCGAGCCAAGATTATAACAGGTGGAGGAATATTTATGAAAGAAAACTTTTCCTTGGGTGTTGAATTCACACTTTTTGTTTGCTTTCTGGAGATACATTTTGTTCATCTACCAATTTCCCACCAAGCTC
Source organism: Vicugna pacos (assembly GCF_048564905.1). NCBI lineage: Eukaryota > Metazoa > Chordata > Mammalia > Artiodactyla > Camelidae > Vicugna > Vicugna pacos. The sequence continues at coordinate 1,172,205 of NC_133011.1, forward strand.
TAAGTGATGGGGTACAGCAGGGTTCATAAAGTTAAAACTGTAGACAATTCTTTGCCTTCATAAGGCGACTAGTGTGGTCCAGGAGCTCCATTCTGAGAGCGCCCACCCCCATCCTCTGTTCTGCATGTGGTTTATGTCTTCACCAATCTCTAATGTCCAGGATGTGAAATCCTCAGTGATGGGACAATGGCATGTCCTTTCAATAGTCACATTTTATGTATTGTCTGGACTGTGGTCTTTTAAGACAACCTACCTGGGTACAATATATGCCCCATCATTTAAATTGATTTGACTAGGAAAAATATTTCGTTTCTCCATTTGCAAAGTGCATTATTAAATTATTTACCTTTGTAATTTTTTTATAACTCAAATAAACTAAATCATATAAAATATTTATGAAGATGCCAATTATGTTGTTTGGCAGACATTGACTTTTTACTATTCTTGTGTCCGTTATTATCATAAAATCAATATGTATGAAATATTCATCTCTTGCTCCTCTGCCAAATTCTAGGCCTTGTTAACTCATTCCAGACAACGAGGATGAGATATGAATATGGCAAACCAAACAAGAGTGACAGAGTTCATCTTCCTGGGGTTTTCTGGCATGCTGTATCTGCGGCTTGTGTTATTTGTGATGTTTCTCACTGTATATCTGCTCTCCCTCATGGGAAACACCCTCATCATTTTCATCGTTCTGATGGACTCCACTCTCCAAACACCCATGTACATTTTCTTAGGAAATCTATCCTTCCTAGAGATCTGGTACACCACAGCCACAGTGCCTAAGTTGCTGGCCACCTGTGTCTCGCGGGTGGTCACCATCTCTGTTTCTGGCTGTGTGGCCCAATATTACTTCTTTTTCTCTATGGGAGCTACGGAGTGCATCATGCTGGCTGTGATGGCCTATGACCGGTACCTGGCCATCTGCAGCCCTCTGAGGTACTCACTCCTCATGCGTCTTCCCGTGTGCCTGCGGTTTGCAGCTGGATCTTGGGTTGGGGGCTTCGTTGCCCCGCTCCTACCTACCATACTCATCTCTTACCTAGACTTTTGTGGACCCCAGAAGATCAATCATTTCTTCTGTGACTCAGACCCAATTTTTAAACTCTCTTGCTCAGATACATTCTTGGTGGAGGCCTTGGGCTATACGTGTAGTTCTGTTGTGATTCTAAGTTCTTTTCTTCTCACCATGTCCTCCTACGGGCACATCGTGGTCACAATCATCAGGCTGTCTTCCCGGGAAGCCCGGAAGAAAACTTTCTCCACCTGCGCGTCCCACCTCACCGTGGTCACCATCTACTATGGCACCATAATCTTTGCCTATGTTCGCCCTCCTGCCAAGTACAACTTCACCATGGGTAAAGTGGTCTCGGTGATCTACTGTGTGGTCACCCCATTGGTAAACCCTCTGGTATACACCCTAAGAAATAAAGATGTAAAGAAAGCTTTCAGAAAAGTTCTAACAAGAAAGACATTGCTCTTGACCAAAAGTACGCAGGAGATTTGAGAGATTAACTAAAATGAGCAATTTAGAATGGATTCTCAAAGCACATTTGCAAATGGTAAGTGTTGAAAATTTTAGTATTGGATGGATACCACCCAATATGGACATCTCTGCACTTTACATTTTGGTTTGAATTCTACTGAAATAGGTACTCTGTAATTACTGTGTTTAAGAATGACTCAGTGCAATATCATAGTGATAAAGAGATAAATGACACAAATGCCCACAAGGCATTTACAATGGGAAAATTGACTGATTTTTGTCCCAAACCAACAGTTCACTTCACATTTTTTATAATTTACACCTTAATCGTAACCATCAGCCAACAGTTTTTTTCCATTATATAAAGCGGTGTTACTACATCTAGTAGATAGACTGTTATAAATGTATTGCTTTGTACTGCAAAATAATTTAATACACAGTTAAAGTACATAGGGTGAGCCAGGCAATATTATTAAGCATGGGTGTTGATTTAATTACAAATATACACATAATTGGAGAATTTCATTAGAAAAATATCAGGAAGATGTTAGCTAATTGAAGTTTTTCTAAATAATATTACAAAATTTCAAAGTATTGGCAGTGGTAACAAGGTTAATAAGGAGAAGGGGAAAAAAAACTTAGAACCAGACTACACAAGAATGGAACATCTCACACGGTGAAAAAAAAGCTTATATTCTTACAGAATATTCAAGCAGACAGTAATTTGAGCATAAATTTATACAATTCAGCTGGAGGGGGAGAAAAAAGGTGGTAGAAAATAGGTTTTCTATTATTATGGCCACCTTTCTATGTTAATGAAGAAGCTTTATAATTTTTAATTATTTCAGTACTTTTTAGTAACCAAGAGATGGCAAGCTTGTTAGAAGAAATAAATTCTATCAAAGCTTTCTAAGATGGTGTTGTCTACCCGATTGCCTCTGAACGTCTTGCTCTCCAGAGTGTGGTCAGTGGACTGGAAACTGGAATAATCTGAGAGCTTGTTGGGAATGCAAATCTAACCTCAGCCTCTTCAATGAGATTATGTCATAGTTGACTGATACTCAGATTACATCACTAGAAACTCTATTTTAGCGACCAAGATTTTTAAAAGTCTTTTTTTTTTAATGACAGTAGTAGTGAATATAATGAATTCAACAGTTTCTTGCAGATGCCAATGCTTGACATTTTTCTTAGTTTCAATTTTGGCATGCCCTTTTCTGCATATATTTAAACCATAGCATTTTTTTTTTAATTTTTTTCCTGAATGCCTAATTAATTTTTCTTTTTAACCCAGTGCATTGTCATGGAGACCAAAATTACCCGTTTGTGTAAATGAAAAATGTACATCACATTTCTTTTAACATTTCTTCTTTTTTCATCTGAAAAGCCATATACAAACTCTCACAATAATAGGGAAACATTCTGTATCTTCACACAGGTATTGCTGTGTATTATTCTGCAAGGGAGGAAAAAAGTCATTTCACCCTCTTAAGATCTGTGGTTAAGCTTAAGTGTTAAACTAACAGAAGGTAGATTCACAGGATAAAAGCATATACAGTTTGCTTCATTTTTTTACGTGCAGATAGATGTCCTCAAATGAAAACAAATGTAAAAGAAAGAATGTTGCTCATCTTGCAGTTCTACGAGGATTAAGTTGTTAGCTACTGTGTTTGCTGAAGACACTGCACCCAGAGAGGGATTCAGGATGAAAAGCAGGATGAGGAACTTCGTGTTTTGGAAAAACAGGCTCTTTGATAGTTAGCTGTTTAATCTTATGAAGAATTTTAATAAACCCAGATTCTTGCATTATCCATACATAGAAAAACAGCAAAATAATTAACTGAGGTATCTATTCCTTGTGAGTCACATTTTTCCCCCAAGATATATGCCTAACTGCATGTATCCCCTGGGGAAAAAAAAAACATACCTACTGGCTTCTCCCCATCTCTTCAAAGGAGATTTCTCGGAGCTGCTGTGAGGCTATGTCCCAGGCTACAGCCCTTAATAAGACCTTGAATAAAACTTCAATTGAAAACTCTTATGTTGTTCATTTTTATTTAAGTAAACAGAAACTAGAAGAACTTATTGGGTCCAAAAGTTGATACAACTTCGTAACAAATAATGATAAGTTGTGGGGATGTGACAAGACAAAGATGTTTGGGCTAGGAACACTAAATTATAGGAGAGTAAGAAATAAATGGAGAAACTAAAGGACAGTAAAAGTTATTTGAGTAGATTGTGTTTTTACAGGTTCACTTTGATGTCAATGATCAGCCTTCAGTGATAAGAATGACATTCCCCTCCTGGGTCATGGTGGGCACCTTCCAGTAGGAAATGTTATGACCTGCTTTTAGGTAGAAAAGGGAAGTCATGGAGCCCTTCCTACATTTGCTCTTTCTCAAGTGCTTTCTGCTCAAAATAGTCACTTATGCCACAGCAACATATTTTGGGGTGGCATGTTCTTAAACCCTCACAACTGAAGACAGATTCTCGTATTCTGTTAATGGCAGTAATCTTTCCAAATCCAATTTCTTGGCACAGAATGTGTATCTAAATCTTCCTCAATTCATCACATCACTTATCCCAAAACACTAACTGTCTTTTATTTGTTTGTTTGTTTGTTTGTTATTTTTGTGGCTAGGACAATCCAGGAGCTGTGGGTAGTTTGAGTTATTCAAAAAGGAAAAAAATGTGTCACTTACTGCAAATACAATTGAAAGATATATATAAAATGTTACCTATTCCATTTATTCATCTTCATCCCATTTTTACACTTACATAAACACTTTGTGCTTACTTTCAAAAATGGCAATAAAGTTGGTTTCATTGGAAAAGGGCAAATTTGATACTATGTATCACATTTCCTCTTGGCAGATTTGTATTAAAGCTGATTATCATATAATCAGAATTTATGATGCTGGTGATCTTTATAAAACAGTGTAACGGTATAAAGCAAAAGGGAAATGTGAGCAACTTTTAGATAACCCATGAGAAAAGTTGAAATGGAAGCAAAATAATATTTCATTTTATTTTGATTATAAAACTTGAAGAGTATTTGATAAAATTTCACAGAATGTAAAAGAGATAGGAGATATTTTTATGAAGAGAACAGCATTTACTTACAATTTGTTCTCTAAATCTTGACAATACACTTATACATGTAATTTGATGAACCAAAATGACAATATATATAAAGATCATTTTTATAAGTATTTAAGCAACTTCCTGACTTAGAAAAGTATTTGTAAACATCTTGTTTGTTTGCTTGAACCTTCTTCTGTGTGCTGTAAACTTGCTAAGATAAATGTTACCATTTATATTTTGAATATTAAGTTTGTGTTTATGTGTTCCTTTGAAATACTATGTACTGAATTCTATTTAAAATACCTACTTGCTATCTCATTACTTCCTTGAGAAAAGAGGCTTGAAGTACGGACCTTTAAATGTAGAAAACCAAAGTCAACATTATTTCAATCAAACTCAAGAGAAAAAAAAAAACTATATGATAGAGTGACTCTTCATTATATAAGTTGGGGAGTCTGGCACCTTAGAACTTACCCTGCCAACCCCTAATTCATCACAATTCACAGTCAATCTATCAAAATTCTCATTTTTTTGCTAAAAAATTCTTTTCAAATGCATCAACATATTTTCATCTCTTTAGACAATATCAGAATGTAAGCTGCACATGTCCACTTTTAGATACCACAGTGATGCCCTTCAAAGATCTGAGCCCCTTCCCTCAAGATAACATCCAATGATGCCCACATGCCACAATCAGAGTGGACATTTTACACTGTCCATCAGAACATGTTTCTTTCCTTCCTAAAATAGATTAGCCTATTCATCCTGATTTAAGAATATAAAATAAATCACTCATTCTGAGCTAGAAACATTGTATGGATTGGCACTCTCTTATCTTCTTGTTCCTTCTTTTGTCAAAGCATTACTAGACCGTCTTATCACCACATCACCATGTACTCGCCGTGCGCTTCCCCCCACATGTGTGACACGTTTTACTCACTCAACTGGACTCTCCCTCTTGCAGCAATCATGCTGCTTCTTCTTCAGGATCTCCCCTAAGACACCACTTTCCTAGGGTAAAGTCCATCACTGAACTCACTGGAAATATTCAAGGCTCTATAAATCACTGTCTCCCAATCACCAGGCACCTTTCACTCAAACTTTGCTCAGTTACAACTTAATTTATATGATTATAAGATCATGGCATTGAATTCATGTAATTTTATTCTTCTTCTAAGAATGACTTATGGGTCTTAAAGTCCAAAACTATAAAAGGTAAACATTTAGAAACTACAAGACTTCATTTTTTCCTACCTGCTGCATTTTTCTTTGCTTATGTAGATGAACAATTTCTTCTCTATAAATTCAGTGCTTACTTAGCATTTTTCTGGATATTCGTTGTAGGTGGGTTGAGACAGAGGCATGTTAAGTAAATGGAAATTTACAATACTTCCTATACAAAAATCAACTATAATATGTACAATATATTGTGGCTTCTTTTCAATTTATAAGTAACTATCTTGAAGTATGGTTGATGTCAAGAGTCAGAAGACTTTTTATTTATTGTTCTATGTGCATAGGATATTTTATATTTTTAAAATTCCCCTAATATTAGACATTCTTTCTAGCCTTCATACCTTGTGATATGTTTCCCTAAGCGACAATTAAGTGAATATCTCCTTAAAAGACAAGTGATATGTTTAGGAAATTTGAGGGATCAATATAAATAGCTCAGAACTTATAAGGAAAATTTATTCATAAGAAAGAGCCCCAAAATTATACAATGAGGAAGGAATGGTCTATTTAATAAATGGTTTTGGAAAAATTGGACAACCACATGCAAAAATTCACCTTACACATGTATTAACTTAAAATGGATCAAAGACTTAAACATAAGGCCTGAAACCACAAAGCAACAAGAAGACATCAGCTTCTTGACATTAGACTTGGTGAAGATTTTTTGGATCTGACACCAAGCGCAATAGCAATAAAACCAAAAATAAATATGGTAGACTGTAGCCAACTACAAAGCTTTTCCCAGGAAAAGGAACCATCCACAAAATAAAAGGACAACCTACAAAATGAGAGACAATATTTGCATACGATATATCTGATAAGGAGTTAATAAGAAAAATATGTAAAGAATTCACACAACTCATTAAAAACCAAAAAAAGAGAAACAATTAATAAATCTGATTGAAAATAAACACTGGAGTTAAATAAATATGCTTCTAAAGAAAACATACAAATGTCTAATGTACATGAAAAGTGGTTTGAAATCAATAATCAACTGGAAAATGAAAGTCAAAACCACATTGGCGTATCATTTCACATCCATTAGAATGTCTATCATCAGAAAGACAAGAGATTAAAAGTGTCCACAAGGATGTGGAAAAAAAGGAACTCTTGGACATTAATAGTAGGAATAAAATATGTGCAATGCATATCTTCAATAGTCAAAGATTTCTTACAAAAGTACAAGAAAATAAACTAATCCTCAAAGAGAAAGATGGGAAAGAACATGGAGAGAAATTTTTCAAATTAAATTATACACACAAAAAATAAAAAGGAAAAATATATTAAAATTCAGTAATAGTAGCAGTGGTACTTGTTCTATACATCATCAATTTTCACGAATGGAAAGTAAAAAAAAAATCAAAATAGTAACTTTGGAATCTAGTTAAAATGCAGTGAGACAGACACATTTGTACCTGTGAGTGGCATTTTCAACTGAAATATATCACATGACATGATGATATTCTGGGAGTTTCCACTTTGAATATATAACAGTCAATTAAAAGTGCTCACATTCAGTAGCCTGAATATTATACTTTTATGCAGCAATCCTAAATCTTAACAGGAATATAAATAAAAATGTTATGCATGAAAAATTATTTGGACATTTATTCATATGAACAATAAACTAAATATAGTCTCTAATCATAAGAGTAGGTTGACGATCGTGGAATTTTGATGTATTGTTAGACTACTTCCTACATTACACAGTGAAATATATTTTTTCAAGAAATGTTATCAAGTTATAATGATACACATGACATTGAAAATATAGGTTAAATTAAATAATTTTCTTTGTATACTGGTATTTGGGATTATTTTGTTGAAAGAAAAAATAAACATTTGTATAAAATAAGTATATCAGAATTACTCTGGTGGTGGTTGGAAGGAAGGTCTGAGCTCACGCTGAGGAAATGCAATAATGAAAAGAAAAGATATTTGCTTCAATAATGAACAGAAAAGATATCAGGTGATGAATTCAAAGCTCAGTATTAATGTGCATATATTTAAAGGAAATGAAAGACCTTTCAAAACAGTATACAGTATTTGTGGTTAAATATAGTATATGATTTGTCAGTATAGAGCTTTAGGTTGCTAATGTGATTTTTTATTTTTTCCCCTCAGTACCAGTTATAAAAATGACTAAGGTCTGCCTGGCCAGAACTCTAAAATCCCAGAAATCCGTTATGAAAGAAAACTTAGCGAATATTAATCCTATGCAAACTAACTCAAAAAATCCTCCTAGATGTAAATATATGCTATGGTGCGATCATTCACCTGTAGACAGGAGAACTGATTTCATGGTGTGTTACTTTGTTTAAACCTTTGTGTTCCCTGTAACTTAGAGTCACCAAGTTTTCCAGTGGATCGCAGACCAAGCTACATATCCACACTGAGTTCTGCTTCATTTAGCATGTAAAAGCAAAGTGATGTTTGGAAAGCACCGACAGTGGAACAGATATCTGGGAGAAGAGCGTTGCAGCCACAGGAAGCGTCAAGGACAAGGTGTGCCTGAGGAAGGAGCGCTGGGGACACGAGATTTGAGTGAGGTGACAGGGGGCAGAATTCAGACCAGAAGCGCTGATGGTGGGAAACACTGGACACAACTAGGACTGACCTCCACTTGTGGTGACATGGGGAGCCATCAGTACAGATTCTATACTTAAATGCATGTCTAGGTTAAAGTGAAGGAAGGCAAGGGAGGAAGCTGATGCACAAGGTCTGGGGCTGTAGCAAAATTTTAGTGACAGTTAAATGGATTGTGACCTATTTTAATTTGTAACAAGTATCAATTCTTAGATATAATTTGAGAAAAGAGAGAAAAGTATAACTCATTGGCTTAGTTATTTTAGGTGGCTGAAAGAAAAGGCGATTGAATTAAAAATTACACCAAGCAACACCCAGAAGAACTAGAGGGATAAAGAAACCAAAAGCAGAAAGTATTTGAGTGCAAGACTAGAAGAGACTAAAATTGTAAATAAAATAATTTAAAATGAGTACGTATGGATATAAAAGTGTCATATATGTAAAACAAATAGGAAAACACAGTGTTTTTGCATATGTATTTTTTTTCCTGGGGTCTCCTTTTAAAATGCTCAGAAATATAATGCTTTTAAAAGTCATTACATTAAAATGACAGTGCAGAGAAAGGAAAATGATAAAACTAAAGGAAGATGTTGTAATATAAGGGCAGCAACAAGTTTAAGCCAGTTCCATTCACTAGAGCAAGGCTGAATAGCCAAGTTCAACAATTTGATCCAAAGATTCAGTGGTGTTAGTTTCCGCACCAAGGTTATCATGAAAAAAAAAAAGTAAAAGTAAGGTGTTTGGGGTGTAGGAAGTGTAGTATCTAAGTAGTGTCAATGAAAATTCAATTAACAATCAAGAAGAAAAAAAAGGAAATTTATTCAAGTCAAACTAAGCATTTTAACCTAGGAGGCAGACTGTTAGGAAGCTCTGAGAAATGTCCTGCCTGTCAGACGTCAAAGACACAGTCATGACATTTTCAAGACAAAGGATCACACATCAAAATGACATGTTGATACTTTACATAAAGCTCACCAAGAATACATAGTCCAAATAAAGGTGTACAAACTGAGCAGCAAGAGGCCATGAACCCCTTCAGAGTTGGGAAAGAATGTTGTCTTTTTAAGAAGTTACATTGTTAGCATTGGAAGAAAGGAAAAAATAAAATCAAATCTTATCTTTGAGGAGTTCTGAAGTCCTAAACACAAAGAGAGAATTTTATGTCTAACTTTTCTTATCCTGATTTTTAAATATAAATTTTATTTTAGCATTCCCCCTCTTTTGATTATAAACCTTCCAATAAAAGTAGAATCAGCAAGTTGATTTCCTTTAGTATCCACAGTGTCATGTTTGGAATGTCCTGATGTTTTAATAATTACTAACTGTTTTGGTAGCTGTGTGACAATGACTAACGCTGCAACCTGTTTTCCATTTTTAATAGATTCTTCTGAATAGGTTAAAAAACCTCATTGTTTTGATTGCACTCCAAAGTTGTGAGCCACTCCAGAGACAGAGCAACCGTCAGTATAAATATTATCTGTTCTTTAGCTAGTTGGCAAGCTCCGATGAAGGCAATTAATTTGCCTTGTTGTGCTGACTTTGTTTCTGGTGACTAAGAGATTTTAACTATGTCCATGGTGGACATTATTGCATATCCAGATCAGTAATATCCCTGCTCATCCCTGAAGTAGGACCCAGTGTAAAGCCAATTATATCAGCCTTATCAGTAGAGGCTTTTTGTAAGTCATTTCTGAGGGCAAGAAGATAATCTGTTAACAAAATGCAGTCATGATCATTTTCTTCCTGTGATTCTGGAAGCAAAGTTGCAACTTATGGTTATTACGTCGAACCAAGGTAATATTAAAGACAGAAAGCAGCAACGCTTTGTAAGTCGGCTTAACAGAATTATGCTGAGTGTGGTGAGAGTTTCGAAGAGACTTAACTGAGTGTGGAACATAAATAGTTAAAGGAGTCTTTATTACTGTTCTTCGGTAATCTTACGTAAGGGAGCCATTACTGAAATAGCCTTTATGCAAAGTGGAAGCCTTTTGCTATGGAATCTAATTTAGTTTTGGAGCATAAAGCAAGTTATCCCCATGCATTTTTGTAAAAGCATCCGAATAAGACAATAACTGTCTATAAAAGACAAAAATACTTAAAAAAAGATTAGAGACCTGAATATAAAGCAATTGTCAGTGAAATTTGGCTACTTCTGTGACATACAACATTTTAAGATAATAACTAGAATTATGACTGGCAACATACCAGGGTCTTTCAAATTTTAGGAATGTCGTTCAATTTTTGGAACCTTTCTATTAAGAATATTTACCCATAGAACATAACTTAATAAGGTTAATATTATTTATTTGATGATATTTCCCACATAATTTAACAGAACAAATAAGCTTAATTAGTTTAATTTCTCTCTTTGAGATATCCAGGGGCCCTTAGACGTAGCCCCAAATTAGCTAAAGGACAAATGAACTTCATTTAGAATTTGATTTGAGAAAGTCTGACAGAGATATCAAAGGGTTTTTAATGTTTGGCCAAGTAAGATCATATGTCACTGTGAAACATTACTTACTCACTTAACCAAGTGACAAGACAATATTTCAAAGGCAAATGCAGAAAGTTACTAATGCAGAAAATTTATAATTTGTTTATCAAAAGCAGATTAATATTTAAAGAAAAATTTGTTTTCTTAACAGAAAAAAACCAAATTCTAGTTTTGTACCATTTCACCTTTAAATATTAATAATTCATTTAATTGAATTCAATCTAATTCTCGTCCTGACCATGCATAAGACTCTTTTCTCAGGTTCTGTTCTTAAATAGAAATACATCATTTCATGCTACAATCTTTCAATAAAGCACAAAATATATTTACTAATAGTCTCAAACATATTTAGTCTCTCTGTAATAAGAGGTCAAAAGTAGGTAAACAAAACTTCTTTAGCAATTAATGTTTCAGTATTTTATTATAAGATAGACATTCAATGAATTTCCATTTTTAACTTAATATAGCAGAACTCTAAAGCTTCAAATACCAAAAATCTAGAGAAAGTATTTTTACATAGACATACCATAAACATAATTTTTCTTATAGAGTTTACCTAGGAATGTTTTTACCTCATGTATCTCTATTTCATTACATATGAAAATATTATCATAGCAAATCAATTTTTGGACAAATTTTGTAACACAGATAACACGAGCTTATTGACTCTCAGTAAACTAGGCACAATAAAATTGTTACACTTAAAGCTGATGACTTGAAAGACATGTTTATATTATTTAACCCATCAATTTAAACTTATTTTTATCCATTAAAGTTTAATCCTAGATCACATTATTCCTTAAAAATTGGGGCTAGATTAATTTACAATTAGAAATATTTGATTTGTCCTGGGCATAGATCCACAGGGAACCTTAATTCAAAAAGACACCTGCACCCCAATGTTCATAGCAGCACTATATACAATAGCCAAGACACAGAAACAGCCTAAATGTCCATCAACAGATGACTGGATAAAGAAGTTGGAGTGTATTTATACAATGGACTACTACTCAGCCCTAAAAATGATAAAATAATGCCATTTGCAGCAACATGGATAAACCTTGAGAATGTCATTTTAAGTGAAGTATGTCAGAGCGAGAAAGAAAAATATCATGAAGGTATCACTTATATGTGGAGTCTAAAAAAAAAAAAAAGACAAACAAACTTAATAAGCAGGACCAAAAAAAATCGACAAGTCAAGTTATAAGATTTGTGCAACCTCATTTTAGCCATGAATACTTTAAACATAAAGTATACTTTCTGGAATCAAAGTAAAATGTGCTCTTTTGTGTGACTGCCCTGAAAATGTTGTAAGATTGCTGTGTACTTGTAAACAGTGATGGTGAATGTAAACCATTCATGATTTCAACTGAATAGGACATTGTGTTATGAAAATAAAGCTGGGGAAAAAAAGAGGCACTTAATTTAAAACTAGAGGAAATGCTCCCACACTTGCCCCTCCTGTGGTCCCTGGGAGGAAATATAGGAGTGAAGCAAGTTTTACTTAAATTTAGTCTTTCTTGGTATTTTACATGAACATTTGAATATGTAATAGTGTGAAAATACAAACAAAAAAAGGAAAATAAAATAGCATTCGTGTTTTAATATGCGTTCCTGAATTTAAATTTCAATACGTGAATTCAAATGGTCTATTTTCCACTAAAATCTTGATGTTATAATAAATGAATAAACAGAAGGCCACAGCTTGAATATTTTCACAGAGTTGTGATACACTCGTAACGAAAGCTAGTAGGGGCAAGCAAAGCACCCTTCTAAGTCATCTTTAGTCTTTAGTCTTCAGGGGTTTGAAGTTGCCTTCTGATCCCTCAGGGAATAAACGCTCTCTCATCAGAACCCCTGGTCAATTCCTTTAGTTAATTTCTACCTCGATTATATGACTGTAAGTTCATGTGACGTGTAAGATCATTAACCGTGAACCAATGCCAGAGGCTGAAAGTACAGCTTAAAACTCAGCAACCATGCAAGCATTATAAAGCTACTTGAGCACACTTGGTCATGCAGCAGGCAGCTCTTCTTGAATAAAAGCGTCATTTGATGACAGACACCCATGGCTATCCTTTCCTTACACGTTTATAGAGACACATGCAAAATGGAACGGGAAAATGTGCCCTATCACGCCATAGTTATTGGGAACTTCTCTTCTCGTTTCATGTCTGACTGCAAGGTCCAAGGAATTGGAAGAACAAAATCTCTGTTAATTTTAATACATTAATAAAAGCTCTTCTTAATCAAGAGCTTTTCTTCTTCTGGAAGAAGTTGGGACGTTGTCATCGGCATCACTGGAAGAAACCTGCACTAACTGGTAAGAAAATTATCCAACCGATTTGTTTCCAGGACCAAAATGATCAGAGAATGATGATGCTACTTGTTCTCTGAATGCCTAGACAACACCACGGTCACTTGGTTTAAATGAGGGCTAGTGTCATTAAGAGGCTCATTTCATGGCCACGGACCGGCCACTGCTGATGTGGCGGTTTGAGGGAATTGTGTAAGTGGGCTACCACACAAGGCACAGATCTGTCGTAAATAGGTCAGGAAGTGTTACTCTTGGTGTCTTATATTTCTATTATGAACATTTCTGCCTAATATCAACTAAAAAGTTAGCACCACAGTGTGACACTAATTCATGCATCTCCCACATTCTGCCTGGAATATATTCTGTATCATCTTTAATTACATTTGACAAACCCACACATTATTTTCTTTATGTCTTATTTTGTTACATTTTTACCATTTTTATTTTATTTTTCTCTAGGTCTAAAGCCATGTTTGACAAATAACTTCTGGAGTAGGAAAAAAAAAAGAAATGTTTTCCTTTTTACCCCTGTACCTGTAAAGTCTGTTAGCTGCTTCACACACAAATTTGTCTCAAAGGGCGTAACAACCATCTGTTAGATTCCTAAAGCACGAAATATGGTAAAACTCTTTTCTGTTCTGTGGGCGACCAGAAGACAGCATTTGATTTCATTTTCAGCCTCTCCTAAACTCTCCTTAATATCAATCATATTTCTGTCTGCTCTCTGTTAATTTTATAAGAAGGGAAGCCTGTATGATGCATTTTTCCAGTTACTCTGATGAATTATGCCTCATTCAGGAATAAACTATATTAAAAGTTAAGTAAAGGTGATGGCTACCGTATCTGAACAAACTAATACCAGCGTAATCTTTACTTTTAACAGATACGAATCAGCATGGCTGAGAAAGTAACAAATGTGACCAGCATAACGGAATTTTTGCTCATGGGACTCCCTGATGACCAGGTGCTACAAACACTGTATGTTACATTCTTCTTCCTGATTTACCTGGCAGCACTGATGGGCAACCTCCTTACTGTCACCCTCACCTCCACTGACCAGCATCTCCAGTCCCCCATGTATTTCTTCCTAAAGAATTTGGCTTTGAATGATATCTGCTATATCTCCGTCATTGTGCCCAAATCCATCGTAAACTCTCTGACCAAAAGCCATTCCATCTCTTTCCTGGGATGTGCCTCCCAAATTTTTCTTTTTATTTTTTTCGCTGGCACAGAGTACGCCCTCCTCATAGTCATGTCCTATGACCACTATGTTGCCATCTGCCAGCCTCTGTACTATGAGGCCATCATGAATAGAGGCACCTGTTGGCAGATGGTGACGGCGGCATGGTCCAGTGGGTGTGTCTATGGATCCATTCACGTGGCAGGTACGTTCTCTGTCCGCTTCTGTGGGCCCTACATAGTGCATCACTTCTATTGTGATGTCCCGTCGCTGCTCACACTTGCTTGCCCTGGAGAGCACACGCTGGAATATGCATTTGTGATTGCTAGCTGTACTTTGGCCTCTGTCTGCTTACTTTTCCTGACTGCCTTTTACATCTGTATTTTCTCAGCTGCCCTGAGAACTCCAGCAGCACAAGGCAGGTTCAAAACTTTCTCTACCTGCGTGCCACACCTCACTGTGGTGACCTTGTTTCTCTTTTCTGGTAATGTCACTTACTTGGGGACCGGCTATAAATCGGCATCATCACTAAATGTTTTCATGTCTGTGTTATACACTATGGTACCGCCCAGCCTGAACCCTCTCATCTATAGTCTGAGGAACAAGGCTGTGAATGCAGCCCTGGGCAAAATACTGCTGTTAAAATGTTACCAAAAACATAAATACCCTGCTGTCCTTAAGCCACCTGGCAGGCACACTAAATAAAGCAAGTGGAACCATTTCTTGAGATTTCGATCTATTAACATTTTATTATGTTCTCTATTTCTCCAGCAACAGCTACACCAGATTTATGTATCTGCAGCTTCATATCCAATAATACATGCTTCTTGTATAAACTTGAGGAGGGTTTTAAGAAACACAAAATGTATTGAATGCCTTCCATCATTAATTTCACGTCACAAGATTCCGTTCAAGTTCTTCTAATGGCTTCACTTCTTTTGTCAATACCATCACACACTACTTCTTTACATGATTATTTTATTTCTTCAAAATTTACACATTATATTTTTATTTCCTAACACTGTATTTTGCTACTTTTTGATAGAAAATATCAACAAAGGGAATCTTTATTTTTCTTATCATCATGAATTTTCTCTTTTCAAAAACTTAGAATAAAAATAACTTTACCCACTTAGTCTTCTGTTTAAAACATATGCATTACCTAGAAAATTATTAAGTAGCTATCATCAGTAATCAGCCATAAAGAAGAATCTTACGGAAGGTGATGGCAAATGACACATCTTTCACTACACGCTTCTGCTTAAAATCTAATTCTAACAAAAATAGTTTAATACCTTTTTCAGTCATGAGGAAGCTTGTGTTTTATTTTATCACCATACCTTTATTTACCTTATGTACTTTCATATTCTCTAAATATCATTTCCTGTTTCCATGGATGCCTTTTCTTATTGTATTTGTATTTTTGCTTCCCTTTTCTCTCCTTCCATTCTTATCTCATTCCCTTTCTTCTTATCCTTTTAACTCCCATGATCACAATCTCTTTTTCTCTCTTTACACCTTTTCTTTCTATCTCTAAAACAATAGGATAAGCGGAATGTTGCTCTGTGTGCCTTAGCCAAATAAACTGACATGTGAAAAAGGGCTTGTATCGCATCTTGAGTACACGTCTCTCCCCAAAACCCAGTCTATCTATTGCTTTACACTTTTAAAATTTCTCATCTTTGTTTATATCACGTAACTTTCTCTTTTAACAAATTAAGTATATTGATGAGTATTTGCTGTGAAATAAAAATACAATTTTTACTAAAATTTTATATTGAAAGAAATGAATGTTCCTTTATCAATATTCAAAAAAAGAGAACAAAGCTGGAGGAATAACCCTCCCAGATTTCAGACAATATTGTAGAGCTACAGTCATCAAAACAGTGTGGCATTGGCATGAAAGCAGACATATGGATCAATGGAACAGAATAAAGAGCCCAGAAATAAACCCACAGACCTATGGTCAATTATTCTTCAACAAAGGAGGCAAAAATATACAATGGAGAAAAGACTGTCTCTTCAGAAAGTGGTGTTGGGAAAACTGGACAGCAGCATGTAAATCAGTGAAGTTAGAACACTCCCTCACTCCATACACAAAGAATAAACTCAAAATGGCTTAAAGACTTCAATATAAGACAAGACACTATAAATCTCTAGAAGAAAACATAGGCAAAACATTCTCTGACATAAATCTTACCGATGTTCTTCTAGGGCAGTCTTCCCAGGCAATGGAAATAAGAGCAAAATTAAACAAATGGGATTTAATTAAACTTAAAACTTCTGCACCACAAAGGAAACCATAAGCAAAACAAAATGACAACCTCCAGAATGGGAGAAAATATATGCAAATGATGCAACTGGCAACGATTTAATTTCCAGAATATCAAAATAGTTCATACAAATTAGTAACAGAAAAAATGAACAACCCAATCCAAAAGTGGGCAGAATACCTAAACAAACAATTCTCCAGTGAAGACATACAAATGGTGAATAGGCACATGATAAAATGCTCAACATCACTAATTATCAGAGAAATGCAAATCAAAACTACAGTGAGGTATCACCTCAAACCAGTCAGAATGGCCATCATTAAAAAATCCACAAACAATAAATGCTGGAGAGACTGTGGATAAAAGGGAACCCTCCAACACAGTTGGTGGGAATGAACTTTAGTGCAGCCATTATGGGAGACAGTGTGAAGATTCCTTAAAAAATTAAAAATAAACTTACCCTATGACCCAGCAATCTCACACCTGAGCATATAAACAGAGAGAATTCTAATTTGAAAAGTCATATGCACCCTAATGTTCATAGCAATACTATATACCATAACCAAAACAAAGAAACAACGTGAATGTCCATCAACAGATGACTGGCTACAGAAGCTGTGGTATATTTATACAGTGGAATACTACTCTGCCATAAAAAATAATAAAATAATGTCATTTGCAGCAACACAGATGGATCTGGAGATCATCATTCTAAGTGAAGTAAGCCAGAAAGAGAAAGAAAAATATCATATGATATCACTCATATGGCATCTAAAAAAAAAGAAGAAAGAAAAAAAGAAAAAAGAGGACAGTAATGAATTTATCTACAAAACAGAAACAGATTCACAGACATAGAAAACTAATTTATGGTTACCAAAAGTGTAGAGGGGATAAGGACAAATTAGGAATGCAGGATTAACAGATACAAATTATAATAAAAAAATAGATAAGCAACATGGATTTACTGGATAGCACAGGGGATTTTACCAGATGTCTTATAATAATCTAAATGGAATATAATTTGCAAAACAAAACTGAATCACATTGCTGTACACCTGAAATTAACCCAATATTATAAATCAACTATAAGAAATATACATATAGACATGTACAAAACCCTCCACAATATTAATAAAATAAACTATTAGACTATAAAAATCCTGAGCATTCAATGGTTTTTTTTTAATTAATTCAAACTACATGGAGTCACATATATTTTCTAATATATTGAATAAATTATAAATCCTAATGATAGATTAGAAGAACTGTTTGTAATATATGCATCTATTATATTCTGAGAGAGTAAACATGGAATTAGAGCCCACTGCATGATCTAGCATAATTTACCTGATTATAAAATTATTATGCTTCAAAAAGAAGTTTCTAAAAATCATCTGAGAATACCTCTCTCTCCCTTTCTTTCTCTTTCTCTCCAGCTCTCTGTCTTTCTCTCAATGTATAAAATCCAACAATGTTTGCAAAAGATATTTTTATAATGAGGAAGATTTTAAAAGATTGGAAATATCCTTTGTATCTATCAAAACAGGTAAGACCTTACGGTATAATTTTATTCACACGGTGGATATAAAAATGATAGTGTGATCGCTACATGTGGACCTAAAACACACCTATGACACAATTGTTTTGTGAGAGGAAAGTCACACGAAACAGTTTATACAGATTTACCTCACACTTGTAAAATATATATGTGCACATAAATATATCTATTTCTGTGTATTAGAAAAAATGTTCAGCTCAAAAGATGAAAAGTAATCTAGCTATTGGTATCATCAGAAATCTTTATTAGCTTCATTTCTTTTTGACTTCTGATTCAGTTGTTAAAAATTTTATATATCAGATAGGTCTTTCTTCCCTAATTTTCTTTTCCATCCATTTTTTTTGTAGATAACATCTTCTCAATCACACAGACTGTTTCCAGATCTTAGAATCTTTCTCTGTGCATTAGGCTTTTCTGGTCATCATATGCTTTTTCTTGTCATAATTCAGTAAAAATCATTCTATCTTGCTATGCTTCACCCTTCAAAATTTATATAAAGTTTCCCATCTATCAGGAATATGCCCCTGACTGCCATGGTCCTCTTCATCAATTGTATCCTTTGCGTAAAATTACTACAGTGTTTTTCACACTAATAAATTTTCTTCTCTTCAGCTGCTTATGGCCTAGAATTTAAGGTATTTAGTGAATATTTTGTGTTGTACAAATTTCCTCTTCCTAGACATTCATTACTGGTTTGCTTCTGTTGTTCTCAACCCCAAAAAGTAAAGATTCCAGCCCTCTGCTCATTAAATAAGGTTTTATTCTCTCTCAGCTAAGCCAATGAGAAGGTTTAGGAAACCATTATGCATTCAGTAGAGATGCATTTCAGCTGATCGTGTGTTTAGGAGCGTGCCCCTGTGAACTTTTTCTACACACTCACCAGACCGTTTATGATCTTGTAATATTGGAAGACTCCAACTCTTAGAAAGAAGAAGGTGTTGATAAAGTCAGTCATTACCACAGGAAAATGTATTTGGCATTCTCATTTGTTACACTGGTTAGTGTTACAGGCAAAAACTTAATATGACCAAAAAATAAAATGTACATGTAACAGTACATTAGCATTACAGTAATCTGGGTAACGTCCACTGGGGTGGAGCAGCGTGGATCTTGGTCCAGAGATTTCCATATGCAAGGAGTGTCCCGTTACACTGTTCCTTTAAATCAAAATCAGTCTGATACTCTGCCACACAGTGTTTCTGTCAGGATGGTGAGAAATGGATTTGCAGTCATTACTCGGGGGGGTCTTTGTCCATCCTGATCATTCAATCCTCCCTGGGCACCAATACGATCTTTGTTGTCTAACAGCAGTTGGCCTTTTTTATTTGCCACATTTTGTGGTTCCCTAGTCATGGCGATCTGTACCAAGGCCAGGAAATTCTCCTTGCTCAGATATATACAGAGGCTCCCTATCCATTTTCCGATTGTTCCAAAGAGCAGACCGCTGCCTATTACCACTGGAGAAGAAAGACTTTCCTTACTCTCCTGCCACTCAAGGAGCTTTATTTCTTTGATGAAATAACTTAGGATTACTTTACAAAAAAAGAAAGTGCGAGGACCCCATGAAAACAGCTGGGTACATTTTCACAAACTTCACACATCCATGTTATTTTCATCTAGAACAAGAAATAAACCAAAATATATGCAGAACACAGCTCTCAACATAAATGTTATTCTGACTTCCGGCAGCACAGAACCTGTTCTTATTTATATAAGATAAATGACAGAATCCAGGGTATAGTCTTTGTCTAACTTCTTGAGTTCAGTACTATCTGTGAGATTCCTCTACAATGTTGGATACAAGTGTAGAATTTCCATCCCAGTTGCTGTCTATAATGTTCATGTATTTGAATATACAAAACATTATCCATTCTATAGTACAAATGTGATGCACTGATACTGAAGCACTACATTTATTCAGTGTCTTAGTTCTCTATTGTTGCAGGAACAGGTTCCTGCAAACTGAGTAGCTCAGAAAGCACAGTTTTATAGGGCAGACTAACTGAGCTAAAAGGATGGTGTCAGTTAGGGTATGCTCCTTTCCGGAGGCTCTCGGAGATAATGTGTTTTCTTGCCTTTTCCACCTTCTAGAGGCCTCCCATCTTCCTTGGATCATAATCCCCTTGTTCCATCTTCAAAAGCCAACATTAGCCAGTCTAGTTCATCTCACACTGCCATCTCTGATTTTCTGACTACTGCTGAGAAAGGCTTTCTGTTCTTAAGGATTTATGTGATTACCTTGGGCCCACCTAAGTAATCCTTCCATTTCAAGGTCCATAACCTTTATCACATCTGCAATGCCCCTTTTACTATATAAATTAGCAGAGTCATAAATTCTGGAGATTAACTTGTGGCCATTTTGAGTGATTTTTATTTCCCCTACCACATAAAGAATTCCAAATTTTCTCCTTTCTAGGAAAACCACCTTTCACATGCAAATCCCCAATAATCTCAACAGATACATCATTAAATTTCACTTGGTGTTGAAGGGAAGAGACACTCAAGTATAAAATGAGACATGCATGTAAGGAGAAATGAAGGAATATCTTGCATTGTATGGTGTTATTTTATATGCTGTGGGACCAGCATTTATATGATACGTATCAACTGCTTGAAAACGATCCAGTGATACAAATCATTTTTCCAAGAAATTCAAACATAATTATTGTCATAGCAATGCTTTTTCTCTGTATATTGCTCAAGTTTATTATGAAATGCACTCAGTTACAATAAAATATGGTTAAAACTAGTATAGATTTATCATAATCTAATGCCATTAGAATGAATTACAGAGACTCATTAAAATGTAGAAATATTTTTGTAAGCTTAGATTACTGATAATTAAACTGAGTCCATTAATTCACTTTCAATCAATTTTAATTTTAATGATGAGTAAGATATGATTTTTTTTTCCATTAGAAACTTGGTACTTCCAGGCTGACAAATATCTTTAACAATCTCTATGTATGCACAATATATCCAACATGGAAAGTACAAACAAGATGTTAAATTTTTAAGGTGTTGCTAGTAAAAAAATTGATGGGAATTGGAAAAGATGTCTGCATTGTCTATTCTTCCATTTATTAAATAAGTACTTGCTGAATGTCTGCTCCAGGTTACACAATAAGCTATTCACGGAAGATATAAACCTGCCTCAAGGATACGATTTAGTCAAGGAAAGAGACGTACATCAAAGACTTAACAGAAATAAATCTCAAGTTACAGCTAAAATAAGCACTGTGATGGAGAGGCAAATAATGCGCAGGAAGCATATAATAGGAGAGACTGAGTTAGTCTGAAGTAATTTAGGCAAAATAAGTCTCAAGGACAAATGCACTGAAGTTGGAAAATTGATGACTAGATCAGGAGTAAAGAAAGAAAAAGATCATAGTGGGTTGTACTTCCATTAAGTTATAAAGTCTAAAACTCACTGTTTGCTAACTCAGTTTGTGTGTGTGTGTGTGTGTGTGTGTGTGTGTTTTACTTCCTTAAACATACCTAAGTCATTACATAATGTGATAGACATTTCCTGTCTCTAGTTTCTCTTCATGGCAACAGTTGATCAAAGCCTCATCTTCCACGGTGGGCTTTGAGCCTCTCGGGATCTCGTCCACCCATTTCGCCTTTCTGCCTCTCTAGTCCTTCCCTTATCTGTTTCTCGTTGTCTTTCAGGACAAAACGCACTGTGGTTTCCAATCCCAGATCAGTCTCGCATCTTCTCTGAGCCTTTACTGCCCTTTGTCTTTGTTTGTTTGCTTTCACCTTCCCATCAGCTTTCACTTTGGTTCTCCTCCTTCTTTCCCAGATTCATTGCTCTTTATCCTTTGAAGCACAGCTTAAGGATTTCCTTTAAAAAATGTATATTGTCTCCCTACAACTGCCACCATTCTAAGCTTTTTGTGTGTGTGTGTTTGGACCCTTCACTCCATGCACCCAGAAGCTTGTTTTAATCCTACTTTAAGCATATGTATCTGTATATAGTAAAGTCACATTTTAGTATATGTGTCTCTTCTCACTAGGCTGCAAGGACACAAGCTATGCCAGAAAATGCCATATAGTAAGTTTGAGAAAGAAAAGAGGAAGACAAATGAATAACAGACTGTTGTTTGGTTTTGGGTTTTGTCTTGTTGGTGAGGTGAAAATCACAGAATGTAGAATTTACCATTAGAATTTGCACAATTCAGTGGCATTTTGTATACACACAATGTCCTGCAGCCATCATTTCACCTCTATCTAGTTCCCTTAATTTGAGATTGAATTATACGTATCAGCCCACATGGCATTTCAGATATCACCTCCATGAAAGGTGACCATGCAATTGGTTTGCCTGGGAGAGTCCAAGCTGATGTCTGATGTGCCAGCATCCCGCCCAGTTTATCATTTGTCACAGAAAAATCGGAAGTACCATTGGGATGACAAACGTAAGGGCAACGTGTATCTGTCCAGTCCCAAGAAGCACCTAGCTGGCTTTGCCATCCACTTGATCTGGACAGGCAGTGTGCTTATAAGTGGCATTTTAATCAGTACAACCAAATTGTTTGGTTCATATAGAACCAAATTGTATACACATTATTATAGTCGGAGTATGCAACAGATGTCTCAGATAATTATGTCAGTGAATGAAAAGATCGCGATGTATGTGAGGTTACTCCTTCTAACTTAGTTGACAAACTCTGGTCATTCTCAGTTTCTTTAGGGCCGTCTTCATATCCTTATTTCTCAGACTGTAGATGAGAGGGTTCATGGTGGGTGGCACCACAGTGTAGAATACTGAAATCAGCAAGTCCAAAAGTGATGGAGATTTGGGTAACGGGTGTAAATAGGCAAAAAAACCGGAAGAGAGAAACAGAGTCACAACGATGAGGTGAGGCAAGCAGGTGGAGAAAGCTCTGGCCCTGCCTTCTCTGAAGGGCATCCTCAGCACAGTGGAGAAGACGTAAATGTAAGAAATATCGATAAACACGAAACACACAAAATCGAACACTAGGCTGAGTCCGATGACTACGAATTCCCCAGGGTTGGGTGAACAGGCGAGAGAGAGCAGTTGCGGGACATCACAGAAGAACTGATGGACTTCAGGAGACCCACACATGGGTGTGGAGAAGGTCGAAGCCGTATGCAGGATTGCATTGAGACCTCCGCTGAGCCACGAAGAGGCAGCCATCCGCACACAGGATCCATGGCTCATGATGCTGTTGTATCTGAGTGGGTGGCAGATGGCAACATAGCGGTCATAGGACATGACTGTGAGGAGCGCTACTTCTGTAGTAGCTAAGGAGAAAAAGAAGAACACCTGCGAGACACAACCAAGGAATGAAATGGTGTTGTAATTCATCAGAGAGTTCGTGATGGATTTGGGGACAGTGATGGAAATGAGGCCAAGATCCAGATAGGACAAGTTCTTCAGGAAGAAGTACATAGGGGTGTGAAGGCAATGGTCCTTGGTGGTGACTAAGATGATGAGAAGATTCCCAAGTAGGGCTGCCAGGTAAATTAGCAGAAAGAGCACGGCGTATAAAATCTGGATCTCCCGAATGTCAGTAAACCCCATAAGAAAGAATGTGCTCCCAAAGGTCAAGTTGTCCATTTCTTTTGACATTTAATCACTTATTCTAAAACAATAGGAAAAAAAAAAGTAGGCAACTTGAGACTCAGCCTGAGGTTTGCTGTTCTATTTTAACTTCCCTTCCTCCCACTGACATGCACATCTGTTAGAAAATTTGAGACAACATAAGATTAACACAAGAAGTTTCCGGTGAGGTCCCTAACCACAGTGACCACACTGCCATATGACTGAGGGGGGTGCCAGTCCAGTGCAAATCACATACCTCGTAATTTTACCTAGATTAACGTCTATACGCTGTATCTCAGTGAAAGGAAATTTTACAAACTATACGTACATACACTACAATATGGAGGAAGAAAAGCCATGGACTTCGAGCAATCTGTCCCACATACAAATTTCAGCTTAATCATTTTCATTTGCCTTTTAATGAATAAATTTTCTGAGTACCAGTTCATTCAGTTTCCAGAGAGAACTTTCTCATCTGATCATTATTCTGATTCAGCTGAACAATGTATATAAAAATGACTAATTTTTTTTACAAGAAGACCTTTACAGAAAAATACCATATGAAATCACTCATATGTGGAATCTAAAAAAAAACAACAAAAAAACAAGAACATAAATACAAAACAGAAACAGACTCATAGACATAGAATACAAACTTGTGTTTGCCAAGGGGTGTGGGAGTGGGAAGGGACAGACTGGGATTTCAAAATTTGTAGTTACTGACAGGCATATGTAGAATAGATAAACAAGATTATACTGTATAGCACAGGGAATTATATACAAAATCTTGTGTTCATTCACCGTGAAAAAGAAGGTGACAATGAATATATGTATGTTCAAGTATAACTGAAAAATTGTGCTCTACGCTGGAATTTGACACAACATTGTAAAAAGACTATAACTCAATAAAAAAAACTTTTAAAAAAGTAACAAACATCATTTTCTCTACTTATTCAATCTTCCTTCCTTCGGACAGAGTTAGGAAAAACTGAAAAACTTTGAAATGAGAAAACGCTGTGAGTGTCTGTATGTTTGTAGTTGTTTCCCCAAATTATTTTTACTTTTCTTCTTATCCATCTTTAAGTTTACAGTGAAGGCTTCAGAAGTCAAAATAAGTTCTCAGCAACAATCCCCACTTTCCTCCAGAGATCCAGTTATTTACCTCAAACTTGACTTAACTCTGCCTTTATGTTTTAATTACTCGACAAGTGAGAAGATAATATTTCTCTACTATACAATTATAATCAACATATAAGATGATATTTATTGAACCAAATGAGGGGAGGCATTAAATGCTTCAGGAGTTCTAAAGGAATTGCTGTGGTTTGGATGGAGAAATGTGAGGAAGGGAATAGCCCTTGGAATATTGGTACTACTGAGGAAGGGCTAACAAAATTATATGGCTTCAAAGACAGTGAATGGTGTGAGAAAAGCAGGATGCTGGCAGCTGAAGGAATGCGTGTAAGTAGCATCCTTTACAGCAAAGCTGTGTGGATGTGATGTGAAGCAGGAGGGTGTGGAATCATGGGACACGAACTGAGCGGTTCAGCTTTCACTATGTGCTGACCACAAAGGGCACTTCAGGGCTCGAAGAGGGTGATATACTAAACATGGCACTTCCAAGAACTTAACAGTTCTTCATGCTCAGTAACCTTGGCAAGGAAGATTTCTTGGAGGAAGCAATAAAAGGAAGCAGAGGATTTTAATAGTACATCTATGAGTTATTAAAGGAAGGTCCGGAATGATATAGATATGAAATGAAAAGAGAAAACCCCAAATAACTTAAACATGGGAAGGAAGATGTGTGGAGGTTTTGACTGTGTTACTGAATGGATGAAAGGTTAGAATGTAAAATTCCAGACGCAGAGGTGTGGTTATGAATGGGTCCGTCCTTGGTACAAAACTAGACACAAGGTAGAATGTTCTTATCTGTGACTGCCTCACTCTCTGCCTCTTTCCCTCTGTGGCTCTTCTGGTCTTTGTCCTGAACTCCAGGGATATAGGACACTCTCCTGTTTATCAAAGACTTGGCAGAAAAGGTCTGTAAGAGAGCGTTCTTACTTCAGGGAGGATGGACATGCTTTATATCTCAGCATAAAATGGTTATGCACGTTTGTATTAATTAGGAAAGAAAATGTAAAAAATCTTCACTGGTATTATTGAAATGTTAGAAGGGTTTTGTAGGGGTGAAAAAAAAAAGCCATTTTTGTCTCTTGGAACATATTTGTCTCTTCCCACAGCTTGATGTACCCTGGCCCCCATGCTTGAAGTTAGCTGCCACTGCACTCTCTTCCTTTCCTTAAGACTTGCCACCAACAGGAAGGCTCCAGGTTCCACACACATGGGAACGGTCATTTAATCATCGTTGACCAAGCCAGCATATTAAGAAAGATTTTTTTTTTTGGCAGGGGGAGGTATATTTAGGTTTTTTATTTGTTCATTTTTAGAGAAGGTACTGGGGAAGGAAAGATTTGGTTTTTTAATGATTCAGATAAGTCAGCAGATTTCTGTCAGAATGAAATTAAAGTCTCTTACATTTTGATAAGGCTCTTAAAATATTTCTAGGGCCATCAATAATTTTCATGTTAACCGCTCACATTTTTTATTTAAATTGTTCAGAAATCAAATCCATGTACCCGTGAAGGAGGATTTACTCAGCATTACCCTCTCCTACTCTTTTCCTCCCACATAAAGCAGCTTAAGGTCTGATTTTCTTTGGAATAAAGGGGCTTGAGAAGGCGTGCATTTTGGCAGGCAAGCTCACGGCAAGAATGATTCACAGTTTGTGAAATGGGCTATTGGGGATGTGCGATCTTGAGCGGTTAGCTGCCCCAGCCACGTTTTAAGAAGTTTCTGTGCATTATTTAATATGATTTACATCTGTGCTCAAAGAAACCCATTATATACCCATTATATGGAGGTATCAGACCTAGGGTGAGCTTGAGAAATGAATGCCATGTCACACAGGATAGAGGCAGGATGTGAACACAGGTGGTCCCATTGCAAAGGTTTATACAGTGGAATGGTTTATGGTACATTAACATTCAGACTTACTTTATCCCCGGTTGTCATCATTAAGCACTTCTGCAGAGGTGATTACTTTAACCCTCTTCGTCAGCATGGTGCTTCTCTTTATGAAAACAGACTTCATATCCCATTGCTTCCCTATTCCTCTAGAGGATGGGATACATCAGAGTTTAGGGGCTGGCAGAGGTTTGGTTTAGTGGAGTCTTTTTTTCATGGGCTTCCAGAGCATTATACTAACTAATTGTTCATTACACTCTTACTCTGTCTACTTCACTTATATTATCTCTTCTGAGCTTCAAAACACTTTATTGTACACACTTTAAAAATAAGAAAATAAATACTTACAGAGTGTACATATAAAACAAGGGTTGCCAAATGAAGTAGGAGGTAGGAAAAGGTTCAGAGCAAGGATGGCATGAACTTCACTGGATATTTTTCAGCTGTGGAACATGATCTCATACAAAAATTTCCCAGACACAGTGCAATAGGAACCATGAGTTCCTGCCCTTGCTTTACTTTTTGAAGTGATGCTCCTTCAGTTGGGTAAGTAAATACCGTGGGAATAGAACCACATTAAAAAAAAAATTAGTGTTCTTGGAAAGAACAGTATTTCTATAAGGAATTATCTCATTTATCGCTAGAGCTGTGACAAAATCTCAAAAGGAAAGGATTATTCCCACTTTTTATCTGAGGTCATCTTTTTTTTTTAATTATGTTAAGAAAAAATAAGATGCTTAATTATTTTAATGTGAGATATTTAATTGTCAGTCAGGCTTGGCAAGTTTTAAATGTGTATGAGCTATTTGTCCTGATTTCTGTGTGAGATGTCTTTTTATAACTTCTCCCTTTTTTATTGGTCTTTATTGCTTTCTTTAAGCTTTCTATATATCAGGAAGTTTAGAACTTATCAGTCTCATGCTTCTCAGATATAAGAACAATTTTCTTCTTTTTGGTTTGTTCTCATTATTTGGTAAAGATATTTGGCAATGATATTTGGCCCATGAGGTTGTATTTAAACTAGTCAAGTTCTATTTCTTCATGGCTTCTATCTTTAGGGTCTTGTTTTCAAAGGATTTTCTCTTTCTCCTTATTTTTGGGGTCATAGTATTAAAAAAAGGACCAAAGCATAGCTTTCTAGTTTTTTTGAAGCCTCCATCCTTTATCCCACTTCATTCATGAGTATTAATTTTTTTCATAGCATCACTTTACAATTCTTAGCTCATTTTCCAAGCAAGTTCTCAAGTAATTTATTAATCTTTTGATGTATAATTTCTTCCATTATATTCCACAGTTATTAACTGTGTAATTATATATAGATTACAACTACTTCACTAATGTAGGTATTCTAACAGCTGATTAATAAATTATTGTTATAATATGTTATTTGTAGTTTTTTGGACATGCAGTAATCTTCTGAGAATAAATATATTTAAAGCAATTCTTCCAATTTCAAAATTTACATCTATTTCACATATTTACTTATATTGGAAAAAATAAAGTATATCTACTAGCAAATGCACTTTTCCTATGTCTGACATTTTTGGAAATATGTTGCACACTTTATACACACTGTTGGGATAAACCATAGCTAAATTATTATTAAGATTTACTAAAAGTTACTGCTTAGGTTTATGATGACATAATTTTTTAAACATAATTAATTATGAAATATATTAGCAGATTTCTTGACTGAAACCAATTTGACTCCTGGAATAAACCAATCTGTGTGCTGTAGTTTTTATCTGCCTTTGGATAACACTTAATATTGCTTTAGCTGTGTGTGTAACATTGGTATTCAGAAATATACTGTATACTTATATACTTTTCTGAGTATACATTTTATAAGATTTTTAAGTACAGAATACAAAAAGTTATACTTAGCCCCATACCCATACAATGATGTCAAATCAATCAAGAATATGTTTTTAAAAAGTAAAAGAAGCTACCAATACAGAAAATCTTACAATCAAAATCTTCTTTTAAATTTTTTTAATTTGTCTCAATTTAATTTTTATTTCTCTTGGTTTTGTTCTTCTGTTATTGATTATATTTTGTTTTCAGATCTTTTTTTTCTTCTTTATTTTATTAATTTGTCTCAATCTGATTTTTATTTATCTTTGTTTTGTTCTTCTGTTATTGATTATACTCTGTTTTCAAATCTTTTTTCTTCTTTTAATTTTTTTAGATTTATTTCCATATCCACAAAAGATAGATAGATAGATAGATAGATAGATAGATAGATAGATAGATAGATAGATAAGTAAACAAACTCCTTCAGGACCACAGTATATAACTGATACTCCATAATCCATAGTGCCAGAGAGACAAAAGTTAAATGAAGAAGCAGAGGAACCACTCCCAACTAAAAGAACAAGAGAAATCCCCTGAAATAATGATCAATGAAATAGACTTTGATAGTCTACTAGATCATGATTCCAAAAAAGGAATGATCAAAGTACTGAAGGAATTAAAAGAGATTGTGAATAAAGACAGAGAATACATCAAAAAGGAAATTAAAACTATAAAGAGGTGCCAATTAAAGTTGGAAAACTCATTTGCTGAGATAAGAGCTCAGCTAAAAGCTGTAAAAAACAGGCTAGATAATTCAGTCAAATAAGTGACTTAGAAAACAGGACAACAGAAGTCACCCAATCAGAACAGCTGAGAGAAAACTGAATAAAAACCAATGAACACAATAGAAGAGACCTATGGGATAATATAAAGCATGTCAACCTACGCATAATAGGGGTCCCAGAAGGAGAAGGAAGAGCAAAGGGGACTGAAAAGGTATTTGAAGAAATCATAACTGAAAACTTCTGAAACCTAAAGAAGGAATCAGATATCCAAGTACAGGAGGCACAGGGGGTTCCAAACAAAAAGAACCCAAACAGACGCACACCAAGACATACTATAATCAGGATGGCCAAGGTTAAGGATAAAGAAATGATTCTAAAGGCAACAAGAGAAAAACAAAGAGTTAGTTACAAAGGAACCCCCATCAGGCTTTCAGCTGATTTCTGTCTGCAAACACTGCAGGCCAGAAGGGAGTGGCAAGATATATTCAAAGTCCTAAATGGCTAGGATACTCTAACCAGCAAGGTTATCCTTTAGAATAGGAGAGATAAAGAATTTCACAGACAGGCAAAATTTAAAGAATTCAGCAATACTAAACCTATCCTAAAAGAAATATTGAAAGGTCTACTCTAAATAGAAAAGAACCAGGAAGCTGTAGAAATGAGAAAAC
The DNA here is from genome assembly GCF_048564905.1 of Vicugna pacos. NCBI lineage: Eukaryota > Metazoa > Chordata > Mammalia > Artiodactyla > Camelidae > Vicugna > Vicugna pacos. Next base: position 1,202,268 of record NC_133011.1, read on the forward strand.
CATAACTGGAAATATGATCATTACAAGGAGTTGCAAGAGAATAAACATGAAGATTTTTTCTAAGTGACATTAAAATCATAAAGCGTGAGAAAGGAGATCAAGAAAGTATAGTTTTTTTCTACCTTCTTTTTTCTTTTTTTTCCCTTTGTTCTTTTTAGAACATGTTTGAGCCTACGTGACTACCAGTCTAAAGCAAATAGATACAATAATGGGTTAACATATTTGAAAAACAGAGTAATGACAAATCAGAAGCATACAGTAGAGTCACAAAAACCAAAAAGAAATCAAAATAATACAAAAGAAAATTATCAAACCACAAAAAGAGAAAGAAAGAAACAAAGAAGAAATACCAAATCAACGGGAAAATAAAGTTCAAAATAACAATAAACATACATTTATCAGCAATTACTATAAATAGCAATGGACTAAATGCTCCAATCAAAGACACAGAGTGACAAATTGGATAGTAAAACAAAACCCTACAATATGCTGCCTATGAGAGACACACATTAAAGTGAAGGTCAGAGATAGATTTAAAGTGAGACGATGGAGAAATATATTTCACGCAAATGGAAATGTCAAAAAAGTGGGAATACCAATACTCATATCAGAGAAAATAGACTTGAAAACAAAGGCCATAAATAAAGATACAGAAAGACACTATAGAATGATCAAAGAAGCAATACAAGAACAAACAAAACCTGAAGTCAGCAGAAGGAAAGAAATAATAAAGATCAGGGAGGAAATAAATAAAATAGAGATTAAAGAATAGAAAAAATCAATCAAGAAGAGAAATCAGAAGAGAAGTGGTAAAATTGTCACTATATGCAGATGACATGATAGTATGTAAGGAAAACCCTAAAAGTTTCACACAAAAACTACAAGAGCTGGTACAACAATTCAACAAGGCAGCAGGATACAATATTAACATACAGAAGTTAGGAGCATTTCTTTATGCTAAAAGTGAAATATCAGAAAAAGAAAGTAAAGAAACAATCCCTTTTAAAATCACATCCAAAAATATTTAGGAATAAATCTGACCAAAGAGGTGAAAGATTTGAAATTGAAATGAAGGAGGGTTTTATAGGCACAAAGCAAGTCTCCATGTAAACAGTCAGTATCATATCTAGACTGTAAACAGGACCCAAAAGTTCTTTTCCTCAGAAGCATAAATTTAGCACCCATGAGGAATTTTGTGTCCAGAAACTTCTTATCTGAAGCTCTGGATCTTTATTGGAAAGTGAGATTGTCCATGTCAAAGTGAATTAAGTACTCCCAGAAAGGTGACATCGTTCATTCTTACCTATATAATTTAATATAGGAAAATCTTTGAAAACTTCATAAAGAGGAACCTTTCTCAGTCAGTAAGAGAACACTACTCATTCAAAGAAGGAAGATGTTATGATGCTCTATAAATACAACTTGTCCATGGGCAAAATTATTTTCAAGTGTATTTACAGCTGTTCTTTTTCTTTTCCTATCTTAGTGTGATGGACAGCCAAGGACATTTTTAATTTTCTTATTCTGAGTTAATTTTTAATTTATAGTTACATCATGCTTTACATTACTTAATTCTTTTAATTTAAGATTATTTGTCTAATTGGACTCTGCTCGATTTGCTTTAAAATGTTTTCTACAAATTCTTTGAACTTATTGAATACGTGCATTCGCTAGGAGCTCTCAGCAAAACAAAAGATCCATATTAACACATTTAACACCTAAAGAAATATTTCTTTTCCATCCAGTAACTTTACTATTTAGTTTTTTAAATCAAATGATTGAAAAGAATCTGAAACCACCCATTTTTTTTAATTGAAGGATAGTTCATTTACCATATGATGTTAGTTTCAGGTGTACAGCATAGTGATTCAGTATTTTTACAGATTATACTCCATTATAGGTTATGATAAGATAATGGCTATGATTTGGTGTAGTATACAATGTACCCTTGCTGCTAATCTATTTCATACATAGTAGTTTGTGTCTGTTAGTCCCATACCCCTAATTTGTCCCTCTCAGCTTTCTTTTCCCCTTTGGTAACCACAAATTTGTTTCCTATGTCTATGAGTCTGTTTCTGTTTTGCATATATGTTCATTTTTATTATTTTTTAGGTTCCACATATAAATGATATTACACCACCCATTTAGAAAGATCTAATAAAAGGTCATGTCTTCTTGAGGTGGCCCTAAGTACCCAAGAGAGAAAATTAATCTTACTGTCTCCCAGAAGATTTATGCACACGTAAGTTAGTACTTAATAGCAAACTGTTTTCAGTATGGAGTTCACTGCACAGAAGAGTGAGGTGGAGAAAATGCAAAATGCCAAAATGAAAGCTGAATGTGACTAGGACAAGACAGAATCAGAGAGAGATTTAAAAATGAAATAGAAAAAGACTGAGGACAAGTTTAAAAGACTATGCAAGATTGAGTTAATCAAAAAGTAATGATTAAAAGAAAGAAGTATACCATAAAATAATAAGATAAAGAAGAAGAGAGGGGAATAGAGAGAATTACTGAAATCAAAATATAGTATTTTTAAATAAAAGAAAATTATGGAATAAAAAACGAGAAAGATCAAGTCAAAAGACACTTTATAGGGTTTATGTTTATGGCAGGAAGAAATGCAACTGGGTAAGTGGACAAGGTTTTTCTGTATTCATTATGCTGTATCCAATGCTTTATTCAATTAGCGGGTAAATACTTTATCACAGTTTATACTATGTGATAGACCCATAATGATTCAATCAACACCGCAACTATCCTTTGATTTAGAAACAGAATAAATGTATTTATTTTTATAAACTATTGCATGTTTGCATAAAAGATGTGTCTTACGTATGCAAACTCACTTTCAAAATGTAAGAAATTAAAATTACTTGTTAAATCTATCAGTAAATTGTTAAATATGTAATCCTTCTTATAAAACAGATCAAAGTTACTTAATTTTTTAAAATCAAAAGTTGCTCATCTAAAGCTAGCAAATCAAAATATTACTTTCTCTCATTTTTTAAAACTCAGTTCATCTGCATAAAGTCCCACACAGGCCATCTTAGAATTAATGCTACAAATACTCAAATCTAGAGCAATATATACAAGTTTTAAATTGTGGAGCATGATCATCACATACTTTAAGCAAAGATTATTAGTTTATGTTATCTGACAAATTCAGCAACACAACTGAAAGTAAAATCTGAAAATGCTATTTCATAATATGGTAATTGGGATTCTAGTCTCCAATTTCCAGTTATCACAAGTTGATTCTTAAATTTGGGAAATAGAAAATGATAAACACAATTATTTATTCACATTACATATACATTTTAAGATGCTATCATTTCATACTAAAAGATTTTAGAAATAACTTTGACCTATTTCTACTTTAGATTATTTCTTAAATTTCTTATAAAATTATTATTTCTCTTTGAATATAAATTATCATTTCTTTGAATCTTCCAATCAGATCCCTATTTTCAAAAAAAGTCTTTGAAAGCAGCAGGTCCAAACTGCTGTAAACTGTGGAATCGAACCTCAAGAACTGATAGTCACAGCTCCAGTTTGGGCAGCTTGTCTAGTTTTTTTGTGTTTCAATTTTCTCATCGGTAGGACTAGTGAGATAACAATAACACCAAAGTAACAGGATTTACAAAGATCCTGTGGGATAGTTGGCTAGTGGGCCCACCAAGTAAGCATTCACTATACGTGGGCTACTGTCAGCAATTATGAATTTACAATTACCTGGTGTTGCCTTGGTTACCTTTGAAAGGACAACTGAACAATACCAAAGACGTTAACAATGGCCATAGATACTTTGAACTAGAACACAATTGTTACCTATATTCATTGGCTGTGAGTGATAGAGATGTTGGAACATTATTAGCTTTAAGAAATTTGTGAAACCATTATTTAGCAATTATTAATTATTCCTAATGGACATTTTTTCTTTGTCCTCTTTTTTTTTTTTTTTTTTTTGCTCTGTCTTACCCTTCAATATCTTACCCCTTAATAGTCTAGGTCCTTTACCACCCAACCATGCAAACCCTGGGTAAAATCATGTCTTCACCCTTTTCTTCCAATTCTTTATTTACAAAATTAGAAGGATGCTAGATCCTTGCTCCTCAGGATAGGATCTCCAACTGGTGATGCATTCTGGAAATCTGTGTGACATGCAGAATCACAGACCCCACTGTAGATGAGATTTGCAATCTCTATTTTGACATCACCCTTAAGTGATGGATGTGCCCATTAGAACTTGAAATCACTGCTGTAAATTATCTTGAAGGCCCCTCCTGCCTTCAAACTCATTTATAAATGAGGTATACTCACCACATGGACACATTTACTGTGTAGCCCGTTTATAGTAGAAAAGTTTCTACTGACCTTAATACTTGACAGTCATAGCTTCCCAACTGATCTTCTAATGTACAGGCTCTGTTCTCAAAAGAGCCATTTAAAAATAAATTACAAAAATTTCAAAAATAACTAGTTTTAAAAAATGCTTGTCTGCTTTTAGCCTATTCTCAGGGCATTTGCTTCCAAATAAACATCAGGATACCCAAGATGCAAGAAGCAGTTGCTTTACGTGCATTGTTCAATATGGAAGTATTTTTTTTGGTGCAAATAATGCGTCACATTAATAACTTTAAATATGAAATGAACAAGATCAGAGAATACAAAAAATTGGTTTTGAAATTATTTTTTAAATTCTTATAGTTTATTTCTGAACATTATATTTGAGGTCAGAACGTATACATTAAAAGATAATTCAGAAATGATAACTGTCAAATGTGAAAGTGACTAGAGCCTACACTCTGGAGGCTTATTTATGAATAAAGACAAAAATACATGATCTCATTTAAGGACCATACAGAAAGTCTAGTTATAAAGTAGTGAATTGAATCAACATAAAATGGTGAGCTCTTTGTGTGTTTAGATGTAATCAATGACATGGCTAGAGCAGGAAATGATGGAGGTTAGAAAGGCTGGATTTGAATCTTGAATTTGATGTGTAAGCATGGATGCAATCTTTGCCAAACTGCTAAAATTATTTGCACAGAAGCCTCTTGAATTGTCGATTGTTTATAATAGCATGCCTCTCCATTGGATTAAATTAACTGATATTAATCATACACAGCTCCAAGCACAGAGCAGGCACCCAACAAATGTTGGGTTGTCAGTCTGCATTCAGTTAATGAAGCATTCTCATGAATGCATTTCTTCTTCTGGTTCTAGGACTGAGTGATTGCATCAGAGGCCTCACTGTGGGGTCTCTGTTTTCTGGTTTATCTCAGAACTTCAATGGGCACAGACAATGAAACTCTCCCCCAAGACTTTCTGCTGTTGGGTTTTCCTGGGTCCCAGTTCCTACAGTGTTCCCTTTTCATGCTTTTCCTGGTTATGTACATTCTCACAGTTGGTGGTAACATGGCTATCTTGATGTTGGTGAGTACCTCCCACCAGCTACACACCCCCATGTACTACTTTCTGAGTAATCTATCTTTCCTGGAGATTTGGTACACCACAGCTGCAGTCCCCAAAGCCCTGGCCATCCTCCTGGGAAGAAGCCAAACCATATCATTCACCAGCTGCCTTTTGCAGATGTACCTTGTTTTCTCACTGGGCTGCACAGAGTACTTCCTCCTGGCAGCCATGGCTTACGACCGCTATCTGGCCATCTGTTACCCTCTCCACTACGGGGTCATCATGAATAGCCTCCTCTCAGTGCAGCTGGCCCTGGGCTCCTGGGTCTGTGGTTTCTTGGCCATTGCAGTGCCCACAGCCCTCATCAGCAGCCTGGCCTTCTGTGGCCCCCACACCATCAACCACTTCTTCTGTGACATTGCACCCTGGATTGACCTGGCCTGTACCAGCACACGACCAGTGGAACTTGTGAGCCTTGTGATTGCTTCTGTGGTCATCCTGAGTTCCTGCCTTATCACCCTGGTCTCCTACATCTACATCATCAGTACCATCCTCAGGATTCCCTCAGCCAAGGGCAGAAGCAAAGCCTTCTCCACCTGTTCCTCACATCTCACTGTGGTGCTCATCTGGTATGGGTCTACAATCTTCCTTCACGTCCGCACCTCCATCAAAGAAGGCTTGGACCTCACCAAAGCTGTCCATGTCCTGAACACTGTGGTAACTCCAGTTCTAAACCCTTTCATCTACACTCTCCGTAACAAAGAAGTAAGAGAAACTCTGCTGAAGAAATGCAAGGGAAAATAAACTGCCTTCAACCAAGCAGGCCTCTGAAAATTGCCTCCATATCTGTTCAGGGTTTCCACATAAGAATCTGGAAAAAGAGGGTAAATCTTTATTGATACGGGGAGAGAAAAATAAACCTAAGGAAAAAATTCAAACAAAACAAACAAACAAAAAACATATACTTGCTCTGTTTTCATATATATGGTAAGAATGACAGCTCTTTTTTATTTTTATTGTAATTTAGTTGATTTACAATATTGTGATTCCATTGGAATGGGAGTTCTGGATGTAAACAAACTGGGCTTTTTTCTTTAAGAAAAAAAAATCTTTATATATTGACACATTCATCCTTGGCGTTGATTTATAAAATAATGTGCCCTAGGCAGTGAGTGTTTCGCTAAACAAGCTGTAAATTCTTGTCCCTTTTAAAGACTGTTTTGATAACGTAAATGAAAACTTTTGAGACGTATTTGTGAAATATCAGACATGGGAAATAGGAGAAGTTTAGATGAATAAAAGGATAACTTAAATCATAGTGTGCAATTATTTCAACACACCATTTTTTGGATAAAACTACAGTGAAATATATACACATAAAATGAGTAAGTATAATGTGCCACACTTGTTTAACAAGGATGGTGAACAAAGCATTCTAAAAAAGCAAGTGATGGAAAGTTAAAAGTAGATCAACAGGACTGCAGGAGGGTTTGGATAAAGCAATAAAAATTACTTTCATAACAATATGTTGGCCTCAGAAAAGGCTAATAGTAATGGATTCTGACTGTTAGCAAGTTATCAAGGGTAGACTGTCTCATGGCTTCAAATAAAAAGTGACTATAGAAAAAAGAATTATGATAGTTATTTGATTTTTCTCCAAATGACTCCATCCCTTTGAAAAGCAAGATACTTTCATTTTTAACCATTAACACAAGGATGAAATGTTTATTTCCCTCCCTTACCCTTTTCTCTCTGACTATAGGTCAGAAGCAGCCAAGGAGGACATAATCTGTCCTGGTCCATATTGGCTCACACACGTGCAATGCGGGCTGCTTCTCACAGGGGAAAAGCCTTTGGGCTGAGTAGCAGTGACCCATTAGGCCCCATTTGTTTGTAGAATTTGAAATCTCTCCTGGGCCCTCACTCAAAAATAAAGTAGGAGATAATAGAAAAAGAAGGTACCTGTCTGAAGGAAATAGGAGAAAATATTTCATTGTGAGAATAATGAGTGTTAATTTTCAAAAGGCATGTCTATGTTGAAGGTTTACTTCTTCTTAAGTCAGTATAATGAAACAATGTACATCTGATCTGCTCTCCTTCTTTATTTCCTGTGAGCATGAGTTTCAAATCCATGAAATTTCTAAGCTCTAAAACATCACGAAAGATCCCAAGGAAAGTTTTGGAGGTGACGAATATGTGCAGTACCTTGGTTTAAGTGTTGATATCCTGGTTATATGCATATGTCCAAAGAAATTAATATGTATATAGTAGACGTGTGTATTTTTTGTGTATCAACTGTATTTCAAGAGAGCTAAAAAATAAATAAATAAAAGTAAATTCCTAAGGTTACTTTTTGGAAGTTTCTAAGAGTCAAAACTTCAAATGAAAGTCAGATTGTCCTTTTCTAAGGAAAAAGTAGCATTCCTGCTTTGATGGGTGAGCCTCAGCTCTTAAAAACTTAAAATTGGGTGCTACTGTCTATCTCATTAAATGTTATCTTCAGCATCTCATCAACCTCTGGTGCACACCTCATTATATCAAAACCAAGGGAATAGTGCTTAGCTTTTAAAGGGAATGAGTGAATGAGTCAGTTTACCATGATACTGTATCCAAGATTTAATGCTAAGTGAAGGAAATAATTGAGAATGAACAGAATATCTTCATTAACTGAGGTCTTTACTCTTATGTTGATTTAAAAAATGGCACCCTGCTTGAGCATTATTTGCATGATGTATTGTCAAACAAATATACCTAATTACTGGCTATTTGATTTAGTTTTCTTTTTTTAATCAAGCTACAATTTGACTGAAAGAATACAGAAATGTAAGGGTTGAAAGGTTCTGAAAATTAGACTGTTTAAATGGGCTGTATATAGCGAAGTTATGTCAACTTTACCTGGATGTTTGGGAATAGAGACTATGTCTGGCCAGGAACATTTCCCCTATCTTGTACTTAATACAGAAGGCATATAAACCCATCCTTCAAGCAATATTAATAGGACATACTAAAAGAAATGAACAAAATTGCCTGAGTAGGCCATTAAAAAAAGGTTTTATTTACATCTTAGTCAGAAATCTTCCTAAACTAAAAAGCAAGTTGAGGATAATGTAGTTGAATGGATGGACGGATAAGTCTCTGATGTCATTTTTCCCCATCAGTTCCAAAACCTCCCCTATTTATCTCAAAAGGATTGTAATGCTGCGTTTATAATAAATGTTGAATAAGCATTTAGATCATTGCCTGGCATTTTAAGAAAACTGTTAAAATGGTCTAACCTTCACCCATGTACTTTTTCTCTAAGACAAACAAACAGAAGAACGACACCTATATGGCAAACGTGAAATTCTGTGTTTGAATTTCAGTGGACATTTCAAACTACGAGGATGCTCAGCAAATGGGGCAGATGCGATGTTATTCTGCTGCCAGTACAGCATTGACATGAGTTGCATGTGTGTATGATATGCATAAGCAACGCCAAAAGGAAGAACCGAACAGGTTTTCAAATGAGTCAGTTCAATTCGGAAAGAAATTTAGCTGAAGAGTTTTTTGCACTCACTAGTGGGAAACCAAATGTCATCTTGTAATTTATTTGCAGACCCCCTCTTCTTCACAATGTAATGGACTAAGTGAACTTCTACAATCTTTGCTTTCACCTTTGTCTTTGCATACACTTCCTGCCACTCTTTCCTATTTATTTTCTACTGGGAGAGAGTGATCCTCAAGGCAGGTGTAACTGCTCCTATACCGATGTCCATCCATTTATTCTTTGAATGTCCTTTAAGCATTCCCAGTAATGTCCCAGTAATGTCTCTCATTACTCACATTTCCTACTCTGTGAGGCTACTATCTTGGGATACCTTTGGTCTTAAAGAGAAATGATGACACAGAAAGGCCAAGTTATTTCTCACTGTAATTGGTAATCAGCACAGGGTGGTTTTACTTGTTCCTCTGAGATCCGTTGTAACCTAACTGCCAGAAACTCAGTCCAAAATGCTGTTCCCTGGACACCCTAGTTCTTGAGTCCGGAAATTTTTTTCAATATTAATCTTAGATATAATGGAAGCAACACCTAAGAAAATATAAAGGAAGACTTGATAGCAAACTGACAAAGACAATTGGTTTTCTCTTCAGATTTTCTTTTTTTTAGTGATTTATCATAGGTCACTGTTTGAACATGGCAATACCCTGCAGAGAACTAAAGTGAGTATTTGTGGACACTCTGTCTCACTTTTAAAGTTACCAGGACATTATGAACTGGGTAGGGATATAGATGGACTAAGTAAGCTTTTTAGTGCTTTCTTAGGCACAAGGCAAGAGAATATTTGTCCACAGATTAAAATTCAGGTCAAAACAGGGGATATTTATTTGATGATAAATGTACTTATACTGTTTGTCTGCCTTCTTGATTTTTTTTTCATATCAAATATACACAAATTTGAGTTTAGAACAATGTCAGCTAAATTTAGTTTAATATACTGTTAGGAATAGTTAACGTTTCAGAAATTGTTTTAGAATATCTCCCTTTTTCAATTAGCATCAGGTTTAATTAGCAAAATAGCTCAATATGAGCTTTCAAAACTCCTCATTTTATCAGTGCTCTAAACTGCTTCAAACACCGCTAAAAATTACAGCCTATATAAGGATTTCAGTTAGTCATTCAACACACATATCCTACCCATTGATGGACTCTTGAATGAGAAAAGTGATCAGTTCAAATCTGAATTTGCAAAATTCTCCCTTCCCAAACTTGGAGAATTAAAATGCTTTGGGAATTTAGGTGTGGCTAAGAATCTCAGGAATGGGCATTTCATTGCCTTCAGTTGTCCTAGGGTAACAAATCATTTGCTTAACACTGAGGAGTTTCCCAAGACAGAAGACTTTTGGAGACAAAACAGCGGAGGCTAACCACGATGGTCAACACGCTCTCCTAAGCGCCACTGCCTTTTATCTTTTTACACTGCGTTTTCCTTCCCAGACACTCTGATCTCCCATTCTTGCCTCTCTTTGATCATATCAAAACCTTAGAAAACTGAGAAATAGCCTCTTTCACCCCTCTTCCAGTACTGTGAGGTACCAAAGACAATGCAGCATACTCCTTGAACAAAACTTGAACTAGAAACATATTTGATTTAACCTTGCCTCACAGAGTTGCCTAGAATGAAATTGTCTAACAGAAGCCATTCAGGACTGTGAGAGCACAGACTAAATTGCATCACTGGAGCCCCATAAAACACAGTGGCTACTGTATCCCATCCCTAGCCGCTTGCCTTACACACTGGAGACCTTTTAAAAGTGTGCCTGTGTTGTTCATGCTGGCAATGAAATTGAAACTATTTGAAAACAGTGGTGATTATGATAAGAATGATGATGCAGTCACTGATGCAGGAGAATAAATGATGCTTTAGGAGTTGCATCAATAGGACACTGGCTCGTGGACAACATCGTAAGTGAGTTTTGTTATTTGACTGACACAATTCTCATCTCCACATCACCAATGTCTGATGGGCGTGACAATGAACAGCTTGTAAATTTTATCAGATTTCATCAACTACCTCGTATGTAAAATAGTAACATTAATATTTTTTATTCTTAATTAATACTGTCCTTAGGATTTTAAAAAATGGTAAATGGCACATACATAAAACATCAGTATGAGCTGCTATTAAATATTCTGAGTTCTAGGCGTCAGGAAACACGACATGACCTCAATTCTCACCCTCTAGGAAGAGGTTCCCATGGTTTATTTGGCAATAAGCCTACATTTTGCCAAATAACTAAAATTAACTTTTCTAAAGTTATCTTTGTATATAGTTTTATCTGTTATATACATTTATTTATTTTGGTAACTAGTTATTATCAATAAATCCTAATGTTAAGTTTAATTAAATTAAGATTGCTGTACAAATCAACTGTTGCTTGTAAACACAATGTCAGCTCATAATGGACAACATACTGTGTCCCTCTGAATTTATCTTTTATGTATGATGCCTTTAGGGTTATCTTTCTAATATTGGAGCACACCACATACTACTTCCTCTCTCAGAAACTTCCCCCTTCTCCGTTATTGCCTACTGAAACACAATTTTTTTCTTAAAGCATGACTATCTGAATGTGTTAACTTATTATAACTCACATAACACACTAATACCTCTTTGCTCACAATTCAGTTTTGTCACCAGACCACATGCCATTTCCCAGGCATATTTTGTACATCATACCCCCTAAAGTTTTCAGCTTTAGTGTTTTTGCTTCTAATATTTTTGTTTCTTCTTTCTTTCCTTTCCCTTCACACTCCTCAAAAGCTGTTAACCTTTCAAAGACAATACCACATTCATACTTTCAGTTAGTCATTCAACAGTCCTATCCAAGATCAAAATTAGTACATTATGTTAGTATTTTAAATTGTTCCATGTTTAATTATCACCCCATGATCTCAATGCATGTTAGTTTATTGTCTGTTGCTTGTTTTACCATTAACCTAAAGACAATTGAGAACATACATTACATTTCCTACACATTATAATTAAGTTAATAGCACTATGATTAATAAAGTGTGGAATTTTCTTTTATTGTCAACCCAATCTACTTATTCTTTTATTATAATATTCAATCATTTCAAACATATTTTTGTAATTCTTTTTCTTTTATTAAACATTAAAAACTGCCTCCCTATAAATAAAAATCATATGTTAAAATTATGACTTTTTAAAATGAAATGAGTTTTGAAAGCTAAGTAATTATTATTACCTTTAATTGAAAGCTAAATATGGGCTGAGATTTAAGCTAATAATTTGCGTTTCTTATATAATCCTCAAAGCAACTCAATGAGTTTACCACTGTTACTATGCCCAACAAATGAGGATAGATCAAGACTTAGAGAATGTACATCAGAAATGAGAGACTACAGGCAGAAAGTGTCAGGGTCAAGATTTACAGCCTAAAAAAAAAATTAAACCCTATATATTAACTATATATTAATTCTAACAAAATTTCACTATTTTTTAACTTACAAATTTTAATTGATAGAAAATCTGAGTCAGATTCAATATAATAACTAAAGCAAAAGAGATAATTCCAGATTAGAAGAACAGAAAGGGACACAGTTGAGAGTCAAAGGATTTTAATTTATAAGCCCCAGAGAAATAGATTTTTCTGTTGATGTACATAGGCCCTCTTTTGCTAAATGCTGTGGGTTTGCAGGGGAAAAGTAATATCCAAGCCAGACCAATCTCACTTGCAGTATTTTGGTAGAAAAGATTGACCACTGTTTGGACACCGTGGATTGAAGACTGTATGTATGTGTATATATATGTGTGTGTGTGTGCGTGCACATTATACAGTCTTCAATACATATATGTATGTGTGTGTATGTATGTAACACACACACACACACACACACACACACACACACTCTGGGCCAATGGTGGACCTTCTGAACAAGGCTTTTACAGTCAACAGATACCCTCTTCTCCCAGTGAACTGTGTCATGTTCCCCTTTTGGGGTCTGACTTTCTCTACACATAGTAACCATCCCAACCCATGGAACCAGCACTGAGAACAGAGTCCAACCAATGCCATCACACTTACAAAGGGGGTGGGACATTCCAAGAAGAGATGAGAAAAGGAGTCTCTAGAATGCCCTCACCACCACTTTTGTTCTTATCTCAGAGGAAGTAGACCAGAGGTGCACTTCCTTATTGCTTTGTAAACTTAGAATTTTTTAAAAGTTGGATTTGTGTCTTGGGACGGGATCTCACCCTCATACCCAGCTTCAGGGGAATTGATTAGTAACAATTTAGATAGATAGCATTATTTACATGGCTAAATAACTGTTCTCCAGGGGCATACTGAAGTTTTGTTCTTTATCATGGAAAATTTAGTTTTATTTGAGCCCCTATTTTTGGCAGGTAAGATCGTGTAGGCTGAAAGATGTCATAGGCACATTCTGAGAAGCTTTAAACCAGACTTCTGATTCTAATGGGATGAATTAACTACGGCCTCAATATTATTTGAAAACATATTTAACATTCAGTAATTTAAAGATCAGTTAATATCATTTACTACAATATATATTCAAAGATTCAAAAATATTTTAACTTAACTATCTCATCTGGTCTAAGTTATATCTCATTCAGAGCAAAACTCCCATGTTCTTTCAGATTTTTCCTATATCATTCAGATTTTGTGTATGTTTGCCATACTGAGGTTTGCTTTTCCTAAAAGTTTACAGAAGAGAGGTTAAGAGCAATTTCTTCAGAGTCAGGCAACCTAGGTTTGAATTCTGGCTTTTCCATGTATGAGATATGTAATTCTGGCTTCTGTTATTTTATATCTCAGTTCACTCTTTCTTTACAGTTATGAAAAGATGGTAATATTAAAATCCCAAAGTTGTTATGAGGACAAAATGCTATATTTTCAGAGAATCTAACACCAAGCCTGTTGCATACCATAGGTCCAAGTAATGGCAGGGATTACATACCTTCACTATGGGAATATATGAAATAAATCTAGCGACTTTCAAAGTGGGTTATAGATTAAACAAAACTTTTATTTATTTTTTCTTCCAGTCAGAACAGCTACACATAAATCAGGTAGTAGCTCAAATTTAGCAAATTATTAATTGCAGTTTCAGGGCATAAGGGATCAAATCAAACTGCATTTGACCTCAAAAATGATTTTTATTTATACCTTTGTTTAGGTATCTGAAATAGAATTTAATCTCTGAAAAGTCAAAGCACTCTGATAAAAAATAAAGTTCTGGAATACACTCACAGTTACTTTGAACACTTTTACTATATTTGCCAGTTCATAATAGTCCTGATGGCTATAATTCATATAAATAACTGATTATGCATTTTAAAAAACTATACAAATAAATAAGCAAAAAAATAAAACAACTGACAAAATGCTAGAGAAGTTTTGGGCAGGAATAAAATATAACAAGGGTTTCTGTTATGCACTTAGTGGCTGCTTTCAGGAAAAATGTTTCCAGTTGCCTCTTTCCTTGGGTATCCTCAAGAAACTTTCACTCTGTATAATATCTAGTATTTGTCCCAATTTATACCAGTTTTGGAGACAACAAATCTGAAGTTATGGGGTTAAATGGCCATTTTACTGTTATAATGAATTGGAGATGCAATCTTAGACCTTCTAGTTTTAAATCAAACCCTCTTACCATTTTATGACACCACAGAAAATCAGTTCTTCCACTTTAAAACCACACTTGTCAAACTGAAGAAACAAAATAGCAAGGCAGGCGTTTGACCAAATTACTTAATGCTTGGACCCAATAAATTAGCTATCGGTCCGAGGCGTATCTAGTCTCAGGTTAGTCTCTTAGGTTCTTTTTCTGCTGAAATGTTCCCACCATAATTATCCTTGTCCACTTCTATGGTTGCAGATATTCCTGCATATATATGTTTGTGGAAAGATGACATGTCATTAACAGAATTAATGAGATATGTAATTATTTATATTTCCATTGTGTGAGTGTGTGTATATATATGAATATAAATTATGCTCAGACAAGTTTTAACTCAAAATGACAGTATTGAAATATTCAGACATTTATTTTTTGAATCTCTTCCTTCTCAACCACTGGCTTTTGTTTAATGGAGTCATTGTTGCAAAAACATACATCAAAAAACTGTATTCATCTGGAGAACAGATATTGCCTGGAAGACAAAGCTCACTGAAAAATGAGAATCAATGAAAAAAGTCCTTCTACAAAATTTTTTCAAATCAATAATCAAACTACTGAATTCACACACACACACACACACACATACACACACACACACACACAATTTCCTAATATCAGCACCCAGATAGCCTTGCTTTCCAGTTGTTTGCTGTCTGCAATGTCTGCCATTAAATCGCAAAAGCAAGATGAATGAGAGTGTTGTAACTGAGTTCGTGATCCTGGGCCTCACTCAAAACCCTGAACTCCAGCAAGTTCTCTTCATTGTCTTTCTTTTCATCTACCTTGTGGCTTTTCTTGGCAATGCGCTGATTGTCATTGCCATAATCTCCAACACCACCTTGCACACGCCCATGTACCTCCTCCTCCTGGCTCTGGCTGTCGTGGACGTCATCTGCACAAAAAGTGTAATACCAAAAATGCTTGAGACCATGCTCACCTCAAGAAAGACCATGTCATATGGAGGCTACATGTCCCAACTCTTCTTCTTCACATGGTCCCTGGGTGCCGAGATGGTTCTCTTCACCGCCATGGCCTATGACCGCTACGTGGCCATCTGCTTCCCTCTTCGCTACAGTGCTATTATGAACCATCAGATGTGCGCGGCCTTGCTCAGCACTGTCATGGTTATTGCTGTAACCAATTCCTGGGTGCACACATGTCTCATCCTGAGGCTGACCTTCTGTGGATCAAATACCATTGACCACTTCTTCTGTGAGATACCCCCGCTGCTGGCTTTGTCCTGCAGCCCCGTGAGAATCAATGAAGGGATGGTGTATGTTGCTGAGCTCACTCTGGCTGTGGGCGACTTCACCCTCACCTGCGTCTCCTACGGTTTCATCATCGTCGCCATTCTTCGCATTCGCACAACGGAAGGCAAGAGAAAAGCCTTCTCAACATGCTCATCCCACCTCATACTGGTGTCTCTTTTCTACTCCCCTGTCATCTACACCTATATTTGCCCTGCTTCCAGCTACACATTTGAAAGGGACAAGGTGGTAGCTGCGCTCTATGCCCTCATGATCCCCACACTAAACCCGATTGTGTACAGTTTCCGGAACAAGGACATGCAAGCAGGGATCAGGAAAGTATTTGCATCTCTGAAACGTGAGTAGTTTCAAGGGAGAAATGTGTTTACATTAGTAAATTAACTACATTAAAACCTATTAAATTATTGTTCACTGTGTCTTCAACTTATAATTTTGTATTACACAATATAAACATAACCCCTGATCATAGTCAGTTTTTTTGAGATTATAACTTTTAAGGCAAACTTCCTAACTACCACCAGTGGAATTGAAACTTGTATTACCGGAGCCTCAGTTCTGGCACTTTCTGTTTCTCAACCCCATTTTATTTCACCATTAAGTTTGTGATCCTAAATCTGCATGTATGATGTATTTGTTGATAGATACTACTAGTAACTGGCATACTATAAACACTTCCTGCCATCCTTCATGTATGTTAACTCCGAATTTGTTCAGGGATGCCAAGTGCCTTGTTTCCAAATTTGTCCTAATCCGTGTTTGCAGCTTGAGATGGTGCAATGCTGTAGCTGAAGCCAAAATGATGTATGCACATGCTTATAATCTATACTCTAGAATCATTTTCTGCACCATGTCAGCTTTTACTGATCTTTCATAGTTCCCTCAATCCCAAGTTTTCCTATTCCTTATTAGTCCAAGAATGTGTCACTCCTTGGTAAGTCATTTCCTTAAATCCTCATTTCTAAAATACACTCATTCTCTTATCACTTAACTATGCTGACTTATCATGCTACAGGTTTCTGAAATACTCTCTTTCATGATCACAGTAAATGTAGCATTTCTCTTATTCTTACCCTGCTCCTAGAATTCTCATTGTCTCCACAATTCCACACTTCTCATGTTAAACAATATTTGTAAAATAATGTAGGTACAGCATCACATAAATAAATATCTATATCTATGTCTATATGTCAACATCTTTCTAAAAAATATATCTAGTGTTGACTTTACTAATATAATAGCCAGTTATTTTACCAGCAAATGTGAGTTTATTCAGGAATAGCCAGATGGATTGCAATTCAAGATATGCAAACTGTGGTGGACCACAGGCAAATTCAGAGAACAAGGGCGTTAAACCTGCTTTTATAGGGAAAAGGGGAAACTGGAAGTGCTGTGATAACCAGAATCCACTGGAAGAAGCCAAAAGTTCAAAGTATGCAGGTTTCTCATTGGTTGGGCTCCTGCAGTCTCTGATTGATTGAGCAATTGTTGGATGGAGAGCATTTATTCTTCCTGCTGCATTGACTAGAGGCAACAGTTTCCTATCAGAGATGTAGGTTTATGTCTCTGTTTGGTGTAATGGATGATGCTTGAAGTTTGAGAGCTTCCCTTACAGATCTATCTGAAGCCTAATTTTAACTGGGAACACTTGAATTCATTTCTCAATCCAGGCATACCTCTCAGATATTGTGGGTTTGCTTCCAGATCACCACAATGAAACAAATTCAGCATACAGCAAGTAACACATCTTTTTTTATATCCCAGTGCAAATAAAAGTTATGTTTACACTACACTATAGTCTATTAAGTGTGCAATAGAATTATGTCTAAAAAAAAGCAACATACATCTCTTATTTAAAACAGATTTGGTTGCTGAAAAACGCTAATCATCCTCTGAGCCTTCAGCAAATCCTAATCTTTTTGCTGGTGGAGGGCCATGCCTTGACGCTGCTGGCTGCCTGATGCTAAGGGTGGTGTTTGCTGAAGGTTAGGATGGCTGCAGCAATTCCTTACAACAAGAAAACAATGAAGGTTGCTGTACGGATTGACTCTTTGGTTCATTAATGACTTCTCTGTAGCATGTCATGCTGTTTGGAAACATTTTAAACACAGCAGAATTTCTTTCAAAATTGGAGTCAGTCCCTCAAAACCTGCCACTGAGTTATCAACTAAGTCCACGTAACATTTTAAATCCTTCATTGTGACTTCGACAGTCTTCAACGCGTCTTCGCCAGGAGCATATTCCACCTGGAGAAACCACTGTCTTTGCTCATCCGTAAGAAGCAACTCCTTATCCATTCAAGTTTCATTCTGAGATTCCAGCAATGCAGTTGCATCTTCAGGCTTTACTTCTGATGTTACTTCTCCTGCTATTTCTACCAGCTCTCTGCATTTACTTCCTCCACTGAAATTTTGAGCTGCTCAGTGTAATCTGTGAGGGTTGGAATCAATTTTCAGGCTTCTGTGAATGATATTTTGACTTCTTCCCATGAATCACAAATGCTCTTAATGCATCTAGAATGGTAAATCTTTTCCAGAAGGGTTTCAATTCACTTACCCAAGGTCCAGCAGAGAAATTACTATTTATGTCAGCTATAGCCTGACAAAGTACATTTTGTAAACAATAAGACTTGAAATTCGGAACTACTCCTTGACCCATGGGCTACAGAATGGATGTTGTGTTAGCAGGCGTGACAACAACATTAATCTTATTGTACATCTCCATCAGAGTTGCTAGGTGACCAGGCACATTGTCTGTCAATGAGCATCAATATTTTGAAAGAAATATTTTTTTCTGGGCAGCAATACTCAACAGTGGGCTTAAAATATTCAGTAAACCATGTCGTAAACAGATGTGCTGTCATCCACGCTGTGTTGTGTTATTTGCAGAGCACAGGAGGAATAAATTCAGCATAATTCTTAAGGGTTCTAGGATTTTTGCAATGGTAGATGAGGACTGGCTTCAACTTAAAGTCACCAGCTGCTCTCGCCCCTAACAAAAGAGTTGACTTATTTTTTGAAGTTTTGAAGCCAGGCAATAACTTTTCCTCTTGATCTATGTCCTAGATGGCGTCTTCTTCCAATAGAACACTGTTTCTTCTACATTAAAAATCTGCTGTTTCCTGGAGACACCTTTATTAATTATCTCAGATCTTCTGGATAACCTGCTGCAGCTTCTGCACTTACACTTGCTGCTTCACCTGGAACATTTTTGTTAGAGGCTGTTTCTTTCCTTAAACCACATGAACCAACTTCTGCTAGCTTCAGACTTGCCTTCTGAAGCTTCCTCATCTCTCTCAGCCTTCACAGAATTGAAGAGTTAGGGCCTTGTTCTGTATTAAGCTTTGGTTTAAGGGAATGTTATGGCTGGTTTGATCTTCTATCCAGACCACTAAAACTTTCTTCATATCTGCAATAATGCTGTTTTGCTCTCTTACCATTCATGTGCTTACAGCAATTGCACATTTAATTTTCAAGAACTTTTTTTTTGCATTCACAACTTGGCTAACTATTTGATACAACAGGTCTAGTTTTTGCCCTGTCTTGGCTTTGAAATGTCTTCCTCACTAAGCTTTATTGTTTCTAGCTTTTTTTTTATTTAAAATGGGAGACTTATCCACAAATGACAAGCGCTGGAGAGGCTGTGGAGAAAAGGGAACCCTCCTGAACTGCTGGTGGGAATGCAGTTTGGTGCAGCCACTGTGGAAAACAGTGTGGAGATTCCTCAAAAGACTAGGAATAGACTTACCATATGACCAAGGAATCCTGCTCCTGGGCATATATCCAGAAGGAGCCCTACTTCAAAAAGACACCTGAACCCCAGTGTTCATAGCAGCACTATTTACAATAGCCAAGACATGGAGACAGCCTAAATGTCCATCAACAGCTGACTGGATAAAGAAGAGGTGGTATATTTATACAATGGAATACTATTCAGCCATAAAAACCGACAACATAATGCCATTTGCAGTAACATGGATGTCCTTGGAGAATGTCATTCTAAGTGAAGTAAGCCACAAAGAGAAAGCAAAATACCATATGAGATCGCTTACATGTGGAATCTAAAAAAACAAAAACATAAATACAAAACAGAAACAGACTCATAGACATAGAATACAAACTTGTGGTTGCCAAAGGGGCAGGGGGTGGGAAGGGTCAGACTGGGATTTCAAAATGTGTAGATACTGTCAGGCATATGCAGAATAGATAAACAAGATTATACTGTATAGCACAGGGAAATATATACAAGGTCTTGTGGTAGCTCACAATGAAAAAAAATGTGACAACATATATATGTATTTTCATGTATAACTGAAAAATTGTGCTTTACAGTGAAATTTGACACATTGTAAAATGACTATAACTCAATAAAAAAATGTTAAAAAAATAAATAAAATGGGAGACTTGTGACTCTTCCTTTCCCTTGAAGTCTTACAGGCCATTGTAGGGTCACTAATTGTCCTAATTTCAATATTAGGTGTCTCAGGGAATAGAGAAGCCAGAGGAGAGGGAGAGAGATGGGGAAACGGCCAGTCAGTGAAGCAGTCAAAATACACACATTTAAGGGGAGGGTGTAGTTCAGTGGTAGAGCATGTGCTTAACATGCATGAGGTCCTGGGTTCAATCCCCAGTACCTCCATCAAGTAAGTAAATAAACCTAGTAACTACCCCCCCCACAAAAATTTAAAAAACACACATTTATTGAGTTTGCTATCTTATATGGGCATGGTTTATGGTACCTCAAAACAGTCACAGTAGTAATATCAAAGATCACTGGCCACAGATCACCATAGCAAGTGTAATAATAATATTAAATTTGAAATACAATGGAAATTCCCCAAAAGTGACACAGAGACACAAATGCTGTTGGAAAATTGGCACTTGATAGACTTGCTCAACACAGAATTACCACAAACCTTCAATATGTAAAAAACGTAGTATCTGTAGCACAGAGAAGCACCATAAAACAAGGCAGGCCTGCACATTACTTCTATTTTTATATGTACGTATACGCTAACATTTACCTCTAAGTTTGGATACACATCACACATACATCACAAAGAAGCATTATTTCTAATATTATAAAATCAACTAGTCTATGAATCTAATCATGTCACTCATTTTTTTTTTTTGGTTACATTTTTTTTATTGAGTTATAGTCATTTTACAATGTTGTGTCAAATTCCAGTGTAGAGCACAATTTTTCAGTTATACATGAACATACATATATTCATTGTCACATTTTTTTTCATGTCACTCATTTTTGTAATAATAAAATATATTTTATCACTGTGAGGTATAATTTTACAGAGGCAGTACAGTCTTCTCTTAAATAAAAGTTATAATCAGGGTTCCACCACAAAATATCTATTTTTAAGTTAATGCATTTTCTCATACTACTCTTCTGAAGTCTAGTTTAGGTTGTTTTTGCTTGCTTTAAGTACTGTATTTCATGCATACAGAAATATATTGCATTTGGCATCCCTTTATATAACATTCAATGTCAAATTCTAAATAAATTGATACCTAAGAGACAGCAACAAGAAGACTCTTCTCAATGACTTCTAGCTTAAGACTACCATGAACACATGTGTAGGTGAATAAGTTGGGTTTATTGCATGAAGGAGACAGCATATCATATGTTAGTTAGTAAGAGGATCTTGGAAGGGACTCATTTGGTGTTGTGTTAGGTACTTGATCTTAAAAAAAAAATCAAGAAAAAGGGATCTTCCCTAGATTGAATGGTGTCAGAAAACAAAGGCAATTTAATTTAGGAGGCAGAGGGAATAAACATTGCTAAGCTCAAACTCATAAAAAAGCAACAATCACTCCAATAAATTGGGAGAAGAGGATACTGGTTATTTCTCTGGGGTTTGGGAATTGTCTTTATTTTCATCTGTGCTCAAACATGTCAATAAAGTGTTTCTCTTTTGCTCCATCACAGTGACCTTTTCTGATGCTAATGTTCTGTGATTTCTTTTTCTTGAGGATCACCAGAGTATCATGACCTGTTTGGCCAGACAAGCTCAGTAGTCATCTGTCAGAGGCAGATTTTTGTCTTCCTCACGTCTTTAAAATTAAAGTTTATACATGACCTCCTTTATTTTACTCTCTTCGTTGTCAAAGAAAACCATATGGAAGTCAAATAAACAATATGGGTTCATTCCTTTTTAGAGAATTAATGTCAAGGAACTGCCTGACTACATTCCTTTTTTCTGAAATTTGGTAGTTATAAGCTGAAGTTGAAATAGAGACCTATTTGAATCATTCAAATTTATTTGTATTCAGATTTTTTTAATTTGAAGTGGAAATTTTTTTAAAATATTAATTTTGAACTCCTACCCCTCAAAACTTGTTTCACTGTGGCTACCACACTATTCTTGCTCATTACTGTATTTTATTTTTCATACACATACATCTCATGCAACATAAAAGAGAATTTACTGTATATAGCTAGATGTCTAGAATATTTGTGTTTTGTTATTGACAAGAGATTATGAACTTTGTGAAGCTGAAATTGTATATTCCCCATATTTTTTGCACGGTCCTTAGCAGTGCAAACATCCATCTTCAATTATAAATGTACTGATCATTTTAGGTTTAAGAGTAACGGACCCAACAATTTTATTAAAAAGAAAGAAACTGAAAAAAAAAAAGAGTAAAAGGCCATGAGTGGTTTGAGTATATTGTGTATTTTGGGCCATTTTTGTGGTTCTTGTTATGTTGATATGCAGGATAGGAAGAATTAGGTACATAATAGATTTGTTCTTTACTATATCCAGTACTTAAAATAGTGTAAAATGACAATTTCACAATGATCTGGACTAGTTTACTTAGAACAGTATGGAAATGAGGCATCCACTCTGGTTCTAGATTTCCTGTGTGTTATTTTAGATCTCATTGGAGAAAAATCCTGTTCTACTGAATGCAGTTGTAGGACAAATCCTTGTTGAGTGTCTAATATGCTCAGCTACAGATAGTAAAGAAGACTATGCCAGTCCTTTTAAACCAATGAGGAGACAAACCTCATACAACAGATGTCCAGGGTTAGTCAATAGTGTCTATGGATCCTCACTGATACCAGAAAAGAACTAGGCTACTTTCATGTTCTTGCTCTTCCATTCAGCTTTATTTTCCTTAGGGCCATGAATGGCTTCCATATTACCAGGCATCTGACCATGACCCAAGGCAGAATGAAGGCTATAGGTGAAGATGTCAAAGGGCAAGAGAGACTTGATCTTTTATTTTAACTCCTTTTTTCAGCCTTATTGAGGTAAAACTGATAAATAAAATTGTAAGAAACTTAAAGTGTACATCGTGATTTTTTTTAAATAAGAATCACTCAATAAGCATGCGCGTATATCATGTTGGCTTCAGCTACATCATTGCACCATCTCAAGCTGCAAACACAGATTAGGACAAATTTGGAAACAAGGCACTTGGCATCCCTGAACAAGTTTGGAGTTAACATACATGAAGGATGGCAGGAAGTGTTCAAATTATGCCAGTTACTAGTAGTCTCTATCAACAAATACATCATAAATGCAGATTTAGGATCACAAACTTAATGGTGAAATAAAAGGGGGTTGAGAAAGAGAAAATGCCAAAACTGAGGCCCCAGTAATGCAAGTTTCAATTCCACTGGTGGTAGTTAAAAAGTTTGCCTTACAAGTTATAATCTCAAAAAAAAACTATTATCAAGTGTTATGTTTATCTGTGTAATATAAAATTATAAGTTAAAGACAAGGTGAACAATAATTTAATAGGTTTTAATGTAGTTAATTTACTAATGTTACACACATTTTGACCACACTAATACATAATAAAGTTATTTTAAATTAATGATAATATTTTAGTAAAGGCAATGTGAGTAAATATATCTAAATGTTTTTGAAATCTTATTTAATGCTTTATAATTAGTGAACTGATAACCTTCATTTAGGTGTATTATACTTTAATATTTATAGGTAATGACTGACAGAGCTAAAAATGACACCTTGAAATCAAGTCTCCCTAAAAGCAAGTTCCTCTACCAAGTTTATGATTAACCTCTGTTCAAAACTTATTCCATTTCTTGTCCTGAACCTGCTCTCCTCAAGATTAAGAAGTATCAAAGAAAAGGGGGGACCTGAAACCATATATAAACTCCTGTGTCCCTGTGCTTTGAAATAAAAGGCTTTTCCCTAAGTGTCCCAGGCCTCCCTGGAGTCTCAAAAGGCTGATTAAAGAGTTAATAGTTAGGAAATGTGAAGCTGTAGAAACACAGAACAGCTGTTAGGCTAGGAAACTGGTGACAATTTGGACTATAAATCGGCCACATAGCAGAGTCATTGAAATCTCATTTCCCTGAAAGATGTAAATAAAGGTCTAAAACAGATTCCTTAGTTTTTTTAATAGGAAGCAGACCCCCACCAGATGAAAACTGCTGGCTGCAAGCACAGAGCCCCCAGACCAGCTGAAACGATAAGACTGGATGCTCAAAATTTACGTTGATGCCAACAAACCTGAGAATTAAACCCAAGCTTATCAGATACACTATAGCCTCCTCCTTCACACCACCACCCTCAAAGACCCATCCTTGAAAGCTACTGGGGAGTTCAGATCTTCAAAGCATGAGCTGCCCATTTTCCTTGTTTTGTGCCCTGCAATAAGTGCTGTACTTTTTCCTTCACTACAACTTGGTATCAGTAGATTGGCTTTACTGGGTGTGGGTAAGCTGACCCAAGTCCAGGTTTGGTAACAACCTCACAACACATATCAAAATGAAACAAATACATTACTGTTTGTGCTTACTAAGTCAGATTTTTTCAATATATTTCCACAATTGTGCCAACATGCAAGTAGCTTGTAAAAAACATCATGTTATAAATCTCATTAAACACTTCACTGTGTGCACTGCAGGATATGAGTAGAATCTTACAATTCTGCAGCTGTTGTAGGCATGTTTTATTTAAAATAGATAATAAGCGTATTTTGGCCTCTTTCTTGATTATTTAAAAACAAGTGAGAGAATTCTGTTTCTAATTGTGTTAAATATACAAAAGTGATTATAGAAATCACTGGCTTACACCATTTTTGCCAGCAAAATTACATGATGATAAACACATTTTCAAACATCTAGTCTAATTTTTTTTACCTATATCACTAATCTACTTCTAAAACAGTGAATTTTCACACTTGATTTAAAGATGCAGTCTTTGGATTCAAAGGATAGTGTGTGCATCAATTTTTTTTTGAAACTTAACTTTGAGCCAAGTAGCTTGCAAACACCCCTATAAAGTTTATCACATTTTGAAATTTTTATTAAGGTTAAATGTCTAATATTGACATTATTTCAAATGACTATAAAACAAAGTAATTTGACTATGTATCTTTAATGTGATATAAACCAAATGCAAAGAACTTTGATAATTTAATGTTTTCAGTGACTCCATGGAATTTTGAGACATAATGCACAAAATCTTTCACACTAATCATTTATTTTCTTCAACAATGAAAAATTTGCAAACATTAAAAAAATACAAGAACTCACGATGTATTTATGCAGGCTTTAAAATGTGCATATGCTCTAGCTCTGTCCACTAAAAAGAGTTAAAAATAACAGTCAGTGTAATAGCAACAGACACTCTCAGCCCTGAGACTGTGGTATCGAAAGACTCTTTCCTATAAAAAGAATCACAAAGCCTTGGAAAAAGCCTATGCTACAGGTTAGAGGTAGAATTTACATATGGCAAGCTAGGAATTTGTGGTCTCACCAGAAAACAGGAACACAAACAAAGTCATGACAAATGGACTCGGGCATCAAAGGGTTAATATGCATGCATAAATATGGAGAGTGATTGCAATGAATTTAACACATCAAATATGTTTGAATTCAGTAGTTGCAGTAATCTTAAAATACTTTGGTGAATACAGGAGGATATTAAGGAACCAACTAATTAAAACTGGGAAATAAAATGTAACAGAATGTATTTTTCATGTCGATATAATTTGCCCATCAGGACAATCAGGTTGCCAAGTACTTGGCTTATGTGTGGTGAGGGGTAATCTTCAAGAAAGATTTCAGATAATAAAGAAGTAAGATATAATTAAACTATCACTTCAAAAACTCTGATGACAGCATTTATCTAAACAATAATAATTAATGGCCACTGACAACCCCAACACAGAGATGACTGCCAATGTATGTTATCTTGCAAAGAAAGAAAGGAAAAGGAAGAAAGGAAGAAAGGAAGAAAGAAAGAAAGAAAGAGAAAGAGAGAAAGGTAGGAAGGAAGGGAGAGAGAAAGGAAGGGAGGAAGGGAGGAAGAAAAAGACAATTTATTCAATCCCTTATCTCTAGCAATTAACTTATGGGAATTGCAGGGGTCACGGGAAGATGATACCATGATTATGCATCCAGTAAAATCTAGACTATGGGAAATTTCACCACAAACTATCCAGTTTCTACAACAACAAGAAAATTGCAAAATTACAAATAAAGAAAGAAATCTGAACAAATTGACCAAATAATATTTAAGAGTCTTATCAGGCAATAGCAAAGAATAGGCCTTATTTTGATCCTAGGTCAGGTAAACACATTTTCTAAGAACTGATAAGTCTATTACAAAAATATGAACTCTGAGTAGATATTGGATAGTAATATTTAGGAAGTGTGAATTTTCCACTGGGATAATGTGATTTTCTATTATATACAAAAATAATGACTCTCAAATACATTGTAAAATACGTACAGATTGAACAGTATGAAACGTGAGGAAATGGGTGAAGGCACTGTTAAATAAGATATGTTATATGTGTTAATTGTTGAAACTTGGTAAGTAGATACATCATGCTACTCTTGAAAATCCGTTAGGAAATCTCAAAAGTGGAGGGAGAAAAAGAAACATGTCTTCTATCTTTGACAGTTCTTCTGAAATTTGGTGAGTGCATTTTTGATGTGTTAAAAAAGCAAAGGTTTTGGGTGGCATGATACATTTGCAAGAGTTCTACTTTATTTTAAGGGTATTTTTCTTGGTATGTGGTCAAAATACTGGAGTAGAATGACCTTGAACTCACCTCATCCCCCAGGCACAGCAAAATTAAGACTATTTACGGAGCAACTATCTATGACAATCTGAAGAGTAGCAGAAAAAAAATTTACAACTAAAGATATAAGGAAGGAGCCACCGCAAATGGGTGGTGGGAGGGAAAAAGACATGGTAAAGTCAAGACCCACACCCTTTGCTAGGTGATCCACAAACAGGAGGGTAACACAGCCGCAGAGTTTCCCCCCAGGAAGTGATGAATCTGACTCCACATCAGGCTCCCCGGTCTAAGAGTTCTGTACCAGGAAGAGGAGCCCCCAGAACATCTGGCTTTGAAGGCCAGCAGGGCTTGTGTACAGGAGGGCTGGAGGGCCTTAGGAAACAGAGAATCTTATCTTAAAAAACATGTGAAAAATTTTACATGATCCAGGGCAGAAGCAGCAATTGGAAAAGAGCCTGGATCAAACCAACTTGCTGAGTTTGGAAAGTATCCCAGATGGGCAGGAGGCAAGTAAAACTTACCCTGGGGATGGAGATGCTGGCTGTAGGCATTTGGGGGAGCTCATTCTACATCAGGGACCCCAGCACTGGCAAGCACCATTTGGGAGTCCTCACTCTAGCCTATTAATGCCAGGAAATCACCCATCCATCAGTGGGCCAGCACAAACCCTGGCCCTGCACCCCAGGCCATGCAACCAGCCACACTGGGACCTCAGCCCATCTGCCATAAGCGGGCAGCCGCTACACAAAGCAGCACCTGGCAGCCAACCAGGCCAGCATCCAGCCCTTTCTACCAATGCACTCATGGTAGCTGGCCTCACCAGAACAGAAGGACCCATATGGCCCACATAGGGGGCACTTGTAGAGCATGTAACTGGTGACCAGGGAGAAGCATGCCCCTGGACACTACAGGACATCTCCTACATAAGGCCACGTCTCCAAAATCAGCGAAAGTAATCATCTACCTAATCATAGAGAGAAAGACAAGAATTAGGCAAAATGAAGAGAGAGGAACATGCTCCAAAGGAAGAAACAAGTAAACCTCACAAGAAGAACTAAACAAAGTGGAAATAAATATACTCAACAAAGAGTTCAAAGTAATGATCAAGAAGATGCTCAAGGAACTCAAGACAGGAATGGATGGACACAGTGAAACTTTTAATAAAGAGTTAGAATATATAAAGGAGAACCAAACAGAGCTGAAGAATACAATAACTGAAATAAAAAAATACACTAGAATGAATCAACAGTAGATTAGATGATATAGTGGAACAGATGAGCAAACTGGAAGACAGAGTAGTGGAAATCACCCAGGCTGAACAGAAAAAGAAAAGAAAAAAAGTGCTAAAAAATTAAGATAGTTTAAGAGACCTCTGGGAAAACATAAAGAATAATAAGGTTTGCATTATAGGGGTCCTAGAAGGAGAGGAAAGAGAGACTGAAACAGAAAACTTATTTGAAAAAAAAAAGCTATATATGTCGGTAACCTGGGAAAGGAAACAGACATTCAAGTACAGGAATTACAGAGAATTTCAAACAAGACTCACCTACCTGAAGATACATTATAATTTAAATGGCAAAAATTAAAGATAATGAAAATATTAAAAGCAGCAAGAGACAAGCAACTAGTTACATAAAAGGGAACTCCCGTAAGACTGTAAGCTGACTTTTCAGCAGAAACATTCTAGGCCGGAAAGGAATGTGTAGCCTCAAGACCTTCTGGCACCTAAGAGTTGACAGTATTCACCGTCCTGTTACCTCAACATCAACCAATCAGACAGAGAATTGTGCACGAGCTGATCACGTACCCTACCACTCCCCTCCCTTACCTGGCCTTTAAATATGCTTTGCTGAAACCCTTCAGGGAGTTCCGTGTTTTTCCTTGGCATGAGCCACACCACCCTCCTTGCTCGGCCAAGCAATAAAGCTTTCTCTGCTCCAAACTTTGATGTTTCAATTTGTTTGGCCTCATGGTGCAGCGGGCACACAAACTTGCCTTCAGTAACAATTCTACCCTACACACTGTGGTGTAGCCAAAATATTAAAAGAAAGCTAAGTTATTAATCTGGAGTTATGTCTTCAACATAATGAAATAAGTGATAATGTCAGGGAAAAGAGTCTGCCCTTGGAATGATCCATTTAGTCCAGTGATCAATCATCATGTGCAAAAGAACCTCAAGAAATAATGAGCATAGGCGTTAAATGAGCCCATAGTCACCAAGGAGAGCCTATTTTGCTGTTTTACTAATTCAAATTAATGAGCACACTTCTCCTCCTGCCCCTAGTACACTTGTAAACATACACACAGCATACTTAATGATAGGAAAATGGTCCATGCACCGTGCATGAGAATTGCATCTATCTGATCCCAAAGAAACCTACAACTTTTTCTCTAAGTTTCTCTTTGATTTCACTGTTGCCAAGTTCCCCTAAGTAAACCTGGGGCTTCATTACTGCCTGGAACACAAGGTGAGCTGAGTTACAACCCCAAGAGATGTTTTAACAAGCTCTTCTTCTCCTGGGATCCAAACCACAGATGCAAGTGCTTGTAATTTCCTCTATTTAATTATAACTTTTTAATTGTTATATCATAGCACTCTAACAAGTCCCTTGGCACATCCAGAGCAGGGGTTTAACTGGCAGGACTCCCAGCTCCAGAAAGTTACTAAATCAAGAAAACAAGGCAGTTTTGAAACCTTTTTTTTTTCTCTCATATTCTGTGGGAGTTAATTCAAATCTTCATTCAGTCCCTATGCTTTTAACCTGAACTATTTTTTCATAAATGGTCTTACTGGGACACCAAGCAATTATCAAGTTAGAGAAATCAAACCACCACAAGAGAAATGTCTCGGTCACAACAAAGCAAGCATATTTTTAATGCAAATTATTTGGTGATCCTGATACTTCATATTTGTTCTCATACAAAATTTCATTGCCTTTGTTGCTACGGTTTTATCATATACCCCCTAATTCACCTTTGAAAAACAAAATATGTCATTGAGTCCTCCATTAATAGATAAGCTTCAGAAGAAAAGATGCTAACATTCATCAACCCAACCAGCAACTTAAAATCATTTTGATTTATAAACTACTCATACTCCATACCTCTTTCACTTCCTCTTCCTTCACACTACCGAAAAACAACAGCAACAAAATGACTGATTACTAGACAAAGACTAAAATACTTAAATAATTGATTTTGGGCATATCGTGACTACAACTGGCCAATCAATGCACGTGAGGAGTTACGTCTGTAAATTTTTAACAGGTACAATACAAAATTCTGCTTGTGGATATTGAAAACCTTATATACAAGTTTCTAACTATCCATTCTTTATTTAAAGCCACTATTGTCTTTTGTCCTTACATGTTTGTTTTGAAAAAGTTACATATATATATATTTTATATATAATATATAATATTTACATAAAATATATATTATATGTATTTTATATATACACACATACACATATATATTTAACAATCTTATTTTTTAAAATATATACATATACACGTATCTTAAGTGCATTTTCAAGATTAAATATTTTTTCATTATGATGATTAGACGTGAAACAACTATTCTTTATTCAGGTAGCTTTAGTGAATAGTGTTTTAATATCTTTATCTGAAATTTGATACCTTACCTTTGCCCTTCCTTTTAGGTATCTAACAGCAAGTGTACTTCTGAGATCTGTTTTCCAAAGAATAATTTTTAAAACTTCTTGTTTATAAAATTGTGCTATTGTCTCCCCAACTATACTGCTTTCTTGTTTCCACCTAGTCTAAAACATTCCATAAAGCAGATCTTACATGGGATCTTACTTCATGAGAAGAGTGTAGATTTTTAAAGTGCCATTATGAAGAGATATACAAAGGGGAAGGGGTCTTCCTTGCCTCAGGCCATTTGAAATCCTTCAGGGTAGAATGAGAAGAAGCTGCGACCTAGGATATTCTATCCAGCAAGGCTAACCTTTAGAATAGAAGGAAAGATAAAGAATCTCACAGAGAAGCAAAAACTAAAAGAATTCAGCCATATTAAACCTATCCTAAAAGAAATACTGAAAGGTCTATTCTAAATAGAAAAGCAGCAGGATGCTATAGAACAGAGAAGACCATAAGTGGAAATGCAATAACTATAATGGGTTGCAACAGAATAAACAGGAAGATGTACAGGGGGACAACAAAATCATAAAAAAGTGGGAGAAAGGAGAAAGAAAATATATTTTTTTCTTTTTTTTCTTTCTTTTTTTAGGATGTGTTTGAGTTTATATGACTATCAGTTTAAAGCAAACAGATATAATAATGGGTTAATATACTTGAAAAACAGGGTAGCCACACAACAAAAGCACATAATACAATCACACAGCCAAAATAAGAAAAACCAAAATGATGCAAAAGAAAATTATCAAATCACAAAATGAAGAAGAAATAAAGAGTACATACCAAATCAACTGGAAAACATCTATGGAAAAATAAATTTATTTATTTATTTATTTATTTATTTATTTATTTATTTATTTATTTATTTCTGTTTTTCCTGTTAATGGAAAGATGGGCATTATATTAACTATAGAATAAATAACAATATGCATTAGATAGATAGATAGATAGATAGATAGATAGATAGATAGATAGATAGACAGATAGACAGACAGATAGAAGTTTGCCTATAATTAATGATTTTTTGAAAATTTGGGGCTAGATTATTTCTCTTTCTTCTTGTTAAATGTTTGTATTGGTAATGAATTCTTTAAAAGATAGGAAAACTGTACATCAAGTTTTTGATTTTTTAAGCTAAGATAAATAACCTGTCGTTAGTAAAAAAAAAAATATGTGTACAGTGTGGAAAGGTACAGATTTAAGAAACTAAATACCTGATGGGTAAGATAACATGAGAAATTTCAAGTATCACAGAGTAGATGTCTAAATAAATGCTTATAATTGTTTAATTTCACCCTAAAATTTTTGCATGCTCACACAAAGGTGTATCCAAAGCCCCAGTATGCAAAAAGTAATGAAATTTTTGACCCCTAGATCTGAATGTATGTTCTCTAGAAAATTGGGGCATTAGATTTAACAGGCAACAAGGATGTTACAAAATAAGTAGAGAGATTAAACATTAGGAGGGATTTTTTGGATTCTTTTATTAGCTATCAATCCATTCAGTTATAAAGGAAGACTATAGAATTTCTTCAGAAATGTAGCTTTAACAAAAACATCTGTTGATTTTTAAGTAAATTTAACTGTAATTTTCCTTGATATTGACATACAAAATAAATTACAAATTTTGGATTATATTAAGATCTAAAAGTATCAGTCATTTTTTTCTTAATTAACTTATTTTCTTTTTCTCTATATAGTGGAAACTTGAAGTCACTGCTAATGAAAAAAGCTTTTGTATATAATACATTTGAGTTTAACAATATGCAAAAAGAGTAAGTCATATAAATAATAAGAAAGCTTGATTTCTGGGTAAGTTCCAGGAGAAGACTAATTCTAGCTACACATCTCTTGCTCTAATTCTCATTATGTGTTTGACAGTTTATTACCAAAAAAAACTGATTTCAACCTGCGTATTCTTCATAAACACACAACGCTTATTCTTACACAAATGAACCTCACAAAGCAGGTGAGAAATTGTGCTTCATAAGAACTTCTCTGGTTCTCTAGTAGGTGTGCTGTCAATCTCTTGGGTTAATAAGGAAGGTTATAGGACTATCTTCCTCAGCAGTATGTTATTAACAAAAATATCACATTTTTTAATTAGATGACAGTTACCTAAGATTTAATTATGTTTGATTTAGAAGGAGGCTATTGTTAATATTGGCAAAAATTTCCTCCCCAAATTCTGCTTTCTATATGTAAGCAGATACTATGTCTTATCCAAGACAAAAAAATTAACAAATTTAACAAATTTAAATGATAAAGTGCAAAATTTAGGGGAAATTTACTGTGCTTTCAAGAATACATGTTGATTACATAACCCACCTTATGTGTTTGTCAAAATATTTTTGACCTATTTCTCATAATCCTTGTTTAAAACATGTCAAATTAGTAAGTGTGGGTATAAGGGAAAACAAGTATTTAATATAGATCTTAATATCTACTTTCTCAATTTATTCATTTTTGAAGTACCTTTCAAGATTTTATAAATTCACAATATTTTCAAAATATTAATATGTAAAGATATAGACAAACTGAATGTGAACAGCTCAGTAGAATCTTGAACATCTGAGAATTTGAAAACTGACTCTGTAGCAGTTTTTTGCTTCAGTCTTTTTACCTTACTCATCAAATTTCTGTTGATTGAATAATGGCAATTAGGCATTTTTTGGTTATTATCATAATTTCCTTCCCTAAATTTCATGATTTGAGCATCATTGATAAAAGGGTTTTTTTTTTGTTTTGTTTTGTTGTTTTCTGCCAAGCATGGCACAGATCTGGTGCTGCTTGTGGAAAGTAAAAACATCTCTCAACGTGGCTCAGAGATTCTTATTTAAATATTGCATGGGAAAAGGTGGTGGAAAATAATTTCATTTCATGTGTATAAGTAAGTGCGTATAACTTGCATCATATATACTATACATTTTAATCTGGACAAAGAAATCGTTAACAACTTACAAAAGACAAAATAAATATGCAGAGGGAGCCATTGGAAGTGACTTTTCCATCTTATTCTCTAACCATTTTTCTCTTTTTCTACCATATAATGTGACATTTAAAAAATAGTTTTAAAAGTGACAGAAAAAGTTACGGAACTATTGATTTGTAATGCTTCAATTAAAGTTGTTTTTGTAGTCTTCAAATTGATTACATGGATTATATAGATACACTCAAATGTAATGAGAAATTTTAATGAGTTAGTACGACCCATATTTTCAAACATATGCCATTTCTGAAACTCCATATTTCCTTAAATATTCTTAGACATGTAGTAAAATATTTACATTTTAAGGGGAAATATAATTGAATCCTAATGAATATACTTGTTTCTTCTTTGGGTCACATTCAGACACTATCAATCTTTTTTTTATATTTTATAGGCTCGTTTAATTTTATTAGGGTATACTTTTTGTTGAAAATACACAGTAATGTTCCTATTTAAATGATTATGATTTATGAAATTATTAAAAAAATTCTTCTCTTATTTTTTGCCAATAGAAACACTTTGTCAGAGCAGGTCATACACCATTTTTTTAACTCAACAATTATTTAAATTTTTTATACTATATGTCTGCTATTGGCTCACAGTTATCAAAATTATATACTAAGGAATAATACACAGCTTCCACCTTCAAGGTACTTACAATTGAGACAGCGCATAAAATTATACACATTGAGATAATGCAAAATTAGATAAATGCCCAAGCAGGTGTGAGAAACACACCATTAGCTTTCACTGAATCGTGAAATTGCACAAACCATTAAGGGTTCACAATGGTTTTACTGGGAAGGTGAATTTTTAAATGTCTCATTTGATCACTGTGGTTAGAGATTTTATCTTCCCAGAATCACCTCTCTCTCTGTCCAATCTTTTTAGAATCTGAGCAAAAAGATTCTGAATCCCCCCAAGTTCTAAAGGAAGATCTCATCCTTTTCCTGAGATGGTCTCCCAGAAATGTTAATCCATTAGGCACTTCTGCCACGGACACATATGTTTTCTCTGTGGGAAGATAGGGGTTAAAGCAGCCCTTTTCCCCCCTCTATTCCAAGGAGCAAGAAAAAGATGCTCACGGGAAATAAGGAAGCTGGGTGACCCCATATAACCACCCTGTAAGCACAGGGATTATTAACCTTCAGGTAAACAGACATTACATTTGCTGGAAAGAGCGAACTTCTATTTGGAATGATTTTGTTTTAAATTATAAAATAGGATGACAGAAATGATTCCAAATATATAGTAAACTCAGTAAGCATACATGAAAGAGGATTTAAATCTCATAATACAAAGTTTGAAGAAGACATATCGGGGGAAAAAATACAGAAAGTTTGAAGGTAAATGAGAAAATGATAACCCCCAAACAGGCTTTAGCCTCCCTCCATCCAACAGAAAACACAGAAATGAGAAATATTTAGATGCAGCTAAGGTGATGGTTATTTATTATTCATCTTTATTAACACTAAATTAATAAGATATTCTGGATTGGAGACAAATTTCTTGTTATTCTTCACAGTACACAGTAAGGGTCAACCCACTCGCCCTAACTCACAATCCCAGTACAACTTGGTCAGTTGTCCACAACAGTAGCAGGACCCAAAGACAAGAAAGGAAGCAAAAAAGAGGAGGCATCTGTCCGCCTCTCTTCCTGAAAAATATTACTCCTAAACCCAACACTTCGGTGTGTCGGTAACACTTCTCCAGTGGCATCCAGAACTCAATTCTCATTTCCCTTTGACAGGTAAATATATAGGCAGATAGCCACTTCAATATTCCTGGCACCTGCTCTTAATCTAGGAATTTACAAGACACTGTAACCTTTGGCCATCTCCTGGAGATAAGAGGAATGGCTACACATGTAACTCTCACGATACGAGAGAGGACTTGTAAAATTTTAGAGGAACACAGAAAAATCCAGAGAAGCTTTATTTCGCCACACTAGGCAATAAGCAAAATAGCCACCAAAGAAAAACAAAACCAGAAAACAGTGGGGAGGTGGAAGGTGTCTGGTTTCTGGTGTGAGGAACCGCTGCACACACCATGATGCAGGAAAGCCTGAGGGAAAAAGTGATGGGCACCCTCTTAACGTCCTGGAAGGATTGATACCTGCACATTTTGACCCGGCATGTTCATGATAACTAGGTAAGGTAAACAGTGCACAGATATAAAACAAATAAAATGCATCTTTTCAAAGAAAGAATTGGAACATGATAAAGATGTGTGCAGATATAAAAAATATTTCAGTAGTGGATATAAACAATCAAAAATCTAAAGGCTTAGTAGAATTTAAACATACGGTACTCTTCAGAAAATAAAGATTTAATAGATAGAAGGGAAATATGAATGGATACAACTAAATTTTGTATTGTTGAGCGAGAGATCCAGATGAAGAAAATGCTAGGGGAGGAGCCAGAAGGGGCAAGAATGTGGGAAATATAAAAGCCAAGTTAAGTGAATAGGTAAGTTTATGAATATCTTGAATACCATAAGGTCTGTTCTCTGTTATCACAAGTAGGTATTCTTGTCATGTCTTGTCAAAACTGTGTTATTTCTTTATGTGTTCTAAATCTAAATATACATATTTTAAACCTTACTTAGTAGGTAATTCTTATAACAACATTAAAGTCTCTGTGAAAAAATTCAAACGAAAGTCATCTCAGCATTAATATCTTATGATTGCTTTTTTCCTTAGAAAATTGGAGATTTCTTATTTTTTTATATTACAAGTAGTTTTTGGAATGTATCCTGGACAGTCTGTATAGCTTTTCGTGTGTCTCTGGGTCTTATTTCAATCCTATAGTGAATACTGACTTTTCTCTTTTTTTTTTCTTCCTTTTTTTTTAAGCATAAATGCTTATATTTGAGTTTATGGTGTAAGTTTTGACCAGCCACCTCTGTGTTTTGATTTTGTTGTCTTCTACTTTCAAAGTCTTTGCAGTGCTATTTGAATCTGTCCCTATGTGCACCACCCAGTGAAAAGAAATACAGCCTATTAATGAAGTCCTATTCTCAAAGTCTTAAATACGCTCTCTGGGATCATATGAATGCAGGTGCAACTTTATGCATCATTTATCTGAGGCTCACTGACTCCATAACCTTTCTGGTAACTTTGATTCCATTGACCTCCCTTTTCTGCCACATGCCTGGAAGCCTGGGGCTTTTGTTTTTCTTCTCTGTCATATACTCTCTGCTAATAAATTATGTCTCTAGCAAAACTGCAAAGGAAGAAGAGATGTGCTCTCCACAACCCTTTAAGGACTCGGTGCCCCTGATGAAGAAGGACCCTCAAGATAAGCAGTCACCACTCCTGCAGGACTGCAGGGGGAGGGAAAAGATACAAGAGAATAAAGCAAAGCGCTTAAAGGGATGATTCTCCAGTTCCTCTGATTTTTAAGCATTTCCTTTCTTTCTCTTTGAGGAAGAACTAGAAAGATCCTCCTAGACTTCTCTCTGTAAATGCCCTAATACCCATTTATAGGTTTGGGGCTGCCTTGTAACCAGGCCAGAGGAAAATGGAAGAAAAATGGAAAACATATTGCTGGTTCATTGGTGGTTCGAATCTCAGTCTTTTTCTCCCAAAGGTCCTGATAATGTTTACCTTCTAGAATCAAATGTCTCCTCCATGCATTCCATTTCAAAAGATTTTCTTTAATACCATAAAATATTTTCATGGACAAGTGAGCTAGCAAACACACATGCACCAATGTACCTTTTGACGAGATTATTCTCTACCCCCACCCTCACCTCAAGGTGGGCATGAGATTGGAGAAATGAATAAATCAGATGGTACACACCGAAAAAAATCGATAGAAAGGATGGAATATAACACTGTGCTTAGTTATTTTCCTGTGTCGCGACAAAATTAAACATTTTGGTGCAAATAGTTAATTTTTCCTCTTTTCCATTTAAGTCTGGTGGAGGAGAAAAAATTTTCTATAATAAAATATGTGGTTTTTGGGTTTCTTACTTTTTTTTAATGTAAGGTATTTTTTTGTTTGTTCTTTGTTTTTTTCAGAAAATAATTTTGTAAACTGTCACTTCGCGGGCAGGGAGGCTCGATGCCATATGGGTCCCGGGTCGCCTCCTTGGAGGCCGAGCACGGAAACCCAACACCCCGGGCGGCGGCGGCGGCACAACAGGGCGGGGCTCGCGTAGCGGATGGGGGGGAGGGCGCAGACCCGGCGGCGCGGGTTAGAGGTCCCTCTCGCCGTACAGCGCCGTGGAGGACATGTAGTCCAGAGCCCCAGGCACGGCGTCAGGGCCGATGCAGGGGGCCATTCGTGCGATGCAGTGCACGGCCTGGTCGGGCGGTGGCCCACGGCTCAGCTCGTCCACCGTGGTGTAATGCTTGTCCCTGGCCAGGATCTTGAAGGAAGCCACGATTTGGCCTGCTGTATCTGTGTCGGCCGTCTCACGGGACATAAAGTGGATGAAGGCCTGGAATGTCGCTACCCCCCAGGCGGTTGGGGGTCCACAGTGCTCATGATGCAGGTAAATCCTGCCTCTCCGGGGGAGGGGAGTGGTGGGAAGTCTTCACCAATATAACCCAAGCTGATGAGGCAGCCTTTGAACTCCTCGCGACCCTGCGTGCTGGAGTGATCCCGGTCAGAGTGGTTGAAAGTGGCCCGGAACTCGTTCATCTGCTCCTGGCTGATGCCCTTGGCATCCCTGGTCAAGACCTGGTTCTCCACCTCATTGACGGTCCTGGCGGTGGTGGTGAGGAGCTGCTCCCAGCCCACGCGGATGTGCCCTATGGTGTAGTTGGTGTGACTGCTATCGAAGATGAACGCTTCCTGGATGAGCTGGTGGTCACCCTCCAGCTGGTCAATCTTGGGCTTGTACTTGACGATGTGCTTCTCCTACCGCCGCAGGTGGCTGAGCTGGTCCTCCAGGGTCCCATGCATCTCAGTGGAGATCCTTCTGACTCCTCCGTCTTGGTCTGGATCCAGGGCCCGATGACGTCAGCCTGAGCCCCAAACTGCTTGCGAACCTCTGGTTGTGCTGCTGGCGGGCATGCTCTTATATCAGGGCCTGGTCTCCCAGAGGCCCAGCTGCCGCACATGGTCCCTTTTACCATTGATCTGAGGCCTGATGGTTGTGTAGGGATTGTTGCCCGCCTTGTTGGCGTGGTAGGTCTGGACAATCTTGCACACCTCCTTGCGAATGCCCAGGATGGCCAGGCGCTCCTTGTCGGCATCGGGGAGGGTGGCCTTGAACTGCTCGTGGCCTGTGGTCAGTCTCTGGATCTCCTCCATGGTGGGCACTATGAAGGTCTCTTGCAGGTTTGAGGTAAAATTCGTGAGTATCTTTTTATATACACTCATAGGTATTTAATATTTAGGTAGCATTGTACATGCTAGTTAAAGTTTGTTTCTCTTCATTAATATTTAAATTTGATTAGTTTATATTAAATTCTAATACATTTTACTACATTCTACTGAACTTTTTCAGTGCAGAACCATACGGACTATGCCTAATGAGAGTGTTCTTTGTTTTAAAGGGATATATATTCCATTATTTGTGCCTAATTGGATAGGCTAACATTTCAGTAGT
Source organism: Vicugna pacos (assembly GCF_048564905.1). Classification (NCBI taxonomy): domain Eukaryota; kingdom Metazoa; phylum Chordata; class Mammalia; order Artiodactyla; family Camelidae; genus Vicugna; species Vicugna pacos. The sequence goes on from NC_133011.1 coordinate 1,241,390, forward strand.
ACACACAATAAATGTGAGAGAGGCATCTTGGTCTCAGAATCAGAGAAGCAGCTTTTAACATTTCTTGATTAAGTATACTATTTCTCTTAAGTGTTTTTTACATACTCTTCCTTTGTCATACTAAGGGAGTTTAATTTGATTTTCAGATTGCTAATTTTTTTCATTAAGTATGAATAGCTTTTCAGTTATATCAATTTCACATCCTTAAGGATATATATAATATAATATAATATATATGAGATTGGCCTATAATATTCAGTTCTTATCATGTCTCTGTTAAGATTTGGTATCAACTTTTGGCCAGTATATAAAACTAGTTAGGATGTATTTTAAAAATTGTCTATTTTCTGGGTAATTCAGTGAAATATTGGCACAATTCTTTCACTAAGTATTTGGTAAAATTCACAAGTATAGTTAGTGAAGTCTGGAATTTGCTTTGTGGGACTATATTTCTAATATTAATTCAGTTTATTTAAAATTATATGATGATTTAGGTTTCTGTCCCTGTGTGGTCAGACTTTGTGAATTATATTTTTGTAAGGATTAATTTATTTAATCCATACTCCAAAATCATTGCCATTTTGTGTAATATGTTATTATCTTTGTTGACATGTTTGAGATTGATAATGATGTATATTCCCATTTCTGGTGTTGATTATTTGTTTTCTGTCTTTTTTCTTGATCACTTTTCCCAAGGTTTTATCAATTTTATGAGTTTTTTTTTTCAAAGAGCTAACTCTAGATTTCATTGCCTTTGTAGAGCATGTTTGTATATTTCATTGATTTCTATCTTTATCTTTTGTTTTCTTATTTCTATTTTTTTCCTGAAATTAATTACATAAATACTTATCTCAAGTTTAAAGGGAACAATAAATTAATTTTAAAGCTCGTATTAAAATTTTAGGAAAGCAAGTTTTCATTTCAAAATATTTTCTAGTATTCTCCATAATTACTCTTTACCCTATGGGTACTTTAGAAGTAGTCTCCTTAATTTCTGAATTGATGTTGCAGAAGTATTGTGTGATGTACAGAGTGATCAGAAAAAACATACTCTGAAGCGTTTGAAACCTTTGAAGTGTGTTGAACCTTGTCTGACATTAGAAGCAAAGAATTTTAGTAATACGGTTGCAGATGATTTAGTCATTAAAAATATAAACAATGAATATATGGGAATAAACATATTTTAATAAATATCTCTGGTCACCCTCCACAGGAACCAGAGGCAGGAGCACCAGGGCCACCAGAGCCAGGCTGTAGAGATGTCCCCTGGCAGCAGCCACAGAAGCGGGGCCAAAACTAAACCCTTCAGCCGGTGAGTTTTGGCATCTCAGTAGCACACACAACACAGTATGTCATTGTACCTCTGTGGCCACAGCAGCATTCACACATTCTCTGTAAATCAGCCCCAAGAATACAACTAGTCCTTGGGGACTTCGTCTCCTACAAAAAAAAGTAATATTTATTGTATTATTCTTACAGTTTCCCTTTGTTGTTTATAACAGTGTCACTGTGGATTCTTACCAGTTACAGGGATTAAGTAATCTGAAGAAAGAAAATGACATTTTGTGGGTTTCATCTCACAGTGATTTTTTTTATACCATCCTTACCTGTATGTATATAAAATCCAAACAGACTGTCTCTACAGGAGTTGGCAAATTTTTAGCCCTCCTTTATAAGCTTGTCCCTCCCATTATAAACCCTCTAATCTACATCTTGAGAAACAAACATTAAAAAAGGTGCAATAAAAAGGTTATTTCTCAGGAAGAAGGGGAGGAAAATGTAGCTTCTTCCTTGAAATCTTAGAAATTGTGGCAAACTCAGGAAAAAAATCAAAATCTAGTGGATAAAAAATGTTTTGAAGTTCTTAAAGTCAATTGTACTTCTTATTAGAAATGCTAAATAATCCTATGTTGGAAGAAAAGTTGTAAATCTAGACTAAACACAACACATTTCACTACTTGTTTCCTCTAGTTCTAGAAAGACTTCTAAGTAGTATGAATGGAATAGTCACTATAAGTGTGGACTGAATGTGCCATTTTACTTTTCTTACATATTTCAGAATCCATCATCTGTTTATGAGCCTTGTTCTTTGATCATGTCTTAGATGATGCTTTCATGTTCCAGATGTACATTATTAGATTTCATAAAATGACAAAAGCTAACATTTGTTGTGAGTATCATATGCGGTTTAATAAGGGACCATGAAATCAATTAAGAGAATTTGAGGACACTGTGTTTTAGCAAGAGCAGTTATGTAGCTTGGCGGGGAAATATTATAAAACTCTGGCTCTCAAGCTTCTTTTAATCAAGCTTTTTATTTTGGGGTAATTGTAGATTCACACTCAAATCTACAAAATAAAACACAAAGAAGAAGAACCTATGAACTCTTTACCCAGTTTCCCAAATAGTAAAATCTTCAAAATTAAAGTACACTATTAACAAATAATATAGCAATAACCTTTCATGTTGTCTTTTATAGTCACAGTCACTTGGCTCCTGCCCTCTCCTTAAACCCCTGTTCCATTAATCCATTCTTTTATTTCTATAATTTTATCATGTGAAAATGTTACATAAATGGAACTATGGAATACGTAAACTTACAAGACTGGCTTTTTATTAACTCTGCATAATTGTCTCCTGAGAATTATGCTTTTGTGAAACTAATAGTTAAATTGTTTTTAATTTGTTACTTGTGATAAATTGTACACAAAATTTACCATTTTAACCAATTCTAAGCATACAGTTCTGTAGCATTAAGTATAGTCATACTGTTGTGCAACCTTCACTACCATTCATTCCATAAATTTTTCCTCTTCCCAAACTGAAACGTTGAACTTGTTAAGCAGTAGCTCTCCCTTCTCCCCTCCCCAGCCCCTGGCAACCAGCATTCTGTTTTCTCTCTCTACGATCTGACTGCTCTAGGTACCTCAGTAAGTGGAATTACACAGCATTTGTCCCATTGTGACTGGCTTATTTCACTTCGCATAATGTTTTCAGGGTCTATCCATGTGGCAGCATGTATCAGAACTTCATTTCTTCAAGTCCGAATAATATCCCACTGTACACATATACCGTGTTTACTTACCCATTTATCTTTGATGAACACTTGGGTTGCTTTCACATTGTGATTGTGGTGAATAATACTGCTATAAAGATGGGTGTACAAATATCTCTCCAAGACCCTGCTTTCAATACTTTCAGATATTTACCCAGCAGTGAAATTGTTGGATCTTATGTTTATTCTATTTTTAATTTTTTTGGAGGGGCCAGCATACTGTTTTCCATAGAGGATGCACCTTTTTACATTCCCACCAGAAATGCAAAAAGTGCTAATTCTCTACATCCTCACAACCACTTGTTATTTGTTTTTTTTTTTTTTGTGGTCGCCATCCTAACGTGTGCAAAATATATTGTGGTTGTGCTATGAAATTCACTAATTTAATGATAATAGAGATCTTGACATGCGCTTGATCGCCATTTGTATATCTTCTTTTTTTTGCCTATTTTTTCATTGGATTGTTTTTAATGTTGACTTGTAGGACTTATTTATTTAAGTATAGTTTATTTACATTATATTGGTTTCAGGTGTAAAGTATAGTGATTCAGTATTTTTGTGGATTATACTCCAATGTTTTTATAGATTATACTCCATTTAAGAAAATATTGGTTGTATTCCCTGTGCTGTACAATATATCCTTGTAGGTTATTTATTTTATGCATTAGTAGTTTGTGCCTTTTTCTATATTACTCATATTATCAGATATATCAGATATTTGACTTTCAAATATTTGCCCTAATTCCATGGCTTGCCTTTTCACCTTATTGATAGTGTCTTTTTATGCCTAGAACCTTTTTATTTTGATGAAATGTTTTCTTTTATTCTCTGTTTTTGGTGTCATATTCAAGAAATTATTGCAAATCTAATGCCATGAAGCTTTCCCCCTATGTTTTCTTCTAATGAGGTCTTTGATTTTTTTTAGTTAATTTTTCTATATGATTAAGGTAATAGTCTAAATTTTTTTTTTGCAAGTTGATATCCAGTTTTCCCAATAGCATTTGTTAAAGACATCTTTCCTCATCGAATGGCCTTCTGCTCCAGAAATATAAACTTGGTGGGGACCACGTCTGGTTTCAGTTTAGCTATTCTTTTGATAACAGTTTTTGTAACAAAATGGTGGTTGATTACTAAGATCTAGTGAGAGAAAACGTTAATATTTTGAAGCCTCTGGAGAGAGAAGATTCCCTATGTTTTAAATACTTCCTGTATATTTCAGGCTAAGGGCAGCATTCTTTTACAACAGGTGCAGAGCTAGCCAAGATGAAGCCTAGAAAACAGCGCACAGGGTTAAAGCCAAAGGAACAGATCCCATATGGAGTCAGATTTGTTTTCTGTTACAGATCTGCTGGCAAAAAGTTCTCTTAGATTTGATCAGCTGATTTTTGCCTTCATTCTCAAAGTATATTTTCAACTGACATAGAATTATGGGTGGATTTATTTTCCTTAAACACTTTTAAAGTTTTGTGCCATTTACTTCTGGCTTTAGTGGTTGCTGATGAGAAGTCCACTGTTACTCAAACTGTTTCCCAGCTACAACCCCCAGAGGTTAGATGCTGTTTCTGTCCCATAGATTTCAAGAATTTTTTTGTCTATAGTTTGATTATAATGTGTTTTGGTTTTTACATGTTTAAGGTTCACTCAGCTTCTTGACTCAGTTTATTTCTTCTATTGTTGGACATTTTTCAGCCATTATTTCCTTAAATTTTTTTAGCCTCACCATCTTTCTACTTTCCTCCTGAAACATTCATGTTAGATCTTTTGTTATATTTACACAGGTCCCAGAAGCTCTGTTCTTTTTTCTTAAGTCTGCTTTTTCTGTTTCTTGTTCAAGTTAGGTAAGTTAATTGTTCTATCTTCCAGCTTTGTCCTCTGTTCTATTTTTCTACTGTTGAAACCATTCACTGAGACTTCTATTGCAGTTTGTTACTGTACTTTTTCAGTTCTATAATTTTTTTCTTATATTTTCTAGTACTTTGCTGAATCTTTGTTTTTCTCAGACTCCACTTTTCCATTTATTTCAAGTGTGTTCAAAATTTGCAATTAGAGCATTTTTATAATGGTTGCTTTAAAATTTTGTAATAGAAATGGAAATTTTCAGTCATGTTGGTGTTGCTGTCTAGTGATTGTCTTTCTTCATTCAAGTTGAGATTTTTATTGCTTCTTGATATGACTAGTGATTTCTAATTGAAACTTGGTATTATGTTAGTAGACTCTGGAACTTTTTAAAACTCTTTTAGCTGATCTCGTAGTCTGAAACTGCTCTGGCAGGGAAAGAAGGCGGCTCTTGCCAAGTGGAGTGGATGTCTGTGTTCCCTCTCAGCCTTTACTGACACCTGTGTTATGAGGAAGGGCTCCTCAAACTGTTGGGCTGGGGGTAGTTTTAATATCCATCAGGCCTCTGCTAATGCCTCTTCGGCTGAATGAGCAGGGGTTCCACATTACTGCTTCCCAGGTGATGTCACTGACACCATAGTGGAGAGCCTTGTTATCACCAGGCTATGGCGAAAGTCCAGACACTTTAGTAGGTCTCCTCTGACACCATCCCAGCAGGAAAGGAGAGAGGCACAGCCAAGTGTGAGCGGACGTTCAGGCTCCTCATGTGGTCTGGGACGACACTGTGGGGCAGTCTCATTTCTGTTCAGAGGGCATAAAATTCCTAGGGCCCTGTTGGTCTTCTGTAACAGCACTCTAGCTGGGCGGCTTGGAATGTCTCATTAAATTCTGGAAACGGTGAACATCTAAGCTCCTCATTACCCAGTTGTTGTGGGAGTGTGGGTGGAACTATGTATTTTTTTCTGTGGTGTTTGAATAGAGTGAGTGAGTTACTGTCTAAAGTTCTGTCTTGCGTGGCTTCCCTTTCATTTAACTAGAGAGAGTTGGGTTTGGTTGGTGCTTTTCTTTTTAATCTGTACCATTTGGCGTTTTTCAGTTGCCAGCTTTCCATGATCCAGCCTGGTATGAAGAGGAAGAAAAGCAACAGTTACAAGAAACCAGAGAACTCATCATTATGTTGTTCCTAAAATCCCAAGATCCCAAGATCCCAAGATCCCTAGTCGGCCTGCCTTCTCTCACCATTCAGAGTCGTCTTGTGTTTATTTAATAAATGATATCCAATGATTTAAATTGAATATAAAAGGGAGAATAAGAAAAAGTACTTCTACTCCATCTTTCTAAAAAGCAAAACCCTTAAATAAACTTTTTTATTTTAAAATAATTTTAGATTTAGGTAAAATTTTCTCTTTCATGACTGACCCTGCATCATGGGCTAAGCCACTATTAAAAAACAGAGTCAAAAATCACCACAGGTAATGGTACTTTAAATATTGGTCTTCTTCAACCTGCCTGCTACTATTTACTTTCCAGAGTCTTCAGGTCACTAATATATTTTTTGCTCTATCTAGGCCTTATAGATGCATTTCTGTACAAGAGACAGGGTGAAACGCTTGCTCCTTCTTATCTGGGATTAGCACCTCTGAATTTGAACTTTCTTTTACCGCTCTCTCCCAGGGAACCAGTTTCATAGTGTATTCCTCACTCATTTATCAAGATCTGGCACAAAATCTTAAGTAAGTTAATTGTAAAATTAAAATAATAGTATTGTATCAGTGAGAAGTGTGATACTGTTTCTTTGTCACAGTACCTAAAACTTGATAATAGCTTAAGCTAAACAATGTATGTTTTTTTCTTACTAAATTAGAGAAATTACTTAAATGTATAGATTGCTGAACATGGAAACAGTATTAATGACTTTTTTTTAAAGAGTTCTCCTATTCAAATTGAACAAGAAATCTATAAATAGGAAGAGATTTCCCAATGAAGGCTCGTTTCCATTCATAAATTCCAAGTCAGTAAAATACCTAAATCATATGCCTAAAGTTGGAAATACTCTGCTCAGAAATCCTGGCAAACTAGTTTGCTTCTGCTTATTTATGTTCTGTAGTATGTTAAAACATTAAGTGTTTGGATGCTATTTCTAAGTAGCCAAATAATATTTTACAATTTTTAACCCAGTTAGTGAAAATATTGTCAAAACATGGCCCATTTTTTTAAATCACAGGAAGCAAGGCACACATTGTTTGTATCACACATTGATTGTTTGAATAAAGTAAATTCTCAACCTTAAAGCTAGTGATTTTTCAACTTTGGGGTCATATTATCTAGCCAGAATTTAATTAAATGTGTAATAAGTTATCACTGAGCTTGGACACGTGAGATCATGGCCATATGCCTTTTTGGTTCCCTTCTCCTGCAGAGAAACTTGGTGTAATAAACAAGTGCTGCCTACACGGCTTATTTTTTCACTCTCAGTTCTCTAAAGACAGGTATTCTGTGACTCCAATTTAAACAAACCCATAAGTTTCATCATTTTCATTATTTTAGAAACAGATTAATAATCATAGTTTTGAAATTTGTCTTTACATATGTCTGTTATTAATCAGAGTGAAAAAGTCATTAATTTCAAATCCTTTCATGCATATATTGCACTTTCTGACAACACACAAAATTTGTGTAACTTTTGATCCTTCACTTCTTATCCCAAGGAATTTTTTTCAGTCTTTCCCATATTCAACAGATAACACCAGCTTTAACTTCCATAATAAATAAAATAAAATATTCTGAATTTTCCATTGTAAGGAAAATGTAAGTTAATTGAAGTTGTTTTTCATTTACATGACACAGAACTAATAGTTAATTATTTACACATTGATGCTTTTGAACTATCTGCCAACATTGTTGCATAATTTTTTTTTCCTATATTTTAAGTTACTGATAGTGTGCAAAGTTCAGCATTGTCTTTTCATGTCTAGATGACAATTGCTTATATTTATTTTTCTAAAATCTGGTTTTGGAAGTTTCATGTTAATAGAAACTCCCATCTCTAATTCCCATTTTTGCTATAAGGGATGTTTTCTTCTCCACATGTAATGATAAGAGTAACAAATTTCAATGGAGAATAATCTATAGACATCATTGTGTGTTTATTTTGAAAAGAAAAGTATTAATTTATCAGAAAGTTTACTGCTATTTTAGAGATGACACAACAAAAAAAAGCTTTGATAACACATTGCACCCTTTATGAGACAACATACTAGGAACAGTGAATTAATTATCAATCTAATAAAATCTCTTTTCTTCTATTTATTATTCCATATTCACTGTTCTCTTCCAGTTAGTATTACACATACACATGCACACATGTAAACGCACATACCCTTACAGAATTACTTATGCAGCCTACACAGATTCACACTCTATGGAGTGAGGCCTATGTGTTTGTGATGTAAAAAAAATCAAACCACCATGGCCCAGCTTATATTAACTGCAATGTTTTCTTGATTTACAAAGATTCATTGGATAATCATTGACTGTGACAGACTTCTTTATTAAATTTAAGCAATAATTATTAAGAAAATAATGGTATCTTCTGAAGTGCAACTATTTTTATTTAATGTATAAAACGGTTTAGAACAAAAGTACTGAATTACTTTTTATTTTAGAAGTTTTGTATCTGCCATGCATGCCATGACCTACAAACCCAAAAAGGGACGCGCTCACTGTTGTAAACTCACTAAAATTGGAAAATTATTTAGACAAGCTGGCTAAAAGTCCTCAATATTCAAGACAGAAAAATATATTGAAAAGAATATACATTATTAATAAAGAACTGAAGATAAATTATCTTTATGAACATAAAATTTGTTTGAAAGAGCTCTTAGAGAAATCTATAAAGCTTCTTAACTTACAATGAATAATTGGTAAATATTTAACAGTTTAATTTTTTTAATCCTTGAGAATAAGTATTAGAAGCAAAATATGAACTTTGGTGATAATCGCAATTTATACCCATGAACAGCTCTTTCCCATGGCTCAAGCTCTGAAGTTAAATGAACATATATACGTTTTGTTTATTTACACATAAAAGAGGGGGATAGCTTTTACACAGTTAAAACAAGTAAACTAACTTAATCAGTATAAAATTGAGAAAATTGGTTTGGCTAAATAGAAACTGGGCAACCACATGACTTCTTGTACATCACGTCCAAAGGGAGCACAGTTTTCCTGAGAGAAGTTTCTTCACAGATTCTTTCACATCCTTGTTCCTTAAAGTGTAGATAATAGGATTTAAGGTGGGGGTCACCATGGTGTAGAAAAGGGAGATGAACTTGCCTTGGTCCTGGGCATAACTGCTACTTGGTTGCAGGTACATGTAAATTATGGTGCCATAAAAATGATCACCACCATAAGGTGGGAGGAGCAGGTGCTGAAGGCTTTGCGTCTTGCCTCCACTGACTTGATCCTCAGCACTGCTTGAGTTATGAAGCCATAGGAGATAAGGATGAATGTGGGGGGAAGTAAGAGAAACAGGACACTAACAACAAAAAGAACCAACTCATTGGTGGTGGTGTCCACACAAGCCAACTTGAGGAGAGCTGGTACTTCACAAATAAAATGATCCAGTCTGTGGTTGCCACAAAAAGGCAACTGCAAGGTAAAGGTAGCGTGGATCAGGGAATTGGCCAAACCACTGAGCCAGGAGATGGTTGCCAGCTGCTGGCATAGCCGTGGGTTCATGATGACCACATAGTGGAGGGGTTTGCAGACAGCAACGTAGCGATCCAAGGCCATCACAGCCAGGAGGATACACTCGGTGGAGCCCAGTGCTAGGGAAATATAGAGCTGTACCACACAACCACCATAAGTGATTGTTTTCTCTGGTCCTCGCAGGTTAACTAGGGTCTGAGGTGCAAGGCTAGTAGTGAAGCAGAGGTCCAGCAGGGAGAGGTTGCTGAGGAAGAAGTACATAGGGGTATGAAGAGGGGGATCCAGGTATGAGATGATGATGATGGTGAAATTTCCCACAAGGGACACGAGGTAGAAGAAAAGGACAAATATAAAGAGCACAGCCTCCAGGCGAGGGTGGTCTGAGAAGCCTAGAAGGACAAAACCCATCAGGGAACTCTCATTGGCTTTTTCCATCCCTCTAGAAGGAACTGTACCTGCTGTAAGAGGAGTGAGACCAGATACATTTGAAACAGCTGACCTTAGAATCACAGCATGCATGAGCTGAAAGGATCATGGAGACTGACTTAACCAACCTATTACTATTTTACGCCTAAAGTGTTTTTGACTTGGAACATTAATCCATGTTACTTCATTCCAGTCCAATGACTCTTCTTTAAATTCATAAATGCTTTCAACTTTGAAGTTATCTGGAAACTGACTATTAAAGTCACACAAAGAAGACACGTGTATGTATATCAAGAAATGTGTAAGGACTTACTACTGAAATTATGTGCCTCTTAAAGTGAACAGCACCTCCGTGGTTTTTAACGTTGACAGAAATCTGCATACGAAATAAGGTATTCAGGTTTTATCATAGGCACAAATGAGAATCGAAAATTTCTCATCTTCCCCCTATATACAAATATTCTTAAACTCTTATCTCTGTGCACTGACTGCCTCAACAGAGAAAGGTAAGGTAGTCATAGGTTTATCTACAGAGACAAAACAAAATTGAATAGTTAGGTGATAAATAATTTAAATTTTAAAATAAAACTGAAAAGTATGATCTAAGTAAATAATTTTCAAATAAATTTTGCAAAATAACAGATGAGAAAGATTATTTTGAAATATGAAGACTCAATGAACTGACAAAAAAATTTTTTATAACTATACTTTAATGCAACATTATTTAAACAAGCTGAAATTTCTTAATATTCAAGACAAAAATATACATGAGAGAATATATGTTATTAATAAAGAACTAAATACGTATTATGGTAACTTCATAAGTATAAAATCTATCTGAAATAGTTCTTAGATAATCATTTAAAAGCTCCTTAACTTTCAACATGATAAAAATGTAAAACAGATTATACACAGAAATGAAAAAGACTTAAGTGAAAGGTAAAGAAAATACGAGGTCAGAATTCACATGCCTTTATAAGGAGAAAGGTGACAAAGTTTGCCTAGAAAAAAGCATTTGGAGCCAAATTATAGAAATCATTGAGCAAGATAAAATACTTTGTTTGGCAGACAATGAAACGCCACCTGACCTTGAAGGATGTTGACACTTTTGCGTCTTTATAAAGATGACAAGTTGCAGAACAGAAAACAACATTTGTTTTGTTAGAGGTTTTGCAGGGGCACCATGACCTGACCTATGTGGACAGCTACAGGAACAAAGAATTCCTACAGCAAGAAGTTTGCACCAACCAACCACACTCCTTCCCCTTTTTAGTATAAAAGGAGCCTGAATTCTGGCTTGAGAAAGATGGTTCTCCAAGATGTTAGTCTGCCTTCCTCTCTGTCTTCCTGCTTTCTGAATAAAGTCGTTACTCCTTGCCCCAGCACCTTGCCTCCTGATCTACTGGCCTGTCATGTGGTGAGCAGAATGAGTTTGGACTCAGTAGCAGGAAGATAAATGAAGAGTAGGATTATACCATGCTTTGCTTTCAGAATGAGAAAACTAGAAAACTGTAAAAGGACGGGCTGTATTTCCCATTCTGATACATTTGTGCCCAACTTACAAAGACTCCCAATTCAAAACATGTTTCATGCCACCCTTCCCCCCATGCCTTTGGCCAGCGTTTTTCTTCCTGACAGATTGTAACATTTTAGTATAGGATTCAAGTAAGGGCATTGTATCTAGTGTGCTTATTTATACACCCTGAGCTAGATGTCCTTTCCTCCCTTCCAAAGGAGGTATAGCGGGAATGGTTTTGAACCATCAGTTCATGCTGTCTTTTTTAGAAATGTCTAATGCCTATTTGTATCCTGAATTGAGAATTATTACACTAACCATGTAACAGGAATAAAAAAAATGGGGAAAAATTAGGTAATAATACAAGAAGTAGGCAGAAAGCAAGCTGAGATTTTCAACAAAGACATAAATCAACAATTAAGAAAGAGGTTTGAAGCTGTACCAAATTGTGTGAGAAATTTAAAAGTGGGACTCTCTTTGTGTTTTCTTAAAATAACAATTAAGTTACTGTGTGAGTGAAAGAAATAATAAAGATTGTGAAGTACTATGTAGTTGAGATTGTGAAGGACTTTGAAATCAAGGCTAAGAGTCTAGAAATATTGATGGTTTTGAGTAAGTCTGTTTTAAGACATCTGTATAGAACTGATTGGGTAGAAAAAAGGAGGAGGAGGGGGACAGAAGAAGAGAAGGAGGAAGAAGAAAAGATAAATGACAGGGAAATACAAAAAACTGAGAAATGAGGTAGTGAGTGTCATGATCTCTAATTCTCATTTAAACAAAGCAGGAAGCAGCCAACAGGATGAAGACCACAAGCAAAGAACTCAAGGTCCTTATTCTGCTGATCCATGTCCTCCCTAACCCCTGCCTCCACCCCTAGAAGCCTGATGTCTTGTCCCACCATGCTGAGCAGTTTGCAGTCTCCTAACTGCCCTTTCACTTAGTCAGGCTTTTTCTTATACTGATCCCTCTACAAGGATATTCTCTCCAGCACCCATCACCTGGAAATCATCTACACAATCTTCAAAACTCAGTACTTGCCACTGACATACAATCTCCGTTCTGACCCTGACATAACTCCAGTCTCCAGTCTGGCAAGATTTATTTTGTGTCACTGCTACACCCTAAACCTATTTCTATCATAGAAACTATAAGACACGACTGACCTAATTTTTACTTCTGTGTATTTCTACCAAACCATAAGCTGCTTCTTAAACTAAAGGGTCATGTTTTACTGATATTTTGTGTAATTTTTATGATGCCTGATGTATAATAATTGATAACAGCTTGATGAAGAAGTGAATGCATTTTCAGGTGTCCTACTTCCCACAAACTTTTTAAAAAATAATTTTCTCTATAGCAAATATAAGAAAAAAAACAAAACCTATGGTCACATAAACTGAGTGGGGGGTGGGGGGGTGGAGCTGAACTGCATTTGTAGAAGCAGCCAATTAAAGCAACAATGAACCAAAACAAAAGTTACACTGAAGCCTGTAATCCCTTACTGTGATGGTGTAAACAAAAGCCTAAAGCTGGAGAAAGCACCTACTCCCTCCTGTTGCTTGTCCTCTTATGGAACCCTGCACAGGCGGGAGGGGAGGTAAAGCAAGAATAGGCATGGAAATCCCATCACTGTTGGTGGTACCCTGAACAAATAGCTCCTGTAGTTTTATGATGTTGGAACCAAGGGAAGGGAAAGAAGGAAAGTGCTCAGTGTGGGAAAGTGGAGGACTGAATCAGAGTGGAAGAAGCTGTCTTAAAGTTTTCCCCTTCTCCCTCAACAAGGAGGTCTCAGCAGAAGCACCTCTTCCCAAAGCTTCAGACAAACAGACCTAGGAAATGAAGATGCTTAGGATAGAAATACCAATGTGGGGAAGAACGTGACCAACCAGAGGGACCTGAGTCTCTGACGGCAATCTTTCAGAGACTACAGTGCATTGGCTGTGCAGCAAGTCTGATGGAGGGGTAGCGGCTTCCCCTCATGAAGCCTGTCAGGCAAAGTCTTTTTAATTGCCTGCAATCAGGCTTGAAAGTAACACATAGATTTTTAACCAGGAATCAACTCCTCTGCTGCCTGTGCTATTGTGCCACTCAGCCCTTGTTCACCACCTCAACCACCAGCCTGTACAAAGCACTGGAACAGCCTGAAAAATTGCAATCCTCTCCTCTCTCAATTTGGAGAAATCCAATGTAAGACAGATGTTTGTCTGATCTAGCATTTTGTCCGTATGCTCTATTCCTCCATGGCAACACTGTCTGTTGGTGAAAATACAAGACCAGTGGTTACAGATTTCTCAGTATCTGTTTAGGTGTTTTAAAACTAGATTGGAAGTTGCCCTTCTCAGCAGTAAATGGTCTGGTCTAATGTGTAACCAAGTGTCCCCTACCCAAGAAGATTCTGATTCTTGCTGACCCTCAAGTTTCAGTATAATACAATCACATCTTATAAGGAAAACACCAAAATGAGACCATAAAGTCAACAGAGTCAAGAAAGAATGGTTCTCTAGAATACATTTCATTTCTCCTCAATGAAATCCCACCAATAATGCAAACCCTCAGTTATAGTCATTAAATTGCACTTGCATTATTTTTCTGAACTGGTAGAGAGCTCCAGAGGTCAAAGGCTTGCAATGATGCACTACTTAATGAAGCTTTCTTTATCGTATTTCTCATGATACAGAAAGTTGAGTCACTGTGAACTGAAGTGCTCTCACTGAGCGGTGGAATTGTATGGAAGTGGAATTGAGTGTGTGTTTATCTATCTACTTACCTATCTATCATCTCCCTATCATTTTCATCATCATCATCATCTACAGTGTGCTTAAAAAAGAAGTTAACTCAAAAATTTCAGTCAGCTATTATAAACAAGTCCATGGCACTAATTTGTACATAGAAAGAATAGTAAGAAAATGTTTTATTGCCTTATTTGATAGGCAAAACCTGAAGTTCAGATAGTTTACCTGTCTCATCAAACATCATTATTATTTTAATGATAGAACAAATCCAGCAGTGATAGAAACTACAAGTTTCGTCCCATTAACTTTTATAAATCCCTTCAAGACCCAAGTGTATTCAATCAAGGCTGAACAGACAATTCATACTTACCATCAGGGCTATTTCCTTTTGTTCAAATTTCTCACATCTTTAGGAGAAAATCATAGAGTATTTCTAGTTGGTGTTTCCATGTCTAACTCGACCCTGACCAACAAGGTGACTGGCTTCAAAACAATGTATATTGAAGAGTCATATTTCAAACAGGAGCAAACCCTGAGGGAACTGCTAGTGGTAATGAGAATTCTGGCAGAAGAGGATCCTGAAACGGGGAAGTTGGCAATGTCATGAAAAGGTCATGATTTATTTACAATTAAAAATGTTCTGGGGAAAACCTGTGTCCTCAGCAGGGAATTAGCTAAGGAACTGACTAGCTTCCAGGGATCATCCAGGGAAAATGAATACACATACTTCCCAAATGTGAAGTTCTCCTTTCTTCCTTTAATATTATTTTGAGACCTTATATTTTCTTAATAAAACAGGAGCCATCAAACTTTCCCCACATAAAATAAATGAACAGATAAAAACAGCCTACTTCTTTTTTTTTTAATTCAGGTATAGTCAGTTTAAAATGTCGTGTCAATTTCTGGTGTACAGCACAATTTCATACATGGATATACATATATTCATTTTCATATTCTTTCTCACTGTAAGCTACTACAAGATACTGGATATATTCCCCTGTGCTTTATACTATAAACTAGTTTATCTATTTTATATATACCAGTCAGTATCTGCAAATCTCTAACTCCCAGTTTATCCCTTCCCACCTCCCTCCCCATTGGCAACCACAAGACTGTATTCTATGTCTGTGAGTCAGAAACAGCCTACTTCTGTTGCACCCTTCCTCCTTCACTCCAGTTACAAGAAAGAAGACCACCCTTATTCTCTTTAAAGCTAATCCTTCCTCTTATATGTTGGATTCCATGCACCATTAACTTGCTCTATGAGCGTCCTCCCCTGATAGTGGAAAGTAACTTTAAAATTAAAGTGATCTGATGAAATATCTGGATTTACTATTTTCTTTGCAATCTCACTTTTTTCTCTTAATATTTTTAAAAATTTATTTTTAACTGGAATATAGTAATTACAGTATCATATTAGTTTCAGGTATACAACAGAGTGATTCAGAGTTTTTATAGATTGTATTCCATTTAAAGTTACTATAAAATGTTGTCTATATTCTCTGTGCTATACAAAATATACTTCGAGTTTATTTAATTTATACATAGTAGTTTGTAGCTCATAAAACATAAATCTATCTTGCCCCTCTCTCTTTCTGTCTCTCCACTGGTAGCCACTATTTAACCACTCACTCTGTATCTGTGACCCTCTTCCTCTTTTGTTATGTTCATTTTTGTTTTATTTTTTAGACTCCACATATAAGTGATAACATACCATATTTGTCTGAAATATTTCACAAGCATAATATGCTCCAGGTCCATCTGTGTTGTTGCAATTGGCAAAATTTCATTTTTTTCCTAAGGTTAAGTAGTATTCCATTGTATATATTGCCACATTCTCGTTGTTATTCATCTGTTGATGGGACCTTGGATTACTTCTGTGTCTTAGCTACTGTAAACAGTCCTGCTGTAAACATTGGGGAACATGTATCTTTTCAAATGAGTTCTTCTTCCCAGATTATATGCAGGAGTGGAATTGCTGAATCATATGGTCCAGTTTTAGTTTTTGAGGAAACTCCATACTGTTTTCCATAATGGTTGCACCAACATTCCCACTAACAGTGTACTAGGGTTTCCCTTCTCCACATCCTTTCCAACTGTCTTTATTTGGAAACTTCTTGATGATAGCCATTTTGATAGGTATGAGGTGATACCTCATTGTATTTTTGATTTGCATTTCTCTAATAATTAGCAGTGTTGAGCATCTTTTCATGCACATGTTAACCATCCATATGTCTCCTTTGTAAAAATCCCTATTCAGATATTCTGCCCATTTATTGATTGGGTTATCTAGGTCTTTTTTAATTTGATATCGAGTTGTATAAGCTGTTTATATATTTTGGATATTAACTTCTTGTTGATCACACCATTGCAAGTTTTTTTCTCCCATTCCGTAAGTTGTCTTTCATTTTGTTGATGGCTTCCTTTGCTGTGGAAAAGCATTTAAGCTAAATTTAGCCCCATTTGTTTATTTTTGCTTTTATTTCATTTTTCTTAGGAGACGGATCCAGAAAAATACTGCTACAGTTTATATCAGTGAGTGTTCTGGCTACGTTTTCTTCTAGGAGTTTTATGGTTTTCAGAGTTACATTTAGGTCTTCAAACCATTTTTCATTTCTTTTTGTTTACGGTGTGAAGGAATGTTCTAATTTCACTGCTTTACACATACCTGTCCAGTTCTCCCAGCACCACTTGTTCAAGAGACTGTCATTTCAACATTATATATTCTTGCCTACTTTGTCTTTTACTAATTGACCATAGGTGCATGAATTTATTTCAGAACTCTATTCTGTTCATTGATCTGTGTATCTGTTTTTGTGCCAGTACCATGCTGTTTTGATTATAGTAGCTTTGCCATACAGTCTGAAGTCTGGGGAGGTTGTACTTCCAACTTTCCTTTTTTCTTAAGATAGCTTTGCAATTCAGGGTCTTGTGTGGTTTTGTACAAATTTTAGGGTTATCTGTGAAAAATGTCATGCTTATTTTGATAGGAATTGTATTGAAACTGTAGATTGCTTCGGGTAGTAGGACCATTTTAACAATATTAATTCTTCCAATCCAAGAACATGGGATATCTTTCCATTTCTTTGTATCATCTTAAATTTCTTCATCAGTGTTTTATAGTTTTCAGAGTATAGGTCTTTTACCTTCATACTACACTTTATTTTTAGATATTTTATTCTTTCCATACAATATAAAATAGGACTGTCTTTAACTTTCTTTTTCTAATATTTTTTCTGAAATGTTATTATTAGTGTATAGACATGGAACAGATTTCTGAATGTTCATCTTGTGCCCTGCAAACTTGCTGACTTCATTTATTAGTTCTAATAGGTTTGTGGTGAAGGCTTTAGGGTTTTCTTTATAAAGTACTATGTCACTGCAAAGAGTCACAATTTACCTCTTCCTTTCCAATTTGGACACCTTTTATTTATTTTCCTTTTTTGACTGCTGTGGCTAGGAATTCCAAGGCTATGTTAAATAGAATGGCAAGGATGGACATACTTGTCTTGTTCCTGAATTTATGGGAAGGCCTTCGGCTTTTAACCATTGAGTCTGATGCTGGCTGCGAGTTTGTCAAAAATGGCCTTTGTTATGTTGAGATATGCTCCCTCTGTACACACTTAGATGAGAGGTTTTCTCATGGAGGATGTTGAAATTTGTCAAATGCTTTTTCTGCATCTATTGACATGATCATGTAATTTTTATCCTTTCTTTTGTTAATGTAATGGTATATCACACTGATTGATTTGCAAACCATTCTCATGACCCTGGAGTCCTAATGATTTCTTGAGGAAGGCCTGTATCACTATGAACTCCATCTTAAAATTGTTTTATTGCATCCCATAGATTTGGGAAAGTTATGTTTCCATTTTCATTTCTATTGCAGTATTTTCTGATTTTTTCTTAGATTTCATCATTTACCCATTAGTTCTTTTTAATACCATGTTGTTTTGTCTCCATGCATTTGTATTTTTCCCATTTTTTTCTGTAGCTGATTTCTTGTTTCATAGCATTGTAGTCAGAAAAAGTGCTTTCATAATTTCTATCCTTTAAATTTGCTGAGGATTGTTTTGTGATTGAGTATGCGATCTATCCTGGAGATTGTTCCCTTTGCATTTAAAAAGAATGTGTGAATACCACAAAAAGAGGCAGACTCACAGATACAGAGAAGAAATTAGTGTTTACCAATGGGGAGAGGGAAGGGGGCAGGGCAATATAGGGATAGAGGGTGAAAATGGGTTATTATGGAATTTTACAAAATCATGTTTGTGAAACTTTTGACAATTTAAAGCATTAAAGAATTTAATGAATATTTCATTCAATAAATATTTTTTAAAAAAACTTAAAACAAGCACACACAGAAAACAAGTAACAAAATGGCACTTATCAATACTCACTTTAAATGTAAATGGACATTCAAATCTAAAGACACACACAGATTGAAAGAGAAAGAATATAAAAATTTATTCCATGCAAATGCAAATGAAAAGAAAGCCTGGGTAGCAATACTCGTATCAGAAAAAGTAGACTTTAAAATAGACCATAGCAAAAGACAAAGAATGGCATTGCATAATGATAAAGAGGTCAAACTGAAAAAAGAAATTCATAAATATTTATGTTGCCAACATAGGAGCACCTAAATACATAAAGTAATATTAACAGACATAAAGGGAGAAATTAACATTTTTTGACAATCATGTAAGGTTTACCAGCAGAATCTTCCATAGAAACTTCCCTAGTGCCCCCTTAACCTCTTTGTTCCTCAGAGTATAGATAAGAGGGTTGAGCATCGGAGTCACCACTGTGTAAAAGAGGGAGACAAACTTTCCCTGGTCCTTGTATGTACTCTTGGCTGACTGAAGGTACATGAACATTATGGTTCCATAGAAAATGATGACAACCATCACATGGGAGGAGCAGGTTCCCAACACTTTCTTTCTTCCAGTAGCTGACCTGATCTTCAAAACTGCCTGGGCAATGTAGCCGTAAGAGACCAGGATCAAGGAGACAGGCACTATAAGGAAAAGGATACTGGCCACAAAGAGCTCAGCTTCGTTGAAAGTTGTGTCCACACAAGCCAACTTCATAAGTACAGGAACCTCACAGATAAAATGATCCACTTGGTGATGCCCACAGAAAGGTAGCTGCAGGGTGAGTGTGGACTGGACCAGGGTGGTGGCTACCCCACTAAGCCATGACAAAGACGTCAGGGTCATGCAGAGATGGGGATGCATTAACAGAGTGTAGTGAAGGGGGCGGCAGATGGCCACGTAGCGATCGTACGACATCACAGCCAGGAGGACACACTCAGTAGATCCAAGGGCAAGAGAAACGCAGAGCTGAACCACACAGCCGACATAGGTGATGGTTTTCACGGGATCCCACAAGTTTACCAGGAGCTGTGGAATAACGCTGCTGGTAAAGCAGAGGTCCAGGAAGGAGAGGTGAGAAAGAAAGAAATACATTGGTGTATGAAGCTTGGGTTCTAGACGAGATATCAGAATGATGGTGGTGTTCCCCAAAATGGTTAGTAAATACAAGATCAAGATGACCACAAATAGAACCTTCTGTAACTGAGGATAATCAGAAAACCCCAACAGGATAAAACCTGTTACATTGCCCTCATTGGTACTCCTCACCATCCCCATATGCAAAGTACGTTGCAGAAAGCTGAGTCATAGCTGAGAAAGGTGATGTATTACATAAGGTCAAGTGAGTGACAATGTCATCTCCCCCAAAAGTATTGTATGTTAAATGATTCGAAGCTATGTCGTTACATCTAGTGAACTCAATCTGTCTATCGTGCACATTCTAAATAAAGGCAATGCTCCCTTAATGTCTTAGCTGTTTTCTCATGCTGTGCAAAGCACAGAAGAACAGATATTATTTTAAAAATCATCAAGCTATAGTAATCAAAGCAGTACAATACTGGCATAAAGAGACATCTAGATCAATGGAGCAGAATAGAGCGCCCAGAGATGAACACATACATACGGCCAACTGACCTTGAAATAACAAAAAGCACTGAGAAAACACAATGGGGGAAAGAAGCCTCTTCAATAAACAGTGTTGGGAAAACTGAATATCCACATGGAAAAGAATAAAATTGGAACCCTAACTTACACCATACACACAAATCAACTAAAAATGGATTGAAGACTTCAAGGTATAATCTGAAACTAAAAACTCTTAGAAAAAAACTGAAGGAAAAGCTTCCTGGCATTGGTCTTGGCAACGATTTCATGGATATAACACCAAACCACGTGCAAGGAAAGCAAACATCTGGGGAATGGGAGAAAATATATAAAATCATATATCCAATAAGGGGTTAATATCCAGAATACGTAAGGGATTCAAATAAGTCAACAACAACAACAACAAAACAGATAACCCAGTTAAAAAGTGGGCAAAGGACTTGCGTAGACATTTCTCCAAACAAGACATAACAGGCTTATGAAAAAGTGCTCAGCATCGGTCATCACCGGGGTCATACAAACAAAAACCACAATGAGGCACCACCTCATACCTGTTAGGATGACTGATCAAAAACCAAAAGGTAACATATGTTGGAGAAGTTGTGGAGAGATTAGAACACTTATACAGCGTTGGTGGGATTGTAAAGAGGGTGCAGCCATTATAAAAGACAGAATAATAGTTCTATAGAACTATCATATGACCCAACAAGCCCACTTCTGGGGAAACATCCAAAAGAACTGAAATCGGGATCTTGAAGTGAAAGCTTCATTCCTGTGTTCACTGCAGCATTACTCACAATAGCCACTTAAGGGTCCATCTGTGGTTGAATAAATAAAGGTGTGGTATATTATTCAATCTTAAGTGATGAACTATTATTAGACTTGATTAAAAAATTATTCAGCCTTAAAAAGGAAATGAATCCTGCAATGCACAACACCATGGATGTACCTTGAGGACATTACACTAAGTAAAATAGGCCAGACACAAAAAGGACAAAATCTTCTAAGAGGTATGTAAAATAGTTAAACATAGAAACAGAAAATAAAACAGTGATAGCCAGGGGGCAGGAAGAGGGAGAAATAGGGAGTTGTTCCATGGTTCTAAAATTGCAGCTATACAAGGTGATTAAGTTTGAGAGAGCTGCTGTCCAACATACTGCTTATAGTTAACAAATATTGTATTGTGAACTTAACATTTGTTAAAAGAGTACATATCATGTTAACTTTTCTTGGCCACACATTCACACAAAAAGCAAAAGAACATATAGAAGCTTTTGGACCTGAGGAATAAATTTATTACCTAGATTGTGATGGGGGTTATCATGGCTGCATACATATGTCCAAACTCATTGCATTGCATACATTAAAGAAACTGGGCATTTTTATATATCAGTTATACCTCAATAAAACTGTTAAAAAATAGGCACTATAATCTGTTGTAGGAAATAAATTATACCAACATTTCCATCCAACTACATTTTCCCCCTTTATGTTGATGTCCTTCTAGTCAGAGGAAGGGAGAAACTTAGTTAATTTTAGAGAAAAAAAAACCCTGAGGTATATACCACATCTTCTTTATCCAGTCACCTGTTGATGGACATTTAGGTTGTTTCCATGTTTTGGCTATTGTAAATAGTGCTGCTATGAACATTGGGGTGCAGGTGTATTCCTGTAATACTACTCAGCCATAAAAACCGACAACATAATGCCATTTGCAGCAACATGGATGATCCTAGAGAAGGTCATTCTAAGTGAAGTAAGCCAGAAAGAGAAAGAAAAATACCATATGAGATCGCTCATATGTGGAATCTAAAAAACAAAAACAAACAAAAACAAAGCATAAATACAGGACAGAAATAGACTCATGGACAGAGAATACAGACTTGTGGTTACGGGGGGGTAGAGGGTGGGAAGGGATAGACTGGGATTTCAAAATTGTAGAATAGATAAACAAGATTACACTGTATAGCACAGGGAAATATACACAAAATGTTATGATAAATCACAGAGAAAAAAATGTGACAATGAGTGTGTATATGTCCATGAATGACTGAAAAATTGTGCTGAACACTGGAATTTGACACAACACTGTAAAATGATTATGAATCAATAAAAAATGTAAAAAAAAAAAAACCCTGAGGTTTATTAAAGCAATTTTCAGTAACAGGGTTTGAGTAAAATCATTCATCACACCAAAAGAGTGGAAATTAGTTTTAAGTTTACATTTTTGAAATATGCCAGATGCAATTGGTATTCATTAAAAATCAACTCCTCAGAGCTTATATGACTCAAAAGCATATGCATATTTAGTAAGTGTTTAAGGCAACACTTGGATCTGTTTCTTATGACCAATCTCATGCTCCAGTTAATTCTATACTCTTTCTTCTTCCCTCAGCGTTTGTGTGCTTTTTAAAAGTGTCTGCGTGTTCCTTTCTTCCAGAGACCTAGGGTCTTGCAGGCTCCTAAAGCAGTTTTTAGGAAGTGAAGTGCGACCTATGCAATTTTAGATTTCTTTTTTCTGTAATCATTTGCATTTTCATCATCAGCTCAAAGTCTGGGTACAAAATGTGATCCCAGTTTTGGAAGCAAGTCATTAAGGGGTTGTTTTATTTCCCGTGAGGGCATTGTATCTGATTTATGAAACAATACTTCTCAGGATGCTAGTAAGCACGGCTTCATTATTTTTTTAAAAACCAGCTATTCCTTTATCCCCACAATTACCAAAGAAACCTCCTTCAGAAAAATATTACTTTACTACTGTACAAACTACAAAAATCTTTGTTCTTAATTATATGGGAACCTTGCTAGTGGATTCATATATTTTTGAATTTGACAAAGTAGTATATGTGTCTCTTCACAACAGCTTGTGATATTCATGAAGCCAGGAGGCATATAAGATATTATTTTGCAGCCTCTAGCCATTAGTGTATTCAGCACAAATTAGCTTCTCAAAAATTATTCAGCAGACCACCCATATTATATGCATCCTATTACACCACTTTCACTTTCCCTGGAGAAACTAACACGTCGCTAGAAAATTAGTAGATTGTAGATATCTTATCAAATAAATGAGTGATCAGACCTTACCAACCTTCCCCCAAATTGGAAATGTCTCAAACGTGTATAATTCTGCTGTGTATTTGAACGTGGCTTTATCAAAAGCATTCATGTGAGGAGGAGGACCTGTGGTAACCAGGAGTCATGGCCACACAGGGCTCTCTTCTTGATTTTGATGTACTTCACCTCAGTCTTGTAATTACAAAATGGAAACAATCTTCAATATCCTCATTATTAGTTTGTCCATTCCCCCCTATTCTTTCCCAGTAAGAAATATCATGTATTTTATGTTTATTATTCAAATAAATGTGTATCTTTTACTAAAGCAAATGTTTCCTTCTCAAAAAAAAAATTTAGTAAATACTATGCAGTATTAACTATTAGTAGTTCTGTCTTTGTCGCTGCAGGTCAGTACCCTGCAAAATGTCCACCCACCTCTTCATTGGTGAACTCCCAAATCACTGACTTTTTATTTGCATGGTAAACAATTGCTACTTCAGTTTACCATCCATCCCCTTCATTCTGAACCTTGAAATGCTTCACAGTAAACATGGATGAGTGAACTTACAGAGAAGAGCAGCAGTTGCAGGCGCCTTCCAAAGGCGCACTGCAGAGTTCACAGTAATTAATTCCACTGATAGGTAACCACTGATCTTGGACCAATTTAAGAACAGCAAACTTTCTGAGCAAGCAAAAGGTCCTCATTGCTCATTAAGAATACCACACATTACTAAACATAAAAGGTTTGAAATAAGTTCTAAAAAACTATTTTTTAGGATATAAATATTGACATTGAATGCAGTATGCCCACTTCTCCCTTTAAAACTATTAGTTTAAGCAAGCACACATAACAGAAAACTTCAAGTGAGTACTATACTAAACAGGAATAGTTCTAAAACTGTGGAATGCTTATAAGCATATATTGCATATTCCTCATATCATGTGCCTGGTATGTTGAAATTTGACAAAATCACATGAACAGAGAGTGAAACCCTCTAAACACCGTTCTATACATGACTTATCTTGGAGAAACACAGTGTAAAATGTAGCCAGCCATACTCACTAAAATATCCTGCTGGGGATGCAGTCCATATAGAAGATGTCTCCATAGCTGGGAAGATTAGCTAGCTTCATAAATGAGTGACAAGGCTAAATGCCAAGTTAAGCTGGGCATGGTCCGGAGCAGAGGTATCTTTCACTAGAGGAAGAAATGAATAGAAAAGACTGTATCGGAGTGAATATTCCAAATGTCCTCTGTATCTTCCCATCAAATGATTAAAGGATGAACACAAATTTTAAATTACCAACATTGAATTTTCCATCTTACATTCTAAAAACCCAACTAAAACAGAACCCAGATGGAAAAAAGAGATAATAAAATACAAAATGATTTTATTACATTTGGGAAAAGACAAGCCTAGATCACTCTCTACACCAAAAGATGATGGATAGATAAGAAACATAAAGTACTGAACCTGGGGTTTATGCACTTCAAAATCTATAATACAAAAAAATCAAAGGCAAAGAAAAATAAGAAAAGGAAAGGTCTCAAAGAAACAAAGTTAGATGAAGAACATACACCTGAAAGAGAATTTCTCCAAGAAACAGTGTAAATATATAGAAAGTAAAAAGTATTCCTCCACACTCTCAAAGAATTTAAGACAACCTGCAGCTACTAAAACAAATGATTTAAATCAACAGCAGATTTTAAAAGAGAGAATGGCTGAACTATGTGAAAAATGTTAAGGAAATCTGTAATGGTTACTTTCTAAGTTATATTTAGAAAGTAAGTGAAAAAAAGTTGATTAAGGAATATGCTTGAGTAACTTGCATAGAAAACAATGAAGAGAGAAAAAAATACAGTTATTAAGAAAGACAGACAAAGGACATGAAAAAATCAAAAACACAATACCCTAAAGTTCTCACAATAAATTTTCTTAACCTCAAAAGCTCACAGTTTAACACTATGAAAGCTAATATTTAAGCTAAAGTAATCATTCTTACAGTTGCCTTATGAATATAGATAACATAATCCACAATGAAGACATGTCACTGTTAGATTTTCAGACTCCAAGTAAAACAAACACAGAAAAAGCAAACATGTTGGTAATACAAAGTTTATGTCATTGACCAGCTATTAAGCTTTAATGAAAACTTCGATCATGTATAGAATAGAAACCTTACTCATTATATCCTCTAACTTACTGCTGTAAAACTGCCATCAGTAAGTAGGAAATTAGGTGAAACAAGATGCCAACATTTCAATTGGAGATTATTAAATGTATCATTTTTTAAATCCTAAGCATCAAAATATGAGAATTTTATAGTTACTCTTTTTAAACAAGATAAAATAACAAAAGAACAGGTAAGTTAGAAAAATACCAGAAAATAAAACTTGAAAAAAGTAACATTTTACATAAATTAACAAAATTAATTCTGAATAGTAATAAAACATCCCTTTAAAAACATAGAAAACACTGTAATAGCATAATAAAGATAAAAATTCAAAATTAACAAGTAGATAATTTTGGAAATATTTCAGAAACATCTTAATCAAGTTTACTTCACAAAGAAATTTTCAAAAAAACCCCAGCAAATTAACAAGTTATATTGTAAGTAATGTCTCCTTTATTACAAAACTGTAAAATATCTGCACTGCGAAATACCATCATTAAAGTTTTTAACTAAAGTAGAAATATATTTGTAAACAAAGACACATTTCTTTAAATACACAGACACATCGTGGAAAGAATCAGGTTGTCTAGTTGGGAGTGAATGATTCATGCTAATAATGGTTCCTTCCACCAATACCTAACGAGTGTCTTCCAAGGTTCAACCAGCCTTCCCTTCTAGCACCCTGACAAATGCTGACTATGCTCCCTTGCAATTCTATTTCTTCTTTCTGTGCCCCCAGCACACTATGGTATATGGTCCACTGTATGAAGCTAGTATTTGGATTTGGCAGCTGAAAAGATCTCCTAACATGGGCACTTTTGGTCCCTTTGTTTTGAGCCAATCCACCATGATGACATGGGACATCCCACTGGATAGGGTCCTCTACATCCTTGAAGGTAATGCTGTGTCCCTACAGCTACCTACCACCTTTAAAAACCATTGATTATCTGTACTACCCACAAAAAAATAAGATACTCATAGTCGATGGTGTCTTGGCTTGTCACCCAGTCAGTGTTGTCACTTGCAGTCCAATCATCTATCCAAACAGCCATCTTCTGGGTGGTTTCATAGTATACTGATTATTCGTGCCACCCTCAGAGAACAAGATGCACCTCCAGCCCGTCTACCTTAAAGTATGGAAAACTCCTGGGTGTTGTCATATCACACTGTGTCCAGCCTGACTGTAATAAAAAAACTTTGATAAAACCCCTCCCCTTGCTTTTGCTGAACATTCCCCTCAGCACCTCACACCCACCTGTTCACAGAATTCCAGTTCCAGGGTCACATCTCCAGTTTCCTCTCCTCAGCTGGCCCCATCAGGAACACCACCTGTATCAACAAATGTTGTAACTCTCATATTTTGCCTTCTTCTCTAACACTCACATTTTTCCCCTCTTTGAAAATATCTGGCATCTATTATTTCACTGTGTGATTATAGGGTGGGAGTTCAAAATGCTATCACAGTGTTGAGCCCATGAAATATTATTCTCCTTAAAATACCTTCTGGTATACAAATGTTGCTATACACCATTCAACTTTCTACTCTATTTTGGTAGATTCTTTTTTTTTCATTTGTAACATCCAATAACAAAACACAAAAATTAGTTTATTTTTAAATAAAGGAAACACAACTTTCTTATAGAAATAGAATAGAAATAACTCTAGGCTAAAGGTCACAAATACTGTCAGCTAACTACCTGTACCTTTTAAAAACAAGAAAAATTGCACTCAAAAATAAATTTTACACTGAGCTCAAATGTCCTTTCAGAATAAGGAGATTACAGGATGCACCATGAGAGGAAGTAGCATGCTGATATGAAAAACAAGCATTTTAATTGTCTATGGGGTCAATCAGCTCCAGAGCAGACCAGAAAACTGAGACTGCAATTAAATAAAGGGGGAGCAGAGTGGTAAGTGAATTAGTGAGACATATGCTAATCTTATAGAAATGAATTTCTGGAAATTTATTTGTAGTCAAAAGTAAGACCAGTTGGTTGAGCAGATAATGTATATCTTGATATTATTTCCTTTTAAGTCAATAAGATGGTCTCTAGATCTTGGCAAGATGTTTCAGAAATGTGTGTCACTGCAAAAATATTTGGGTCAGGGGACTGTTTTTTTTTCCATTTTGAAGAATATACAGAGCTTCCATTAAACCCATTTGTTGCTGCCTTTGAACAGGGAAGGTATTAAGCATCAAAAAGGAAAAAGAAAGAAAGAAGGAAGGAAGGAAGAAAAAAAGGAGCTAAGGCAATTTTATGAGAAAGAAAATTTTCTGGAATAATCAGAGACAACATGAAAAGATTAATTTGAAATCCAGTCTTCACAAGTCTGTTTCTTTAATTTCATAGTTTGCTCTATCTGCAATAAAACATACAATCTAGTCAGACGAGATGAGATGCTGGTCTAATGACAGCAGCTGGTGCCTCCTGTCAATGTACCTGTTTCAGGACAAAAACATGACTTGTAGCCTCCGGAATTACTTCCTTGTCCACACTACTTCCAGCGGCCTGTGTCTTGAGAATAAATAAATAAGTGTTCAGTTTATGCTCCCAGAAGCACAGGAGCTATTCAAGAAAAAGCAAACTAGGGAACCAAATGAGAGGTTCCAAGAAAAGGAAGTATTCAGGGTGTTGTAAAGTCTGACTTCACAGTGACTACCACCCAAACCAATGTCATCATGCCCAGAAAAATAATACCTTATCTTCTTCCCCTACCTGAAAGAGGATGCAAGAATGTTGAAACTATCTTTGGAAGTTTGGTGCACAAATGAAATTTGATCTTCAGTTATGACTAAAAAGTTATCACAATGGCTACAGAGCTGCTTCTCTGGAAGATGAATCTCTCTGCAACAGCTCTAAAACATGTTGCTCCTGGTCCATGCAGTTTGTGGTACAACATGAAAATATCCATCCTGAATAATGGCAAAATTAAATGTTTTCTAAACCAGGTCCTGGGGCTTGCAAGGTAATGTATCAGAAGAAAGTGAGCTACCCCTAGTGACCCCACTTCTTAAAAAAATTAACTTGAAAGAGAGAAACCTCATTGACTTACTTCCTCCGTAATGAGATGGTTTATGCTAGGAAACAAACAATAGACTTTGTTAATGTGGCATCATCATGTCCCCAGAAGGGTACAAGAATTACATTTCCTCTATGGAAAACATGGGACTCATTAAAATGTCCATAAGATCCCGGGCCATGATCACGAAAAAATGCCTTGCAATCTTTCTTTCTCTCACTTAAGGATTTATGCAGTAAGATATCAGGAGCTTACCTTGGCACCTTCCAAAACATTTGCTAATTAAAATTCATCCCGATTACCCCTTTATAATTCTTGCATAAGGCAACAAAAAAATACTATCATTCAGTAATTACAGAGAATTCAGAGAAATTACAGTAATTCAGAAAAATAACCTCATGAGTAAATTTCTTGAATAATTGGCCCAGAATATCAAGGTGGCTGAAAACTGACTTCTAATTGAACAATAAATATCAGACATTATTGTACTGCTCTGTTCTCACTACAGTAAAATGCCACTTGGAATTTTTGAGCAAATTAATCATGTTCTTATTTCTCTTTTCTACTCTTAGAGTACTTCACAGGTTCTATAGAAGAAAAAAATTAATTGCTGCTTTATTGTCATTCAGAATTGGAGAGCCCCCATTTTTCCTTGATTATCTAAGTCTGATCCTGCTTACCAAAAATTTCCAGATTCCACATCCTGCATATTAAGTTGTTTTATACTGGTCTCAGTCTATCAACAGTTAACACTGTGGCTGGATCAGAGATTATAGTAGTTATAATGCTTGCAAAACACCCTTCAGTGGGGTGGGGAAGATATAGCTCAGTGATAGAGTGCATGCTTAGCAATGCATGAGGTCCTGGGTTCAATTCCATGTACCCCCATAAATAAATAAATTTAAAAAAAAAACCTAATAGCTTTCCCCTCAAAAGAAATAAAAATTAAAAACAAATTAAAACCTTCAGCAATCATCAGGAAACTTTGAAAAAAAAATGTTTTATTACTGACAAGACCTGAAAATTACACAACACACCTGAGGCCACATGATGCGGTGGGGGGAGGGCACAGCAGTGGGCCTGAGGTTCTACTCTTGTTAGGTGCAAGGATGGAGACCTAGGATTCCTTGGATTCACACTCTTTTTAATTGAGGTATAGTCAGCTTATAAGTTGTGTCAATTTCTGATGTACAGCAGAATTCTTCAGTCATACGTGAACATACATATATTCATTTTCACATTTCTTTTCTCCATAAGTTACAAGATACTGAATATATTTCCCTGTGCTATACAGTATATGCTTGTTTATCTATTTTATATACACCAGCCAGCATCTGCAAATCTCAAACTCCCAATTTATCCCTTCCCACCCCCCTCCCCTCTGGCAACCACAAGTCTGTATTCAACGTTGGTGAGTCTGTTTCTGTTTTATATATATTCATTTGCCATTTTTTTTTTTTAGATTCCACATATGAATGACATCATATGGTATTTTTCTTTCCCTTTCTGGCTTACTTCACTTAGAATGACATTCTCCAAGGACATCCATGTTGCTGCAAATGGCATTTTTCCTGGCTGAGTAGTATCCCATTGTATAAATATACCACCCCTTCTTTATCCAGTCATCTGTTGATGGACATTCAGGTTGTTTCCATGTCTTGGCTATTGTAAATAGTGCTGCTATGAACATTGGGGTGCAGGTGTCTTTTTGAATTAGGATTCCCTCGGGGTATCTGTGGATTTTTGAAGGACAGCCATTCTGATTGGCGTGAGGTGATACTTCATTGTAGTTCTGATTTGCGTTTCTCTGATAATTAGTGATATTGAACATTTTTTCATGTGCCTATTAGTCATTTATACATCTTCATTGGAGAATTGCTTCTTGTTTAGGTCTTCTGTCCATTTTTGGATTGGGTTGTTTGTTCACTTCACTCTTTGTTGGTGAATGTAAAACATTAGAGGCAGAATTTGAAGTGCCAGAAGATGTGGGGAAAAAGATCCAACCAGGAGCCCAAAATGTCAGTGACTGAAATGAACTAAAATCTCTAAAACAAAGGTGCCTCAGTGGGAGAAGGTGGCCTGATTGATTACCTTGTCAAGTGGCTGGCAACGTGTCTGTTGGAGAGAGACATCTTTGAGGTGGATTCCCCATTGAAATGGATCCCCCATTGAATCAAACCACAAATCAAGCACTCACATTACAAAAGAGAGAAAAAACCTGTCAGTGCGTGTGCTCCATAAACTGATTTTCCTTTCCTATATATTTTTCTAAATTATTAAGCCCCAGTTTACTTGGAGTTCAGAGATGTTTGTGCTCTCCTCAGCATGAGGGAGAACATTCTATTTCCAACCATATCCTGCTAGGTGTATATATATATAAATCTTCTAATGATTTTTTTTAAAAATGTCCTCCCTGTCACTTAAAATATATCACTTGAAAACTATTTGGCTTCTGTTATAAGCTGTCAGCCCCTTTAAAACTCACTCATGGATTCTTTCCTTTCTTATACACATATTAACATATTTGTGATTTAGCAAATAACAATATAAACTCTTTCCTCTTTCTTCAGGGTGGGGTGCTACTGCCTAGATGATTTTGTTTAGCCACCATATCAGTTTAATATCAAAAATCCAAACATTATAAAAACACATAACCATTAATATTAACACTTCTTTGAGACAGATTTGATTCTACAATCAATATGCTGAAAGTGAGGGTTTTTCCCCCTAATGTCTTCTATTGTTTGCCAATAGATACCATCACAGAGGGAAAATCTCCCAGTCGACTGAGTTGGACCATTAGCATATAAAACTGTGGGTGCTGTTTTGTTCACATCTGCATCTTCAATGCCTCAGTAATTGTTAATAAACAAATGCATTTCAAAAAGGAGATAAAACAAACATAAGATCCATGATGCACTAAACATTGCATGTACCTAGCAACATCCAAAATAATAAAAGGTATAAGGGAAGATGTATTTAATTCACTTAAATAAATATCTTCTGTCTAGTAAGGAGATCATCTTAGAAGTGCACTGGTGGTAGAAAATTAAAATGGAAAGAAATGGTTAGACTAGAGAGACAGCTAAAAGGTAAAATCCACAGGACTGTGTCTAGGTTACGTACAGCAGGTGAAATAGACAGGAGTTGGGATGATGTATGTTCCATTTTGTGATACTGGGAATAGTGTGGGAAAACAAACAAAATCAGGGAGCTTTCGATTTAGTTTGGATGTGCTGATTTGAGGTTGTTTTAATACACCCAGGTGGAGAAGGGAAATACATAGTTGAACATAGACTATTGAATATCTGTGTTGGAACAGAAATCTGGGAGTCACCTGTGTAAACGCTTTAAACTGTGATGACTCCAAAAACCTACTAAGGAAAGAAATACAAAAAATCAGAAACTTGCAAGCAGGAGGGAAAACGCAGCAATAGAGGTGAGCTCAGTGTATAACGGGACTCACTCAGGGGAACTTCCCACAAGCTGAGGGGTCCTGGAATCCATGGCTAGTTGAAAGAATAATGCCACTGACATTTATGTTTTGCTCTTTCTTTTATGAGCAACAGGTCAAAATATCTCTATCTCTGCAAAAGAAAAATTACAATTATACCCATATAGCATATGGTTATACCTACTAAATAAATTGATTTTATGAATAAACTTTATACACAATAAAACGTCTAGAATAATCTAATTTTAGTTTGGGTTGCTCAATATTATGCAGCCCAGTTTATAGATAACATACAGGTTATGCAAATTGTACAGGTCACACAGATGTTATGTGGTGGAATGGGTATTCAAACTCAGCTCCGTCCAAGTGGAAAATTCAAACTCTGTTTAAAATGTTTTCTACTAAAACTCACTTATAAAATCATGAACATGACCAAATCATTTACTGAGTCATTATCCATTAGCCAGTCTAAATAACTCTCTTCTAAATGTCTTTTAATAATCATGTCCCACTGAATCATAAAGTTATCCTCAGAATTTTTTGTTCTTTTTTAAAATATTTTGGAGGGAGGGAAGTAATTAGGTTTATTTATTTGTGTGTTTGTTTAATAGAGGTACTGGGGATTGAACCCAGGACCTCGGGCATGCTAGGCATGCACTTTACCACTGAGCTATACCCTCCCCCTCCTCAGAATTTTTTTCAGTGCTCCCTTCACTTCCTTATTTCTCAGAATATAGATAAGGGGGTTAAGTATGGGAGTCACCACAGTGTAGAAGAGGGACACAAACTTATCCTGGTCCTTGGATCTCCTCTTGGCTGGCTGCAGATACATGAAGATAATGGTTCCATAGAAGACTATCACCACCGTCAGGTGGGAGGAGCAGGTTCCAAATGCTTTACGTCATCCAATGGCTGACTTTATCTTTAGAACTGCTTGGGTGATGTGCCCATAGGATATCAGGATGAGCGACAAGGGCACCACCAGGAATAAGACGCTAGCCACAAAAAGCTCTGCCTGGTTGAAGGTGGTGTCCACACAAGCCAACTTGATGAGCACAGGAACCTCACAGAAGAAATGATCCACATGGCGATGCCCACAGAAGGGCAGCTGCAGGGTGAGAGTGGACTGTATGAGGGTGGTTGCCAGACCACTGAGCCACGCCACAGATGCCAGGATGTGACAGAGCCGAGGGTGCATGACAAAGGCGTAACGCAGAGGACGACAGACTGCGACATAGCGATCGTAGGACATCACAGCCAAAAGGACACACTCTGTGGATCCCAGGGCAAGGGAGACATAGAGCTGAACCACACAGCCTCCATACGTGATAGACTTATCTGGACCCCCCAGGTTGACTAGAAGCTGAGGAATAATACTGCTGGTGACGCAAAGGTCCAGTAATGAGAGATGGGAGAGGAAAAAGTACATGGGATTGTGGAGTTTAGAGTCCAAGAGGGATACTAGGATGATGGCAGCATTGCCGAGGAGTGTCATGAGGTAAAGGGACATGATTACCCCAAAGAGAACCAGCTCCAACTGAGGTCGGTCAGAAAAACCTACCAGAATGAACCCAGAGAAGGTGCTGTCATTAGTCCACGGCATTACTCTCACTTTGATTACTCACTCCAGAGTGATTAAATCACATTAAACAGAAACTGCAAGGATTTTATGTCAATTCCCTGGCAGTTAAGATCTGGATGTTGAGAAGTGAGTTTGTAAACAGTTAAAGAGAAAAGGCCAAAGCAGAGAATCCTGGTGTGTGATATCTTTGATTATCTCATGAAGTGGCATTCCTGGTCTCATTGGTCATAGGTTTTCCATCTACCTGGAGGATGAAATAAAAGTTAAAATGCATTAACGCTGAGATTTTTCACACCTTTTCCTCAATATAATTTTTTATATAAAGGTAATGGAATTTCACAGGAAATACAGGAATTACAAACACCATAGTACATTCTCACAGTCTACCAAATGGATACATAAATAAGGCAGGAATGTGATAAAACATGTGAGAGTATGCATTTTATGATCAGTGTAAGCGGTTCACTGTGAGGATGCAGAGTTGGGAGAGGAATCTATAGAAGAGGAGGTTTGGATTGTATTCACCTTGCTCTTAAAGAGATGAGAAGGAGAGCAATCCAAGACCAACAAATTTCTTGATAATAAGAAACAAATATAGAAATGGAGAGTACATGGTAGGGTTTTATTTAAAAAAGGAAAAAGAAACTAAGTTGGAAGCATGATTATTTCATATATTAACTACGCCACATAACAGGATACGATACTTACAAGGTAAATTTGAGTCACTTCTTTAAGGAACACAAACATCAGTAGATATCATTTGGATAGCATAGGCCTTGTAGGACGGTTTTGGTTGTGTTTGAATTTTCCTTTTCAAGATAAATATGCTTGCACAGTATAGAATAATTTAAAACCAAAGAAACTCTAGTCCAGAAAGTCTGTACACAGCCAATGCAAAGTGGACAATCACAATTAGAGACTGAATGTAATATCAATAGAATGCAAGAAATGCTGCAGAGGGCTCAGTGAAAATCATTAACATTTAACTCCCAACAGGATATTGAGACAACAAACAGGAAGAAGCTAAGATTATTGAAGTTTTACATATGATGAAATAAGGAGATTAAGTAGTTAAAAACCGTGTGCATCCATTTAGTTCCAAGTCAGCTGAAGCCGGGAAGAATCAGACTGATCATTTCTACAACTGAGAACCATTGTTTCGACATTCTTCTTGTCTTTAGGACTTTAACCCAGAGTCCCACTCAATCTGTGACACATTAACACTAGCTACTCATTTGACACCGTACACAATTTACAGTATCTAATGTCCCACATGCAGGTGCCAGAAATAAGAGTTGCCCAGCTTAGATTTACGTTCCTTCCTCTGCAGGAGACTGCATGGGCATCACTGTGCCCACCTAAGACTAACTGCACGATGAATACGGTCACATATAGTCCCTGAGTTAACGAGTTCCCTTGTGATGTGATTAACTCCAGGGATTCTGGGCAACAGGAGCCAGCGACAAAGGGCAAACAAATTAACACTGGAGGACAAAAATGAGGCCAGGGGAAGTCAAGCAGCTGGCCTGCTGGCCACAGAGCCAAGTGTAATGAAAATTAAAGTTCCACTATTGGGGACCTCTTCCAATTGAATTTTGTGATTTTCTTTCCACTTCTCCTGCCCTTTTCTCTTGACTTTATGTATATGGAGTGGTTGTGGGGGTAGGAAAGAGAGAAATTGTTATAATTACACAAACACAAAAATACACTAAGTGAGAATAAAAATATTTTGCAACTTAGAGTAGAGGACACTGTTCAGCAGGTAGATGCCTGAATACCTGATGGGATCCTCAACAGGAGGAAACCAAATGTTCTCAACAAATCTTTTTTTCCTTAGTTATAGGGAGCACAGAGCTATGGGCCCAAGGGTAAAGAAAATGCTTTTCTGACAATCTTGCCATCCACCCCTAATATATGACACAAAGAAAGATTAAACAGAAAGACATATACAACAAAAATGAAATAAAAATATCTGATAAAAAATAATGATGCCAGTCCTACAGTTTATGGAACTAAGTTAAGAAATAGACTTTCCTAGAATCAAAAATTGATGCCTCAAAATTCTGCTACTGAAAACTACCATAGACAATCTGGAAAAAAAATGCTCCTTGACTTTTTTATGGCTTTTTATTGATGTAAATGATTGCTAAATGGCAAAAACACGACAGAGGATAGCCTCCTGGATGTGTTCTAGAAATTTAAAATATATGCTGATATTTCAGTACAATGTTCCATATTAAGGATAAATGGTAATGATTTTTACAGACTAGTGAGAAGAGTCAGTAGGACACATGGAATATACTGCTTCTTCCATTTGGGAGAGCAAATGCAGAGACAATGAGGAGGACAGATGATCCCCAACACCACTATATAGTTTAGGACACAGTGATCCAAAGAAATGGTGGTAGCAGTTTGTGGAAAAGGCTCCCAAGTAATTTAGCATCTTTGAACCTCACTGTAAACTGTATGTGACAAAATGTAGTAGTTAAAGCTCTTGGATAACTGATATCCAAAATAAACCCACTTTGGCCACTTAACGATCTTGGAAGCAGCTAAAGGTAGCAATTAGAAACCTTACAGCACACACAAGTGGCATGCAGCCCTTTTGCAGATTCACAACAAACATTATCATATTATACAACGTGGGAAACTAGGGAGTGGGGAAAAAAATCCCTCTCGTACTTTGTGAAAACCACAACTCCCTGCTTTTCCTTTAATCCACGGGAGAAACATTTTACGATGTGTTGGCTTATGGTGTGCATATTTAGAGCACCCGTTTACTGAAACACTGCTGTGAGTGGACCCGCACACCTCACGCCCGTGTTGCTCAAGGACCTACTGTCCCTATGGACACCCATGTGGAGGCCGCGCGGAGGGAGGGGACACAGGTTACCTTTGGCCTTCTGGTGCGGTCGCCCCTCAGGCTGCAGCTCGGAGGCCTCTCGTCCACGAAGACGAAGACGAAGACGAGGCTCCTGGCTCTGTGGCCTCCCCTGTGTGTCGCAGGTGAGGCCGCTGAAGATCTCCTCC
This sequence comes from Vicugna pacos, assembly GCF_048564905.1. Lineage (NCBI taxonomy): Eukaryota > Metazoa > Chordata > Mammalia > Artiodactyla > Camelidae > Vicugna > Vicugna pacos. Next base: position 1,277,962 of record NC_133011.1, read on the forward strand.
CGCACGGCTCACCTCCGTGGGAGCCAGGGGCGGGAGTGGCCGGGCCACCAGAGCCAGGCAGTAGAGCTGGCCCACAGCGGCAGCCACAGAAGCGGGACCCAGACTAACACCCACTAGCTGTAAACCCCCAAAGCCGTAAAGTCCCCCAAGTCGTAAAGTCCATCAAGCCGTAAACTCCCCCAAGTCGTAAACTCCCCCAAGTCGTAAAGCCCCCCAAGTCGTAAACTCCCCCAAGTCGTAAACCCCTGCCGTAAACCCCACAGACGTAAACCCTACGCATATAAACCTGGCAGCCAGACGGAACCCCAGGATGCATCGAGGTCTTTTTCTGGAAGCTGCGGTCTGGAGCGGAGAGCGAGGTGGCCAGGCCCAGCGCTTCTGCTGTCAGACCTGCCGCCTCCGCTCCCTCCGGGGCCTCTGACAGGACGTCGGCCCCTCAGGAGACAGCGCCCCCGAGGAGCCTCTGACAGGACGGCCTCCACAGAGGGTGAGTCTGCAGTTCTCTGAGCTTCTCAGAGCTGCTCGAGCTGGGGGCGCGGGCCTCGGGTGCGGGGTGTTCCGGCGACCCTCGGTCCTGGGCGTGAGGTCCCTCTCGACTGGGCTGGGGTTGCGGGGCGGGCCACCCGCCCTCTGGCCTGCAGGCCTCTGGGAGCCCTTGGCCTGGTCGCGCTTCTCCAAGGAACCTGGTGCGCGGGGGTCGGAGGTCTGGTCCTCCTGCGGCACTGTCGGGACCGGGGCCCCGACGACCATGCGTGGTGTTCCTGGTTTTCTTGGTTGGGGTTTCGGTCGTGAAGGTTGTGTGCAAATGTGTGTGTATCCCGGGTCTCGCCTATATTTTTCCACTTAGGACATTTGCTTGTGGAAATAGTCTTTGGTTTGAGATTACGTGACATTTTCTGCTAGTTTTCTTATGATTTTATTTACCTCCTACCTTGTTTCTCAACTCAGAATTAATTTGACTTAAAATACGAATTACCCAAATTTAATATTTTTTCTGGTTGGCTCTACAGCAGTAGTTACTGGATTACTGATCCTTTCTCACTGATGTATCTGTTTGGGTCTCTGTGTTCAGTAAACTGTTGAGCCGGTTGTAATTCTGTGCTTTTTGGAAGAGGCGCCGCGCTGTTCCCCACAGTGGCCACACTAGTTTACATTCCTGCCACATCGTCAGGAACACATTATTTTACACTTTTCTCCTTAGATTTTTAATATGTTTTTGTTGTTCTCGCTCTTTCAGTGGGTGTGAAGTGATGTATCATTGTGACTTTGAATTGCATTCCTCTCATGACCAGTTATACAGAGCATCTTTTCAGATGGCCATTTGTATAACTGTGGACTTCAATAAGTCCTTTTCCCATATTTTAAGTGGGACATTTCTCTTTTCGTTCTTGAGGTGTAAGCATTATTTATATATTTTGAAGACAAATCCCCTTTACATTTACTATTTGTCTTTTCACTTTTCTGATCATGTTCTTTAAAGCACAGAGGTTTTCCGTTTTAAAGTGCAATTTATCTATTTTTTCTTTTGTTGCTCATGTTTTGGTTTTCGTATGTAAGTATTCACTGCCAAATATAAGGTCATGAAAATTTATTGTAAAGTTTCTTCCAAATAAGGTCAGTCATGTTAGCCTTTATATTTAGGTTACTGATCCATTGTCAGGTAATTTTTGTATATGGTTGCTGTAGGCAGCCTACCGCCGTTCTTTTACGAGTGGGTATCCTAGCGTCTGAGCGCTATTTATTAAAAAAAAACTGTTTGAACCCATTGACTGGTGTTGCCATCCTTGTCAAAAATCAATTGGCCATGGATGTATGAGTTTATTTTTGAATTCTCAACTCTGGTTCACTGGACTAGACTGTCTATTCTTAGGGCAAAACTATACCATTTTTGATTATCTTTCATTATTTTCCAGAATTCTGAAAGTGTTGATTATGATGATTTTTGCCAGGTGTTTGTTGCTTTTGTGGAGTTGCAAATTTCAGAGGTTGTTTATACTGCCATCTTCATGGTTGACCAGTTTGTACATTTGCCAAATTGTTAGATATACATTATGGGTTTCCAGTTTCATCATTTCATGTCTCTCTCTCATTTTCTTTTTCTGTCTCTCAAATAAAAGTTTGTCTGATTTTCAAGATGTTACTTGGGCTTTTTTTTTTTTTCTTGATTGAAATGGTTTGTGATGTCTTTTATAATTTTTTTTAACTTGGAAATTAACTGCAATTAAAGACATCCTATCCTATTTGTAAAAAACTTTTAGTTTGCCTTATAATTATACATAGAAGTACAAATATCTTAGAAGTGTGCCTTTTGAAAAACTTTCGCAATCTTTACACATTTACGGAAACAGCGTCCAGCTCAAGGGAGTAACACTACCCAAACCTCAACTATCTGCTCACATATCCCTTCAAGTGTCTTCACTCATTAAGAGGAAACTTAATCTTGACTTCTAACAGTATAGATTCATTTTGCCGTGGTTTTTTTACATACTGTGTATAAATTGTATAATCATTATGTGTTTTGTGCGACTTAACTTTGTTAAACTTTATGTTTGGATGTTTATCTCAAAGGTGTGTGTTTTTGTAGAACATTCATTTGTATTCTGAATATTATTCTGTTACGTGAATATATCATGATTCTTCCACTATTGTATTGAAGGGCATTGTGGAGTTGACATTTTATAGATACGAGGATTAGTTCTGCTGGGAGCATGCTCATCTGTCTCATGGTGCATATATGTTTGGGTATGTATTTATTAGGTGTAATCTAGGAGTGTGATTGCTGTAGATGAGTATAGGTATGTTCAGCTTTAGGAGGCACAAAGAGTTTTCCAGCAGTTTCCAGTTTATTCATATGCCCTGTAATACTTAGCATTTTAATCTTTTATAAATTTTAGCTGCTCTCGTAAGTGTTGGTATGTTTCACTGTGTTTTTCATTTGCATTCCTCTGACTATTAATCAAGTTGAGTGTCTTTCATGTGCTTTTTTGCTATTGGCATATATTTTCTCAACTGTCTTCACAGGTCTTTTGCCCACTGTACCACTGAATTTTCTATGTTACTCATAGTGATTTGTAGGAATTCTTTACATGTGGTGGATAGACTTATTGGTTGTATATATAATTACAAATGTCTTCTCACAACTTAGATTTTTATCATGTTTTTAATAAACAAAAGTTCTTAACTTTGAAATAGTCCAATTTATTATTTTCCTTTCTTAGTATTATTTTACCATTTTAGGAGATATTTGTCAAAACCAAGATCACTAACATAACATATTGTCCTACATTTTTGTTAAATCATTTTTTTGACACTTAAATCTGCAATCCATTCATTTTTGTTATAAGGTAAGATGAGAATTGGGTTTTCTTTATAGTGTGAGGAAGGCGTTTAGCTGCTGCTTCTTCTGTTTTCTTTTCCTTTTTTTTTTTTTTTTAATCTCTATGGGTATCTGACTGTGGTGAGAAAATTCTGAGATATCCTGTAAGTTTCCTGCCCTTGGTATTCAGTATAATCTCGCCCCCTAGAGTATGTAAAGAATGATTGTCATGATGGATTTTACTTTTCATTAGGTTATGTTATAGACAAAGGTAAAGTGATTTTTCCAATGTCGTTAAGGCCTCAAGTCAGCCGACTTTGATTTAATTAAAAGGGAGACTATTTTAACTGGATCTGATCTACTCAGATGAGTCCTTCGGAGGGACTTGGCCCTTTTTGAAGGAAGAGCTTCAAAGCATGAGAGAAGTTCTCCTGTTGGCTTTGAAGGAGTGAACTTCGATTTTGGAGAGGGACCCATATGTGAGGGAATAGCAGATGGTCTCTATCAGCTGAGGGCTTGAGCTCAGCAACCAAAAGAAAATGAATTCCAGCAACAACCATGTATGTACAAGAGGACACAGAAACTTAAATGAGTCTCCAGCCCTGACAGCAAGCACCTCCTATGCAGCCTTTTAAGTTTGTGAGCAGAAGATCCAGTTCACCTATACCAGTACCCACAGAAATGGTGGGTAATAAGTTTGGATTGTTTTAAGCCAGCACATATGTGATAATTTTTTATGGTACCATAGAAGACTAATTAATGCCTGGTTAATACAAAAACTACTTATTGAAAAATGCATCATTGTCCCCACTGCATTATAAGGCCACCTTGGCCATCAACCACATACAGTTCTATTTCACGATTCTCTGTTGACTTTCACTGACTACGTAGTCAATGCCTGTGCTGATGCCACATTATCTTTTTATAATAAGTCTTGGTATCTGGTCGTGTTCAGTCTTTCAGGTTTGTTAATCTGCTTTCAGGTGCCCTTGGCAGTTCTGGGTCCTTTGAGTTTCTGTATGAATTCTAGAATAGACTGGGATTTTTGAAAAATAAGTGCAGGGGTTTTGATTGGGATTGCATTGAATCTACAGAGCTAGCTTTAATTCTGTATTTTACTTACAGTTCCTTATTTAATGTAGTAAAAATTGATCCACACTATGAGCAAGTAGTAAATATATTTATTTTCCCTTTGTATTTCTGTCTTAATTACACTACCAAATTTCAGTATATGAAAACCTTTTCCTTACTCTATCTTTATACTAGTATTTACTTATAATCTTTCTAATTTATCATTGTTGATTAATACCATTCATTTCCTTGCTGTAAAAGATGATGAAATTGGTATGTTTACACCATCTTCCACTTTCCTTAGTTTTTTCCTCAAAACTTTTGTTTTATTTCTGCATTATTATAGCTTGTGACATAAATATTTGTTTTTAGTTGGCCCTAAAATGAAATACATTCCATGATATTGCCATTTTTTCTTTCTTTTTTTTATTGAGTTATAGTCAGTTTACAATGTTGTGTCAATTTCTGGTGTACAGCACAATTTTTCAGTCATACATGAATATATAGATACTCATTTTCGTATTCTTTTTCACTGTGAGCTACCACAATATCTTGTATATATTTCCCTGTGCTATGCAGTATAAACTTGTTTATCTGTTTTATATCTACCTGTCAGTATCTACAAATCTCAAACTCCCAGTATGTCCCTTCCCAACCCCCTCCCTCCTCGCAACCACAAGTTTGTATTCTATGTCTGTGAGTCTGTTTCTGTTTTATATTTAAGTTCATTTGTTTTCTTTCTTTTTTTTTTTTTTCAGATTTCCCATATGAGTGATATCATATGGTATTTTTCTTTTTCTTTCTGGCTTACTTCATTTAGAATGACATTCTCCAGGGACATTCATGTTGTTGCAAATGGCATTATGTTGTCATTTTATGGCTGAATAGTATTCCATTATATAAACGTACATCTTTATCCAGTTATCTGTCGATGGACATTTAGGTTGTTTCCATATCTTGACTATTGTAAATAGTGTTGCTGTGAACATTGAAGTGCAGGTGTCTTTTTCAATTAGGGTTCCTTCTGGATATATGCCCAGGAGTGGGATTGCTAGGTCATATGGTAAGTCTATTCCTAGTCTTTTGAGGAATCTCCATACTGTTTTCCACAATGGCTGCACTAAACTGCATTCCCACCAAAAGTGTGAGAGGGTTCCCTTTTCTCCACAGCCTCTCCAGCATTTATCATTTGTGGACTCTGAAATGATGGCCATTCTGACTGGTGTGAGGTGATACCTCATTGTAGTTTTGATTTTCACTTCTCTGATAATTAGTGATATTGAGTACTTTTTCATAAGTCTATTGGCCATGTGTATGTCTTCACTGGAGGATTGCTTATTTAGGTTTTCTGCCCATTTTTGAACTTGTTTGTTTGTTTTTTTCTTATTAAGTCATATGAGCTGTTTATATATTCTGGAAATCAAGCCTTTGTCGGTTTCATTTACAAAAATTTTCTCCCATTCCATAGGCTGTTGCTTTGTTTTCCTTATGGTTTCCTTTGTTGTGCAAAAGCTTGTAAGTTTAATTAGGTCCCATTTGTTTATTTTTGCTTTTATTTCTATTTCTTGGGTAGGCTGCCCTAGGAGAACCTTTTTTAGATATATATGAGATAATGTTTTGCTATATTTTCTACAAGGAGGTTTATTGTGTCTTGCCTTAAGTTTAAGTCTTTAGTTCATTTTAAGTTTATTTTTGTGTATGGTGTAAGGGAGTGTTCTAGGTTCATTGATTTACGTGCAGCTGTCCAGTTTTCCCAACAGCATTTACTGAAGTGATTGTCTGTATTCCATTGTATGTTCTTGCCTCCTTTGTTAAAGTTAATTGACCAAAAGTTTATGGGCTCATTTCTGGGCTCTGTATTCTGTTCTATCGATCCATATGTCTGTTTTTATGCCAATACCATGCTGTTTTGATCACTGTAGCTCTGTAGTATTGTCTAAAGTCTAGGAGGATTATTCATCCAACCTTTTTCTTTTTCTTAAGTAATGCTTTGGCAATTCTAGGTCTTATGTGATTCCATATAAATTTTATTACAATTTATTCTAGTTATGTGAAATATGTCCTGGGTACTTTGATAGGGATTGCTTTAAATCTGTAGATTTCCTTGGGCAGTGTGACCATTTTTAACAATATTGATTCTTCCAATCCAGAAGCATTGAATATCTTTCCATTTTTAAACTCTTCTTTAATTTCCTTAATCAATGTTTTGTAATTCTCCATGTATAAGTCTTCACCTCCTTGATTAGATGTATTCCTAGGTGTTTTATTACTTTGGGTGCTATTTTAAAAGGAATTATTTCTTTACTTTCTTTTCCTGTTGATTCATCATTAGTGTAAAGAAATGAAACTGATTTTTGTACATTAATCTTGTATCCTGCTACCTTGCTGAATTCTTTTATTAGTTCTAGTAGTTTTTGTATGGAGCTTTTAGGGTTTTTCATATATAGTATCATGTCATCTTCATATAGTGATAGTTTTACCTCTTCTTTTCCAATTTGGATCCATTTTATTTCTTTTTCTTGCCTGATAGTTGTGGCTAGGACTTCCAAGACTATGTTGAATAGGACTGCTGAAAGTGGACAACCTTGTCTTGTCCTAGATTTTAGTGGGAAGGTTTTCAGTTTTTCATTGTTGAGTCCTATGCTGGCTGTAGGCTTGTGATAAATAGCATTATGTTGAGATATGTTCCCTCTATACCTACTTTGGTAAAATATTATAAATATTTTGTCACTTACGGCCTTTGTGTCCTTATTGAGAAGCTGGCATATCATTTGGAATATCCTTGGGAATGAAAGTAAAATAGATGGATTACTTATGAATTTACCTAAATTTTAAAACCAGACACTATTCATCCTTCCTCATTTGAGATAACTAGTCATAGGTTAAATAAGTAGTATGTTGTGAACAAAACTATAAGCATGTATATTTTCATTTTCTTAGGAACCTTCAAGCAGAATTCTATGATTTACTATTGGAAAGAAAGACCCTAACCCTTATTCATTTATTCCTCTTTTTTTTTAAAGGCACTCTCAGTTTCTCCTTTCAGAAAGGCCAGTTATCAAAAGGTATTAGTTTTTGAACTACTACCTCAAATTTATGGCTAGAATCTCTAATACATGGAAAAGACAAGATTGAAGTAAATATCAGGTCAGCAAATGGTTTAGTCACTGGTCTTATATTTTAAAAGTTTATTTAATATATTAAACCTCAAAAACTGAAATACATGATTAGGAGTATGAATGTTGGCTTTTGAAATTTGGAAAGCAGGATTGAAACTGGATATTCTAAGTTGTATATCTGTGGGTGTTTATTGTCTTAGGAAGGTCTTCCCACCACCTCCATGTCCTCAGACCTTACAAACAAGAGGGTGCAGAATACTGTATCTCATTATGTCAATCTATATGGCTTTACCCAAACCACAGAAATGCCGTATTTCAGAGTTTCTCAATGCAAATATAGTAAAAGGACATAATTTCTAAGATTTGGCCAGAAATGAATGTTTCATGAACTGCTGAAAGAGAAGCTCCCCTGGAGGCCACTATGCTGTATCATCTTTGTTACTGGAAGACAATAAGGAATGAAGGTTCTAGTGAGGAAGTACAAATTCATAATCATTCTCAGGGGTACAGGAAGAAGACCTAGTAACAGAAGTCCTGAGACGGGCATATTCTGTTTCCGACTCTTCTCTTAATGGTCTCCCTCTTCCTGTGGTAGACAGAACATTCTCATAACCATCATCATTGGAGCTCAGAGAGGGTCTCTGATAGGGCAGGTGATTAATGACAGTGTAGCTCACTTCTTCAGAACCACTGCCATTCTCATTTTCCTGCCAAGAAAAAAAAGAGATCAAGGATCCAGAATCATCCATCAGGTTTTAACTCAGTGACCCACGCCTCCTTTCTTCTTGTTTGATGGTGATCTTACACCTCAAGTGTTCAAAGCCCTTTCTCCAAGCCTCTTAGAGACCTTATTTTAGCAACATGAACTGTGCTCCAAACTACTACTCATTCTGCTTTCATTTCACCTCAGGATAATAAAAGAGGAAAAAAAGTCGCTGTTGTCTCCCTGAATACCTAGAGAAAAGCAGTCGTATATTTTAGGTCACACATATTGAGGTGCAATATATGCAGCAATCAGATCTCAATAAGTACGTATTCAAGTTACATAGCAATACATTTTCATAGGATAAAATACAATTAATAAAATTTACAGTTTAAATACATTGTCAGTTGCATAGACCCATGGAAGAAAATTTAAAACATGAATACTACATGTTAATTAAATCAGTATAATGCTTATGTATTAAAAATAATAGACATTTTAATATGTTTATTGATATTCCATACAATGTCTAAATATAAACGCTAATTCCTGGACATGTGGATTAAAGAGGAATGTGAAAAGATAAAAAGAATTGATGCTCTCACATTGTAACTGAATTTGATTTCATTTATTTTTGTTACAAGGTTTTTGAAAATTAAAATAATAGATTTCAGTAGACTTGGGACAAGAATAAGAATTTACAGATTACCTAAATCTGTTAAAATATTTCAATATTTTAATTTCCTTTTATGTCTGCATTAAAATGAACAAGAATATTATTTAAAATATGAAAAATTTGATAAATCCATTCAGAAGTCACAAGTAAAGGAAGAGCTACAACTAGGCTTATATGAAGTTGTCTGTATTTTGACATTTATAAGACAAATGTAATAATTTCTCTATTACCTGATTAGAAGTGGATGGGACATCTTTACCTGGAGGATAACAAATAAAAAGGATAAATTGGGAGTTCGAGATTTGCAGATACTAACTAATATATAAAAAAAATAGATAAACAGTAAGTTTATATTGTATAGCACAGGGAACTATATTTAATATCTTGTAGTAACTTATGGTAGAAGAGAATATGAAAATTCATATATGTATGTTCCTATATGACTGAAGTATTGTGCTGTACACCAGAAATTGACACAACATTGTAAACTGAGTATACGTCAATAAAAATATATGTATGTATATAAAAAAAGAAAGCAACCTGAGAGTTGTAGAACTTCACAGGCTGGTGGTAAGGAGATGGTGAAAGAATAAAATACAGTGATAAAACTTCATCTAAACATCGGACATGATTGCATGTTATTACTACGTTCTCAAGGCTATATGACAAAATCAAGGAAAAACAAATGTTATGAGGCAGTGTCAATACTGTGTTTCTGTGTAAGTGACACACACCAAAGCTGGTGAATAAAAGTGGATTTTGAAACTGAGTAACAAAATTTTGTCCAGAAACATGCTATGAAATAGAGTTTGGCAAATATTTTTTAAAGAGTAATTATGACTGTGATATTTAAAATATAAATTGTATAAAATTATCACAGGAAAAGCACATGATTTTTAAGATGAACAATTATTATAGAGATAAGTATTAAGTAGCAATCATTACAGAGAAAATTACATTATAAAGAAAGTACTAAAATAACAAAAGTAACTATCTCCAGTTAAATCCAGATTCAGGTTGATTATACCTATGAATACTGAAGCAAATTATACATGTGTTAATCTGAGATCCACTACTAGTATTTTAATAAAGAAGTTATTAGAGAGGTCACAGAATACTAAATATATCAAAACCCCAATTTATAAAAGGAACATTGACTAATTCTTAAGTCTACAGCCTACTAAACTTGGTAGTGATTCTTAGCAAAATCTTAGAATATATTAAATAAATTAAACATACTTTGTATAACAAAGTTTGTTAGTAATTTCTAATAGCTCACTGTTCTTCACAAAAACAATCATGTTCAATGCACTGATTTCAAATATTTGCAGCAACATGGATATTCCTGGAGAATGTCATTCTAAGTGAAGTAAGCCAGAAAGAGAAAGAAAAATACCATATGAGATCGCTCATATGTGGAATCTAAAAATACAAAACAAAACATAAATACAAGTCAGAAACAGACTCATAGACATAGAATACAAACTTGTGGTTGCCAAGGGGGCGGGGGGTGGGAAGGGACAGATTGGGATTTCAAAATGTAGAATAGATAAACAAGATTATGCTGTAACACACAGGGAAATATATACAAGATCTTATGTTAGCTCACAGAAAAAAATGTGACTATGAATATATATATGTTCATGTATAACTGAAAAATTGTGATCTACACTGGAATTTGACACAACATTGCAAAATGATTAGAGCTCAAAAAGTTTAAAAAATTTTTAAATAAATCCATATAATCACATATCTTTATAAATATAATTATATATAATTTAATTAACAAATTTTTTAATTAATATCATCTTATAATCATAAACTGAGAGAATTATGTAGCCTGAATACAATTCAATTAAAGCATTAGAGGCAAGAATCTGGGGAACTAAGCATCAATATGAAGGGCATGAAGAAATCAAACAGTATTGGGTGAAGTGGTTGCAGCTTTTGGTGCTGAAGGTGTTAAAAGAAGTATCATATTTATTCTCAGAGTAAAGATGTGAAACATGTCATCACTATGCTAAAGGTCAGCTGAATTAACATCCTTAGTAGATTTCCTATTTGAGGTTAAGGCATTGATTGGAAAAGAATATGAACCTTAGAATTAGAACAGGAATATCAGGAAATTTCTGATGACTGCAATTAACCTGAATTCCAAAACCAGCAAGTAAGACTATGTTTTTAGATGAAGGACTGCCTCTCATCCTGAATAAATAGTGAGACTCTTCCTTCCTTGATTAAAAACCCTGCGGAAAGTCATCTTGCAGAGGAAAGCCAGCCAATATCCCTCAACAAAACACATCATTGTATTCAGACTGAAAATAAAAATCAGATCCAAGCATGCCCTTGAAATGGAAGAGATTAGAACAGGAAGAGAATATATGCCTTTTTATTCTTTAATATTTATTAACTACCTGCCCAAATCAAATAAACAAAAGGGTGAATTCAACAACATGGTATTTGATTGAATTGATTCTGTGAGTCTTAAATTATGAAGGAAAACACACACGTTATGGGACTGAATGAGTATCTAGATATTGGTGCACTTACCAGAAGATCTGGACTCAGTATTTTAGCTCAGAGTTGAAATTATTAACTAGAGCGGCTGCCTAGGAACTGACCTCAGTAATGACCCTTATAAAATAGCATTACTATTTCAGGTTGTAATTGTCTCCTATTAATGCTGGCCGTCTCCTATTAATCTTGGCCGTCTCCATTGCTTCAAACCAACTATGGCTATTTGAGTTTTTCTCATGCTGCATCACTCTGACTTTGTCTTTTCTGCTTCTCTCTTCTACCTTTTAAGAACCTTTGTGTTTATATTGTGTTAACCTGGGTAATCCTGAATACTCTCCCCACCTCAAGATTTTTTTTTACTGTCATACAGTCAGTTACAATGTGTCAGTTTCTGATGTACAGCATATGTTCCAGTCATGCATATACATATATATATTCATTTTCATATCCTTTTTAATTAAAGCTTATTAGAAGATATTGAATATAGTTCCCTGTGCAATACAGAAGAATTTTTTGTCTATTTTTATATATAGTGGTTAACATTTGCAAATTTCAAACTCCCCAATTTTTCCCTTTCCACTCCCTTTCCCTCACTAACTATAAGATTGTTTACTATGTTTGCGAGTGTATTTCTGTTTTATAGATGAGTTCATTTGTGTACTCTTTTTCCTTTTTTTTTTTTTAAGTTCCATGTATAAGTGATATCGTACGGTATTTTTCTTTCTCTTCCTAGCTTACTTCACTTAGAATAACATTCTCCAGGGACATCCATGTTGCTACAAATGGCATTATTTTATTCTTTTTTATGGCTGAGTAGTATTCTATTCTATAAATATACCATAAATTCTTTATCCAGTCATCTGTTGATGGACATTTAGGTTGCTTCCATGTCTTGGCTACTGTATATAGTGCTGCTATGAACACTGGGGAGCATGTGTTTTAAAATTAGAGTTCCCTCCAGATATATGTCCCAGAGTGGGGTTGCTGGGTCATATGTTAAGTCCATTTTTAGTTTTTTGAGGCATCTCCATACTGTTTTCCATAATGGCTGCACCAAACTGCGTTCCTTTCAGCAGTGTAGGAGGGTTCCCTTTTCTCCACAGCTTCTCCAGCATTTGTCATTTGTGAACTTTGGAATGATGGCCATTCTGAATGGTGTGAGGTGATACTTCATTGTAGTTTTGATTTGCATTTCTCTGCTAATTAGCAATATTGAATATCTTTTCATGTGCCTATTGGCCATTTTTATGTCTTCTTTGGAGAACTGCTTGTTTAGGTCTTCTGTCCATTTTTGAACTGGGTTGTTTGACTTTTTTTATTAGCTTGGATGAGCTGTTTATATATTCTGGAAATTAAACCTTTGTCAGTCACATCATTTACAAGTATTTTCTCCCATTCCATAAGCTGTTTTTTGTTTTGCTTATGGTTTCCTTTGCTCTGCAAAAGCTTATAAATTTAATTAGGTCCCATTTGTTTATTTTTGCTTTTATTTCTATTGCCTGGGTAGACTGCCCTAGGAGATCATTGCTAAGATGTATGTCAGAAAATGCTTTGCTATGTTTTCTTCTAGTAGGTTTATAGTGTCTTGTCTTATATTTAAGTCTTTAAGACATTTTGAGTGTATTTTTGTGTATGGTGTGAAGGAGTCTTCTAACTTCATTGATTTACATGCTGCTGTCTAGTTTTCCCAACACCATTTGCTGAAGAGACTAGACTGTCTTTTCTCCATTGTGTATTCTTGGCTCCTTTGTCGAAGATTAATTGACCATAGGTCTCTGGGTTTATTTCTAGGCTCTCTATTCTCTTCCATTGATCCACGTCTGTTTTTGTGCCAATACCGTGCTGTTTGAATTCCTGTACCTCTGTAGTATGGTCAGAAGTCTGGGAGGGTTATTCCTGCAGCTTAATTCTCTTTCTTCAATATTGCTTTGGCAATTCTAGGTCTTTTGTGTTTCCATATAAATTTTAGGGTGATTTGTAAAATTGTCATTATATGGGGGTGACATGGTACTATATTCTAAAGGCTGTACACAAAAACTACTAGAGCTGAAAAAAGAATTTGGCAAGGTAGAATACAAGATCAACATACAGAAATCAGTGGCACTTCTTTACACTAATAGTGAAATATCAGAAAAGGAAAGTAAAGAAATAATCCGTTTTAAAATTGTATCCAAAAAAATAAAATACTTAGGAATAAATCTGACCAAGGAAGTGAAATATTTATATGTGGAGAACTACAAAATGCTGATTAAGGAGATTAAAGATGATTTAGAGAAATGGAACGATATCCCATGTTCTTGGATTGAAAGAATTAATATTGTTAAAATGGCCATACTACCCAAAGCAATCAACAGATTTAATGCAATCCCTATCAGATTACCCAGGACATTTTTCACAGAACTAGAACAAATCATCCAAAAATTTATATGGAATCACAGAAGACCCATAATTGTCATTGTGGTTTTGATTTGCATTTCCCTGATGTTTAGCAACATTCAGCATATTTTCATGTGCTTGTTGGCCATCTGTATGTCCTCTTTGGAAAAATATCTATTCAGTTCTTCTGCCCATTTTTAAATTGGGTTGTTTGTTTCTTTGATGTTGAATTGTATGAGCTGTTTATATAGTTTGAATATTAACCTCTTGTCAACCATATGATTTGCAAACATCTTCTCCCACCCAGTAGGTGGTTTTTTGTTTTGTCAGTGGTTTCCTTTGCTGTGTAAAAAAAGCTTTTAAGTTTAATTCGGATCTATTTGTTTATTTTTGTTTTTATTTCCATTGCTTTAGGAGATAGGTTAAAAATATACTGCTGTGATTTATGTCAGAGTGTTTTGCCTACATTTTCCCCTAGAAGTTTTATAGTTTCTGGTCTTACATTTAGGTCTCTAATCCATTTTGCATTTATTTTCGTATGTAGTATTAGAGAAAGCTCTGATGTCATTTTTTTTACATGAAGCTGCCCAGTTTTTCTAGCACCACTCACTGAAGAGACTATATTTTCTCCTTTGTGTGTCATAGATTAATTGATCATAAGTGTATAGGTTTATTTCTGGGATCTCTATTCTGTTCCTTGATCTATGTCTGTTTTTGTGTCAGTACTATGCTGTTTTGATTGATTGTAGCTTATTGTCTGAAGTCAGGGTGCATGATTCCCTCTGCTCTGTTCTTCTCAAGATTGCTGTGGCTATTTGGGGTCTCTTATATTTCCATACGAATTTTTATTTGTTTTAGTTCTGTGAAAAATACCAAAATTAGTATTTTAATAGGGGTTGCTTTCAATCTGTAGGTTGCCTTGGGTAGTATCATCATTTTAACATTAATTCTTCCAACCCAAGAACACTGGTATATTTTTCCATCTGTTTGTGTCATGTTCAAATTCTTTAGTCAGTGTCTTTAAATTTGTGGTTCAAGAACTGATTAAGGGACCAAGGAGACTGCCCTGAAAGAATCTTCTTTATATTTTGGCCTTAGTAAAGGATGGCTAGGTCTTGGACAGTTTCTCAGATTTAATTAGATGGCAACTTTGATTGCATTTACTGTTCGGATAAGGTCTGTTTACTTCACTAAAGCAGCAGAATGACAGATATCTAGATACATTTGCTTTCATGTGGAGGGACACCAGTGCTGCTTCTTTGGTGTGTCTCAGAGCTTCAGCAGTTTCTGTCTCTCTGTCAAAATCTGACTTGCACAAACATTGATCATTTCATATACCCACAGGACGTATTAATGGTCTACTACATGGAGGACATAAAGCTGATAGGTCCTAGTGAACGGAAAAGAGCAGGTACCTCAGGCCACTTTAAACACATAGGTTGCCAAAGGAAAATGAAAGAATCTGCACCTCACTGAAGTTTGAGGGGGGTTAGTAGCCTGAATTATTTCAGGATAACTACATCGGATTCAACTTGCATCTCCTCTTCCTGTAAATCAAAATAGCACAATATTTGATGAGCCTCTTATTATTTGGGTAAGCTATATACCAATTGGAATTAGGCCCAGAAAGAGAGCATCTCTTGTGATAAATGATTAATGAGTTACAAAATCTGATTCCATAAAAATATTAATGAAATAAAGGAACTCTAGTAAAACTGATTAATCAAATAATAGAAAATCTGCATGTGCACACGTGCACACACAAACACGCGTGCACGCACACACACACACACACACACACACACAGAAACATTGTTAGAAATCAGAGGACATCATTATAGATCCTGCAAACATTAAATACATACAAGGATATGATTAACAATTTTAAGCTAAGGGCTTCTGAATTTTAGTTGAAAATGACAAATTTGATGAGAATTTCAAATCTGACAAGATGAATTAGAAAATGGAGATGGTCTATAACTACAAAAGCATTTACATCTATATGTTAAAAAATTATTCACAATACATATGACCTTTCCTAGATGATTTTTCCAAGAAAATTCTACCAAAGAGTAGAAGAAGTAAAATCATTCATACACAAATTTCTCAAGAAAGTAGAAAGATTCTAAATCTGGGTCACCTAAGAAGCACTGGCATCTTAGATGTACCCAAGAAAGGGTAGCACTGGATCGTAGAGAAGTGGACAGCAATTGAGAACCCAAACAGTGGAATGTGGTGTCAAAACAAATGGAGGAAGGAAGAATTTCAAGAGGGAGATGTTGAGCAACATTTGTAAGTGCTAGAAATAGTGTGATTTACAGCATCCCTAGTATGAGACATATTCTGAAGCAATGACTTACTTTTCTTATCTTGACCTTGATTTTCTCTCTCAAGTGTAGTCATTTCCTGCCTACAAAGGAAAGAGATAATAACATGAGACACTCCAGTTCTCAAAGCTAAAATTGCACTTGAAAGGAATGTTTCTTTGCTCTTAACCTAAGGTCATTGCTAGATTACATTTCAAAGGTTAAGTAAAATTAAAAGTCTGCTTACTTTGTCTCTTTCTGAAAAAGTATGAAATACAGTTAATAACACAGTATTATATAATTGAAATGGCTAGAGAGTAGACCTTAAACGCTCTCACATAAAACAAGGCAAATGTGTGAAGTGATGGGTGTGTGAATTACTTCAGTGGAAAAATACTTTCCAAATGTGTACATATATCAAATCATCAAATACTCTAAATATCTTAAAGTTTTACATGACAAGTTACTTCAGTAAAGCTGAAAAAAGAAAAACCACAAAAATGTAGGATAATAATGAAAAATGTGAAGAACAGACTCCATAATTTATGAAACTTCAGGAATTACTAAATTCTTAGACAATGCATATTGTATATTATCATATGTACAGAGAACATGTGCAGAGAATATGTGCAGTATGGTGAAATCAGGAATGATTCAATGAAGAATATTGAAACACAATTTGTTTCTCTGCTATTCTTCATGAGAGAGTACGTATCTTCAAAGACAAATGAGAAGTCTTAGAAATTCTAACTGCCAACTTACGGTGACATACATTATGTGGGCTAATGATGAGAGAAATAGAGATTATTTCCACAGGGACACAATTCTTTATGAAAACAGAGAAGAGACAAAGGGGTTGGGATTGCCAACACATCACCTTTTGTTTGCTTCCCGGACTGCTAAACTTGAGAGGAAAAATGGAGATGGCAAAGGATACAACCTGAAATGACCTGTCCACCGCAAAGAAGGTAATACACGCAGAACAGGGATGTGCCCAGGGCAGAGGGAGAGTATTTGGTGAGGAGGCAGTCTGAGACTCATACTAAAATCAAAGCCTGAATCTTAAGTTACTTCTCCTCTGCACCCTCCCCAAGCAAATGCTCAGATGTACACATACATATCACTTTATCTCAAAAA
This sequence comes from Vicugna pacos, assembly GCF_048564905.1. Lineage (NCBI taxonomy): Eukaryota > Metazoa > Chordata > Mammalia > Artiodactyla > Camelidae > Vicugna > Vicugna pacos. Next base: position 1,295,183 of record NC_133011.1, read on the forward strand.
TGACCTGCATAACAAACATAACACAAAAATAGCACAAACAGTGTATTTTTTAAGGCAGACAAAGAGTGATTATCTGCTATTAAATATTAAGAATAATAAGACATGGAGAGGGAAAGTGGGCCAGCATAAATCAGGAAAACAACTGAAAGAAATGACAACATTTTAGAGAAATTAAAACAGCATTAAAAACATGGAAAAGTAAAATCAGTTCCTCTAAAAACAAAGGAGTAGCATGTAAAGCACACTGGAAAATTAAATGGTATAAAATGAGGAGGTCAAGTCGTTAATTATGAAAAAAGAAGGCCTAATAAACATAGTTGTTATTTCTGGAGGTGAGAACCAAACAAATAAAGCAAAAGTGTTCAAATATATAAAAATAAAACTTAAAGACTTGAAGCTGAATATTGATTTTATAGGGAAAAATGCACAAATCATATGGAACATTGATACGTAATGCCTTCTGAACTTCAAGAATAAATAATGAATCCCAAAACATCCGTGGGGAAAACGCTGCAGATAAGAATCAGAAAGTTGGTTCTATAACATCAGCAGATACTTGCTATCTCCTTTCCAACCACAAAATGTAAAGGAGAGTTGCAAAGTGTCATAGGGCAGGCATAGTCCCTCTAGCGTTTCTACTTTTTCCTTTGTGCAGAGAAAGCAGATATGAAACACGTAGGAAATGACTGATTCCTGCAAACATTTTTGTTTCACATCACCAGCAAACACCTAGGCCTTCCTCTCAATCCCTCATCCTTTTATGCTTTGTAGCTGCAGGAGGGGCCATCTCAGAGGTAGAAACCCAAACCTTGAAATGGAATGATTAGGAAAGAGGTTGAGTGCAAAGATATGAAAAGCCCATGACCGATAAACAAGTCAGGGTGTTTCTCTGTTCATCTAAGCCAAGGCAAAATACCGGTGTCCAAATATAGATTGTTTTTTTCACTGCTTCTTTTTTTTTTTTCCTTTTTTTCCATTGAGTGTCTTGTGAGGGTTGGGCAACAGATAGGCACTTGTAAGTCAAATGGTGGTTAGTGCTTTGACAAACACATGGCCTGTAGAGGAAGATGGACTATAAAAAGCTAAATTAACAAATATAAAGTTACGAGGGAGGAGTAAATAGATGGAGCACAAGAGATTTTTAGGGCAATGAAAGTATTCTATATGATACTGTAGTGGTGGCTACATGTCTTTATGCATTTGTCAAAACCCATAGAATGTACAACATCAAGAGTGAACCTTAATGTAAACTATGGACTTTGGTTGATAATAATGTGCCCATGTTGGTTCATCAGTTGTACCAAATATGCCACACTGATGAGGGATGCTGACGGTAGAGGAGTATATGTGTGTGGGTAGGGAGGGCTATGTGCCAACTCTATTTTCTGCTCAATTCTGCTATGAACCTGAAGCTGCTCAAAAAATAAAGTCTATTAATAAATAAATTATATGTATGTATGTATGTGTGTGTGTGTATGTGTGTGTGTATGTGTGTGTATATATATATACATATATATGTAAAGTTACAAGTTAAGATAAAGGCATGGCCTATATAAGTGGGGGAGGTGAGGTGGGCAGTGCAGGAAATCCACCAGGTGTGGAAAAAGCATTACCACATAGTCTAGTCAGGGAGATTTTTCAGAGTAATCACAAGAGCCAGCATCTCCAAAAGAGATGATATCAAGCACAAGCAAGGAAAACAAAAACCATGAGCCCTAACAGAGCTGTATGTACCAGGGTCCTGAGGTGAAAATGATTGGTGGCTTGAAGAGTGTGACTCCCTGGGAGATAATGGGTGAGTGTGCAGGGTGAGATAGGACATTGGAGAGGTACACAGGAGTCAATCCTCATTGAAGCCTCAGGTGAAGAATTTGGATTTTATTCTGATGTAAGAGAGAACCATTGAAGAGTCTTAAGGGAAAGTCATAATTAGACATGTATTTCCCAAAGACTATTCTGGCTAAGCATAAAGAATATGCTAAAAGTGTGGCCATTACAAATAGCCAACCAAAACCAAACATCTTTTATTTCGGCTATACATTCATGCATTTGCTTTATATAGCTATTAAAAAACAAAATATGTACACCCACTAATACCCCATCTTTCATGTTTAGGTAGAGTCCCCATCCAACATTCTGCGAAGATCTTAGAAGCAATCACCAAAGAATTGGATCATTGTGGTTCTAAGAGGTCTAACATAAGGTGTTAGCTCTCTTGGGACAGAGATTCTGGAAGTTAATCTTTGGGAGAGGGAAATGCTCTGATATGCTGTGTTCTTACCGTTTACTTTTCACATCTGGGTTCTCCTTCCCGAGCTGCTTTTGATTATCTTTCAGGCAACTAAAGGAAAACATAAAGAAAGAGACTGCTACCTCCCTCCAAATATTTTCATCTCCATTTCTAGCTTTCCTTGCCATGAAAACCAAGCCTGCCTTTCCATTTTGTCAAACTTCTCTTTTCCTTTGAAATTGGCAGTCGTAGTTACAGAATGCAATTTGGAAATTGACCACAGGGGCCAGGCTGATGATGGGGCAAAATGTCTGTAGTGTGATCTATGATCTCAATGTGTCATTTTTAATAATCAGGAAAGTTCCAAGGCTGTAATTGATCAAAATTGGGAATGCAAGTTTCCTGAGTCACCAGAAGAGGTAGGTGGGGACAAAAAGGTAGAAAGACCTTAATAATGGGAGGGTGCAGACTCTCCATTGAGCCCAAGTAGCATCAGCAGCTTATGAACATCCATGTGCAGTACTAGGGCTATCGACCCTGGTCCTCTGAGCTAGAGCAAGGTCCTCCAAACACTGCTGTCTTGCTATCCATGTACATATAGGGCAATGTAATCTTCACCACTATTCAAGAAATTTTGGGGGGAGGGGATAGCTCAAGTGATAGAGCACTTGCTTATTAGCATGTGCAAGGTCCTGGTTTCAATCCCCAGTACCTCCCAAAAATAAAAGTAAATGAATAAACCTAATTACCTCCCCTCAACAAAATAAATAAAAAAAGAAAAATTTAAAGAAAGAAAAGAAATTTTTGTTGTACATATTACTCTTAGGGTTTTCCCATAAATTAAAATCATTCTTATGAGAATCAAACACAGACTGAATGATGATGATGTGACCAGAGTGACAATGTGATTACACTGTGGTTATGCAATAGTTAGCAATAGAGCCAGGCTCATAATTCAATTAATCAAATCTTTCACTACACCTGTTGTACAACAAGCATAGCATTACTTTGGTCTTTTTCTGCTGTCATCAGATCCCCAACATTGGTCTGTTGTCCTGTTTCTACATAGGGCTGCATGTAAAATATCTCAGACTATGAGCTCCACACTTGTTTACTGGCTTTATTCGGAGAAGTCATTTCCTCAGTGTTGGTGTTTACAGTTAAAGAAACATTGTTAGATATTGACATATAGGACCACTAAGCAGAGAATAGAATTTGTTAAATACAAAGTAAATCAGATTTGCAGAGGAAGGGACCCTTTTCTTTTACAGAATATATTCTGTTATAGAGATTTCTGGATAATACTCAAAAGTGGTCAGATTTTGATGTAATGATTATTAGTAGGATAGATTGTAAAATCAGGTAAAATTTAATTTCAGCGTCCCCATCTTCTGTTCTTTTTCTGCCTTCCTAGAGTCCAGTTTTCTCATGATTTCATTTTCCTAAATTGGTCAATGAAGAAAGAATCTACTAAAGTAATTGTCCTTGAGGTTATTAATGATTCACAGATTTAACCTTCTAAGGGATGTTTGTATTTTAAAGTTTAAAAAAAGTAGGAGCATAAACTTCTTACCTTAGTAGGAACCTAGTTAGAGTTTGATGTCATTAATATTACTGAACATAACTGGGCATTAAATTCTACTGTACATGAAGTAAAAGATTTTTTTAAATCAAGCAGAATTCAGGTAACATCAGACATCGGTGATATACAAAGATTTGTTGACTGAATTAATAGATTATCAATATTCTGTCATTAAAATAGCAGATACTAAGTTAAGCCTAGAAATGTATGTTTGCCAGAGTACTGAGATAATGGCTGATTTTTGCATATTTTAATACCTACATGTAAGATCCATAACCAAAAAATTCCTAGAAGGGAATATACACAGAATACTCTTTGACATAAATTATAGTAATATTTTTTGGATCAGTTTCCAAAGGCAAAAGCAATAAAAGCAAAAGCAAACAAAATGGACCTTATTAAACCTAAACATTTTTCACTGCAAAGGAAATCATTGACAAAATGGAAAGACAACCTACAGAATGGGAGAAAATATTTCCAAATGATGTGGCTGACAAGTGGTTAATACACAAACTATATAAAAAGCTCATACAATTCAATATCAAACAAACAACCCGTCAAGAAATGGGCAGAAGTTCTGAATAGATTTTTTTCAAAGAAAACATACAGAGGGCTAACAGACACATGAAAAGTTGCTTGACATCACTAATTAGTAGAGAAATGCCAATCAAAGCAGCAATGAAATATCACCTCACACCTGTCAGAATGGCTAGCATCAAAAAAACTACAAATAACAAACGTTGGAGAGGATGTGGAGAAAAGGAAACCATTATATGCTGTTGGTGGAAACATAAATTGGTGCAGCCACCATGAAAACCAGTGTGGAGATTCATCAAAAAGCTGAGAATAGAACTACATATGATCCAGCAATTCCACTCCTAGGTATATATTTGGAAAAAACCAAAAACACAAACACTAATTCAAAAAGACACACATATTGCAGTGTTTATACAACATCGCTATTCACAATAGCCAAGAAATAGAAACAGCCTAAGTGCCCTCAACAGATGAAAGGATATAGAAGCTGTGAGATATATGTATTTATACTATATATACTCTATCTATCTATCTATCATCTAGATAAAATGGAATATTACTCAGTCATAAAAAAGAATGAATTTCTACCATTTGCAACACGATGGATGGACCTAGAGAAAATTATGTTTAGTGAAATGTCAGACAGAGAAAGAGTCATACTGTTTGATATCACTTATATATGAAATCTAAAAAATAATACAAATGAATATATACACAAAACAGAAACCAATTCACATATACATAAAACATTCTAGTGGTTACCAAAAGGGAGAGAAAAGGGGGAGGGACATGTTAAGGGTATGGGATTAAGAGAGAGAAACTACCATGTATAAAACAAATAGGCAACAAGGAGATAGCACAGGAAATTATAGATACTTTCTTGTAATAACTTTGAATGGAGCATGATCTATAAAAATACTGACTCACTATCCTGTACACTTGAAACTAATATAATATTGTAAATCAACTATACTTCAATAAAAAGTAAATCAAAACAACAACAAAAAGCACATGACAATCAATAAGGTTTTATACCAAACAGGGTAGGTCATCAATACAAAGTCTATTAACATAATTTACCACCTTAGAACCTAAGAAAACAATACAAGATTTTCTCAATAGTTTCAAAAAATCCATTTGATAATATTGAGCCACATTAACAATAAAAATCCTCATAAAATGTATTGTAAGTTGGAACTTCCTTATTTTGATAAAAGCAATATATCAAAACATACAGCAAGGTTAATAAAAATGAAATAAGAAACAAGTAGGCTTTGCAAGAAATGAAAAGGAAGAGAAAAATCTTTAACTTTATAGCTGATGTGTTAACTGTGTAGAAAACCCAGTAACATTAACAAACCTTTAAAATAAATGAGAAAGTCAGCAAGGCTGGTGGACACAAAATGACCTTACAAAAGTCAGTAGCATTTCAACAATACCAGGCTAGAGAATAATGCACTTCATAGATTTGCTGTTTTAAATGGTATCTCGAAATCAACCTAACAAAAGAATACAAGAAAAAAACAAAAATTACAACTCTATTAAAACACATTAAAGAGTTGAATAAGTACAGTTACAAACAATTTTTGATTGGAATAGTGTATTTGCATTAACATAGCATTGTTTGCCCTCTAGGTAGTCAATGTTATCCCAATCAGAATTCAAGCTGGCACTTCTGATAAAATTAACAAATTAAATTTTTAATGAGTATGGGAGGGAAAAGTCCTCAAAGAGCTAAATCAATTTTGAAACAAAGAGTGATGAAGAGAGCATGTTCTGGACACAGTTGATGGGCAATGCAACATCTATTCTACCTTCTTTTCAGAGAAAGGAAAGCAATTACCATCTTCCTCTGACTCAGTTTCCACCAATATTCAAGCTGCAAATTAGGTGCTGCCCAAAGTGAGAAGAGGCCTTTTTATGGCTCTTCCTCTGAAAATCAGGCTCACAGAGGAATTTTCTCCACATAAGCATTCTGGTGTCCATTCTCCAGCCTCATAGACATTGTTGGTAGGGGGTGCGGAATCCTTAATTGGACAGCCCTTCTAGAAGCCTCCTGGGCAGGAGGGGCTCCCCTCAGTCAGTTCTGTAGGGTGAGAGTATCTTTATAAGAGGCCCAGCCTCAAACCTACAACTTCAGTCATTCCAATGATTTTGTAAGCACCAAATTCTTTATATTAAAACCCATCTTACTGGGGGAAAAAATCTGCTCTGTCTTATATTTCTTATGTCAAACCTCTATGATGTCATTGAGGATAGCATCACACCAGATACCAAGTCATACTACAAAGTCATAATAATAAAAACTGTATGCTGCCAATAAAGATATAGGCCAATTTTTTTTTTAATTGAGTACAAAGAAACAGAACCATCTATACGTAGAAACTTGAATATAATAAAGAAGGAACTACAGTTCGAAGAGAAAAGAGTGGCTCTTCTAGTAGATGAAATCACAAAATGTGGCTTAGTTTTAGAGAGAGAAAAAAGCAAAATTCCTAATTTAAGCTATATACTAACAGGGATTGATGATGTAAATAACAAAGTCAAAGAAATGTCAGAATAATAGCTTTGTCATATGAGAATGGGGAAAAACTTCTTCAGTTCCACTCCTAGGAAATTACTCAAAACACATATCCACAAAAGCATTTGTACGTGAGTATTTTTAGTAGCTTGATTCATTATAGCCAAAAATCAGAAGCAACTCAAATACTATGAATAGAAGAATGTATAATCATAATCTTGTATATTTGCACATAAATAGACTCTGGAACATTAAACAATAAAAAAAGAATGGACTTTGGTACACGCAATGTGGATGAATCTCTTCATTAATGTTAAGTAAAAGATAAATGCAAGAGTATATTCTTTTGTACGGGACCATTTACAAAATGGCAAACATGGGAATAGAAACCAGAACAGTGTTTGGAGGTGACTGACTGACAAGAGGCATGGAAACTTTCTGAGATAATGAAAAAATTACATATATATCATGATTTGGGTACCAGTTATATGGGTATCCACATTTGTAAAACTCAAGTCTTACACTTAACATTTGCTCATTTCACTATATGCAAATTTTGCTTTAATATAGAAATCGATGAAAGGAAAGTTAATTATTTTGAAAGCACCAAATCACAAACCATGAGGCAAAAAGATAACAAATTTTATATCAACATTTAGGATTTCCAGTAAATAAAAAATGTAACTAGCATATAGATGCTCAGTAAGAACAGGTATTTGTAATAGCTAACAGAGATTCTTTGTGTGAACCAACATTAGTCAGTCTCCTGAACCTCCTCCTAGTCCCATCTATGCACTTCCTTGTAAAATCCAGTTTTAACAAGAATCTTGCTATGAAACTTTTACTAGAAACCTCGCCCCTGATAGCTCAAATTCTTCATCCTCCACCATCCCCCAAGTAATATCTGATCATCCCGGCCTGTCTTCAGCAAGAATTCACTCAGGTTGGTTTAGCCGAACCACCTTTATCCCTATTTCTTCTTAGCAATTTTTCACCCACTGACCACCCCCCCAACTCTGTTCCATAGTTATAAATCCCCACTTGCCCATGCCATACTTGGAGTTGAGCCCCATCTCTCTCCTAGACTGTAAAATCAGGTCTTCTTTGCCATCTTTCACATGTGTCATTGAGTATTTTTTATTTTAACTTGGCTAACACTCAAGAGGTGAGTCTGCAGTATTCAAAAGGTGCTTGCTAATCCACAAGAATGCAAGAGACCAAATTAAAAAAAAAAAGATGAGTAAAGGATTTGAACAGTAAACATTTGAAAGAAGCTTTGGTGCCTAACGAGCATATGAATAAATACAGAAAATCACCAACAAACAACCAGAAAAATGAAAATTAAAATAACACTTGGATACAAATTTATATTAAAATGAATGAATGGCAAAAAAAAAAAAAAAAACTTCATGGACTTGAGCTTTGAGCCAGCACCTCTCCCAGGAGTGAGGTTGCTACGTGACAGGAAACAGAACGAAGAGAGGCCACGCAGGAAAGCCGGTGCTTTAGCAGAAAATCCCAGTAAAACACTGCTCACAATGAGGGCTCCTGCTGCAATGGCACCTCGGACCGGGCACTGCCAGGCACAGCGCCAGATAAGTGAATTTTCCAGACAAACACAGATTACCGCTTTAAGCGCAAAAGTATTTTAATGACAAGAGGCATTCTAAAGAGGTATTTCATAACCCCTTTCCTTGTTAAATAAAATGTTCTGTATAGAGGACACCCTCTAGTGACGAATCAGGGCCACTGGCATCACCTGCAATTGGAAACCTGGGCCACTGAAGTCCCCTGATGTCCCCTGACCCAGTGGCCCCAGCTGCTCTACTTTCAGACTTCTGCCGTATCTATCTCTTCTCTTTCTCTTATTCATTTGGCAAAGTTTCCTTACTTCCCAAATTCTCAAACTCTCCCTGCTTGAACACTCAACCACCCAAATTCAGGAGCTAAACCAATTCAGACAGATTTTCACAAGGCTCTCTCAATATCTGACACACTACTGCATACTAATTGCAATTCACAAGCCAAATAGATTTGGAAACATGGAAACCCCTCCCCTTCTACCTCTCCCTGACCACGTGGGAACCAAATGAATGGCAAGAGATACTTGTCTTTGAGAAGCACCAACCACGAGCAGGTGCTGAGGGGCTGGCAGTGGGCACACTCCACCCTCGACCTGCAGAGCACTTGTTTCCAGACGGAGGAGGCGGATGACAGATCACCAAACACACAGCTATGCAGGATGGAACCAGATAGTGATGAGGGCCATTCTGAAGAAGGGAGAGGGAGTGCAGCAAAGGAACAGGGCTGGGGGGTGCTAGACAGGTGATGCGGGAAGGCTCACAGGTTAGGCGGCCTGGAGAGGTGAAGGAGTGAGCCCCGCAGACAGCTGGAGACAGCGTGTCCAGGGAAGAGAGAGAGAGCAAGCATGTGCAAGGCCCTGTGGTTGAAGGGACGTGATGTTTGTGAACAGTGAGATCAGTGAGGCTACAGATGCTGTGAGGGGATGAGAGCAGAACAGGGGTGGTCGGGTCCAAGGTCAAGGCCCCACAGGGCTCCAGGCGCCTTGATCAGGACCTCCAGTTCTGCTCAGCTATCACAGGAAACCCACGAGGAGGGTGAAGCATGGCAGTGGGGGGGTCAGATACATCACTCTAGCAATGAGAACAGACCAGACTTGGGAAACTGGGCAGCAGTACCCTGGCCTCTGCATGAGCAAAGCCCCGCCCCAGATGAAGGATGCAGGCTTTTCCACGAAGGCTATTTCTCTGCAGACCTACCCTTAGACTCTGGAGTTTAGGCTGCGTTAAGAAATTCACTCCAACCTTACTTCCAGGGCACTGAATCTGCCAGCCCCTATGCTGGAGGCTAGGGCGCAAGAGGTCTGACCTCTGGGGAGGTGAGGTGTGCCTCAAGCTCTCCACAGGCCAGCCAGGAAGGAAGGCCAGACTTCAAAGGAGAGGAAACCTGAGAAGCCCTTCCTTCCCACGGACCTCGAACTGAGACACGTTCTCAAAGGGCATCAGTCATCTCCCCACCTCGCACGGCCTCCCCTGGTTTGCAGTGGCAGATCCAGGCCTGCCAGGCACACAGTCTTTACACAGTCTTTGCTGGTCTCGCCATCCGAGCTGCTGCTCACCCCCAGGTCTCCGAACACTTTCCGCACGTGGCTGTTCAAACCCCTGCAGCGGGAGAGCCCGCAGGAACTGAGCCAGCCCCAAGGACAACCACCTTCCGCGCTGACAGATGAGCAAAGTAAATCACATTTTCAGATCCAGTGCAGAACCAGATCTACACAACCGTACCCGTACCGCACCATACACACTCCTTTGTCTGCCTGTCTTTCCTCCAGTCTTCCTCTTTCTTCTCCCTCCTTGGCGCGTCACAGATGCCAGCTGCTTAGGGAGACCAGCAGGACCAAGAGCCGCAAGTGTCACAGACTGGGCCTTTCGAAAGCAAAGGCGTAAACACAGCTGACCCTTGAATAACGTGAGTCTGAACTGCCTGAATCCACTTAAACGTGGACTTTCTTCAATAAATACATGCTAGAACACTACACGATCTTCAGTTGGTTGGAACTCCTGGTGCAGAGGGCCCGAGTCTAAAGTTATACCCAGATTTCAAACTGCACGGGGCCTCAGCACCCTTAACCCCCATGTGCTCAAGAGTGAGCTGTCCTTGCAGAAAGCCGTTCACCAGATATGACTCCTACCTTGAAGATGAAGCCATGATATACTGGGAACACGAGGCTGTCTTTACTCACAGGGTCTAAAAATCTGTAAGACAACAGAAGGCAGTTTTCAGAAATTGTATCTTAATTAGCCAGGCAATGGGATCTCCTCTACCATTTAAGGGGAAAAAACGTCTCCGGTTCACTACCAACCAGAAGGAAATGGACAAGTACACACAGGAAGTGGTGTCCAGCTGGCCGGCTCATCAGAGGGAAAAGAACGAGGCTCCCCATCTCACACTACACAGACACACAGCAAAATACGTTCTGCGGCAGGGTTTCCCGTAGTCAAAAGAACTGGCATTTGGGGCTGGATGAGTCTTGATTGTAGGGGACCTGTCTTACATATTACGTGATGTTTAACAGGATCCTGGGCCTCCATCTACTTGATACACACCAACAGAACCACCACTCCCCTCACTGTGTAAAGCAAAAAGGTTTCTACAGTCTAGACATTGCCAGGTGCCCCCTGGTGGGGAAGGTGGGAGGAGAAATCTCTCCTGGTTGAAAACTGTCCTATGTCAGTGCTGCCAACAGAACTTGCCAAAGCAACAGAAATGTTTTCTATCAGTGCTGTCCAGCATGGCAGCCATGAGCCACACGTGGGTGCCAGGCACTGGCTGGTATGACTGAGAAAGTGAATTTTTAATTTTGTGTAATTTTAAATCGTTTTAATTTAAACAGTCATATGTGGACAGTAGCTACTGTATTAAGACAGTTAAGTCCTAGACGTATTCAGCACTAATCACAAAAAAGCAAAACATTTAAACTTTTAAGTACATTAATGACCGTAGCATAGGATTACCTTTCTTACAGAAAACGCAGAAGCTTAAAGGAGAATGGATAATTTTAACCACATCAAACTTGCAACACATCTGTAGTAGGCAGCGTCCAAGATGGTCCCCAAAGATCCCGACCTCACAGCATTCACACCCTTATATAATTTTCTTCCCTTGAGTGGGCTGGACCTTGTGACTTAATTCCAACAAGTAGAATATGGCAAAAGTGATAGGATGTCTCTTCTGAGATTAGACTATAAATGAACCACCTTATGCACACTGTCTCTCTTGCTCTCTCACTCACTAACTCCAAAGGAAGACAGCTACAATGTTTCTGAGCTAGCTGAGGAAACGCCCACAGGGCAAGGAACTGCGGGAGGTCCCTGGCCAACAGCCAGAGGGGACTAAGCCCTCACCCTCAGTCCACTGACCCACAGGGAACCGCCCAGTCGAGCTTTCCGATGAGGCCACAGACCCTGCTGACAGTTTGTCTGCAACCTCATTAAAGACCCCAGGCCAACCGGAACTCAGCTAAGTCACATTTGGATTCCCAACTGGCAGGAACAGAGATTCAAAAATGTTTGTCGTTTTTAAGCTTCTAAGCTTCTAATTTGTGGTGCAGTAATAAATGACTAATATAACATCTTACAACAAAGCACAGAAAACTAACGCCAAAGCTGCGGTCTGTCAGAAGTTACTCACGATGCAGACAAGCAGCAAAGAACCAATATCCAGAACACATAAAAAATCCCCCATAAAACAATGAGAAAAAGGTAACCCTACTAAGTGAGTTCATTCATTAGCTAGCTTTCACCCTGAGCTCTCATGAGCCCAGGTGACACTGAGGTGATTCTGAGGGCCACGTGTAATCTAGAGACGAGAAACAGGACCACTTAAAGGGCTAACAGAGGAGGACTGAATAGAGGCACTGCCAAAGCGCTGCACTCCGGAAATGCAGATGAATGATAAATAACCCCATTGTGCAGAAGTGGCCAGAAAAGTGAACATGCTTGATTTAAACTTACCACTTCATGAGTGAAGAATCTCCCAAGAATCTGTAACCATGAAGGTTTATAAGCCAATTCACATTTCTTATTGATCCCAACAACCACAAGTGAAAATTTTAACTGCAAATGACATTCACCGGTAGTGCCCCCTGCCGGGGTGGGGGGAGGTGGAGATAAACAAAATCCCTCAGAAGGAATATATTCCAACAAAGACATCAAAGAACTCTACTGGTAACAGTTCCAAAGGACATGAACTTGGTCTGGAGGTGGAGGGGTCGGGGCGGCTGGGGAAAGAAAGGTCACAAAATAAACAAGGGAACAAAGCACCATGAGTGGGAACCAGCAGAAACAACGGACAGGAGAATCAGACCCACAGATCCAGATCCCGTAACCACGAGACAGAGAGCATAAAACACGTATGTTTTATAAATTACAAGGAACAATATGAACAAAAAAACCAATAAATTTGAAAAGAAAATCTTCAAGTACAGTTAAAGGGAACCAAAGAAAAATTTTAAAATAAAGAAAAAAAATAAGAACCAAATAAAAGTTTAAAAAGAAAAAAAATAAAACGGAAAGACCCCCCCAAAAAAACTTAATATAAAAAATACCAAATAACCAAAAAATACCAAAATACCAAATAGCCAATATCAGGCAAATTTTAAAAAGAACAAAACACCAAAACAACATCAACAAACCAAAATCAAATATAAATTTAAGAACACATAATAACAACTTGAGTCAAAAACAAGAGTGACGTCAATGAAACAAGAGGCCTAGGAAACTCTCACCCTCAACAGAAACACTGAAAAAACCACCAGAAGTTGCCTGAACCAACTTAGTAGGAGTTTTGAAAACAGTTAAAGGTGTGAAGCCGGCTGGCCCTCTCTAGAGTCATAAAACCCCGGCCCCTGGGCGCTCTGTGTGCCTGGGGCCTATGGACACCTTAACCCGGCCTCCCCACTGCGGGACCCTTCACATCCCTGCATTTCTGCAAGCTACCAAACAGCTTCTCTTGATGTGCATTTAACCTAACAAAGCTAAACTGCCCCAAGGAATAATGCATCTCACAATACCTTAGGTGGCCGGGCCTCACATCCTGCCCTTATCAGAGTTGTAAACCCTGTTATTCAGAATGGCCCCTGACAGATCTTAAAACCAGTCAGGAACCTGTGCACAAACCAGTCATGCAGCCCCCTACTCCTGGTGCTCACAGCCCCCGCACCCCAAATAAAAGACTCTGCATGGCCACCCTCAGCACTCGCGGTCCCCCTCGGCGCTCACGCACCTCTTGCCTGTGCGGTCCGCTGTTGCCTATAGCAACATAACTGTTAAATTTTCCTAAAGTCTCCTTGGCCTCTGGTAGATTCTTTTACCAGCCCGCATCACCAGCCGGTGGTCACGTTGTGCCCACACTGTAAGGTTTAAAGAAACCAAGTGAGACAGGAGGGAAGGGGGCAGGGCACAGCCACTCAAGGAATGACAGCAATTTAACACCAAAATGGTGGAAGATTCAAATCCCAGTTGGCCTTGAGGATTAAGAGGTTGGACTCCTAGTAGACCTTGAGCTTCATTATATGCTCACTGTAACAGCCTGATCAAATAGCATAGCATGCACGGAGGCGCCACAAGAGCCCCAAGGCTAACTGCAAAAGGCCAAAGAATGGGCGGTGGCCCCATCCCCGGGAATCCCAGCCACTTCCCCAGGGCAGTTGGAATGGTCCCACCTGTAGGCGTGTGAAGCTCCTGAGCCCATAAAAACTGACACCATCATGCCTAGTGGCCCTTTTTTGAACCCCCCTCTTTGGAGATGAAGTGTGTGCCTACTTTTACTTTAACCTGAGCACCCAATTCCCACACCCCGTTCCTTGCCTTTCTCTTGCCTTACACCCAATGCAGTATGCATCTCTCTAAAGAAATCCACCTTTACTCAACCGTAGCTTGCCCTTGAATTCTTTCCTGCGTGTAGCCAAGGACCCACACCTGGCAGGGCACGTCCCAGGGGCTCAACCAAGACCTGACACACAGCCCTCCTCACGCCCCACATCCATTTTCCTGCATCACAGGCAGATCATCAATAAAGACATCTTGGCCCTGCCTTGACTGGGCACCTAACTGTATCCCTGCTCACTGCTAAACGCAGCTGTGAACCTGCCTCGCCAGGGAACCTAACAACAGCACACGGGAAGCTGGGTAGCCCACTCCATTGCCCCACTCACAGGGGCACTTGAGCAGAGAGCACAGCCCATGACTCTCTCCACCTGCATCACGAAACTAGTCGCTCCATCTCACGAGCTATTTCACTGTGCAAACAAATGAGCTGTGCTGGTCTCAGCACCTATTCTGCTGCCTCATCCAGGCAGCAAAGCTAATTATTTCCTAGCACTGCCTACTGCTGAGGACACTACCCAGTCCCAGCCATCAAAGAGGGCTTACCAGGAAACCCAGGCACCCCAGAACCCATCTCACAGCCTTGCTTGGGCAGGGAACCAGGCCAGTAGGCCTATCCAAGTGTTTTCAGCCAGGGTTGAGCCAAGTGACCCTCACCCTTCTGTCGCTTATTAACTTAATGTGCCTACCCACTGCCCCAGGCAACCGCTGGTGCTGTTTCTCATTGTATTCTCTGCCTTCTGGCTTTTCATTTCTCGAAACTGAGGTAAACAGAGCAGACTTGTATGGGACCCCCAAATGTTGGGGGACCAGCAGGAGGTCCCTTTGGTCCACCTAACCTTTAGCAGGGCTGTATTAAAACCTTTGTTTTAATCCCATCAATGCCCATTTTATTCATCCCATTTCTTAATAACTATCTAAAGATTTCCACCTGCTGAGGTAAGTCCTATTGACTCTTCCTTTCCTGTTCCCCCTTTGTTTCACCCCTATCAGTATTTGCTTTATTCACTTTATTTCCTAATAATCATATAAGAACGTCCAACCTAAGACCAGTCTCTTGCTTCTTTCCTCTGCCTTTCCTCATTCTCTTGTCTCAGGAAATGAGGGCAGGGAGGCGGGGAGCCAGGGAGCCAGGGGCCAATGGAAAACCCACGCCAATACAGAACCAAGCAGGGATTCCATTGAAAAAGGGAGGAAAGTTCATGGCATTCTGCGGACTCACGCTTCTCCCCCAACTCAGCGCAGTCGGGTGCAGCTGGGAGAAAACTCTGCCTATGGGGGCTCCTCCCTTGAGATGGAAACAAGTGAGCTATGTGCCCAACATTCGGGTTTGCCTGGAGGTTGTGGGGCGGACAGACCTGTCTCTGCAGACCTGGAGCACTACCGGGCATGGCAGCAGAGTTTGGAAGACCCTGAAAACGTAGGCAGGCGTCACAGTACAGCAGCTCCAGAGCCTGCAATTCAGGAGGCAGATGCCAGGGAGAGCAAGAAACGACAAGCTCTTGAGAAGAAGGACGGACAGGCAGCGTATGGAAATGGAGACACTTAAAAGCACACACACAGGTCTAGAGAAGAGTCCTCACTACAAAAGGATGGAGAGGTCCCAAACTTCCAGTGGGGTGGCTGGTGAAGATATTCCTCTGAACAAACCTGGTCCATAAAGACCAGGTAAGGAGACAGTTTTTTTTTCAAATGGCCAAATCTCAACAACAGATCACAAAGCAGACAAAGAAACAAGGAAACATGGCCCAATCAAAGGAACAAAGTAAAACTCCAGAATGGACCCTAAAAGAAAAGCAGATTGCTGAATTTCTTAATGAAGAATTCAAAACAATTTCTTAAAGGTATTCGGTGAGCTAAAAGAGAAGACAAATAAGACAACTGAACAAAATCAGGAAATGCATGCACAAAATGAAAATATCAACAGATAGAAACTGAAAAAGAAATTGTGGAACTGAAAAATACGATAAATGAGCCAAACTTACCCTGATTCTAGAGCCAGGAAAACACTAGAAGAAAACTAAAGACCAACAGCCTTGATGAATATGGATACAAAAAGCCTCAATAAAACACTAGCAAACTGAATTCAACAGCACATTGAAAAGATTATGCATCACAACAAAGTGGGATTTCTGGAATGCAAGAATAGTTCAATGTATAAACTTCAACCAATTAAAAATCAGGTAGAAATCGACCATATGTTCATATTAATTGATGAAGAAAATGTATTTAACAAGATTCAACAGTCTTTCATGATAAAAAACACTTAATAACTAGGAAGAGAAGGAAACCATCTCAACATAACAAAGGCCATGCATGAAAAAAAATCACAGCTAATGTCACATAAAATAGTGGAAGACTGAAAGCTTTTCCTCTAAACACAGGATGAAGACAAGGATGGCCACTCTGGCCATCCTATTCAACTCAGTACTAGAAGTCCCAGCCAGAGCAATTATGCAAGAAAAAGAAAGAAAAGGCATCCAAATTGAGAATGAAGGAATGAATTATCTTGTTTGCAGATGACACGATCTTACATGTAAGGAATTCCTAAGGAGTTTTTTTAATCTGTTAGAACAAATAAGCAAATTCAGCAAAGTTGGAGGAATCAAAATCAACACACTAAAATCAGCTGCATTTCTGTACATTACCAATGAACAACCTGAAATGGGAATTAGGTAAACAACTCCATCTACTACAGCATTAAAAAGAATAAAATATTCAGGAACAATCCTAACCAAGGAGGTGAAAGAGCTGTACACTGACAATTATAAACATTAATGATAACAATTTTTTAAAAACACCAAAAAAATGGAAAGACATCTTATGCTCATATACTGGAAGACTGAATATGGATAACATGTTAAAACTACCTAAAATGACCTACGGATTCAATGCAATCTCTATCGAAACCCCAATGGCATTTTTTGCAGAAATAGAAAAATCCATTCAAAAATTCATATGGAATACCAAGGAACCTCAAATGGCCAAAATAATTTTAAAAAAGAAGAACAAAGTTGGAAGACTTAAACTTCCTCATTTCAATACATGTTACAAAGCTACCGAAATCAAAAGAGTGTGGTACTGGCATAAATGCAGACATATGGATCAATGAATCAGAACAGAGAGCCAGAAATAAACTCTCAGGTATTCAGTCAGGTAATCTTCAAAAACAGTGCTAAGAACACTTGACAGGGAAAGGATGGTCTCTAAAAAATGGTGTTGGAAAAACTGGATATCCATGTAAAAGAATAAAGTTGGAGCCTTACCTCATACCGTATACAAAAATTAACTCAAAATGTATCAAAGACCTAAAATTAAGAGGTAGAATTATAGAACTCTTAGGAGAAAACATAAGGGAAAAGATTCATGACATTGAATCTGGCAATGATTTCTTGACTATGACACCAAAAGCACAAGCAACAAAAGCAAATAGAGACAAATAGGACCACATCAAACTTAAAGGTTCATCAAAGGATTCAATCAACAAAGTAAAGAGGCAACAAATGGAAAGGAGAAAATATTTGCAAAACACGTATCTTAAAAGGAGTCAATATCAATAATGTATAAAGAACTCTTATAGCTTCACAATAACAAAAAGTAACTCAATTTAAAAAAAGGACAAAAAATATGAACAGACATTTCTGCAAAGAAGATATATAAATGGCCATTATATGGATATGAAAAGATGCTCAACATCCCAAATCATTAGAGAGATGCAAACCGTACCATAATGGGGTATCACCACATGCCCACTAGGATAACCACTATCACGAAAACAGAAAATAACAAATGCTGGTAAGGATGTGGAGAAACTGGAACCCTTGTGCACTGCTGACGGGAATGCATAATGGTGAAACCACTATGTCAAACAGTATGGTGGTTCCTCCAAAACTTAAACATAGAACTACCATAGGATCCAGCAATCCCACTTCTGGGCATTTAACCAAAAGAACTGAAAGCTGAGTCTCAAAGGGACACCCAGGTTCACAGCAGCACCATTCACAAAAGCCAAGAGATAAGAGCAACTCAAATGTCCACCTATAGATAAATGGATCAAGAGGCGGTGTATACCTACAACAGAATATTATTCAGCCTTAAAAGGAAGGAAATCTTGTCACATGTTACAACTTGGGGATGAAACTTGCAGGATATTATGCTAAGTGAAATAAACCAGTCACAAAAAGACAAATACTGTGTGATTGCACTTACATGGATATCTAAAGTATTTAAATTCACAGAAACACAAAGAAGAATGGTGGTTACCAGGGGTGGTGGACGAGAAAATGGAAAGTTGACATCTAATGGTTTTAGCCTCAGTTTTGTTAAATACAGAAGTTCTGAAGATTGTACAACAATGGGAATACACTTAACACCACTGAAATGTACACTTAAAAGTGGTTAAGGTGGTAGATTTTATTTCATGTGTTTTTTACAATCAAAAACAACAAATAAGATTAAAATGAAGTCTTTTCAGAGGTAATGAGGTAACTTCACAGGAAAAAAGGTATGACTCATCAGAAAACTATAATAATTTTAAACTTTATGCATCTACTAATACAACTTCAAAATACAATAAAAATTAATATAATCATAGAAATTGACAAATGCATCATAATAGAAAGAGATTTCAACACAGTAACTGGTCAAGCAGATAAAATTACTGAGCCTTGAATAGCAGAGCTGACACGTTTGATCTATCCTAGGAAAAGAGAGACAGGGAGTGACCCTAGCATGATAGTGGAACAGGAAGTCCCCAGTCTGCATCTTCCTACACAAACAATGATTTGGCAGGCAACCACAGACAAAAGTGCCTCTGTGGAAGCTTTGGGGTCCAGGTAGGAGGTTACAAAAAACCAGTGACCCCGCAGACCAAGGACAACTGCTTTGAAAAGGCAGGCTTGCAGCCTGGTGGCAAGCTCACATGGTTCTGCCAGCAAACTGAAAGCAGCCCCAACTCCCTATGAACTCAGCTCCAGGCCTCCCTGGCCATGGTCCTGCAACCAGTCCCATCTGACAAGGGACTCAGGAGAAGCCACACCATCCATGCCTCTAGTAACAGGCCCACCAGCCTTGGACCAGACTACAGATCCTGAAGCGACCCTGTGACCAGGCTCTAGCCCTGCTCTCAGTCCTGCTCACCCAGGGCCCGAGCAACACCCATCCCTTCTGGGCCCCTGGTAGCAGGTATGTTACCCTCACTGAGACCTGGTTTCAGTGCTGCTCCAGTGTGGTCTCCTCAGAGGCGGTCCTGTCTGCCTAGGGATCCGGCAGGAAGCGCACCTCCCTGCAAAAACCATTAATCATAAATAAAGTTCTTCCCCATTTAAACCAAGAACTTCTCTGTTCATCAGAATAAACTCATGAACTGGAGAAGTTACCTACAACAAATATAAAGGGTTAGTGTCTCAGAGATGAGAAGAATCTAGTATATATAAAGAAATCCCAGATACAATTAAGAAAAGCACAAATAAAACAACTGGAAAACGGGCAAAATGGTATCAGGAGGCATTTCTCAAAGGAAATAAAAAAGCAGACAGACGCGAAAAGATGCTCAATCTCATTGCTATTCAGGAAATGAAAATTCCACAGTGAGACATCATTCCACATTTACCAAGCTGGCAAAAATCTGAAAGGCAGCGATGATCAAGTGCCGAAAAGGACAATGCGTAATTCAAGAGGCCATGTACTGCTGAAAAGAGTGTAAACAGCTCGTTAGTATCTACTGAAGTTCAAAGTGCACAAACCCACCCAGCCAGCCAGCAGTCCACCCCAGGTACCTACCCTAGAGCAGGGGTTCTCTGTCTCGGCACCAGCATTTGGAGCCCAACAATTGTTTGGTGTGTGGGAGGGTGGGAGCCGGTGGGAAAGCTGTCCTGAGCACTCATTGTAGGGAGCTGAGCAGCATGCCAGGTCTCCACCCACCAGAGACAGTAGCACATCACCTCACAGGTCCGACAGCCAAAAGCATCTCCCTTTCTTCCCTTCCTGCAACTCAGCCCCCTCACCCTGCAGAACTCCTGCACGGTGCACAGGACAGGACAAGGATGCCCACTGTGGCACGATCTATTTACAGCAGCAAAGACCAGAGACAGCCCAAACAGCTCTCAACAGAAGGGATGCAGCGGACCACCAGAGAAAAAGGGAACGAGGAACTTCAGCCACACACAACACTGACTGAATCTCAAACAAAAGACACTGAGCCAAAGCTTTCTCAAAATATTAGCAGTAACTATTACTTTGATTCCTCATGCTTTCTTCCCTTATAATTCAAATCCCCAGATTGTTCCTTGTAAAAATATACAATGAATTTCTCTCTTAAAATTTACTTGATACTTCTCTTTATAGGTATAGTTTCATCCTGATATTCCTGAGGTCATAGGACATGGGACAGTACGCAAGTCCTAAAAAGCATTGTAATAATGTTTCTTGATGAGTCGTAGATTCTAAGGCTTAAGTTTAGATTACTGGATAATACTCTGTGAACTCTATTTGGCAAAATATGGTCTTTAAAAAGTCTTAATCATACTGAAATCATACTGGAATAAGGTAAAATATAACCTGGAATACATACATATAAGTTTAGAATATAAATAACAGAAAACTTAATTTGGAAATTATTCTTGGAAAATATAGTAAAATTAAAAAAAAAAAAAGACACTGAGCCAAAGAAAGAAAGAAAAAAGAAAGAAAGAAAGAAAGAGAACTTGCTACATGATTTCATTTTATAAGAACCAAAAGTTAAAACTATCTGGAGACACGTACACACGTAAAATTATAAAGAAAAGTAAGGACATGATTAAAAGGAACTTCAGGACAGCAGTTAATGTGAAAAGACACAATTAGGGCAGACACCCAAGGGATTTCTAAGGTTTTGGCAAGGCTCAATTTCTTAAACTGAATGGAATACTCAAAGTTCTTTCATGATTCTTTAAATCGTTCCTGCACATTTTACATATTTTTGAATGCGTATTTTGCACACTCATACATGCACACACAAATGGACACGTGCCCACACATAAGCAAATACTATCACTGACACACGCAGTGCCCTTCAGGAAGACCGCTGTCTGCAGGGACGAGTGGCAGGCAGAAGGCATTCACCTGCGGCGGTCCCTGAGCACACGTTATCTTTTGTAACTAGAGAGAGAAACTTAGAATATAGTCACCTCCCAACTCAGCAGCCTGTGACCATCATGAAGAATCTCTTTACAGAATCCTTGTGAAATCAGGCACCTGAATTTTCTCAAAGCCCAGCCAGCCTGCATCCCAGCTTGTCAACGCCCTCTGACCACCCGCCCCCTCTCTGGTCCAGTCCATGTTGTATTTATGAGAAAAGCTCAGCGCCCAACCAGGCCACTGGCCCCAGGCATCCAGGAAACAAGTCCCCACAGGCATTCAATGTATCTACACAGGATGCAACCACAGCCTGTACAGGGCTCCCGCCTCCCCTCCTGTCTGACCTCCCTTGGTGCTCCCACAGGCTGGCTGCAGGTGTCAGGGGCATGAGATGTAGAAGAAAAGACTGTGGTCCTGCAACTCCCCAAACTCCCATTCACATGTACGCAGTCTGGTGAAAATGCGGACTATGGAGCCATCAGTGGCGAGCTGTGTGACTGTGGGCAGATCACTTGCCCTCTCTGTGCCCTCATCGCCTCGCCTGTAAAATGGGATCTTCCTGGTATCAACGCTCGTAGGGCTGTTCTGATGATGAGCGTCAATGAGCGTGACGCACAAGCCAGCAGCCCTGACTCTACAAACGACAGCTATTTTTTCCGATCCACAACCCCTCCCCTGAAATTCTCAAAACTAAACATTTTCTTCAAAATTTGGGAACAAACTCTTTGGCAGCAAAACCTGAAATTATCTGAGGCTCTTTACAATGTCTATTTGTATCACTTGCTATAGATATCAATATACTTATTGTTGCAATAAATCTCATGTTTGATTAAGGGGTGCTGCTGTATGACTTTGATATAATTCAGACATTCCGACTCTTCCCCATATCTGGCTGGGTTTGGGTCAGGGAGTATGACCTGTGTTGCCATCTCACAATTACATCACCCTCAGCAGCTGAGCTCATCGCCTTTTTCTCTGTCGTACCCTAGGCTGGCTCTTGTCCACTCGCCAACATTCAGCGACAGCTCCCACATGAGCCCATCCTTGTGACGGAGAACCTCCCCAGGTCACAATCCCACGAGCGGCCCGGAAACAGGTCCAGGCCGCTCACAGCCGGCTCCCCAGCCTTCCCCCACCCAGCCCCTGCCTCAGCTCAGGCCAACCCGTGCCCTGCAACACCCTTCTCCAAGTCGAGGCTTACTCTTTTACAACTTTTACCTCGATCGCTTCACAGTGACTTCACCGTGCGCCCTCTGATGGCAGGGTGGGCGCAGAACTTAGTCATCTCTGTATCCCCAGAAGCCAACACGGCTCCTGGCATGCAACAGACAGCAGGTAAATGCCTGCCAAATTGAACAATTTGTGCTGCAGAGCAAATGGCCACACTCCAGGGCATCCACCTCACCCTGCAGTAGGAGTTCATTTTCATCTTCACTTTCTGGCTCTGAGAAAGCTATTTGGAAAAAGACTAGGAACTCTTAATGTTTGATTGACCCCAACCAAAATGCATTCCTAAAGATACTCTGAAATCTTACATAGGAAATGTCTATCAATGGAGAGTTCATTGATGAGGTGGACTCAACCAAGGACGGAAAGGGTAGCGGGGCAGCACGAGCAGTGGAAGCCATCTCCCCCTCTCTATCCCCTACCGTGTGGCCCCTCCATCCTTCTTGTCCCGCTTGGCAGACCCTACAGAGGAAGCAGACAGGAGTAAGCAGGGCCCCCACAGGTTATGCAAATTCCAACAGGAATAATGTCCAGACAAAGGCAGTCAGGCAGCCGAGTTCAGCATCCCATCACTTCTTCATTCCTTTAGCAAACATCAGGTGTCTACTAGATGCCTAACACATGTCCGTATAAAATTACCACTCTAACGGGCTACCAAAAAGAGAAGGTAGGAGAGATTAGGACCTGGACCCAGTCAGGAAAGTCACAGAACACTTAACTAAGGAAGGGATGGCTAGACCAGAGATCTGCAAGAAAGGGTAAAAATTCCTTGAGTAGGCAGGGAACCGAGTCCCAGGCAGAGGGCTAGCAAATGAGGGGGAAAGCAAGCCAGTCAAGAAAGGATAAGGAACCTGAGGGAGACAGGGTGCAAGAAGAGGGTGGACCAGCTCTGCTGAGTCTTGCAGGCACTGTTAAAGAGACCTGTCTTTATCCTACAGCAAAGGGAAATCAAAGATTACAGGCAGAGCATGGCACACTTGGGTCTGCATTTTAACAAGCTTATTCTGACTGTGGTACAGACAACTGGGTGAGGGCACCAAAGCAGGCACAGGGAGGCAAAGTCAGGAGGGTGGTCCCTGGGGGGAAAAGTGGGCTGGACAAAAGGGGATTCACAAAGAAAACCAGCAAGTCTGGACAGATCGAAGGGTGGGGAAGAGGTGATCAGGGAGGCCTCCTAGGGTTCGGGCCAAGTGGCTGGGGTAGGGTGGTGCCATTCACAGAGATGAAGAGAACTAGCAGGGGACAAGACACGGGGGAATTTGGCACTTCGTTTTGCATATATTGGGATGGAATGGTTTTGAGATAACCCGGAGAAATACCAGTACGCCACAGACTCTGCAGGTGTGGGACAGTAAATGGCCTGGGCTCAAGTCATAAACGAGTGAGTTTTCTGAGGATCCGTGGAATGCTTGAAGCCACAAGAGACCACTCAGGGAGGAAGCCCACACTGAAAGAGAAGGTGGCCAAGGAGGGAGTCTTCAGAGTTCTGATGGCAGGAGGTTGACTTGAGAGGCAGGGGTAGAATTTGGAGAGGCTGCGCAGCCACGAGGTAGGTGGGCCAAGGCACAGAGGGTGACTACCCGTGCCAAAGCTGCCTAGAGGCCCAGCTGCACATCCTCAACTGGCCCTGGCATCACAGAAGAAAAGGCTCTTTGATTTGATACCTGATGCTCCCACAGCCACTCTGACGGATCCTGGAGGTAAGGGGGCCTCCATTGTTTACAATATAAATTTTTCCAATGGCTGTTGACAACTAAATGCAACTCAATCCTGACTTGGATTCCATACTGCAAAAAGGAAATGGATGAGAACAGCAAAAAAAAAAAAAAAAAATCTGAATAAGGCCTGTAGATGTTAGATGTCCTGGTTTCACTAGTTCTGTTAAATAACATTTGGGGAACCTAGCTGATTAAGAGTGTGGGGATTCTTTGTACTAGTTTTTTTTTTAACTTTTTTCAAATTCTTAAGTTATTTCCAAAATAAAAATCTTTTTTAAATAAGACATTTTATAAATGCAAATACCTCAGAGTTGAGCCAGGTGCAAAACGGCTCAGGAATAGTCTTTGTGAGATAAAGGGCCCTTCCCCTTCCTCTCCTACCCATCTCAATACCAAACGAAAAGCGGGGGAAAAGGGAAAAGAAAGACCCTAGGCAACCTATGCCATCCCAGAAGGAAAGAGGACCGGCAGAAAAGCCCTGCACCCAGCGCGTCCCCTGCCGCCCCGCGGAGCCGCCGCCCACTCCGCCCACAGTCCCTTCAGGGTCAGGCCGGCCCCGCCCAGGGTCCCAGGCACCCGCCCTAGGTACATCCCGCACTAGCGCGCCCGGCCGTGCCCCGCGCCGAGCCTGCTCTGCTCCCCGCCCCGCCTCCCCGTCCCGCAGCGGGAGCGCCCCCGCTCGGCGCCCGGAGCTCCATTGTTCCCGCTTCGGTCCCGCCTGCCCACCGCCCGCGGGCGGCAACGAGAGCCAACGCCCCGGGCGCCGTTGAGAAAACGCAACGCCAGGGCCCACCGCTCCCACATCCAAGCGGGGCCCGGTCGGCGAACGGGGCGACGCCTACTTTGCACTGAACTGTCCGGAGCCGCGTGGGTGCGCGGCAGACGCTACCCGCAGCGCGGAGTCCGGAGCACCGCAGCCCCCGCGGCATCGGGCGTCGCGGCCGCGCAACATCCCGCACGAGAGAGCGCGGCTCGCCTCGGCCCGCCTTCCGCTCCCCCAGGACACGCCCCCGTGGCCAGCGACCATAGAGACCTTGGGGCCTCTGCGGCGCCTAGACGGAACCCAGAAGTGGCTCCAAGAAAGGGCCTGGACAGCAGAAATGTTTTTTCCTCTTTTGCCGCCTCCACGCGCTTTGCTCGCTGCGGTGCAAGCCTGGACGCGTTCCTCGCTGGTTCTCACGAAGGCACGAAGCCTTTTTCTCTCTAGGTTGGTGACTATCCATTGTGAGTCCAGAGCAACAGCGACTTCACTTGGGAACTTAGTAGAAATGCAAATCCTGGGGCTCCGCCCAGCCCTACCGAGGCGGGATCCAACAATCTGGGCGTTACCGTCCAACCTCACACTCTGGCCTTTGTGGTTTGGCCAATTCTTCGTTGTGGGGCCCAGTCCCGTGTATTGAAGGTTAAGATTCAGATGAAATGTAGGCCGCCCAGTTAAATTTGAATTTCAGATAAAGGTGTACTCTAAGGTTAAACTTTAAGTAGGCGATATGTATTTATATGGCGACCCCTACCCACAGATTTTTATTTGCTAAATCTGGCAGCCCTGATTTTAGGATTTTGAACATCCTTTACCCACTAGGTGCAAGTAGCACACCACACTCCTGCTCCCCCAGTTATGACAACTAAAAGTGTCTGCAGACAACATACCCTGGGGGGCAAGATCCCCCTCCCACCCTGGCCCACACCCACCCTCTTCCCCCCACCCCCAACACGCACCCCTTGAGACTCACCGCCCCATAAGGTATACAGGACAGAGTACTTTACAGAAAAGGGTGCCTTGGCCTCCAAGGGTTTGTCTAATCACTAAAAGCCTTGGGACCAAACAGTGCTAAACATTCAAGAAGAGGGCCAAGTAGTGAAGGTTCTGTATTTGCTCCTCCACCCTGGCACTTCAGCATAAGGGTTTTTGGTCACTGTGAAGCGTGTTCCAAATCCCCTGGGTCAAAAAAGTAAAACATCATGCCAGTTTGTGAGATTCTGGAGCCAAGGTCACACTCAAGTTTGTCATTGTTCGTTCCACATATATGTCTTGCCCTGCAAACCAAATACAGGAGAACAAAATGTCCTCGTTCTCACGGGACTCACTTTGTAATTGTATGTAATATACTGAAAGGTGATAAGTGCTGTGAAGAAAAATGAAGCAAGTAAAGAGGGTAGACGGTGAGCCCTGGGGGAGGTAGGGTGCTTTTTAGGTAACATGAGGTCAGTATTTCCTACCGTGCTTGGTTCTCCAGAACCTCCGTCTCATTCAGTCATTCATCCATTCAACAAATATTTACTGAAAGCTCACTCTGTGGCAGTCACTGCTTACATTCCAGCGAGAGAAACAGTAAACAAGTCAAATATATGGTATGTCAAAGTGAAAAGAGCTACGGAGAAAGAGAAAGCAGTGAAGTAGGGTGGGAATCCAGTTTTAAACAGCGTGGTCAGGGAAGGTCTCCCTGAAAAAAACATATTTGAGGGAAAAAAGAAAAGCTATTAAGAGTAAACCATGCAGAATTCAAGGGGGAAATGCTTGAAACACAGAGAATAGTCAAAGGCCTGAGGTGGAGGCCAGCCCAGCACTTTTAAGCAACAGCATGGCTGGAGCTGAGTATACAAGGAGGGTCCAAAAAAATGAAGTTGGGGAGGCCAGGTGGGTGGCCGGCCTCAGTGTTCACTTTGGGCCCCAGCAGAGGAGGAGTGCGGTCCGATGAAGATTTTCTAAGTGCCCTCTGAGGTGAAGCAAAAGCAAAGCCAAACGAGGCTATGGTAGTGGGTCAGACCAGATATGATGGTGATTTGGACCATGGTGTGGATGGCGGAGGCAGAAAGAAGTACTGAGCTTCGGAATACATTTTGAAGGTAGAGACAAGAGGATTTGCTTATAGATTGGATGTAGAACATGAGGGAAAGGAGTAGGAGGAAGGACTCAATGTTTTTAGCCTTCATAAATAGAAAAACAGTGTTGCCTTCCACTGAGAAGGGAGAGATGGCAGAAGCAGCAGGTTTGGTGAAGATGAACAGTTTAGTGTTAGATGTCTTAGATGCAAACTGGAATCCTCATTGTTTTGAGACCTTGCTTAGCAAATTAATGGAGATTACTGACTGGCTTGTCTTTTCTAGATGGATAAATACCTATCTCACTTATATCCACCTTTGTCTTAATTAATGCGTAGGATGCTGACGTAAGCCATCTTCTGCGGAAGTGCTCAGTAAAAATCTGAGGTTTTGCTTGGGTAACTGGATTGTTCCACTCAGAAATTAAGGTTCCTCATTCCCATATGAACAACACAAGTAGGCACAATGCCTCGCTGACTCGTAGAGTTTAACCTGGGGAGCGATTACACTAAAACTTCCCCCTCCATCCTAGCTCCCCAATTCCTTCCTCCTCAGGTCATACAAAGGGTGTCTGAAAGGACCTCACTATTCATATGGCAATACACGTGCTGGAGACGGTGGCTCTTCATTCACAAATGACCTCCAACAGAGGATGGAGGAATCTGAGAATGAGAGGCCAACACTCTTTCAGAATAAACCAGCATACAAACCGCCAGGAATATCAGGGCCCCACTGAGGGCTATTAGGATCGGAGAGATTTGGGGAAGGGGGAATCGAAGATACAGGGAGACGTAAGTATAGATGAAAACCAGGGAGAAAACGACAGTCATAAAAAGATGAAGGTGAGAAGAGAGGGATGAGGAGAATGATGGAGTAGAGGGTGCCGGGGTCCTCTGGGTGAGCCCATCTGGTGGCGCTGGAGCGCTCTCCTTGACTGGTGTCATCTTAAAACAATAAAATAACCAGTTACTTGATGAGCAAAATGGGTTTATTAACATTGGCTGTGCTGTTGCCACACAAGGAGAAAATCTTTCTTCCTCAGGCAGATGGTGGTAAAGCAGGGTCACTCCCAGCCAGAAATGCAAAGTGTGTGTTTTTCCTGTTGCGATCTGTATTGACAAGGAGTGGTACGCATGTGACCCTCCCTCTTGTGGCCTCCCGACTCCACTGTGGTGAAGTTCGCTTTTATTAATTTTCACACGGGTCTGCCTTCTTGGAGTACACTGAAGGAATTTTTCTGTTTTGTTTGTTTTTGTATTTTTAGTGTTTTTTGGAGGGGGTGGTAATTAGGCTTATTTATGTGTTAATTATTTTTTAATGGAGGTACTGAGGATTGAACCCAGGACTTACTGCTCTACCTACTGCTGAGCTATACCCTCCCCTGCAAGGAAGTTTTCGTTTTGGTTTTTTAATAAAGAAGCCGTTTTTTTACTTGTAATGTTGGAGGTTTTAACCAGCCCTGTGGTGAATTGAATGGTGTCCTCTCAAAAGATAGATTGACCTAGAATCTCAGAATATGACCTTATTTGGAATAAGAGTCTTTGCAGATGTAATAAATAAAGGTAAGGTCTTGAGATGAAACCGTCCTGGATTAAGGTGAGCCTTAAGTCCCATGGCGAATGTCCCTGCTCTTCCCTGGCTTGTGGCTGCATCACTCCAGTCTCCACCTCCTCTTCACATGCCCTTCTCCTTGTGTCTTTGTGTCACATCCATCATCCCACCTTTGTGTTTTAAGCTGTTGCTCATAGTATTCTGGCAAAAAAAAAAAAAAATGTTCTATTAGTTATTTAGGTTTACGGCTCAGCATAGTGGGGTCTCAGTTATCATGTATCTTGTATAGTAAGTCACTTGTAGCTTATTTATTCCAGCTGGCGCTTTTTGAATGGCTTTGGTTAAAATTTAACTTTATTTCTTGTTTCTCTTTTAACACACCTTATGCCAAATCGTGTTGAGTTAATCATGTGCCCACAGTGACTGGCATGAAATTTACCAACCTTTCTACATGCTGCTGAGTATAACTCAGTCACACTTTCATTTATTGCTAAATTTTGTTTTGTCCCATAAAGGTCAGTTCAGCAAGGAGTAGCGAGCTACATGAACAGTGCACTCAGCGCCTGTTTCTTTCAGCTCTTTATAATCTAGAGAGCATTCTGCCTGCAATGTGGATACTAGTACATGTAGTTTTACCAGAAAGTAATAAAAAGATCAAGACCAGGTCTCCATGTTTATGGAGGTTCAAAGAGCCCGTCTAGATATTTTCGGTGCCTTGCTTGGATTGAGCTAGTTTAAGAATTTTTAAAAATTGAATATTTAGAAAAAAATTTCAAATTTGGAGTGAAAAGGAGGGAAAAACTACATAATAGGAATTGGGAAAATCAGCCCATTAAATCAGAATTATTTCTAAAAATGCA
The DNA here is from genome assembly GCF_048564905.1 of Vicugna pacos. Classification (NCBI taxonomy): domain Eukaryota; kingdom Metazoa; phylum Chordata; class Mammalia; order Artiodactyla; family Camelidae; genus Vicugna; species Vicugna pacos. The sequence continues at coordinate 1,324,754 of NC_133011.1, forward strand.
AATTTTGAAATTGCCTTTCATTGAGAAAGTAAGTGTTAAAGAAAATTTCTTGGAAAAAAGTATTAAAATTCAGTTTATTATTTTATTATTTTTATTTTATTTTATTATATTGAGTTATAGTCAGTTTACAATGTTGTGTCAATTTCCAGGGTAGAGCACAATTTTTCAGTCATACATGTACATACGTATATTCATTGTCACATTCTTTTCCACCATGAGCTACCACAAGACCTTGTATATATTTCCCTGTACTATACAGTATAATCTTGTTTATCTATTCTGCATATGCCTGACAGTATCTACAAATTTCGAACTCCCAGTCTGTCCCTTCCCACCCCCCTCCCCCGGCAACCACAAGTTTGTATTCTATGTCTATGAGTCTGTATTTATATTCATTTTGTTCATTTGTCTTTTTCTTTTCTTTTTTTTTTTTTTAGATTCCACATATGAGCGGTCTTATATGGTATTTTTCTTTCTCTTTCTGGCTTACTTCACTTAGAATGACAATCTCTAGGGACGTCCATGTTGCTGCAAATGGCATTATGTTGTCATTTTTAAGTTTATTATTTTATTATTATCTTCAAACAAGCCTTCTGATAGCTTGTTTATAAATACTGTCTGCTTTAGGGGGTTGACAATTTTGAAAAAGTGCTTATAAATATAAAGTAAGAGGTACTTAAGAACGGAAAGGGACTTGAGGAATTAAACATATTTATTTAAGTAATTGTTTAGTTTACTTTGTGGGTATATATGAATATGTATATGTGTGGGGTGAAACTTTGCATATAAAAACTCTAACGTCTGCCAAGCATTGACTAAATAACACTTCATGCCTGATGACACTGGTAAATAATATTCCATTAAAGCTCAGCTGTCAGTTGCTTGTCTGTTTCAAGGCGGGCCACAGCCATAAGCAGAATCCCAGTCCGCCCAGCAGTTAAGTGTGCCGCGTGCCTGGCACCACGGTTGTGTGGGACCACGGGCAGCCTTGTCAGCTGTTCATCAAGATGTTTTACTTAGGGGAACGGGTAGAGATTTTAGGCAAGATGGCTCCGAAAACAGACCCAGATGCCAATTACAGCGTCAAGCTAGACTCTCCTGCTATTAACGGGCCCAGAGTAGTAAAAGCGTCTTTAACCAAGAAGTTGCTGGTTTCTCAAAACTTGCATATTAGGGAGTGACACTGAAGGTGACATACGTGCTGACAAGAACTGAACCGACTGGATGTACTTTGTACAGCTAAGGATTTAGTGTCCTACGTAAAGTTAAGAATTACTCTTGGTAAAGAATACGTACCCACGGAGACAATAAATACATGCACAATTAAACGTGTATTATGTAATATCAAGTGTACAACGTACATTCCATGATGAGTATGTATGGCAGCATATCGTATTTACTATGCAAAATTAAACATACGGTATTAATAGAAATATAAATGGGAAAAGACTGAAACATGGCCCACGGAGGAGTAAATTACTCTTTTTCGTGTCTTCCAAATAGGCATAGCACATGAAAACCATTGCAATGAATATAAAGAATCATTTCTTTGAATTTTTAAATATACGTCTTTGTGTTTTAGAAGTATTATTTATCTGAAATTCACATTGCATTGGGAGTCCTACCATCCATAGTATGTAGTGCCCTTACCTTTAGGTACAGACTTAAAGGAGATGAGTTCTCTACCTGCCCTGTTGACAGTAGACAGCAGGGACACAGCAGATGTAAGGAGAGAAAGAGAGAAGCCGGGAGGCTACAAAGATATTCAGACAAGAGATGAGGACACATAGGACCAGGGAAGGAGAGTAGAGATGCTGTGAGGTTGCGAGTTGTATTTTGAAGGTAGGGCTCATGAAATTGGCTGATGTGAGTGTGAGAGGAGTTGAGGATGACCTCCTGGATTTTGTCTTGAGGAACTGGAAATGTGGAGGTACTATTAGTTGAGACTGGGCAGGTCACGGCTGGGATGAACAGAAATCAGGAGATGAGTTTGACCCACTCTGTTTGAGGTGCCTCTTAGACACCCCAGGAAACCCCACCTGGAGTTCCCGGCTAGAGAAGTGAACTGGGGTCAGCAGAGTATAAATGGCACTGAAAACTGCTAACCTGAATGACAGCACCAACCATGAGGGTAAGTGGATTGGACTGCACGGTGGGAGTGGAGCCCCTGCCACGCCCCTTCTCCTCACCACCAGGGCAGCTGAGCTGAGTAAACTCAGCTTTGGTCCCTTTGGTGGCTTCAGTGCCTACCTGTGCATGCAGGCCAGATTTCAGCTGCCAAGATAGGATGGGGCAGTGGCCTGGGAGCCCATGCAATTCAGACAAATCTCAAGGAAGGAGCTTAGAGTTCTGTACCCAACACAAGTTTCTATTATTTGGAGATAAAACAGAAACTTCAGGTTGAACTCTTTCTGAAACACACTGATCTGGTCACAGGGTGATGACCATCACCGAGTTGCTCTCAAATCATTCATTTTTAATAGAACAAGGCCCCTGAACTTGGACCTCCCCACTGGAAGACAGGCGCCCCAGTCTACAGTTCCCAAATCCCTGAGTTTGCTTGTTACCCCAGAATTTAACTCCCTCTCCCCCAGAGGAGTATTGGAAAATAATTTTCCAATTAAATGAGGGCTCTCTGAATAAAGCAAGTCTGGACTTAGTTTTCCCCAGTCCACCAAAGACAGACAGGAGCCTTTCCCCGGCTTCATCCCCACGCTGCTTCCTTCCCCGCGGCTGCTCCCTGAGGTCAGAGTCCTCTAGTCATGACATCCTCAAAGGTAGTCTTGCCGCAGCTTTGCTCCCTTGAGCAGCAGATCCGTCATTGCTCACACCTGTCCCCTTGTCACCCCAGGGTGTGTTCAGCTGGGCTGGCAGTGTGGCCTCTACACGTAAGGGGTCATTCACCACCAGTGAGGAGAATGGACACTCCGGGGGCACGGCTGGTCTCCAGGAGGTCAGAGCAAACTTGATGGCAGCCGCAGCCACTCCCCCTGGCTTCTTTCTGTTTGTTAAGTTCCTCAAAACAGCCTGTTGTTGAGAGTCCCCAGGACCACCCTCAGGTTCAATAAATAGAAGGACGCACAGAACCGAGAAACGCTGTTATACTCTCAGTTACAGTTTCTTGCAGTGAAAGGATACAGATTAAAGTCAGCAAGGGTAAAGCACAGGGGCCAGGAAAGACCAGGTACAGTCTTCCAGTTGTCCCTCCTGGTGGAGTCATACAGACCGTGCCTCATTCTCCCAGTGAGAACAGCGCACGCGGAGCACCATCACCCGGGGTCAGTCACATAGACACGACTGCCCGCCTGTGTGGCTGACCTCAGTCCCCAGCCCTTTGAGAGGTCAAGCCTGTACTGCATGGCTCAAGGCCCCCAATGTGAGTCAAGACCTTGGCCTAGACTATCTGAGGTGGCGCAGGTGAAGAAAGACCCTCTTATCAGGCAGGATATTCCAAGGACATACAGGTTACCTTCCAGGAACCAGGCAAGGCCTCCTCTGGAACGTGCAGAGTTTGGAAACTCCAGGCTTGGCAAGTCAGCTCTTCCCTGCCGAGACCTCGCCAAGAGCTTAGGAGATTTCATTTTGTTGGTCGTTGCCTAGAAAATTACAAACTAGCTGTAAAGACTTTGGTTACAAAGCGTTGGACTTTCCTTCAAAACATTTTTCAAAAGCATCTCTGGCCCTCCTCTTATGACTCTCCATCAAAATACACAATTCTTATTATGCAAAATGGGTGAATTCAATTTTGAATTATCGAACCAAGCTGCTTCCAAATTTACATGAGGAAACTCAAGAAGTTTAACCCATATTCCACACTCATAATTCCAGGTTTTCCCAGAAATGTCTATGGCACAGCCAGTCCGCACTGTCCTCACCCCCTGGGTCCCTGTGCTAGCTGGCCCCAGGATTGACACATAGAGGAAAGAACAGTGGGCTGCAGGCAGGCTTTCCTCACCCTTTATTAGAGAACCATTATTGCAAAGTCCAGCATTTTAAGAAATGAAATGGAAGGCAAGACAAAAATAGAGGCATCACACCTGGCAGCGATGATTCTGCACAACTGTTTCACTTATGCGACTGGGTGAGTGTGAGTAACTGTGTGTGAGAACGTGTGGGGGGTGTGTATGTTTGTGCTGTGCCCATGAGTAGGCTGGGTCATTTGATGACGTGTTACTTATGTGGCCCTTTGGTTAGTTGGAGGCAGCCATGGTGTTTGGTGAAGGATCAGACTTGAGGGCCCAGAGGCCGAGATTTGAGTTCTGGCCCTGCATTTTAGGAGCTTTGTGGCCTTGGGCACATTTCTTGATTTCACTGGGTCTCAATTTCTTTTTTTTTTCTTTTTTTGTGTATTTTCTTTTCTTTTTACTTTTTTTATTGAGTGATAGTCATTTTACAATGTTGTGTCAAATTCTAGTGTAGAGCACTATTTTTCAGTTATACACAAACATATATATATTCATTGTCACAGTTTTTTCCCACTATGAGCTACTGCAAGATCTTATATATTTTTCCCTGTGTTGTACAGTATAATCTTGTTTATGTATTCTACATCTTAAAATCCCAGTCTGTCCCTTCGCACCCCCTGCCCCCTTGGCAACCACAAGATTGTATTGTATGTGTATGAGTCCGTTTCTGTTTTGTATTTAGATTTTTTTTTTTTTTTTAGATTCCTCATATGAGTGATCTCATATGGTATTTTTCTTTCTCTTTCTGGCTTACTTCACTTAGAATGGCATTCTCCAGGGACATCCATGTTGCTGCAAATGGCGTTATGTTGGTGGTTTTTGTGGCTGAACAGTATTTCATGATATAAACATATTACATCTTCTTTATCCAGTCATCTGCTGATGGACATTTAGGCTGTTTCCATGTCTTGGCTATTGTAAATAATGCTGCTATGAACATTGGGGTGCAGGTGTCATTTTGGTGTAGGGTTCCTTCTGGATTTATGCCCAGGAGCGGGATTCCTGGGTCATATGGTAAGTCTATTCCTAGTCTTTTGAGAAATCTCCATACTGTTTTCCACAGTGGCTTTCCTTGCTTCCCTCTCCCACTCTTAATGATTTGGATGTCTTCTTTTACAATTTTGTGCTTATTCTTTTTGTAATTCATGGCAGTTATCTCCTTTCCAGTTATGAGTTTCTCAGTTTTGTAGCATCCTGCTGCTTTTCTAGAGTAGACCTGTCAATATTTCTTTCAGCATGGGTTTAGTGTTGCTAAACTCTTTCAATTTTTGCTTGTCTGTGAAGGTCTTTATCTCTCCTTCTATTCTAAAGGATAGCCTTGCTGAATAGAGTACCCTAGGCTGCATCTTTTTTTTCATGCAGGACTTTGAATATATCTTGTCACTCCCTCCTGGCCTGTAGTGTTTGTGTCGAGAAAACAGCTGAGAGCCTTCTGGGGGTTCCCTTGTAACTCACTCTTTGTTTTTCTCTTGCTACTTTTAGGATCATTTCTTTATCCTTGACTCTGGCCATCTTGATTATAATATGTCTTGGTGTGGATCTGTTTGGGCTCTTCCTGTTTGGGACCCTCTGAGCCTCCTGTACTTGGCTATCTGATTCCCTTAGGTTTGGGAAGCTTTCTTCAAATACCTTTTCAATCCCCTTTGTTCTTTCTTCCCCTTCTGGAACCCCTATCATGCATAGATTGGCAGGCTTTATATTGTCCCATAGGTCCCTTATGTTGTTTTCATTATTTTTTATTTGTTTTTCTCTCAGCTGTTCTGACTGGGCGCTTCCTGTTGTCCTGTCTTCTCGGTCACTTATCCATACCTCTGCGTTATCTAGCCTGCTTTGCACAGCCTTTAGGTCAGCTCTCATCTCATCCAATGAGTTTACTAATTCTACTTGGTTCTTCTTTATAGCTTCTATTTCAGTTTTGAGATATTTTATATCTCTAAACACTATTTCTTTTAGTTCCTTCAGTACTGTAATCACTCCTTTTTTGAAATCTTGATCTAGTAGGCCATCCATGTCTATTTCTTTGATCATGATTTTAGAATTTGTTTTTAAATTCTGACTAGGGTATGGTTTATATATATAGCACAGTGTGCGTATCTTATTTGATGAAGTTGAGTGTATTTATACACTCGAGGGACCACCCAGATGATATGAACCATTTCCATCGCCCCAGGAAGTTCTCCTGTGCTCCATTCCAGTCAATACCCTCAGGTGGTAATCCCTACTGTTACTTTTATCTCCAGTGGTTAGTTCTGCGTGTCTTTAAACATCATGGATGTGAAATAATAAGAGTATGTAAGATTCACCCATGTTGTGATTGTTATCAGTAGTAAGTTTTGTTTTCTTTGTGTAATTGCTTGGTTTCTGCTGGGTAGTATTATATGAATATACACTTTATATATTGTTTATTTATGTCAGTTTGAATTTGGGGCCATTATGAAAATTCCTGTCCATGTCTTTTGTGGACATATGTACTTATTTATTTGTGGATCTGTACCAAGGAGTGGAATTTCTAGATTGTAGGATATACATATATGTTGCATCAGTAGAGAATGACAAATAGTTTTCCAAAGTGATTAAACTGAGTTACACACCCACCAACACCGTATGAGGGTTCCAGTTGCTCCATATGTTGGCCAGCATTTCCTAGAATCAGTCTTTGAATTGCAGCCATCTCTCATGGCTAATGGACGAGAAGGGGAATCTCACTGGGGTTTAATTTGCATTTCCTCCATCTCTTGTGGAAGTCCTGTGAGTTTTATTCCCTAAGGGATCCCAAGTCCCGGAGTAGGGGTGGACAGTAAAGGCATGCTGAATGAGTGAGCAATAAATGACTCAACAAGTCAATAACAGCCATTAGAATATGTCTAGGCTTAGATGTCTAGGCTTACCCTCACCCCAGCTTTTTCTCTTTCTGCCTGGGAGCCCCGCTTTGAGAACCTCTGGCTAAGAGGCAGTCCATCGGGAAGCTACAGATCTGCTTTGCTCTGGGCCTCACCTGCTCTCCCATTACACAGGTGAGGGTCGTGACCAGGGGCACTCACTGTCTTTCAGCCCAGGACGATGTGTCAGGGGTGCTAACTCCAGATCCCAGCCACCAAGCCCCTGGCTGCTCTCAGGACAGGCTGGGGCTGCAAAGACAAAATAAACTGAGATTTACCCTCCCTTCGGGTTCTGTGACAGGACTCCAACTAAAAAAAAAAAAAGGTTACAGAGATTCACAAGAGGGCAACAGACCCTGCAAGCCCTCAGTGGCCCAGGGGGCTTGGCTCTGTTATTTGCGCATCCAGTCTTCTTTTTTTCCCAGCAGCATCTTCTCCCTTCCTCCCAGAATTTTTTCAGGGTGCATCCATTAAAACTCAAGCCAAGGACTGTCTTAAAGGGAGAATGGAAGGAAGAGGAAGGTCTTAAGACAGGCTGATTGGGAAACTTGATGGTGCTGCGTGCCTTGAGGCTGGGATTATGGAAGGGACTGAGAGCTTCTAAGAGCCCTGGTTCTTTGTCAGCCCCACAGAGTCCTGCCTGGAGGTGGCTGTTTGAGGAGGCAGGAGGGCTATGACTGACAGCCAGGCATGATCCATGTTTCAAGCCTGGGGCTCTGGCAAGGGCCTGTACCTGCCCAGAGGGGATGCATTTTTCTCATCTGTCAGTCCCCAGTGGCACTTATCTCTAGTTTCCTGGAGTTAGAGCTGCCCTGCCTGGCGTGTCCTCCTTTTGCCAATGGTTGTCTCCCTAGCACACAGGCCAGAGTGGGTCCATTAGAGAGCTCAGCCAAGCGGCCATCCTCTGCACGGCCTTGTCCATCAACCTGCTTCCTTTTCCCTTCCTTGTCTGCTCACCTTTAGGTTAGATGAAATCACTGGGGGCTTTGACCAGCTCCCCCAGGCCCTGCATGCTGCCCTCTTGCCTGGGACAGTCCAGCTCCACTCTCCCGCAGAGCTGGTGGAGTCCTTCGGAGACCAAGTCCACATCACCTACCGAACACCTGACCCCCTGCGACCCAGGGCACTTCTGACTGCTGATTACGTGATTGTGGCCATCCCAGCCAAGGCTGTCCGGCTCCTCCATTTCCAGCCCCCCCCCTCTCGAGGCAAGGAGGATGCGCTGCGATCCATTCACTACAGCAGTGCCACCAAAGTGATCCTGGCCTGCACACAACGTTTCTGGGAGCGCGAAGGCATCTTTGGGGGCAAGTCCAGCACTGACCGGCCTTCCCGCTTTATCTTCTACCCCAGCCATGTCTTCCCCAATGGCACAGGGGTCATCCTGGCCTCCTATACTGTGGACGATGACTCCTCTTTCTTTGATGCCATGGACCTTGCCCAGGCAGTCGATGTCGTCCTGGACGACCTGGCTGCAGTCCATGACCTCCCCAAAGAGGAGCTGCGGGCCCTGTGCCCCTACTCCGCCATCAAGCACTGGAGCCAGGACCCCCACTCCATGGGCGGCTTCGCCTTCTTCACTCCCTACCAGTATGTGGACTGTGCCCAGGAGCTCTGCAAGCCAGAGGGGCGGGTCCACTTTGCCGGTGAGCACACGGCCCTGCCCCATGGCTGGATTGACACGGCCATCAAATCGGGGCTCAGGGCCGCACAGAGCATCCAACAGGCTGTGGGCTTGGCTTTGACAAAGGGCCACAGTGACCCAAAAGAAACTCGCTCCAAAACGGAGCTATAGCCAACCTCACGGCCCCAGGAATGGGGGCAGTTCTGGTCACCACGGTCCACCAGGAAGTCTCCAAATCTGCTCTTTTACTTTATCTCTACCTTTTCCCAAAGAAGCCAGACCAAGAGGTGTCACATAAGGCCAAGGGACAGAGTCCCTCTAATACTTGGCCACCCATGTCCGTGGATTCACTGGCAGTGTCTCAACAACAACATAGGATACAGTGATTGAACAGTAAAGCATTCATTAAGTTTAAGACCATCACTAAGTGTTTTATTTACATCCTGGGTGGCATCTGGATAATTACTAGAGTTGAGGACTGAGAGTTAGGGAGGCCTTTGATTTCTGGGGTCCTTGGCTCTTCTATTATTCCTTTAATCTGAGTTTAGCCCTGCCCCACCTCCTCATCTCCACTCCTCCACCTCCCATGACTGCGAATTTTAAGAGAAGTGGGGGACTTAGGTCTTTAGATGGAGGCAACTCTGTGGCCAGCAACACGCTTGATACTTTTCCACGTTATGAAAGCAACCCTTGATACACGTAGTCTAATATGCCTCCATTTTATAGATGAGGAAACCTGATTCTCCAAGAAGTTAAACAACTTGCCTGGGGGCACAGATGCTGATCCAGAGGGATCAAAACCTTCTTGCTTCTTCTGTCACTCGGCGGCTCTCTCTGTCTTATTCTTTTGTGTATTCCTGAAACGATTAATGATTCATTTTGCAGACATTCAGCGAGGAATGTGTAGAATGTTTGCATGAATAGAAATTCTCAGAATGCACAGCATCAAAGCAGCAGAGGCTGCTCTCCATCTCTTGTCCATCCTTCTGGATCTTCTTTGCCTGACAGCCCCAAGGGGTGAGGAGACAGGCAGGTGGAGTCAATACTGATGAGCACTTTCAGGTAGACAGATGCATGAGGTCCAAAGAGATCCATCATTTGGCAGAGACCTGGCCTAAATTATGTCCCTAAGGGACCTCTTGGTGTGTGTGGGGGGGGTTGGTGGCAGGGGAGGGCATGTGAGTAATAACCCGAGGGCTACAGGAAGGGGACAGGTGGCCATGGGGTGAAAGGACAGTTTGTCACCATAAACAAAAAGGTGGCTTCAGAGCAAGCTGAGAAAGTGTCATTCTCTTTAGAGTCTGAGGCTGGGACAGAACAAGGTCCCCAAGAATCCGCCCCCCAGCTGGGACCTTATCCGACTTGCAGGCTAACAAGTGAGCCTGCCACAGTTCCATGGCTGCTGGCAGAGGACACGAGACTCATGGGTCAGTGACAAAGGACTTTACGACCCGTGGCACAGCAAGCAGCTAGAGCACCCCAAACCCCCAGGCCCCAGTGGGGGCATCGCAGAGGGACCCAGGTGGACACCACGCATGCAGTGGGCCTGCATTGCAGCCGAGCAGCACTGAACTCAGAAAACAGCAGCTGTACAGCGAAGTAGTAAGCAAGGCTACTTTCTGTCTGGGGACGGTGAGGGGGTGGGGGGGTGGGCGCAGGGGACAAGACGTTACCGCATCCCTCAAGGCCACTCACTAAAATGCAACTCTGGAAAAGAGCCCGAAGAGCAGTCAGGGCCTTGCATTCCAAGCACATCCAACAGGACCGTGCAGAGGGGCTCACGTTCTCACTGTGATCGCCCCTCCCAATACTGACGGACCAGTCTCCTCACCGCCTCCGTCCATGGTGTGGTTTCTGTCTCGTTCCTCATTTCCAGCCCAGCTCCAGAGGGGCTGGCTCCCCCGGTCTCACCAACCCCCTCTATCTCACTGTGCACACGGAGCTCCCATGGAATACACAACCACTCTGACAGTGGCCCTGAAATCCGGTGAACAGACCTGAGTCCTGCCCTTGGTGAACTTGGAGACAAACTTAGGGACTGTCTTATTCTGTAAGAGTTGCTATAACAAAAATAACCATAAACTGGGTGGCTTATAAACAACAGAAATATGTTTACTACAGTTCTGGAGACCAGGAAGTCCAAGATTAAGGTGCTAGCAGATTCTGCAGATTTGGGCCCATTTACTGGGGGCCCAGTTTCTTGCTGCGTCCTCCCAATTTTTGCCCCTGCCGCTACTTGCTGAGTTTCTACAACAGACCATATGTGGTCCTTGAGTTCCTGTGATTGAGCAATAAACAAAGTCTTCTCCCTGAGAAAACACCCTGATTGTGACCTGATAGGGAGAGAAGAAAGGCTATAAACATATAAATTACTACATATTAGGTAATAATAGATGTTCTAGCAAAAAATGGAACAAAACTGGATGGTAAGTGTTGCAAGGGTAGCTATTTGACACAGAGGTTTCGGGAAAGGACTCTGTGTAGAAGTGACATTTTATCAGACAGCTGAGTGAAGGGAGGGCAACCACTGCAGACACGTGGGTGAAAACATTCAGGTCATAGGAGAAGCAGCTGATAGCCTCCAAGGCAGAAAAAGGCTTAAAAATGACGACGATGAGAGAACACTGCGAAAATAGCAGCGTGAAAGAGGACAGAGCGGTAGAAAGTAGGCCAGTGACATGGGTAGTGGCCATTAAACTTCGGCTTAATGTGTATGAGAGGAAAGCTACTTGTAACAGAAGTGCAGTATTACCTGATCTTTCTGTTTACTAGATGGAGAATGGACCACTGGGGGCAAATGTGGAAGGAGGACACTGGTTTGAAAGCTGTTACAGTGACCTGAAGAGTTGATTGTATCTTAGACCAGGGGCTGTGATGGAGATGATGAGCAATATTTGGATTCTTGATTTATTTTCAAAGTAAAATGTGATAGGATTTGCTAATAGATTAGACGGGAAATATCAAAGATAAGAGTCAAAAATTGCTGAAGTTTGGACTGAGCAGCTGAAAGTGGACTTCTACTTACTAAGAAATATGAGATTGCAGTAGAAGCATGTTGAAAATTAAAAAAAAGAAACATTTATTTTGAGTATGTTGAGATATCTGTTATATATCCAAGTGTGCATGACTGTGAGAAATTCCTCTGGCCTGTTCATATTATGTGTATTATTTTTTACCACCTAGAGTTCAGTGTCCTCTACAACCCTGAGTATTTAAATGTGGAGCTATTAATGGCAACTTATAAAACTATTGAATACTTAGTCTTAAGCCTGGATTCTGAGTTAATCACTGTTTTAAATTCTGTACCCAGATAAATCCATATTAACTTCTACCTTTTGTTTTTGTTTCTAAATAATTTCTCTACCAATGAAAGAACAAAACTCCCACCACTTACTCTTCTCTCTTTTCCCACACCCAGACAGACCAGACAGACCAACACACACCAATACACACTCACACCAACACACACACCCACATACAAACTCTTCCTCAAATATATTAAATTATACATTAGTAACAGTTTTTCATATGTAGATGATATTTTTATAAGATTTTTCTCCATTAAAGCTTAATTAACTAGATGCACAATTATACAAAATAAAACTTCAAACTGTGTTTAAATTTATATATAATTATTGTTGAAATTAAAAAAGGTAAAGCACTAATCTGGAATTAGGTGACTTTTTTCCTTACAGTATAGATTTATTTTTCCCATTCCCATCTTTATAAAAGTGAAGCATGGTTTAGCCTAATGTTCACAGATGTAGTGTGTTGCTTTGATGATGAAAGAAAAGAGAGAAATCTGTATAAGTTAACATAATATGGACATAGAAATGTTTTGCTTGTAAGCAGAGCAAAATCTTTTTCTAACTCAGAAATAATAGTTAACATTTCCTGAAACCTACTACACACTAGGCATTTTGCTAAGGGCTCTATGTAAATTATCTTATTAAGTCCACACAGAAAGCCTGTGAGGCTGATCTCATTACCATTCATTTTCAAGATTGTAAGAAAATGGAGGCTGAGAATTTAATCAACTAGAATATGGTAACATAGTGTTAATAGGTGTAGGCTGAAAATGATCCCACTTATATCTCATTCCATCATCTGTTTTTATAAGCGTTAAGCTCTGAAAAGTTGTCATTGAATAAATACTTCTGTATGTGCAGTTTTGCTATAACAGCTGTACGTGAGAGAGTCCAATAAATAAGCCACATTTAGGTGGTTAGCAGTGGTGTTGGCATCTCTGGGAGTATCATTTGCAAGGTGGAACAACAGTTGGCACATTTTGCTTTCCAGAACAATAATTTGAGGCCCAGCTCAGTCCATTTTTTATTTTTCCACTAGGACAAGGCAGGGCAACTAGACTAGTGGCTTCCTAGAAGTGGCCTCTAAAATAAGATCGTTTATAAGCTGCACTTGAGTTAAAGTAGCGTTCTTCCATTCTGGTTTTCACTCACTTGTGGGCCATACCAAGTTCCTCTACTTCAGGTCTGTGTTCTAATTTCTGAGTATGTTCTTCCTTGGACTCTTCCAGTTTTTAAAAAAATTAGCTTTCTGTCAAACACCAAAACTCAAATGTCATGTCTTCAGAGAGGAATTTCCTGACCCTTTGATCAAGAAACTTCCCCTTAACATATGCACAGCTATCATTTATCATCATCATGTGTTCATTTCCTTTATAGTATTGTGCATACTATTTATAAATTTATTTCCTTGTATACTTGTTGATTGAATGCTTTCCTCTCTAAAATGTCAGCTTACTCACCTTGTCAAGGAATAAAAGTTGCCTGTCACAGCATCCTGCACAGCTGATCAATAATTACCTATTTAATTAATGAATCAATAGTGCTGCTGCTCTCCTGCAATCGTCACAACTACACCCAATAAATAAGACTCTGCCTCTCTTTTCAGTGCCTGGCATTAGAGAGTACTTACTTTGATTGACAGATGTGGGTCAGAATGTGAGAAATTAAACAGGCTTTTTACAAATTAAGTTACTACAGGAACTATTTGCTACAAACAGATTTGGAGTTTGTATTGAAATTATCTCAAATTGCCAGTTAAAAATCTTTGGTAAAAGCCTCATCATCACTTCACATGTAAAATAATTAAAAACAAGACCCACCATATGGAGCCTAATAGATTTCTCTACTCAGTAAACCTGCTTCTGTCACTCATTTACTGAGCCTAAAAGTCTCAATATCTAAGCTTTATTTCTGGGTCCTCCCTGTTTTTTTCCCTATAAACTTATGCAGTCATAGAAATATTTACTCATTTATTTGTCAATACATATCTTATTCTACAGCAACTATGTATGATGTCCTAGAATTTAGGGGGAAAAAAATCAAACCTTACCTCTGACCAGGTCCAACTTTTAATGTCTCTGAGACTCAGGTTTATCATTTGTATAAAGGGAGTGATGATTTGAGTTTAGTGATTGTTATGAAATTTACACAAGGATGCAAACAAGAACTTTGGGATTCTAAAGACTTTGGTTAGTGTCCTGTCTCTTCTTAACAACTCTAAGTCTTTGAGCAGTGTTTTGACCTATGAACCTGAAGTAGGAATAAGATCTACTTCACATTATCTAGAGTGAAAGGTGCATTTTCTGAAACACCATAGGAACTACATAAAGGGTATCTACTAAAGAGCTTACTAACTTGAAGGGAAAGTTAAACACAAAATATGAGTACAGTAGTGAGGTTATATGCAGAATAATAAAAGCCATTTATTCATAGAGTGGTCACAGAAGGGAGTAGCCAGTGCTTCTGAGGGAGGGGTTCTTTACAAAAGGAGAGTATTGAATTGAATTTTAGAAGAGCAGTAGGTTTTTAAGTAGATTGCTCATAGCGTAATGCAGGTAGCATGAGCTTCATGTTTGCATTTCTCTACTTTACCCTCCCGAGTCTCAAGGGGGTGATGCAGAGGTGAGACCAAGTAGGAAGTAGAGTCAAGGGGGCTGTTTGGATAGAACATCCATTTTATCCAAATCAAGACCCCTTTGAGATGGAATAGGAACATTCTAGTAATTATTCAAAGACAGTAAGACTGTAACTACGAATATAGTTTGTCCTGGCTAAACTAGGACCCATGGTCACCCGGGTTTTAGATATTTGAGACTTTTATTAGATGTTTATTTGTAGAAATCAAATCGGGAGTTGGGAAAGGGCTCTGTGGGGAGATGAAATGAAGATAAGATTTTGGAAGTCATCAGTGAATGGATGATGTGTAAAACCATGAGAATAAATATTATCACCAAGAGAATTAATGTAGATAGAATAAGATAGCCAAGAAAGAGCTCTAAATAATTCAGACTTTTAGAGTTTAAGATAAAAAGATAGTAGCATAAAGGGGACTAACTGTCCTCTATAGAGACAATGGAAGACTGTGAACTCTGCAGAAGGAGAGAATTTTGTCCATTTGGTTTGATGACATATCCTGGGCTCCCCAAAGCATGGTTAGCATGTGGTAGGCGCTCAGTCAATATTTGTTGTATTAGATGTTTTATAAAAAAACTGTTGGTTGCAAATAGATTAATTTGTTATGAAAACTCATGAAATGGATAAAACATCAGTAAATGTCCCTTTTATAGCTACCTGATAATATACTATTATTTTGGTTACTTAAATATGCATTAGGTACACTGAAAACAAGACAGTAAATCATTAATATCATGAGTCATGTTTGAAGAAGAACAACAAAACCAAAACAAATAAGCCCATTTACTTGGCTATTTGAGAACTCAGCCATAAACATAAAATATTACAAGCAAATTTAATATTTTCTTTAATATTTATAGTATAATTTACACATAATAAAGGGTTCCTACATTTATATTTTGATGAGTTTTAAAATTGTGTATATTTATTTATCACCATCAAAAATCAGATATAAAATAGCTCCATCATCACAAAAAGTTTCCAAATGATTTTTTCCAGTCAATTTCTGATCTTTCTCTGTAACCTGAGGAAATTACTTTCTGATTTATTTTACCATGGATAATTTTGCTTATTTGGGGTTTTAATACAAGTAAAATAATAGATTATGAGTAAATACAGTTCAAATCTGATTTTTTATTCAATCTGATGTTTTTATATGCTATTTTTAATATTCCCATTATCAGACAGAAGTATGCTCTTATTTCTACATTGATGAGTTTTTATTATAAATGAATGTTGGATACTATCAGTTTCTTCTGCATTTACTGAGATGCTCATATACTTCCTCCTTTATATTGTTAAGACTGTAAATTGATTTTCAAATGTAAAATTGATTTTTAATTTTTGAGAGCCCTAATTTGATCATGAAGTATTACCCTCTTGGTATATCATTGGATACACTTTGCTATTATTTTGTTAAGGAATTTTGAGTCTATCATGATAAGAAATTATTCTGTGAATTTTTATAATAGTTTCATCAGATTTTCATATCAGATTATATTGGCCTCGTGAAAGAGTTGGGAATGATTCAATCTGCTGGATTTTCTAAAGCGTTTATATTGGATTTTTTTTTTTTTAAAGCTTAGGAAAATTCACCACTGAAGCCATCTGGGCCTAGAGTTTTTTTTATAGGTTTTTTTTTTAAATTATATTTTCTATCATGTTGATTGATATAAAGCTATTTCCGTTTCCTATTTTGTTGTGGGCTAGTTTAGGCAAAATTGTTTTTTCTTACAAGAATGTTTGATTCCTTATTATTCTCTTAATTACTGTAATATCTGTAATGGTACCTAGTCTTTCATTGCTGATACTTTTAGTTTGTTTTCTCTCTTCTTCTTTGGCCTTGCAAAGCATATATTTACTTCCTATCCCTGGAGATAGCACAAACGTGCTGCAATGATGGCTCCTAGAATCATTGTTTTAAAAAGCAATAATGCATAGTAAGTGAGGAGATGCCTGTAATGATCATGTTAAAGTGTGAAGGCATTCTCCAAAAACCCACCAGGTGATCATGTTCCAGAGCAGGATTTAAAGTTCATTTTATTTACTAAAGTGATAGAAAACCTGGTGAATAGGGCAGACACCAGTATCTTGGCAGTTCACTGATATTCTTTCCTTTGAAAGCAGAGTTGACGGTAGAAGATTCTGTTACAAAACAGGGCTCATTGATAACAAAAGGGATTTCAGGCATGTGAAACTATATAGTCCAGGTGTTGATGCTTAGCTGCCGGAAGCCAGGTGTTCAGTTCTCATGATGAACAAAAATGTTAGAATGACAGCCCAGACCCGAAGAGTATTATGGGATATTTAGAAGAACACAGTGTCATGAGGGCAAAATATGCAGATAATCAACAAGGGTAGTTCTAACTTTGTACCATCAAAAGAGATCAAGGATGAATGATCATGAGTCTGAGGGAAGTTGTTCCAGTAAAACATTGTGATGCTTTGTTTAATTTCTAGACCTACATTTATTTTTAGACCCAAAACAATTTGATTTAACTAATAGGTAACCAGGCAGAAGGACTCCATATTGAAATTACATACAGTAGTATTAGTCTATTAGGTTGGACAGAGAATCAGAATGAGCTCATATTCTTTTGGAAGAAATAATGGTGTATAGTTGCAGCTTACCCAGGGCTATGTCAACTTTCTTGCTTCCTTCCATATCATCTGAAGAGATGCAGACTATGTAGACGTACTATAAAATATCACAGTACACTGAACTGATGAGATCATATAAATGAGATTGGATGAGTAAGATTCGCCTAGTGCATTGAAGATCTTGGTAAGACATGCACTCCAGAGGGAGAAACTAAAGATTCAGAGACCTGCAGCACTGATAAAATATCTATGGGTCAATGTGCTTAGCATTCTGGAAAATTCCCTCCAAAGTAAAAGCGAATGATCTCATCTGACTCTCTTACAATGAGGACTTTTTAGATTTATTTTCCCATCATACTTTCTAGTTGTTGTTCTAGAAATAGTAGTATCTATCTTGTCTTACTAGATTTTTGTCTCTAAATAGCATACTGTTTCATGAGTGATATATGGGACATAACTGCATAATTCCACTTTTCTCATAGTTTCCTTGATGCCATATACTTTATTTCTACATATACTATAAAGTCCATAGAATGCATAAATGTCCTTTCAAATAATTAGTTGATAGTATATCCTTTGACTATATACACAATTTTGGCCCCCAAACTTCTGACTCCTGGTGTAAGGCCCAAGAATAAGTTCCATTAAATTGAAGACTTCTAGGTGTTCCTAACCACTTAACTTTAAATAAAGTTTCCTGGATTATTAAACTGGGTTCAGGGCAGTACATGAGCCCATAAAACTAGACGGCGACTACGCAGAGCCAGTCAGACTGGAAGCACGAGAACCATTCGACCAGCCATTGCCGGCTTGAAGACGGAGGGGCAGTGCAGAAAGCATGAGGAGGAAATTAATTCTGGCAGCAGCTGGCGAACTCAGAAGTGGATCGCAAACATAGAAGATTACTGTAGCTGCGGCTGACAACTTGATTTTAGCCCAATGAGAATGAGCAGATCTGCCCACTAAGTGTCAGGTTTCTAACACTTGTAAACTGTCAGATAATACATTTATACTATTTAGAGGCTAACAACTTGTTATACAATAAGAGAAAGCTATATATATAAAATATATATATAAAATATGTATGTTACTTACAATCATTCATATTATGTATATTGCATACATTGTATATAATTAAGTACATGCATATATATATAATACATAATAACTAACATTATTTTCGTTGTTTTTCACTCTTTCCATTCTGCTATAGTATTTTTTTTTTTTTTTTGGAGATGGGTAGTTAGGTTTGTTTATTTTTTAACGGAGGTACTGGGGATTGAACTCAGGATCTTGTGCATCTAAGCACATGCTCTGCCACTGAGCTATATACCCTCCCCACCCCCACCATAGTCTTAATCTGACCCACAGAGAAAAAAATGTGACAATGAGTGTGTATATGTCCATGAATGACTGAAAAATTGTGCTGAACATTGGAATTTGACACAACATTGTAAAATGATTATAAATCAATAAAAAATGTTAAAAAAAAAGAAAACTCAGCATTTATGGAAAGAGACATTTTGTGTTAAGAGATTAAATAGCTCCTTAATTTGCTGTAGATTACTGTGCCCCCCTCCCTATTCTCAGGTCATTAATGAAAGTGGGTGGGGTAGATAGAGGTGAGGGTGTTGGGGTTATAATACAGTATGTCTGTTCTGGCAGGTTAGATTTGAAGCTGATGGAGAACACATAGGTAGATCTGTCCAGGCAGCAGTTAAAACACTGGCTTGTATTCAGGAAGAATTTGCTCTCGTAAATGATAAATTTTGGGAACTGTGTATTTGTTCCTAAGGCTTTATTCAATGTTAAACTGCCATTCTATAATCTGGGGATAAAGCTGCGATGAGGTTTGACAAAGATTCTCCTCTGCTTCTGGTGATTTGAAACTGATAAATACACACATGAAAACATAAATACATGAAAAACTTTGGAGTAATTAAAATGTAGATAATTTGTTTAAAAGTGGGCAGGGAGGGTTTTTACTTAGAGTGAATGGTCAAGAAACTCTGAGGAAGTTAACACTTAAACAGAGATTCTAGCCATGGGAAGGACTGGGGAGAAATCAAGAAGATAAAGAGAATGGTATGATCAAGGAAGATAAATTATCCAGATGATCCTTGCCTAATCAGCCTGAGCCTTTTAAAGCTGGATCCAGAGGTCAGAGATGAAGGAAGTCAGAGATTAAAGCAAGTGAAAGATTCAGTGCACCATTGTTGGCTTTGAAGATGCAGGAGGTCAAATGGAAAGAAATGAGAATAGCTTCTAGGAGTTAAAAGTAGCCCAGGTTGGCAGCCAACAGGGAAAACAGGTAACTCAACAGAGATCACAGCCCCTGAGTACCTTCATAGACTGAGCAGAGAACCCAGCCTACAGACTCTATCCTGAGATGATGTGGTTAAATGAATTATAAACTTGAAGTTAGTCTTGCCAACTGGGGGTGGGTTAGTGTAGGGGCCTGGTGCTATATCAGACTCACTTCTTCTTTCGTGGCCCACCATTGCCCGGAGAAAAGAAGACAATTAGCAAGTTATTTTTTCAAAGAAAGACAGTAGAAATGTAAAGCACAAGCCCACATCAGCATTTCACATCTGTAAGTATAATGGAGAAAATTCTTGCCAAAGTGTTCTATTTCATTCTGCTTCTGTCTCCAAAGTCTGAAGATTGACAGTGTCCTCCTTCCAAAATCGTATGCATTATTTAAACAAATCTATCAAAATGACTTCTGACTTTTAAAGTAGCAAGTTATCATCTCTTTGGACTCGGATCCGTGGCGTAATTCTAGGGTAGCTGCATGTTTGCTGAAAGGCCTCTGAAATTGACTCAGCTGTTTCCTCCGGGCATCCAGGCTTGACATAGATGTGTACACCAACGATTTTACAGACACCATTTGCTATTACATGCAGCATAGAGGACAATAATATGTCTCAGGTGAATTCCTGTTAGGCTCTACTTTGGTTGTCTTTCCTTCTAAGGAGAAAACAAAAAGACTGCAGAAAGCTATTTCTGCATGAGCTTTGACCCACCCCATGGTATTTCTGGTCCAAAAAGAGATTAGTTACCTACTCCAGTGATTAAGCTACTAATTTGGCAAGTCATACTCTTTTTTTACCCCCCTCTAGGCTTTCTTCTCTGCTACATTCCCTAGGCCTTTCTTAGGAATGGCTTCATTAACATTGAATTGGCTTTCTTTATGGAGATTGGAACTCCCAGTAGCTTTTTAAAAGTGTTTTACAAGCTGTGTAGCCCTCTGCTAATTGATGCTTTGCCTTTGCCTTTTCTAAACACCCTTAAATATGTGAATCAAGCAAAAGCTAAAATATTTTTAATCTAATTTTGAATAATTACATAAGAGCACTGTTTTCATAGTTATTAAAACAAACTTACTATATATAAAATTCAAAGTTCAACTTGGACATTACAGGTTATGAGATGCAAAATTTGAATAATCATTTTAAAGCATATCTGCAATAAGGTATTACTTCCTCAGTTGCTTTAACTGATCAGTTAATGTCTGTTGAACATTTCCGTATTAATACTGAGAGTTACTGGATGTACATTGGCTAGGACAGTAACAAGCTGTGTGTAAGAAGCCGGGAAAGCTCCCTTTAAGCAACTGAGATTTCTACTGGAGACACCAAAAGAACACTTATTAAACTATAATTGAACCAGTTCAGAGTAACCTGATTAATTTTTAAATTATTAAATGTGTGTGAAAAACCATCTGCAGATGATAGCTACTTGTCAACCACTCTGATAGACTTTGATAGACTTGGATACTTAATCATTTGAAAGTCTTAAAATTTCTGTATTTTGTAGTTACCATTGGTATTTAAGTAAATGGACAACTTTTTAAAATTAACTGTGTTAAATAAGTATAATGAAAGATGTAAGGAATTCAGAATACTGATGAGAGAGAAGATCAAGAAGGCAATGGAGCAATCTTGCCTTATTGCTTTTCTACCTCAAATTCCTAAAAATCACATGCACATGTGTGTTATTTATACATGAAATGCATATAATACACAAACATGTATCTTTATATGTTATAATCATATATATACCCGCATATAATCTATGTGTGCCATAGAAATTATAAAATCCATAACTGTCTTGAGAAACAAAACATAGTCATCAGGAGAAAAAACATTGAAATAAGTTTCAGAAAGACTAAAGGAAAACGTGTCCTTATTTGGAAATTGTCATTGTAAACGCAATTACTTAAGGTGAGGTCATACTGGAGTAGAGTGGACCCCGGATCCAATATGACTGGTGTCTTTATAACAAGGGGAGTTTAGACACAGGCACACATGCAAACACACACACACACACACACACACCGTGTGGATACTGGAGTTATGCTGACACAAGCCAGAGAACTACCAGAAGCTAGGAGACGGGTCTTGAACATATCCTTCCTTAGTACCTTCAGAGGGAGCTTGGCCCTACTGAAACCTTGATCTTGAAATTTGAACCTCCAGAACTGCTGCATGATAACTCTATTAACTATTCAGTTAATGCTACTTTGTTATGGCAACTTTATCAAACCAACACAACTCTGCAGGCAAATATGCTCAGTGGATATGTATGTAAATATTAGAAAATACAACCATCTGAAGACCGTCCCTCAAAAGTTTAACATTCAAAGTCAGATTGGCTAAAATAGATGATTACTCTCATCTCTATGTTCTGTATTTTCATGTTTCTAAAATAAGTATTATCTATTTGTTTAGGAAATAATGCTATTTTATTTAGTATTATAAATGAGAAAGAATTACCTGAACATTTAAGAATTATTATGATAAGTAAGCAGTGTGACATTTACACAGAGTCAGTAAGGAAGTTAGTAAAACTTGGAATTTGGATAGTCCGAATGGAACTTCAGCTCATCATTCACTAACAAGGCTATTCTGATCAAAGTGTTAAAAATAATCTTAGTTTTTTTTAATTTATAAAATGTGAGTAAGAATGGCTACCTCATGTCATTAATGCTGAATTTAAAAATGATGTAAAGCACAAATCAGAGTATGATTAATAAGTATGAAACACTCAATAAAAGTCAGGTAAAACTTGTAGTATTAGTATTACCATTATTAAAACAACCCTTCCATAATACTGCCCTAATTTACTTTCTTTTGTTCTAAATATATTGATTCACATTATGGCAAAACTATACAAACATTTTATTAGTAACTATATGATGACACATTACAAGAGACAAATGTGCAAACCCCTAGCTCATCTGAAACATATCCATTAAACATTTATAGAAATCTAAATTTTTAAAAATTTTTATGGGCACTCATAATGATACTATAACAAATACATTTATCATTTTGAATAGTTACTGATTTTTTAAGCAATGTCTACTCATGTAAGCCCAAAGTGACAACATTTGAACAAGACTTCATAAAACTTGGATTGAGGATTATTTGTTTGGAATATAATAAAGGAATATGTATCAAATATATATCTTTTACCTTATGATTAAGTAAACTAAATCAATTATAAGTATTAGACTAGTAAATTTATATAAAATATTTCTAAATATAAAGTGTTACTTATAGTGTTAACCTGTGAGTGGTAGATTTTGGCCATCTATCTTCTCTATACTCCCCACCTTTATTTTAATTAAAAATGTATTTTTAATAAATACACACATTTGAGAGTCTTGAAGAAAAATTGACACTAAAGCTAAAGTAGATAAATGTTCAACAAAAGCAATGAAAACTGTTATTTCAGTGAATTTGAAAACTAGACTGCACAATATATTTCATAGCATTACTGGGTGTTGTTACCTCTTATGTATAAACTCTTAAAAAAAAAAATAAACAAAGAACTCCACTGAGTTGTGCCAACAGTTATGCCTTATGCTAAAATAAAATAAATATATTTTTTTACAAAACTCTTTTCCTAATGGAGTCCTTTAAAATATGAAATATAATATGATATGGTTGTATTTTGTTTTAATATTGGTCTTATTCTAATAAAGAGAGGGATATTCAGTTTATAATATGCTACTCTCAGGAACTTGTACTAACTACCAGTATTCCCTTAAAGTGCAAAGCATTGGTGTTTTTATTTAAATCTCCATGGTTTTAGCCTCTAATCTCTCTATATGTCACAAAAATATAGATTAACCATCCAAAACCAGAATGGGGATCATGTGTTCTGTGAAACCTCACAGAATTGCCACTTCATTTTGCTCCAGTTTCATCCTTTGAGATATTTTGTCCAAATGAATATGTATTTTAATAACTAAGAATTAAGAATTTTATTAATATTTAGATTTTTCACTCCATCTTTTTAACTGGTATGCAGATAAAAAAAACCCATGCCATGCACAAATGGAGAAAGAAATATTCTTAAAAATCACTTGATTGGTATTCTCCATTGATTGGTACATCACACAAAGGCAACTGACTAAAAGGGAAAACAAAAATGTCTTTCAAAAGGACAAATGAAACATTTGATTGATGCTGGCAGCTACTGCTTAGTCATGTGACTAATTTCCTAAATTAGAGGTTTTTATAGGAATCTAATAATGTGCATTCTGTTCAGAAGAGACAGAGCAGATAGAGAAGAGCCCACACCACAGCCCTTCCATTCCCAACACAATAATGTATTAAAGAAGGGTTTTAGTTATGACTAAATCCTCAAGTGTATTTGGAACATCAAAGAGTAAAACTTATATTCAGATAAGTTTTGATTGTAAAAATATTTTATTATTCAAACTGCTCTTATTTGGAAAATAAGTTTTAAAAATAATACCGTGAAAATGAAATGAAACTCCTTTTAGTTACCCTGCAAATCAGTTTTTCACACCAAGAGGAACTGTGTTTATTTTTTAAGTGCCTTCCTCTTGGTTCTCTGAATTAAGATTGCTTTTTGTTTTCACTGACATTGCTACCATTTCCTCTGTTCCATTATTCACCCCTAATAGAGTCAACCTAGAATATGCTGATTGTTTATAAAAACAAGACCCAGAATTGTTGTGATCCCAATTAATAAGGACGTTGTAAGTTTCATTGAAAACCAAAAACTAATGTGGAGAATTTATTTGGATTGAAGGAAACCTCCATATTTGATACAGTTCTAATTCCTTGTGAAATAGCTCTCTCTTTTGGGCAACATCGTTTTTATTCTAGGTTGAATACTGAACAAAAATTTGACAGTGGTCCACAGACCCCAGCTACACCCGTAAGGATGACTCTTTACAACGTCCTGACACAGCACTGCATACTTTACTGTACAAAGCGGCCAAATGCTCAGTTCAAAGAATATTCAGTAGAACTTTAATATTAATATATTATCAATATAGCTGATTATCAAGAATAATGTAATCAATTCAACACACCCTCGTATACATACCTATAACTCATTAAAGGCCATGCCCTTTAATTTCTTTATTTCAGCATTTGCCCAACTGCTCTTCTTCACCACATTTCCAGTTACTGTTAAGAATGTGTTCAGTATCCTCAGAGATAACTCCTCTGGTATCTGGTATAGCCACTCACTTCTCTGATTTTTTTCTTCTAAGTTCTGGTTTTCCACCCAGCCCCACCCACTCACTTATGTGGCCATGCTTTATAATATGTCCTTATGTATTACTGCACTATTAAAACATCTATTTCAGTGGCCACATCATCTGACTACCACTTGCTAAATTCTAACAAATTTCCTCTTCATACTGTTCCTGATAAGACTTCTAGTAACTAGACAGCAATCACGGACAGACTTCAAAGAAACTGATGTAGATGGTCGATGATCGTGTTATCTCCATGGTGATTTGTGGGCAGAAGAGCTAGCAGCAAAGTTTGTCTTTGTGTAATTAGCCCAGTAAATGAAATTCAAATAGTGTTAGTGGGGGACCGGTGTATTTAACTCAGCTGTGATAATGTACATTCAATTGTGTTCTATATATTTGTGTTATTCGGCTGTGTTCTTTTGTACTAGAGAAGGTGTTTTGATATAGGGACAATATTGGAAATACTGCAAATACTTTATTTCATAGTTAACCGGAGGCATATTGCACTCTTCCAACATTTCAACGAGTAACAAGAGGCAATGTTGGTTTTATGACAAAGGCATACTAATTTCCATGCTGGGTTGTAAGAGCATGCTCTCCTACCGTGGTGTGTGTGCCTCCGATTTCTACTCTTCTATGTAAAATCAATAGAGTTGTACACTGTGTTATTTAGCCTCCATGTATCTATGCAACCCAACCATTCATTGCTCTTTGTAAAGGAAATCAATGGCCACTGAAGGTGGCTGAAATTTAGGAAAGGAGATTATTCTAAAAAGAGGGTCTAAGCCTGAGGCCCACAGTGGGAGACACTTTAAAAACTCTATAGCTCACTTTATAAATGCTGGGTTATTCTACATAGGCACTTAATAGACAATTACACATTTTTGTCTTGGCATGCAGACCTTTGTCTTTGTGTTTTCAACTGAAATGTCCTAGTGATCATACCTATAAGGTGAAAAATGTGCAGAAGGTAATCAGAATATATAGCGTAGTATTAAGATATCAATATTTAAAATGTTAGTTTCTCATTGTTCCATTTGTTTCCTTATTTATTTTTGATGACTAGATGGCTTTGAGAAGTTTGTTTTTCCTCTTGGAACAGAGTTCCTGTAGTTTTGAAAAAATTGATTTGCTTGAATCCTCAGTATGCTATTTTTAATCTCTTGCCTTAGATATTACACATTTTCATCTTTCTCAGCTATTAGGGAGAATAACAGTTTCTTTATTTTTTGCCATTACATCACTGGACTCTCTCATATGAACAAACATATTAAACTATCTAAAATTTAATAAATATTTATTTAATATTAGCTTTTGATTTAGAAGATTATAGGGATCCTCTGGAGGAAAAGGAGAAATAGAAAGGAAAATTACTGAATATATGTATGTATCCACATGACTAGGACATTGTGCTGCACATTGACACATTGTAATTGGCTGTACTTCAATTAAAATTTTTTAAATAAGGATAATTATAGGACATAGAAGACAAGAAAAAAAGGGAGAAGGATGTTGGATGGTCAATCTCAATTAGTTGGGATTTTTTTTTAGAAACAGGAAAATCAAATTGAATCTGCCTACTTGAGATACTGAGGCCTCTTCCCTCTTTATCCGCTACATTCTGGCCTGGAAGTAATGCCTGCAGGAACCTAAGCTGTGAGGTGTTTTTAAAGGCATAGACACATAGACAATGGAATAAAATGGAAACTCAGAAAACAGAACCATTCTTGATTTGTGACTAAATTTCCAGTGTGAAATAAGAGAAAAACAGTGTTTCCAAATATGGTGTTGAGTTAATTGGCTATGCCACAGGAGAAGTAAAATAAAACTTGACCATCTTCTCAAAGCATCCAGAAATAGTTTGTGATAGATTGTAGATGTGAATTATTTAACATGGTAGCTTGCAGAAGAAACATAGAAAAATATTGAGATATGAAAATATGAAAATTTCTCATATAGGACATAGAAAGGTCTTTATTAAGGAATGAAAAAGTTTATCTAAAGATACCGTTGATTTAAGAATTGTTAAGCCACAGACTGGGGTAAGATATTTCCAATGCATAAGCTGTGACTTTTACTCAAATTAGGAAAATAACACATAGATATCAATTTTAAAAAAGCCAATTACATTTTAAAAATGAGCAAGAGGCTTGAAGAGAAGATGCTTGATGGAAGATCAATAAATATATAAAATACTAGCCAATCTCATTGGTCATCAAGGAAATACAGATTAAATCCACAATGAGACGCCACTATATACTCACCAAAATACTTAAATTATGAAACAAGGAGATTCCAACTGGTGGGACTGATGCAGAGCAATTGCTGCTGCTTCTTTTGTTTGAAGTACACTCAATTACAATTACAATTTTTTTGAAGTACAGTCAATTTCTAGTGTACAGCACAATGTTCTAATCATGCATAAACATACATATATTCATCTTCATATTTTTTTTATTAGAGGATATTACAAGATATTGAACATGGTTCCTTGTGTTATACAGAAGAAACTTTTTTTTTAAATCTCTTTTTATATATAGTGGCTAACATTTGTAAATCACAAACTCCCAAATCTATCCCTTCCCACCCCTTTTCCCCGGTAACCATAAGAATGTTTACTATGTGCCTCCATTTCTGTTTTGTAGACGAGTTCATAGTGTGTGTTATCTTTTTTTTAGATTCCACATGTGAGTGATCTCATATGGTATTTTTCTTTCTCTTTCTGGCTTACTTCACTTAGAATGACGATCTCTAGGTCCATCCATGTTGCTGTAAATGGCATTATTTTGTTCTTTTTATCACTAAGTTGTATTCCATTGTACAAATATACCACAACTTCTTTATCCAGTCATCTTGTTGATGGACATTTAGGTTGTTTCCATGTCTTTGCTATTGTATATAGTGCTGCTATAAACATTGAGGTGCATGTATCTTTTTGAATTCAAGTTCCCTCTGGATATATACCCAGAAGTGGGACTGCTGGATCATATAGCATGTCTATTTTAAGTCCTCTGAGGAATCTCCATACTGATTTCCATAATGGCTGTACCAAACTACATTCCCACCAGCGGTGTAGGAGGGTTCCCTTTTCTCGATGCCCTCTACAGCATTTATCGTTCATAGACTTTTAAATGATGGCCATTCTGACTGGTGTAAGGTGATATCTCATTGCAGTTTTGATTTGCATTTCTCTGATAATTAGTGATACTGAGTATTTTTCATGTGCCTATTGGCCATTTGTATGTCTTCACTGGAGAATTGCTTGTGTAGATCCTCTGTCCATTTTGGGATTGGGTTGTTTGGTTTTTTGTTATTCAGTTGTATGAGCTGTTAATATATTCTGGAAATTAAGCCTTTGTCAGTCAGTGACACCATTTGCAAATATTTTCTCCCATTCCGTAGGTTGTCATTTTGTTTTGTTTATGGTTTCTTTGCTGTGCAAAAGCTTGTAAATTTAATTAGGTTCCATTTGTTTTTTTGTTTTTTTTTTGTAGAACAATTGCTTCTGTCATTAAAAACAAAGGATGGGTAAATTGGAAAATAAGTACAAGCAAAAATACTCAGCACCATTAGTTATCAGGGATAGGCCAATGAAAACCATAATGATAGTTAAATGGTATAGTACTGGAATAAAAACAGGCACATAAACCAAAGGAACAGAATAGAGAACCCATAAATAAACCCACACATGCAGAGTCGACTAATCTTTTACAAGGGTGTCAGGAACACACAATGAGGAAAAGATGGTTTCGTCAACAGTGTTCAGAAAACTGGATATCCACATGCAAAAGAATGAAATTAGATCCCAGTCTTACTCATAATTAACTTGAAATAGGTTGAAAATGTAAATATAAGACCTGAAACCATCAAACTCCTAGAAGAAAACATAGAGGAAAAGCTCCTTGACATTGGTCTTGGCAATGATTTTTTGGATAAGACACCCAAAGTACAGGGAACAAAAGCTAAAATAAACAAGTGAAACTATCTCAAACTAAAAACTGCTGTACAGCAAAGGAAACAATAAACTGAAAAGGCAACTTATGGAATGGGAGAAAATTTTTGCAAACCATTTATCTGATAAGGATTGATATATATATATATAAGTAAATAATTAATATAACTCAATAGCAAAAACATCCAATTAAAATGTTGGCAAAAGACCTGAATGGACCTTTTTCCAAAAAAAAAAAAAAAAAAGAAAAATCCAAATAGCCAATAGGTACAGGAATAAGTGCTAAAAGTCATTAATCATCAGGAACGTGCAAATCAAAACCATAGTGAGAAATCACCTCAAACGTGTTAGAATGGATATTATCAAAATGATGATATAACAAATTTTGTGAAGATGTGGAGAAAGTTGAGCCCTTGTTCACTGGGAATGCAAATTGGTACAGCCATTAGGGATAACTGTATGGTGAGTCATTCAAGTATTAAGAACATAATTATTATACAATATAGCAACCCTATTCTTGGGTATATACCTTAAGAAAATGAAATCAGTATCTCAAAGATATATCTGGACTCTAAGTTTATTGTAGCATTATTCACAGTAGTCAATATATGGAAAAAAAACTGTTTCCATAGATGGGTGAATGGACAAAGAAAATGTGACACATACACACAATCACACAATCAGTGGAATATTATTCAGCCATCAAAAGGAGGAGAGCCGGCCATTTGCAATAACCTGTATGAATCTGGAGGGCATTATGCTAAATGAGAGAAGCCAGAGTAAGATAAACATTTCATGGTAACACTTATATGTGGAATAAAAAAAAGTCTCATACTTAGAGCATAGAATGATGTTGCCAGGAGCCCTGGTGGGGAGAGGGAAAGGGGGAAATGTAAGTCAAAGGGTAGAAACTTTCAGTTAGAATATGAATACATTCTGAAGATCCAATGTACAATTAATAATACGATACTATATATGTAAGGTTTTCTAAGCATAGATCTTAAAAATTCTCATCATAAAAAAGTAATTAAAAAAGACAAATGTATGAAGTAACTGATGTGTTAATTACCTTGATCTTGGTAAACATTTTGTACGTATATCAAATCATGTTGTGTGCTTTATATACAATTATTTGTCAATTATTCCTCAGTGAGTCTGGGGAAATTTTAAAAAATAAATGCATAAAATGTTTCAGTTATGCAAGTAGGATTAGTTGCAGAGCTCTGCCATACAGCACATTGGTGGCAGTAAACAAGACTGTATCATGCACTTAAAACTACATGTTTTACATATGTTAAGTGTTCTTACCACAAAAAACAAAGCAAAGAGATATAAGGAAACTTTTGCAGAGAATAGATAAGACTATTACTTTGATTGTGATGATGGTTTTATGGGTGTATCTTTATTTTCAAACTCATTAAATTGTATACATTAAATACATGCAGTTTTTAGTATATCACTTATACCTCAATAAAGATGTTTAAAAACAAAAAGAAAAGTTTGACAGTAAGAGTTTGTGAGGTTATAAGAGTATACGGGGCTCTCATATACTGCTGGTCAGAATACAAAGTCCCATTAAAAAACTCTATCAGTATATTATAAAATTAGACATATACTTACCATATAACCCAATAATTTTACCATTAGGTATTTACTTAAGAGAAATGAATGCAAATGCACCATGAAGACTTGAGTTAGTGTGTCTAGCAGCTTTATGCATAATAGCCCAAAATTAGGCATTTGGGTTGTTTCTATCAACTGTGAGCTAAAAATACATCACGTAGGTCCATACAGTGCAATACTACTTACCAGCAGAAATTGATATTGCAATAACATAGATCAATTTAAAAAGCCTGTTAAGTGAAAAAAGTGTGATGTTGCTACCTACTGTATTGTTTCCATTTTTTGTGATATTCTATAAAGAGCAAAATAACCATGAAAAAATATTACTAACATACCAAGGAATAATTGACTTCTCCCCAAAACCAAAATCCCTAAGATATATCTTAATGAATGTAGTAATCTTCTGGTTAAAAGAAAAAATTATTTGGGCATTCAGGTGAAATGATTCATTTATTTTTTAGAGAAAAAAATCAGTGTGGGCTCCGATTCAGATCAATATTCAGCACACAGAAACAGTGATGTAACTTTCAGGTTGACTGTCAGCTTAAAGAATTTGCTAAGTATTTATTATCCAGCCAAAGTGTCCATCATTATTAAATGGTGACAAAAAATTGAGTATGAGAAATAATTTTTCCTACAGACTTTCTTAGGTAACAACTAGTTGTTACCAATCAACCAATTCAGAGATGACTGAGGAAAATTCTGTAAAAAGCACTAAGAACCATCATGACGTATAATTAAATATGAAGCAAATATGAGTACAGGAGTGACAGGAGGATGCAAACAATGTATGCTATAAAACTGTAGAAATAATGTAACAAAATCATAGGAAAGGAGAGGAGAAAAAAGTTGTGAGATACTCATAAATATATCTTTTGTAAGAAACTTTCAATGCGTGGTTAATATTCGGTACAAGGGAAGCAGGAAGGAGAAGCAAACAACGGAGAAGATCTTTAAAGAGTACATTACATGATCACCATGTGGGCTGTATCCTGATGAGCCTCAGAAAGAACATCGTGATACTTATAGTTTATGAAGTAATTTTAATTCTAAATTAGAATAAAGTCATTTTATTAAAATAAATTATGATAAAATAAATTATAAATTTAGAATTTCTGAAGGTCAGTGGTACTTCACTTAACACTCCTTTATATTTTATATTTCTTTTTTATATTTTCTTATAAAATAATTTGTTTTACGTATGTTATCAAACAGTTGAGAATTTTAAAATGTAATTATTCAAAATTAACTCTTCTGTTTGAAGTACTTCTCATAGGAATAACTTTTTAAACAGTGTTTCTCAAATCAGATTGATTTGAGAGAACACACCTCTGCTTATACCAATGTTCATTTATATTAAAGATGTAATATTAAAGTGCACATATTTATAATTCAATTATGAAATCAAACATGGACAAATTAAGTACAAGCAATATTACAGAATAAAATTCCAATTAATAACATTATAATGGGATAAATTATATTGTTTTGAAAGGTAAATGATTATTTTAAATATTAGTTTATTTTTTAATGGTGCATAGAAAATAACAGTGAAGACCAAAGTGAAATACTTATTTAGATAATTAAATAACTATTTAAAAATATTAGATAACTGAACATTAAATATAATACATTTATAGTTAATTATTAATATTTTATAATTAATAAGTTACAATTGACTATAAATAATTATGACATATATTATATAATTAAGTCATTAATTATCCATTAGTAATTTTCCTTCATTTACTATAAATTAACTGCTAGTAGTTGATATGTACAAAACTGAGCTTTGTCCTTAATAAATCAGCTTTCAATTTGTATATCACTTAAATTGAAGGTTCTTTTGCATTGGCATAATTATTCTACTATGGGTAGTGTATAATTCATTATACCTTTATTTGTAGAGTAATACATGATGTCATGGATTTTCACTTGGTGCTAGTAAGTCATTTTTTTTATGAAGTCAGTATGAGTTTCCAGCTTAATAATAAACATTTTTTGTTTTTGTTTTCACCATAGGACAAGCCATAATTAGTTTAATCAGATATACTTATCAAAAGAGCATAAGTTAAATGTTGTCACTTTAGATACTAATTTATAGATGATGCAATTCTAAGCCCAAACTTTGGCTCTGAAATTGAAAAGCATGGAAAGTTTATGAAGTTGCCATTCAGGGGACGGAGAATAAGTAACATGTAACCAGTTATTATGAAGTTCTAAAAATGATATGACTCCTTGAAAACTTATCCTTTGAGGGACACTGAATGAGATCTTACCTAGGTTGATACTAAATACAATAATTTACAACTATTTTTATAATTAGATTTTAATGCACACAGGTTAGTTTTTAAAATAATATTTGTCAAAATCCCCCAATTTGGCTGCGTTTCGAGTCTATAAATATTTTTAAAATATTTAATGATATCTCTTTGTTTTCTAAGGTAGGTCTTTAAATTTCAGGCTTCTAAGTGCTCTGAAACTATGCTCAGAAATACTAATAAGTTGTACTTATTCCTGAGTTTTTAATGTCACTATTGTCTGCTGAAAATCCAATCTTTAAGCAGACTTATATTTTTCACTCAGGGACTCATCACTAAGCAACTAATTACTCACCCTCAGTAGTGTGTATATAGAATTACCGTATTTAAAATGCTGAAATATTTGCAGTGCCTTATCATGATTTCTTAGACAAAGTCTATGGAACCGTGGATATATAAAACTACATTACAGTATTTGATAGGCTTTTCTATGTGGAGTAACTACTGAAAACACAACACTGAGACCTGGAAACTTTACCTCTCATGTAACATTAAGGTAACTCCAGGGAGATTAAACTAAATAAATTGTATAGTTCATCTTCTTAGTACCTAATTTCAGGATGCTGTTAAATATTTTAAAGTAGCAAATAAATCTTTATGACTTTATATAGAGATGAGAGAAACCACTATATTCAGGTTTTGGCCCTTACACGTGTAAAGACATGTTAAATATAGTATGATTTACAATATTACACAGTTGCTTAATATACATTGTTGTTGCTTTGCTAAAATACATTTTAAAAAGCTAAAGATTAATCCAGCTTGAACTCAGTGTTTATTAGTAAAATGTTCTCTCCTGTAATTTGAATAGATATTCCCCAAAGGGGAACAAAATGACAATTCATTAAAGAATACAGATAATGCACTAGGAAAAGAATTATATCTTGTGAAAAAACACCACCCATTTGAAACCTTGGTAACTGTTCAGAATCATTTTTCTCATCACTGTAATCTGAGACTATCTAGAACAGTAGGTAGTAATTCGAGGGAGGTCTTTTTTGTTTCTCCAGTTTTCAAGGACGTTAGGCTGTTAGAACTTCAGTTATTCAGTTCAAAAGATTTTTTTGACTTTCCAGGAAGCTTGTGAACGGCAGGCTTATAAGGATTAGGACACAGAGATGAATAGCTGAAGTCCAAATAATGACTTTGATATTCTCTGTGCCTCTCTCTCCTATCAAAGCTAGGGGGAGAGCTCTTCAATGAGAGAGAATGAAGGTCGACAGACAGGGGGTGTTTGGGGGCCGTAATTTAACTAGTATGCAAATGATTTAATACATTCTTTTTACAGCACTTGGGGCAATTACTAAACCTGACATGAAAGGTCTAACTTTCAAGGAAACTAAGCTTAGGTTCGGTATGCAGCATCATGGAACCAACAGAGTAGCCAGCACCCAGCATGGAGCGTCATGTTGCATAAGTAAGAAAACGGAATTACTCTCGGCCCTATGGATTTACAGTCTGTGAGGAAATGACTTCCAGGGTGGAAATTTCACAGTTAAAATGTTGCCACTGCACGGAATAGCAAAATTGGAAGGAAAAAGAAAATCCTCTCAGAGTATTATTTTTGAGAATAGAAAAGTGTTTTTATAATTTTAGGGTGTTTTCTTTTCATACAGAGAACAGACCATTTTGAAAAGTTTCAAATGAATTTAGAGATTATTTGCAGGAAAGCAAATTATCGGCTCTTTATTTTATGAAATACAATAACTCAATTACTAAGAAGCCAGGTGCTTTAGAGAATCAGTGATACATAAAATGAATCTAAAGTTTGTGGTCATACAGACAAACTATAGCTTTGCTGCTGTGGAGGAATTTTAGGGCACATGACTTACCTTTTGCAAATCTTAGATTACTTATTGCTGTAGTGGTATAATGATACTTAGCTCACTGGATTGTTCCTGTGACTTATGGAGATAATATGAAAGTATCCTGGTAGTTTGTAGACATTCAATAATCCTTCTGTTTCTTTCCTTTTAGAAGAAATAGCTAAGTATGTTGAATTGTATGCATAATTTTTATCAGAATACTTTGATAGATACTGTCATTTTAAACTGTGTTTTCTCTATCTAAAAAATAGGTGGTAAAAAAATGCCTGAACAATCATGCAAAGATTTATGATGACTAAATAAGATGATGCATTCAAAAATTTTTCAAAGGCTAAAAAGAATAAAAGCAATGTAAATTATTTTCTAAAAACAAAATGGTTTATTGCAGATATAAAAACATGTAAAGCATATCACTTTATAAAATCTAAGGTATCTATGTGCCAACAATTCACCTTCAGAAATAAAAATACTGCTTAATGTAATGAGAAGCAACCACATAGGTATCTTTTCTGTTCCCTCACTAATCACTCACCCTCCCTTCGCCCATACACAAATAACTACTGGCCTAATTTGACAATCATTGTTATCATGAATTTCTCTGTATTTGTAGTACATATACATTCTCCTAGAATTATTATCTTGCATGTGTTTAATTGTGAAAGGGAACATATATTGCCTGTATTCTTCTATAACTTGTTATTTTATTTGGCATTAAATTGTGAACTCCATCTTGTTGATACACAGGATTCAAATTAATTTACTTTCAAAGCTTATTATTTCTTTCTGTAAATCAGCTGACCTTTATTTTTGCTAAGATTTTTGGCCAATCAGTTTATTTTCAATTTTTTATTATTGTAAACAATGCTGCTATAAATATATATACATTTTTTATAGCACTTGGGGCAATTAATAAACCTGACATGAAAGGAATATATATATATATATAACATATATATATAAAGGTATATATATATATATATATACATACATGAAAGATATATATATATCTCCACATTCCCCTGTCAGAGAGGTTTTCGTGAAGATATATCTAGGAGTAGATTGCCAGATATGATAGGCTCATATTTTCTTCTTTCCTGGACTATCACAAAATGCTCTCTAATTTGTGTTAATTTGTGTTTTTAGTCTTCTGCCTTGCAATTAAATAGTCCAAATGTCTGACTTTTTCCATTTTATAATTTTGTTCTTTATTGTTTCTGCTTTTCATGTCTTAAGGTATCTATGTGCTCCTTAGGGCAGAAATCATTTCTTTTTTTATTTCTAAAATTATAAAGTTTTCTTTTCATATTTAAAATTTTATTTCAGAATATTTGCAGGTGCTGTAGAAGAGAGGAATGAAGGACTTTTTAAAAAATACTCAGATTACTGATTAGTTCAAAACCATTTAATTCAAAACCATTTACTGAATAATTCATTATTTCTCCACTGATCTTGCTTGCCACTTCAGCAAACACCAAGTTTCCATATATGCACAGGTTTTCTTGGGGATCATTATTTTATTCCAGCGGACTCCCTTTTCTTACACAAATTTCACCTAGTTTAACTCTGATAGGTTTTTAATTCAATACCTGGTAGAGCAAAATCTTCTGTCTTGTTTTTGTTGGGTTTCTATTGCTGTGTTAAAAAAATAAATCACAAATTTAACAGCTTAAGCACCCAGTCATTGTCTCAGTGCTTGGTAGGTTAGAAATCTGGGCTTGACATCACTTGATTCTGGTTTCAAGGTCTCCCAAGTTAAAATCCAGAAGTACGCTGGGCTGCCTTCCCATCTGAAGCTTGAGTCCTCCCTTCTCATGGTGTTACGTCAAGAGTCAATTCCTTGAATTTGTAGAACTCAGGTCCCCGATTCCTTGCTGGCTGTCATATGCTGTCCATTCTCAACTCCTGAAGGGCATTACATTTCTGTCACGTGGCATTCTCCATCTTCAAAGAGAGCAATGGCGTATCTCCCTTGCATTAAATCCCTCTCATGCTTTAAATCTCTTTTTCAGGAAATGTACAATTCCATTTAAGGGCTGACTGGATTAGGTCAGGGCCATTCCAGATAATCTCCCCTTTTTTTTTTTGAGGAAACTGGGCCGTGCAACATTGTAACATAGCCTAAACACAGGAATAACTAGATAATCACAATCACAAACTTCATGAAATAGCTATATAGGACATGTACATCAGCAGGAGGAGGTCTTGAGAGCCATCTTAGAATTCTGCCGATCACATTGTTCTTCTGATTCAGGTGTCCCTTGATTGTAGTCCATGCCTTTCATAGAAATTTTAGAATCATCTCATAAAATTTAACACAGCTTTCTGAGTTATTCCAGTGGACTCCTTTTCTTACACAAATTTTCACTGGATTTATATTTAATACACCAGTATAGGACAAATCAACCTTTTTATGATACCATATTCTCCTACTTCTAAATGTGACATATGACTCCATTCATTTTAGTATTTAGTCATATGTTTCATTAGTTATATATTTTCTCCCTCCTGGTCTTGAACAATTTTTGTTGTACTTATTCCTGAGTAATTTATTTTTCTTTCTTATTGAAATTTTCTAAAATTGAATTTAAAATTATTTTAGTTGGGTTTCAGAATTCAATTACATTTTTACTAGTTTTATTGAAGGGCAGTATATATATGTGTATATATATGTATGTGTGTGTGTGCAAAATAAAATGCATATAGCCCAACAATTTTCTATTCAACTGAAATTTTCTTTTTTGTACCAATGTGACACTGTCTTACTAGAGCTTCAAAATATGACATGCTATTCAGAATTAAGTTCTCCTATTTTTATTCTTTTTCAAAATGTCCTTGGCTCTTATTTGTCTTCTGCATTTTCACATGAATTTTAAAATCAGCTGGTCAATTTCACACACACAGAATAAATCTGCTGGAATTTTGATTTGAATTATGCTGAATCATTAATTTATAATAAACTTAATTTACTGCTCACTCTTTGCCTTATTGTTGCCATGTATTTCAATTTTATATCCATTTTAAACTCCAAAGACATTACTATAATTATTTTGCTCAGTCATTATCCAGTCAATATTCATTTATAATTTAGCCTTTTCTAAAATTTGTTGCTGAATTTCCTCCTCTGGAGTCATTTGCACTGCTTGTGAGAGTCATTCAAGTATTTGTTTTACTATATAATTGTCAGTTGAATTGAAAAGTCCTGTGTCTGAAAGCACCTTTAGTTTACAACTACTTTTTTTTTTTACTTAAAAACATTTTTTAATATATATTTTTATTGAAGTGTAGTCAGTTTATAATGTGTCAATTTCTAGTGTACAGCACAATACTTTAGCCATATAGGAACATACATAAATTTGTTCTCATATTCTTCTTCACC
This sequence comes from Vicugna pacos, assembly GCF_048564905.1. Classification (NCBI taxonomy): domain Eukaryota; kingdom Metazoa; phylum Chordata; class Mammalia; order Artiodactyla; family Camelidae; genus Vicugna; species Vicugna pacos. The sequence goes on from NC_133011.1 coordinate 1,362,391, forward strand.
ATGGTTACTACAAGATATTGAATATAGTTCCCTATGCTATTTGGTATAAACTTGTTGTTTATCTATTTTTTGCGTATTAGTTCATATCTGCAAATCTCGAATTCCCAATTTATCCCTTCCCATCCCCTTCCCCCACTGGTAACCATAAATTTGTTTTCTCTCTTGTGAGTCTGTTTCTGTTTTCTAAATAAATTCATTTGTCTTTTTTTTTTTTAGATTCCACATGTGAGTGATACCATATGGTATTTTTCTTTCTCTTTCTGGCTTACTTGATTTAGAATGACATTCTCCATGTCCATCCATGTTACCGCAAATAGCATTATTTTATTCTATTTTATGGCTGAGTAGTATTCCATTGTATATCTATACCACTTCTTCCTTATCCAGTCATCTGTTGATGGACACTTGGATTGTTTCCATGTCTTGGCTATTGTAAATAGTGCTCTTATGAACATTGGGGTGCGTGTATTTTTTAACTGAAGTACAGTTGATTTACAATGTTGTGTTAATTTCTGGTGTACAGTTGATATATCTTTTTGAATTAGAGTTTCTGTCTTTTCCAGATATAAGCCCAGGAATGGGATTGCTGGTCGTATGACAACACCATTTTTAGTTTTTTAAGGAACCTCCGTACTTTTCTCCAAAGTGGCTGCAACAATTTATGTTCCCACCAACAGTGTAGGAGGGTTTCCTTTTCTCTACACCCTCTCCAGTATTTATTATTTGTACACTTTTTAAAGATGGCCATTCTGACCTGTGTGAGGTGATACCTCATTGTAGCTTTGATTTTCATTTCTCTAATAATTAGTGATGGTGGGCACCTTTTCATGTGCTTGGCCATCTGTATGTCTTCTTTGGAGAAATGTCTATTTGGTCTTCTGCCCATTTTTTGATTGGGTTGTTTGTTCTTTGATAGTGAGCTGTATGAGCTGTCTGTATATTTTGGAAATTAATTCCTTGTCAGTTGAATGATTTGAAAATATTTTCACCTATTCTGTAGTTCGTGTTTTCATTTTGTTTATGATTTCCTTTGCTGTGCAAAAGCATATAAGTTTGACTAGGTCCCATTTGTTAATTTTTGCTTTTATTTCTATTGCCTTGGGAGATTGAGCTTAGAAAACACTGCTAAGGTTTATGTCAGAGAATGTTTTGCCTATGTTCTCTTCTAGGGAGTTTATGGTATCCTGTCTTATATTCAATCTCTAAGCCATTTTGAGTTTACTTTTACATATGGTGTGAGGGAGTATTCTAACTTCATTGATTTATATGTGGCTGTCCAGCTTCCCCATTACCAAGTGCTGAAGGGACTGTCTTTTCTTCATTGTATATTCTTGCCTCCTTTGTTGAAAATTAACTGACCATAGGTGTGTGGGTTTATTTCTGGAGTCTCTCTTCTGTTCTGCTGATCCATATGTCTGCTTTTGTGCCAGTGCCACACTGTTTTGATTACTGCAACTTTGTAGTATTGTCTGAAGCTGGGAGGATTATGCCTCCAGCTTTGTTCTTTCCCCTCAGGACTGCTTTGGCAATTCTGGGTGTTTTGTGATTCTGTATACATTTTAGGATTATTCCAGTTCAGTGAAAAATTTCCTGGGTAATATGATAGGGATCACGCTAAATCTGTAGATTTCTTTGGGTAGTATAGCCATTTTAATAATATTAATTCTTCTAATTCAACAGCATGGGATACCTTTCCACTGGGTAATTCTTTTAAACTTTACATGCTTACAAAAAAGCCTGTCAAGCAGCTCTATTCATTTTTTTCTTTTAATTTTGCAAACATTAGGAAAGATGTTACATACAAGAAGTTCACATTAGCCAATGAGGTCATGAAGACTGCTTTCAGAGAAAACAGGAACTGCCCAAGTATTGATTATTAGACTAGGAATAATTAGCATATTTGTCTTTCAAAACCAAGCTCTAATAGACAGAGCCAGTCTTGTTATTTTAAAGAGTATTTAGAAAGAGTTAGCATTAAGAACATTTTGCCACAGGGAAATATACACAAAATGTTATGATAAATCACAGAGGAAAAAATGTGACAATGAGTGTGTATATGTCCATGAATGAAAAATTGTGCTGAACACTGGAATTTGACACAACATTGTAAAATGATTATAAATCAATAAAAAATGTTTAAAAAAAAGAACATTTTGCACCTGATATATGTTATTAATAGTTTACATTAGCTTCCCCTATAAGGGAAGATACTATCTTACTTTATAAATAGGTCTTATGGGAAAATGGTTTCTTCCTTGAGGTTAAATAATCAAATATACATTTTTAATGTAGGGATAGTTTAAGGCAATTTGAAAGCTAACCCATGTTGGGTTGTAACATGCCAAACTCCTAAAATAACAAAGACTCCATCATTCACGGTGTTTTAAAGACTCATTAAGTTTGGTCTCCATGCTTTATGGAATATATAGAGAAGCTAGAAAAATGCCCCCCAAAGACTAACATTTGTCAAGAGTTAAAAAGCAGACGATAGCTGAGTGTGATAAAAGGTCATGTAAGAGAGAATGTTTAGGTATTAATAAATTCTTAAAAAGTTAAACATATGAAAACTATAAGAGGTAAGTGACAGTGATTACCAGGTCCTTTCCTAATTCATTAAGGATGGAAAAGGTAGTGGTTTGAAATTGCAGTAGGAGAGATTTAGGTTAGATTTCAGAAAGAACTTCCTAACTATGATGGTTGCTGATCACTGAATGAAGGATATACTACATTCTGAAAGAGCTCCTTGCAGACATTTAAGAATGAGATATAAACTTTTTCCTCAGGGGTGGTTTAAAAGTAGTCCCACCCAACCACAGTGACATTAAAATTGTATTCTGAAGTCTTTTTAGATTCATTAGTGAAAGTTGGTCTGTGTGTGTGTGTGTGTGTGTGTGTTTAAAGGTGAATAGATATAACTTATGATCACAAAATAAAGCAATGGATTCCACAGCACAGTGACAAAACTAGGTGGCACAATAAAAGCCACATACCTTGTGAATATGCTGTTCATAAAAGAAATTAGGAAATCCTCAGCTTATGAAAACTAAGTGTTGACTTCGAGGTTATTTTAAATGAAGCAGTGCATTGATAGAGCCATCAATTTTTATGAAAATCAGAAAAAAAATCTCATAAAAGCCCCTTCTTTGCCTTGCCTTGAGAATATTTTAAAAACAACAAATTTATAAATAAAACAGAGAATAGTCCTTAAAATAAAAAGTCTGAGTGTAAAGTCTATCAGCTAGAATGCAGCTCTTCCACTTCCCTTGCATCCAGATAAGAACACAAAAGCTTGGGAAAGCTGGGTGGATTATTCAGGTTCCCTTGCTCGGGGCAAAGACAGGGACAGAAACAAAGTGGCTGCTGCGGCACACTGCCCAGATGCCTCCCCCAGCCCGCCCCACTTGTATAGGCTCATTCCGTCTGTCAACAGCTAGGAGTGCTGGTTGCTGAAACAAACAGCCAGTTTCCTCTCCAGGAATTCCCTCTTTCTCTGGACACTGTCCTCTGCCAAAGGAAAGCTGCCTTGCCCAAGTCTGTGCTTTCTCCCTAGGGACAGCGTGCGTTCCACGACTAACTCATGCGGGGCCAGGGGAAATTCAAAGGACCAGCCTCTTTGCCTCAATTCAGGATAATCCAGGACCCTTTGAAGGGCCATTCTAGCTCCAGTGCTTCCCCATGGGATCTGCTGAAGCCTTTGGTTCAACTGTACCACGGTTCAGTGTCTCCATCTGTCTTGTCCTGGTTCCACTGCTTCAATTATGGAAGACAAAAGGAGCTTCCCAGAATGCTTATGTATTTCTCTGTGCTGTCACTACTGTGGAATAAGACAGAGGAGGGAAGCAGTTAGTTTAAGGGTTAAAACTGGAAGTGAAATAGAAGAATAGATGGAGACGGCAAAAAGAAGAAGTGAAATCAAACTACTTCCTTTCTCCTCCATCTCAAGCTCCACTTGTACACAGAGACTGAGAGAAACAGATGGACCCTAACTCCTTCCTGACTAGATGATGGACTTCTGTCAGGGGCATTCTTCCGTCCCTTGCTGGGTAAATTCCCAACTGCTTGCTTTTCAGGGGCAAAGAATTAAACTCTTATTACTACTGATGACGTGGATATTTAGGATCTTGTTCTGAATCTACTAATATTTATTGACTGTGTTCATCCAAGGGAAATATAAAAAATTACAGAAATACGTATTAGGATTCTTTAGCCAGGGCACATTCAAAATATTATTCAGACAACTTAGCAGTTCACGCTAAGAGTACCAAAATGATGACAATTGCACTACTACAAAACCACAGTCTTCTGTTCATTGTGGACCCCTCATACATAACCCATCACTTAAATTTTACCATTTTACCTCCCGCATTGTTCTTTCATATCCTGTGATCTCTAGCCCCACTGCTGTTGCACCAGTTCAAGCACCCATCATTTTTATCTTTGCCTTTATTTTGACATAATTTCCTACTTAAAGACAAATGGCAAAAATAGTGAAAGAACTTCCATATACCCTTCACCCAAATTCCTCACATGTTAATGTTTTTTTTTTAGCTTTAAAAGACCATTTATTAATCTTGAATATTTACAACTCATGGATTAAAATACTTTTAATTTATTACCAATAGGCTATTTTGGGTGATTTTGTTTGAAAGGGGCTTTACCTGTTATCTATACCATTTTGATTTCTGATGGAAGAGAATTCTGGGCTGTTTTTCTAACTTTATATCCTTCTTTCTAGAATTTTTGAACCAGTAAACTTAGTAAATTTTAACAACAACCTCATTAACAGGCTAGAAATGGTTTCCCATCTCCGAAAAGGTCCCACTGACTTTTTAGCCACTGCCACATAAAGGCTCCCAAATAACCTATTGTGAAAAGCACATACCGTTACGAATAATGGCACTAAGTGACCTCAAACACACCCCGCTACCATTCTGATGGGAAACTGGAAATGCCAACATTGATTAAATAATGAAGACTGGCCGTGGACTCACTTAAAGAAACACAGTAATAGGGAACATGGAGGCAAAGTAAGGATTCATGAAGAACCTATCAAGGAGAACTGATACTCCATTTAAATAACAAAAACCCCTCTAGGTTAAACAGGTCCTTTGTACACTACGATTGTTAGACCCTAAGTAAAAACATCTTTAAAGCTGTAAGAAAATTTCTATAAATTACGCTAGAACTTAATGTTTTGCATGGTTTTAAAATGTTCATACTGCTTTAATTTACTTAATTTTACATGAAGATATAAAAAATAAATATTGCCATGCATAACTTGCTGACATTTAAAAAACCACAAATAAATAACTTGCAATGGTGTCTACAGAAACTACTCCTGCATACTTATTGTTAGTTATGGAGGACTCAAGCAAGTCTATTTTTATATAGCATCCTCAACTGAAAAAGCTTCAAAACAAGCCTAACATAATGCCCTTAAATGATCAAGAAAATGCTACAGGGAAGAAAACAGTACAAACCAAAACTGGAGTGCAAACACCTTTTTTGCCGTAGGTTTTAATGGAAAGGGGTTGTGAGCTATGGGGTTCCTTCCCGAGGGCATGCTGGAAACACGGAAAGTGAAGTTGGGGAAACTGGGAATCCTTCCTCAGTCAACTTCTTATCCAACTTCAGTTTCCTGAAACATCCCTGGTTAAGACTCCTGTGATTAAAAAGACAGACAGGCACTTATAAAAGTCCATCAAGGTTCCTCATTAAAGCTGAAGTCACACACTAGAGACAGGTGGTCTGAAGGGTAATTGAAGGATGGTAGGCGGTTGGGTCCGATCTGTTCCTCGGTGAGCAAATCCAGAGCCGAGCGCACACTGAGAGCGTGCTTGGAATACCAGATGTAGTCCAGGGTGTGCCGGCACTCCCCTGAGGCCCAGATCTTCCAGGTCGTGTATGGGGGCTCCGACTGCCCATCAGCACTCAGCAGCTTGTAGGCGCTGTTCAGGTTGAGGCTGGAGGAAGCGAAGTGTTTGTAGACCTCCTCCGTGGGCTCCGCATTAAAGTCCCCACAAACAATAAGGGGAATCTTGGCTCCTTGGGTGATGTTCTGCAGGTTCTGGAGAAGGTCGCAGCCTTGAGCTGATCGAAATCGCTCCCAGCCAGTACGTGCTTTTAAGTGGGTGACGGCGATGCAGAACTGTCGGCTGGACTCCTTGCACTCCAGTGTCTGGGCGATGGCCACCTGATTGGTTTTCAGAGTCATGGCTGTCAGCCTGATGTTGGCACTGTTGACTAGCTTGAATCGGTTCTGAAGAAAAAACAGGGCACAGCCATCCGGCCGGTTCTTGTGTTCTACGTCTAGACATGGTGACCAGGGCTTGGGGAAGAATGCGCCTTGATAGCCCAGTCTACTGAGAAGTGGGTGGAAGGTGTCAAAATAGTGGTCCACCTCTTGGAGGCCAAGTAGGGCTGGTAGGCTAGGATTTCTTCCAGGATGAGACACTTCTTTCTTCCCACTTGAGTGCTTCGATAGGGCACTGGACAAAGTTGTCTTTGCCTTCTCCAAGAGCTTGGGCGAGGATGTTCCACTGCATGACCCTAATAGGTGGGTGGTGGCTACTGGGGCAGTCTGCCCTCAGATCCACAAAATCCCTCTGGAAGCGGGGAGGGCGAGTGTGCAGGACAGCCCTGCATTCCTCGAGGAGCTCTTTAGGATCAACGGGCTCCAGATGTTCTGGGTCAGGTGCCACCAAATACTCTGGGTGCTGGGAGGCGGCGCTGCTGTTCAGTGTCTTGGCGAGAGCACCATAGAGTCTGCTCGTACCGTTTCCCATGGAATACACTGTTCGGGAGCAGCACCTCGCGACGCCGCGGGCCGCTGAGGCCGCCGCCAGTAGCGGGGCGGGGGGGGGCGGTCGCGGGCGGGGGCGAGCGGCGGCGCGGCCGCGGGCCGGGCGGGCGACACAGGCCGGGCGCGTCCCTCTGCAGCAGGGCGGAGCAGAGCCGCCGCGGGCTCTGATACATGCCGGGCGCCGCCGCCACAACCGCCGCGGCCCCTCGCGCGCCCGGCCGACCCGCGGGGCCCGGCCGAGGCGGGCGAGCCGAGCAGACTCTCAAGCCCGTCCAGACGGCGGCTCCCGGGCTCCTTCTCGCCCAGCGGCGGCCCGGGGGAGAGTCCTGAGCAGGCGAGCCGGAGATGAAGAGGCTGGAGCGGCGGCAGCTGCGGCCGCTGACTAGCTGTCTATGTTAATGTTTTATGATATTTGTTTTCTTTCTTTTCTTTCTCTCTATTTTTCCCTGAACTGTTTCAGAGTAGACATGAGGCATCTTTACTCATCCACCCAACACCTCATGGTGTATTTTTTAAAAACAAGGGCTCTTTATTACATAACTGCAGTACAAGAATCAAAATTAGGAAATTAACATCGATATCAGTGTTATCTGACTTACAGGCCTTATTCTGATTTCACAGTTTGTCTCATAATGTCCCTGCAACCGAAGAAAACCCGGAGTCATGCGCTGCATTCAGCTGTCATGCCTCTTTAGCCTTCTTTCACTGGGAACGATTCCTCAGCATTTCTTTTCATGACATAGGCATTTTGGAAGCAAATGGGCTAATTATTTCATACACTGGCCCCCCCAGTCTGGGTTTATCTGATGATTCTTCATGATCAGCCTCAGTTATGAATTTCTTCTCAGTGAATCACATGGGGAGGCACATAGTATCAATCTGACCCATTACCAGTGGTGTCAACTTGATCATCCAGTCAAGGTGGAGTCTGCCAGTTTCTTTACCGTAAAATTACTATTTTTCCTTTTTATGAATGAGTATCTCATGGGAAGAATCTAATTATTTTTCACCAGGGTGGCACAATAGCCTGTGCTGGATAACTTTGATTAGCTTGGCCATGTCCCCATCCCAACCTTCTGCATCCTTCTTTGTGGCCACAACATTGAACTGTGTGGACCGTATTAGCTTGGCCCTCTGGCTTCTGGGTGGGTTCAGTTAATGGGGGGTCCTGAAGGAGATATGAAGAGAGTGGAGAGTGAGAGAGTGAGTCCGGGGACCCCCAAGGACAGGTGCTATTCCTCAGCTGAAGGGCAGGGCACTTCTCGGCCTGCAGCTCTGGGTTTTGTAACTGCCCCTTCCCCTTGCTGTCCTGAGCCTAGGGGTGTAGCACACATCCCTTATAGTTTCTCTACATTTCCCACATTCTTCCCCACACCTTTGTGGACTCTCCTTATGTTTCTCAATTTGAACGTGTCATACGTTTCCTGCAAGGGCCTTCATGATACAGCCTCCTGTGACATTCGTACTTTTCTTTCCCATTTTCTCTTAGTTGCAGATATGCTGGTCTACACTGATCTCAATCCTGGCTTGCCCTTCTGTCCATCTGACCTGGGCAGAAAGTACACTTGATGCTAAAGGCTTCAGTGAATTACATCAAAGATGAGCTTCTCTGCTCCGCAGCCAGGCCTCCAGCTTGCCTGGGGACTTCTTACTCTCCCAGCTCTAGCACAACGTGTGACTTCTGCGGACTTCTGCCTTGGCTTGCTGCTAAACATTGACTTCCTACCAGGGCAGAGTCCCCTTCTGACCCAATTTCTTTTTTTGATGTGGACTCTAATACTCTGCTTCACTCTGCTGGCCCCTTTCTCCAGATGCTGGACCCTTGCCCCCAGACCCCCACATATTTTGATGGATGCTGTTTGCACCACCGTTCTTCTGTCTGCCCTGCCAGACCTCTCTCCACCTTGTTTTCTCCCTCCCTTCTCCATGCTGGCCCATATGTGCCCACTAACCCTTTCTGGCTCCAGCTGGGTTTGGCCAATGGGCGAGTCCTGATTGGAGATCCCAGGGAGTGTCTGGGTGAGACAGAGGTATTGTATCACTAGCTTCTCCCCTCTGGGGTTACCTTGAGCTGCCCACCTCCTTCTACTGAAGAGCAGAGCTCTGTTCCAGATGGTCCTCTGCTTCCAGATTCTAGGAACTCCTTTCACGCCTCACTCCTTCTGGTCTAGGGATGGTTACAGCCTAGGTGGGTAGTGACGTACTGCATTTTCCCTTGTGATTTCAACCTACAACCTTAGAAACAGTCCCTTAATTGAACTTCCCTGAATTTTCCTGAGTGTGATGGATGCTTCCTTCTAGGACCCTGGCTGATACAGGTTTGATAGTGACAACTGAATCTGTCTTGGCAGATCACCTGGTGCCAGAAACCTCATTTTGTCAAAATGTCCCTGCTCAGTGAATCTCAGACACTGATGACTGCTGCAACCCAGCTAGGGGGTCACTGTGCACTTTTGGACTGCTTATTTGACTGCAGACTACCTCCTTGGGCACCCATCCTGCAGCTGGGTCAGCTTCTCCCATCTTTGTCCCTGCCCAGTCCTAGTTTCATTCCCCTCATTACTCACTCTTGCTGTTGAAGTATTAACATGACTTGTAGCAGAAGCAACATTTGCCCAGGTGAAAACATGAATCTCCTTTTCTGTAAGCTACATGAGGCAGATTTTTTCAGTCTGGACCTGAACTGTATGGTGGACAGACCCCGGAAAAGTAGCCTTCTAACTCAGTTCTGTGATGGATGCAAAAATATGTCTAAAATATTTATATAACCATCAAGGACATGCTTTTCAATATGATTTATAATATAGCTTACTAGTTTAAATTTTTAGTTACTTTAGATGTTAAAAATAAGTATAAACTGGTTTCATTCTACAAGAATTTGTTGTCAAGGAAATTCTGTACCTACTTGATAACTCTCTAAGGTTCTCCATTTGTGGAGATATTTGAATGTGTTTTAAAAACCGAGCCAGTAGATTAGTAGTCACGTTTTAGTGTTTTTCAGCTGTTTTTAGGATAATAAAAATTTCACTGTAACTCAGAAATGCATCTTTGTATCTTAAATTGTGCCAGGTACAAAGGATAATTTGTAGTGAAATGTCCTAAATTACAGCACGTCACTTTGAAGCACCTTTGGCTTAGACTGCATCATGAGATCATTACATTTAGAGTTTTCTAGTATGCTATTTTAATAGTATATTAATTTGTTGGTCATGTGTAAACTCTATATACCTTTTCATGTGATATTACCTACTGTAACATTTTGGAATAGCTATTTGTACTCCATTTTGAGTTGGTTGGTTCATGATTTGACAGGCTTTGCTATTTGTCTTATGTTAAATGATTGATGGTCTCAGTCCAGTTCCTAATGTGCTTGTGTTTATCTCTGTTGAGGCTGGCATTAATAGGTCTTCTCAACAAAGGTGCCAAGGACTGACCTGGAACAGACTCTAAATTAATTTTTAGCTTTGGAGATGTTCCTTCTAGGTCAGGATTGAGGCCAACTAGTAGCACAATGCAACAGAGCAGAATTGTCACTGCTGTGTTTCTCCTGAATGGGAGGGACTGTCAAAACTAGACAACGATGTTAAATAAATTCATTAGTTAGAAGACAAGCAAGATCTAGAATCTTACTTGAAATGTTTTAAGGCCTAATATACCTATAGTAAAGATAGATATTAAGGGAATTTGCAATAGATTTCATAAGCAATTCTGTGGAATCCTCATTATAACCAGAGCTTTAATATTGAGAGATTAGCTGTATTGTTCGCCAACCCCCAGTTTTATTAAAAAATAATTGACCAATATCATTGTATATAGTTAAAGTGTACAACATGATAATTTGATATACATATACATTGCAGAATGATTACCAACATCAATATAAATAACATATCAATCATCTCACACAGCTAATCTTTTGTAGTGAGAAACGTGAAGATCTAGTCTCGGCAACTTCCCTTTCAATTATACAATACCACGTTATTAACTGTAGTCACCATGCTGTGCATTAGATCTTAAGAACTTACTTACCTATACCTGAGACTTTGTGCTCTTTGACCTACATCTCATTTGTATATGCCATCTATTTGACCTTCCTTTTCTATTTGTGCAGTTTCCAAAGAATAAACAGGAAGAAGAGAACAAAAACACTTAGGGGAAGAATTTAATCATTTTATTTTACGAATAAATTATTGGATTAAAAAATGGCTTTGATAAAATGATGTCATAATTCTGCTTGCAGATTTTTTTTAAATTGTTGTGAAGGGCCATCCAAAATTGTATTAATTGTTGTTTTACTTGAACAAGCTCACACTAATGAAGCAGAGGATAATTGTACAAATAGCAGGAGCCTGAAAGAGGTAGAACTAATTAAAACATAAAATCCTGCTCCCTGGATTTTATTAAAATTTCTGCTTCTCCACTGCTTGACTTCTTGTAGAGTTGGTCTAGCTTATTGCCAGCCGTCAACCTGGGAATATATGCTATGTAAATTTGTTGTGTTATACAATATAGAAGGCAAGTGGGAAAACACAAAGGAGCCTCATGGTACATGAGATCTGGACTCCCCCAGACATCTTTATCCAGCAGCGCAAACCAACTTGCTAATGGAAACACCCAAAGTCCTGTGCCCTTATCTCAGCTTCAGATACAATGTGGCTGTGAGGTGGCAGAGGCAGGGAAAAGCAACAGCTCATGTATAGCAATCTTTCTTGCTGTGTCAATATCTGAAAACCGAAGGCTGAAATTTTAACTCCTGGCAATGAGAATGCTGCCATGACGCCAATGTTCAAGCAGGTTCCACTCTATCAGTTGTGTTCCCGTAGAGCTGTACCCCTTCATCCACCAAGGACCAGATGAACGTAAGATGATGCTATCACTTTCTGGGAAGTAACTTCTCCCAGATTGAATATCTGGGTGACAAAGTGACAATATATTCATTTGTGCAGTAGGTAGCTGGTAGGCTCTTTTGATCACTGACTACAGTGCTACTCTAACTTGGTTGCTCCTTAAATGGGTTAATAGTTTCCCTTAAGGCTAAAGTCAATTTAAATAAACATGAGAACCTTGGCTGAAATGCCTCCCAACTCCTCACAGTGACATAACTTCACTAGGGTAGCTGAGCCCCAGGTGTTTGCACCCTGCCTCATTTTCCTTATCAACCAGCCTGCAGGCTTTTAACATGTGACACTTGAAACACTGTAGTATTGAGGTCAGAGGAAAACTGGTCTCCAGCTAAAGCTGAGTATCATCAGTGAGCTGATACCATCCTGAGGCACCAGCTGACTGACCTTGGCTTTATGAAACACTGAACAATTTTCAGGCCTAAGGACAGGACACATGGTTTGGGACTTTGAACTTGATGTTTTTATGTCAAAATTAGCTTTGGGAGATAAATGAACTGCCATAACTAATTGCCTTAGTTTCTGAAAATGGAGCTTTAAAGCAAGAGAATATCAATTACTAGTTAAGTAAAATTACAACATGAATTCCTTGCATTTACAAAATGCTTTCACATGTACTGTCTTCTCTTATTCTCTTAGTAATCCAGAAGATATTTTTATCCTCTTTTCTAGATGAAAAAACTGAGAGTGATAAAGACTGAGAGATTTTCCCAGGGACACTGCAGAGCTGATACCCAATCTTCTGGCTTGCAGTTCAGAGCCTTTCCATTGTGCTGCATGGGCTGTCTGAGAGAGGGAGACCTTTAACCAGCCAGCTGATCAGCTGAAATGGACTGAGCATGTACCAGTAACTGTATCCAGGGTATAAATTCCTTTCCTCTTTGTAAATCTAAAATGACCAGGTAAATAATTTCAGTTATTTGATTAAAAAGTATGCAATATATCAAATTTATTTGTATATATTGTAAAATGATGACCACAATAAGTATGTGTAACATCCATCACCATAAGCAGTTATAGATTTTTTGTCTTGTGATAAGAACTTTTAAGATCAACTCTCATAGCAACTTTCAAATATGCAACACAGTATTACTAACTTCAGTTGCTATGCTGTACATTACACCCCCATGACTTAGTAAGAAAAAGCTTAATTTTCTTGAATTTTATTGTATGAGAAAAAGCATCATTTGTTGATTAACCAATTAAAATAATACATGTTTCATTTAAAATTACATATACATTAAAACATACTAAAATGTAACAGCCTATTATTTATCAAACCTTGGCAAAAAACCACTTTTGTAGCTATGCTTAGAATTTTTACCACTTGCTTAAAAAAGGAGCTAGCTTATTTTCCTAATTTTTTTTGTTTCTTTCTAAGTGGTTGGATAAAAGAGAAGGCTTCAGACTGCTATGCCAAACACTTATCCACAAATAACATATTGAGAGTTTAGAAGGCCTTTATTCCTAACAAATTATAAGTCAGTTTGGGTAAAATGTTATTATATTTCCTTTTCAACAATGATTCTTAAAGTACTAGAAGTACACCAATGCACTGCATAAAACAAGGTTGATCAGACATGCAGTTTACAAATTCAGTGTTGATTATCCTGAAGGAAATGTTCAGAATGATCATTTTATGTTTCGTATCAGGATTATATGTTGCAAACCATAGAAAACTATTCTTGAAAAATCAAGCAAAAAGAGAATTGACGGGAAGGCCGTGGGTGATGCACACATCAAAGGAACCTCAAGGGCCAGGTCAGAAACAGCAAGAACCTGCAAAGCTGTTAGGTTTTGTGAGCAGTAGCTAATTTAATACTCCTGTTAAAGTATTATCACAGAGGTGAATCAGCTGTCATTGTTTCCTGTCCCAGGAAAAGCAATTGGATTGGCCTACTCTGGATAACATGCTCACTGCGTGGCTATGGTTAGAGGGGGATGCCCCACTTATATTGTACCCACTAGGAAAGAGGTGCTGATGCTCTCCCAGAAGAAAATGGTGTTATCATCAGAAGATGCTGGGTGAACATGAACAACACACGTCAATATGTATGTCTTTCTGTCTCCAAACAGTGGTCCCTTATGGGTATTAAATTATATAATATATAACTAAGAATAAAAATTATTTTAAGCTGAAGAACAAATAAAATTTTCAACTAGTAGTATTAACCTGGATAGTAAACTGACTAAATGATTGAGTCTTTATAATGTCCATCTGATCTCCATTGGCTGCCATGAATGTTCACTAGATAAACTCCTAGAGGCTCTGATTTAAAGGAAAACATCTGAACAATTATTTTCTTATCAATTTTAAAACACTCTCCTTCCTCTGTGTGTAGCAGACACTTGCTGTTCTCAGCTTCTTGGCATTCATTGCCTTTTCCCATGGCAACAGTAACTTAGTTTTCATTGTCTCAGGAGAAGGCAACTTCATCCCTAGTTCTAGGGATGGGCCCTGACTGACTGAAGCCCAGTTCATTCTCCTGACCACAAGGATTAAGTTTCATGAACCAAAATGGGCTTAAGAAAAACCAGGATATGTCTTCCAGGGATTTCTAGAAAAGAAGAATCCTTGTTTTTCTTCAGAATTTATCTGGAGAGATATGTTGTCTTTCTCTGGATGATATGGGATGCAGACGTGAGGCCTGATAGTGCTGCAGCCATTTTGCTACAATGAGAAATATGAAGTCTGAAGTCAAACTTGATATAAGGAAGAGGATTGCAGAGAAATGGAGCTGGAGCAAACTGCACCTGAAATTGTCATTCCTTGTGGATCTAAACTGAGTGAATCTAAAAATGTCTGCTCTAAAAATTACTCATTCTATACAGAGAAGATTAGCATGGCCCCTGCACAAGGATGACACGCAAAGTCGTGAAGTGTTCCATATTTTAGAATAAATAAATAAATAAAAATTACTCATTCTAGACTATTTACATCAGAATCTCCTGGGTGTGAGTGATTTTTAAGACTCTATACCATTCTGATGGAGAACCATGTTGAGAACCACCATCTTAAACAGAGGAGGATGGCTGTCGTTTGTCTCCTAATTAAGCACTTACAGAAGCCTTTATATTATCCCAATAAAAAAAAAATTCCCTTTCACATGTCAAATGAAATCCTTGACCAATAGACACTGTCTCATCAGAAAATTTAATAAACTTAGATTAAAAAAAAAGACAATCACTAAAGCTGATCATTCAGAAGAATCACAGGCTAAGTGCCAACTATCTCTTCCTCCAAGAAGTTCTGTAGATCAACTCAAAAGAATTACTGAATTGGTCACAGCCCAATCAGGAAAACAGATATCATCATGCATGAGATTAGTAACCACTGAAGAAACCAAGGGAGGAGGTGATGTTATCAGAGCCCAGTGGTCAGGGTTACCTGAAGGAAGCTGGAACCAGGACGGGTTTATTTAGTGGTAGCTGGAGTCAAGGAGGAGATACATCTGCTACCAGCAATAATCCCCAAGGCAGAGAAGGAGAAATAGCCTCCCTTCTGTCTTCCTTCCCCAAGTCTGATCAGAACTTCCCATTAGATGTCTCATTGACTACATCCAGCAGAACAGTGGCTGACAAAGGAGTCTGGGAGAAAGAGTGGTCTAGATTCTTGATTGGACTTAGGTCCAATTTTATACGTTATTATTTATCTTCTGGCAGGAATACTTCAAGGTGGGACTGTGCACTCCCTATTATACTACTTCATGAGGTGTATGTCTTGACTGTTACATTTTTAATGATGCTGGACTTGATCAGTTGGTTTTTGTGGTGTCAGCCTGACCCACTCATTTCTCAAGTTCCCTTAATGGTTTTACCATCCATTTATTATGAGCTCTTTTTCCTCTTTCTTTCCTTTCCCTCATCTCCTTTCTCCTCCTTCCTTCCCTCCTTCCCTCCTTCCTTCTTTCCTTCCTTCCTTCATCTCTTTCAGCTGCAATATGGCCATTTCTAATTCTAACATTCTTTTTGCATTTGTTAGAATTCTTCAATGAAGAACCTTTCATTCATCAATATGGTGTTATCTAAAAATACATTTTATACAAGAAATGCAGAAAAATGGGAAAAATGCATTTTCCTTTATTAATTCTCAGCATCCTGAATTGCTTAACCAACAACCTCCATACATAAAATTTTTACACTATTTTGTGAATACGTTCTCATCCCATGTAAAATTTTCAGGCAATTATTAAATTTAATGGTTATTTAATACTTATTGGTAGGAATATATCACAATTTACTTAACCATTTCCTTATTCATTTATTTATTGAATTATTTTTTTTATTTTATTTTTATGTTGCATAATGTATTTTTATTTATTTATATTTTTAAAAAATATATTTTTATTGAAGTATAGTCAGTTTACAATGTTGTGTCAATTTCTGGTGTACAGCACAATGCCTCTGTCATATAGAAATATATCGATATTTGTTTTCATTTTCTTTTAACCATAAGTTACTTCAAAATATTGAATATAGTTCCCTGTGCTATACAGTATAAACTTGTTTATCTATTTTATATACAGAAAGTAGATACAGAAGTTAGTATCTGCAAATCTCGGAGAGGGGAAGGGGGTGGGAAGGGATAAATTAGGAGTTTGAGATTTATAGGTACTAACTACTATACATAAAATAGATACACAACATTTCTTTATTTAGTTTGCTGATACATTTTTTTGTTACATATAATGCTAAAATGGACAACTTGACATACATTTATGGGCAAATTTCTGATGATATATTTAGGAGAAATTCTGAAAAGCAGAATTATAAAGTCAATGAACTTTAAGGCCCTTGGTACCTATTGACAAGGTCAATATTATTATTTAATAAATAATTCTTTAATTATGTTAATTTCTGAGATAGAAAACATCTAATGTTAGTGGCCATTTCTTTCTAATTATTTTTCTTTCTGTAATACAACTATTGCTAAATATAAATCTACCCCTTACTTCCATGTTAAGATCTGGGGGTTGAGAAAACTGAAGTGGCAAGAGGGTCTTGTGATGAGTCAATTTTTGTAAAAAGACGACTCATAGTAATTTCGGATATTCTCTGCTAAACAAATACTATGAAATCATTGCCAGGCGTCCCAGCTGCCTCACGGTTTAGTGGGACTGTCCATCATATCTCTTAGTTTGGTAAAGATCACTGGGAAGGCAGAAAAGACTATAATGCAAAATAGAACTTTAAGCAAAAATCAGAGGAAGTTTCCTAGTATAATGGACTGAATTGTGTCCTTCCTCTGCTGCCAAATTCATATGTTGAAACTCTAGCCTGCAATGGGACTGTTTTTGGAAAGAAGATCTTTAGGGAGGTAATTAAGGTTAAATGAGGTCCCAAGGGTGGGGCCCTAATCTGATAGGACTGGTGTCCTTGCAAGGAGAGGAAGAAACACCAGAGCTCTCTCTTTCTCTTCCTCTGTTTACACAGAGGAAAGAACATGTGGGGACACAGACAGAACATGGATGGCCATCTGCAAACCAGGAATAAAGGTCTCACCAGAGACTAACCCAGTCAAATCCTGATCTTGAGTTTCTAGCCTCCAGAACTGGGAGGAAATAAACTCGCTGTGTATGCCGCCAGTCTGTGGTCTTTTGTTACGGCAGCACAGGCAGCCTAACACATACAGACACTCGAATAATTTTATTTTAAAAAGAAAGCAGTTTGTTTACTTAGCTTGATTCTCTTAGGCAGACTATATATTGAGATATAATTTACATACCCTAAAAGTGAATCATTTGAACTGTAGTATTCAATGAGTTTTAGTAAATGTATACCATTGTGAAACCATTATCAAAATCCAGTTTTAGAATATCTTATCTATTTTTTCTAAATGGATTATAATAAGTATCAATGATGAGCTTGGTTTTGATATAGCTATTAATGAATATAAATTTTGGGTATATGAGACCAGAGGATGATATAACAGAGAGGAATTCTGGGGACACACATATTTATTGGTGACTCACAACAACTGCTCACAAACTGACAGTTATACTATGAAAGTTATGCCAGAATCATAAGATGAAATGGGTCTAGACTCTTCTATGATTTGAAACAGCATTTTCAAGAAAATAATTCACTTTGTCAAGATTTTATAAGCAACCAGTACAGAGTTGTACTTGGTATACTATAGTTTAAAAAATTCTCCATAATTATAATAATATCTCCTTTACATTCTAACTTTGTCCATTTGTGTACTACTTTTATTATATTCATGAGAAATTAGTCTATTATTATTTTTCAAAGAATTTGAATTTGCTGTTAATTTGTTTTTTCTTTTCTATGTTCTAATGTCTTGAATGTAATAGTTTATTGTTCTTTTATTAAATAATAAATTATAGTAATAAATTTGCCTCTATGGGTCATCTTGAGAAACATTTTATAAGTTTTTATATGATTTCTTCATTATTTACCAAGTGTCTATTTTTTAAATTATGGGTTGTTTCTTAGTCTAATCTTTTTTATTTTTAATAAGAGAGTTTTAAAACTCAAGTCTAAATGCTGATAATTTAGAAAAAGTAGATTTTACAAAATACATGAGGCACTAAATAAAGCTTGAAGAAATTCTGAGAGATTTTCTGGATTCTCTCAAGAATTTTGTCTATGTAGCTTTGTTGTGCATTGTGAAAAATTCAGATAAAGCAGAGAATGACAAAACAAAAACAAAAACAAAGAGCATCCATATGCTGCAAATATTATTAATGTAGTTTCTATATTTTCTTATTTTCCTCCGTGTTATCTCCAGATATAAATGAGTCCTTGGCTGATATAAGCTTTGCCTCTCAAAACTTTATAAATATGACACTATTGTCTTAAAGTAATATTGCAGAGAACCCTGAAGACAAAATTATTTTATTCCATTGTTATAAATCTATTTTTTCTAAATAACTACTTATAGAGATTTATTCATCTTCATAATAAAAATTTCCTATAATATGTTTTGTTTTGGACCTCTTTTCATTATTTTTATAATACAAAGCAAATTCTTTAAATTTGAAGACTTAGGTCTTCATTTCAGTCAGTAAAATTTTCTTCCATTACATTTTCAATCAGGATTTTGCTCTTTTGCTTCAGGGTTCTTCAAAATACCAATTTATCCATTTATTGATTTTCTGTTCTTTGGACTTTATTATTTTTACTTTTGTCATTTTTTCTTTTCATTTTTAGAAGAAATTTCTAAATTTTGACCTTAGTCACTAATTCAGTATCTTCTATTTGTCTCAGTTGTGCTAGTGATTACATTTTATTACAGCTTTCTATTTTAAGTCAGATTTTTCATTTCTAATGTCATGTATATATTACCTGATTCCAATTCTGTTTTCACATTTATTATATCATTCTTGTTGAATTTTACTCCTTATTCAGAAGTTTCTTATCTTCTTTTATTTTACTGAAAATACAGAAGTTTTCTTTTTCTTTTATTGTGATAAGAATTTCCCTTGTGCCAAAGAATTTGTCATAAACCACTTCCAGTTAGGGAGCAGATAAATGTTCACTAGTCCTAAACTATTTACATGCTGTAGGTTGGCTGGATTGAGATGGATTCTATGCCACTCAAAGTATCTGTTGTTTGATACTTTGAACCAACAGAGTAAAAGCAAAATTAGGGTTCCCATGGTTGATTCACATATTGTTCCTATTTTCACTTTTGCTCATAGTGCCTTAAGTTGTTGAATCTGTTTTTGTAAGCATGCAAGACATCTATTGTCACCACCATATCTTCCTCCTCTTTCTACACACACACACACACACACACCACTTACTTTTTGTGTTTTGGGAATTTTATTCTCCAAAGAAATAAGGTAGTAATAAGGACCAGACTGGGGTAGAGTATGCTGTCTTCCTCTGAAGGTTTTTTTTTGTCCTGGGTGGGATCCTTTGCCCTGTGTTCTGGCTAGTACTGATGCTACATTTTTGATCTGCATGATCTACAGTGAAGGATAAAAGAAAGTTCCTCCTATATTCTTTCAAGTTGTCAATTTTCTCTATTTTAAGTAGCTGCTACACTGTATACAATAGCCAAGACATGGAAGCAACCTAAATGTCCATTAACAGATGACTGGATGAAGAAGTAGTGGTATATTTATACAATGGAATACTACTCAGCCATAAAAAAGAATAAAATAATGCCATTTGCAGCAACATGGATGGACCTAGAGATCATCATTCTAAGTTAATTAAGTCAGAAAGAGAAAGAAAAATACCATATGATATCACTCATAAGTGGAATCAAAAGAAAGAAAGAAAGAAAAAAGGACAGTATGAACTCATCTACAAAACAGACATAGACTCACAGACATAGTAAACGATCTTATGGTTACCAGGGAAAGGGGATGGGAAGGGATAAGTATGGGAGTTTGAGATTTACAAATGTTAGCCACTATATATAAAAATAGATTTAAAAAGTTTCTTCTGTACAGCACAGGGAACTATGTTCAACATCTTGTAATAACCTTTAATGAAAAAGAATATGAAAATGAATATATATATATGTATATGCATGACTGGGCCATTGTGCTATACACCAGAAACTGACACGCTGTAACTGTACTTCAATTTAAAAAATTTTTTTTAAAAAGTGGCTGCTATTATGATTTACAATTCGCCTCCCTAGTTCCTGTAGGGAATGGACTTCTCTCTGTTTCTGGTGGTAGTATCACTGTCAGTTTTAGTTTTCATTGTCATCAATTGTTGTCTTTCCTTTGCCTTCGTAGGTATTTTATCAAGCTGTAGGGACAGTCTGCAGCCTGGACTGCTAGTCAAGTGCCAATTTCTGAAGTGTTTCCTTGGATCCCGATTTTAAACATTGTTACCAGGTCATGTCCTGGCATCTCTTAGTCACTTATGTGACTATCACCCAGATAAACTGAGTTCCTGCCTTAGCAAACAGGGAGACTACAAATCCTCTATTCTCTTCTAGCATGGCTTTATTCCTATTCAGGACTAAGAGTAAGAACTAACTAAATTTAGTGGCTAATTACCATCAGAAAGTGAAACTTCATATCAACTGTGCCAAATTAGAATCATGATTTTTTGTCAGCTGTTGTTCAGGAATTCAAGTTGACCAGACTAACTATTCAACAGGTTAGTTCTTATAGTTAACAGAAGTATATTTTGTAACTGATTCATCTTTCCTGGGCAAAAAGGACTTAGCATCACTCAAAACTGTATTTGGTGGGAAACAAGATATTTAATAAATGTTTAGATCAGCTATGTGCTTGTATCTACCTTGCAATTCTAGGTCTGTACTTTCTTCACTGTGATATGTGATGAGCAGTTGGCCTTAGCGAAGTATTCACTGAGATACTCAACATGACGAAATGTTGCTTCTGTAGAAAATTGTGCTCTGTAGAGTTCCTGTAGAAAATGGAATAGTTGGCACTGTCCCCAAGTGAGACTACAAGCTGTCCTTTTTTGGCAGACCCCTCTGAATCTGTATAGGAGAGCTGAACACATGTAGAAGGAATTTGCTTTATGAGAGTACATCAGTTATTTATTGCTGCACAACAAGCTACCCCGACAGTTAGTAGCTTTAAACAACAACAATTTATTGAGCTTACAATTCTATCGCTGGCCATCTGGGCTAGGCTCAGCGAGGCAGTTATTTTGGTCTCTGTGGAAGTTGCTCATTTATCTGCAGTCAGTGACTGGCAGGTCAACTGGGAGCTGGCTGTCCGAAGACAACCTCACTCACGCTTCAGCAGATGGTTCATTGTCAGGTTGGACAATGGGGGACACCTGGGTCACTCATCTCTTGCATCCAGTAGGCTAGACTAGGCTTATTCACATGGAAGCGCAGAGAGTTCCAGGTGAGAGGAAGAAAGTTTGCAAGCTATCCTGAGACTAGACTAGGAGCTGGCAGAATGTTGCTTTCATGGCATTCCATTGGCCAAAGCAACAGATAGTGTGGAGAAACCTACCCTATCCCTTAACAAGAGGATCTGCTAATTCACATTGCAAAGGGACATGGATACAGAGGCGAGTGCATAGTGTGGCTATTTTTGCAAGCTATCAGAGAAGTGTATTTAACATGGAGATGACTTGATGAATCAGTAAAGTTAGTTTCCTATGGCAGCTGTAACAAATTACCACAAACCCGGTTACTTCAAAACAATACACATGTACTCTTGCACAGTTCTGGGAGCCAGAAATCTAAAATCAGTCTCACTGGCTGAATCAAGGTGTCAGCAGGGCTGCCTCTGGAGGCTCCAGGGGAAATTCAGTTCCTTGCCCCTTGTAGCCTCTGGTGGCTGCTGGCATTCCATGGTTTGCGGCTACATCACTTCTATCTCTGCCTCCTCCATAGTCCCAATACCTTCTCTTTTGTGGTCAAATTTCTCTTTGCCTCCCTATTATAAGGATACACGTGATTATATTTAGGTCTACCTTGATAGTTCAGGGTAATTTCTCCATCTCAAGATCTTTAGCTTAATCACAGCTGCAAAGTCTTTTTTTTTTTTTCCTATATAACATTTACAGGTTCCAGGGGTCAGGATGTAGGTACCTTTTGGAGGATCGTAGTAAGGGGTAAGAGATGTATCTGTGTGATGGAGTCCAGCTATCTTGCATCACAAATTTGTTCCCTATGTTAAAAACCTGAATGGTAAATAAATTTGACCTGATTCACCTAAAATTATACAAGAAAATGTCATCTTTGTCATGTGCAAATTAGGCATTAACAGAATATGGGTCTTTTTTCAATCTTTTTTCAAGACAGAAAATACTTATATTTCACACATTCAACATTCATTTACTCATTCCATATTAATGTACACTCAAAGAGCCAGGCACTATTATGCTAATTTAGGTTCTAGGCATACACCCGCGAAGAGGAGTTTTAAGTTATACTGTCCTCCATGGTAGCCACCAGCCACCTGAAGCTACTGAACACTTGACATGTGGCCACTGAGTACCTGAAGTGTGGCTCATTCGAATTTCAGTATGTTGCCAGTGTAAAATAAACCCTGGATTTTGACTACTTAGCATGAAAAAAGGAATATGAAATATCTCATTATATTTTTATTGGTTTCTATTGAAATGGTAATATTTGAGATATACTGAATTAAATAAAATATACTACTAAAATTAATTTTTTTTACTTTTTTTAGTGAGGAAACAAAAGTTTAAAATGATAAATGTGGCTTGCGTTTATGATTCACAATTATATTTCTATTAGCACAGTTCTAGAGGTTAGGAGATGAGAATAAATACAATACTAATAAAAAAAAGATTGAAAATAAAATCTAGTGATGCATTAGAGAGTATCTCAGTAGGTTTCTCTATATTGCGTGGCCAAGGAGGAACTCACTGGACTCTTGAGCTGAGACCTGAATTATATGAAAGCATAAGTCACACAAAGATTTTGGGGAAATGTGTTCTAGGTAGAGGTAACAGAAAAAATATTTTCTAGGTAAAGGGTTTTTTCAAGTGTGAAATGTGGGGGACAAGTTTGATTGGTTAGAGGCACAGAAAGAAATTCGGTGAACAAGAAGGATAATAGAGCAGGATAACATCGGAAAGAGAGAAGCGGCCCAAATCATTTTAAGGTCAACAGAAAGTGTAAACTCAAACACTGTTCTATTTAACTGCTTTGAAAATCTTGAGTAAGAATATGAATATCTGAGCGAGCACAAATGTTAAGGGGAATGTTACTGTAGCTGTGTGAGCTTGGCTAGTCATTCACTTCTTTGCCTCAGTTTTCTCCTCTGTGACACAGGAATGGTTATGATTGTCCGAACCTTGTAGGGTTTTTGTGAAGACTGAATGAGATAATGCATGTATACACAGTCTAAGTGATGTATGCTGGCTATGACTAGATGTAATTCCATATTAGTTAGAGTATCAGAGAGATGGGTATATGTTACTTGAATTACTTACAGAAATGCCTTCATAGGAACATGATTAAATATGCTTAGTTTCAGCAGTGGTTGCTCTAAGAATGGGTCATATGTGTGATATTCTTACTTTTTCTTTTAAACCATCTTTGCCTAATAGTTTATTAAACATTCCTTGTATAAGATTCCATGTAAAGCGCCTCAGCCCAACATGGCGATGCACAACAAGGCGGCGCCGCCGCAGATCCCGGACACCCGGCGGGAGCTGGCGGAGCTCTTGAAGAGGAAGCAGGAGCTGGCGGAAACACTGGCAAATTTGGAGAGACAGATCTATGCTTTTGAAGGAAGCTACCTGGAAGACACTCAGATGTATGGCAATATTATTCGTGGCTGGGATCGGTATCTGACCAACCAAAAAAACTCCAACAGCAAGAACGATCGGAGGAACCGGAAGTTCAAGGAAGCGGAGCGGCTCTTCAGTAAATCCTCAGTGACTTCAGCAGCTGCAGTAAGCGCATTGGCAGGAGTTCAGGACCAGCTCATTGAAAAGAGAGAGCCAGGAAGTGGGACGGAAAGTGATACTTCTCCAGACTTCCACAATCAGGAAAATGAGCCCAGCCAGGAGGACCCCGAGGATCTGGATGGATCTGTGCAGGGAGTGAAACCTCAGAAGGCTGCTGCTTCTACTTCCTCAGGGAGTCATCACAGCAGCCACAAAAAACGAAAGAATAAAAACCGGCACAGGATTGATCTGAAGTTAAACAAAAAACCACGAGCTGACTATTAGAAGACTGCTAGTGCCCGAGCTCCCCGGCCCGTAGAGCCCTGCCCCCTTCCTCCGACCTCGCAGAGAGAAGCTTCCCTCACCCGAGTGCGTGACCGTCCACCGCTGCTTCCCCAGACCCGGCGCCTGTGACTCTGAGTATTTTCTTCTGAAATGTGACAAACAAGTCATTTCTGTAAGACCACATCGGATCATTTACTTTGTGTCATTTTTAGTAACAGAACTGCAGAAAGGCCCGAGACATGGTTATAATCCCAGCAAGTTGCTAACCGTGCGCTTCTCCCTTCTTAGAATGAATGTTTCCCCCCTAAAACTGGCTGGCACCAGCTTCGTCCGTGATACGCATCAAGCAGTGTTCTCTGGGCTTCCTTCATGCTGAAACTAGAATGCAGGTCACATTTCAGAGGGAGGCTGTAAATATCTGGTGTTTTCTTATTTTGTTCGTGTTTTATCATTTTTCTATTATTGTTTTTACCATCTTATTTTCTTCTGGGACTTTTTGTAATGCCATTGTACAGCTCATATCTTCCTGCTGACATATTTGATCATCTGTTTCGTGCAGTTGCCAATACTCTTAACTGAAAACAATCTGGTTTACCATAAGTAAAATGGGGACTTGGCTTTTTGTTTTTCTGCAGGGGGAAGGTAAAGAATGTTTATTTAATATTTACCTATCTTAAATCTTTCTGAGTTGGAAGCAGTTTCATGTTCAAGGAACAGGAAAAGCTGAAAAACATAAGTTTAAATCAGTCTTTTTAAAATAGATATTTTTATTCTTTTGTATAAATAAAATTTAACAGGCTTTGTCTTCTCATGCTTTACTTTTAAACCCAAGATTGTTTTTTCACTTATTTACTTGTATCATGCCTTATGGAAATTTCTCTTTTTCCATCTTTTCTCTCTTTGCTGGTATTTGCCTGATTAAAAATTGCTCTAAAAATCACTAAGGCACATGGAAAGGCCCCAAATTGTCCTCGAAGCCGATAACGTCTGGAGATCTTGAGCAGAGTGAGTGACAGGATCACCGAGAGGCTGCGATGCCCACGGATGCCCTTTCCTTACAGGGGTGGATGGGCTACGAACCGGCTGATGGTTGTTACCTGCCTCTGGAGCAGTGGTGATCCACCTCGGCTGCACATTGGAAT
The DNA here is from genome assembly GCF_048564905.1 of Vicugna pacos. NCBI lineage: Eukaryota > Metazoa > Chordata > Mammalia > Artiodactyla > Camelidae > Vicugna > Vicugna pacos. The sequence continues at coordinate 1,387,863 of NC_133011.1, forward strand.
CACTTGGGATGCTTAAGAAAGTACTGATGCCTGGGTTCTACCCCCTGAGATTGTGACTCGGGTACAGTCTAGTATTGTGGGGGCATTCTTTCAAGGAGTCCCTGGGATTCTGGTAAGAAGCCAAGTCAAGAACCGTTGCATTAGAAGACTGGGTGGTTCAATTTAAATCCTATGTCGTGAATCCGTTTAAGGGATAAGATTTGGGGCCTCAACTTTCCTTTGATTCTGCTTAGTCGTAGTCCTTTACTTATGCCCGTATCTTTGTTAGAAAAAATACGTTCCGTTTGTGATAATATTGGTAGAACTGAAATATGGATGGTGTCTATTATCAGAACACATCTACCTTGTCAGATGTGCAAAAGCTTTCATTCTTGTTCTCAAATAAACTTTTTTTTGGACTCTGCCAAAAAAAAAAAATTCCATGTAAAAAAAATTTCTCCTGGGAATTTAGTACAAAGAGAATGTGTCTCCTGATGCATTAGTATAGATCACTTTATTAGAAAATAAAAAGCTTTAAAGAGGTAAAAAGTTAAAAAATAAATACCCTCATTATTTTCACCCTTTCATTTTGTATTGGCTGACAGGATTCTCACAGTTGCATTTCTACTTGGTTTTGGGTTAGTGTAGGTTTACGGAATTTATGACATAATTACTTTCCATAGGCCAAATATATTGCTATAGAATTTCTTTCATTATTTTAAAAGCTTATGGCGTGTAGTTTATTATATGCTACTTTAAATTATTTTAAAATAATTTAAAACTCAATTAAATAAAATATATAAAACATTGTTTCTATGAGAAAATGCATTCCAAATTTCACAGAACCAAGATATAAGAGAATTCTTGGAACATAGCCTATTTACAAGTTCAGGAATTCCTTGTATATTTGGGGGGTATTCTAAAATATCTTATTAATATCTTCCTTAGAAGATATATTTCCCCAAAAAAAGAAGCAAAATTTAAGACCCTATTTTTTTGGATGACACATGTGAACTTCAAAACAAAAGGAGGTATATGAGTTTGTCTTTGTATAAAAATTTTTTGTTGAAGATAATAAAGAACTACCTAACATTTTTTCTTTAATCCAAGGACATCTTTCTCAGAATTTGTCCATTCATTCATTTATTCATTCATTCAATAAGTGCCTGTCAAGGCCTATGTTGTACTAGAGCTGTAAATTAACTGTGTCTGTGAGATGAGGCCAAAATGTTCTGGAGCCAGATAATGATGGGCCTTAGATGACAGACATGCTATAGTTAAGATTTCATCCTGGAGGCAATGGGGAGCACGAAGCATTTTAGGCACAGAAATTACTTGATCAGACTTCGATTTTAGAACGGCCTTTGATAGCTGTTTTAGAGATGAATTAATGGTGGCGATGGGGAATGGCAGGTAAGTAGGTGGGCCATACACAGGTGGGCCAAATAAGCAGCTTTTTAAAATAAAAAACCAGGAGAAATATTTCAAGAGTGGCAATGAGCATGGGGAAAAACTGGGCTAAATATAAGAAATATTTGGGAAGTAGAACTGAGCTGATTTGGCAGAACTGTCTGGAATGACTGAAGTTCCCAACCTGGACAACGGTATGGGTACTACTGATACTCATGGGGCCAGGGAGCCAGTGATGTGAAGGTGGGTGAGCTTTAATACAACACAGTTGATTTGGGTGGTGTTGGAATTGCTGGACAGTTGAATTGTTTGTGAATTTATTGATCTAAAGCTCAAGAATGGAGACAAAAGGTTTGGGAGATATTAAATTGTTGGTAGTCATTAAAGGCATAAGAATAGGTAAGACTTTCTAAAAGAGTGTGTAGATAGCTAAGATTATTGACAATGAAACCTTGGGAGAATAAAAGCATTTAAGAGGGAGAAGACCATGTAAGGAGAAGATCCAAGTGAGAAGGAGTAAATAGGGGAAATCCAGGGAACGTGGCCTTCAGAGGAGAGAGTTTTAAGGTAGGAGTAATTTATATTGTCAACTGCCAGAGAGAGGTCAAGTAACATAAGGAATGCAAAGAATACTTCTGAAATTGAAATTAGTATATGGTATCAGAAACTGGCAGAATAGAGGGCGTGAAAACCGAGTCACAGTATGAAAAATGAATGAAAAATGAAGAATTGGAGACAATGAGTTTAGACTTTGGTTCTGAAAGGAAGGAAAGAGAGCAATAGTCCCAGGGGGACACAGAGAGGAACCAGGATTGTTTCAATATTGGTACTGATGAGTGTAATTTTCTGTTGAGTCAACCTGCAAGGGAAGAGAGGGTATTTGATGGCAAAAAGCCCCTGATGTGGGAGGGGGGATGGGATTCATAGTGCAGGTGGCAGGAGCGGTACCTCTCTATTTTAATTCTGTTGAAACTTTATACAGCCTCACAACAATAGGGTAACTTGTATGTGTCCTTCATCAATTAGTAATCTTCATTTATAACCAATGGGAAGTTCAAGAAATGATTCATTTTCATTACACTCTCAAAAAGAATAACATCTACAGTCACGGTCCTCGTAAAGTCTTTAGAGTTCCATTTTCCCTCTACTCATTCTCCAGATTTTATTACTCATTAGGACTTGTTCTCCATTAATTCAACCAAATTTGTGCTTAATGTGAGGGATATGATGATGAATGAAATGCAGTGCTGGCTTTTGAGACTCTCCGGTTGCACACAGGCCCTCGCTAGGAGTCACTGCCTAGGTGCTCGTGATCGCCTCTGGCAATAGCGACATGACAGTGATACACTGATGACAATAATATGATCCTTGGTCCATGTGTCCATTTAGTATGACTGACAAAATACAGTGTCCTCTTCTACTTTGCACATGCTAGTAGTAGAAGTTCCCCAAAACAATCCTGTAGAATTCCTCTTATGAAAAGAAAATGTGGTACTAATAAAGCATAAAACAATTCTTCACACAAAAGTGCTTTCAAGGATGTCAGTTTCTTTCTTTTCTGTTCACTATTAATTGAATATCCTGAGGATAAGGATCTTGTCTAATACTTTCCTTTCAAGATGTGCTATACTGGGAAATGCACAGTGTTTAGAATTCACGATACCTGGGGTCAACTAGTAATCCGCTATGCAATTTACCAGCTGACAGACCTTGAGCACATCGTCTAATGGCATCTAGAAAATGAAGTTCAGATCTGTCCTACCTACCTTTTAACTGCCCATCTATCTATCCATCTGACTATCTATCTATCTACCTACCTACCTGGTACCTACCTACCTACCTATCTAACAATCCAATAAATGTGAAGATTCTTTATAACTTAAAAGTGCTGTGCAGATGGTTTGGGAGGATTCACGCTTAAAGTTTTTCATTTAGGAAAGGTAATAACTTCCCAGTTTTGCCTAAACAAATTTGAATTGGGTTTCTGTCCTTTGTAACACAAAGAATCTGACTTTCACAGCAATATCCTTCAGAATTCAGGTGCCTGCTGCATCTGACTGTTCAGCTGAGTCAGATGAAAGGCAGCGACTGGCACAGGGAAACTGACACAGACACCTTCTGGAGGCAGACTCACAGCCAGGCGCTTCCCCAGGACCTGTCTCTCCAAGCATGAGGGTGGCAGTGTGGACTGACCAGACATGTGTGACACTGGCTAGGGGAGCTGAGAACAAAATTCCAACCATGCTCTGCCTTCATGTCCTCAAACTGAACCTTGAATCAGATGAGGACCAGATCTTCTGGCTGCTGTGGGGTCACTGGTGTGTTCTTGTTATTGGTAGAAATAATGCTCTTCATACTTCTAAGGTTCAAGATTATTGAAGAAATAAATATGTATATCAAATTACAGATGTTAGGAATTCTGGTTGCTTTTGGGGAGCAGAACCAACTCCTAAGACAGAGGGAAATGCAAACACTTCCTTGTAGTAAATGAGCAGTTAACAATCTTGTCTGTGGTCAGTTGAGAAGGAATCATCCATGAGCGACAGAGCTTTCAAGAAACTAAATACCTTTGCTATCCAGGTTACTCTTTCAGTGGGCATTAATGATTGACAGTACATGTAGAATGACCTGAGTTATACATCCTTCTGTAATTAAAGTTTTCCTTTGCCCTCTCTTGGCTTCTGGGACTTGATACATATTGCACAACCTTACCCTGTCTACATTTTTGGGTCCAGGAATTGGGAATAATATGAGCAGCTTCTGTATTTTGAAAGAGCCTAGATCCTAGACATTAAAACACTGGGCATTAACTTGTTAAGTACTTGACAAAACATACCCACCTAGATGCTTCATGAGTAACAGCATTTGTCCTGAGCTTATTGAGCCCAGAGGAAGGCTTTTGGCACTCGTATCTATCAGGTAATATGTACTTTTATTGACCCACTCTTACCAACGTTGCTTCCCACTTTTGGACAGCTTTCTCTCTTTCCACATCACTAAAAAGAATATAAAAATATTTGTAAAGAAAATACAATGTCCCTACAAAAAAAAATGGTTTCTATGGAATTAAATGGTGATTATGCATGAATACATTAGGACTTGCTGCCTTTCTTCAGGCATGCTTGGTTTTTCAATGCTGTGCCGAGTTTCACAGCTCATGTAAATAATGCTCAAGCAGGCAAGCACAGCCCTTAGATAGCTGTGTGCTTTTATTCTTCTGAGGTCTCAAGTCAGGTTCACCTCAGCGAGTGTTGTCTTATGTTCAACAGAGAGTGGGGCTGTTTGATCATCTTATCTCATGTGACAAAGTACAGCAGGAATGCTTAAAAGCGAAGACTCTGGAATCCTACAGAGCTGGATCCAGACACAGGCTCCTCTTTATTCTGACTTTGAACCTGGGCAAGTGGCTTCAATCCTTTAACCCTCAATGTCTTCATCTGTAAAGTGAAAGTTACTTGAACCTTTGCTATTCTAGGACTGAATGAATTAATCCGGGCAAATAGTTCAGCAGAGAGCCTTCTAGAGAGTAATGCCAGATAACTACTATTGGCTATCATTTACAGGTCAGGGATGCAAAAGTCACAGAGCTTTGTCAGAATATAGTGAGATTTTGTCTCTCAGTTAAATCCGCGGTTCTCAACTGGGGGACAATTTTGTCCCGCACCACTAGCTGGGGACATTTGGCGATGTCTGGAGATGTTTTTGGTTGTCTCTATACTTGGGGGGTGGAGAGGGGGACTGCTACCAGCATCTAAAGGATAGACGTAGTAGGATGTTTGATTTCTGAACAATCTACAATGCACAGGCATCCCCCGCCCCCAAAGATGCACTTTTCAGCAAGGAATTAGCTGGTTCAAAATGCCAGTAGTGCTGAGTTTGAGAAACTCTTGAGATAAATGGAAAGGAATTCTTCCATAGATGAGCCATGAATAAATCCTAATCAAGAAACCAGTCTATCAACAAGTGCTTGTTGCCTTCTGCTCCACATATAACATCATTGCCTCCCAGCAGTGGAGCTTTTACAGTTTACATAATATCTTCACATCTATTTACCTATTGATTCTGACAAAAATGCTAAAAAAAAAAAAAAAAAAAAAAAAAAACAAGCTGGACTGCTATTAACCACCCCCTCCCTGATTTGTTTTTTGGTTTTTTTTTTTTCTTCTAGCAGATGAGGAGCTGGCTGAGAGGCTGACTTTCTCACAAAAACACAGGTGGTAATTAAACCCAGCTGCTCTGCATTTCAAATACAATGTTTCCACCACTCTCCCATGCATTGCATTTCTGTGGGGAAGGCAGGAGATATTTTAAGACATGGTTCCTCCTCTAAAGATCTTTACTCAATTGTTAAGAGATTTCCACCCATGTACACTTGCTTTTGGGGGCAGGAAAATCTGAAGTCAATAGAGCTACACTGCAGAGCTTACTAAGAAGGGGGAAGAACAGTGGCGGGTAAAATTCAATGTTGGCTGACCAGCTTACATTAATAAATTAGGGGGAGAATCACTTACATTCTTCTCCTAAGATTTTGAGCTATCACCTGTGTCCTAGAAAAGGAGCCAAAAGAGAATACATTGTTCTTTGATGTTCCCTAAATCCTGTATGAGGAAAAGAATGAAAAAAACCCAAAAAACACTTGTATTTTGTTTCACATGGCCACAATAAATCCGTGGCAGAAATAAAGTGTGTAGTTTGGGTTGCTGAAGTATTGTGTCTTCCAGTCATTCATTAGCCTACAGCAGTCTTAGTTCTGTCATCATCACTGTACTGAGTTTCTGCAAAAAGATGCATCAGTTTGGATGCTTCCTATTGAAAGTGTCAGCAGATCTGATTTAAATGGGCTCATGAAATTAAAGCGTTCAGAGGTAGATTAGCTTTAGGAAAGGTCTGATCCAGGGCCTATCAAGATGACCAATGACCTGGCTGGCTTCTTTCTGGCCCTCTGTCTTGAGATGGCCATCAGAAGCTCTCAAAGCCATTTGTCTTCTTGTTCACATCCAGAGCCTCCATGTCCCAGAATTTTTAATTAGATCCTAAGGTTCAACAGGCCGTCTTTATGTGCCCATCTCTGAACCCATCACTGTGATAGGAAGATGCAGTCCTCTGGAACTAGGTCTGGGGTCAATCCCACATGATTCATATGGCTGAGAATGGGAGAAGCAAGGCAGAGATTTCTCAGAGGAAATTCGGACTTCTCTTCCCAGAAAGTAGAAGAATAAAAAGTGGGCAACAAACAGCAAGTGTCCACTAATCCAAATGATGTCTTTTAATCACCATCTTACTTTGTCTCTACATTATGTGAGTCTGTCTCCTCTTCTTTGAAATAATCTCCTTCCTTGATTGAGTTATGCCCGTTCCTTGCTACCCCCATGACCGCTGTGCTCATTTTTCTTTAGAAGAGCATCTCCTTCAGTCTGTCTCATAAATATTGACATCCCCAGGCTCTTTTCTTAGCTTTGTTCTCATCGTACCCTGCCCTCCCCGAGTAGGGAGACTTATCCCAAGATCCAACCATCACTGGTATAAAGATTTTTCAACTCAGTTCTGGAAACTCTTAAAGGCTTCAAGGAAGACTTCAGGACATTAATGAGCCTTCCAGAAACTGTATGCACATATTGTGTAGACGTATATACAGGAAAAAATATGCCGGTCATGCCACCATAAAATCATTTAGTGGATTCCCATTTCCTACAGGAATATTCACATCCATCAGCACACTGGATTACTTACAATCTGGCCTCTCATTACATTTCCAGCTTCATTCTTTCTCTTCGTTTCTTCCCCACTTAACACATATTCCTGAACTTTTGAGATGTTCTCTTCAAGGGCAGCCATGGCCTCCAAAACTCACCTCCATTGTCTCGTCCTCTACCCACAGTAGCACTTCCTCCTTGTTCACATTACCAGGATGAGAAATCAAGCACTCACCACACAGCCCCTGCCAGTGGTGATCCAGCAGCAATGCACTCATAGTAGAGAGAATATTATTATTAATTCCTTTATTCAAAGAGGTCCTTCCTGGGCACTCGTCTTCTAACTATACAGACGCTTCCTTACTGTTCCTGATCTGCATAATAAGCAGAGGACAAAGTATTTTTTTCCTTCTTTATTTAGAAACATTATCATTTAACTGACATCAGACATTTCTTTCCTTCTCATTACTCTTAAATTCTGAAGGATTTACTGAAGTCTCATATCCCTTGATCTGGCACTTTAAGAGTTAGGAACAGCCACAAAGACTACAGCTGAGAGATAAGATGTAGATTAAAAGAACCATTAACTCACAATGGCATTGGAAAACCGGAAGTGTTGAATTTAATTTGGATGCAGTTCAAAGCACCAAGTAAAGCGGGAGGTAGAGGCTGTAAGTAGTTTTTAGTGCCCGGGAACTCAACTTTTTCTCTTGGAGCAGCCACCGAGGAATCACACTGCTAAAGATTAGGTAATTCGTTAGCTACTCTCTCCTTCGTGAACCACTAAATTTCTGCTGCTTTATTCAGAGAGGCCGTATGTCTAGCAGTTAGGAGTGTGTCCTTGGAACCATACTCCTAAGTCTGAATCCCTGCATCCTGACCCCAGTGCGGGATCCCAGGGGGCGTTACCACCCTTGTGCCTCCCATCGCTCATCTTTAAATGGGGGTCATAGCACCTGCTTCAGGTGATGTTGAGAAGTTTAACAGACAACGTGTGTAGAGTCCTGAGATCAATGCCACTCATACAAGTGCTTTACATCTTGAGTTATTACTTTTCTAGTGAGAATTATGCATTTTTTTATGGTGCCTTGCCAATCATATTTATCTCCCCAGGTTTGTGAAGGGACTAATCAGAGTAAATGCCTATGAAGACTGCCCCTGTGCGAGGCATTGTCCTAAGCACTCACACACACAGCCCCAACCTGGAGGTGAGGAAACTGAGGCCCACAGAGGCTAAGCAAACTTGCCCGAGGGGATACAACTTCAAAGAGGACTGCAGAGGCCACGCTCTTAGCCACTGTGGTGAGGGAAATGCTGGAAGGGCAGTTTAAGTAAGAAGCTCTGAAGTTCTGAGCCGGTCTTATTGTTCTCACTATGAGTCCTCCTCTTAAACCTACTGAGTTCCAGGCGGCTGGGCTTGAGCTGGGTAGGGTATCCTGGCCATGGGCTCAGGCTGGGATTTCTGACAAGCTGCCTGCAACTGCGGTGCTCTGTAGAGCTGTGGGCACCCTCCAACCCAAATGAACGCTAGAACCAAAGCCAGGCAGATGCTCGGCTGTGCCGCTGGTGTGAAAGGTTAAGGGCTGGGAGGATGCAGGGCCCAGGGGCAGAGGTGGGCAGAGGAGCCTGGAGTAAGGTCCTGGGCTCACAGAAGGCAATACTGTCATCTATTATGTGGTGACATGGGCAGTGAGCAGACAGAAACCCAGGAGGAACAGAGACTCGGCACGAAAAAAAAAAAAATGTTCCCGAGCCTACGCAGAACGAAACACAGCCTTAAAACTTTCTTATTCTCTTGAGTCATCGTACTACATTGGGGCTAAAGAAAAATCATTGTTTCCTAATCCACAAGGACAAACTGCAGGAAAAAAAGTGAAAAAAGACACGGGCACAAAGATTCTCATTATAGCGTTATTCAACAAAATAGTGACAAAGTTGGAAACTGCCTAATTGTTCAACGATAGTGGAAAGGACCAGTAAAATAAGGAGGAACCACCTGATTTAATAGTACACAGTCAGAAAAGTGATCATTATAAAGACTATGGAAAAGCAGAGAAGCATGCTTAAAATATTTTAAGGGAAAGAAGCAGAGCATAGAAGTATGTAACTATGTAAAACTATGTAGGTAGACAGACCGGGAGGGAAGTCACAAACAGGTAAAATGTGAATGATTTTTCCTTATGTTGGCCCAAGCTTTGATTGGTGCACACATACCTGGTTTTATCGTGCTCTGCTTTATGGTGCTTCACAGATAGTCATGTTTTTTACAAGTTGGTTTGTGGCAACACCGTGTTGAGCAAGTCCAGCAGCACCGTTTTTCCAACAGCACTTGCTCACTTCACGTCTGTGTGTCACATTTTGGTGATTCTTGCAGTATTTCAGACTTCTTCATTATTATGACATTTGTTATGGTGATCTGGATCGGTGATCTTGGGTGTCATTATTGTCATTGTTTTGGGGCACCATGAACTGCACCCATACAAGGTGATAAACCTAATCTAATGTTGTATGTGTTCTGACACTTCACCAGCCGGCCGTTCCTCCATCTCTGTCCCTCTCCTCAGGCCTCCCTATTCCCCAAGACATGGCAATACCGACTTTAGGCCAGGTAATAACTCCACAATGGCCTCTCAGTGTTCAAGTGACAGGAGGGGTCGCACATCTCCCACTTTAAATCAAAAGTTAGGAATGATTAAGCTTAGTGAGGAAGGTATGTCAAAAGCTGGAGATAAATGATAGATTCTTTTAACCAAGAAACTCATTTCCTTCAGATGTGAGAAATGTTCTTTTATAATTTCTCTGATAATCTCTTCCCTTCTATTTTCTCTATTTTTTTTCTTGAACTTCTACTCTTTGAATGTCAGATCCCCTGGACTACCATACTAATCGTGTCCTCATTTTCCTGTTTCCCTGCTCTTTGATATTTATTTTATTTTATTTCCTATATTTCCTCAATGTGATTTCTAAATATCTACTGACTTTAAAATATTTTTTAAATTATATTTTTAGTTTCCAAGAGCTGCTTATAACAATTAATGCTTCATTAAAACATCCATCAGCTTTTAATTTATGGATGGGATATCTCTCTGAGACTATTAAGGACAGATTTACATCTGCTTATTTTAGTTTCACCTCACATTCCCTGTATTATCTCTGTTTCTTCCAGGTCCTTCCCCCACCCCACCCCCCGCTTGTCTGTTTTGGTTTCTCTGTTCCAAGCTAGAGGTTTATGCCTTGAATATGCATTCTTATCTTAGAGTGGGGCGCTATAAAAAGCTGACCAGAGGCTCTGTGATTGTGTGTCGGTTGGTGTGTGTGTTTTGGGGGAGAGTTGTTTGTTAAATGGGGAAGCTCTGCTGCAGGATGACTGGACCTGTATCAATCAGTGTCCTTAGTTTTCCTTCCCCCTCTTTGTCTATTTATTCTTTCCAGAGAGGAATATTCCATTCTTATATTCTGGAGCTAAAAGGAGATATTCTGGCAGTGTAATCCTGGCTGCCAGCAAATTGGGAGGTGATAAAGGAAGGGGGTTAGAGAATCTCATCTTTCCTAATATGAAATTCCCCTGAATTCCCTTGGAGTCAGTATCTTACCCCAGCCTCACTCTTGGCTTGCTGATTCCTCAGTGGTGACTGACACCTCCTTTCCTGAGCTTTCCTGGGGTTTGAACTATTCATTGCTATTCTCCTCCATAAGCGCTTTTATTTCCACTTTTCTTTGATCAGCAGTGTCAGCTAGCTCATATCTATTCTCTCTCCATTTTCCAAAATTTTGCTGATAAGCCTTATCAACTATTGTCTTCACTTCCTTTCCCTTTGTCCTTGGATTTATTTTTTGTTGTTGTTTGTTTTTGTTTTTAACTCAAATAAATTTCTTTACTGTCATTCTAGATGGGTTTGGGTAGGGGTAGTGACAGATATGTGCATTCAATCTGCAATATTCCATCAACCCTTTATTGATCTCTGTTGTAGGTGGAAACATGTGCTGATGAGAGGAGGAAGCTATTAGAGACTAAGGGAAGAAAATTAGTAGATACTTGCTGTTTACTCCAATCACTTTACTACAGGAAATTGATCAACTAAAGTTTTTAAAGTTTTAACTTATTGGGTAGATTCTTATACTCCACTGTATTCCTCACCTTATCTCCCACAAAGAACCTTCTTGATGGAGTCAAATTACAAAGGTTTGACCACAAGTCAGTGACATATCAATATACCCCATAAAAATTAATAAATGGTCCCTGCCAAAGCAATCAATAATTTGAATAATTTTATGATTGTTATTCCTATTACACATGCTCAGATCTACACAGAATTAATTTTATTTATTTTAGGACAATAACATGGGAAAATCCAATTTTTCCTCCCACTTTATTCTTAAAAGAAAGGTATACATTGTATAAAGCTACTGGTTCTGATTCCTTGAAAACACTGAATGCCAAAGAGAATGCATTGACTCCATAGAGTGAAATGAGTAGGATGAAGTGACTGATCATCTTTAAGGATCACTCCATCCATCCAAAATCTCAGCCAAATGGCTGGCACAATTCAACTCTCAGGTAGAGTGTAGCCCATTCCATAAGGCACAGACACAGAGTCCAGAGGCGTGGACAGTTGTTTCTGGAACAATGTTATTAAGTTCCTGCAAACATTTAGGAAGTGTATTTATTTTAATCACCGTAATTGTAACAGGAATGTGTGCAGATGCTTAAAATAATACAAATGCCACCTATATGACACAAGTCACTGAGCAGTGTAAATGGTTTCCCAAATTGCAAATAGCCAGGATAACAAACATATTTCATGTTGAAAATCTGGGTCATTTTATACCAAGGAACAACTTAATGGTGACGGTTAAAAAATTAAATTTTAAATATAGGGTCTAAGGTTTAATCGGATTTCTGAAAATAGTTAATAGCACAACCTTTAAAATACGTGTGTGTGTGTGTGTGCGTGCGCGTGCGCACATGTGTGTGTGCATAAATACATTTTGGATCAGGGTATGAACTGCTCTGAAAAAGCAGGAAACAGGAACAAATATTAGTAATCTGAGGACAATTCATAAATTGAATACTTAAATTTAAAGGCTCCTGAAATTTAGAACAGTGCAGGTCAAAACTATAGGGAAGTAAGTAAGCCCTTGTGCTGGGAGTACAGCAAGTGAGAACACAGGGGCCATGGTCCCAAGGCCATGAAGGTCATTCAGGTGCTGGACTAGGCATGTGTGCTCTCACCTGTGAAACTCTTCCTTCTTTCTCAAGGCTGTGTTCTCTCCTATACCTAACCATGGCTTGTGAACTGGTACACACCGCCTGCATCCTCCCCTAACTTCTTGTATCTGCTCACCTCAGTTGTGTTTTCAATGTCTGCTTGGTTACCTAAACCAAATCATGACTGCTTGCTTTATTTGGGGGGGGGGGTTACCATGGATTATACTTGAAGTCCATGAAATCTTTCATGACTCAAGAGAACAGGTCTAATTTCTTCCCTGGGTGGTCTAAAGATTGCAGATTTTTTGTGTGTGTGTGTCATTGAGGATAAAAGGAGTAATTGAAATAAATATGGAATAAGGACAGAGTTGTATTCTCTGGGGGAAATTTAGCCAGATAAAACGTAATACTTTTTTTTTTTGAGCTATATAAATTCTTGGTTATATAGAATAAAAAATACTTTCCATTTCTTCTGGGACTCTGATTGTTGAGCTGTGAAAATTGATGGAAATCAGGTTGTTTTATAACTTGCGGTTTGCTAACAGTGACAATCAACAGGGTCTTCTGCCTCTATCTTCCTGACGTTTCCCAGGATTGGCCTCCTGTCTTGTTTTCAGTGATACTTCACGTTCTTAAGCCCATCTCCCTCTCCTCCCTGCCTCTTTCAGGATCTTTCTCTCCAGATCTGGTCACGCACATGGTTCCCATCCCTGTTCTTTCTCTCTAGTTTGTCACCCTTTGCTCTCTTTATCTCCTCTTTCAGCTTCTACCATCGCCCCACTAGTGATGGCTCAAATTTGTTTCTAGCTGTTTCAAAAGTTCAAGGCACTTATTTCCACTGCCTGCTGAATATCCTTATGTCTAGATCCACCTCTATTTAAAATTCAGCATTTTCTTACTAATTCAACACTGTTGCTAAATCAGTCACTATCGTTCTCAGTCATCTCTGACCACACACTCTCCTTCAGCCCTTCTATCGCCGTAGTTTCTGCTAATTTTCATCTCCACAGTAATTCCTGTATGTTTTCTAATTATTAAAATCATCATTGCCCTCCTTTACTATTTGGTTACCACAGGCCAGATCCTATGGGAAAGACGGGACAAGGGCTTCCTTCTTTACCATTATTTATCCCCTTCGCTGCCTCTTTCCTGGTTTATTCTAGGAGAATTCTAATGGACCTCCCTGCTACCATTCTTTGCTCCTCTAATTGACACTATATATAGCTGCTAGACTATTCGTCTCTTTTCACTGAAGTACTGTCGATTTACAATGTTGTGTTAGTTTCTGGTTTATAGCAAAGTGATTCAGTTATACATATACATATATGTATGTATTCTTTTTCATACCCTTTTCTATTGTAGTTTATTACAGGATACTGAAAGTAGTTGCCTGTGCTATACAGTAGGACCTTGTTTATTTTATATGCAGTAGTTTGTATCTGCTGATCCCAAACTCCTAATTTATCCCTCCCCCATCCCTTTTCCCCTTTGGTAACCATACGTTTCTTTTCTGTGTCTGAGTCTGTTTCTCTTTTGTACATAATTACATTTGTATCATATTTTACATTCCACATGTAAGTGATATCATATGATATTTGTCTTTCTCTTCCTGACTTACTTCACTTAGTGTTATAATCTCTACATCCACATTGCTGCAAATGGCATTATTTCATTTTTTATGGCTGTAGATTACTCCTCTTAATGCACAAGCCTGACCAATTGCTATTATCCAATTATATCCAAAGCAGGCAAGGCTTTAACCAAATGTGACCTTACCTTTCATCTAAAATTCCAAAGTACTTTTAAAACACATTTCTAAAGGCAATTTAAAAAATTTTCCTGCAATGTTTTTTTGATATAGATGATGACATACAGAATGGGTGGATCGTATCTTACAATCAGAACCAAACTTCTAGTGCCTGCAGACTGCAAAACCAGTTAACTCCCCTTCTAGATTTAAACCTTAAGAAGGCTTATTTCTTTCTGAGCATACCGTGAATATCATTTATACTTGGTAAGAATGCAATCTGTTAATTACTGAATGGACTTAACCATTTTAACAGTCTAGGTTATTAATTTTTATTCAGATGGTGTTACTTTCCTAGTTATTGCAACAAAAACAACAGGAATATGTGATTAAATGAAACAAAATACATAATTGAGTTTTTGGCAGTAAAACTTGTTCTCCTAACAGATTTTTTTCCTTACAGAAGTATTGCAAGTGATGCCTATTGTAAAAAGTCTAACACCATAGAAGTGTGGAAAGTAGTATGTGAAAGTTTCCTTTCTCCAATCTTACTGCCTACAGTTAATAACTGGCCTTATATCTGTTAAGTGTTTTTCTCTGCATATACAAGCATTTGAACTAAATGAGCATTTATATTCTCTCTGTTACAGAACTGGGAACACGCTGGTAGAAATACTGTCTGCGCTCCACCCTGATCTCCTTGGAGCCTGGTTACCAGCTCTGGCCATCTGCTTGCCTTAGGCTGCCCTTGGGCTCCTGGAGGAGCTTTGTGGCACACAGAGGACTGGAAGTGCTCGGGAGGTGACCCACTAGATGAGGCTGCAGCCAGTGATGGAGTGGTAAGGGAGTAATTGGCGTCCAGAGCTCCTGCTGGGCCCAGACTAAGGCTGAGACCTCGCCTAAAATCATGCCCTGCTTGGCTGCCTCTGCAGGGCCTGCTTGCTCTGCTCCCTGTCTCTGCTGGAGCCCTTCCCTAACATGTCACTTGCATGTAAATCCTCGTCTCGGGGACTGTTGCTGAGAAGCCCACCTAGGACAGGTACGTCACACCAACCTTTCTCCTCTGTCAGTCATAAGAATTACACACTTATTCTTTCCATAATCTTTCCTAGGCTAAGTATCTTCTGTTATTTTATGTACTCACTTTCAAATATGAGAAAATGCTACTGACCTAGCATGGCTTTCTTTTGTTTTTAAGAAAGCAGTGATAAAATTGCAAATGCACAAGAGCAGCAACAGCATTCTCTCTCACACGATAATGAAACACCCATTGAGCCAACAAAGGGGTAACATCTATTGAGCCAACAATGGGGTGAGGAACTGAACGAAAAAAGAACAGAACGAAACTGACATTTGTAGGGGAGAATCTGTGACTCTGTCTCAACATGCTTCTCTAAGCAAATGACCTAAGGCCGTATGTACGGCCAATGAAATATCACAATCAAAAATGAGATTAAGACTTCTTAAGCTCCTTAACACTTAAAGAGATTTTAAATTATAATTAGGATAACATCAACTATAATGTATAGCTTTGCAACTGTTTTGTTCTCTGACTTTTACTAAAGAAACAAGTAAGCAAATGAAACCACTTCTAGTTGTCAAGGTCCTTCAACTGCCTGCAATCCAGGAGGAGGCAAGTTTATAAAATAAGGCAGCTAAAAAAACAACACATGATATTCTGTAACCAGATTCACAAATGCTGTAGACATTTAGAGAAGTACATACTATTCTGTAGAGACTTTATCAGGGAAGGTTTCACTGAAAAGCTGTCATTGGAATTGGGTCTTGAAGGTTGTATGTAGCACTTAGGTAATGGAAGGTCAAGGATTCTGGGCAGGAGTTCATGGGTAAGTGCTAAGCCTAGAATAAGCACACTTGGTAAGCTTTGAAGAGAGAAGGAAGCAGTCAGGAGAACTCTTTGATCAAAACAAAAGGTACAGATTCAGAAATCATGTTCTAATGGGGTTTTATACAGTTGGACAGGCAAGGTGAGGTCAGATAACAGAAGATCCCAAATCCTGGGCTGAGGAGTTTGAACTTGATTAGAAGAGCCACAATGAAAGAATATAGATTTTTAAGCAAGTAAATGGCATGATATTAGAGGTTTTATAAAGATTAACTTAGCTCTGATATATCAGAGAGTTTATTTTAGGGTTTAGTACATCAGAAAGTTCACTACTGAAAATTTGTTGGAAACTGCAGTTCTGTATTACGATAAAGACCTGGATTTGAAGAAATGACAAGGTGGGGATAAACACTGCAGACCAGAAGAGACACCAGAACTTGGTAATTGATTACTAGGGTTGGGGTAGAGTAAAGACTAGAAGATGAGTCTAAGGTTTAATCTTTTGTGTAATCTGGGGAAGTGTGGTGGGGCAGACGGGAGCTGCACATAAAGAGAGCTTATTCAGGTGGGAGTGTGCCTCGATCTGATTTTTAGACACTTGGGATTAAAGCAGAATGTTCCGGCAGAAATAACCTGTTGCATTCTATTTTCTAGAAATAAATACGGAATTAAAGCTTGGCTGAAAACTTAAGTGTTGGAGATAGAATATTTGTGCTCATTATGATAGAGATGAGAATTTAAGCAGTGGATAAGAAGTGGATACACTCCTAAGAATGGGGATACACAGAGAAAATAGCTGAAGATGGAAAAGTGAGCCCTTATAAACAGCCCACTTGAGTTTTATGCTTAGAGATAGCATTATATCTAGATGGTCATTGGAGGTTACATGCTAATTTAGCAAAAGACATAGCCTACTTTGTTAGTTTAATACTACACTCAGCCAGGAGATACAACCTCCTTCCCCACAGTTCCCTCGTTCTGCTTTGGCTCTTTAGAATTCCCTCATTGCTCTTCTGGGGAACATGGAATGAACAGGAAAGGCAGAGGGGAAGGGCAGGGGACATCTGTACTTCCTCCTTCTCCCTACCTCATCTTTATACTCTGTTCTCTACACGATTGGGTCTGGAATGAATTCTCATTGTGGTCATATGTCAAGAACTAAGGTTCCTCTGTTTTGGGGTATCATGTGACTTCAGTGGACAAACTTGCCATCTTTCATTTTTTGCTTTTTGGTTTTTTAATCTGATGACTGAAGATACTACCTCTGCTCCTGCTTCACAGGGATCTAGAGACGACTAGTGAGAAAAAGCTGGGGAGGGCCCAGGGGATGCATATCAATGGATATTTCACAGTACACTTAGGCAGCTTATTATCTTTAGTTCCAGTAAAAAGAGCCTACTGGGGATAAGTTCAAAGTCTATAGAATCTGGTGTTAATCCAACATGACTCTTGATGTTGCAAAGGAATATGCTTTGGAAAGCCTCTCTAGAACTCAGATGTTTCATGAATATGGTGATGATAATAAAACTAATAATCAGAAATAATAATTCTATCTCAATGATGACACAATTGTTTCCATGCAATTCTTCTAAATTTTAGTTAGAATATGCTGCTTCTTTGAATTGGGTAGAGGCAATAGTCTGATAAGACAATACATATCCAGTCTCCATTTCGTACTTTCATGGTTACAACCACTGTGTCATTGGCTTTCTTCTCGTCTTATTCCAAACCAGACTGATTTTCAAGAGGGACATTTCCCAGATAGCTCTTGGACCCAGAGAGAAACTGGCAACTGAAAACTTCTGTTGCAGCTTCCATTGTAATTTCAGCACAACCCTCTGAGAAAGGTTTTGCCATATGGGAGAATACAGTGACCCACACAGAAATTTCAAAAAATTAGACCACTCCGATACAACAAAGCCTTTTCAATCCTGTAATCAGTGGCTATTTAAAAAGAACAAGTGCACAATTTAGATTGTCACTCAAGGGCTAAAATACCGAGGAGGTGATTTTAGATCTGTAATGTCTCCCCATAAATTATACAATAACAACTTTAAGCAATCAGATGCAGAATGTATTTTTTACTTCTCTGGGACAAGAACAGGGTGAATCAGGAATTATGGTTGTGAATAAGGTATGGAAAAAAACTCAGCATAGACAGTAATGTCTAAGGTTTGTCCCTTTCATTAACAAGATTTGTGCAGTTTAACTAAATGTGCTTGGCACATAGTAGGTGCCTAGTAAAAAGATAGTATTATTTTGTTTGGATGTGTGAGAGTTCATATCATATTGCTGTGTGATTTATTTTCTTATTAACTCCCTATTTTAGAAGCTCAGCTAGGGAAACCAACCAAGGATAAAAGAGCTAGATAAAAAGTCAATGTTTGTTTTATATGAATAGCTGTAACATCACACAGCAAATTTATTTTTAGTGTTTTCTGGTGAGTTGATCTTTAAAAAAGATAACGGAAAAATATGAACTGCTAAAAAGTCTCACCATATGTGGCTATTTAGTTTTCAAGCTGGGTTCTGAGTTATCTAAGTTATCAAAGGAAACATTCTGACATCCAGGAATTTTCAAAAGCCACACAAATCCCTGGTCAATTTATAGGCAGATACCTGCCTGCACTGAGCATATTCAACAGAAAGTTTTCTTCCTCTTAGCTCCTTTTCCCTCCCTCTCGTCCTCTCAAATTGATTACAGTTTATGTTCAGGGAAGAATATTTCTCTCTGCAACCCTTCCTTTCTGTTAGTATTTAGGTCATACATAGCAAGGCATCCAGATGCTTTGTTACTAATTAAGTCACTGATCTTTAACCTCTTTGGGCCTGAATTGCCTCATTGGTATTAGATCAGTGGCTCTCAAATGCTGTTCCCTGGATTTAGACTTCGTTAGAATCACTTGGGATATATGTCCAAAATACACAGTACTGAACCTAGCCTCAGTTTTCTAACTCTGGGGGTGGGGTCAGGAGTCAACAGTTAACAAGCTCCACAGGTGATTCTATGTGCAGCTGGCAGAAGGACCAGTGGAGTCTTTCTCTGTCTTTCCTGCTTACAGATTCTAAGTTCATCCAATTTTTGATTTTCTACCTATGCTTTTAAGCAGCATGGGTGTGTTTATTCTCCCAGTCTCTGAAGGAGGATGAGAGGCCTGGGAGACCTCTCTTAGGGGTTGTTCAGGACAATCTGGGCCACAGAAGACAATTTTGTGAATCAAGCTGGCATTGACTTTTCTCTTTGGGTGGCCTCCAACTTTTTCATATATCAGTTTTTCCTCAGTTGTTAAGAGAGATGAATTAACTTCAAAGGATTATGGCTTGAGGTTTTCCTGAATACGTAAGAACTGACAGTACATGGAAGTCCTCACACTGACTGCACCAGTTCTGTTAGTGATGTAGGAACTTAACTTGATTTAGCCCTTGTTCCATTTATACATGTATGTGAAAAAGTTGCTTTTCAATCGCCTTTGGTTGGAAATAATAGTGTTTATTTGGGCAACAGATTCTGCCTTCTTATGAACTTTTGATAGGCTATGATACTAATTTTTTTAACTTCTCAATTAGAAAGAAACACAGATGCATTGCAGAATATCCAGGAAGTATAGAAAATCATAAAGGGAAAGTTTGAAATTACCCATAATCCTACTACTCAGAAACACACTCAAGACTTTGATGCAATTTTTTCCAGTTATATATGCACACAGACGTGTGCAAAAATAAATATTTAGAACTTTAACCCTTTTATCTCTGCTTAATATTTTATATTGAACATTTTCTCTTATGACTTAATGTTCTTTAAAAACAAGCAGAATTTAATGGCTATATACACTATTTCTACAATGTGAATAGACCATCAATTAAGCAATCACATCATTTTTTATGTGTAGATTGTTTCTAACTTATTGTTCTTATGACCATTCTGGAATGAGCATTTTTAGCAATATTTATTTGAATTTCTTACTATTTCCTTAACATTTTCTCCTAGACAAGAATTACTAAAATAGTTTGAATCTTTAAAGGTTCTTGATATGTAATACAAACTATTTTTCAGAAAAACTTAAAAATCAACACCAGGACTGTATATCCTTATAAATGGAGTTCTTGTCATTAAAATTGTTCACTAATTGAAATCCATGTTGTTTTGCTTTGCTTTGCTTTAAATATTAGAGAATGTGAATGTTTTCCACAGGGTTTGAGCCAGTTATTTTTCTTGTGCTGTAAATGTCCTGTGTTCTTTCCCATTCTTTTTTTTTCATTAGAGGGTTAATGCTTTTCTTCGATAATTTCTCTACTTAATTATATTGACTTTCCATGACTTACTGCTAGTAAATGTTTTCTGGTTGGCTGGTAGATTTTTGGTCTATTTGTGATGATGCTGCAATTTCTAATGGTGTTAGTAATGGTAAGTTACCATACTGTAAATGAACACTTCTCCCTAGTAAACATCTAGGTGGAAAGTCGAGATAGTGCAGATCTTTGGTACATTTAAGAAATGTCTGTGTGATGCACGAGGCCTGGACTTTTACACACATGGGTGTCACACAGCTAGAAGAGTCTTCAAGGACTGTTTTACCTCTTCCTCCCCATGTGGTGAGGAGATCAAGCTGAAGTAAGAGAACATGATATATTTTTACCTGTAAAGCATTATTTTATGTTTTACTTTCCAGAGGAAGAAAACAGAGACATTATGTCCTTCCTCTGATTGTGAATTACATAAAACTTCTGATTCTTGGGTCCCCTCACAGGCCTATTGAATCAGAATCTCTGGAAGCAGAGCTTGAAATATGCATTTTAACAAGTTCTGCTGGTGATGTGTAAGCATTCCAGAGTTTTAAAACCACTGGTGTTAGGGAGTTCAGATGATCAGTGGTGAACTTCCTGTCACGCTAGCAGCGCCTTCGTTTTCCTCCCTCTCAGTGCTCAGGTACTCCGTTTGCATTATGTTAGATTGTGCTTGTTATACGTTGGTTTATAAAAGGTTTTAAGTGTGTACCAGGAATCCGAAACTAGATTTAAACTCATACAAGGAGATGTAACACTTTTTTTTCTTTTTAGACCACTTTGCATTATGCTGCAAAAGTTATTAACTCACAGGGATTCAAAGTGCCAAGATAATGGAGATGTCCTAATATTTTAAAAATATAAGCCTATTCTTTATATTAGGAAATGGAGGCAGAGAGTTTTCAATGTCTTTCAAAGTTTGTCAGGTTTCATGATTTTTAACTTACTGTTTTTTGATTTTAGCTTGTAAATGATGACTCTTGACGGATACTACCCCAGTGATAATTTTAGAAGTGTTTTTAACAAGATGTTTTAAAGGCATCCTTTTTGTCTCAGAAACATGAGATAATACATGAGAATCCTGATTCTGTTTAGTCCAGCAAGAATATATTGAGAACAGTGCTTGATCACAGAAAGTCACAAAAAACATTTTGCTTTATTCTCTAGCATACCCAGCTTTGCTCCAGGAACTGCGGCTCCACTGCTGTGGGATAGAGCACAGCCCTGTCCTCGAAGGACCTGTACTTAATTTTTGGTATTCTTTTATTGTATTAACTTCATATGATTTTATTCTCTATAATTATATGTAACATAACTATATTTTGAAAGGACCTGCAATGCTCTTGTTTGCTCTAATAATACTATTACTGATATACATTTGTATATAACTTTATGGTCTTTTCAAAGCATATTTACACACAGTCTTAGAAGAGCTGTAAGAACTTAGCACAATATCGATAGGTGATTTTTGTTGAGTGTATACTTTTATTGAGTACTCCATACTCCATGCCTGACTCCAAGTTTCCTCTAAGGATTCCATCACTGGATTGTCTCAATAATGTTATATGAGGTACACTGCATTATCTACAATTTATCAGGCATGAAAATAGAGCTGGACAAAGTTAAATAATTTATGTGACAGGACAAGTTTTTAGAAACCAGGCATTTCATCTCAAGAGCTCACAGTCTTAACCATTAAGCACACTGATGATCCAGTGTGTAGATAACTGTAAAATAAGTAGACAGGTAAGGACATTCTTGTCAAACTATTTATTGCTCATATAGAAGGGAGCACATGATTAAACTTGCTTGCAATGCTTAGTAGAATAATTTCTGTGAGTATTTGAATATAAGTCCTGGATAGTGGTCAATGACCGGGACCTCTTTTGAAATCTCCAGAACCAGAAAATATATTTTTATTTACTTGCATTTTTTTTTTTACTCCAAAGCATCAAACAGCATAGCTACCAAATAAAGCAAAAACTATAAAGCAAAAAAGTGGGAGATTTCAACACACTTATTCAAAATTAAATCAAGTAAAGAAGACAAAAGTAATGATGTAGAAGAAATGAGTAATATAATTAACAAGATCTATTGATAGCCCAATATAGAATCTTACATCCTTTAAATAAATTGTATAATTTTTCAAGTGTCCCAGGAATGCTTATAAGAAT
Organism: Vicugna pacos; assembly: GCF_048564905.1. NCBI lineage: Eukaryota > Metazoa > Chordata > Mammalia > Artiodactyla > Camelidae > Vicugna > Vicugna pacos. The sequence goes on from NC_133011.1 coordinate 1,410,205, forward strand.
TAATCATAAGCCTGGCCAAAACGTAAGCTTAAAATCCAAAGTGTTGATTTTACAATTCATGTTCCCTGATAGCTATAGAATAAATTGGGACATTAAGAAACATTCCTCAATAACTCTTGGATCAAAGTTAAAAATAAAAACAGAAATTACAAACTATCCCCAAGGCAGCAAAAATAAGAACACGTCAACTCAAAATTTATGGAACACAGAAGAAGTTATACACAGAGAAATTTATAGATTTCAGTGGTACTGTTACTAAAGGATGATTAAAAATTAAAGTACCTTTGTAGTTATTCTAGGAGATTAAAATATATACAAAATAAACCAGAACATATTAATAAACATAAAATAAAAAACTTATAGAATAGAAAATAAACAAAAAAGCTTAAAGGTTAAACAAACATGGAACTCAGCTATTTAAAAATATTAATAAAATAGCTAGATAGCACATAAACCTGATTAAAAAAGAGAAGGCACAAAATGTAAAAAATCTGAAAGGAGGAAGGAGTCATAACCACAGATGTGGAAGAAATTAAAAGGCCTAAGAAAATGTGTGGTAACCCATTTGATAACTCAGAAGAAACTTATGTTATAACAAATGTAAATCACTAAAATTGATCTAAAAAGAGGACAACTTTAGCATTCTAAATGCTTCAGAAAATACTGGAAAGATGAATAAAAAGAAGCCACTAAAGAAGTTAATAGGATTAGATGCCTTTGTGGCTAAGTTTAACCAAATTCTTAGAAATTATTCACCCAAGTATTTAAACTATTCTAGATCATAGGAAAAGATGTAAATGTTCCCACAGTTCATAAAAGAAACTTGATTTTAACACTTACTAATGACAATACAGATAAAACACTGCAAGCCAACCTGTATAAACACAGCAGCAAAAAACAAAAAACCTCAAATGAAAATATGATCCAACTGAACCCAATATTTCATCTAGAAACACAAACTACAATATGCTGAGCAGAATTGATTTCAAGAATGCAAGAATGGTTCCAAATCATGGAAATTATTATTGTGATTTTATATGTGCAGGAGAAAAACCACGTGATTTTACCAATAAAGGTAAAATGCTTAGAAGGCATTTGTTATTATTTGTTAGTCATTTCCAATAAAAACTCTAAATAAAGTAAGAAGTCACTTGCTTATAATTAAAACCTCTAAAAAGTCAACAGTAAGATTAAAATCATTCCTATGCTAACCATTCCATAACACAGAACAACATAGCAGTATTTACCCTCAACAAGAAAATGAAATAATTGGTTATAAATTTGGCAAAAAGATAAAATTATATCTTTTTGGAGATATGATTATGTACTTAGATAATCTAAGAAATTCCAGTAATACCAAATAGAAGTATGAGGAAAATGTAAATTTATTGTTACATCATATTTCAAAAAATCTAAGATGCCATAGATTTTAAGACAGCCCTCTACTTTATGTACTCCCAAGAAGGAAAACAGTTGCCAAGTATAATTAAGATGTCATCATTATAGGATACATCTTATTTTCAGAGATGTGAAAATGTATGTTTCAGAATTGATGAAATAAGACAGATATGAAAAAAGCAATCGATTTTCCATGCACCAGAATTTCATTCATCTCAAAATAAAAATTAGAACACATATTACCATCACTATCATGACAAAAATCTATGAAAAACTTTGGAATAAATTTACCAACAAAAAAGACACAGGACCTATATAGTAAAAACAACAACAACAAACACCCATGAATTTTTCTGTAAAGACAAAACCCTCTGCACAAGTGGATCAATATACCGTATCTTAAGATCAGAAGCGTTAAAGGGCTAAAGACATCCATGCTCTCAAAAGTAGTATATAAATTCAGTACAAGGCCAATTAAAAACTAGAGGGTATTCTGGGGGGGAGGATTTGATAAGATGATTTAAAAATTCATATTAAAGAATAAATAGAGTAGTCAATAAAATTAAAAAAACAAGAATAGTGAGGGGGGAATAAGCATAACAGAGGACAAAACATTCTCTAAGCTGCCATAACCTAAATAAGGAGGCACTAGCACAGAAATTACAAACTGATCAGGCAGGGGCAGGAAAAAAGATACCGCATTTTAATTCAGTGGGAAAAGAACAGTTTAGTTCATAAATGGTGCTGGTAAAACTGGCTCTGCACCTGAGAGAAAGGAAACTTTGACCCTCATTTTTCACCATATAAATCCAGGTAAATTAAATCACAACATGTGAAAACATAGAACAAGACAATGAATGAGGTGATACATGAAAATCAGTGTTTACAAAATATTTGCAACACAGATAAAGTACTATTATTCAAAATATGAAATGAGAGCTTGTATACTGATAACTGTAAGATAAAAACACACCAAAGAAAAATGGACAAAGGATATGAATGGGTAATTTAGAGGGACAAGTCCAGATGGGCAATAAACAAAAATTTTTGTTTGTTTTACTAGTCAGAGAAATGCAAGTTAAAATGAAAAAATAACATTATACACATCAGTTTGAAAATTTTTAAAGGAAGATTACATCTACTATAGGTGGGAATTTGGGGAAAGGATATTCTTATGCATGACTGGCAGAGGCAACTTTCAGAAAGCAATCTGGAAATACTTTTAAAATAAAAATTACACATAGGGTTTGGAAGAGAGGGTTCACGCCTGTGCGCCTGTGCCATGGGAATGAAAGGGCTAGTCATGAAGATGCTGATGGCAGCTCTGCTGTGGGGGCCCAATACTGAAAAACAGAGTGATTCACCGTTAGTGGAGGAATGAGAAGATAAACTGTGGTATATTCAAAACATGGAGTATTATACATCTACCAAAAGAGTAAGTTGGACTTACATCACCTACCTCAAAAGGACATTATGCACTGGTAATTGAGGAAAGCATATAAAGTAATGCCATTTGGTTAAACAGTGATTCCCCTCTCCCCTGTATGGGTACAAGATCTGAGAATGGAGAAATATGAGACTAGATGTTTAACATTTGCTATCCGGGCTTGGAGACAGAGAGAGGGAGAAGGAGAGTTAGGGGAAAGAGGAGAAAAAAAGATGCAATAGAGTATAAAGAATCAACTGTGAGTAAGAACATGAGAAAAAAGAGAGAGAGTATCGTTATCTTGGCACAAATAGGGCTGGAATAAGTTTACAGGGAGACACATAGAAGACAATTTTGAAAGCTATTAGAATCTTCATTTAGCAATGCTAGTTAAGAGTTAAATCTCTTTGAAGATAGAATTAGGGACTGATTTCAGAGCCCACAACTTATGATCTTTACTTTTAGTTATATGTGTACCTTTGAGTGGATGTTAAATGCTTGTGAGGTCGCAAAGATTTAATTTTAATCTTTAATTTTAAAATGTGATGATTCCTTAGTTTACCTATAAACTCAAAATCTGTCTTCCTCTGGCAAAATTAAATACACAAAAGAACATTTTTCTCTTACCATTTTCATATTTAGAGCATGGTGTGTATCATTTTATTTTGTAAACTTCCTGGTGCTCTCCAGAAATGGGAGTGAAAATCATTTGTTACTGGTTTTCCCTACGTGCCTTGCACATAGAAGGAATTCAGTAAATAATTTGTTGAACAGGATAGAATTCCACTTTTTTTTGAGTGCTTTCCAGCTGAGATAAATAACCACTGGCTAATAAATAAGAATTCATAATCCCAGTGTACTTAGCATTCCTTCCTTCTTCTCTGTCATGTAGGAGGTAAGACTTTTTGCTCTATTTAAGTGCCGACGATTTGAAAATGCAGAACATCAGTCGCAGTGAATAATACCAATTTCACCTTTACGCAAGTGTGTATCTGGCCAGTAACAAGTGATTAAACCTATCCCTGTCTTACCTTGCTAACTGGAGGTGCTTACCACATTCTCCTGGTTTCTAAGGCAACGGATTAAAGAATTTAAGAACTGAGCCCTCATTTAGGCTGATGCCCTTGGAAAGGTAGAATTTCTTTTCCAGGAGGCCGTACTGGGAGACAAGGCTTATTTGTTTTAATGTTTTCCATTTCTCTGAATTTCACAACACAAGGTGCTCAGACACCTTTTGGTAGAACTTACTGAAAAATGTTACCAATATAAATATGTAGAGCTCAGTTTTGCCAATCCAGAAAAACACTTGGTGGGACTACTGGTAAATAGGAGGCAGCTCAGTGAAGACTCTGTTTTCTTTTTAGCTTCACTTTTTATTTACTTCTTTTGCAGCACAAGCTGTAAACGGTGATACTGATGATCTTGGGCCAACATCTCAGCGAAGGGCTCTCCCTTACAAAACCCATGGCTTTAGATTGGTCCAACACAGACAGGCATTTCATGCAGCCTGGACACCCTCTGTGATAAACTGCCATTGAGATGAGTTCAGTGGTTCTCTGGAATGAGTTCTTCTGGGTTACAAATGATCTCCAGGGAGAGTCAGGGCTTGCTTCCAATGGGAGGTTAAGAGGACTTTCCCCCCCTTTTAATTAGAAGGCATAGCTAGTCTGAGATCTAACCAGCAAATCGTTCACGTACTTCTACAGTACTCCCAGCCTCAGCCACAGCCTTGTGGATTAATTACCCAAATCTCTGAAACGAAGTGACTTTTTTTTTTTCATTAACTCATTGAGGTATCTCACGAGCACTTCATTGCCACATAAAAGTTACTAGCTTTGTTCTTTTCTCTTGCAAAAGGAATATTAAATCTTAGCTATCAGATGTGAAAGGTTCTTTGATGGAAGAATAATGTTGATCACATTTCCATACATTTTTGGGGTAATGTTATTATGACTCAAAGTCTTGACGTAACTTCAAAACTGCAATTAATCCATACACCTTATGAAATGGCTCCAGCATGTAGGCATCACACTAGAATGTAAACTCTGGTATCTCACCTGCTTGGCTTACCACTATATCCCTGTGCCTTTTCCAGGTGCCTGACATATAGTAGGTCCTTGATGAATGAATAAATGGGTGAATGAACAAACAGAGGTGTATTGCACTGGGAAATGGGCCACGGTGAGGTTAATACGGTATGCCAACTGGGAGTGGTGGGGGGTTGGAACTAGACTCACCCACCAAAGTAGAAATTGGAGGCACAAACCCAGCTGACAGCTCTGGGAGGAATCCCATTTCAGCAGGAAGAACGCACTATTTAGTTGCATGGACTTACACACAAAGTAGTAATGATAACATGCCACTATATACTTTACATACATTATAATTAGTCCTTATAAAGCAAATGTTATGATCTCCATTTTACAGTGTGAATAATGAGCCCCTGGAGGTATAAACACTGTCTTGACTTCACATAAGTAGTAAGTGGTGAAGCTGAGATTCAAAATCCTGGCTGCTTTCAAAGTTCATGCCCTTTTTCTAAATTCATGTGAATGATAGGCAATGGTTGTGGGCATACATTTAATGTGAAGAGGCGGGGAAGCCCGATGATCAGGCATCCCCCATTATATATAAGTCAGTGGCAGAGCTTTCAGGAACCTGGGCAGGGCCATAATCCCCCAGGTAGTGGGGACCCAGTCACTGGGCTGGGAATCCCGGTTAAGAGACAGGAGGATCTGGTAAGAGGAAGGTAGGGTCCTTACCTCAGAGGAACCAAGTTACTGGACAAGAAACAAAGAGGGTGACTCAGGCACAGATTATTGGTTTTCTATTGCTGAGTAACAAATTATCACAAACTTAGCAGCTTCAGTAACACATGTTTCTTAGCCTACAGCTCTGTAGTTTTTGGCTGCAGGTGGAAAATGGATTTGAGGAGGCAAGAGTGAGAACAGGGAGAGTGGCTGGGGAGCTGTTATTGCAATCCAGCCAGAGCTGACAGTGGCTTCATCAAAGCTGGAAGGAGATGGAGAGGATGAGAGGCGCTTGAGAGCTACTTGGGAAGTTCAAGCTCACAGTCCCTGAGGTTTGTGGAGACCAATTATTTTCTTTGGATTTAAGAAGTTTTTGGATGTTTCTTGAAAGGTAATATGATGCACATATGATGTCTGGGCATGAGTTAAGACGCCAATAATACCCGAGTAAACATACAAATATTCATAACAAATGAGAAAAATCAAGGCTACTAGTAACCCTCCATCACTTCAGAGCAGGTTTTGCTACCAAGTGAGTTATGGAAAATCTCTGAGTTTTTAGAGTCTTTTATTTTGAAATGTGGGTAACTAATTGGTAATTAATTGCATAAGGTGGAGGATGAATAAGCAAAAGGGTGAATTAAGGTACACACTTGGGATTTTGTTTGGCAACGAGGTGGATGGTGGTGCTATTCAGACAGAGAGAGGACAAAGCAGGAAGTGCACATTTGTGGTCATGAGGTTGGGCTCACTTTGGTCTATGAACTAGCAGTATTTGTGGGGTATTTAGATGAATATCAATTAGCAGCATTTCAAGAACAAGGAATGGTCATCAATGTCAAAAGTTGGAAAGAGAACACAAAAAAATGAGCACTTATGTGTCTCTTGGACTTAGCAATTAAAGGGCTGTTGATGACCTTTAAAAGAACAATGTCAGTGGTGTGGCAGAAGAAGAAACCCAAACGAAATGGATTGCAAAGTACAAGAAAGGTAAGAAAACAGAACGAGCAAATGCAAATATATCTGCATGTTTATTTGTATTGCTGATTAAAATGGGGTTCATCTTGTCTGTTAATTGGCATTAGAGTTGGTAACTAGTTATAAAATGTATAGATAAGTCAGAAAAAAAAGAAACGATAAATAAGCCATATTCCTTCCTTTAAGAATCTGGCATGCAAAAAACAAGCCAAGGAAAAAATAATGTTATACCGTAACAACCAAGTCTCTCAAGAGAAGCGTTTTGGGTTTCTGTTGTGTTTTGCTTTTTTCCTTTCAAACAGGAGTTCCATCTAAATTCCCATGGACTTTTGAAAATATACCCAGGCTCTATCCTTGAGCATTTTGATTAATTCAGTCTCAGGTGGAACTAGAGATCTACATCTTTAACAAATTCCAAGGTGATTCTGATAAGAGGACCTGGATCAGATCTAGGAATATAAGTTTAGAAAGCAGCCATGAAGAAGGGAAAGTTTAAGTCGCAGGAGAGAGCGAGAACATGGAGAAGAGACTGAGAAAAGCTGAAAGCAGAACCTGTGCTCATCCTGTTTAAGTTAAAAAGGGAACTGGGGAGGGGATATGAGGTAAAGACCATATAAAGCATTAGGAACTACCGAGTGCCACCAAGTATGAGGTGACATGATTGTTAAGATGAGAGGGCCTGAAAAATACTGAACTACAGGAGGATTATTAAAAAAAAAAATCTTTTGCTGTTTTTGCTTCTGATTAAAAAAGTGTTACAGAAAAGTGCAACTAAGAAAACAAAAACCCCTTACAGTCGTGCATCCTGTAATAATCACTGTTCATTTTTTAGTAAATATCCTTCATGTCTTTTGGCAAACACTTTTAAGACCTTTGATGAAAAGAGCAGCTATTTATTTAGGCTGATATTAGTTTGAGGCCAAAAAGATACTTTACAAATAAAATTTTCGGGTAGATTGGTTGTTTTTGACTATTATACATGGTGAGATGGCTTTGGAACTTTTCCTTTCCGGGTGGAGCTAGAGCTATTCTGAAAGGTTTTAGTGGAAAGTATAGACCGCAGGTTGGCAAACTAGGGCCCTTGGGCCAAATCCAGTCCATCCCTTATTTTGAAAGTTGTATTGGAAAACACAGCCACACCCATTTGTTTACACAATTTCTGTAGCTGCTTTCCTGCACAGTTGAGTACTTCTGGCAAGAGTATCTGGCCCATAAAACCTAAAATATTTATGATATGGCCCTTTACATAAAAGGGTTGCCAATGCCTGGTGCAAACCAGTATTTCTCAAATTATATTCTAAGGCACATTAGTTTCCCATGAAATGGTAATAAACATTCTTGAAGAAGGGCTCTGTGTTCAAATAAATTTGGAAAATGCTGGATTAAACAAAGTTAGCCAGGTTTCTCTACAGTGAGGCTTCTGATAACATTTAATATGCTCACTGATAATCAGCAAAAGCAGAGTATGTTATACATAGCAGTCCCCAAAAGTATCTGGTGATAGAACCCTTTATTTTCCACGAACCTCTATGATCATCATATAGTTTGGAAAAATCTTAAATTAGTCTGTTTGAGAGGCTTTGCCAAGGCCATAAAATGGCATGAACTTAAGGCCATGGTGTTTTAATTCTAGGATGTATGTACAGAAAGCCTTCTTGGTTCCAGAGGTCAGAAAACCACTCTCCACCAGTTAATCGCAGAACTATCTCTGGGTCTGGACCTCTACAAAGGAAATTTTAGCCTAAAGTAAAGTTCCCAAGGGTGCTCTGCAGAAGTGAAGACAAGAGGTAAATATATAAGGCTTCTGAGATGGTAACTGGGGTGAATGAAGACTCAGCTTTCTTTGTTTGGGTAGCATTTACAGAGACATAATATGACTTTCATGGGTGTTGGGCACTTTTGCCTTTGTGGGACTTTCTCCAATAGAAAATGATAAAAACGATATTTTTATGACTGTGTATAAAGACAAATGTAATCCAGACAGGATGTATTCAGCTTTTCTTTTGATTTGAAAAAAGACATTGAAATAAAAAAAAATGTCGTGGGCTCTAGACAGTACCCATTGTGTCTCATAGGTAAGAGCCCTGAGAATTGCCAAGGTATGTTATCTTCCCTGCCAGACTACAACCTTCTTGAGGGTGAGACCACATCTCAGGTACTGTACTCCCCTCCTTAGCCACTAGAATCTCTAGGTTGAGCAGTGTATGTTGAATGAATAAATGGGTGATTAATTTCAGGGCTGTCAAACACCTCATTAGAGGATAAAAGGAATAGCTTCACTAGAAGACCTTTCAGTTGCCTCCAAAGAGCTAATCAATTAATAGCAATTACTAAACTATATCAAAGTATCACATGCAATGGAAAGAACTCCCCAAATTAAGTCTCTTGCCGCTAAGTAGCAGTGTAGCTGGTCCTTTTGTAACTGTGAGCCTTAATTTCTTAACGAGTAAGACAAACTATAATTAAAATGAGAGATTCTATGCAGTTTTACTTACAAGCCAGAACAAAAAGCTAAACTTTTTATATTAGTCAGGTCCAGAAAGACCTAACGGGCTTTAAAAACAGATTCAGTGGTAAGCTCCCTACTCCACTTAAAAATTAAACTCTCTCAAAAATGCTTACCATGGAGGACATGGTTAGAGACGACATAATATGCTTCCAGAGGACAGTGGATGGGCCCTTTCGAAGAGCAAAACAAATCAGAAAGTTCTTAAAATTCAATAAAAATCCTAAAAAGCCACCTAACTCAATTTTCTTCCAACATAGGCCTCTCCTTAGAGACTATTCTTGCCTGCTTTTTTGTCATGGGCTACTTGAAAACTGTAATACTCTGGACCATAATGTTTTGCTTTTATGGGAATTTTGCTCAATCCAACTTACAATTAGTAGAAAAGAGGTGGTACAGTTAATATATCACCCAATCAGCAACTCCCACAGAAGGCTTAGATTTAAAAAACAAACTCACAAAGATTTAAAAAACAACTCATCAGATACGAAGTGTATTTGTAAGTGTACTATGTGTATTTATAAGTGCAAATAATATTGCATGTTAATTTTATAACAAGGTATATATGTAAAATTAATTATTAATTCTAATAATTTTTCTATAGATTCTTATCTTGTTCCTAGTCTTAAAGAGAACATTTAAAACATTTCACCACTGAAGATGATTTTGCTATAGTTCTTTGACACATGCTCTTTTTCATATTATGGAAGTGATTTTTCTACTCACAATTTGCTTAGAGTTTTTTTCAATCACAGTGTTAATTGATGTTTTCCCTACATCTAGTGAAATGACTTTTCTTCTTTACTTTATTAATGAGGTGAATCACTTTAATTTTTTGTAATTAACAAATCCTGCATTTCCAGGATAAACAAAATTTGGTAAGATGTGTTATCTTTTTATACATTGCTACATTCAGTTTACCAACATTTTATTTGTATGAAGTTCATGCACAAGAATGGCCTGTACTTTCTCATAAAGCCCTTGTCTGATATTGTTATAAAAGTTAAACATTAAATGGCTAAAGGAAACCATGATCAAAGAAGTAAAGGGCACCAGGGGAATAATGTCTAAACAGACAGAATGTCTATGAAAAGATAGATACTATAAACAGAAACAAAATAGCAATTCTGGAGCCAAGAATTACAATAATTTAAATTAAAATTCATTGGAGGGGTTCAACGGCAGATTTGAGCAGGCAGAAGAAGAATCAGCATGCTCAAACATGAGAACTGAGCTTATTCAATCTGAGGGGCAGAAAGAAAAGCAAGGAGAAGAACAGAGCAGAGATAAAACAGAGAATAGAAAAATAACAGTCAATGAAACAGAAAGTCGGTTCTTTAAAAAGAACAAAATTGACAAACCTTTGGCTAGACTGACAAAGGAGAAAATAATAATTTACTAAAATCAGAAATTAAAGTGGGACCTTCCTACAGATCTTATAGACAAAAAGGATTATACAGAATACTATGAACTGTTCACTGACAAATTCAATCATCTAAATGAAATGAACAGACTCCTAGATACACACAAGTTGCCAAAACTGCATCAAGAAGAAAATCTAAACAGACCTGTAAAAAGTAAAGAGATTGAGTAATCAAAAAGCTCCTAACAAAAAGTCCAAGATCAGGTGGCTTCACTAGTAATTCTACCAAATATTAATAATAATGAACACCAATTCTTCTCAAACTCCTCTAAAAACTGGGAGGGAGAACTTACCTTTAAAGCCAGCATTACCCTAATGTCAAACCACATAAGGATATTACGAGAAAATGACAGACAATATCTCTTATCAGTATAGTTACAAAAATTCTCAACAAATAGTAGCAGACTGAATCCAGCTGCATTTTAAGAGGATCATGACATTAGCGAAATTTATGACAGGAATACAAAAATGGTTCAGTTTGCAAATATCAATGTAACACAGAAGGTTAAAAAGAAGGAAAAAACAACATGATCATCTCAGTGCAGAAAAAGCATTTGACAAAATACAATATCCTTTCTTGATAAAAACACTCAACAAACTAGGAATGGAAGGGAATTTTCTCAAAAGAAAAAACGGCATTTATGAAAATCTTATAGACAACATCAGTCACAGTGAAAGACTGAAAGGTTTCACCCAAAAATCACAAACAAGGCACTACTTCTATTCAGCACTGTACTAGAAGTTCTAGCCAGTGTAATTAGACAAGAAACATAAAAGCCATTCAACTTGAAAAGGAAGACATAAAAATATCTCTATTACAAATGGCCAATAGGCACATGAACAGATGCTCAGTATCACTAATTATCAGAGAAATGCAAATCAAAGCTATAATGAGGTATCACCTCACACCAGTCAGAATGGCCATCATTCAAAAGTCTACAAACAATAAATGCTGGAGAGGGTGTGCAGAAAATGTAAGCCTCCTACACTGTTGGTGGGAATGTAGTTTGGTGCAGCCATTATGGAAAACAGTATGGAAATTCCTCAGAAAACTAGGAATAGACTTACTATATGATCCAGCAATCCCACTCCTGGGCATATATCCAAAAGACACATGCACCCCAATGTTCACAGCAGCACTATTTATAATAGCCAAGACATGAAGACAACCTAAATGTCCATCAACAGATGACTAAATAAAGAAGTCATATTATATTTATACAATGGAATACTATTCACCCATGTAAAAGAATAAAATCATGCCATTTGCAGCAACATGGATGGACCTGGAGATGGTCAATCTAAGTGAAGTAAGCCAGAAACAGAAAGAAGATGACCATGTGATATCATTTATATGTGGAATTTATAAAAAAGACTAACTTATTTACAAAATAGAAACATACTCACAGACATAGAAAACAAAATTACGTTACTAGTGGGGAAAGGGTTAGGAAGAAATAAATTGGGAGATCAAGATGTGCAGATACTAACTAACATATATAAAATAGACAAACAAGTTCATACTGTGTAGCACAGGGAACTATATTCAATGTCTCATAGTAACTGATGGTGAAAAAGAATCTGAAAATGAATATGTGTATGTTCATGTATGACTGAAGCATTGTGCTGTACACTAGAAGTTGGCACAACATTGTTAACTGACTATGCTTCAATAAAAAAATATATATATATACAGTAGAAAAATAAAGAGGCATAAAAAATAAATTAATTAAATGTTATCAACAAACCCAAGGTCACAAAGATTTTATCCTGTGTCATCTTCTAGGAATTTTATAGTTTTGCATTTTACATTTAGGTTAATGATCCTTTTTGAGTTAATTTTTCTGAAAGGTATAAAATCTATGTCTAGATTTCTAACCACCCCCCAATGTGGATATCCAATGTTCCAGCATCATTTGTTTAAATGACTATCCCTTGCTCCATTGAATTGCCTTTGCTCCTTTGTCAAGATCACTTAACCGTATTTGTATGAGTCTGTGTCTGGGCTCTGTATTCTGAAGTCACATATTGCCAGTTTTCTAATTTTGTTCTCCTTCAATGTTGTAATGGCAATTCTGGGTGGATCTTGGACTTTAACAGAGAAGTCCTACATAGTCACACTGGAAAGTGATTGAACAAATGCACAGAACCAGGCTGTGAAGGCCTTATACAGCTTTCTTTAAAACTTTACTTAATCCAAAAAACAAAAAACCAAAAAAACAAATGCTGCTCATAAAATGCTCCTGAAATGCTATAACCCTGACATGCAGTGAATCAATCCTCAGGCCTGACATAGAATAAACACTTTAAAGTCATATTATGTTAGTTCAAAAAGTTTGGGGCAATTTCTTACTTACAAGACAGAAGGAGAACTAAGAATGAAGATCACACATAGGCAAGACTTGGAAGAAAGCAATTCACTTCTTGCATTTGATCTTCTTTGATAAAACCAATCAATGTCTTGTTTTAAAATCTATTACATTTTAAAGATCAAGTATTTAATCAGATTTTGGTTACTATTCTAATATTCTATAACACGAGCTAAGGAATCAATAGACAAATAATCTAAAAGTTTAAGATAGAATTTAGAGACCACACATAATAAGAATCAACTTAAGGCCAAATTGACGACTGCTCACTGTAGTGTACATAGCAACTAACTAAGCAGGAGTTTACCCAGTTAAAACTTGAATGCTATTTAAAGAATCGCCTGAACTAATTTTCCACTATTGCTAAGTAGGCTATGCTTCTAGTAAATTACTCTATTCTGACTCATCTGATCTGTGAATACCGTGGTAGACTGAGCTCAGAATTCAGGGCACAAAATGAGAACCAGTGGGGGATTCTCGCATAAACGTTCATGAGCACTGAAAAACTAAATATACTCCTATGAACCTCTTTCCTAGAAATGAGAGAGAGAGTTAATTTTTCAAAATCTGGGTTCTCTAAGCCTCTTGCATTTTACATTTAAATATTTATTGCCTAATTACTCTCATGCCTGTTTTCTTTTTCTACAGTCAACTTTAGGAATTTTGTCATTAACCAAAGAAGGAAGGGAAAGAAGATAAAAGCAACAGAAACTTCAATCAATCAAACTATGCAAAAAGATTTTCAAACTAACCGCTCGCCGCAGCCCGTAGGGGTGGAGCCCCAGCCTGAGGGTGGGCGCTTCCGGCGGAAGGAGCAGGGACGCGGACGCCGGAACCGCCCAGAGCGTTTGGGAGCCGGGCGAAAGCCGGGCGCTCCTGAGCAGCTTCCGAGGAAGAAGGCGGTGTGGGGACTGGGCTGCCGCTTGCTGTCGCCTCTGCTGCCGTCGCCGGGCAGGTAAGGGGGTGCTGGTGGGGGCGCGCAGATCGGGGAGCCGGCGGGAGAGGCCTGGGCTGCGCAGCTGGGGAGGCTCACGGGTTGGGGGTGCGTGGGAGGCCTGGGCCGCTCGACACGTTAGGGCCTTGAGGCGGTGCGGGCCGCCGCTGTGGGTCGTGGTGCCCCCCTCCCCCCCGTTAGGAGTCCCTGAATCCCATTTCTTAGCTGCTGCTTGTACCCGGGTTTGGGGAAGCGGATGAAGCCCCGGGAGGTGGGAGGGCGCCGACGGGCCCGGGAGCACTTCGGACCGGCCTCAGGTCATGGCCTGCTCCCGGGAGGCGGGTGCGGTCGCGGGGCCGCGGCGGCGGCCACAGTGGGATGCGGGCTTGACCGTGCAAGCTCCTGGACTTGTTGCGCATTTCCCCGGGGCCTGGAGCAGTGTCTGCTTCCCCATGTTCGCGGGGTGCGTGTCTGGCGGTCAGCCTGCTCCTGGGAGGCGACGCGGTGCTGTCAGGGTGCGAGGTCGGCGGCGGCGGCGGCGGCGGCGGCGGCGAGAGGGGTGTGCTCCTGAGAGCCAGTGGACTTGCTCCCATCTACCCCGCATGCTGTCCTGGGGGCGGCCTCTGCTGCCCCAGGTTCGCAGAATGCAGGTTACAGGTTAACCTGCTCCTGGGAGGTGGGCGCGGTGCTATCAGGGTGCGAGGTCGGCGGCAGCGGCAGCGGCGGGGAGAGAGGTGTGTTCCTGGGAGCCAGTGGACTTGCTCCCATCTGCCCCACATGCTGTCCTGGGAGCGGCCTCTGCTGCCCCAGGTTCGCAGAATGCAGGTTACAAGTAAATCTGCTTCTGGGAGGCGGGCGCGTTGCGTTCGCGGGGCCGCGGCGGCGGCCGCAGTCGGATGCGGGCTTCGCCGTGCAAATTCCTGGATTTTTGCCCTTTTCCCTGTGGCCTGGAGCAGTGTCTGCTTCTCCATGTTCGCGGGTTGCGTGTCAGGCGGTCAGCCTGTTCCTGGTAGGCGACGCGGTGCTGTCTGGGTGCGAGGGCGGCGGCGGCGGCGGCGGCGGCGGCGGCGGCGGCGGCGGCGGCGAGAGGGGTGTGCTCCTGGGAGCCAGTGGACTTTCTCCCATCTACCCCGCATGCTGTCCTGGGGGCGGCCTCTGCTGCCCCAGGTTCGCAGAACGCAGGTTACAGGTTAACCTGCTCCTGGGAGGCGGGCGCGGTGCGGTCGCGGGGCCGCGGCGGCGGCCGCAGTGGGATACGGGCTTCGCCGTGCAAGTTCGTGGATTTCTTGCCTTTTCCCCGTGGCCTGTAGCAGTGTCTGCTTCCCTTTCGCGAGTTGCGTGTCTGGCGGTCAGCCTGCTCCTGGGAGGCGACGCGGTGCTGTCAGGGTGCGAGGTCGGTGGCGGCGGCGGGGAGAGGGGTGTGCTCCTGAGAGCCAGTGGGCTTGCTCCCATCTACCCCGCATGCTGTCCTGGGGGCGGCCTCTGCTGCCCCAGGTTCGCAGAATGCAGGTTACAGGTAAACCTCCTGGGAGGCGGGCGTGGTGCGGTTAGTGTGCCTGGGCGGCGGCAGCGTCAGTGGGTAACGGGAGCAAATCCCCGCGCTTGCACAGGGCAGCCCCAGTCCCGCCGCCGCTGCCCGCTGACAGCACAGCGCCCCCTTTCCAGAAGCTGATTGACCTGTTGCTTGAGTCCTGAGAACTTGGGGTGTTAGAGGCAGAGGCCAGGACAGGCTGCGGGGGAGTTTGAAGCAAATCCACAGGCTCTCATAGGCAGACCCTTAAACCTGCCACAGCCGCCCCTGCCTCCCGGGAGCTGGCTGACCTGGGTACGTGCCTGGAGCGGCAGAGGCCGCCCCCAGGCCATGCCGCGGTGGATGTGGGGGCACATACCAGTTAGCCAGGGGCAACGCCCTTCTCCCTGCCACTGCCCCAGGTTCGCAGGACACTTGTTTCCAGGTCAGTGGGCTGCAGTTAGAGGGCGGCGACGTGGAGGTGTGCTGCTCCCCACCCCCCACCCCCAGCAGGTGGACTTGCTCTCATCTCCCCTGGGCCCTGTCCTGGGGGCGGCCTCTGCTACCACAGCTTCACGGGAGGCATGTCTTCATGTCAGCCTGCTCCTGGGAGGAGAGTGCAGTGAGGTCAGGGGGCAGTGTCAGCGGTGGGCAAAGACTTTCCGAGGACCAGGCTCTAGCCCAGGATAATTAACTCTTCTCTTGCTTCCTCAGTTGGTAGGTGTAGCGGCTTTTCCATTATAGGTTATTTCCAGATATTGAATATAGGTTTCTGTGCTATACAGAATAAACTTGTTTTAAATCTATTTTTATGTATAGTGGCTAACGTTTGTAAATCTCAAACTCCCAAATTTCTCTCTTCCCCACCCCCTTTCCCTGGTAACCATAAGATTCTTCACTAAGTCTGCAGATGATTTCCTAGTGTGTTTTTTTTAGATTGCGCGTATGAGTGATATGGTATTTTTCTTTCTCTTTCTGGCTCATTTCACTTGGAATGATGGTCTCTAGGTCCATTCATGGTGCTGCAAATGTCATTATTTTACCCTTTTTAATGGCAGGGTAGTACTCCATTGTATAAATATACTGCAACTTCTTTATCCAGTCATCTGCTGCTTCATTTAGGTTGCTTTACAATGTCTTGGCTATTGTATATAGTGGTGTTATGAATACTGGGGTGCAGGTATCTTTTCAGATTGGAGTTCCCTCTGGATATATACCCAGAAGTGGGATTGCTGGATCCTAGGGTAAGCGTATTTTTAGGTTTATGGGGAATTTCCAAACTGTTTTCCCTAATGGCTACACCAAACTACATTCCCACCAGCAGTGTAAGAGGGTTCCCTTTTCTCCACATCCTCTCCAGCATTTATCTTTATGAACTTTGGAGTGATGGCCATTCTGATTGGTTTGAGCTGATACCTCATTGTAGTTTTGATTTGCATTTCTCTGATAATTAGTGCTATTGAGCATTTTTTCATGTGCCTATTGGCCATTTGTAGTCTTCATTGGAGAAATGCTTGTTTAGGTCTTCTGCCCATTTTTGGATTGGGTTGTCTGTCTTTGTTACTACGTTTTACGAGCTGTTTATATATTCTGGAAGTTAAGTCTTAGTCAGTTGAATCATTTACAGATATTTTCTGCCATTCCGTAGGTTGTCATTGTGTTTTGCTTATGGTTTTCTTTGCTGTGCAAAAGCTGATAAATTCAGTTTGGTCCCATTTGTGTGTTTATTTTTGCTTTTATTTCTGTTACTTGGGTAGACTGCCCTAGGAACACATTTCTGAGATGTATGTCAGGTAATGTTTTGCCTAAGTTTTCTTCTAAGAGGTGTATAGTGTCTTGTCTTATGTTTACGTCTTTAAGCCATTTTGAATTTACGTTTGTGTATGGTGGGAGGGAGTAGTCTAATGTCATTGATTTACACGCAGCTGTCCAGTTTTCCAACTACACCATTTGCTGAAGAGACTGTCTCTACTCCATTGTATGTTCTGGCCTCGTTTGTCAAAGATTAATTGACCAAGTTTGTGTGTTTATTTCTGGGCTCTCTATTCTGTTCCATTGATCCATATGTCTGTTTTTGTTTTAATACCATGATGTTTTGATTGTAGCTCTGTAGTATTGTCTGCAGTCTGGGAGGGTTATTCCTCCAGCTCCATTGTTTTCTTCAGTAATGCTTTGGTAATTCTGGTCTTTTGTGATTCCATATAAATTTGAGGATAATTTGTTGTAATTCTGTGACAAATGTCCTGGGTAATTTGATAGGGATCGCATTAAATCTGTAGATTGCTTTGCGTAGTATGGCCATTTTAACAATTCTAATTCTTCCAATACAAGAACATGGGGTATCTTTCCATTGCTTTAAGTCCTCTTTAATTTCCTTAGTCAGTGTTTTGTAAGTCTCCACATATGTCTTTCATTTCCTTGATCAGATTCATTCCTCAGTATTTTATTTTTTGGGGTGCAGTTTTAAAAGGGATTATTAATTTCATGTAAAGAAATGCTGCTGATGTCTGTATGTGGATGCTGTGTCCTGCTACCTGGCTGAATTCTTTTATTAGTTCTAGTAGTTTTTGTGTGGAGCCTTTAGGGTTTTCTATATATAGTATCATGTCACGTAATGGTATATAATGACAGTTTTACCTCTTCTCTTCCAAATTGGATCCCTTTTTTCTCTTTTTGTTGTCCAACTGTTATGGCTGGGACCTTCAATACTGTATTGAATAGAGGTAGTGAGAGTGGGCATCCCTGTCTTGTTCCAGATTTTAGTGGAAAGGCTTTCAGCTTTTCACCGTAGAGTATTATGTTGGCTGTAGGTTTGTTACAAATAGCTTTTATTATATTGATGTATGTTCCCTCTGTATCCATTTTGGTAAGACCATGGGCTCAGTGCAGTCAAGGAGGCTGGGTAGACAGTAGCAGCAGTGGCTGCGGTGGTGGGAGGAGGGCGGCTGCCCCTTGTGAGCCAGTCATTTGCTCCCATCTTCCCTGTGGCCTGGCCTGGGAGTGGCCTCTGCTGCCCCAGGTTCGCTGTAGGCATGTCCCCAAGTCAGCCAGCTCCCAGGAGGTGGGCCTGGTGCAGTCAGGGAGCAGGGGGCAGCTGGGGGAGGGGGCCTGCCTTGGAGGAGCTGGCCTCTTTGCTCCAGTTTTCCTTGCAGCCGGCCTGCCTTGGGGATGGCCTCTGCCACCCCAGGTCATGGGACATATGTGTCCCAGTCCGCTTGCTCCTGGGAAGCGGCCGTGTCATGGTAGAGGTGGGGGGCAGGGACCACCGGACCGCTAACGGCTGACCCCATCTCCCCAGCCTCTGGTAAGCAAACTGGGAAATGTGTGTCCTGCCATCTGGGACAGCAAAGGCTGCCGGCAAGCCAGGTGTAGGGGAGACAGGAGCCTGAAGCAAATCCACTGGCTCCCTCAGGGCACCCCTCTGCCCCTGCCTCCGTGGCCACCGCTCCCTGACCGCACTGGGCCCAGTTCAAGTGGCTGACTTCACAGTGTGTGCTTTGCTTGGTCAGTGGTGTGAGGGATCTGCAAGTCTGGGCACATGGTGATGCTTTCTTCGAGTCATGTTCTAAAGAATGGAGACGTGTGTAAGTAGGGAAGTGGAAATTGACCAAACCCCCTGAAAAATCTGCCTCCTCTCTGCTGTTGCATTGGTTTCACAGGTCAGGATCTTTGCTGTTAGGATGGTGCACTCATCTGCTTTGGGGTGTGTCTCATGAATGCGCGTTTGGTATTGTGGCTGCTCTCAATGAGCAATCCTGGCTGCTCTGTGCAGCATACAGGGTCAGCATGGAGACTGAAGGGACCGAAGCTGCTGGGTTCCTTCTTGCCTGAGGACAGCCTTCTGTCTGAGCCAGTCAGTTGCCTGTCCAGTTTGTGGAACATTGTTGTTTATTACGTTATAAATTCCTACAGGCTGTAGGCGTGGCTTTGCTACCTCTAGTTAAGACATTTAAAGTTACCTGTAGTTAAGACATTTAAAGTGTTTTGTAGGCAGACCGACGTACTCACTTAGGGTTTTGTATTTAGTTGGCACTTGTGGTCTTGTGAAACAACTTGATTTGAATAAAAGATATGTGGAAAATAATTTTCTTTACTCTTACGGGTTGTGAGTGATTATTTGAATTCTCAGTCTAAAAGGTCCCAAGTAGTCATTATATGCCACCCCCCACCCCAAGGACTGGACACGTGGGAATGAGCAGAGAGTTCACACAGTCAGGATGTAGGCCAAGTTGAGGTGGCCTTAAGTTGTCAGAACAAGACACTGAGGGAGGCTGTGAAGTCCAGAGGTCTAGAAGCGCAGTCCAGACCGGCCTGTTTTTGTGCAGTTTTTGGAGTTTGGGGAAGGACTAGACCAGATGTTTTCATTCCTGCACAGTATTCATTTTCTTTGTCAAATATTTTAAAATCAGAGTTTAAATTTTGGAATCATTTTAATGTAGGCTTTTCAAAACAGTTTATTCTCCCCGAGAAATAGCCTACTACACAAGATTATAATTCAGAATGACTTTCATGGAGTAAGAGTGAATATTTTCTCCATCCTGAGTTTTGGGGTGCGGTTGAGGTGTGGGTATGTGGGTCAAAGGCATACGTATATTTTATTTTAAAGCTGACAAAAGAAAGCCTTGTGTGTCTTACAGAATTCTCCCTTTATCCATGTGTAAGTGTGATATTTTGTAAGTCAATACTATTATTAAAATAGAAATTTCCAAAAGTAGATAAAGTTTAGGTCTAAAATACATAATTTTGACAACCATTAAAGTGAGAAATAATGTTATTTAGAGGGTCTCTGATGTAATTTGCAATTTCACCTGGCCAAACTGTGGTCTTAGTTTTAAGGTAACATATTTTTTACCTGTAGCCTTAATTATAGATGTGATTACATAATGCTGCTCTCTTGCCTTTTTTGTTTTCAGAGAAGATCTCCATGTAAATCAAGAATTGCTGCAAATGTCTCCGTGTGTCGCAGAGCTGTTCACTGAGCTGTTGTGTCCATTCAGCCCCAACCAGGTTATAGAGATGCTGCCAGGCCTGGAAGAAACCATTCAGGTAAGACCAATGATGTAGAGGAGGCAAGAGTCAGGTTTCCTTAATCATTCACCATTGTATAAATGTGCAAAGGGAGACTCATACTTTAAAGTACCTGCCTAAGTTTGTACCTGGTAAGTGCTAGCACCTGAGATCAAACTCAGCTACTCTGACTCCATGGTGCACGGTCTCCATTGCTGTGATAAATTTCATCTCCATTTTTTCCAGTAAAATCAGAAACAGCATATGTCCATCATTGTTATTAATCAAGGTTCACAGACATTCTAGCCAACATGATAAATATAGAAAAAGGAATACCGTGAAAATACAAAAAGGAAAAAAATCACGCTCTTACTTGCAGGCACTGACGTTAAGAGAGTCCTGCTGTGCCAGCACCTGCAGGCTTAATGGCGGCCTAGGAGCCTGAGCACAGGCGTTGTCTGGGTCCTCTTTTCCTTGTTTTCTCCTATTTCCAAATGAAAATGATTGTGCTCACACACACACATGCGCGCGCACATACCTACATATATACGCATATACACGTGAACTCTAGTCTACAAGAAGAGGCAGCACATTCCCTGTTTAAAATTTGTTTTTAAGCCTCCATCAAGCCTCCTTTCCTTTGCTGTCCGTACTCCTGAAGCGGTAACCTGCATTTTCCACATCCACCTCCTGAACTGCCCACATGCTAACAAAACTTTAATTATGAAATATTTCAAATGTATAGAAGTGTGCAGAGCATCAGATACATGTATACCCCCCAACCCAATTTTATAGATGTGAACACTCTGCTGTACTGGCTTCTATCTTTGTTGTTCCATTGTTTGTTTTAGAAATAAAGCACCCGTTACCTGTCGTGTCCCCCTGAGCTTACCGCCAACCTGAAGGTGGGCAGTTTCTCCTTCCTATCCATGTTTTTTTATTTTTCCTATGTGTGTATTTACCTATAGAACACAAAGATACAGTTTTATATATTTTTAAAATTTGCATTAATGGTATTATGCCATATATATCCAAATGCAAATTGTTTTTTATTAATTTTTATCTATTACTTTGTATACAGAATAGTCTGTTGACTGACCACAACGTTTTAAACTGACTGTACTTCAATTATGAAAGTAAATAAATAAGTAGGTAAGTAAAAGTAGCCCACTGATTGAGCCCTCAGTTTATGTATTTCCTGACTCATAGACCTTCAGGTTGTCTTCAGCCTTTTGCCACCGTAAACTATGCTACATGGGACAGCTTTGTGCATATGTCCTGTGTACTCATGGGAGGTTTCTCTAAGCAACATACCTTAATATCCCTGGAAGTGGAATTCTTCAGACAATACAGTAGCTTAATTCCACTGGTTTTTGCCAAGTTGATTTCTTATTTGTTTCCATTCTCATCATCGGTGTTTTTAGTTTGCTGTTTTTCCACATCCTTGCAGATTCCTAATACTTAGACTTCTTAAGTCTTCTTTTTAATTTGATAGAGCATGACATGTAGCCCTTGTTGTTTTAGACGTCTTAACTTCCGCCTATGTGATGGTTCTCATTGATGACTTGTGACACTGCATCTCTTTCCATGTGTTTAATGACACTTTGGATTTTCTTTTCCCTGAACTATCTGTTCATATCATTGGCCCATTTTCCTGTTGAGGATTTGCCCTTTGTACTGATTTCTAGAAGTTCTTGGTCATTTCTGGATTTATAATGCTATGTGCTTTTTATGTTGGAGGTGCGTCCTTCCAGGCTGTTATGGCATGTTTTTTAAATTTGTTTTTAGTGACTTCTGTTTCAATTCATCAGTCTTTTCGTTTAAAGTTTAAATTTTATGTGTGTGACTTTATTTCCATTCCTACTTTAATTGCATAAAGGATATCCTCTTATATGAGTTTTATAGTTTAGCTTTTTACATTTTGGCTTTTAACCTATCTGGAATTTATTTTTGTAAACAGGTCAAGAGAGGGATTTATATATATTTTTCCATGTGGATGACTGATGGTCCATATATAATTTTACTGTCCTGTCTTCACTTATTTTTAATGCCACACACCAAACTCCCAAATATACATGGATGTTACTGTAGATTTTGCTCTGTTCTTTTGGTCATTTGTTTTTCCTTAGACTGATACCACAGATCTTAATGAATATAGCTTTAAAAGAAGATTTATTAGTTGAAAAGAAATTCTTCCCTCATCATTCTTTTTCTTTAAAACTCTTTGGCTGTTGTTGGCCTCTTAGTATTTCATATCAATTTAGGAATCACATTGTCACATGTCTTTAAAAATAATTCATTTTCTGGGATTTTGATGAAAAATAGATTAAATTTATAGATGAATTCCAGGAGGGTTGACATTTTATGATACTGTTTTCACATTCAGGAACATGATTGCCTTTTAAAAATGCCTTCTGTGCTCTTTGGTGAGGTTTTATAACTTTGTATTTTACCTGTCTCTTGCATATTTTCTTAAATTTGTTCCCAGATAGTTACACTTGTTGTTAACATTCTGAAAGGAAATTTTTTTAGATGACATGTTTTACTGATCACTGTCGGTGCATGTTACTAAGTGTAGGATGTTGTTTTAGATCTAGCAACCAGGCTGAATTCTTTTTTCATTCAAATAGTGTCTAGATTTTTTTATTACCATAATATTTTCTTAGAGCCATGGTAGTTTGTTTCCTTTCCAATCTTTATGCTTTTTTCAGTCTTCTATTAGAGGTCTAGGTGCTCTGGGGTTTTATTGAAAAAAGGCAATGACAGTGTGCACTCTCGTTCCTGATTTAAAAATGAATGTGTCTAACATTTTATATGAAATATGGTTTTTATTGAAGGATTTTGATAGATAATTTTTGTATTAAACTGCAAAGTTCCATTGCCAGCTTAAGTTAGAGTGTTTTATATTGTTTTTACTTTTGTAAAGACCGGATTCTGTTATTTTATCAAATACTTTCTCTTTCTCTGTGTATTGAGATGATCACATAATTTTCCTCCTTTGATCTGTTAACCTGTTAATGTGTTATTTGTGCTTCTCTTTTTTCTTATTAAGAAGGGATTATTCTACTTTATTAGTCTATCCAAAGACTAATTGGGTTTTTTCTTAAACCTCTATTGTTTCTTTCTATGACATTCCTTTTTGTACTTCTATTCTTGGTTTTATCTTAGCTTAATTGGCATTTCTTCTTTACTCACTAGATACTCTTAGCTTATGAATTTTTATTGAGACCCATGAGTTAATGTATAGTGGTTTCATCGTCATTTTAATTATTTTGTGTAGAGTTACACTTGTCAATTTCTAGTGTAAATTATTACTGTTTATATGTTTATGTTATCTTTTGTGTAGTGGATACACCTAATTCAGGTGCATAACAACTTTTAAAATAAATAAGTGAAAAAAAAATGAATGACCCTGGTTCAGTTAGAGTCCTAAATGGGCCACTCCAAGACTAGAAAGTCAGATATTTGCACATTATACTATAAAGTAGCATATTCCTGGGGTTTGAATTCAATTTTTATTCTCAAGATTTTTTTTTTCTCTCATTCTTAATAGGACCTCTGACTCGACGAACAGGATTTGTGAAGGTTTATCTTTTCTTTTTTCATACATTACTCAGAAATATCAACTACATGAAGTCACTGCCTGACAATTAGAAAAGAAAGAAGATGTTCAGAGTGCCTTAACACAGATGCCACCCACTCCCAGCTCTTACTCTGCCAACAAGGCCTGTCAGGAAGGACCCCAGGAGGGGACAGCAGAGGAGTGACTGACCTTGTGCAGCTGGCCAGCTGGACCCAGGCAGAACTTCCCAGGATACACGCGGGGGTAAGTCCAGATGGGCGGTGCTGGCTTCTTGAGGCCAGGAGAGCTCTGCTGCATCCCCGCTCACCTGGGCCAGGAGCTGCCCCCCTCCCATGGATGTGAGCAGGCGGCACACAGCCAGCACCCTCTCCTGGAGCAGGGCAGGAGACCCCAGGGTCACGAGATTGGGGCCAGTCTTGGGGGTTGACGTGTGAGTACTCCTGCCTCCTCAACGTGGGCTCATCTGAGCCTCGGTTTCCTCACCGTGAAGTGGGGGGAGGGTAACAGTGCTGGCCAGGCCAAGGCAGGATGCAGGGGTCAGTCCAGGCAAAAGCCTGGACCCACCCAGTGGCTCCAGGAGACTGGGTGGGGCGTAAAGGAGGGAGGGAGCTTCCTGGCAGGAGTGCAAGTGGGAGGCTGAAGGGGGCACCCGAGGTGCCCTGTGACAGGGGGCAGGGTGGGAGGGCGCTGCGAGGGCGCAGTTGACTATCAGTCACAGCCAGAGACCGGGGTCTGTCTCCACCCTCATCCCCCAAAGAACAGGTCATTCTTGATGTGAGGAGGCCAAGATGGGAGGGGTCTCTGCACCCACATGGGCTGAGGTTCAGAGACTGGGGCTGGAGGGAGGCTGTGGGATGGGTGGGATGACTTTTTGTTCTCTGCTCCCCTGTCTTCCATCCCCCTGTCACTGGGTTTGGAGATCCTTCCCTGAAAGATGGGGTTGGGGAGGGGTGAGGTCAGAGAGGCCACAGAGGCCCAGAATGGGAATGACCCCCACGGCCACCACAGGGCTTCCAGTCAGGCCTAGAGCAGGGGGGCTGTGCCAGTTTGTGTCCCCAGATGGGCACAGCCGAGGCCCATGTGGCCTGTGGCCCTGGCCGGGGCTGCCCACTACTCCCACCCAGGCCTAGGTGGGAGAGGTGCCCGGGCCCCTGGCTTCCTGCCCCTCCTGCCCCTGCAGGTGAACACACAGGTGCATAGAGCAGGTGCTTGAGAGCAAAGCCAGGGCCTGTTTCAAGGCCCCAAGCTCGGGGTGGGCACTGCCCCCAGCATGCTCGAGTCCCAGCCTCCCCGTGGGGCTGACAGCCCTCTCTTCTGCTTTCTCTTCCAGCCGCTGCTGGCAGCCCCAGGCCGGCGTCCGGGCCCCGGATGTTAGGAGCCACAGCTGCCCCCTTGGTCGCCTGAAGCCCTCTCTTCCTCCTGCCTCCGCTCAGAGACCTCCGACCTGGCCCACACCTGCCTGTCCAGCCCGCAGAACCCCGGCGGGCCCCCCCCCGCCCGGCAAGGATGAGCGGCCAGGCCGCTGCCCCGGGTGCCCTGTGGATTCTCAGTCCGCTGCTGCTGCTGGGGAGCCAGCCAAGTGCGGCCTCGGGGGCGGACGTGGGTCCTGGGGCCGGGCCGCGACCCGTGCTGGTGCCGGGCACGTTCTTCAGGTACTTCTTGGCGGCTGCCGGGTTCCCCACCAGTGCCTCGCGGTGCTCCTGGACCCTGTGCGACCTGGACCCGCACCACCACGTGCGCTACATGAAGGTGGGCGAGGCAACCCCGCCTGCAGCAGCCCGGCCCACGTCCGCATCTGCTAGCTGGACTTCTTCCTGTAACCCACGCGCACCTCCCTGGGCCTGGAGAGCTTTGACGAGGTGCCGAGGCTCTGCGACCCCTCGGGGCCTTTGGGCCTCCTGCAGGCCAGCAAGCAGTTCCTGCAGATGGAGGGGCAGCAGCCACCCCAGGACGATGACCCAGGGCCCCAGGGCGGGGCCCTCCCACCCCAGAGACTACTTCTCCGTGGAGCACCTGGTCATGGGCAACTGCAACCCCAGCGACATGCCCGGTGGCCCTGAGAGCTGCCTCACCAGCCTGACCCGGGACCAGGGCCGGGATGCACTCCAGGTGAGTGACTGGCGGGGAGAGGCCCAGGGGGCAGCTCTCTGGGCTGAGGTCAGGGGGGAGAGGGTCTCCGCTTCAGGCCTGCCCTGGCCACCTGTCCCTGCGGGCTGCCTCAGGAAGCCAGTTACACCAAGAAAAGTTCTCTGCAGGCTCACTGAGAGAATAGGGACCTGGGGTGCTTGCCTGTGGCCTCCAGGGCCGGGCGTGGTGCCAGCACACTGGGAGGTGCTTGCTGACCGTTCAGGGAAGGCAGAAGGGAAGGAAGGAAGGAAGGAGGGAGGGAAGGATGGGCCTGGTTTCTCCCTGGATAAGGGAGTTTCTCACTTCTGGCTGGGGGAAAGTCCCTCCTCTTTTGCAGGTAGGACGATTCTGATGGGCCAGCAGGCTGCTGAGGCCCGTGGCCAGGGTCTGCAGGGGTCTCCTGGGACATGGGAGGAAAAATGAGGAGAGTGGGCCATCTAGAAGTGTGGTCAGGAGATCCAGTTTAGGGTTGCACGTGGTGTGGCTGTGCAAATCCTTATCCAGCAACTAGTTCCCCAGCTCCTGGGAGGTGTTCTGCTCGAGGGACGAGGAGCAGTGAAGAGGCACGAGGAAAGTCCTTTGTGTCGTGGAGCTGCCTTCTGGGGCGGGGGAGGGAGGAGGCAGTAACAGCCAGATATAAGATGCGCGGGATTGAGGAGGTGGGGTCCCTGGTGTTGGAGCTGCATGTGACCCGGAGTCAGCAGCTCACTTGGTCAGAGGGTCGTGTGCAAGATTGCGGGAGAGGTGCGGACAAGCCCTGTGGACGTCAGAGACAAAGGCGGGGGTGCACGTGTGCTGGGCAGGTCCCAGCAGGGAGGGGCTGGGGCTCGGTTCACCTTTTTAACAGTTTGGTTTCCTTGGTGAGAGGGGCACCTGCACAGGAGGGCACGATCAGTGGGCTAGGACACTGGGCAGGGCTCCATGGCGGCAGGGCAGGCGGAGGGCCTTGCAGGCACTTGGAGGGGAGACCCTCTTGTAGGACACCGAGTGAGTCAAGGGAGGCTGGGGCCATAGCCAGGGCAGGGAGGGTGGCAGGGGCCAGGCTGGGCTTCTATGCTGGCTGGTCATTGTGGGCCAGGTGATGTGGGCCAGGGCTCTTAGCCTCTCCTGAGCTAGTGGGGCTGATGGAGTCCACAGAATAGCAACCGTTGAGGCCCAGAGTAAGCTAAGTGGGGTTACAGAGGAAGCCGGTTATCCTGGACCTGATTCTGTTCGTAGCCCCAAGCCGAGGAGCAGGAGAGGAGGGAAGAGGTGGCCAGATCCCTGGGAAGGGGGGCAGGTGTGGTGTCCAGGAAACCAACCAAAAAACCCACCTTCCATCAGTGTCTCAGGGCCCCCAGTGCTGGGGCGGGAGAACGGGAGGGCAGATTGTGGGGCTGGGCAACGTGGAGGCCAGCTCCCCCCACCTCCCCGGGCAGCTCCCCCTCCTTCCCCCAGGCTGGGGTGCTGGTTGGAGTGGTCCTTGGCACATGCGGAGGACGTGAATGGAGCAGGGTATGGAGGGCTTCTCTGAGGAGCAGAGATGCAGGGCAGTGGCAGGTTGGGGAGGTGAGAGGGTGCAGGAGCTGTCTGTGCTGGCAGCCTGGGCCCCTGCCCAGCTCTGCCCCGGGATCCAGCCAGAAGAGGCAGCGTGGGCCAGTTCCGTGGTGCTCAGACTAACACTGGGACCACCTTCTGGCCAGCAGAGCCTGCCCCAATGCCCAGGGGGTGGAGCAGTTCAAGTTCTAGAGGACGATCCCCGCTGTGGAGTCCCAGGGCTCCAAGGAACCTTGTTTGAGAACCTCATGGGTGGGCTCTTCTGCGCTGTCTTCTGGTCCCAAGAGCAGCTGAAATCTCTGTCCAGAGCCTCAGTCCTAGGGGTGTGGCTGCCTGATGGGGCTTTGCCCTCACCTTCCCCTAAACTTGAGCTATAATTACTCCCTGGGAATATTTTAAATAGAAGAAGTGTTTTATAATGAGCACATAAAGACTTCATTTTGATTTTGATACTGAAATGCATTTACTTTGTGCAGTTAACAAAGGTGTCATCCAGGGTCTTTTTAGTTTGTTCTTTTTAATCTTCTTTATTATATAGTTTTCCTGTTTTTAAATGTTAGTGATCTTTTTGGAAACATACCTTGTCCTGATAACTCCAAGGGTACCCTTGAGATGGCACAATGAATGTTAACATTGAATACTAGTAAATTAGAAGCTTTATAGATCATATTATGGATTTAGAGACTTAAATATAACATCTCTTAGTGATAATCTTAAAAAATATCTTACTGATAAACTCTGTACTTCCAAAAATTATTTCATCTAATTGAGATATTTGAGATTGCATGTTAGGTCCCCAAAATCCTTTCTAAAACTATTTTATCATTATTATGTTAATTTTGATAACTATTGGAAAGTTTTAAAAAATTAGTTGGGATACAAAGAAAAAATTGGAGTCTACACGCATTTTCATTGCTCTGCAGTAGCCTTATATGTGTGTAACTGGACACTCTGTAAAACTACAATCTTTAAAGGCTGCATTAGGTTCTAGTCTAACTAGGTCCCACTAGATGTTTGACCATTCTTCCACTGTAATCTGGTAAACTCCAGTTTGAATGACTGAGCAGATGATGGAGAAATTTTGCAAAGTTGGGAAAAGTGGGATGAGGATGAAGGATTTAGTTGTGGTTCAAAGAGCTTGTGACACCTGTGTGTCCTGTGGCTGGAAGCACTGGGTTTGATATGGGATTCTGGCCTCTTTGGAGATGGCCAATGTTGAGGTCCAGGTGGGGTCGCTGAGGAGGGTTCCAGAAGGCAGGCAGCTTCCCCTTCAGGTGTCCCACAATTTTATATGTCATCTCAATGCATTTCATCAGGTTATACTTGATGTGTTCATTTCTCCCATGCTGTTTTAGGGAAGAAAGGTACAACTTTGTGTATCTCCGCAGTGTGATGTCTGAAACGGTCTCCAGTCACACTTGGTGGCCACAGTTTGGACGGGGAAGCTGGCGTGGACAACTGTTCGACTCAGCAGCTTTGCTGGGGTCACACCCGCCCGCTGTACTAAAGTGCCGCACGGCCCTGTGGGAAACTCCCACTGGCGCTGCCTAGCTCCCCTTTGTCTCCCAGATGTTGGAGGTTAAAACTCCCCGGTGGCTCTCTGAAAATGAGTATCTTTTTTTTCTGCTGACTTTGTGTTGTCAGGGTTTGTTACTGTGAATAAAGGACACCATTAGTGAACGTTCAAGTGTTACCAACATTGAACATTCCTAGTGGAAAAAAAGGGACAAATGAGCTATGTTTACTTATTTTGATTCGTGCCTTCACTGTTTTTCTCTTGTGGTTTAAGAATATGTAAACAGACAAGAAAAGAAACAAACCAGAATTGGAGGCGCCCACATGTCTTTTGTCCTCCTGCTGTATTTCCCGTCATATTTCTCAGAATCTGGTTTAGACCTAATTGTTTCAGTTGAAGCAAGTGCCACATGAAAGACTTAGCAGCTGGTCCCAGGAATGATCTGGACGTGGTGCTGATGTGCCTGGTCCTGGGGGTCTTGTGGTGGAACTTTGGTGGAAGTGCTGTGCCTGTTATGACCAAAGAACTACTCACTTGTGGTCCTTGGAAGGTAGCAGAAGGAAGTAACTGGAGCATAACATGTGCCACTTTGTCTCCCAGTAGAAAGCAGAGGACGAGGATCCTTCTCTCTCACCCAATAACACCAGAAGTTTCTCACCTTCAAAGTTTGGATCAGTGACTCAGGATCTGCTGGTCTGGGCATCAGTGTCAAAGGAAAGCAGCCTAAAGAGAATCACACAGACCTGGGGATCTTCATCAAGTCCATTATTAACAGAGGAACAGCATCTAAAGTAAGCAGGTATCAACTTTATCGAGTACTCATGAACCAAGATGTTTAGTTACAACCCAGTGTTGAAAACACATAAGCTGTAGGGAAGAAACCTGGCCTCTACCCTCTTAGATGTGGTATCTGTGGCCTGTGAATTAAACTGACAAAAGACAGATTCATGGGAGGGAAAATTCACTAATTTTATCTATGTTAATATTTCCAATTTTATGGGTATGGGGGCGCCATAAAGAAGCAGTGAAACCCTAAAGAAGCGCTTAGCCTCAGAAGCTTCTGGACCAATTTCGCAAATGATGATGCAGGGTGGAGTGGTGATCAGACAAAGAAGGGAGGTTTGGGCTTCCAGGGCACGCACTGTGGGATGGCAGGTACATGAGGGAAACGGGTGGCAGAGAAGGTTTCCATGTAAGGCTTGTTTGCCTGGATGCGTCTCAGTGCCATCTCCATCTTTGCTGGTGAGGGTTACTCTTCCCCCAGCTCTGGGAGAGTGGAGGGGACACCTCCACGAGGCGGGCTCCAAGGGGGAGCAGAGGCTTCCTCTTGTGATTGCCAGGTCTCAGTTACCTTCCACTCAAAATAACCCCAATGCCAACATGGTGTGTTTTGTGGCAGCGTGTTCTGACAGCCCCAACACTTACGTGTTTTCCACAATCGAACAACCAGGGACATCACAGCACTCTCTCATGTGGGCGTGGCACTCAGGCCTTCAGCTTACCATTTTTAAAACTATTTTTTAAAAATTGAAGTCTAGCTGATTTACCATGTTGTGTTACTTTCTGGTGTGCAGCGTGGTGATTCAGTCATACACATACATACATACATACTCTCTTCCATATTCTTTTCCATTCTGTTATTACAAGGTATTGAATATAGTTGCCCCTGCTATACAGTAAGACCTTGTTCATCTGTCTTATCTATAGTGTGTGTTTGTGTCTCACAAAACTCACAGCCCTTGGTCATTCTGGGGCAATGGAGATTGTCTGTGCAGACTTAGCACAGGTCCAGGCACAGAGCTGCCCACAGGAAAGGTTCATCTCTTCCCTCCCCCTCCTTCCTGGGGGTCATGCAGCCTGTTTCCCAGCCTGGGGAAAATTTCCTGGCTGGCTGTGAAGGGGGCTCTCCTCCCCAGCTGGCTAATAGCCTGGAGCTTTCGCACATCTTGGGTTGTAAATACCCTCTCTGGGTGTCTCTGGAAGGAGGAAAGTAATCACTTTGTGTCCTGTGAATCAGTCTGCTGTTCTGGTAAACAGAGTATGATAATGACTTATTTACAAACGTGTGAATGACTGAAGTAGACACAGGGGCCACTTACACAGCAGCATGCTGCTGTTCAATTGGGCATAATCCATTCATATTAAAGCCATCCCCCCTTTTTTTCCTTTTTAAAAATTTTTTTAATTAAAGAAAGCAACTTCTTTTATTACAGACTCTTTCACAGCACTGATTGTCTCCTGTCTTCTTCCCAGGATGGAGGCTGCAGGTGAATGATCAGCTGATGATGGTGAACGGGGAGTCCCTGCCGGGCAAGAACAACCAGGTTGCCATGGAGACCCTCCTCAGGCCCATGTCCACTGAAGGGAACACGCGGGGCGTGATCCAGCTCATCGTGGCCTGGAGGATCAGCAAGGACAGTGAGGTAAGAGGGACAGGGACAGATGGCATCCCCAAGTGGGAGCAGGACCAAGCTCTGTCCTGATGTGGGCACAGAGTGCCCAGTCCGGGGGGCTCTGCGTTCTGCACAGGCTGCTGTGCTGTCAGTGTGCTGTGTCTGGCGCTCGGTTCTGGGATGCACACAGCCCCAAGTGTGCACTCGCAGGTGTGTTGCCTCCTCTGCAGACAACACTGGGGTCGGTCTGAAAGCACTGCGGCCGGGTCCCCATCTTGAAGAAGGGCCGCCCCTTCCTGCTCGAGCTGACAGTTCTCTTCTGGTGGGCAGTGTTCCAGGAGGGAGGGACATGGACACAGTGGCCTCTCAGTCCCTGGCTTTTCTAGAGTGGGTGCCTCCTGCAGAGCCCCTCTCACGGAGGGGGAGAGTTGGGAAGTTGTCAGAAGTGTAATCCTCCCCACTCTGGCCCTCCCTGTCACCCTTTCTCCTCCACTACAGGCCTGAGTCCGCCTGTAGTGGTGTCTCCTGCCCGATGCTCCAGTGGGGAATCCATGCGCGCTGCCATCTGGGATGTGGGAGGAGGGGAGGGACATAGCCTCTCTGAAGGGGATGGGCTTCTGTGTCCCAGAAAGTAGAACCATACAAAGTAGAGGCATACTTTTTTGTATAGCGGGTGTTTCAAAATTGTGTATTTGTTAATTTATATTAGAACCTGAACAAGTCTTTTCAGAAATCTGCCATAAAGTCTGTGCCATTTAGAGGAACCAGGTGGGGCCTGCTTGTTGAAAGTGTAAAGTTTGTAGTTTGTGTTTTTACTGATACTCAACTCCCCACATTTCGAAATCAGCTTGGCGGAAAGGACCAGCAAACCCTAGAAACTGAAAATTATATCTAAACTGCTTAGGTGTTTTTCTTAATTTTAAAGTCTGTGTTTAGTAGCAAAAGCAAGCTTTTCCGGTTGTGGTGATGGCTCACCCGATCCCAAGATACAATCAGATTTGCAACAGAAACATGCGCTTGAACTCAAAGGGTAATCAGTGGAGAGGCCACCAGTTTTTGAAAGCTTATTGACCATTGACTTATTTTTTTATTGTTTTTACTTTTGAAATGGAGAATGAATTAATGGTAATTAACAAATTAATTTCCACAACAACAAGGGAGCAGTGTAACCTTAACTAAAAACTGCACAGTAGAAGACAAGGGGAAATAAAACATTCACTTTCAAATGATAAATATAAATGCTGATCTCTGAGTAGACTACTGGATTGATTTCCTTGAGTCATGATTTTCATTGGTTTCCAGATCATTCACTAATTTTAATGTAAGTCCCACAAAGAGCTCTGTGACCAGTTCTCCCTAAGACATTACAAGACACAGTGTTCCTTACTAGGTCTTTTCCCAAAACTGAGTAATTTTGTTACTGCATGACAGGTCAATAAATCAGGAGATGAGATGTTGGGGCAAGGAATAGTGACTTTATTTGGAAAGCCGAAACACCGAGAAGATGGCAGACTAGTATCTTGGAGTAACCATCCTGCTCCAGACAGAATACAGGCTCCTTTTATACAGAAAAAAAAAAAAAAAGGAGGTAGTGGGGTTCATTGTTGCAAACTTCTTGCTGTAGGAATGCTTTATTCTTGCAGCCCTCCATGTGGCTCAGGCCATGGTGTCCCTGTAAAACCCCCAACAAAACAAAGGTTTTTCTCTATTTTGCAACTTGCCATCTCCACCTTAGTGCAGAAGTGTTGACATCCTTAAAGGTCAGAGCCCGGAGAACAGGCTCTCCTGTCTATCTCAGGCTAAAGGCAACGTTGTTTCCCAAAAGGTGCAGAGCTGGCAAGGCTAAGCCTAGAAAGCAAGGCACAGTGGTTAAAATTAAAGGAACAGATCCAATATAAAGTCAGATTTGTTCTTTATTTCAATTTCAGCAGATGTTCACTGAGCATCTACTACATTCAGGAAATATATTAGATCCTGGAGATCTGGTGGTGAATACAGCAGACAGGGCTTCCTCTTTAAGTATTCTGCTGGACAGCAGATCACATCCTTATCTCTAAAAGCCAACTAAAATTTCTAACACCTTCTCAAAGTTTTCTTTCAGAGAAAACCATTGAATGTGAGGGGAGTGGATCTTAAAATGTGAGGCATGGACTGGAGGTCAGCATCCTGACTTCAGATGAGCATCCTTGTCCGCAAACCTGCACCAGCCTGGAGTTGTAATAGAAAAGAGCAAATCTGACTTCGTATTGTATATGTTCCTTTTCCTTTAACCCTGTGCCCTGTTTTCTAGGCTTAGTCTCACTAGCTCTGCAGCTTTTGTAAAACAATGTTGCCTTTAGCCTGAAGTATACAGGGCAGCCTATTCTCAGGGCTCTGACCTTTAAGGATATGAACACTTCTGCACTCCTGTAAAGATAACAAGTTGCAGAATAGGGAATAACCTTTGTTTTGTTGGAGGTTTTACAGGGGCACCATAACCTGACCCACAGGGACAGCTGCAAAGGATTCCAAAAACAAAGAATTCCTGCAGCAAGAAGTTTGTGGCAACCAAGCACACTCCCTCTCCTTTTTAGTAGAAAAGGAGCCTGAAGCCTGAGTTGAGGAGGGTAGTTCTCCAAGACGTTAGTCTGCCACCTTCTCAGTCTGCAGACTCTCCTAATAAAGTCACTGTTCCTTGCCCCAATACTTCATCTCCTGATTTATTGGCCTGTCCTGCAGTGAGCAGAACAAGTTTGGACTTGATAACAGTGATCTGGTTCCCTGTCACCCTGGGAAACAGCTGGCGTTGGGGTCCCCCTGCAGTGGCTCTGGAACTCATTCGGGTCTGCATGTGGATTTATGTAGATGAAAATGGTTTAAGTAAGGGAACACTTAAAAAGAGAAGAGCATAATGATTTTGAAGTTCATGCTAATTAAGTACCAAGATCTGAAAAAAGTATTCGGTGTCTAACTAGATATTAAGCTAGGAGCCCAAAGCCTCCAAGTCAAGTCTCGCCATTTCCAGGACGGCAACTGTAAAAGCCTGCAGTAAACCCTACCGCAGTGCTTGCTGGGAAGACAAAATAAGGTTATGTATGAGGAAGTGATTAAAAATTATAGAGCACCATAGGAATACGAAGTTTAGCTGCTACTGCTGTGATTGTCTGGGTCATCCACAAGGCTCTGGATTTTCAGTATGCTCTGTTGTGGGATATTGCATTTGAATAAAGATGAATTTGAGACAGAAAGTAACACATGTGCTACCACTTAAACACACTGAGATTCACATTCACTTGCCCTAATCGCCAGCACAAAGGCAGCCTCAAAGTCCACTTAGTTTCTTAAGTGAAGATGGAAATTAAATGGGACTTGTCACAGCTCATAAAGCTCAATTCTACATTAAAATATTGCCTGAAGAAGGAAAGCCTCAAGGCATAGTTCTTTTTTGACAGGGAAAAGATGGTAATAAGGCCTTGAGATCCAAAGGAAAACAAAATGAAGGAACAATCTCCCTTTGGTTTATAATGCATATAATTGTACCCAGAACATTATTCATTGCATAAATGCATATATATTTCCAAAGCGTTACCAGCATTCAAGGGCTGTTTCCACATGACAGAATTTCTAAAATATGTGTCCTTTGACCAAGATGAGCCTTAATGTTCCCCTCAGCTGGACTAACCTTTAGAAAGATTTATCCTGACTACAGGCCCTTGACCTCTTATTTCTTAGAGCATATGCTTCAGAAAATTTGGAATTGCACATTCTTTCTCTGCTCTTTTGAGATGCAAATCTTCTATAATCCTGGAGTGTCTTTCTCAGGGCCCTGGGACTGGCCCTCTGAAATATAACCATTAAGGAAGGGAGCCCCTGGTCTCTGGGAGAGCTGGGACCTAACTGCAGCAAGAGGGACTTAGTAACCGCAGCAGCCTGGTCACCCAGGCCAGCTCCCCACCAGCAGCCCTCAGCGCTTTCCCGCTAGTTCACCATAGCACTTAAAAACCCTCTCACCTTTTGTTCTGGAAGAGCGGAATTCAGTTTCTCTCTTCTACTGCAATAGCTTGAATCTCTGTTGCAAAAGTCCTGAGTCAGGTCTTCCTTAGCTGTTCATCTGGTGCAGTTTTCCTTTGACCCTTCTTTCTAAGGTGGGCATTTTGCTTCTTGGTTGAAAGCCCACTGGGGACAGAGCTAAGCATTACCACTACTTGGCTAAGTGGTTATTTGACACAACTCTCAAATATAAGAACTGTTACCCAATGGTGGCAATATGTAACTAATCCTATTTCTCTAAGAAAACCACAATTTACAAAGTTAAAATAAAAATTCCACTAATACCCCGCGTATCTAAACATCTTAGCCTATCATGTGTAGCAGAGCTCAGTCCTACCTGTTCAAAGATGTTCTTTCCAGCATCTTCATCCTGCCCAATGTCTTCACTAGTCCACTAGTGATATCTTCCTTTGCATCCCTACCTCTCAGTTTGCCATTCTGTCCTGAGATTCACTTTCTCCTCCTCCAGCTTGGGTCTTCTCACACGCATTAGACAACCTTTCTTATTTATTCCAGCTCTTGTTGTCTTTCCTCACCTACTCTCATGTGCTTGTGTTCTGCACCACGAAATTCAGCAGTTCTTTGAATCTGGGACCTGTTTGTACCACATCTGTTTCAGGAGCAATGCATACGAGAAATGAACTTGTAGTAAGTAGGTTGATAACACTGGGTTGTCAGCTAATAACAGTAATAATTATGAGAGTATGAAATCTAACATGAACTTATTTCATATCTCACTTAATCTCTTTAATAAACCTATGACATGGGTATTTTTATTACACCCATTTCTCAGATTAAATAACTTTCAGATTAAATAACTTGCCTGATTCCCTTTCACTCCATCCAGCCCAGCACTAAACAATGGCTAATCTACTTTTTGTCTCTATCAATTTGCCTATTTTGGACATTTCATGTACAGTAGAATCACATTATATGTGATGTACTGTGACTATCTTTCACTTAGCAGAGTGATTTCGAGGTTCATCTGTGTTGTAACATGTCAAACTTCACATTTCACTCCTGTTTATTGCTGTATAGTATTCCATTATATGACTATACCACATTTTAAAATCCATTTATCGGTTGATGGACATTTGGGGTGTTTCCAAATTCTGGCTATTATGCTACTATAAACATTCATGTACAAATTTTTGTGTGGGCATATGGTTTCATCTCTTTTGCATATGCGTCTAGTGGAATTGCTCGGTCATATGGTAACTCTATGTTCAACAACTTTAAAAACTGCCAAAGAGTTTTCCAAAGTGGCTGCACCATTTTACATTCTCAGCAGCAGTATAAGAGGGTTCCAATTTCTCCATATGCTTGTCAACACTTGTGACCTGACTTTCGGATTATAATTATCATCATAGGTGTGAAATAGTATCTTATTATGGTTTTAATTTGTGTTTCCTGTTATATAAGTATGCCAAGTACCTTTTCTTGTACTTATTGGTCATTTGTATATCTTCTTTGAATAAATGGAATATCATTTTTATTGGTTTATTTGTCTTTTTTGAGTTACAAGATTTCATTACACATTCTAGATAAAAGTCCGTTATGACATACTCGATTTGCTAATATTTTATCCCATTCTGGGATTTGTCTTTTCGCTTTATTAACTACATTCTGTGGCGCATAAAAAGTCTGAATTTTGATGGAGTTCAATTTACTTATTATTTGCTCTTGTTGCTTGTGTGTTTGGTGTCATATCTAAGAATCAACTGTCAAATCCGACGTCGTGAAGGTACATCCCTATGTTTTCTTCTAATAGTTCTATAATTTTAACACTTACATTTAGATTTTGGATCTATTTCATATTAACTTTGCATATGATGTTAGCTAAGGATCTAACCTCATTGGTTTGCATGTGGCCACCCACTTGTCCCAGTGCCATTTTTGAATAGACCCTCCTCTGACTGAATTGTCTTGTAATCGTCTCAAAATCAGTTAACCTTAGATGCATGGGTTTATTTCTATTTCGGTGATCTACGTATCTATCTTTATGCCAGCCCCACACTGTCTTGATTACTGTTGCTTTGTAGGAAGTTCAGAAAATGAGGAATATGAATCTTCTTACTTTGTTCTTCTTCCAAATCTGCTTTGGTTCTTCTGTGTCCTTTTAAATTCCAGACAGATTTGGGGGTCAGTTATTCATTTCTTCAAAAAAGGCCTTTCAGATTTTGACAGAGTTTAAAGTAAATATTGCCATCTTAACAATGTTGAATTTTCTCAACATGCTTTCCACTTATTTAGATCTTTAATGTCTTTCAGAAATTTATCAGAATCTAAGTTTAGGGTATACGTTTTGCCCTCACTTTGTTAAATTTATTCCTAAGTACTATTCCTTTTGATACTATTGTATGGAGTTGTTTTCCTAATTTCATTTCACAAGAGATGTCTCTTGCCTGAGTATTCATAAGAGTATCACACATAAGTCTTTGAAAGATTTTGCTTAGGAAGCATTATTTTAGCTGTCTTTTTATGTTTTGAAAGCAGACAAGAGCAGGATTTCAAGAAACCCAGATAGGAATACTATAGAATACTATAACAAGGCATGCCTGCCAAATTTCACAAGTCAGTTTTTGGCTGAGACCACTGTAATAAAGACAGGTTTCCAAGAGAAAAACAAGCAGAAGTTTATTAACATGTACACCTCATGTATATATGGGAGATACCCAAGGAAAATGAGTAATTCAAAGAGACAATTTAGAATTCCAGCTTTTACAGCATCTTCAACAAAGGGTAAATTTGTGGAGAAATGACAGGACAGCAGAAAGAAGGTTCAGGCCTCCAGGGGTTGAAATAAAGGTTGTTTAGTTAAGTTTCTTATGCAGATTCTTCTGGTTCCAAAACTCAGAAGGGTAGAAAGAAAATTATTTGTCCTCCCCTGTAGAGCCCAGGAAGATAGAGGAAAAATCTTTTTCCCCTTATGGGAAAATGGGGTGTCTAATGGTGTGATTAACTTTTGTCCTTTTTGGTAGAAATGGGAGAAGGAATGGCTGTTAAAATGTATGTCCTGCTTTTAAGCAAATAGGGGAAGGTGGGAGCTCTTCTTTTATCCTCAGCTCAAAAGAATTCTTATGCCCAAATCATACATCTGGGAGTGGCACATCCTGCTACACTTCAGTTCAAAAGCTGACTATGAAATAAGCAACAAAGCAAATTAACAGGAGAATAGATTCACAATTTTATCATTTTTAATATTGCATACACAAGGAGTTTCATAGGAAAAAAAGAAAAGTACCTCCCCAGAAGGGGTGAGATTTGAGAGCTTATATACCACCTTAATAGGGGAAGGGAATGGGGGGATGTGGGAATTCTAGGGGAGAATAAAACTTTTTTTTGAAAGATAAACGGGCCTTTTCTAAAGCCTTTTTGTTTATTTTGCTTTCTTTAACTTTGCTGCAGAAGCTTTATTGTTTCCATTTGGGCCGCGGCTCAGGCGGGGCTCCAGGGTGGTTACAAGCTGCCTGGTGGCTGCAGGCAGAAAGGCTCAAGCAGAAGCCCTGACACCCGGGAAACGCAGAGGAGCCCCTCAAAGGCCCCGGAGCTCCCGAGGCTCCAGTCCTGCTGAGGATGAGCCTTTGGAAGAGATACTCGCTCTGCCCACCCTGGGGTCAGCAGGCTGAGAGTTCACTCAGATAGTTGCCCACCTGGAGGATGCCTTCCACCGGCTCGCCTAGGCGGCCGCTGCGGGAAGCCGCGGGAGGGCGCGGGGCCGGGAAGCCGCTCCGGGAAGCCGCGGGGAGGGCGCGGGGCCGGGCGGCCGCTCCGGGAAGCCGCGGGGAGGGCGCGGGGCCGGGCGGCTCCCGCAGAGCCGCGGGGAGGGCGCGGGGCCGGGCGACTCCCGCAGAGCCGCGGGGAGGGCGCGGAGCCGGGCGGCCGCTCCGGGATGCCGCGGGGAGGGCGCGGGGCCGGGCGGCCGCTCCGGGATGCCGCGGGGAGGGCGCGGGGCCGGGCGGCCGCTCCGGGATGCCGCCCGAGGGGGCGGGGCCTGGATAGACGGTAGGGGCGGCGGCTCTGGAGACGCCCGAGCTCACCGTGGCTCTCAAGGCTCGGCCGCGGGAAGGGGCGATGGGAACCACCGAGTTTTAGCCCGAAGTCCCGGTCACCCCTCGGTTCGCCCCCGCACACGCCCCCCCTCCCCGCCCTTGCTCCCGGAGTTCGCTCTCCCGTCGCCGTCGCGTCGTCTTGTACCCAATGCCCGTCTCCTCCTTTCTCCTTTCCTCTCGTGTTCCCGTTG
The DNA here is from genome assembly GCF_048564905.1 of Vicugna pacos. Lineage (NCBI taxonomy): Eukaryota > Metazoa > Chordata > Mammalia > Artiodactyla > Camelidae > Vicugna > Vicugna pacos. Next base: position 1,449,933 of record NC_133011.1, read on the forward strand.
AAGAAGATATATCGCAGCTTCATTACACATACTACCTTTCAATACGTGTATGCACTGTAATTTTTTTCACAAAATTCTTTTTCCTTTTACCTCATCTTCTAAATCAGAGAATGTTTTAAAAGTGAGAAAAATAGAATCCATGTATTTAAATTCTACCCTTAACCATTTCATGTGGTAATTACGATTTTAAAAATTGACATGTTTTGATGAGTCATACGCACTTTGGTTTTGTTTCCAAATAATCACATTAAAAATTTTTTCACAGATATATTCAAGTGAATAATGTATACTTTCTAGGAAATAAAGTTTGAATCCACTTATCTCACTATGCTGAAGAATTTATTATTTAGTGTCAATTTAATTAAAAGTCACAATGTTGATGTAAGTCAGAAAGTAGGGATTTAAATTAGATGCTGTCATAAATTGCAAGATAATTTCCCTTCAGTCAACTTTGCTGTTTTTAAATCACTTTTTCATTTCATAAATGGTACAGATACTTACCATAAATACCTTTTAATGATAATTCTCTGCAAATAGAATACACATATGTATATCTGTATTTGTATCTGTATCTATATACATCTGTAGTTAAATATTGCTCCTGCAAAGTGACATCCCACTACCAAGAAAAAAGACCTCAAAAATAGTTTTTATAGTCAAAAAGAATATACTCTCTCATGGTATCTGTTCAACTCAATCTGTGTCTTGCCATTTTAATAGGAAAATAAAATCATTACAATAATCTCATTTTATGAGTTCATTTTCGATCCCCTTGGCAATGAGACCAAAATAGTTAAAATGTATTTTTTGGAAGAAAGACTATAAATATTATTTTAAATGAAATCTCAATATTTTAAGTACATCCAGGACTGTTCTAGTTGAAGGAATTAGTTCATCATAGTTGTACATGTTCATTTTCCTACACAATTTTTTAAAGAAATATGATTAGAATTTACCCAGCATAAATTATTTGTTCTCATTACTTGCTACTTTTGGTGGCTGATGTATCTCAATAAATCAACAGTTATGTAGCTTTAAAAATTCTAATGTTCTGATTGCATGTAAATGATTAATATATTGTGATTTATCTACAATATTTAGATTAAATATAAAATATCTTGATTAGATATTTCTTATTAAAATAATACCAGGACTATTAATAAGAATGCTTAAGTAAATGCATTTGGAGAGTATGCTCACTGACATTTGAAAAGGATGTTTCCTAATATAAATGCAAACAGCAGACAGTTTTAAATGCCTTTTTGAAAAGCAATATTAATAATCTGAGATTTAATTTTTTACTTGTTATCTCTTATGATCATACTTTTATTGAGAATACAGAATTAATCTGAGAAAGCGAGAGTTAGTACAAGTGTAAAGAGTGTGGAGTTGTACTGTTTTTATTTTTATCTAAAAAATATATTGCTTTAGTCTTTACACTTTATTATGTAAAAACCAAACATCTTGGAAAATCAGGAGAGGATAAAAATCCTTACATAATATTTTTCTGGTAGTATAAAATATTACCTGACCAAATTTGAATTATGTATTAGAATTTATTTTTAATAATTCTAGCTTAAGCCTTTATTTAGCTCACAAACAATTCATTTCAACCACCCAGTCAAGACGTTTCCCTAGAAGTAATGCTAGAAATAATCAAGACGTGCAAGCTCAGGTTTGTTTTCAGAGATGTTCTTCAGAGTGTTATTTAAACTAATAGTCAATAATATAGAAATGTTTGACTTAAGTGTTGCGTATATGAAACACATACTAAGAATCAAATTTTGGTTAGTAGTTAGTGGTCAGTGAAATGTTAATGACACAAGTCAGATGAAATTCAGAAGTACAGGCCTATATATAAGCCTGCTTATTCTTAGATCCATGAGTATAAATCTCTGTCTATAAGCATAAGCAGATGTACACATACACATATATGTATACATACTCACACACACACACACACACACACGTTGATGAAAATAAATCTTGGAAAGAATTATGCAGAATGTTAATAGGAGAACTAAGGTTGTTTTTCAAGTTAAATATACAAACATACTAACTACTCATAGCCATTGAGTTCTACAGTGCTCATAAACTTATCCCACCCTCCCTACACTTGTAGCTCAGTTTACAGATATTGGTAAAGGATACATCAAAAATGTTCAGTTTTAAATTCAGATAATACACAGTAATAGTATTAACCTATAAATTGAGGTTAAAGAAACATTGTTAAATATTAAAATATAGTAAGACTTAAGTGGTAGAATGTTTTAATTTGAATGTATTTATTGCTTGGATTCAGTGGGAAAAAATTATAGGGCTAACCCATCAGAAGTTAATTGATGAATAAATTCATAGAAGAGTACTTATCCTAAAGAATAGATGCACTGAGGTACAAATGAAAGCTTTGGCCTTGGTGGGGAGAAATGATTCTAAGAATAGACTTTGTAATTTTTGTGCTTGAAGGTATACATTGGCCTAGAGGATACAATGCAAAGCTTCTCATTGACATGTAATAAAGTGCTGTGGAAAAGTGATGACTTGCTGAATTATGCAGATGGTGTCACATAAAGTAAATTAAAAAAACATGCTTATACTTAATTATTTGTAATAGATAAAGATTTCATATATCTACACATTATACACTTTATACTTTTCCAGCTTGTCTCTTATTTTCAGTTCGTATCTTTTTTTCTTATTTGCTTGATCCAAACTAAGGTATCTGAAACTGTGGATATATATAAATTAGTATCGTATTTGAACATAGCATTATTAGCAAAAGAGTAAAGGATGTCATAGGAACAGTTTTGTGAAGAAGATTGAAGATTACAGGAGATTATTTTCTATTTCCACTAATTCTTTCTCTTAATGGCACACACACACACAAGAGTGAATACACAAAATGTGCTGAGAATATTCCTAAACTGGTATCAAAAAGAAAGTTTTCCACAAACACACTACTTCTGTATCTCAATCCTTCACATTGATAACTTTATGCTCATTTAGTCATCTTTTTTTAATAATCACTTTTAGTAAACATTTGTTTTTGAGAAGCTGTCTTGAGGGAGCTCAGCTATTGGATTTAGAAGAAAAAGCTTCTGTTATAAATATGTTCTCAGAATACAAGTACTATAGTACTAGTATATTACAAAGTATTATAAATATATTCAAAGAAAACTATGTTTAAGATTTAAAGGAAAGTATGATGACACTGATTCAAGAAATCAATGATAACAGCAAGAGATAAAACTTACATTAAGGGAAAAGAAATGAAGATTTTAAAATTGAAACATTCAATAACTAAAACTCACTGTTGGGGCTCAACAACACACTAGAGGTGGCAGAAGGAACAATTAGTAAAGTTGAAAACAGGGCAAAAGCGATTCTCCAATCTGACAGACAGTGAAAAATTAAGATAGTTTCTCATAGAACTGTGGTACACCAGTACGCGTGGCAACACGCACAAAACTGGCAGACCAGAAGAGAGAAACATACAAAAAAATTTAGACGGCAAAATGCCTGAAAACTTTTTAAAATTCAAAGAAAACATTCATCTGCACACCTAAGTTCAACAAACATTACAGAGAACAAACATAAGAGATTCACAACTAGACAGCACAGACAGTTAAAAAGACAAGGAGAAAATCTTAAAAGCAACGAGCAAAACAATTCATTCTGTGCAGCAAACCAAGAGATTAGCAACTGACTCCTTATCAGACATATTACAGAACTCCTTTAAGGGCCTCGTATTCGTAAATAGTAAAGCAAGCGTACATATTTTGTGGCCTTCATTTACAATAGATAAATACCACTTTTCTGGTGTTCAGTCAATATCAAAAAATGCCTTACTTGATTGGTCTTTGGAACCAAGTCTATGCAAGAAGACTGGCTTGCCTGGATCTGGGTGTGAGCCAAAGCTTGAAGACATATAAATCAAGGGTTAAGTGAGAATCCCAAGCTTGGTAACGTAAAGAAAATTGTATACACAATCTGGCTTTAAAACGTTGCTGGTGAGCCAGAGTACCAGAGCATGGAACAAATAGGCAGGCAGGAACCTAGTTCAGTGATTAGATGAATGCAGATCACCTGGAAAGACTTGGGAGCAGCATAAATGGCCCATGAATAGATATCTTTTCCCTAAAGCATGATGCACAGCACAGCATGTACATAAGCTGACTCATTTCAATTGTCAGAGCTGTAGTGACAACACAAGGACCTACGCCTTTACCAGTAAATAAAGGGGAATCTACCTACAACACTAGAATATCAGCACAATGTACAGAAGAATAGGAGGGCAAAATAAATATAATTTTCAAAAGACTGGGATGTGCTGCAGTGTTATTAAATAGGATGGAAAATCTAAGAAGTGTGAAAAACCTTTTAAAATGTTAGATTTTACAGGGTCACTATCAAGAAAGGAGTCAAAGTACTAGGAAAATAATCCATAATTTAAAGAGAAACTTTTCAGGGTTTTGAGAGTAGTGAGCAATGTATACCAAGAGTAGGGCAGGAACAGTAGAGGGCAGGCCCAGGAGTGTGCAGGCCCAGGAGTATGCAGGCCCAGGAGAGGGCAGGCCCAGGAGTGTGCAGGCCCAGGAGAGGGCAGGCCCAGGGGTGTGCAGGCCCAGGAGAGGGCAGGCCCAGGGGTGTGCAGGCCCAGGAGAGGGCAGGCCCAGGGGTGTGCAGGCCCAGGAGAGGGCAGGCCCAGGAGTGTGCAGGCCAAGAAGTGTGCAGAGATAGGAGGGAGCAGGCACAGGAGTGTGGAGGACCTGGAGTGTGCAGGCCCAGGAGTGTGCAGGCCCTGGGGCGTATAGACACAGGAGTGAGCAGGCCCAGGAGTGTGCAGACACAGTAGTGTGCCAGCTCAGGAATGTTTAGGCCAAGGAGAGGGCAGGCCCAGGATTGTGAAGGCCCAGGAGAGGGCAGGCCGAGGAGTGTGCAGGCCCAGGAGTGTGCAGACCCAGGAGTGTGCATGCCCAGTACTGTGCAGGCCCAAGAGTGTGTAGACACATGAGTGTGTAGGCCCAGGATTGTTCCAACACAGGAGTGTGCAGGCCCAGGAGAGTGCAGGCACAGGAGGGAGCAGGCCCAGGAGAAGGTAGGCCCAGTAGTGTGCAGGCCCAGGAGTGTGTACACACAGGAGTGTGGTGGCACAGGTGTGTGCAGACAAAGGAGTGTGCAGGCCCAGGGGTGTGCAGACACAAGAGAGGGCAGGCCCTGAATTGTTCAGGCCCAAGAGTTTGCAGACACAGGAGTGTGCAGCCCTGGAGTGTGCAGACTCAAGTTGGAGCAGGCACAGGAGTGTGCAGGCCCATGTGTGTGTAGGTCCAGGAGTGTGCAGGCACAAGTCTGTGCAGGCCCAGGAGCATCTAGACACAGAAGTGTGCAGGCCAAGGTGTGTGCAGTCCCAAGAGTTTGCAGGCCCAGTAGTGTGCAGACACAGGAGTGTGAAGGCCCTGGACTGTGCAGACACAGGAGTGTGCAGGTACAGGAGGAGGCAGGCACAGGAGTGTGCAGGCCCTGGAGTGTGAGGCACAGGAGGGAGCAGGCCCACCAATGTGCAGGTCCAAGAGAGGGCAGGCCCAGGAGTGTGCAGGCCTAGGAGCGTGTAGGCACAGGATTGTGCAAGCCCAGGAACGTGTAGACACAGGAGTGGGCAGGCCAAGTAGAGGGCAGGCCCAGGAGTGTGCAGGACCAGGCGTGTGCCGGCACAGTTGGGAGCAGGCCCAGTAGAGGGCAGTCCCAGAAAAGGGTAGGCCCAGGAGTGTGCAGACACAGGAAAGATCAGGCCCAGGAGTGTGCAGACATAGGAGGGAGAAGGTACAGGAGTGTGCAGGCCCAGGAGCATGTAGACACAGAAGTTGTCAGGCCCAGGAGTGTGCAGACCCAGGAGTGTGCAGTCCCTGGGGTGTCCAGGCCCAGGAGAGAGCAGACCCAGGAGTGTGCAGACACAGGAGTGTGAAGGTGCAGGAGTGTGCAGACACAAGAGTGTGCAGGCCCAGGAGTGTGCAGACACAGGTGTGTGCAGTCCCAGGAGTGTGTAGACACAGGAGTGTGCAAGCCCAGGAGTGTGTAGGCACAGGAGTGTGCAGTCCCAGGAGTGTGTAGACACAGGAGTGTGCAAGCCCAGGAGTGTGTAGGCACAGGAGTGTGCAGGCCCAGGAGTTTGCAGGCTCAGGAGGGAGCAGGCTCAGGAGAGGGCAGGACAGGTGCTGGCAGGCCCAGGAGAGGTCCTATTAGATTTCCATAGATGACGTTGAGAGGCAATGGGCATTTGAGTCTGGAATACAGGAGGGAAGTCTGGGTTGGAAATGGCAGTTTGGAAGTTACCAACGTGTAGAGAACACATAGAGCCCTAAGGCTGATGCGGGCGGCAGCAGACAGTAGCAGAGGCCAGCAGGCTGAGCCTCAGGGGTGCTGTGTGCCAGGACTCAGGGGCTGGGACTGAGAAGAGCGGCCAGGGCCGTGGGAGGAAACCAGAGCAGCCTGAGAGCCGGGAAGCCCCGTGAGGAAAGGGCTTGAGGAAGTCGGGGAGAGCAGCGGGGGGAAGCGTGGCTGCCGGGCCGTGCGAGGGGAGGGCTGAGAGCTGCCCGGGGAGTCAGCGCCTGGTGGGTGGCGGGGGACCCTGTCGTGAGCAGTTGCAGTCAGTGGACACGCTTGCTTGGAAGGAAAATGAGAGGAATCAGAGGAAGCGGATGGGAACAGCTTCTTTGCAGGGGCAGGAGGCGTGTGTGCTGGGGAGCAGAGAGATGGGGCCGCAGCTGGAGGGTGAACGCATCTTTTTTTATAAGAGGAGGGCAGTAACAGTGTTGTATGCTGATAGAAAAGATAGTTTAAATGGGGAAGTTGGTAACACCACGTTCCCTTAGGTCAGGGCAGTTGCAGGTGGGGGCCCAGAAATGTCCCTGAGAGAGTCAGCTTCAAAACACTTGCCAGGTCCAGTCCACTGAAGACCAGCTCCCAGGAGTGTCAGCCACTTAGGAACTCTGCCGCCCCCTGCAGTTTTGATCCTGGCAGGGCCAGAAGCCGTAATTAGCCAGCTGAGGGAGGAAGGATGGAGGTGGGCAGGAAGAAGAGGCCTGCCCTGCCTCCCCCTCTCCTGCAGGTGGTCAGCCAGCAGCCTGGCCTCGATGAGTAACTGACGTGGTGTCTTCATAGTCACGTGGTTAAAAAGTTCTCAAATGTTATACCATGCTCCCACATAAATCTCAGATTGACTCAAGATTTAATTGGTGGAAATAAAAGCAAAAAAAAAAAAATACAGTGAAGAAAGCGTGTAAACATAAGGCTGAGCCACAGAGCAGGGCCAGCAGACATGCGGAAACACATTTTTATTTCATCTGGAGAGCGTGTGTTGGTTTCTCAAGTTTGTACTTAATGATACATATTGCCACAATCTCTGAAACCATGAAAACAGCTTTCTGCTGTTTGCATCTGCTAAATTCCCTGGAGACTGGCTGGAGCCCAGAGGGATGGGGAAAGGAATACACTGAGGGATAAGGAGATACAGAGAGTTTTGGTGGGGAGCTCTCTGGGAAACAAGGCCTTCAGCATCCTGTGGTTCCACCTCACTCTAACCGCAGTTGCATACAAACATGGCTTTCTCAGGGGCAAGCCTCACTTCTGGAAATGTCCCAGAACACTCAGCCACCTAGCGCCAACCTTTGAAGGGAATCCAAAATGGCCCACAAGCAATTGCAGAGATTTGAATTGCCTTAGGCTCCCACCTGTGCACTGGGCACCCTGGGCCTCTGGGCCTCTGAGCACACTCACAGGGACACTGGCTCTGGAGGGACAGTTGAGGGTCAGTGCTGTTGCTAGGCTACGAGTGTTCCGGACCAAACATTCCGAGCCGCTGAGCTTCACAGCCAAGGTGTGGCAGCGAGACCTCTGTGGCTCTTCTGCAGCGCCAGCGCTGAGATTGGGAGGTGGCAAGAGACCAGGAGGGAAGTGAGTGGTGTCGGAAGGCGATAAGCCAGATGAAGAAGAGACTCACTCAGTTCGTGAGCTGGGTGGACTTCAGCATCCATCAGAGAGAGCGCAGGAATCGTGAGACGCCTGTGCCTGGATATCATGTCCATAGGTGTGAGCTAAAGGACTTCCACAAAGCCGCATATTTAGGTGACACGCGGACAGTGCAGGAGTTGCTGTCACGGAAGAAAAATGTAGACAGCAGAGACAGGAAGAACAGGTAACAGCTTTGGGGCGGGGCGGGGCGGGGTGGGCCTGGGAGGAGCTGCCAACTGTGGTTGTAAGACACGGATTTTAAATTGCCTTCCCATGTCAGAGATGTTGAAGTGTGAGACAATGAGCATGTTAGAATCATTGAAGTACAGTGTTCTCTCTCATCCTTGCAGCAGCAAAGTAGATAAACTGTTATTTTACTTAACTGAAATGTTGTCTTGGTAAAATAGTAATGGTAACAATTATAATATTATCTAACAATTTCTGAGCTATTCAACTGCCAGACACTTTGCATAGCTTTTCATTTAAGCATCGCAGTGGCATCCTGTAAGATAGCTACTACTTCTTGCCCATTTTGTTGATGAGGAAATTGAAACACAGACAGGCTAAGTGAGAGCTAATAAGGAAGAGTGTTAAAGTAGAAGTCAGACCCAAGTTGAGCTGAATCTCAACGGCATGCCCTTTCTATTCAAACAGGTAGTTCTTCCATTAATGTGGTGAGTAATAAGAGCTAATAAATATTGTTCTTTCCCCATAGAAAGAACTAAGATAAGAAGACTAAATGTTAGTTTTAAAGGGATAGGAATAGCATGCTGTTGAATGTTTACAATTACACGAGTAACTGTATCTTTGAACTAGTTTGAACTGTATCACTCTAATTTCCTAAAAAGTCCTCTCATGTTCACAGGACTGCCCTACACTTAGCCTGTGCCAGCGGCCAGTCATCAGTGGTGGCTCTCCTTGTCCAGTGGAAGTGTGACCTGAATGCTCGTGATGAGGAAAGCAAGACAGCTCTCATCAAGGTGTGTAGCAGCCAACCGTGTCCACGTGAGGTGGATTCGATTTACTTAGAATAAAAATGAATTTATCTGTTTTAAATGTAACAAAGTGCTGGAACTTGAGGAATGTTAACTTGGAATGCCTAGCACTTACAGTCTGTTTCTTGGCATGATACCAACAGGCTGTACAATGCCGGAAAGAAATGTGTGTCACTATCCTGCTGAAACAGGGTGCTGACCCGAATCTTGAAGACAACTGTCAAAACACTGCTCTGCATTATGCTGTCTTGGCTGAAGAAACATCAATTGCAGCAGAGCTGCTCCGCTGTAATGCAAACATCGAGGCGATAAACAAGGTATAGCTCAACTGACTATTTACAAGATATTTGAAATACAGGGGTTTTTCTAGCTACAGGTGTTTTATTTATAGTAGAATGTATACTGAATACATCAGGCCCTGTTATCATGGAAACAACTCCAAAGCCAAGGCCAGGGGCTAGAGGTAGTGCCCACAGAAAGGGCAGAGCTCTGTCTCCCAGCCGCACTTCTACCCCAGAAGGAGCAACTTCCCATTAGGAAGTGCCTGGGGGTGGGTGGTAGGCTCAGAGCCTACAGAAGATGAAGGCTTGCGGGGAGTGAAGTGATGGCAAGGGCGGGCTGCCTGCCTGGGGATGGGTGGGAGGAGGAAGGAACCCAGCGACCCAGCAGGGGGAGCTGGGTGACTGCACCTGGGCAGGGAAGGCAGCAAGCCACAGGCCCTGAGCACCCCAGGATCCCAGGTTCTAGAATCTGGGCAAGTGAGGTCAGGTCATGTTTGACAGCCAGCAGGGGCATTCACTTGTGCTGGTGGCCACATGGCCCTCCATGTACACCTTCACTTTGGGGTCTCCCATGCTCAGCCTGCTGTATCTCCCCTGCGGGGCTGTGGCTGTAGGTGGGGAGCAAGTGACAGCGCAGCTGGTCCTCCTGCTTTTCCTCCTGGCTCTCGCCTGAAGATTTTGATTGAATAAGTCTACTCACATCTGGATACAGGTATTTAGAAATACTTCCCTGAGATTCTGATACAACCCTTGGTTAAGGACTATTGAATGGATACATGTAATACATGTAAATTCACAGATCTCAAAAATAAGACGTCTCTGGAAGAGCAGGGGTTTGATAGATGCTGCTTCTTTCAGTGCTCTCCTTTCCAGCTGTGTTAGCCTGACTTTTATCCGTCTCTTCCTGGCAATATTACTGGCAGCATCTATTGCCTTGAAGAATAGCTCCTTTTCCTTTCTAACCACTGATCATTCAGTGGCACTCAGACAGTCTTAGAAACTTGGTTGTGGTGAGTGATTCAATAAGTAGAGTCGGACCCTTTAAAGATTTTGCACCATTTGTTCCCATCCAGGTCATTAGGTCAACAGGGTTTTTCTGATTGCAGTAATAGGAAATCATGAGCCTTCTTTTGGTTAAAGCTGTGTGACAGACTCTTGCAATATATCTGTTAGATTCACTGAGCCCTAGCATAATCAAGATGACAGCTTTTTAAAATTAAAGTCTTGTTGATTTACAGTGTTGTGATAGTTTCTGGTGTACAGCAAAGTGATTCTATTATATATATATATATATATATATATATATATATATATATATATATATTCTTATTCAGTTATATGTATCTATATTCTTATTCAGCTATATATATATTCTAATTCAGTTATATATATATTCTTATTCAGTTATATATATATATATTCTTATTCAGTTATATATAAAATTCTTATTCAGTTATATATATTCTTATTCAGTTATATATATATTCTTATTCAGTTATATATATTCTTTTTCAGTTACACATAAAATTCTTACTCAGTTATATATATTCTTATTCAGTTATATATACTCTTATTCAGTTATATATATATTCTTATTCAGTTATATATATTCTTTTTCAGTTATATGTATATACATATATATATTCATATTCTTTTCTGTTATGGTTTATTGCAGGATATTGAGTATAGTTCCTTGTAGTATATACAGTAGGACCTTGTTGTTCATCTATTTTATATATAGCAGTTTCTATCTGCTAGTCCAAAACTGCTAATTTGTTCTTCTCCCATTCCCTTTCCCCTTTGGTAACCACCAGTTTGTTTTCTATGTCTGTGAGTCTGTTTCTGCTTTGTAAATAAGTTCATTTGTATCATATTTTAGAGTCCATATATTGAGTGATAGCCTATGGGATTTGTCTTTCACTTTCTGACTTACCTCACTCAGTATGATAATCTCTAGGTCCTTCCATGTTGCTGCAAGTGGCATTATTTCATTCTTTTTTATGGCTGAGTCCTATTCCATTGTATATAAGTATACCATGCAAGATGGCAGTTTTAAACATCAAGACCCATGACATTAGTAACAAATTGGAATTGTTTTAATAATTTAGTTTCGGCCATCTTATGAACTGATTATCCATTTGATTAACAATCAGGGAGAATTACATACAGGTAAATTGTAGTTTTAGCAGGCATTGGAAAAATTCTTGAAGTGGATATTATGAGTCTTAATCACAATTTTTATTACATGTTGGGGCCCAGTGTTTTTGTGTGTAAGACATATGATTCTACAGAAAGGCAAGGTTTTACACACAAATACTTGATTTATGCCCAACTGTTTGGAAACACAGCAAACATAAAAACACAAGTGGGCTATAGACTAAACATGGCCTTGGGTATGTTCAGTTTGTCTCCACACATTGAGTCAACATTTAAAATTTAGGAGACTTGTGCAGAAATCTGCACTCCAGAACTTCTCCTAAAGAATCATATCTGGTCCCCCTTGAGCCCAGGCTCCTGTGCCATCTGCCCTGCAGAGGTGGCCCCTTCTCAGTGGGGCGTGTGTTCTCTGGTGTGCTGTCCTCACCTGGGACCTTTACTTAATCGGGCCACCTATGTTGCCTCTGTAAACATTTGAATTTACAATTCCTGTTGTATATTTTGGTAAATATTTCAGTATTTTAAAGACAGTCTATATTAATTTATAGTCTACTTCATATTTTATAATAATCCCTTAAGAGTGGGATGGAATTTTTCAAATTAGAATTTATAAGTTGGTTTAAGAAAAACTTTTTCTTTACATGCAAATAGTCATATTCCCTTTGGAATGTCTGCAAGCTTTATGAGATTAGTCATAGCTGTAATTGGATAGGTTATGCATGTTGCAGACAGTATGGTATCTTTCTCCTCAGCGTGGCTCCTTAGAAATGTAGTTGATTCAGTAGCTAAATGGTTCTCTCTGGAGCAGTGTTTAGAGTGTCAGGAGTAGTAGTTGAGCAGTAAGGTAACTAAAGAATGCCTGATACACACTGCGATAGAAGCGAAGGTTCTTGGAACCAGCAAATGTCTGAAGTGAGTTTCAGAGAATGACTTCACAGGGAAACTTTTGAGGAGGTCAAGGAGGAGCCTTTTAAAGAGAAGGGGCACAGAGGGGCGAGGAGGAAGGGGCTGCTTGTTATTTACTTTTTTATAGTATATGTTTTAAGTTCAGAGACTTAAGTTTTTAAATTCAGTTTTGAAATGTATATGTAATTTTGTACATTATCAACTGTATTTACTATTTTACAGGATAAATTCACACCATTTTTAGTCGCCATCAGGGAGAACAAAGAAGAGATGGTCAAATTTTTGATAGAGAGCGGGGCAAATGTACATGCAATCGACAAGCTGGAAAGGTACAATTGTGGGTTCTCTCTCTCTCCCTCTCTTTTTTTGTTTAATCTTAATGTTGTTCTAGAGCAGTAACAGCCAATCAGAAAGATTAACTTAATAAGAAGAGGATTAACTTGGAATCAACACATCATCAGTTAGGTAGAAAAACAATTATTCTGCCTGGGTGTCACAAAGAATGGTATGCAGCAGGATTCATCTTCCTTTATAATAATGACTGCTGTCATTTGCAACCTGAGTTTTTTGGTCATATGATCTGATGATAGTTCAGGGATTTCATTTTAGTTTTATTAGTATGGACTCTAATTTTAATTTACCTTATGAGACAGTGTTGAATTTCTTCATTCTTTTATAATTTTTTTAACCTCTACTTGGTGTATATTTTTTTTAAAGATGCATATCAAACAGAGAGGAGTTTGTTTTGCCTTTTGGATGATTCTGCTTTAAATTACTTTCTTTGAAGGATATTGATGTTATTAGGTTGTCACTAAGTGAGTGTCACTAAGAGAGTAACTATGACCAGATACTGTGGGCTCATCAGGTTTTATCCTTTTTCATTTCTAGTACAGTTTGATGTTTTTATTTTCAATTGATAATGGTAGAAGGAAGAAAAATAGCTTGAATTATTGAATAAACATTCCCTTTAAAGAAGACAGGTCATTGGTGGATGATAAACAGGAAAGAGCTGGGCTGTAGAGTCAGACGAGGTTGAATTCCCAGCTCTCCTGCTGGCCAGGTGTGTTACTGGGGGACATGACTTATTACCAACCAATATGTTTCCTGACACGTAAAGGAGGGTCATAGTACATCTTTCAAGGGTGGTTGTGCCTAAGAAAGACCATACATAGACTATTCAGGTTAGTGCCGGGCACATGCTTCTCAGCGTGATTCACTTCAGCCGTACTATTTTTGTTGCCATTTTTATTCATATTACTGTTTTCAGCCTGCAAACAGCTTCTCCTTACCTGACCTCTAGCTGACTTTAAAGTATTAAATGTTTCAGACTAGAGAAGACATGGGTAATTCTTTATTTAAACCTTTACCTACTTCAGATAAGTGACCTCAGCATCCTTTCTTGTCCATCAGAGGACTTTAAATTAGCACCTTCTACTGTGTGCTACCCAAGTAGGATGGGAGGCTTCCTTTTTGTCCCTCCATTGTGGCCTTGGAGGTCATTTGCAAAGATGAGCACTCGAGCATGTAAGTGGTCAGTTCTCCAGGGGTGGGCAGGAGATTAACTTGGAAAACTAGACCAAATTAACTGTTTGAGTTACGCTAAGTTCCTAAGGGTGGAGATGTCTCTTTTATTTTAGATCAGCACTGATGCTTGCTGTGTTTCATGACTCGCCGGACACAGTCAAGCTGCTGCTTCAGAAGCAAGTTAATGCCAGTTCTCGAGATTTACACGGAATGTCTGCTGAAAGATATGCTTTTCGTAATGGTTTTAAACAGTAAGTGTTTACATTAAAATGCCAGTTATCTCTAAACTGAGGTTGGAAATGACCTAACTGTCACTTGTTATGTGGCAGGTGAGAGTTCCTAGTTGGGAGCAGGCACTTTGGGGATGGCAGTGAGACACTCCCCATCACCAGCTGGAAATCAGCAAAAGGCCAGACTAGTGAGATGGAGCAGTGGGCACAGGGTTCTTTATCTCAGGGTTTGTAAGACCTTTATCCTTAGGGTCCTACTGGTCTCCACTTCATCCCAGTGTAACCCCTATGCATGGGGTCCAAATAATGTCACATATCTGATTTTTCTAACTAGTTATTTGGGTCTTGAAATGTTTAGTAGAGCAGAAAATCCTGTATTTTCCTTTGGGGACTTTCTTCTATAATCTTCCTCTTGAATTTTCCAGGAACCTAAGGGATTCCCTGAGGCCACAGTGACAGTCCTCTCCCACAAGGCACTGGGGCGGGGCGAGGGCGTGCTAATCGTTCTCTTGTTTCCCTTGATTCTGTTGCTGCAGCGTTGGTACTAAAACTAGTTTTAACAGGATCTCCTCAGCAGCTGAGTCTGGGGTCTGGATGTTGCTGTCTAAAGACCTTTAATAAAATTTTAAAAGAAGAAAAGGAAAAAGAAACTGGTCCTGCAGTCAGGTCGTGCCTGACCTCTGCTCCCGGGATGCCCGTGCTGATCCAGTTTCCGCGGTCTTCGTGGCCATCGACACGTAAACTTCAGCGTGACGGCTTGTTTAGTTCTCATACATACGCTTGTATGAGGTCATATATGTATAAATGAGTTTATCTGCAAGTGATATACTAGTTGAGGTGTCCTGAATTATAAACCACGAAGAACAGCTAATCACCATAATTTGTAACATTTTCTGAAAACTACCACATTTAAATGTTACACCTATAAAAAAACACACATTGGGTTTTATTTGGGATTCTCAAATAATTCCAGCATTAAAGTTCAAGAACAGATTATTCCATTCTTCCACTATTTCTCTGAGCATCTGAGGGATACATTATCTCATTAAATCTTCATAATACTCTTATGAGTATTAATAACTAACTGCCTAACAAGACAGTAAGATCCCAGTTTTATAAAGGAAGAGTTTGAGCTGAAGAGAAGCACCTTTTCCAGGAACAAATAGCTATTGGTTATAGAGCTGGGACTTCTGAGTTCGAGACACTTTCCATGTGTCAGGCTCGCTCTAGTTAACTTACTGAGCTGTACTGCCCTCAGTTCATGACTACTTCACCTTACTTTTTTTCTTTTTTAATTATACATCCTAAATTTAAAAGTGTAGATCGTACAAATTTGAAGTTTATGGGACAGTTGAAGTTTTGATATTACCTCTGATATTGTCTGAAATAATCTAAGAATTTAATATACTTGGTAATTGTTTTTCATATTAGTATTCAAGTAGTAATATTTATCCCATTTTTTTACACATAGCCTCTACCAGCTGATTATCGACTACAGAGACGGAAATATACCAGCTACTCCCCCTCAAAGTAGCGACCTAGGACAGAGTTCTGGTAATAAGTTACTCTTGTTGGGCCTACCATAGATAAGGAAGTAAGACTGAGGAAAGTTTGATAATGAAAGAGCAGTGAAAAAAGCCTGTGTAAATTTCATGTATGTTTTTATTTTTTTCATTAATTTTTTCTTAATGCTCTAGTATTCAGAATTATTTAAGAAGTTAATTGTAGGTAATTTAAAATCTGAGACAATATTGTCTGAAAAGAAATTCACTTATTTAATCATGGCTCCTGAAATCCCATATTATATCTTTGTGTAAATAAGAAAAACAGGGTTTTAACTTTGTTGTACATTTCCTCTAACATTGTAACAAGCTGGCCTTGTTACAGAACTGGATCTTTTGATTTTTATAGCAAATGGATTACATCGGGTAAATGAATGCTAGTTATTGCATAGTGATTAGTCTCACTAAAAAGTGATTGTCTTTAAAACTGGGAGCTCAGCAATACCTTCCTGGTGCTGTAAACAAATGGCCAACAATTAGAACTGCACAGCTGGGCCAGTGTGCAGCATACTAATAAGAGATTGTTTTTTAAAGATACTTAGTGATAGTGCAGAAGTCAGGAAAGCAGTGCCTTGTTGAGAAGCACGGGTTACTTTTCGCATCATTACACCAACAAGGTCTTTTTCTTACCTATTGCATTCCCCAGAAGTGCAAACAGAATGAGATAGTTTGCCTTCATGAGAGTCAGATGTTTTCTTCTTTTTGGGGGATACTTGTCATGAAACTAAGTTTTGTTGGAACAAGATTTTCTATTGCCATTAGTTAAAGGGTTGTCATAATAAATACTCAAATAGCACAATTCAGGACTCAACAAATTGTAAGAAAAGCAAAGAAGTGCTTCACATAAAAAAAAAAAAAGAAGAAGAAGGCTGTGTTGCCTAGATGTGACCCCTAGGGTGCTGTTCGGTCTGAACTGTATGAGGGCACATTTAACTTGGTAGACCTGCATCAAGAAAAGAACTTCTGTTGCAGGAAATACAAAGCTGGAATAGACAGAGTTTTGGTCTTCAAGGTGCTCATAACACAGCAGAGTTGTCCCTGGTTAATGTCTGTATTTTTTTAAACAGGATTTTCAAAGAAAAAATTCTTATCTGTTAATTCATCCACTTAACAGACGACTCTCAAGTGTCGTTTAGGTACTGAGCGCCACTGTGACGTTGCAGAATGCAAACAGGTCACAAGCACAGCTCCTGGCCTCCGGGAGCTTGCTACTGTCGTCACCATTTCTATGATTTGCTTTACTCTATTCTGTGCTTCCTGTGTCCCAGAGCCCACTAGGACTTTGTAGCTGTCTTTATATGTATTTTTATTGGTATTTAATATGTGCCAAATACTTTTAAGTCCATGGTGAGGAAAGAAGTTTTTTAAAAGTGGGTAGGATGTCAGGTAAGCCATGCAGAGTGAGTAGAAGTTTGCCAGGGAAGGAGGCAGAAGAGCAGTGTTTGGTGGGCAGAACATCTCTGAAGCTTACATTTGGCAGAAAGGACAGCGGTGCAGAGGCTAAGATGTGCCAGTGAACTTTGCAGGATCTATGAGTTTCATTTTGTTGGTGCAGGAAGGATGCTGTAGGAATGGTTGGGAACGAGGTGACTACCTAGCTCAGGCACTCTTCTGAAAGCCTTTCTGGTACTATAGAAAGGAGGAGGTCTGCTGTAGACCTTGGGAGATGTGTCAGAATGCTTTTAGCTGCAAATAATAATAGGAGGCCTAAGTAACAGTGGCTACAGCAACAGGAGTCAGGATTGGTTAGAAGGTTCGGTGATGTCGTCAGGATCCCAGACGCTGTCCCTCCTTCAGCTGTGAGGCTGCTGGTGTTTGATGTCGCCTTTCCTGGTCTGCTGATTGGCAGCAGCTCCAAGCGTCATCTTCTCACCTGACAGTATCCGCAGGCGAGGAGGGCTGCTTCTCTCTGCATGTTTCCTGTTAACAAGGAAGAAAACAGAGACGCTTCCGGTAGACTTCCCCTCGCATCTTACTGGCTGGGCTACATCGCATGCTCATGCCTAAACCAGCCACAGGGGAAGGAGATGTAGTTACTGTGATGACCGCAGAATAATCATTTCTCTTTTTGCAGCTAAGAAGAGTTTACCTTCTTCGCATACTGGGGCAGAAAACATCCAAGAAAAGTTGCAATTGTCTGGCAAGGATGAAAAAGAAGAAATGGTTGTCAAGTTGGGAACCAGCAATGGCAGCCGCATGGATCCACTGAACAATGTTGAGCAGAAGAGTAAGAAGATTCGATTTGAGTCTTAGGGTTTCCTGGTTATGACATAAAGCAGTGATGCACAAGCTTTTTCTATAAAGGGCACAAGCTTTTTCTATAAAGGGCCAGAGAGTCAATATTTTAGACCATGTGGTGTCTGTCACATCTACTCATGTCTGCCAGTGCAGTGTGAAGGCAGCCCTAGACCGTATGTGAGCGAATAGGGATGACCGTGCCCAGATAACACGAGGCCGACAAAGCCGAATGGCAGGGTGGGTTAGTCCCATGGGTGTCGTCCAGAAACACCACTCTGTGTGAGCTTGACGTTGTCAGTTTATGATACTGATTCTACTAATGATTATCATTCTTTTGTGAGTCTCGTAAAGTTTGGTTGGGATTTTGTTCCTTGTAAACAGCAGTTCACTTCAAGATACCAAATTTGGTTAAACACCCCTTTTTTTTTTTGGTAAATATAAAGGAGGGGAAGTGGTTTTTATGCATTAATTACCTACCAGGAGTATACTCAGTATTCACTCAAGTGTGTAGTCTCCAGGTGTGGTCCCAAAGGAATGCTTGTTAACGGAACATTGGTCTTATACTTTCAATATTCTGTATTTTTCTATTGCTGATACGAAGTCTATTTTACTTTTTTCTTTAATAGCGGATTTAGTGGTTGAGGTTTCACCGAGTCATGAAGATACCTCTGTCATCAGGTAGGATTTTATGGATTTTTAAAAATTACATGTTGACTGAGGGATCACAGAGAAAAGAAACAAGGCTTGTTGAGTGTCCTGCTCTGGGTTAGATACCATGTTATGTACTTGGCATTTGTTACCTTGAACAGTCACCACAACAGCTTTGCAGAGTAGCTGTGCTGTTACAGCTTACTGTTAGTTAACTAGGCAACTGTAGCTTAAGGAGGTTGACTAGTTGACCCATGATTCCATGGTTAGCATAGTAGTTGACCTGTGACTTGACCATCAGGCAGCCTGGCTCCCAAATCTGCTTTCTTATCCCTCAGCATAGACTTTTATGACTTGTTTGTTAAAAGAAATGAACTCACTCATTTTTGATGTGTATTTTTGCTCCAAAGAGTTTCACCCAAATATGATACTGATGATTCAAGGCCTACATCAGATGATGACTTAGATCTTGCTCCCAAGGTAAAGTGTTCTCTTGTGAAATTAATTTTTCTGCTCTGAATTTAGTTTTGTGTAGTATTTACTCTTAAAATTTAGCAGTGGTCTGCCTCTCATTGTTTTATGTTTGTGTTAGAAAGTTGGTCAGAATAAACCATTTTATAAAAATATGGCAGGTTGATTTTTTTCTTTTTCTTTTTCTTTTTTTTTTCCTTTGGTAAATACTGAAGATAAGGCTGAAGCAAAATGGACTAGAAGATATATAGTGACAGGAAAACTGTACTGTGAAAAGGTTTCCCACAATAGAGGAAGTGTGAAGCTTGGCCAAGGATAAGGGTTCTTTGACTTTTAAACCACACTGATGGCACTTGTATAACACTCATGCCTCAGTGACATCTTTAGTGCACACAGTTACTTACTGTGATAATCATGGACTCTTCCTGGGGCCTTTCAGTTCCAAAACTGCATAGCATGTGTCTTTTTTTTTCCCTTGGACACTTTTTATTTTGGTATCAGAGAGTTGTGAGGAAAGAGATTTTTGTCTGGTTTGTTTGTTTGTTTTACTTTATTTCTATCTCTGGTTCTGCATTAAGACTAAAATAATAGTTGAAATTATAGAAATTTAGAAATTAAAATTCTGTTTCTCAAAATCCATATCATAGATTCCTCTGTGTTTTCTAAATTATCCCATTAAGAGTATATTCAAAACTCTTCATCTAATTGAAGAATACATGTTTTCCCTGAAATAACAACCAGCTCTCAAAGTAGACTCTTAATAACAACCATATGATAAAACCTACTTCAGAATTCTTTTGTATTATAGTTTAAAAAAGTATGTCCAGTCCTCGTGTCCCATTCTAAAATTTCAAGTTTCAGATACTTTGTAGTATAGTTATTTACATATTCATTTTATAACCCCTGCATCAGTATACACCGCTAGAGATTAGGGAACCTAATTGTGCATTTCCTGGAGCACCTAGAATAAGGTCTTAAATGTAAGAAGCATTTTAGTATTTTTTGAATGTGAATGCATGAGGAGACATGGACTTCTGCACCATGCTGCAGGTGATATAACACACACACTCTATCATAATGAAATCTATTTGATGGTTACAGGTAATATAATACACGTACTATGTCATAATGAAATCTATTTGAATTCTAAAAATATGACTTAAATTTCTATTCCCTTTGTTTAGGTTGTAAAAGTTCAGTTGTTATGACAGGAAATATGTCATAAATGCCAAAGAAATAGATAAGAAGTATATGATGAATAGGAATAAGTTACAGTCTGTTTTCCAGTATCTACCAATTGTGAACTTAGAATTTGAGATGAAAACTTTTTAACCTTCTTTTTAGCCCCCTCTCATGTTCCATTCAATCTATCTTTTCAAGCTATATATTATCCTTAGAGTCCTAATTACCTGTTCTTTCTCTAGGTGGAAAGTTGATGTGTTAGGAACTTTCTAAAATCTATTTTTCTCTCTCTCTAGTAATAATTCACAGTGCTCAGGTAGTGAGAGATGACCATGTTCAATTGAGTGACTTCTAGTGACAAAATTGAACTCTTACTTATAGTAGTATTCACAAACAAACGGTTGTAGAGTAATACAAGTCAGTATTATTGGGGATATACTCTGAACAAAGGCCTTTGTTTTATATATCATATATTTTGATATTTTTATAAAATTTGCTGAAGAATAATATATATACTTGCATATGTAATTTATATATTTTATATATATAATAAAAAGGTAAAACAGAGGCTTTCATTCATAGTATATCCCTAACAATACTGATACATCACCGATCTATTATATATAAGTGCTGAAATATATGTACTTCTCCACATACCTTGTTATACTTACATTTTCCTTTTTTTCTTGCCTTAAGTTTGTACTTGACTAGTCATGTTAAAACATATATGGAGAGATGTTTTGACTTCACTTTCTCACTTTTACATTTGCCCAGCAAAATTTTTTCCTTTTTAACCCAAACTTAGTAAAGTCATTCCGTGCCACATGTCATACCACTGCAGACTGCGCTTCTGTTAGTTTTCCAGACTCACCTAATGAAACTGGTGTATGTAGTGCAAAAACCAAGGCTTAGAAGTCATAGGGAATCGGCTTGGGTTCTGAAGTTACATTTTCTAAAAACTAAAGAAAATAATTCTTGGTCAGCCTGGGACCAGCCGTTTCTTTGTTACAAGTGAATGTGTCAAACTGTTAGTGAGATTCAGAGAGAAACAGGTTGTACTAAAAAAACAAAAAAACAAAAAAATGGTGTTTTTGTTTGTTTGTTTAACCACTTTGACCTTGAAAAGACATTGATTGTGACTTCAAAGTATTATTATATTTGGATTGTCAATTAGAGCTGCAAAGAACATTTCAGGAGAAGCAAAAGCATGGGGAATAGTAATAAGTATGTGGGGTTAAAATAGCAGCAGTTTGGTTGAGTGATGTTTCACTGAGGACAGCCCATTTCGGGTAGGGAAATAGCGTGCACTGAGTACCTTTATGGCGACCGGACTTGAAGGAAGCTAAGTGCAGGGTAGAGGCGACCTATTCCAAGGTGATAGCCGTGGAAAGAGGTTAAAAGAGCCTGAACTCTTGGATCTCGGCAGCTCCTGCCTGGTGGCACGGCACTGTACTTGAAGTCAGCAGACGTAGCATCCTGGTTCTGACCCACTGTGGGATCTTGGAAACACTTGTCTGACTTGTTTGAATGTCAGTGACCTTGTTCAAAAACATGGTACTGATACCTACCTCTCAGGTTATGTGTCATGAATAAAAATGTGGTAACAAATGTGAAAACACATTGTCAACTGTAAAGGGTGCTATAGAAATGTAAGACAGAATGATCACAGTGGCCACTAATGACTTACTGAAATGTTGAGGACACTTTTTTAAAATCTGAAGGACAATAAAATGGGAAAGCTAGAGCGGGCATGGGGAGTTCTCATTTGGGGTACATTATTAATCGATTTGTTTCAAAAACCATTCAGCCTGCAGTTGGAGTGAAAGATTCTGTTCCTAAAAAAACGGGAGCAATGAAGAATTTACAAAGATTCAAATCAGGTAAGTTTTGCAATACAAATTTAACCATGAAATGAAGTACAGTCTTCTTATTCCTAATTCCTTTTATTTTTTCAAATTTAATTGAAAGGTGACACAAGTAAGGCAGATGTTATGATCGGTATCCATGTTTGAAAATATATATATTAGCATAAGAAATAGATTTTTTAAATGTCAGCTTTGACTCGGATGTTTCTATTGATGTTGGGAGACACCAAAGTGCTCAGTTTGGAGTCCCTGTACTTCTCAGGGATTCTGAGAGACTGATTATTAGGTTCTAAGATTTTTCCAGAGTTTTAAAATGCTTAATTGAATTCTGACCGTTACATGGGGTAAAGCTTCACTTGCTAATATGTCAGTCATATCTCACTTTAATTATGTCATCGAGCGCTATCAGATTGATGATACTTATTTCTGTATTTATTTATTAATGGAGGTCCTAGGGAATGAACCCAGAACCTTGTGCATGCTAAGCATGTGCTCTACCACTGAGCTATTTCCCTAGCCCAAAGATCTTAAGCCAACTGGATGTTTTGATTAGGAGAGTGTGTGTGTGTGGTGTTGTGTCGTTGCTTATTAAAAATGATGGAAATTACTGGTCCTGCCTTAGTATTTGGTAGACATGATCTTTTAAAACAATAATCCTAAAAGTTTTGGGGTTTAGGATATTTTTATACTATGAAAAATTATTGAGAATTCTGAAGAACTTTTAAGTGGGTTGTATCTATTGATGTTTAGTATATTAGAAAATAAAACTGAAAGATTTAAAAAACAAGCACACAGAAACATTCCATTAGCCATTAGAGCTATGATGTTATCACATGTCATGTATCTGGAAACCTCCACAGCACACTTAACGGAGAATGAGAATGAAAATAGCGTTCAGTATTATTGTGAAATTAGTTTTGACCTCCTGGACTCCCTAGATGGAGGGAACTTGGGGCTTCAGTGCTTCTCAGATGGCACCTGAGAACTGCTGTTTTAAACAGGGCTCATGGATGTGAAATGATAAAGGGGCCCTTGTGATGAAACGGGCTTTAAAGTTCATTTCTACATTTCTTGCCTTTTTTTCTTTAACTTGTCTCTAAAAGTTTAAGTCTGACAACTTAATTCTTTTATGAAAAGGAAAACATTTTTATTACATATTTCCTGTCTCGTGGCACCCCGTACTCTTTGGATCTAGTTTGTACCTAGACTTACCCTGTTTTTATATGGAAAAAATTAGTCACTCAAGGCTATCCTTTCTTATGTAAGTTTATGATGTTTATCCAAGGCTTAAGGTAAGAATTCTGAAGATATTGGTATATTGAGGAAAGACTGTCTCATTGTAATGTAAGTAGTACCATTCAGTAAAAGTTTTCTTAAAGCCCGTGTCTCTAGGACACAATACTGCCATGCATATTTAAATGTCTGGTAAATGGCTGGTTAGACATACATATTGTTAATGAAAAAATTCATATGTTGAAGAAACATAATTATTCATAAAGCTCTTACGGAATATAGACTGTTTTATAGAGAGTGATGAGTGAATCCAAATAAGTAATACTAGGAAATTAAAAGTAGAAAAAAGAGAGACAGTGGTTCCCTATGTGAACAGCAATGACATGTAAAGTACAACCAGCTGGGAAAGAGCAGTGCGTTTGGGGGGAGAGGAGGACGTGGGGCTGCTGCTCTGGGAAGAGAATTCGTACAAGTTAGTCAAGTTTGTTTTGTTATTCACATTCTAATAAGTGGAAACTTCAGACGGGGATTCTACTAGTTTGAGCCTCAATAATGCGGCTGGTGAAAGAGCCAAGCATTTGAAAGTTGATAAATGTCCATTGGTATCACAATCAGTGACCACAAACCAGTCAACACCCACAGAACTGATGCAGATGGCCCTAGTAGACAAAGACCGGATGAATATTGGAGCCGTGTCTCTGTCAGAAAATGCAGCGCTCCGTGGCCTGTGTGAGTCACAGCTGCCAGAGAACAGAAGCAGCAAAGAAGGTAATAAAGCAGCACAGAGAGCTAGCCATGGCCTACCTGTGCGTGGCTTCACCATACTCTGACTTTGCAGAAATCATTTTGTGGCAGGATCTCCTTTGTGTTTACTCCTTTTATGAAACCTACAACTGGACAATACCTTTTGGCATGACATTTACATTCATCCTCTGACAAAGCAACATATTAAATAGCAAAGGGAATTAGGAGAAAGTAAGTTCGTTCAGACTAGTGTTTAGCACAGTCCTGAGAGCGGGTAGGAGAGTGATGTCTAGAGCTTTGTGACTAGTTGGGAAACCTAGGTGGACATCCAAAGATTCCCTTCTGAAAATACGATTTCTTAGCTTTATTTTTATCTAGCTCTGAATTTATAAATGTTTGTTATAGCCATATTCAGTGTAACTGAAAAAGTACCTCCGCAACTAAATATCAAAATATTTCTAGTATATTCTCTGCCTTTCTGTATTTTAGAAGTGGCTTTCCCAGCGGTAGTGGCAGACATTGGGTATTTGCTACACAGGACCTCCTTCTTAACTGTGTCCACATCGTATATCAGCTTGTTTTATTATTTGTAATGGATTGATAGGTTGAAAAGGATATTGGTTTTTAAGGAGTGCTTTATCACTTAAAAATAATATATGGAATATCAATTCTAATTCTTCTAGGATACCCAGTCTGTTGATTAACCACATCTAATATGTGTTCTACTGTATATACCAATTAATTTAGTGCCTTAATCAGTGATATAATCAGAGCTGTAATAATAAGTCATACAATGTTTTTTCTGCTCCTATAGTTTTATCTTTTCTTTCCTTACCTGTAGAATTACTGTCGTATTTACAAAAGATTCTCAGTTATCTCCTATAGTAGTGACTACAAGCTATAAACTCAAAGTTTTTCTAATAAATACTGTTTATACAAAGATACTTTTAAGAGTTTGTCCTCGGCAGCAGAGGAGCAAAGAGGATAGACATGTAAAGAAATAGTTTGCAGTTCAGCTGGTGAAGACACACTAGAAAAATCTGTGAAGTACCAAGGTAACTCCAAGGAAAGAGATCCCTGTGTCTCTGCAGAAAGACAGCTGTAATCAAGGAGGACTTCACAGAGCAGGCTGAGTCTTCAAAGAGGAAAAGGAACTTGTCAGAACAATAGAGGGAAACATTTCAGATAAAGGAAAGATAAAAGCATAAAAAGTAGCAGTAATTTTGGAAACCATGAATAACATTGCTCTTGAAGCTTGGTATGTTGTTAAAGAGGTACTGTTAGGAGGTAGAGAATAGAGTCTATCGTGACTTTGTATATTTCTACTGTATTTTTAAATTTTGTTTTATTTCTCTTTGTTTTGTTCATGTCTGGTGAATCAATTTGTGAGTGAAACTTTGAGATGTTTGTATGCCTTTAATCTGGTAACATCTAGTATTTCCCAGTTTGTTGAAATTTTAAATAATTAGAAGTATTTCTTAAAGAAGTAAATATCCAGCTAAAGATTAAGCTTAATTTGAACTATCAATTGATGAAATGTGTTTTATGTTTTTATAAAGATGATGCCTTTTATCTAGCTGTTCTAAGTAGTGAATTTTAACTAAGCATATTCATTTTTCAGCAGACCTAGACTTAGAAAGGACATCTGAGGAAGAGGAAGAAAGACTTGATGGAAGTGAAAATAACTACTCACTGGTATGTAAAAATGTAAATTTAAATTTCTGGTTTAATACTGTTTTCTGTGCTTTAATAACACAGTTCAAAAAAAGTTGCCTTTCAAACTAGACTTTTAGAGTCAATAAATAATTATTTAATAGTTAGTTTTTAATAGCATTTTATCTAGTTAGAAAACTTAAAGTATCGTTAGGATCTATAATCATTTATAGTTAAACTTTATCCTTGGAATTGAGGCGAAAAAACCTTCCTGAATATTGTTTTCCTGTAGTAAAAAAAATTATAAAAGATAGAGTGGAAAAACAGAAAATCCTCTTTGTTGTAGAAACATTTACTTAAAAATCACTTAGAAACACTATTGATAAAGTTAGCCTTTTGACAGAAATCAGTTCTTTCGAGAAGTGTCTGTGTTTTTGCTCTCATAAAAAGATGGATATCTATCACGTCTGTACACTGAGCATATTTTATAACTATGTTGGAGACACTGTGAAATAGCATTATTTACTTGTAGGTCAAAGAGCAGATGAATTCTGTGGATTTCCTCGATGACTTAACTCTGTCACCGGGGAGAGCTTCCGAGGATTCCGAGTCGCTTTTCCATAATTTTAAGGACACCCTGAGGCCAATCAAACGACTTGGCCCAGAGAGTGAAGGTAGGCCCCCCCCGTGTGACTGCACAGCCTGTTTAAGTGTCTCGCGGTGACGTGTGCACACCCAGCGCTGCCCGGGGAGCGCGGCTGCGTCACAGGCCGCGGCGTCTCGGAGGCCTGCTCTGTGTTGAAGCAGAAGCAGACGTGTGCGCTGCCAGCCAGGGGCTGTGGCCGCCCCTCTCCCTGTGCTTTCTGTTGACTCTGCTGCCCCTACGCCTTCACCCGAGGTCAGGTCATCACTGCTTCCCTCCTAGAACACTGAAATCACCTCAGGACTTTCTTCGCCGCCGCTCCGCCTCCTGGGACCTTGGTCTACACCGCAACCGGGATTACTAGACAGTTTTTAAAATTCAGGTCTTTGTTACCTCCTTGCCTAAAATCCAGCTCCTGCTTCTCGTAGCTCCATGGTTAAAGGCCACAGTCCTCTGGCTTCATCTTGTTTCCTTTTATTACCCCTCTTTCCACATGAATTTTAGAATCAGCTTTTCAATGTAAAAAAAAAAAGTCTGCTAGTGTCCTGGAAATGAGATGTAGATTATGTTGAATCTGTAGATTAATTTGGGGAGAATTGACTTCTTAACTATATGGAATTTTTAACCCCGAACAAAGTTTATTTCTCCGTTTACATAGGTCTTCCTTGATTTTCTCAGTAATATTTTAGAGTTTTTAGTGTCTGGGTCTTTCCGTCTTCTATGAGTTTACCTGTATTTCTTATTTTTCAGTGAGGTTATAAGTTGTATATTTTTATTTATTTGTTTTAAAATAATGTATTTTAAATTTTAGTTTCTGATGATAGAAATGCAGTTGATTTCTGTATGCTGACCCTGTGCCCTCCAACCTGGCTGAACCCATTTGTTAGTTCTAGTAGCCTTTTTATGGATTCTCTCAGATTTTCTACATAACCAGAGGTGGTCAAGCTTTTTCTTCTTTAAACTACTGTGTTACTAAGGGTAGTTCACATTTAAGACTTGCAGCCAATGAATACATTCTCTGTCACAGCTAATCAGCTCTGTCACTGTTGCAACAAGAGTAGCCATGGACAATACACAAGTTAATGGACGTGGCTGTAATGGGCATGGTAAAAGTTTATTGACCAAAGCAAGCAACCCGGCCCACAGGTTGGAGTTAGCTGACTCGCACCATGCAATATTTCCCGCTGATTAGCAGACACTTTTACCTCTTCATTTCCCATCCAGATGCCTTTTGGTTCTTTATTTTGCCTGACTGCACTGGCTCCAGTACAGTGCTGATTAGAAGAAGTAAGAGAAGCCACTCCTGTCCGGTTCCTCATCTTCTGGGAAAAGCATTCCGTTTTTCACCGTTGCATATGGTGTCAGCTGTAGGCTTAGCACAGATCTTTGTCATAGTGAAGACGTTCCCTTGGTTCCTAGTTTGCTGGAAGTTTTTATCAGGAATACATGTTGAGGTTTGGCAAGTGACTCTTTATCCACTGACATGATCATATGGTTTCTTGTTTAGTTTGTTAATATGATGAATAGCATTGATTTTTAAGTGTTAAAACAGCCCTGCATTCTTGGGATACACCCGACTTGGTCACGATGAATTATCCTGTATTGTTGGATTTAATTCGCTAATGTTTTTTTAGAAGTTTTACCTCCATTTTCATGACATTAGTTTTCTTTCTTGTAATATCTTTGTCTGGTTTTGGATTCAGGGTGATGTCAGCTTTATAGAATGAGGACATATTTCTTCCTCTTCATTTTTTGAGGAGAATTTGTGTAGAATTGGTATTAAATTTTCCTAAAATATTTGGTAGAATTCTCCAGTGTAACCATTGGGACTGGAATTTTCTTTGTCGTAAGGTCTTTAAATAGGACTTTTGGTTTTTAAGATATAGGGCTTTTTAGCTTATTTGTTCTTTCTTAATTGAGCTTTTGTAATTTCTCTCCTTCAAGGAATTTTACCCACTTCATCTGAGTTGTCAAATTTATTTGCATAATGTTCATAATACTACTTTGTCATTCTTTTAATATCTGCAGAGCTTAGAAGATTGTCTTCCACGTTATAGATGCTCAATATCCATTTGTTCAATGTATGGATGAATGAATGTGAAAATGCACAGTCCTTTATACACAAAAATTATTCATATATTTTGTTTCTATTTTTGTTTTCTTCCTAATGCAGATTCTGATCGGTTATTGAAAATTCAGGATCCAGTTGATTCATTCACATCAATAGAACTTAAAGAATCTGACTGTGCAGTACTTAAAGGAAAACTTAAAGAAATGGAAGATAAGGTGAACTGGCTACACACAGAGCTGCTGAAAACAAGAGAAGAAAAATCACAGTTAAAACTTCAAAATATGGAGTGGGAACGAGAGCTCTGCCGCATGAGGTACTGAATTTCTTGGTTTTAAAGAAATATTTGAACTCTTTATATTTACTTTAATACTGTAGGTATGTAGGAGAAGTCTTATAATTGCTAACTTACCTTTTGGGATTTTACAGGGGAGAAAATTTCATTAATATTGTGGAATATGAGACTCTTGGAAATAACACAGCAATATATATATATATATCTCCTCATTCTATATTTCTTTAAAAAAAATCTTTGATCCTTATCTCTCAATTGTCCTCCAGAAAGTTTATATTACTTTACATTCCCACTTGCAGAATTATGAAATGACCATTTTTCTCAAGGCAGAAACTTTAAAAAAAAATTCATGCAGTTTGATTCTGAACATATGAATGGATGGACAAAAAAGTAAAGTGGAAAGTGATTACTGGTTAGTTATTCAGCATCTCTCTCATGCAGAGATAAGATTATTTCCAAGGTCTATGCTGAAAGCATGGATTACTCTTTATTTTTTAATTACTTACTATGGATCCTGCCTTGTACCAAAAGGGATTTAAAAATGATTTACTAAATAAATAATATTCAACAAGGTAAGTTCAAAGTGTTGCAAAAGAAGAAACATAGTGTAGGGCATCAGGGAGTAGACTCCCCAGCCTCGCCTTGGATTATGCTAATTAGCGGGTCTGTGTTCTGGAAAAGATGCCTGTGGATGTTACCTTCCGCTGGAGATCATGTAGGAGTCCCTGTGATACTTCAGGAAGTTGAAATTTTATCCCTCATGAACTTATAAACTTGTTTCTAAATAGCAACTTCTCTTTTAACTAGTAACTAAATTCTCTGTCCCAATGAAAGAGTCATTTATGACTATGTGGGGAAAAAAGGGTAATTTTCAATTCAAACCTTACTGAATAATTGCAAAATTTCTTTCCTACACTATTGACCAGAGTTACTCTTGTCTGAAACCCAGTAGCATTTTGTCTTTTCATTGCTACTTTTCAAACGTGTGTGTTTGTGTGTGTGTATCTATCTTTATGAAGTGGTTGAAGTGAGGAATTTAAAATGTGAGACTTAGAAATGAAAAACAAATTGAGAACATAGAAATTCCATTAGGGTAATAAATCAGCATGTGAAGAACCAGATCATAAAATGAACTTTTTATTTTCTAACAAAATAAATTTAAGGTAAACATATTTCACTGCAGATTCACATTAGAACAAGAAACAAAGAAGAAAAGTTCTTATACATTATACGGAAAATCTAAGGACGATTTAAAAAGAAAAGAGAAACAATACAATGAGCAAGATTACCTAAAACAACAACTTGAAAGTACTGCCCGAGCACAAGAATGCAAACTGAAGAGCGTAAGGAATAAACCAAATCAGGTAAATTAGTCATAATGTGAAAGTTTTGTACCTCTAACACTGTTTCATCAATATTATTTACAATATTCTTTTGAATTAATCTATATTTCATTTAAAACAAATAAAAGTTATCTCAACCTAAATATGAACTATGACATTTAGAGCTTAATTTACTAATTTCTTGGTGTTCTTGGCATCTAATAGATGCTCTGTGCCTTTTCTGAATGAAGGAATGGAAGTTAAATTGAGCTTAATCATTAACATAAGGATTGACGGTTTTGGCCCATTCAACAAAGTAACAAGTCTAATTCAAATCCATGTGTTAATTTTGGCTCTTTGAAGTTAAAATCCAGGCTAAATCACCTTGAGACTATGTTGGAACTGGTTAAATGCTTTATAAAGAAATTTTCTGTCACTGGGATTTCAAAATTTGTAGATACTGACAGGCATATGCAGAATAGATAAACAAGATTATACTGTACAGCACAGGGAAATATCTGCAAGATCTTGTGGTAGCTCACAACAAGAAAATGTCACAATGAATATATATATGTTCATGTATAACTGAAAAATTGTGCTCTACACTGGAATTTGACACAACATTGTAAAATGACTATAACTCAATTTAAAAAGTGCTAAAAAAGTTTTTCTTTCATGATACTACTACATCCCTTGTGTTTTTGCTCTGTGATACATTTAGCTGTCACGTATATTAGAATTTGAGTTATTTATGTGCATTAAAGATCCCTGTGCTTAAAAAGGCTACTTCTTATTAACAGGTTTAAAATTTTTTTTTAAAGATTCCCCTCCTAAGCTTTTCTTGACTTTTTTTCATGGTATAAAACCCAAACCCAAATGTAATATGTCTTCAGGTTTTAGAAGAGCGAAATGATGCTCAGAGGCAACTTTCTCGAGAGCAGAATGCCCAACTAATACAAGATAAAATCCTGGTCCATAGTCTTTCCCAACAAAAGGAGGCAGAAAAGGCTAATAAGAAAATGAATGCTGAGGTATTTTCTTTAGTCATCTTCAAACATGTGTGTGTATGAATTTGTATACTTACATAGTTTAAAAACCAATACTGTAGGTACAGAAAGTATACAGGGTTTTAAAAGCCTATATATGTAAATATATTTTCTGGAGGTTTCATTTCCGGCCTATTGGATAAAGCAATATTTTGAATTCAAATCCACTTGCCGGCAACAGTGATGTCGTGACATTCACAACGGCCTCATCCAAGGAGAGGCTGTTAATATTGTCCATAGGAATTGATGAACTTTCCATTATCTCAAAACTGTTGCTACTAACAGCAGGCATTCTAGTTTCTGGCAGTGATCTCACTCCTTTGATAGACTAATGGAGAGGTTACTTTATCATTTCCACTGATGGTAAGGAGGAAAAAGTATAGCTAGTTCAGAAACCGTAGTTTGGGTGTCATTCTCCTACGTGTGATCAAAAGTAACGCTCTGCTCCATGTGGTATCCGATTTCAGTACAAGGAGCTTTCGAGTATAGTGAAAGATATGCCATAATCTATACTTAGTGATAATTTATTGATCAGTATTTTATTTTTAATTAAACAGTTCACTGTATTTCCCTGCTATTTCACATCCATTACTGTTATAAACATCATGAAGAAGAAATAAAAATTATTGCAGAAGCAAATAGTCTCCTGATTTTCTAAGAAGAGCTCTATAAATTTGACCTTCTTTACCTTTAGTGTATTCACCATTAGGGAAATAGAAGGCTTCTCTTGTGTTTATGTATTTATCCTAGAGAAGTAGCTTTGGTTTGGTGTAAGAGTCAGAGAGTCAGAAGCCCTGGGGGAAACCCTGCAGCTTGCTTGTGTTTTTAACCCTTTATTCCAGAATTGTCACAGCTAAATGAGTTAACTGATGTTTGTAGACGTGCTTAGTACAGTGCTTAGATTTATCATTTATCCATACATGTAATTCTTATAACTCACTCTAAAAATGTTAGAAAGGGAGAATATTTATGGAATATTCTCAGGAAAGAATTTTTTAGGAAATCTAACCTGTCCCAATTTATACAGAGCTAAGGCTCTTACTTTGGCGGTAGCTGTAAAGGTTAGATGTCAGATATAATTTTTAAGTGTAGTCAGAATTATTCATTTTTTATTTTAAGCCTTTTGGGTTTGTTGTATTTCAGAGAAAGAAAGACCTTTCCGATTCTGAGCTTCTTAAACATCCTTTTGTGGTTTCTTTTTTACTTTCATGGATTCACTGTCTTTAATTAAATTTTTGAACTTTGGGGGATTTCTGGTAAAAGTTTGAGATTTGTATCCACCTTAAGTTTTTCCAGTTGGATACCCAGTTACTGCAAACTTTTTGTTGTATAAACTTAGAGATTAGTCTTCCACTTCAAAGGAAATTATGATATGTCAGTTTATTGCGTACAGTTCAAAGAGTAAGAGATGAGGGGTTTCACTTACAGGACACAATGGATTTTGAGCTGTCTGACGGAGGCCAAGCCCAGCATTCAAACAAGGAAACTGAACCCTTGTCTCAGAGCACACAAGGGGATGTCATCAAATACATTGCAAAGCAGGCATTCTTGAAGGAGACAATATGTAAACTGCAAAGTGAAAACACGTTGCTTCGACAGCAACTAGAAGTGGCTCAAAATAAAGCCAGAAGTGAAAAGACAATATTTAATACCCCAGAGCCATTTCTGGATCACACGGGAAAACTTGAAGCCATGAGCAGACGAGTTCTGAAGCTGGAGGAAGGAAACATGGAGTTAATTAAAGAATGCAGACGTTTAAAGGACAGACTGTGTCAGTATGAAACGGACAGAGCAGAAATGGAAGTAAGTACCCAGAAAGGGAACTAATTTTCAGACTTCCTCAAAGAAAATTCAAAGTAGTATCTGATGGAAGCTGAACGTTGAAACTAGTTGAACATAAAAAATGTGCGGGCTATAAATATATACACTGTAAAGCAGCGTAAAGGCATTTCTTGTATGCAGCAAACAAAAATTAGACCTGAGAGGTGCTTTACTTTGAGTCAAGATGCCGTGCCACCTGAAATTCTAAGAGATTAAGCTATAAGCTGTTGACAGATACAGGCAGGTCTTAGTAATTTATACTGCCTAAATCATTTTAATCTTTCTGTCACCACATTTTAGTATCGTGAAGCAGATAAATGAAATGCTCAGACCTAAAATGAGTATTTTGAAATTAAGATTCAGTTGTGTGAACAAAAAATGTAAAGAAAAAAAAAAGAGAGAGAGAAAGAGAGAAAAGATTCAATTGTGTGGATTACCTTGACAGTTAATGTGTAAATGCTGTATCTTGCAGTACTTTTCCTTCAGTAGCTTTTCATACATTTTTAGTTGATATAACTTTATTTTTATTCATGTCAATTGCAATTAAATTTAGAAATACTTCCATCTCAAATCATGTATTGTTATGACCTCTCCACTCCTTAAAGGCATCTACTTTTCATTCAGTCATAATTTGGGACAAATGTAAATTTTAGCAAAACTGTGTTTGACTTAGTCTCCCCTGTTCTATTTGTAATTTACTTTGAACATTTTTTCAAATAATGTGCTCACAGTTCTCATTGCAAGGCTCAGTTACTGTCATTCGGATCTAAGTTTGTCCAGTACAGAGGAACTGGGGCGCTCTGTGATGTACGAGTTTGGCACTGGGGTCCCATTTTCAGACTGAGGAGGAGCAGCCAGAGTCCTGAGTGGCAGGAAGGGAGTCAGTGGGAGGGGTGGGGGGAGCTGTGGGAGCTGCAGTCCAGGAGGCAGGGGACGCCAGGTTGTCTCAGGTCCCCAAAGGCCATTGGAATATCCTCGTTTTTATTGTGAGATGGAAGTCTGTTGGAAGGGTTTAAACACCAGATTGAAGATGTGAAGAACTCTGAACTTAAGCCTCTAATGAGAAAGAGGGAGAATGTTCCACAGTGTGGAACTTACCACCACTCAGCCCACCCGCACACCCCTTTCTGTCAGAGACTTCAGTGGGGGTGAAGCTCGGCCGCTTCCTGGGAGGGGCAGGGAGGGGCTGGTGGGGCTGCATCCATTGTCTAAGTTAACTTACTGTCGGTAAGGCAGGAGGGCCACACCTTCTGTGTGTTTAATGAAATTCAGTAAGCAGGAATGTGTGCCTATGAGGAAAAGAAGGTGAACTGATGTCTGTGGGGATAGTTCTCAAAGCCCATTTGTTGGAGTTATATATTATTAATGTAACTTAATGATAAGGTGACAGAAAATTCAGTAACAGAGTTATCTTTTTAGGCCTGTATGAGACAGCTTCAGCAAGAACTGGCTGACACCCGAAAGAAAGTGTCCATGTTGGAAGCATCCCTGGAGGTGACAGCACATCATCAAACTAACTCAGAAAAAAAGAGACAGGATGGAGAGAGGAAGCCACATCAAGCTGCAAACCCAGTATGTATGAAATTCAGCACTTCGGCCATGAATGTGCAGCACAGAGTGTTGTAGGACACTAGCTTTTCGGGGATAGCTTTCTTTTGCATCTTCATTATAATGTACTTTTATTATCTTTATAATGCACTTGTTTCTTAAATGTTGACTTTCATTCTGCCATTCTTTATTTTTTTCTTATATTTACCCTTAGAGAAGTTGAGAATTATACCTCTTTCCTCACAGAAGTTAACTTTTTTATCCTATTAAACAGTATGTTTTAGTGATCTCTCACCACAATGAGGCAAGCTAGATAAAATCAGAGGATAATGTTTCATGGAATGTTCCAGAAAATTGTCATGTCTCATCTTCACTTTTGTGAATGGATATAGAATCTGTGTGTATTTATTTCATGGATTTCAGAATGCCTTGTGCAGAAAGGTCATTATACAAACCAGTTGAAGTTAGACATTGCCTTCATTTTCTATTCATTTTAGACATGTTGTCAAAGCATGGAGAAGTTCAGATCACATCTGTACACCCAAAATAGAGAATTAAGAAAATTGTCTAGATCCTGCCTTTGGATTTTTTTTTAACTTTGTTGAGATATAATTCACATATTATAGGGGGATTGCATAACTAAAGTAGTAGAGTGCATGCTTAGCATATGCAAGGTCCTGGGTTCGATCCCCTGTACCTCCTCTAAAAATAAATAAGTAAAACTTAATTACTTCCCTCCACCAAAAAAGAAAAATATTCACGTATCATATAATTCGCCCATTTAGGATACATAGTTACTATCTCCTAGTATATTCAGAGATGTGCAGCTGTCGCCACAATCAATTTTAGAACATTCCCATCAGCCCAAAAAGAAAGCCTGCATCCCTTGGCCATCACCCCCCCCAGCACCACAGCCCCCCCATCCCCCGGCAACCACCAGTCTGACTTCTGTCCCTATAGATGTGCCTGTTCTGGGTGTTTCCCAGGAATGGAATCACATGCTGTGCGGTCCTTCATGATTAGCTTTTTTCATTTGACAAAACGTCTTCAAGGTTCATCCATGTTACAGCGCTTGTCAGTATTTCCATTTCTGTTTATTGTCGAACAGTACTCGGTTGTGGGGCTAAACCATTTATCCATCCATCAGTTGATGGACCTTTGGGTTGCCTCTGCTTTTTGGCTATTGCTGATAATGCTGCTGTGAACATTTCTGTCCAAGTTTTGGTGTAAACATGTTCCCATTTCTTTGGGGAATAGACTTAAGAATGGAAATGCTGTCATATGGGTCATATGGTAACTCTGTTTAACCTTTTGAGGACCTGCCATACTGTTTTCCAGAGTGGTTACACCATCTAACATTTTTATCCAAAGTGTATAATTCTCCCAATTTCTATGCATTCCTGTCACCACTGGTCATCAGCTCTCCTGGTAGGTGTGAACTGGCATCTCATTGTGGCTTTGATTTGCATTTTTCTGATGACTAAGGATGTTGGGGATCTTTTCATGTGCTTATCTATTTGTGTATCTTCTTTGAAGACCTGTCTGTTTAGGTTTTTGCCCATTTTCAAATTGGGTTGTCTTTTTATGATTGAATTGTCAGAGTCCTTTTTGTATGCTGGGTGCAAGCCTTTGATCAGATGTAGGATTTTCAAGTATTTCCTCCTGTTCAGGACCTTGCCTTCTTACCTTCTTGACGGTGTCTTTTGAAGAGTAGAAGTTTTTAATATTGATGAAGTTCAGTTAATCTATTTCTGTCTTTTACTGTCCTAAGAAACAAGTGCCAGATCCAGTCATGAAGACACACGCCTGTGTTTTCTTCTGAGAATTTTGTAGTTTTAGCTCTTTCATTTTGAGTTAATTTTATATATATTGTCCGAGGTAGAGGTCGAATTTTGTTCTTTTGCATGTGGATATCCAGTTGTCCCTGTACCATTTGTTAAAAAGACTATTATTGTCTCATTCAGTTATTTGACACTCGTATTGAAAATCAATTGACCGTAAATGTGAGGGTTTCTTTCAGATTCTCAGTGGTGATGCATTGATCTATGTCTGTCCCATGCCAGTACCAATTCAGATGTTATGAGAACTCTTTCCGAGTCTTCTTGCATATTACCAGTTGTTTTACATAATAATAAAAAGTCAGTGTCGCGGAATGTCTGTAACTCCACTTCTGTGGAGATCTGCTGCGTCCTGAAGGGGCCTGTGGCCAGCTTATGCCTTGCTGACTCTGTGACATGACAGAAAGTAGGCTTGCAAAGGTAAAGTCCATTCTTTCCCCCCATTCAGACCTTTAGGATCTCACCCAGTGCCTCCCACTTCACTCCAGTTTCCATCAAATCATGGTCAGGGGATCTGCTGACTCAGTCTGCAATACAGTTCATTATGTTGCATTCATTATAATTCATAGACTCATCCATAGATTTCACTACCTAGAGGCAAAAGATTAAGCCTGGAGAAGATTAATTCAACCTTCCTCTTTGGAAGCCTCTCTAATCCGTCATCTTGTGGTTCACAATGAAGTCCTCTTTCGGCTTGGTTCCTGTGTGTAACACTGGTGCCGATCTTGTTCTTGGTGTAGATCCTGCATTCTCAGCTCCCTGTGTCTGCCTCCTTTTACTTAAAAGGAGAGATGCCTAGCTGTATTCTATAGCTTAATGCATAATTAATGAAATAAATATTTCATCCCATCCAAGGGAAATTTTCCAAGAGTACAGCTGTTAAAAATTAGATAATATTCAATCAGTGTATCAGAAACAGATAACAGATTAGTAATTTGAATTTCAAAAGTTCAAAGCCACTACACTAGGAGATGGATTTCTCCTTAACTCTGTGAATCATTCATTGCTCCTTGGAATGCAATTCAAACTAGCATAAGATATTTGTAGTTCAGAGAAAGGCTTATGGCATTAGAATCCATATTTGTAAGATGTATTAATTGCAGTCTTTTTTCAAAGTCTTGTTTTGGGAGGCATTTATTAATTCAGCCCTAAGTAACTCAATATGACCTCCCTAAAACTTTAAAAATCATGAAGAGTTAAGACTTGGGGAAGGAAGAGGTAAGAGACTTTCTACTAAGAGGTGCCTTGTAGTCATTTTATGTAGGAAAGACATGAAACAATTACAGAAAAATAAGAGTGTAAAACCAAGTACAAATGTATAACAAAGATGATGACAGTAAACAGTGTATTTTTGTGACTCTTGATGGTTTGAACTTTTTTTCTTGATTTTCTGAGTAATTTGAGTTTCTCCATTCCACAAGGTAGATATACCATTTTATTGTAACTGAATTTATTTCAACCTTTGATGCTGGGTTAGAGTTAGGCTGTTCTCAGTCTGCTAACCTCTTACCAAACAATTTTACCTTTTTCATGCAGAATGCTGATCTTCCAGCAAAAGAGGAATCTGCATCTTCAGTACTTCTCCATCTAAGTGCAGAAACTCAGCTTCTTCTACACGAGATATTATCTGTGAAACAGATGCAAAAGAAATGTGAAGCACTAGAGGAGGAGAAGAAGAAGTTGGAGGAAGAAGCAGTAAACCTCAGACGTCACCTCGAAATGAATACAGTGGATCACAGTCAAGTGGAGCAGGACAAACGGGAGACTGAAGAACAAACAAGAAGGGATGTAGTAAAAACACTGAAAAAACTCAGGCGAGCTGTGCAGTACAGACAGGAAACCGAGGTGCAAAGAAGACAGGATGTGGCAGAAAAACTGAAAGGAATCAGCCAGTGTATACAGGTGAAGCATTGATCTGTAACGTGCTCTAACTCACTTCGCTGAGAATTACAGTTCGGATGTGTACATTTTATGTGTTTCCTCTACTTCCCATATAGCAGTTTGTTTTGTAGATTTCTGGAAGGAAGGCCGCATTTGTTACTCCCTTTAAATAATTCAGTTTCCATCATCACTATCACTAAATGGATCTTTCAGAACAATTCTCACTAGAGAATCATTTTTAAGACCAATTGGTGTAAATCCAGACAACTAGGAGGAAAAGAATATATTGTGATGTAAATGCTGTGCCACACTCTGGGATTACTCTTAAGTTGTATTGTTCAATTTATAAAATTTTAAGTTGATCCTATTATTCTTCGAACTATCACATTACATGAGTACTAATATGAGTGATTCAACTTTAATTTTGTAATTCAGGTTTAATTCACTTGACATTGATGATAAGTAGTTTAACATTCAGCTTTTTTCTCACACTTAAAATTACTCTCTGAGTCATTGACTGAAAACTAAAGGGTACAAACAGACTGCAATTACTCAGGTTATAATTATTTTTATAATTGTATCCTTTTAATGTGTTTTAGGCACAAGCAGCACTTCAAGAAAACGTGTTAAGAGAGTGCAGACGTGCTTCAGTCAGTCAAATGGAACAGAGAGTTAAAGATCTGGAACCTGAACTAAAAAATGATTCTAATGAAAACAGATTGGAACAGTACAAGCAACTGTACCTGGAAGAGCTGGAAAATAGAAAGTCTTTGGCAAGTCAGCTAACCTCGTAAGTCAAAACGTAGAATTATAGAAAATAATTTAGGTCGTTTATTTGCCTCTAAGGCATCATTTTTATTGAGCCAGGTTCATGAGGTGAGTAGCAAGTGAGAGCTAACTAGATAGTGTAATTTTGGGAAATGATGTTAGCAAATGAACTCTCCTTTAAAATGTCAGTCCAGGGCAGTTTGCATCTCCCTGCCTTTTGTTGCTTTTATATGACTTTATTTTTTATATTTGCATATATTTAACCTGATCTAGTCTTTAAGCTAGGGGTTTTGCAAACTTTGTAATTTAGACAGCCATATTATCACAAAATTTCTAGCTGGAATTCCCATAAATAGAAATGTTAATGAGTTAAAAATTAACTGTGTTTTGGACGAGCGCAACGTAAACCCAAGGGGCCCCATGCTGGTGTTTGGTGAATTTACTTTCTTGATTGTGATATTTGGTGTCACCGCTCGTATGCACCCTGAGACGAAGTACTGTACCCTTCTAAGTTTGTCTCCGCTACATAAAGGCATGCTTGGGGAATAGGGGGAAATTCACATCGGGGTGAAGGGCAGCATATAGTGGTTCACAAAGTGGCTAAGAAGAATATGGTGGCCTGCCCGAGGGGGTGTGTGGAAGACAGAAAGGGCGGGTCCCACCTCCAGTGCCTGAGTAGCAGTGTTACAAGCTACAGGTCTCCCCGCTCTCCAAAAGTAGAGCGTCCCTTTGAAAGTTGTCGGTGTAAAGCAAAGAGGCAGTTACCTTAGGACACATCTTGCTGGTGGATGTATGAAATAAATATGCATAAAGCACAGGCGCTCACAGACACAGCCCAAAGCCGTGGCGGCGTGATGCCGGGACACTGAGGGTGGTTCTGGGGAAGGAGCTCGGTGGGGCCCCTCTCGCTGCTCGGGGTGCTCGTTGCCCCTCTGATGGCTCGGGCTAAAACAAACACCCAGAGCTATTCTGGCTTTTTGCTTTGTTTCCATGAAAGTGAAAATCCGCTTGAGATTTTGTTTGGTTATGGA
Source organism: Vicugna pacos (assembly GCF_048564905.1). Classification (NCBI taxonomy): domain Eukaryota; kingdom Metazoa; phylum Chordata; class Mammalia; order Artiodactyla; family Camelidae; genus Vicugna; species Vicugna pacos. Next base: position 1,489,890 of record NC_133011.1, read on the forward strand.
AAGCAGGTGCTGATGTAGGCCTCTGGTAAAAGCGAAGTAACAAAGTGAGCTTTGGGAAATCGGGGGACACTTGAAATTGCCCCTGGCGCTGTCGTAGTTCTTTCCCACCATTGACTCTGCCGCCTGGTGCCCCCCAGAGGTGGTGACTCTAAACTGTTGCTCAGTGCCACATGCTTGATTTCTCCCGGGTAATGAGTGAAATGTGTATATAAGGGGGGTGAAAGCAAATGCTTGACAGTGGCTTTGAGGGATGGTTTATTTTTTATTTCTAAACTGGTTTACTGAGGGTGAGTATGTCTAGATGCAGCCGGTGCAGAAGGCAGTGGGGGTCCTCTGTGGGGGCTGACTCTCTGACTCTCCCCATTTTGAAGTACTTGTTAGTTGAGGGCCCCCCCAGGGACATACGTCCTTCTTTAGGACAGTTTTAAACTGTAATTGTTTACAGTAGGTCTTCGCTGACGTATTTTTGGTGTTAAAACGCAGTTTAATGGGACAATCTGTTTACTATTATAGCAACTTTAAAAATACACATCACTTAGGAAGAAAATGAAATGAATGAAATCTGTTCTGCGATCCTCGCAGGGTTAATGAGAGGCTGGCCGAGATGAGCTCTAAGCTTCAGCTGGAGAAGCAGCACAAGAGCTCTTTCCCCGGCTTTGTTCCTACAAGGCCTGTCGGCGAACCGCCTTCTGCTGCTGGTACTAGCGCGGAGGCCAAAGGCAGTCCTACTCGAAGAAGGCGCTTCAAGACTGTTTCAGACCCTTCGACTAACTTGAGCGATCCCTTGTTCCGGGTTAGTTACATTGCCTTTTTTTCCTTGGGTTTCAGATTTCTGATATAATTCTTGTTTTTAATTTGATGAAAATCTTAGTTGTTTATTTGACTTACGCACGCTAAGTAAAAGCCATAATTAATTGTGCTAATAAAGAAAGGAGACAGAAATTTGATAATTTTTTAAAGTCCCTGGACTTGTAATTTTCAAGAGATACCAGTCATTAACTTTATTCAATAAAGGCAACTAAACTGACAAATTTTAAATTCCTTAAAAAGCTCCATTTTAAATTCTATTTTAGAAGTTAAGTATTAGTGCCAAATAACTAGAGATCCACTTTCCAATGTTTGGCTTAGTTTCTGATTGGTTTCGGTTTGGCACTGGTTGATACTAATTTTCAGTTTTGCAGCACCCCAGTTTTTCTACCCCTAAGCATAAGTAAATGATTGGCATTGAGCTACTTAACCACATGAGGATGTTTTTTATTTAAAGGAATCCAAGATAAATTCTTTTTATGAATTCAATAAACTTGTGACACTAAAAACATTAAGTTCCGTTTTTAAGTTTAAAATTTTTATCATTTTCTTCTGTAAGAGTACATCCTTAATTGCTGTTTTACTTATAGCATTGTTATTTTAATTGTTATAAAATGTCTTACTGAGCAGCTGTAGAACATTTCTAAATAGGTAGTCAAGCAAAGCAAATACTTAAACTTTTAAGATGAAGTTCGCTTATGTCTCTGTCTTGCCCTCACCTGCAGGAATACCGAGGTGGCAATGATAGGGAGTCTTTAAATTACAACCAGTTTTCATTGTGTATCGTTTTTAAAATAGCCATTTAAAGCGGTGCACGTGGGTTTATGGTTTGATGGTGTTTTCATGATCTTCATGCAGAGAAGGGTAGCACAGGCCCTTGTTAAGTGAGGTCTCAACCTGTTTCTTCTCACTTGGCTTCATGTCATAATACATCAAAGAAGAAAAAAGCTCAAGTTTCGTAGACAGTGTTGTGGGTAAATTGAGTCTAAGTGCTTCAGAGTCATGAAACCGGACTGTGTGGTGTTAAAAAAAAAAATGCATGGCTAACACTTCCGCCAGTGGCTAAGCATGATGCAAACTCAAAATGTTTCCATTAGTTGTCACCAAGAAATCGACAGTGTGTCACTTTGCAGGATGATGGTGGAAGAGTGTGAGTGCAAAAGCAATGCAAGAGAAAGCTCCTGAGGACAGTTTTGTCCTTTAATGTTAGTGCAGGAATGGAAAGCTCATTTTAAGGAAAAAGCCATTAATGTTTAAAAAAAAACTAAACTTTTATAAAAGGCAGTTTTTCTGAGAACTGCAAAGTAATGCATTCAGTGTAGAACATGACCTGAATTGTTTAAACTCTTTGTGCTAAGATCAGGCATCACCCTCTGAGATTATGTGCATCCGACAGGGCAGGGTTTGCTGTGCTTTCCATCAGGGGACTCTAAATAGCCTTACATACATATGTTCTCTATTATCTAAAATCAAAGTAAGTAGGAATTTATTTTATTTTATTCCTGTGATTATTTTTTCTATTTAAGCAATCCCCAAGTTAGGTCAAGTCTCTAAAAGTATTTATTTAAAGGCCACATTTCATAAGCTAGCTGTCATTCCTATGATAGTGTTTCTTGTTTAACTTACACATTAAAAATAATATTTGACTTATTTCAGATGCAGAAGGAGTTGGAGAGTAATACAGATAGAGAATTAAAAGAAGGTATGTTGCCAACATTTCTGAATTAAATTTAGGCATTGATTTCCAAAATACAATGTAAAGAGTAAGTGGCACCTCATTCTATTGTTTGAATAACAGATACTATGTTAAATTTTTTTCTTACACATATCTAATGAAAAATGTGAAAGCATAATTTCATTCATAATGATAAGTGTACTTATTCCTCATTTATTCATCACGATCCATAGCTTTAAAAAAAAATCTCAGGAAGTCTGTGTTCTCTCTCTATTTCTGGCTGTGCCCTTCCTCTCCTGCTGTCCCCGTGGGCCTGTCATCTGCACACGGACCTGTTCTCAGAAAGCATGGAGGTCATCAGCTTCTCGAGTTTGGTAGTGACTGAGGCCAAAAACCCAGACTCAAGCAAGGGCAGTTCATGTACCTGTCCCCTGGTGGATGACAATTAATTTCCTTTCATTCACTTTGTCACTGGTTAATAACATTGTGCCCTCAGGAAAAATTCCAAATTCCTTAGCTTGGAAGAAAAACACCCACATCGATTTGGCTCTTGCCAAAAGTATTCATCCGTATCTCTTTACTCCCCTGCTCTGCCCTTTTGCTCCAGCGACTGGTCAGACTGCGTCCAGCTCCACGGGCACCCTTCCTGCCTCTGCTCTTTGTGTTTGCTTCTTGCCTCTCCCTCCCACACTTTCTCCTCCTCCTTCAGGTATCTGCTTACACATCACGGCCACCAAAGAGGGGACAGTATTGACACAAAGCTGGACGTCCCTTCTGAGTGTTCCAACTGTGCCCTCTTTTATACCTGTCATGGCGTTTATGTCTCTGTACCGAAATTGCCTGTTCATCTATTTTTCCAGTTTACGGTACATGATGTTTCAGGGTGGACTCTGTCATCTTCATCTTGTGATTCCAGTGCTTGTCACAGTGCCTTAGTACATGGCTGCTGAGTAAATGAATGAAGAATGAGAAAACCAGGGGCTCTGATCCTTAGCCACAAGAGCAGTTAATTCAATGTGCAGCCCTGGGCAAAGTCTAGAGTAGTAATCTTGTATTTTGTGTTGTAATCGTATGTAGGTGTTTTTCATTCTTGTTAAAACTTAGAAGAGTCTCAGCTTTTCTTAAAAAATAAACTGACATTTAGTTACCTATGAACTATTTTCAGTAAAGAATCTAATTCTTTCATTTTCTTTCCAGCTACTACTGAACTTGAATCTTAAGTCCTACAGACTCTCTCGTAGCCTTGATGGATGAGTCAAGTCTAAGTCCAGATCTGGTTTCGAAAGCACGTGAAGAATATGTGGAATTTTTGAAGAATAAGTATATGATCTGCAAGATAAAATAGCAAACATTTACCTGCTGGGCTGTTTGCCTAACATTTTATTCACTTCTCGTTATGTAAGATACTGACACTGTTTCTTAAGGGAAAATACTCTTGCATTCTATGTGCGTGATTAAATTTGATGTAGTATTTTAAACCACATTTCTCTGCATCTCATTGACTTTAAGCAGATTTAGGGAATAAAACCCAGCCCTTTGGAGTATTACATACTCAAACTGAGCCCGGATGCCAGCTGTTTAAGCAGCACCCAGCCACCCACCAAACTTGTCGTTGATATTGATTGATAGCTTTTGTGAATTTTCCAGCGTTAATCACTGTCTGTAGACCTAAAGATTTAGACGGGCAGCGTTTGGATCTGCTGTGGCTGTTCCAGTGTTCTGATGGATCACAATCGTTACAGTGCCATCAGGCTTTCTATATGTTACCTTAAACGCTGATTCACAGCTGTTTCCCCATGGAGAAACGAAATCTGCCTCAGGCTTTTCATTTGCTCTATTTATTTACTTTTTGGAAACAGTCTTAAAATTAGAGACAAGTTCCTAGCACCAGACCCAACAAGACATTGTCACAAACCTGTCATCTCTCCCATACATTCTCCTAAGGTGTTCTCTATTTTCCCTAAATGTCACTTGTCCTACCATAAGTGCCCTTTCTCTCCCCTCTCACCAAGAAGTCATTTGTTTTTCAGAAAATGCCTTTCTCCTTTTCCTGTCACTTATTAAATTGCATATAAGCCCCCACTTCTAGCCACCCCTTCAAATCCCGTTGCTTTGTGAACTCCTGCATGTATTCATACGTAATTTTTTTCTCACAGTAATCTGCTTTAGTCAATTTAATTTGCAGGTTCCCAATCACTGAATGTAAGATGGTAAAGGAAATGCTCTCCTTCTCAACAATTTCCAGGAGCTAAATTTTTAATAACTCCTACTTAGATCCTTTATTCCCTTTTCTTTTTTTTCAGTGTGCTTACTTGGCAAAACTCCCAACTACACAACAGACTGATTATCACTCTTGCCCCTTACATCCCCCCAGGCATCTAAGTGCTGCTGAAGAAAGTCACGCACTGCCCAGCCATCCTGCTACTTTTATTTAGTTAACTTGCACCTTCTTCCTTCTCAGTGATGATTTCAAATTTCCCTCTCTGTAAACATCTCCCTCTGTTTCTTCCCTCTCACGTGAACCAGAGAGTCTTACTTCTGATGACAAACTTCCTGAAGGATTTGCCTGCTTCCCCACCAGCAGTCTGTCCCCACCCACTCTGGTGTGTCTTCCCTTCCTCCATCCCCACGCAGCGAGTCACTGATGACTCCCACGTCTAAACCAAAGTGACACCTTTCCAGCCCTTGTCTAACTGAACTTCTCATTCCTCCGGGCATTCCATGTAGCTGACCGCTGTACTGACCGCTGCCTGCAGCTTCCTCTTTAGTCTTTAGCTGAAGAGGATGTTGAAGGTGAGGGCTGCAGCCTTCTTGGTGAGTTCACTCAGTTTACCCTGGCTGTCTCCCATGGGTATACACAGGAAGTACACGTGTTATTCAATTTTTCCAGCCATGCCTGGTTCCTCTTTGGCATCAGCTGGGAGGCAGGGGGACACCTGAGGGGACTCATCCCTCTTAACCCAGCCTGCAGCAGCTCCAAACCCCATCCCCGTTTCTAGGCCCAGCCAGAGATCCCCTGCCTTGTCCACAAAGCCCCTGTCCTGCCTGACTTCACAGCTCAGGTCGCAGTCCAGGACTGTGTCTGCAAGGGGAGGGCAGAGGGTAAGTCACCACAGGGTTCCCAGAAGCCCAGCACAGGCCCATGGCCTCCACCTTCTAACCTGTCTCAGGACTCATCTGAGGCCAGGCAGACAAGTTATTTCCAAGAAGACCCTGCCCAGAGGTGAGAGCATCTGAAGCCCCCACCCTGGACTAGGGGCAGGGGCCTTGGGGAGGAAGAAGGGTCAGAGCGAAGGTCAACTGCTGCCCCCTCCAGGAAGCCTTCCCTGAACTCAGTGTCTTCTGCACCCATACAGTCCTCACTGTCTGGGATGTGCCCTGTATGGAGCCCAGGTCACCCTGGACGCCCCTGGGCTGTGTGAAGCTGCCTCATCTCCTTGGGATGGGGCAGTGAGCCTGGACTCTGGTGTCAGACAGTCATGGATGTGAATCTGGGCTGGCACCTGCTGGCTGTGTGGCTTCTCTGAGCCTCAGTTTCTTCCCAATTCCCAGCCCACTTCCCACCTTCTTAATCTTTCCCCCTAGAAATGTGGGGAGATTTTACAACACCAATGAGACACTGAAGGGAGAGAGAAGACCCCCAGCCCCCAGTGTAGAGAGAATTTGAAATGATTTTTAATCGTGTGAGATGACACCCGATCACCATGCAACAGGGCATGAATCTCACAAACACAACACAGGGTAAAGGACGTGTGTGATATGGTTCCATCCATAGAGAATTGAAATATAGGCCAAAATAGACTGTATTATTTGGGTGTGACCACAAGATAGTGGTTACCTCTGCGGGAGGGAGGGGCTTATGATCAGAGAGGAGCTTGGGGGCTGGGTGTGCTTTGGGGTGCTTGTCACATTCCGTGTTGTTTCTTGACTGAGTGATGGTTGCCCAAGTGTTTGCTTGGTATCTATTCATAAATGTGTGTGTATGCCCTTGCACACACACACACACACACACACACGTGTAAAATAAAGCTTTGTGCACGTTTCTGTATGTGTATTTTCTTTTCTTAGTTAAAAAATTTTAATTGAAGTATAGTCAGTTATAATGTGTCAATTTCTGGTGCACAGCCTAATGTTTCAGTCATACATGTAAATACATATATTCCTTTACATATTCTTTTTCATTACAGGTTACTACCAGATATCGAATATAGTTCCCTGTGCTATGCAGTAGAAATTTGCTTTTTCTGTATGTGTATTTTCCAATGAACAAGGATGACTGTGTGTTCTGGGAGGGGGAGGCAGAGAGATACCCAGCCTCAATCCTAAAAAGGAAAGCAAATTAAAGCAACAGAGAGAATCTGTCCTCCGAGACTGTCAAAAAAGAAAAATGGTTGATAATGTACAGAGCTGGCAAGGCACTCCCAAATGCTGGTGGGTGTGTGAAGTTGTACGGTCTTTTTTGAAAAGCCATTTGGCAATATCTACCAGAATTTTAAATATACATTGCCTATAGCTCACTGGAATCTGCTTCTAAAAATGCTTCCTGCACACAGAAAGCAAACTATGGTTCCCAAAGGTCACAGGGTGGGGGAGAGATAATTAAGAGTTTGGGGTTAACAGATACACATGACTCTATATAAAATAAACAACAAGGTCCTACTGTAGAGCACAAAGAATGATATTCAATTTCTTATAATGACATATAATGGAGACAAGTCTGAAGAGAAGAAATATATAAGTATTTATATGTATAACTGAATCGCTTTGCTGTATGTGCGAAACTGTTACCGAGTCCAAGCTCTGCTCACTGCATGACAGGCCAATAAATCAAAAGATGAGGTGTTGGGGCAAAGAAAGGCAACTTTATTTGGAAAGCCAGCAGACTGAGAGGATGGCAGACTAATGCCTTGGAGAACCATCCTCCCCCAGTCAGAATACAGGCTCATTCTATACAAAAAAAAAAAAAAAGTGGGGTGCGTGTTAGTTGTTGTAAACTTCTTGCTGTAGGAGCTCTTTGCTCCCGCAGCTGTCCGCGTGCGCCAGGTCATGGTGCTCCTGCAAAACCTCCAACAAAACAAGTGTTACTTTCTAGCCTGCAGCTTGTTGTTCCCGGAGTGCAGAAGCCTCGGAGGCCAGCGCCCGAGAACAGGCTCTCCTGTCTATCTCAGGCTAAAGGCAACATTGTTTCCCAAAAGCTGCAGAGCCGGCAAGGCTAAGCCTGGAAAACAGGGCCCAGGGTTAAAGGAAAAGGAACATATACAATACGGAGTCAGATTTGTTCTTTTCTATTACATCACCAGTATTTGTTATTGTCATTATTTTTTAAACTGCGCATGAAAAGATGCTCAACTTCGCTAATAATTAGAGAAATGCAAATCCAGCCAACAATGTATTGAAAAATGCAAAGGAATCAAAAGCAGAGCACAGGACAGTGAACCCTGTGTGCCCATCTGCTGCAAGAATCACGAACTCCTGCCACTCTTGTTGGACAGATACTCAACATCCCTGCTCCTATGCGATTCTGGGGGTTTGGAGGGGGGGATGAGGCTTATTTATTTTAATGGAGATACTGGGGACTGAAGCCAGGACCTTGTGTAGGCGAGGCACGCGCTCTACCACTGAGCTGTGCCGTCTCCCCCTCCCCAAGCTTTTCTGACACACATCCAGGACATCATTTCAGCCCTAAATACTTCAGTGATTCAATACTCAGTTAACTATATTAAATTACCCATTATCCCAATGAACAGGCACTAAACTCTAAACAAAACACCTTGAGCCCTCTGGCCACACAGATGTGCCTCCCCACCCTGGTCAGAGGACACTGGTTCACCTTTCATGTGGACTCTTAGCAAGATGTTCTGGAAAGGGGCTGCGTGCATCAGGTCACATACATCTAAAGACCAGAACAAAGAGAAAAGGTCACATGAGGTAGTTTATCTCACAGCAAAGATGGACAAAGAAATCAGTGCTGAAAACAAGGCACATCTTTGTCACTTAGTGAAAAATAAATGGAGTCTCGGGGCTGGTGGAAATGTTCTCTGCTGTCCACCGAGGTAGCTGCCAGCCACCTGTGGTGATCAAGTCCTTGGAATGTGACTGAGGAACTGAATTTTCAGTTTACTTTCTTTTGACTAATTTCAATGTGGACACGCACAAGCCCAGCCTTGAACGTGGCCTTTGCTTTCCAGCACTGATGGCCTGACAGCCCTCCCTGCACAGGTAGAAAGAAGCCACTTCCTGTGCAAACAGGGCAGGAGGCAGGAGGAAGGGATGGCACCAGTGTCCACAGAGCCCCAGACAAAGTTCTGAGCAGTGGCCCTGAATGTGCTGCTGGGTCACCAGCTGCTTTAGAGAGGTGATGACACCCGACACCACGCAAGGCCCATCCAATCTCCAGGAGAACCCAATGTGGAGAAAGATTTACTTCCAGCATCACAGGGGTGGCAGAACTCCCAAAGCCCCACTGTGCATCCACAGATGGTCAAGCACAGGGCGCCCTTCCCAAGTCTGGGGCCCACAAACAGGAGAAGGCTCCCCCGACTGGTGCCGTCACCTCAGGGCAGAAGATGAGCATGAGTTTCTGCACCTCCTACTCTGCACCTAACCTGAAACCATAAAGCAGGTTATTGAACAGAAATCAGAGAGTCAAAGCATATGACTGCCAAGAGTTTCCCTTGAGGAGCTCCCCCATGGTGACAGCAAAGCTAAGACCAAGAGGACGGAGAGAAGGCTTTCTGTCCCCAACAGGTGAGGGGCCTGTTGTCACCTAACTGACACCTCATGCAGCAGTCAGCAGCCATCCCCGGCTCCACCAGAACCCCCCAGAAGGAGGCTGACCCCCAAGCTCCTGGTCACCTGTGCCTGAATCCTGTGCACAGAATACATGTGACAGGTGCACTCAGAGCACCCACACGAGCTGTTCCCGGGCCTCCTCTAGAAGTGTGTATGTGTGGTGGCGTTGGGGGGGGACATGCTCAAGGAAGGAGAGCAGCGGATGGTGAGGCACAGCTTGCAAACAGGAATGAGGGTGGTGTCTGTGGGAGCCTGTGCATCTACAGAAAGGTAGAGGAATGTCACCACTCATGTGCTGTGGTCTCCAGGACATATTTACCGGCAAGCGAAAAATGCAAAGTGGAGATGGGTGATCGGCCAGCCTGCACCAGCAGGGCAGGAGGGCATTTGGAAGGTGACTGAGTGCAAGAAAGTGGCCCGGCCAATGGGTGGCATCACAGGGACAGTGCCACACAGACAGGGGTCTCTACTGGTGCTAAAGCACCTGCCTACCAGCAGTGCCCCTCCAGACGGGCCATCCAGCCATTTTTGCTGCTTCCTGCTGCCACAGCCAATGAGCTCAAATTTTTGCCCCCAAACCAAACCACAGAAAGACGGTGAGTGGCTATAAATGTCAGCATTAGAAACAAGCATGCAGCAATGTGGGTGGATTTGGAGAGCGTCATTTTAAGTGAAATAAGTCAGAAAGAGAAAAACACCATATATCATTCATATGTGGAATTAAAAAAGACACTAATGAACTCATCTACAAAACAGAAACAGACTCACAGAGATAGTAAACAATCTTTTATTACTGGTGGGGGGGAAATAGGGGCTGAGAAGGGATAAATTCAGAAGTTTGAAATTTGCAAATATTAACTACATATAAAAATACTTAAAACAAATTTCTGTACAGCACAAGTAATTATACTCAATATCTTTTAATAACCTTTAATAAAAAAGAATATAAAAATGAATATATGTATGTAATGCATGACTGGGACACTGTGCTGTACATGAGACATTGACACACTGTAACTAACTATACATCAATTTAAAAAAAAACAAAGCAGTGTAAAACTATTGTAAAACAAAAAGTTTAACAAGTATACACACATACAAGTTTAAAAAAATAAACCACATTACCAAAAATTTCAGGTTGGGTTTAGACGGCAGAATTTGAAAAACAAAATGAAACAACCCTTCTCCAGAAAGCAGAGTCTCAGAGCCAGATCAACATCTTCAGTTACTGAACAGCTTCCCGGTGCCAGCCAGGGCCACCAGCACCCTGGGGCCTCACCACAGGCACGGTGTCCCCGGCAGCTGGGGGAAGGCGAACCCATTTGTCTAATTTGTGGCAATTTGAAGGCCACATCCACCCTTAACATCTCCATCTATATTAGTGGGAGCCCACATGGATGCCAAATGTACTTTACCACCACCTTCCTTGGAGACACGATAATCACCACCAAGGAGATGTTGGTGTCTGTAGTCTGGATGTGATGGGATGGAGTGCGAGGAGCCAGGCATCTTCCACTTTCCAAAGTCCACCCGGTGGACCGACTGGAAGACATTACCTCTATTTCTAGAAGGACCAAAGCAACAGTGCAGAATTCCAGGCTGGAGCTGAGGAGGCTGCACTGAGCTGAGCTGCAGGCCGTCTTTTTATCTATGTTTCGGAAGCAGCCATCCACTCATTAGTCAAAGCTTTAAGATCAACTGACAGCTATTCATAACATCTTTTCTAGATGCCCAGTGTCACGTTCCTCACTCAGGGGAGTCATTACACAGTGCAGACTTGAGACCCAGGCCCAGGTGTCACAAGGAAGGAGACACCAAGGATGTGTGTCCGTGGGGCATCGGGGCCCAGCTCTCATCCACCTCCTGAGAGCTGGAAGGTCCGTCCACTGTGGGGGCTGGTCTCCCAGGGCTGGGGGGCCTGTGAGAGTCCCAGACACCTCAGAGAGGCTGTGCTTGTGTCCAGGGATAGACAACGAGTATTTAAGGGTCTGGGCAGGTAAGGGTCTCATCGGTCCCAGATTTCTCTTTTCCAAAGTTTTAATTTTTTTAAGTATTTTTCATTACTTTATTTATTTATTTATTTATTTATTTATTTATTTATTTGGGGAGGTAATTAGGTTATTTATTTATTTTACTGGAGGTGCTGGGGACTGAATCCAGGACCTCGTGCATGCTAAGCACCCGCTCTACCACTGAGCTATACCCTCCCCCCTCTTTTCTGAAGTGTCTAACACAGGATCACACTCCTTCCAGAAGCCAACAAATGTCCAAGTGTTGCCCTGACAACTCCTTTCAGCAGATGAGAGATGAGTTCTGCCCCTCCAGCTTCAAACTCCTGTGGTTCCATGATTATATTTTCCTCCTGTGGAACAGAATATAGTTATTTTATTGTATTATTGTGCTATATTACATTATATTATACTGTAATGAGATATACTAAGATTATTTTATCATCAAGGTTACCCATTTATAGGTTAGTCACCAGTGAACCCAACCCATCTTCAGTTATTTCAGACAGAACAATGAAAAGTCAGCAAGGAAACATTTGCTGAAGAAAATCAATCATCTGAAAACTAGAATTTTTTAAAAATTAAAGGGTAGTGGTTTACAAGTTGCATTAGTTTCATGTGTATAGCAGAGTGACTCAGTTATACATGTATATCTCTGTTCTTTTTCAGATTCTTTTCCATTATTGGTTATTACAAGAGACTGAATACAGTCCCCTGTGCTGTACGGTAGGTCCTTGTTGGTTATGTATTTTAGATGCAGCCATGTGCATCTGTTAGTCCCAAACTCCTAAATTAGTTTGGTTCCATAATTATTTTTTGTTCATACAAGGCATCCTTGACATTTTCTATTTTGTAAAGGAAAAGCTTTTTGACAGTTAATCTTATCTCCTAAAAGGGCAGCAGGACCAGAAGAGACAGCGGCCTCTAAGGGGTCCCTGCCACCAGCCGGATCAATCCCACAGGGCGGCCCCCGCCCTTCCCTGGGGCCAGTGACCGAGGGGCTCCTTCAGGCCTGGACACACATGGACGAGGCTGTGCTTCATGTGTGCATTCACAAAAGCCACACGTGAGGGGAATTTTCCTGTATTAAACATTTCAATTTCATGATAAGTGATTACTAAAGGAAGATTCCCTATCTTATTCGGTTGTAAAACATTCACATGTATTTAGGGCGAAGATTCAGCTCTCCCTCAGCTGTCCCTGGGGCAAGGCTGCCCTGGAAACCAGCTCCTCAGGGAGCCACACGCCACCTTCCCGCCACCGGTGCTGCAGGTCAGGGTGGCCATGCGAGTCACAGGGGGCAGGACAATGAGGGCCGGGGGTCCCCTCTCTCTGGAAAGGGTCTCCTTGGAGCAGAGCAGCAGAAGGAAAGCTGGAAGATGTGGATCCTGACCAGAGGTTGTACCCAGCTCACTTTGATTTTTGCAGACACAGGTGCGAGGCGGCCAGTCCCGTGGCACAGCCAGCCCCTACAGGCCTGGCAGTGGGACTGTCATGCCCAGCACAGCATACAGGGCACCCTGGTCTCGGTCATTGCAAAACGCAACCCTGCCCCTGCCAAGCTGCCAGGGCCCTGGAGACGAGACTGCTTTAAGAAGCAACAGAGCAGGAGGAGAGGGCACAGCTCAAGTTGCAGAGTGTGTGCTCAGCATGAACAGGATTCTGGGTTCAATCCAAAGCACTGTCTCTAAAAATATATAAATAAACCTAATCACCCGCCGCCAAATAATCATCAAAGCAGCAACAGAGCAAAGACCTCCATATGTGGGTCTAGAAGGCAACACAATTCCCACTGAAATCCCAGTATGCTTTTTTAATCTATTTGACAAGCTGATTCTAATCCTTCCAAAGCAGAACCAGGATCCGCGAAGAGGCAGAAGGTGCTTGAAGACATCAGGTCAGGAACACGTCCTGTCAGGCGTCAGGACTGAAGTTAGAGTTACAATGCATAAGGCTATGAGCTGGAAGCCAGGGACAGATGCACAGACCAGTGGGACATGGAGGACAGCCAGGAGACAGAGCAGCATGTCCACTGGGAGCTGCAGGGGGACAGAGTGACCCTGGGGACCAGCAAGGAGAGGCATCGTCCTTCCGCCGCTCAAGGAGGGACTACTGGCCACCCCCCCCCAGGGAGGGACAAAGAAACTTCCTCCATGTCTCATATCGGACACCAAAACCAACCCCAGAGGGATTAGAACTGATACGTAGAAAGCAAAACCTGCAACGTATAGGCGGAAATACGCAAGAATATCTCCATGGCTCCTAGGTAGCAAAGGACTTCTTTTAAGAGACACAAAATGTGTTAACCATGAAAAACAAGTGAGTACATTCAAAGAATATCACTTTATCAAATACCACCACTACCGGAGTGAAAACTCAAGCCACACACATGGAGAGGTGTGTGCATCAAATGCAGCACAGAAGATTCACAGATTATAGTAAAATGGACACATGACATGAAGGGAGCATTTAACAGCAGGGAAGACGCCCTGCTCCTCAGTCCTGAGGGAGATGCAGAGCAAGGCCTGTGAGAGCCCATGTCACAGTGACTAGGCCCTCAGTTCAGAGCTGTCAGTGGACATGACCTACAGGGGACAGAGGGACAGGCTAAATGACACCAGAGGCAATCAGTGGAGAAAGCGGGTGTCCCACACGTGATTTCTTAGTGATGAGGGGCTCCTAGTGTCTGCTTTATCAGGCTCTCCACACAGCAGGGATGGGGCACAGGCAGCTATTTAAATGTAAAATAATTAAAATTCAATAAAACTTAAAAATCAGTTCTTTCGTCACATGGAGCCACACTTCGAGGGCTTAACAGCCTCAGCTCCGAACTCTCCATCACAGACAGTGCTCCCGGGCGACGGTGTTCCTCACCTTACATGTGCGTCACATACGTTCATTTAGATGCAGCAAATACTGTATAATAAAACATTCTGACAATGCTCACAGAGTAAACCATTCTTTAACGATGAACTCCATTGCAGATCTGTTTTTCTTTTTTTAATGATTTTTCAAAATTTCCAATTTTATTTAATGAGTTTTGAACAGAATAGAAAAAATTCAATAGTAGTTTTTAGAAATTTATAGAGAGAGAAATATAACATCGTATGCAGAGAAAAAATAGCATAGGAATAAATAAAATGATGCCATGATTTGTTAAAGCTTAGAAATCATATTTCCTAATAGGAGAAAAAAAGTTTACTTTTAACTTGAAATTTTTTTGGTTTTCAATTGTAGGAAACAAATTCAAATTAAAGTCTATAAATAGTCATGAAGAAAACCCTTGCTCCCCTTCCCTTATTAATGATCACAATAAATCAAGCCTCTAAATCTTCCCCATCCCACCACCCTGGGGCGGGGCCCGCAGGGCCCGGGCAGGGCTGGGCGCCCACCAGGAGCTGCTGGCCGGGCAGGCAGGAGAGGACAGCGTCGCCCACCTCCCGCAGGTCCTGGAAGCACGCTGTCATCTGCTCAACGTACTCAACGACGTCCTTCATCTGGAGCTGGAAGATCTCCAGGATGCCTGTGGTAGTGGGGGGTGAGTCTGGGGTTGGGGGAGGCTGGAGGGGCAGGAGATGCCCCAGGGTGCCACCTGGGGTTCCTGGCCGGGAACATTCTCTGACACGGCCACCGTGCCCACGTGGGCATGGCCACCCGTCTCCTGAGCCCAGCACCACCCGGGCCCTGGGCCTCAGCTCCAGAGCCTCTGTCTCTGTCAGCCCTGTGCAGACAGAGCGCGTGTTACTGTGCTTTGCAGACACTGTGTGTTTTGCACATTGAAGTTTGTGGTGACCCCGCATTGAGCAAGTCTACAGTCATCATTTTCCCAACAGCATCTTCTCACTTCCTGCCTCTGTGTCACATCGTGGTCATCTTTACAATAGTTTAAGCTTAAAAAATTTTTTTAGATTTTTTCCCCTTATATTATTTTTGTTTTTGCTTTGGGGGCTTGGATTTTCTTATTTATCTACTTATTTGTTTATCTATCTATTTATTTTTAATAGCAGAACTGGGGATTGAACCCAGGACCTTGTGCATCCTAAGCACGCACTTGAGCTATACCCTCCTCCCTTAATTTTTAAACCCTTTTCTATTTTTTAATTAAAAATTTATTTATTTATTTAGCCAAGGGGAGAGGTAATTATTTACTTAGTTTGTTTTTAGATGGAGGTACTGGGGATTGAACCCAGGACCTCGTGCGTGCTAAGCATGCTCTACCACTAGGCTGTACCCTGCCCCCATTTTAAAGTGCATTATTATATTTGTTAGGGTGACCTGTCAGCAGTGGTCTTGGATGTCACTATGCCAAAAAGTCACAACTTGCTGAAGGCTCAGATGTTGGTTGGCATGTTTCAGCAATGAAGTGTTTTTTAATTACGGTGTGTATGTACTTCAAGGCATAATGCTATTATGCACTTAACAGACTACAGTGTAGTGTAAACATAACTTTGCATGCCCTGGGAAACCAAACAAGTCAGGGGGCTCGCTTCTTTGCGGTGGTCTGGAGCCAAACCCGCCATGTCTCCCAGGTTTGCCTGCATCTTCCGAGGAGGCATCATGGCCAGCAGAGGTAGGAAAGGTAATTGATAAAACTCACTTCACAGGCACAGAGGGGAGTGTACTTAATCCGATAAGGGACTAAACCAGAGCCCTGCAGCTAAACTCCTACTGGGCGGTGACACCCGCACAGTTTCCCGCAGGGCTCCTGCGCAAGACAGCGCGTCTCCACTGCTGTCCTGGAGGCCTTGGACGTTGTGATATGGCAGGAAAAGACACAAGGCATGAAGCCTGCTCACAAAGTCAGTGTTGCCTGATTCAGTCCGACAGTCGGTGCTGACCCAGTCAAGACTCCCCGAGCTGACGCCGGAATGGGTGGTCACACAGAAGACGTGGAAAAGCCAAAACAACCCCGAGAGGCACAAAGTCAGACACTTAAGAGGTTTCAAGCCCTCATCCCAACCGGTCAGCCCTGAGTGCTGACCCACAAGGACCCATGGCCCTGCCCACCCAAGAGGCCATCGCTTCCTCTCGTGGTCCACCGCCAACCCCACCCACCCCCCAGGCCTCAGTATCACCCAGCGTGAGCTCAGACCCTCCCAGGGGGGTGTTCCTCCACACGTGTAGCCCCCCAGCAGGCACTAAAGGGCAGGGTTCCCCTAGCAACACAGTGTCATCTACACGAGGCACACAAGGTGCCACGGGCCTGGCCACACAGTGGGGTGAGGACATGTAGGGAGCGGCCCTGATATCCACAGCTCTGCCTCAGACCAGCTCTGGATTTGGCCTAAATGGCTTCATCTCCGACATTAAAAATGCCCCCTCTGGCCAGGATCTGAGCACCAGTTTTATGACCCCAGTGTTGCCATCTGTTTCTGACAACGGACTCAGGCTCCCGAGCCAGGCTCACCGACGGTCCTTTCCCTCCCCAGCGGCCGAATGGGTCACCTCGCCATCTCCCGAGACACCAGCAACAGCCCTGGGGGCTCAGCCTTACCAGCCGACTGCCTGTCAGAACAGTCTCCCATGGGTGGTCCACACATGGGCCCAAGTCACTTAGCAAGGCAGTTGTCCAGCTCTCAGGAAAGTGTTAATGGATCCAAGACAAAAGGCGGTTTTGTACAAGACAAGGGTTCCTGCAGTCCAGTTTGATTGTGGATGATGCTTTCTGAGATCACGAAGGCTGTTAGTGTGGGGATCCCCAAACCAGTGCTGTTCAGGCCGTGCAGGTCTGGCACCCCGCAGGGCACCCCCGCCCCAGGGCCCTATAGCCAGCCAGCCAATGTGACAGATGGGCTGCACCCTGCGTGGAGCTGCCCCCAGGCCTGGGCCGGTCAAGCCCGGCGGGCAGCTGGACCTGGCAGTCGAGCTCCCCGCCCCTCCCTGGTCAGTGATGTTCAAGATCCGGGTGTTGCAGGAGAGCTGAGGTGCACAGGGTTCAGAGCCCTGTCAGCCCCGCCCCACAACTCCCACACGCCCTCCCGCAGCCTGCTCCTGGCTGAAAGGCTGCAGACCGTCAGGCTCTGGTTGGCCCCCACCTCCTCCCAGCGGGGAAAGCAGATGGGAACCTTGCCAGTGACTGCCCACTCGGTCTCCCTCCCTGTGGCCGGGCTGACACTCCCCCCGCCCCCTGTGCACCCAAGGAGGTGCCGTGCTCACTGGGGGAGCCATACGTGTGCGAGGCAGCCGGCAGACCTCGGGCATCACCTCCATCAGCGTCTCTTCATACTGCAGGATCGTGCCTCACAGCTGGGGGAGAGGGGCCGTGTCAGCCACCAGCCCCCACTGCCCCACGGGCCGAGGTGTGACAGGGGTTTGGGAAAAGGAGTCTGTTCATAAAATGCCCTGAGATGACCCAGGACTGAGAATCACTGGCTGGAAAGGAAAGCCCCCCTACCCCCACCCCAGGAAGTGGGTGCAGAATCCCCCCTCAGGAAGGCTGCACCCCCAAGGGGCACACACCAGGCTCCTGGCCACCTGCAGCAGTTCCCCCTTGGCCGCCGCGATGCCCTGGTAGCCCGCAGCCGGCAGACGACCTGGAAGAGTGGGGGCCCACGAAGCTGCGGCAGCCGCCATAAATGCCCGAGCAGGCCAGGTTCCAAGGCTGGGGACAGAGAGCGTCAGTGCTTGACGGAGTCTCAGGGATTTCAACGCAGCCCCTACACACTCGTGAAGAGGAGGAACTGCTTGGCAAAGTGCATGAGTATGCAGGGCCCTTGGGTAGAGGGATCCGGAGAACCTGTTAGACTCCCTTACTGGTATCTATGACTTCAACCTGAAGACGTGAAAACAAACTTGCTAAAACAGAAGGAAAACAAAGCCATTTGGTTTTCAACATTTATTAAACTGCTGGTCCTACAAAAGCATTTTGAGGTCCTGCAAGGAGAAATGAAATTACCTTACAGCCTCTTTCCTGCTCCCATGGAACTGCTCCCAGTCTCCTAGGGGAGACATCCAGGACAGACTCTGATGGGGTAGGGAAGCTGCATGCTCAGGGATGCAGGGTGGGCTGGTAAGAAAGGTAATCAGGGTGGCTTCCTGTAAGATGGGACCTCCAAGCTTGTCTAAGGACATGGGCACACAATCAGCATGGAGACTCCTAATGCAAGCATTCAGTGCTATGCATTTCCCTCACACACTTCTTTAGCTGCACCCCGCACACTTTGATATATTTGCCTTTCATTTAGTTCAATGTCTTTTTTAAAAATTTCCCTTGAGTCTTCCTCTTACCCAAGGTTCATTTAGAAATGTGTTCATCTGAAAGTGTTTGAAGATTTTCTTGTCATCTTTTTGTTACTGATTTCTAGTTTGAGCTCACTGTGGTCAGATAACACACTCTAATATTTCAGTTCTTTTAATTGTTTTGAGGTCTGTTTTAGGATATGGTTTATCTTGGAGAGTGCTCATGGGCAAGAATCTGTGTGCTGCTGTTGTGGAGTGAAGTGTTCTGTACATGCCAATAGTGTCCTGTTGGTTGAAGGTGTTCGGCTGACTTTCTGTGCACTCACTCTTTCAGTTGCTAAGTGAGAGGAAGGCTGACTTCTCCAGTTACAATTGTGCAGTTGTTCATTTCTCCTTCCACTTACTTCAGTTTTTGCTTCAAGTGTTTTGAAACTCTGCTGTTTGGTGCATCAACATTTAGGATTGCTGTATTTTCTTGCTTGACCTTTTTATCATTATGTACTGTCCCCCCATCCCTGGTAATAGTCTTTGCTCTAAAATCTACTTTATCTTACATTTACACAGTTACTCCTGCTTCCTGCCTTCTTTCCATCCTTTCTTTCATTACTAGTGGGGAGGTAATTAGATTTATCTATTTGTTTGCTTCTTTATTTAATGGAGGTACTAGGGATTGAACCCAGGGCCTCATGCATGCTAAGCACACACTCTACCACTAAGCTACACCCTCTCCCCTACTCCTGCTTTCTTTTCAAATCAGAAGGGTTTGTTTAAATATATAAAACTTTTGCAAGGAAGCATGATTTAAAAAAATATGAAAGGAACCCTCCTACACTGTTGGTGGGAAGGTAGTTTGGTGCAGCCACTATGGAAAATGGTATGGAGATTCCTTAAAAAACTAAAAATAAAGTTACTACATGATCCAGCAATCCCACTCCTGGACATATATCTGGAGAAAACTCTAACTTCAAAAGATACATGCACCCCAGTGTTCATAGCAGCACTATTTACAATAGACAAGACATGGAAGCAACTTAAATGTCCATTGATGGATGACTAGATAAAGAAGATGAGATAAATTTATAAAATGGAATACTAGTCAGCCATAAAAAAGAATAAAATAATGCCATTTGCAGCAACATGGATGGACCTAGAGCTCATCATTCTAAGTGAAGTCAGACAAAGACAAATATCAAATGATATCATTTATATGTGGAATCTTAAAAAAAAAGATACAAATGAACTTATACACAAAACAGAAATAGACTCACAGACAGAAAACAAAGCATGGTTACCCAAGGGGAAGTGGAGAGAAGGCTAAACTGGGAGTTTGGGATTAGCAGATACTAACTACTGTATGTAAAATAGATAACAAAAAGGCCCTACTTATAATACAGGGAACTATATTCCATACCTTAGAATAACCTTTAGTAGAAAAGAATCTGAAAAAGAACAGATAAATATGCATATATGACTGAGTCATTATGCTGTACACCTAAAACCAGCACATTGCAAAATAATTATACATCAATTACCAAAATATAGATTTGCTCATTACTAAATTCTAAGACCTTGATTAGCACATATTGCACCTTAAGAAATTAACCAAGGATGTAACTGTCAAAGCAACACCAGCGCATGAAGTGAACATGAGCATCTGAGAGGTGGGCAGCGGCCCGAAGCACTGAGCGCATTTGCACAGCAGCGGCACGTTGCTGAGTGGCTGGATTTTGTCCTCATCCTTTCAAGAGCGTTGAGTGTTCCTGGGCAGGTGGCCAAGGTGCTTGTAAATCAGCTGGATCCTTTTGTGACCTGCCAGGGTGTGCGGCAGTCACTCCCCGACGGCTGGTACTGAGACAGGCCCTTCTGGCATCTCTCTCAAGTGCCCAGGTGCTCAGTGAGGTTTCTCCGTTCTTGTAGGCAAGGCCCTGTGAGCTCTGGGAACTAGTCCACCTACAGCAGCTCCTCCTCTCCTAGTCACGGAGTTTAATATTCAAGCAAAGACTAAAAAGGGCATGTAGGTTGGTCTCAGGAGCTGTTTCTCTGCCTACCTCTCTCCTCTCCCATACTCTGCCTTGCAAATTCCAGCTGTTTTGGCTTCCTCGATTTCCAATCTGTCTCCTCCTCTGAGCAAGATGTCTGAAGTGCTTCCAGTCAGAAAGCCAGGGAAGTCAGAGTCCACACCCCTTGTTTCCTTTCCCTCAGGGGAACATCCAGTGAAAACAGTTGCTTCATAAATTGTGTCCACAGTCCCACTTGTTTAAGGCTAAAGAGTAAATCCAAATTGTTACTCCAATATCCTAAACGATGTTTATTTTTAAAAATCTGGGGGCGGGGTGGTAATTAGGTTTATTTATTTATTTATGTAATGGAGGTCCTGGGACTGAACGCAGGAGTTCGGGCATGCTAAGCACACACTCTACCACAGAGATATACCCTCCCCCCAAACAACTGTTATACACCATATTTTGACCGTATGTATTTCTCAATCTAAAGACCAAAATAATGGAAGCAAATACTGAATTCCAGTCAGTAGTTTGCGTTTTGCAGGGGGTTAGGTCAGTAATTCTGAAGCTACTTTCTGCAGAGTCTAGAACTGTGCAAATGAGAGAATACACTAAGAGTGATGAAACAAGAACCCTCAGTGTAGAAGGAAGTTACAGAAATGGAACTGAAGCCTGCAGTGCTGAATGGAAACTGATGACCACAGTGTGAATGCATGGCTTTAATACACAGACAGCAGGACGGACGGAGGCCCACGTAAACATTAGGGGTTTAGCTGTGTCCCCCCAAAACAGAACTTGTAGCCCTAATCACCAGTCTCTCAGAATGCGCTCATTCAGACACAGGGTTGTTGCAGATGTAATTAGACAAGATGAAGTCATTCTGGAGTAGAGTGCACCCTTAATCCAATATAACAGGGCTGACGACCTCACAGGAAGAGGACAGAGACACAGAAGGAAATCACCATGTACCGACAGAGACAGAGACGGGCTGGAGTGATGTGGTTGCAGGCTGGGGGCCACTGGCCACACCACAAGTGGGAAGTCCAGAGAAGTCCTTCCCCAGAGTCCCAGAGGGGCCAGAGGCAAGGACACACCTAACACCCAGGCTTGGCTTAATTATAAAATATTCTCCATTAAAAGGAGTCCTGGTGAATCACAGATTTCAAGGATAAGTTAGGAGAATTCCAAGATGAACCTGGAAGCCCCTGTGGTGCAGAAGGCAGGGCAGGGCTGCAGAGCCCTGGGGACAGCCCAGAAGACACAGAGGCGAGGCGGGAGGGGACCCCACTGGCCAAAACACAGCTGACTCGAGCCACAGAATCAAGTCCTGCCAGTTACAGATCATAACCCTGCGTTAGGATCCCTGAGTCCTCACTCACAATAAATAAAGAAATAAATAAGCACGAACAAGCACACACAGCAGAATGCCAACTACTGCCTGTAGGTGGAAGGAAAAGGCTCCTACATCACCACTGTTCAGCCGCCACAGTGAGAACGGCTGTGGATGAGAATCACCAACAGGTGCTGAAATCAGTGGGTCAAGTTTTAACAAGAAACAGCTTATTTAAAGTCTCAAATTATCTCCTTATAAATTACTTACCAGCTTCAAACAGAAAAATGGTACCACTCCAGCAGAGAAACTTGGCAGCCACCACCCTGAGCACGGCCAGTGGTGGGACAGCCTCATGGAGCACCACACCCAACTCAGGGCACACCCGCCTTCGGTGCTGTTCCAGCCAGAGGCCCGACTCTGAGCCCAGCTACTGGCTTACTGCCAAGGCTACAGCACTGTCGCAGTGAGCAGCTGTACAGGTTACACTGAAGACACAGGCCACCTAAGTGCCCTCCCAGAGTCACCAGGCACAACTCATGCATCAGAAATAAGCAGCAAAACAAGCGGACATGCCAGACAACAAAGGCAGTCCTGGGCTCCTGCAAGCGGCTCCCGAGAAACCTTGAGGTGGGATTTAAAACACTGGGCGCACACTGCGGTTCTCACCCTGGACACACAAAACTTCTTTTCCAGCTAATGAAGCATTAAGGGTTCCACCAGAAGACCTAAAAATACAGGATGGCTCTTGCCAGCACTGACAGAAGGGAGAGGCCCCCAGAGCTGCTCTGGTGTGTGCCTGCCTGAACTGCACCCCAGGTCTCTGGGCCCAAGGAGGCCAAGGTCTCATCACACTGGTCCCAGCCAGCACACGTGCCAAGGTTGCAGCTCTGACACACATGACACTGGGTTTCCAAGCGATCGCCTGGCCTCCAGGCGCCTGGGCTTTGGGCGGGCTCTGCAGACCCGCCCACGGGCTCCCAGGGCAGCACCAGGCGAAGGCAGCCTTCTGCTCACTGACATGATGAAGACATCATGGAGGGCAGGCTCAGGGAACTGAGGGCAGAGGTCCTGACGTGAGTTCTGGCCACCTCGGCTCTGACATCGGGACTCCTGTCACCATCAGGACAGGCAGCCCTGGACAGCGTGGCTGTTCCCTAGCATCAGCCACAGTTGGGAAGAGGGCACCCACATGGGCCCAGCTCAGAGGGCGGAGCCTCAGAATCTCTTTCCCTAACTCCACACTCCTCACCCAGCTTCCATCCAGATGCCCGAAGCATCCTTCAGAAAACACAGTGATTCAGCAGAAGGGTTTGCAGCGCTTGCTGAACGTTCCTCCTCGTGTCATTTTCACCTGCCCCTCCCCCCGCCGCCCCACAGTCCTTCCACGGCTCCTGGTGTTTCTGAGGCCTCGGCCCATCTTAATTATGTCACCAAGATGACCAGGACAGGTGGGCAATGTGTGCACGCAGTGCAGTGGCCACAAAGGGAGCCCAGGGAACATTTCAACTGTTCCTTTTGCAAGATCTCTGGGAATCCCTTAAACGGGGGACAAAACACTAGACAATCAAAAATGCAACCCAAAGTGATACCCAAAAGTCACAGCTCCCGTGTCACCCGACTCTGCTCCCCACCTCCCGCCCCCACTGTAATGTATTTTCTGGACTTGCCAACACTGGGGTTCTGTTGCGTTTCCCCTTTGGAGGTGCCAGTTCTAAGCAATGGGCAAAAATCATTTAAGGGACATAACAGAAATTCATTCCAAATGTTCCAAATGGACTAACCTAAGCAACGCACATCCTGCAAACATTGGCCATGACTTAAGCAGATTTCCAGAAGCACAGCAAGCACGTGCATACCCTTGCTGGCACGGCCTGCTCTCCTTTGAGATCACGTGGGGGAAAATGTCTATTTAACAGCATGCCTATTAACAACTATTTCTGCAAAATAAAAAAGTACATTGTCTTTGACCATACGGCAAAAACTCTAGAAGACATTTTTACAATGGAAATCATTAGGAATTGAATTATTTCCATGTATATATATATTCTAGCTTTTCTACAACTATGGGGAATTACTTGTATAATAAAAATATTTTTTCAGTTAATTCTAACTATAACAACTTTAAAAACACCTGTTAATAAAGTAGGCACTCAGAAGGGAGCTGACAGGAATGAGTGGTCTCAAGTTTGCTTCCGGTGGCTTACGCCCAGCCAGGCGTGGGGACCCCCGACCCAAGGAGGCTCCTCCACCTGTGGCCCCTGTGGCCATGGCCACATGTCCCCTCTGCTGCCCGGGGCTGGGCCAATGGCTCTGAGGCACAGCTCCACACACCAAGAACAGGCCTGCCTCCCCACAAGGAAAGCAACGCTGGGTCCCAGACAGACGAGGGCAACAACAGGTACGATCAGGCTGCAGGAGGGCCTCCCTTCAGCCCTCAGGGTCAAAGCTCAGCCCCTCTGGATCAAAAAAATCTAGGCCTAGACATCAGCTGTGATTAAGCCAGCACGTGGTGGGATGTTCAGACGCAGTAATGCAGCAAAGTAAAAGCGAAAGACACTTATTTTTAAGCAGTGGTAATAACACTCACACAGACGCTCACATACATGCACACGCTGTCTCTTACACACCCACCATCATTCATGTTCCCCCACTGCTCTCACTATTAGTCACACACTCTTACATACACGCACACTCCCGCCTGTGCTGACACAGAACAGGGCGCAGAGAGGACGAGCCTCAGGCAGGTGGACACCCAGGGTGCAGGGGCCGCCCCAGGGCTACCCCAGGATGTGGGCCGCTTCACGAGGCGGGACCGCACGACCCTGCGGCCAGCAGCCATGCCACCCACCCAGTGGGTCGCTTTGTGCTGCTCAATAGAGGAGTCAAATGGTAGGTGGGTGGGAGGGTGGCTGACCAGCTGATCCTCATGTTCCCCAACATCTCAGAGTAGAAGCAAAAGAGAGGCACCGCCCAGCACGTTCCGACGTCTGCAGACTTCAAAGTGTGCGGGCAGTGCCCACCCGGCAGCCGCCGTCCTCGGGCAGCACGGGTCCCACCCCGGGCCGCGGGGGCCGCTCCGGGCGGGAGCCCCGGCCCCGCCGCGCCGTCCGCCCGAGCCGCCACCGCGCCGCACCCCCTCGGGCTGGCCCACGGCTGCCCCTGCTCACACGGGAGGCCAGGAGGGCCTGAGCACCCTGGGCGCGGGAAACGATGGGGGTCGGGGGGCAGGGTGGAGGCCCTGAGACCACCCCGCCGGATGCCCGCTGGCGGGGCGCCCGGCATCCCCCCGGCGGCGGCGGCGGCGGCGGCGGCGGCGGCGCTGCCGCTGCTGCTCACGGGCGGGCGGGGCCGCTGCGGCGGCCGGCGAGCGGGAAGCCGGGGCCGGGCTCCCGGGGGGACGCGGGGGGGT
Source organism: Vicugna pacos (assembly GCF_048564905.1). Taxonomy (NCBI): domain Eukaryota; kingdom Metazoa; phylum Chordata; class Mammalia; order Artiodactyla; family Camelidae; genus Vicugna; species Vicugna pacos. Next base: position 1,515,097 of record NC_133011.1, read on the forward strand.
GAGTGTCCGGTCAGGCCCCTGCTCAGCAGCGAGTGGGTCACGCGGCTGATTTCCAGGAGGCCATCCAGCTCCCACGGGACCAGCGGCGGGGGGTGAGGGCAGAGCCGGGCCAGGCACCGCGGCCGCCATCCCGCACACGGGCGGCGGGGGCTGCGCCGCGGGGCCCCAGGGCCAGGCCCGGAGCACACGGGGGCCTGGCGGGGTCACGCGCTTGCTGCCCACACCCCGAGTCAGCCCGTCCTCTCCACTGCTCCTGCAATGCCCTCCTTTCCACGGTTGTACCCCCAGGGCCACTGTCCTTTCTCCACTGCGGTCACCTCCGCACTGTCCACTGCCGGCCTCCAACCCCCTCATGGGGCAGAGAGCACTGGGCTGTGTGTCCTCAGGTGTTGGCCTGAGTCGGCGTCCCTAAGGCACCTGAAGGTGTTCCCAAGCACAGCCTCACCACAGAGAGGCCAGCACGTTCAGAGCCAGCCCCCCAGGCTGTCACACTGTCCACAAACCCGCCCAGGTCTGCACTAGCCACCACGAAGCCACTGGTCACATACAGCAATGGGAACATGGCTGGTCTGAACTGAGGTGCACTGTGCCTGAGACACACAAGATCTCAGAAACTGAATGTGAAAACAAAGAATTTAAGATATCCATGTCTATATGCTTTTATAATGATTGTATATTGAACTGTTAATTTGGGGGCATAGTGGGATAAATAAAACTGATTATTAAAATTAATGTCCCCTATTTCTTTTTCCTTTTCTAATGTGATGTTTAAAACAATCTCCACGGCCATATTCTACTTGTACTGGGCGGCATGGGCCTCGGTCAAAGCCTCAACCAGTGGTTTTCATCTGAATCATGTAAGACCAAGGCCAGGGAAGATACTGTGGCCCAGACCAAGCCAGGCTGCAGGAGGGGCCCCTGGGGGCCTCCGATCCCAGACAGCCGCTGGATCCTGAGGAAGCGCTGGAGGGCTCCCTCACCCCCACCCCACAGAGATGCCCTCTGCTGAGAGGGCGCCCCAAGGGGACACCCCCACCCCAGAAGCTGCTTCTCAGGAACAGTCTTCCTGGACTCCTTGCCTGCAGACTTGACTCTTGGAAGATTGAAATGGCACAGAATCCTTAATTTGTACTTCCTTGCTTGCTGGCAATCAGATTTTCTGTCCTTGATCACACTGCTCAGACACCCAGGGGACTTCCCTTCTCCTTTAAAGTCCAACACTTTCACTACAATAGTCCTTGGTGTTGGCCACCTTGGGTCAGTTCCCCCAGGCATGTGATGTAGGCTTTATATATATATATTCCATTTTTCATTTCATCAAAGTTAATTCTTGAGATACCATTTTTAATATTTGTTCCATCTTGTTCCTTTGATTTTCATCCTCAGGGATGTCTATGTGTTGCATCTTCACTGACCACCTTCTACGTGATTTCCTCTCAATCCTTTTTGCCTGTCTCTCTTTTCTTTTTCTTTCTTTCTTTCTTTCTTTCTTTCTTTCTTTCTTTCTTTCTTTCTTTCTTTCTTTCGGTATAGTCAATTTACAATGTTGTGTCAATTTCTGGTGCACAGCACAATTCCTCAGTCATACATGAACATACACATACGTTCATTTTCATATTCTCTTTCACCATAAGCTACTAATAGATATTGAATATATTTCCCTGTGCCATACAGTATAAACTTGTTTATCTGTTTTATATGCACCATCTGCAAATCTCAAACTCCCAGTTTCTCCCTTCGCACCTCCCTCTCCACTGGCAACCACAAGTTTGTATTCCATGTCTGTGAGTCTGTTTCTATTTTATATATAAATTCATTTGTGGGTATTTTTTTTAAGATCTACATATGAGTGATATCATATGGTATTTTTCTTTCTCTTTCTGGCTAACTTAACTAGAATGACATTCTCCAGGTCCACCCATGTTGCTGCAAATTATTTTATCATTTTTAATGGGTGAGTAGTATTCCATTGTATAAATATTTCACAACTTCTATATCCAGTCATCTGTTAATGGACATTTAGGCTGTTTCCATGTCTTGGTGAAAGTAAATAATGCTGCTGTGAACACTGGGGTGCAAGTGTCTTTTTGAATTAGGGTTCCCTCTGGATATATGCCCAGGAGTGGGATTACTGGGTCATATGGTAAGTCTATATTTAATCTTTTGAGGACTCTCTATCCTGTTTTCCACAGTGGCTGCACCAAACTGCATTCCCACCAGCAGTGTAGGAGGGTTCCCTTTCTCCACAGCTTCTCCAGCATTTATTGTTGGTGGACATTTGAATGACGGCCATTCTGGCTGGTGTGAGGTGATACCTCATTGTAGTTTTGATTTGCATTTCTCTGATAATTAGTGAGATTGAGCATTTTTTCATGTGCCTATCGGTCACTGGTATGTGTTCATTGAAGAATTGCTTGTTTTGGCCTTCTGCCCATTTTTGGCTGTATATAATCATGGTCCCATGACTCCAGAAAAGTAGGTAAAACACAAAATAATCAGCCCCTCAAGCTGTGACTTGAGGGGAAAAAATACATTGGTCTCAGAGACAAGGAAAAAAGAAGCTACCCACATTGTATCACAGAAAAAAACAGCAACAGGACAGAGAAGAGCCACTTAACCATGAACATGACATTGTCCAAACATATGAGAACAAACAAACAAACAAAAAAACTAACTAATGAAAAGACAAGACAACCCAATTGAGAAGGAAACAATCCTGGACAATCTGTTAATTTTCTTCAATACAGAAACCTTGTGGTTATACGGTAGGGAAAGTATCTGAATGTTTGGATATGTATTTTGAAGAATTTGGCAGTAAAGTGCCATGCATAATTTTCATGGAAGTGATTCATGATAGGGCAAAAATGAAAAAGGACACAAATTACTATCACTTTCCACTTCTGGCTATAATGGAGGAAAAGGGACTCACTTTAACCTACCGCCATAAATAAATAGAAAACTAGAAAAAATATATGGGAGGAAAAACAAATGAGGTTAAGAGCTACAACTGGCCCGACGTACTACCTGAGAGCAGTTTCTAGGTCCATGTGCAGGTGAAGGAACCCAGACAGAGGCTGCTGCTCTCACTGAATTGAGGAGCCAGATACCTGAGTGCAGAGAGGGTGGGCATTTAGGATTTGTGGGTCAGGGTACGAAAGAAGAGGAAGCCACAAAGAAAGGAAGCTCGGAGATCTGAGGAGGGATCCCCTTACATGTCTGGCTGAGCACAAATCTGATCATGTGAGTGAATCAACTATCCCAGGTCAGAAAAATAAACCACAAAGAAAGTAAGCAGAGGATTCTTCAAAGCTTATACAGAGCTCAGAAGTGTTCATACTCCCACCAGCCAGAGAAGACAGGCCTGTAATACATGGAGCACTGGGTAAAGTCTTCAGAAAACCATCACCTTATTCATGGGGTAAAATTAGCCACAAACTAAAGGTCGTTCTGGACCTACCCTAACACAGTCTAAAGGCCAAATTCCAAAGGATCTGACTCATTCCAAGTAGTTTAATTTCACACCCCTCCAAAAAATCTGACAGTGTTTAAAGGAGAGACAAAGTCAAACACAGAAAAATAGTAAAATCAATAATGATCTGCATCCAATCAGAAATTATTACACATGTGAAGAATCAGGAAAATATTTTTTCTCCAATTACTAGAGAAAAAAAAACAGACATTAAAAACAAATTATAGAGATGATGGAATCAGTATACAAACAAGTCAAAAGTTATTATAAACATGTTATAGGAACATTATAAAAAATACACGAAAACAAACATGATGGGGGAAAAGTGAAAGATAAATTTCCGTGTACAGATCCCAGAAACTCAACAAATCCTAAGCAGGATAAATATAAAAGAAAACCACTCAGAGACAAGTCATGGGCAAACGGCTGAAATCTAGGGACAAAAAACCTTACAATCACCTGTGGGTGGGTTAGGACCAAAGGAGCTAGAGAAAAAGACATTACACACAGAGGAAAAAAGGTGTCAATGACAGCATGACTCTACATAAGTCACAAGATAATTCAGCAACATGTTTAAAGTATGAGAAAAAAAATCTCACCCTAAGATTATATACTCAATGAAAATATCTTTCACAAATGAGGATGAAAGAAAAAAAAAAGTAAAATGAACACTTTTTCAGACATCAAAGCTGACAGTTCATCACCAGTAGCCCTGCAGTGAGGAAATGTTAAAAGTTTTTCAGGCAGAAGGAATAATCCAGCTGGAAATCTGTGTTGACATGAAGAATAGTGCCAGAAATAATGAATATATAAGAAAATTTAAAAGCTTCTTTTCTCATTTTTAAAATCTCTTTCAGAGTTAAGTGACTGTACTTAAAAAAACACTACATAATGTGGCATTTATGATGCACATACAATTAAAATGTATGAGAACACAGCGTGATGGAGGGGAGGAGAAATAGAAGCATACCACGCATCAAGGGGCATTTTACTTCAAGGTGTACACTGGTAACTTACAAATGTACGCTGTTCACCCAGGCACAGCTTGTAAAAATATGTAATAAACAGGTATATTACATAAACCAAGAGCAGAGATAAAATGCAATCATTTTTAAAGCAAATTAATCTTAAAGAATGTAGGAAATGAGGATTGAAAAAAGACTATGAACAACAGAACTAACAGAAAAATAGTAGGATGGTGGTTTTAAACTCAATCATATAAATAATTACATTAAAAGTAAATGATCTAAACATATTAATTAAATGACAGAAAGCAATTTTCTTGTTTTTCAAAAAAGAAAATGTAAATACACGCTGTCTAAAAGGCACTTTAAACACACACAAAAAGATGAGTTAAAGTAAAAGGGTTGGGGAAGTCACATCATCCAAACACTAACCCATAACTAGCTCGGAGGGGCCGCCGTGTTATCAAAGTGAATTTCAAAGCAACCAACCCCCCCAAAAAATCTGAGGGATAAAGACAGACATTTGATAACACATCCAAAGGCTGTAACAGTCCTCAGTGTGTATCACATAACAGAGCTTCAAAGTGCATGAAGAAAAAGCTGACAGAAATGCAGGTAGAGAAATCTGTAATTATAGTTGGAAATCATAACAGTCCTCACTGAACAAGAAGACAAAAAAACAAGGACTGAACACTCAAACAACTTGACCCAATGAACATTTACAAAATATTCCACCCAACAAAAGAATACACATTCTTTTCACAGGCACACGGAGTGTGCACTGAGACAGACCTCAATTCCAGGTCTTAAAGCATGTCTCCATAAAATGTGAAAGGCTGAAATAACAGAGCATGTTTTCTTCCTACAGTGCAACTAAATCAGCAGCAGAAACTTGGAAAAATCCCCAAATAATAACTTAACACACTTCTAATGAGCCCATGGGTCAAAAAAAAATCAAAATGGAAATCAGAAAGTATTCTGAACTGGCTGCAAAGAGCACAAGGAACTTTACAGGCTGATGTGAACGTTCCACACTGTTTTTACTACGGTAGTGGTTACACAACTACATCCACCTCTCAAAATTGTTGAATTTTCTTGTATAGAAATTATACCTCAATAAAACGATTGTTTAAAAATTTTAAAGAAAAATGTTGAAACAAAGTGGTAGGCATACGGGTATTTGGCCTTTCTCTTCCTTTTCCCTAAATTATAAACTTTTTCCAAAAATAAAGTCCAGAATCAAAACGAAAAACAATTCAAAACATTTCAACTTGCCCTCCTTCAGGAAAATAAATAAAATCAACATTGTATTCACCTCTGAGAAACTATTAAGCATCCTATAGTGACTCATTATTCATAAATGATATTTTGCTACTAGGACAGATGCAAGTAGCAAGAGATTGGGGAAATAAAAGATTAAATGGCAGCCAGTGGTCACAAGCACCAGAGGAGCTGGGGGACCAAACATCAAGGCACAATGTCAGCTGAGGGAGGAGCTACTGGACCATGTTGAAGAACTTGAGTGTGATACTGTAGGTCCGACTCAACATTTAGGCTGAAAAGCTAAAAGTAAACCTGGGAGCCTGCTATTCATCGCGTGTTCCAATAACAAGTTCCTTCATTAACCACTGCCCCCGAGCCTGGAAATATGTGTTTGTGGATGTTTCAGTCCTTAACCAACCAAATTTTTTTGTGTGTACAACATTTTGCATTTTCCTCACACATGGTATCTTGCTGTTCAGACTGTATTTCAGGAACTAGCTGCACGGGTATCTCCAGGAGAACTGTTCCAATACAGCATCTCGGGCTCACCTCACATCTACTGATCCCAGAATGACTCAGGCTCTACCCCGATGCACCTGATCCCCACCGTGATCTGCATACATATTCAAGTTTGAGAAACTCTGCAACTGCTCTGCATTCAGAAGTTCCCTGACTTCCACCAGCAGCGAGAGCCTTCTTCTTCTACATGCTTGCTTTAATCTAGGCATTTAACGTTAAGTATGTTCATCAGGCTGGTGACCACCGGTGCTACCATTTAAGCAAGATATGCCTTACCTGATGTCACAAGTAATGCACTGATTAGAAAGAGTTCCCAAATAAAATAAAGCAGGGGTAGGCAAGCTACAGCCCAAAGGCCAACTCGAGGTTGGCCATCTGTTTTTTCAACAGAGCTGTACATTCATTCATGTATGTACTTTCTATCACTGTTTTCATACGACAATGGCAGGGCTGAAAAGGCAGAGCTTCCAAAACAGATGCCAAACCTACAGAAAGTTTACTCAAGCACTCAACTTCATCAGTGCTGAGTGGTGATAACCACCTTTTCCCCCCACTATAGCGGGAGTTCAAACCTGAGATCCGTGTGCCTCTAGAGGGGATACATGAACCCCTTGATTTTCACAATAAAAATTTCTAAGAATGTGTATATATATATATTTGATTCTGGTTTCCATACTTAAATCTTTTATTCATTTATTTATAATTGTATCTTTTTAAATAAATTTACTACACTAACTAGGACCATCAAGCCATGCAGAGTAACAGTGAATGAGAGCATTTGCAATTTGCTCTTGACTTTAATACAAATATCTTTATTTTTCATCATGTAATATATTCATAATATTACACTAAGGTTTACTCCCATTCCTACTTTAGAAATCTAGTATTTTAAAATTCACATGAAAATCTGGCTAAGATGATGTGTTTAAAACAAATGTTTTTCTTAATGCTTCACATTTCACATCTATAAATGGAAAAATTAAAAAGCCAAAAGTATATATGTCTCCTTTATTTCAAAAATGTATTCAATTCCTTAAATATACAGATAGCTCGCTAGGTGCAAAAACTAGCCTGACTACATAAACTTCTTGTTTAGAAACAATTACTGGACGTAATGATAGCTGACACTTACTGAGCACTTGCTGCAGCTTTTCATGTAATCCACTCAACTGGCCTATAAAGTAAGAACTACTAGCCTGCTTTAGAGAAAACTGAGTTGGGGTATAGCTCAGTGGTAGAGTGTGTGCTCAGCATGCATGAGGTCCTGGGTTCAATCCCTGGTACGTCCATTTAATAAATAAATAAATAAAATAAAAAATAAAATAAAGACAAATAAATTGAGATCTATAAGAAGCCCAAGGTCACACAGCAATTAAGAGACAGTGCCAAGGAGACAACTTTGGTTTCAATCTTCATAACTTTATAGAATAATTTTATTACCCTCACCATGAACAAGGTAAGTTACTGGTTCACATTTTATGCTATGACCAAAAAAAAAAAAAAAAAAAAAGAAAAGAAAAAAATTATCTAAATATAGCATATAATAGGGACCTTTTAAACCAGTTTAAAATCTAAATTGACATCTACCTCAAAGACATGGAAAAACATGTTACAAAATAATACAGAAGAATGTACTTCTTATACACCAAATGTATATATTTGATTTCCACAGCTGGTGATTGAAATTGGCACAGCTTCCCCTACAGGGGCCCATGCCAGTCTCCAGCTCCTGCGCTACTTGGCTCCATCAGACGCCCCAGAATTGCCTGCTCCCACATGCAGAGCCTGCACCTACTTAACTGAGATTGGTTCCTATACCTTAGCAACCAGTCAAAAGCTCAAAAAGTAGGGACAGATGCAGCTCTAACACCAAATCTCACTGATGCACTTAAATATTCACTCCTTTCCTCAACCATGTCTGAACCGGCCTCTGATCTACTCGTATTTGTATCTTATCTTCCCTTTGATACAGATCTGATGCCCTAGTTCCAAGCTGCCTACTTGTCTACTCCAGTTCCTAATCAGCTACCCTATTCCTGACCCCTGTTACTTGCTAGACTCTCCCAGGTTCCATCAACCTATGAAAACATATGCCCTAATAAACGCTGGCAATATCATTGCTTCTATAAGAACAAGCACGAACCAAGAGAAACCACGAGCCAAGCAAAGGAACACCAGACACAGATGTGGATACAAGGTTTTGTGTTTCTTGCAAATCAACATGCAAATCCTACAAAGGAAACCTGACCCAGAATCTATAGACTTTTCCATAAACAATAAAGCATTCTCCATTACGATCTCATTCAATTCCCATATTTCCCAAACAATATTCTTTTACTTGAAATATTACTGTATTACTTGACAATAGTACTGGCACCCTCCCCACCTTTATCTTCCTCAAGACTATCCAGGTATTCCCAGAAGCAGGAGTATATCCCATAATTACCCCCAAAATATCTTGTGAAAAACATCAACCCTAGTGGAGAGCCTGCCTGTCCAATGCCCCTTGTGTACCACAAACACAAGCTTTAAATGACTAGGGGGAAACCTGTCACCACTGTCTGAAAGGTGCACAGTATTGGCGAGACGTCAGCAAGCATCCATGCCTGCTCAGTCAGAAGCCAGGTCTCCAGCGATGCTCCTGATTAGAGGAGCTACTTAAGAAAACTAGTGTGCATGTCTGTGTCCTAGTTGCAAATGAAAGGCTGAGGAGTCTAAACTAGGGAGATGAAATTCTTAAGGCTGAAAATGTACCAAACAAAGCAAGATTTAAAAGGTTCTAGACAGTCAAAACTCATGACAAATAGCTGGCCTCCGCTCTCGCCCCACTGCAGTCTCCTTTTCACACAGCAGCCGGAGGAATAATGTTGAAGTGAAGTCATATCATGTCAGTCTTCACTCAAAACCTTCCAAAGGTTTCCCAGCTGCTCGAAGTCCTAGCCATGGTGTACAAGGCTGCTGTGATCCTTCCAGGAGGCTGCATTTCCCCCACTCCACTCCCGTATCTGTCTCACCTTACATTCTGCCACTTGCCCCTTACTCTGCAGCCACATGAGCCTCAACACCTGTCCCTCTGCCTGGGCCATCCTCCCCCAGAGCAGCGCTGGCTGCCACACTTCACTCAGACATCTACTCAATTTCTTCACAAGCTGTCTCTCATCATCCTGTCTGAAAGCCTATGTCCCAATCACACTCCTTCTAGCCCTGCTTTACCTTCCTTCACACTATCATTTATTGACACATCCCTCCACCACTTGAATGTAAGTTCCATAAGAACATGGACTTAGATTTGTTCTGTGATGTACCCTCATTACCTAGGACAGAGTAAGAAAGAAAACAGGGGCTCAGTAAATGTCTGCCATAAGAATTAAGGGATCCACTTACCGGTCCATGGAAGTATCTGTTTTCATTTATATTTATTTTAAAAAAAAGCAGCCTATACCTTGCTGATAAGAGAGCCATGCATCAATTATCAGGAAATGTGATCTTATGATACTCATCCAAGAAGTATCTGAGTTTCTAATAGGTCTAGCATTTGCAAAGTGCAGTTTGTTAAAAATAAAATTATTATAGATCTATTCACTAGATAAGGTTTTTAAAAATCTTCCACTGATGCTATGAGCACATTTCGGATACCGGTCTCTGCAATTACCCATGCAACTTTCAACACCGTTTTGCATGACTTTCTGGACAGCACTGTAACTGTCATACTGCTGTTGCAACTAAGTTTTTCAATACCCACTGAAGTACATGGTCAACGTCTTACTTCATATTTCAACAGTTCAGCAAGCAGCAGATTTTATTTATAAGTAGAACTAAACTGCATGGGATAGAACCCCAGCTCTGCCACTTACTAGCTGAGTGATCTTGGACAAGTTACCTCCCTCTTTGTGCCTCACTTTCCCTGTCTGTAAAATAAGTGAAATGCCAGTATCTGTACCTAATAGTGTTGTTACCTGGATTAAATGAATTAATGTGTTTACAATAGCATACAGTATCTAGCAGGTAAGAATTCAGTAAATTACTGCTTAATTAATCAATGAATATACTATCTCATTTAAATCTCAAACCAACCATATAAGACAAGTACAATTAATCTTAAGATGAGGCACAGAGAGGTTAAGTAACCCAACCAAGAGTACAAAACTTCCTTCTAGCACTAACATTCTGTGAGTCTAAACCTACCCCAAAATGAAAAGGGTTTTTTTTTATAAGGTTTCATGTTAATAACATAGTAAATTTTACAACTTTTATTGGATAGAATCAGATAACCATGAAGACATTCTACATTTCCCTTGAGTCTAATTTTTGCAGGGAATGACAACTGCTGAGTGTTAAAAAAAATTTTTTTAATAGGAAGACATAGTAATTGAGAAAAAGCAATTAAGTTTTTATAGAGAAAATTCTAACCCATTCAGCCTAAGTAATTTTTTAATTAATAGGGAATAAAAAAATACTCAACAGGGAAACAAATCTACAAATCTAAGAGTAAAAATAATACAACAATGAACAATGAAAAAAATGAATATTCTATTGTAGTCCCTGAATACAGACCTGGAGCTGCTTTTATCACTCGGATGCATTTCCCAAGCCAGGCCACAGGATCCACAGGGAGCAGACCAGGAAGGACTCAAAGGATGCCGACCTCTAACTCCTTTTCTCCCTTCTGCTAAAGCGTGTCACACTCACTGACGATGTTCTAATCATGTAAAGTCCTTAACAACGGAGAAAACAGATCTGTCTTCCGACAATGATGCAGACAAAATCCATTTAAGCGAGAGTACAGTAAGACGGTAGTGATCTGACATCAAAGGAAAACCACAGGTTCCACTGAGGAAACTTTCTGGATAACTGAAGTTTATCTATGTGCCAGATGCCTTTCCACGTGGACTAGTACTGCGTTTTGTTTGTGTGTTTGTCCTCTACTTTAGCATCTTCTTGAGCCAGGCTCATCCTTACTAATATCTTTATCCTAAGAGGTCATAATTCTGTGATAACCTCTAGGCTATTGTCTTATTGTGCCATCATTCTTATATAAAACGTTCCATCCTGCAGGGTAGTTATTGGTCAATGTGTCTTTTCTCTACTATGACATTATCTATACATAAAAAGCAGACCAACAGCTTTTACTTTCCAGCCCTTAGTTGTAATCCCCAGAAATCTGCATAAAATAAATTCACGTGGTGCCTAGTACCTGCAAGCCCCATGGGAAATTTGAACATCCCCACATTTAAAAAGAGAACATAATCTTCTTGGTTATGTAAGGACAATGCCCTTAAGCTTGTAAGATGCAAACAGGTATTTAAGGGCATGAAATTAGTTCAGAACAAAAAAAAATATATATTAAGAGAGAGAAAACAAATGTGGCAAAAGATAACCATTAGTTAACTTAGGTAAAAAGTATACAGATGTTCATTGGACTATATATACTACCAACCTTTTAGAAAATATAAACGTTTTTAAGATAAAAAGTTAGGAAAAAACAAACATAGTATATCAAGCAAATGCCTATGTGTAAAACTGGTAGAAGAATAATTAGATTGTACCTGTAATACGGAGAAAACAGATTTAACTAATTTTTGTAGTTAAAAGAAAAACTGGGGGGGGAAAGTAAAGCTACACCAAAAACTCACTTACCTACACACACACAGGAATAAGAGGAAAATGGCCAGCAGACTCTAAGCAGAAAAAACAGAACTTGGTCTCCTTGCCACTGGAGAGCTTAGCAGGTCTATTCTTTTTTATAATTTGAGAAAAGCATTTTATTTCCTGTAACTTTTTTGAAAGACACCAGGATACTGGTATTTACTAAAGGTACTCTGCCATTAAAAAATGTTTTTTCCCCCCTGATGTCTTCTGTGAGTACTCGATCACAAAATTACATAAGGGATTTCTTTTCTAATAGATACTTTTGTAAAAGATAGAACCTATATCTCACCATCTAGAGATTTATTACCTGTCCTCAGCTTTTAAAAAATGAATACATATATAAATTTATCTCTGATGAAACTGAAATGGTATTGTGCATAAAATGTTTCTGTAAGCTGCTTACCTTCTCTTAATTGCAAATACTTCCTAACATCAAAAACAAAAACAACCAAAAACCTCACAAAGAACTTGACTGACCGAAAGCCAAATGGCTCAAATACTCTAAGCACAAAGAGCCTCAATTATGCTCTGATTGTAAAATGATCCAAGCTTCATACAGAGGCAGAATCTAACAAACTCATTATACTTTTTAAAGCACATGTTTCTTAGAGGCAGTTAAGTTTTTAACAGCATGAATTCTGGAGCCAGACTGAACACATTCAAATCCTGGCTTCCCCACTTAATAGCTAAAGGCCTTTTCTGACTTGGATAGCTTACCCTCCCTGATCCTGTTCCCTCATTTATAAAATGAGAGTAACAGAGCCTTACAGAGATGTTGTGGAATGTGAGTTGATACACCCTAACCTGGGCATTTGGTGTATCAGCTCCATCCAGAAACCTGGCACACAGTAAGTCTGCCCTAAGTGCCAGCCCTTGGGGTTATTTCTCATGTTCCATCAGGAGACAGTATCTTGCTTCCTAGGAGTGCCTGCGAACAAAAGCTTCCTTCCTAACTCCTAAATCTAAAGCCTACGATCTTCTGTTCCGATCTAAATTAAATGTAACAGAGCAAAAAACATAGAATGAACATGCCATTGACATCAGAGGAGAAGAGACCATCAGCACAGCTCACTGACGGTGGCTCAGTGCCATCTTTGTGTGGGAGAGCAATATTACGTAAGAAACAAAGTGAATCATTTTCCTTTTCTATGAAAGAAAGTTGATCAGACAATCTTATGAATAGAGGAAGAAAATTTGCAAAAATCTTTTGACATCACAGATCTTCATGTTTACAGAAAAACTCAATTACAATATATGAGACGATGTGTATGAATAAGCTAAGGCTGGCACATTCCCATTCCTCAGGAAAATCACTTGTAATCGAGGTGTTCTGTACAGCCTTTTCACTTGTGCAATTTAAAAGCCAGATAACAAGAGCATTTTCCCCAACATAAAATTGTATTTTCTTCCTAAGGAACTTGAGTCATCAACCATGTCTTAGGCATCACACTGTGCTGACCAGGGCTTCTAACATTTATGTATTCACCCTGATCTTAAAGAACTAAATTCCATTAACAAAGCTGTTCTCTTGTAGGACAAAGGCAGATTTCGAGGAGCAGTCTTGTCTTATGTTTCAGCAACATACTTAAGTGCCTTTACTGCTGCAGTCTTGGAGAAGCGACTTGTACAGTGTGACTTCAAACCTAGCTACATTATCTATTTCTTCATTAGAAACTAGTCAAATTATTTTCTATAAATATCTACACCTAAGAGCTACAAGTGAAAGTTCAAGAAAGGAGAGTGTGTCTACAGTTATACGCATATTCCAACCCACCCACTTTTTCAGACAAGCTAGTCTCTAAGAATTAAAACTAATGCAGCTAGCTGGCTCAAAGTGAAATAATAAACTATAAATTATAAACTAAATCAATCACAAAGGACATAAAACATTGATTTAATACTGAATGTATTAAATTCCATCCACTTATGAAATATAACTTAAAAATCCAAAAGTGGAAACATGTACATAATTTAATTTCCACACCAATTTGAAACTCCTGTACACCATTTCAAGTAAGTGCAGACACAAGGAGAGACATCAGCGACCCACATAAAGGACTGTAACTTTCAACGATCTAACATACACACTCTCACACACACACACACACACACACACACACACAATGGCTCTAGTCACTTCCCCAATGTTGATAGCTGTCTATCCCACATCCTGCAGTATATCCTAAACCCACCCTCATGACCTCACCTTTCTCCCATATTGCACCTCAAACCATCTGCCTCTGTCTCTTTCCAGGAAATCTGGATGTGTAAATAAAACAATTCTGCCAAAAATGTTACAAATGAAAATAAGGGGAGAGAGGGATGGAGTTAAGAGAAAGATATGAAGATTTTTTAGGACTTCTGAGTTAAAATTTTGAAGAAAATAAATTGTGAAAAGTTGAAGCTGAGTAGAACTAATTGTGAAGATAGATTTGCAGAGTAAGTTGCTGCTTAAGGGCCTTAAAAATCTTCCCCCACAGAAACTAAAACCCTTCTAATCCAGGCTCTTCTGGGTTAACAAGCAACTGGTTTGGGCTGGTTTTGAGATAATCCCCATGGGCCATCATTCCATCACTGCTATAAATTAACAGAATCAGATATTCTTCCCAAACACAAGCTCAAAGATGAAGAGAAGCATGGGCAACCCTGGAAAGCAGACTCCACTTGTTCTGACTGCAGTGCCTGAGCGCTGGAAGAGGGAGGCTTCACAGGGTAAGAATACGGGAAGCTTACGCAACTGGAGTAATCAATGAAGACAGCAAGCCGTGGGAAATAACAACAATGCAAAAAAGCCAAAGAAGACAGTGACAACAGTGACACATCTCTGCTAGGGCGGGGTTTCTCAGCCTCAGCACCGCAAACACTTGGGGCAGATAATTCATTGTTGCCGGGGGCTGTCCTAAGCATGTAAGCTGTTTACCAGCATCGCTGGCCTCTAGGCACTGGGTGCCGGGAGCACCCCTCCAGCTGCGACAACCGAACCGCCTCTCCGCCTCCTACAAGTGCTGCGGGCTCTGCTCTGCGTATACATTTTTAAATACAGATTAATTTCTTGAAGGATACAAAACTACATGAATACTATGATGTAAACTCATAACAACAGGCATTTTAAAAGACTGAATGATGAATATTAAAAAGTGATAAAATTGTATTTGAGAAGGAATTCACAGAATTTTTCAGTTCTATTAGATGATGTTTGGTAATGATGTTCCAGTATTTCAACTTCTAAAAATACATTTATTTATCCATATTTTCTAACCGACGGATACCAAAAGAAACTAGGTCTGGAAACAACATAATTTTAACAATATTTGCAAAGCACTTTACACTTTCTTCACCATTTTTACAAACTTAACGTACTTAACTCTTAGGAAAAGAAGCAGTGTATAAATATCCCACTCAATTCCTAAGTATAAGATTCTACCTGTGTTCTTTTGAAAACTAAATCCAAACTTCAAAGTTCAAAGATGTGTATGTGTGTATCCTTTGCCATCATCAATGCAAGAAGAAATGAATGAAAAGGTAATTCTGCTCCACAAATCATACATATACACTTGCCTCCAATGCAGAGATCACAGTTTCCTCCACCTTGTCTCTGAAACAGGAATTACAATTCACATATAATCGATGGTATCAAGCATATTCTTGACCTGAAGAGTCTAATTCCAGCTTAAGGAGAGTAAATATATACCTGTAAAGGAGAAATATAATTGACAATGTATCTTAACATCTAATTTCTCCCCTCCTCTCCAAATTCAACAAACTTCTACCTCCCAACTATCTGGACCAACGCTTCCCAAAGGACTAGGCACAGGTTACTGAAGGACCATGCAAACTTTTAACCAACCCCCAACAAAAGTATTAGCTTGCAAGTAGGATACAATCGGACTTTGACACAAACCCCAACCTATAACCTCCTATCTGGATTCAGAATTTTAGACATTTTCAACTTCAAAGACTGAGTTCCTCAAAGTTTTATAAAATCAGACTCTTCCCAACAACAGCATCTATGGTCCAAATTCAACCCAGAGAGTGAGCCCTCAAGAAATTTTGATACTTTCACATTAAACATTTGCCAAGTTTGACCAGTTTTTCTTCCATGTAATTTCTTGTTCTACTCTTATTTATTCCTGCAATCACTACCCTAATCCAGGACTCAATCACCCAGTTCGTCAAGCAGCTAATTTATTTCCTATTGTATTATATCCCAACTGCTCAACCAACCAAAATTCCAAACACTCTGCCTCACAGTTATCGTGGCCTGTTATGTGAATAATCAGAGTCGCAGTTACCATGGTCCTGTGAGCATCTCCCCTTATTTCCTGCCTTGGATTCCGCCCTCCAGGCAGGTAAGCCTGCACGCGCCTCACTAGACTGCACGCCGATCCCTGCCGCCTCAGAAAGCCCTCCCCAGCTGGCTGACGTCCTTCCAGCTGAATAAATTCTCACTTCAGCTGCAAATGGATACATATCTGGAACTCTAGTTTTAGGTCTTGGCATTTCTGTCTACGCCTACAAACTGTGTTTTTCACTTCTCTTCCCCCTCCAGGCTGTAGCATCATGACTCCTAGAGTCACAGACACACCAGAAAGTCTGGGGACTGAGCAGCGGAGCTCTCCCTGTGCAAGTTCACAAGCTGTTGAGTTGGAACTGCAGTAGCTTCGGGATGAATTCACCCAACAGCCAAAGGCGCCCGCGTTCCCTGAGACCTGGTCTCAGCGCTGCTGTTGCCGCAGCCCGGCCGGGACAGGACGGGCCCAGCGAGCACCGAGCCGAGGCCTGCGCGCTGCCGGGCGGCAGGGTCACTGCCTCCCGGGGGTCTGACTCGGGGGGGGGGGGCGGGGGGGCCGCCCCGCGCTTCCCATCCGCCCTGAGCGCGGCTTCCTCCCGCTGCTGTGCAGCCGGGCAGCTCAGCTAAGGGAGGGCTGGCCCTGCTGGGTTTCACTCAGAACAAGCAGACTTCAGAGTTGCTAGAAGAATTAGTAACAATCATTCAATAAATCAAATCCTTCTTTGAAAAAAACCCTGGAGCTGCTTGCCCAAGCATGTCACACAGAGTTGCTCATGTGAAAACACAAAACACAAATCAAGTCCTGCAGCCCGGAGTGAGCGCCCTGCGACTTGGGGCTCGGACTTGAAGGCACCATGTGTTTCTCTGTTCACAGCCTTTCGCACCTACAATTTGTTTCCTGCAACTTGTGGCCACACAGGCCTCTCATTAAACTTTGTGTTAGCAGTTGTAGCCAGTGACTGCCCCTGCCCTGCCCCCAAATCTCTCCACATAAACAAACTGCATTTTTTGATACCCCATATAGACTGCATCTGAAGCTAGGCCACCCTAAAAATATACCTCTAACTTTGGCAAAATTTTCCAGACCATTAGAGTGTAGTAAAATTCAAAGATGAACAAGAAACTTCACTTCATGTGAATCATAGTCACCAAACCTGTAATGTGATGCACAGCAGCGACTTACTACAAACTAACAGCAAAACAGAGCATCCGGAGCCCCTGCCTTCTACCTCCTGCTTAATCTTTCCTTTAAATACAGAAAGTACTTTTTCTTCACAGATAATTTACATTTCTGGAGAGCGTATTACAATCAGACATTTTAGGCTATGTTTAATATCAATAATCTAGTGTATCAGTTGACAGCCAGAGTACTCATGATTCAAATCTCAGAAATGACCTACCTGAAGCCTAAGGAATGTGCATTTTATTTGCTGTGTCTTTCTGGTTATTCATCAGTTTCCTCTCTCCATCCTATTTTGCCTCATTAACTAATACATCATCCCAGTTGTTTACAAAGTAACAGGGCAATCTCAACACTAAACTCTACACAGCCAAAACACGTGTTTAAAAAAAAATGACTAAAGCTCATATGTCTTACTGCACAGAAGATTCAGAACTTATTTATTCCACTTTACAGGCAAATGTCAAGTATGATTACTTTCCCCACAGGAAATATATTAGAAACAGTTAATCAGAAGGTGACATCCTCAAGGTTTGCAAGAAAACCAGGAAATTTAAATAAAAAGTTGGAAATAGTATTAAAACTAGATACAAGAATAAGAAACACCATCATCTAGAGTAAATTTAGAATGCCCATTCAGTTGTTTCTGGAAAAATAAAAAACAGAAACTACAAGAGAGCTCAAAACAATAAGTTGTTCTTATACTAACCTTCAACCATTTAAGAAAAGATTAAACTCAGTCCACTTTAGGGTCACAATAAATATGTAATACATTTCAGAAAAACTTCCATCAAAAACAGCCAAAATTTTAAGTCTGGTCCCAGAGACTTGTTACACAGCAATCTTCTCTTTGCCAAACCCGTCATCTACCAACAATGTTAGAAAAATGCTTAGTGTTCAACTTCTTATTCCATTTCATTGTCTTCATTTTGAAAGCAGAGTTTATATTTATAACCCATTCTTTTTTAATTGACATTTAGTCAGTTTACAATTTTGTGTCAATTTCTAGTGTACCATGTTATACCTCAGTCATATATATATATATATATATATACACATACATTCCTTTTTTTTTTAGTATTTATTTATTTTAAATAAATCCTGATTACACATACCTTTTTATATTCTTTTCCATTATAAGCCACACAAGATATTGAATCTAGTTCCTCGTGCTATACAGTAGAGGACTGTTGTTTATCTATTCTATATAAAGGACTTAGTATCTGCAAATCTCAAACTCCAGTTTGTCCCTTCCCACCTGGTAACCGTAAGTTTGTTTTCTATGTCTGTGAGTCTGTCTCTGTTTTGTAAATAAGTTCACTTCTGTCTTTTTTTTTTTTAGATTCAACAAATACATGATATCATATGGTGTTTTTCTCTCTTTCTGGCTTACTTCCCTTGGAATGGATAATCTTCAGGTCCATTCATGGTGCTGCAAATGGTATTATTTTATTCTTTTTTATGGCTGACTAGTATTCCAGTGTGCGTGTGTGTGTGTGTGTGTGTGTGTGTGTGTGTGTACCATAACTTCTTCATCCAGTCATCTGTCACGGACATTTAGGTTGTTTCTATGTCTTGACTATTTTGTAAATTGTGCTGCTATGAACACTGGGGTGCGTGTATCTTTTGAGTTAAGAGTTCTCTCTGGATACATGCCCAGGAGTGGGACTGCTGGATCACATGATAAGCCTATTTTTAGTTTTTTAAGGAATCTCCATACTGTTTTTCCATAGTGGCTGCACCAAACTTCATTCCCACCAGCAGTGCAGGAGGCTTCCTGTTCTCTGCACCCTCCCCAGTGTTTATCATTCATGGACTTTTACTGGTGCTCATTCTGACTAGTGGGAGGCGATATCTCTATAACCCATTCTTAAAAGAAAAAAGTTATTTATATGATCTTCAATCAAATTCTTTTTTGTGAGCCTCATCCCAGTAAAAAAGTAGTGGTTTTTTAATTTGCTCACTGAGATGAAGAGATGTGGAAAAATTATAATCATCATTCTTTAGAACTTTCAAATTGTTACTATTATAAAAACAAAGATTTAAAAAATACCTAATAAGCTAACACTGGATAAAAAGTATTATGTATACCACAGGTTTTATTAACAAATTTTTAGGACTTCTGAAAAAATTAAGAATGACAAGCAATATATTAGAAGTTGGATAAGTGGTCACAGTCCAAAAAACGTTTTGTTTTTAAAGGTTGGAGTCATCCATGCAAGGGGAAGCTGGGGCAGAGATGTGAATGACACACCTGCGAGGACTGAGGCAGGTAACAGAACATCAGTGCTGCAGGCCACGCACATCACCAGCCAGGGTGAGGGGACCACGCTGACTGCACACACACACCCCGATCTACAAAGGGCAGCTATTGCCCCACTTCTCTGCCCCAGAAGGTGGGAACACAGCCTACCAGTGACTGGATTTTCAAGTCATCCCTAAAAATCCAGAAATCCATAAGACTCATCAAGAAATTTCCCAGTTTTTCAATGCTGATCACTAGCTGAAATTCAAAGACACTGCAAATCAACAAAACACATCTCTAAGGTGGTCAGTCCAGAGGCCACCTTTAGGCTAAAACATGAAAACTGCTTTCAAAGAGATATGAGGGTCAATGAATAAAAAGCTCAGCCTTTGAGATCAAACCGGTTTGGGTCTCAATGTGTAGTTCACCACTTAGCAGGTGCGTGATGATAGAAAAATTATTTATTCAAGCCTGCTTCTTCAAATGGAATGCTCTCATAATTGTTGAAAAGTGACACTTTGAACAGAGTACCAGATACACAGCAGACATCACAGAAGTGTCCCTTGCCCTGACTGCCCAAGCCTGCAAGTCTGCAGGATAATTTAAAAGATACCAGATCATAAACAGCCTGGAAGACTTTAAACAAGTTATAAAAAGGAGATCAGAAAACTGAGAGGTGCTTTCACACCCACTTCCCTGAAACCCTGCCACTCAGAGAGGCCCTGCACATACACAGGGAAGGTACTGTTAATGTAGGGGATGACATGGGCCTTCTTAAAATGAGACCGCTAACTGGAGTATCAATCTCAGTTAAAAAGCTGAAGAGTCCAAGCCCCTTAAAGCTAAAGACAAAAAAATTCTTTCTCATTAATTTCACAGACCCTTACTTGCTGGTAGGAGTGAAACAGCTTAAGCTTTGATACTTTTGTAACTTTTGGCCAAACTTCCAGGAAACTTATTTCTATATAATGCCTGCAGCAAAGCATTTATACCAGATTTTTCAATGTAAAAACCTGTCATAATCTAAAGTTCATTTAAAGTATGACTTCATTAAACCAAAACATAATGGGACTAAATTTACTGCTACAGTTAAAATACGTTTTGACCCTTCATACACACCAATTAATTTTTTTAGGAGAAAAAGACAATAACTCATTAACATATTATTTTTAAAAGTAAAACACATACATAAAAATTCATTAGGCTACACCTAATCATGATAGCTCTGATACATTTCTAATGTGGTTACAAATAAGAAAGAAAAGCACTTCTATATATGTGAGCACGTGTCTATATAGACACTTACTGAACTCTAGAAAATTCATGATGTCTTCCTACAAATGCAGCACAGGCTGGGGCACGTGCTAGAAATGGAGGCACTAGGGAAGTTTAAGTTTTATGACTCTAAACACATGAATTCACCTTTTCAGCTTCCCCCTCCTCACATTAAGTGCAAGAAAAACTAATGCAATATAGAGATTGACAGATTGGATGGGGGAACGACTGAAAAAGGATTCAGTACCTAAAAACCCACTATGGTGTCTCCTTATTGACACAAAGATATCCATCCTCTCATATGAGAACCTGAATGTGTTCTATTCTACACATCACCCTCATATAAACTCCTTACCAACTGGACCATAAATAACTCTGACTTGTAGATTAAAATATTATCTATGAAATAAAATTACAAGTATCTCCATGCACCCAAAAGCTACAATCTTAACCACTAATTTTAAAATGGAAGAGTTCTTGATCTTTTTGAAAAACTTCTACTTAAAACAAACATCAAAAACTAAGTAGCCTTTTAACCAATGTTTAATGCAAAATGATACTTTTAAGATGACTCTAGAGTTCTGAATTTAGAAAGTTTTTGTTTAACAAGGGTCTTAGCCCACGAAGATAAAAAGTAAGCTCAACTTTTTTCTTCAATCATCAAGCTACACCAGTTTCTATTCTTACTGTTTCACGTTTGAAAAGCAAAGGCTGTCATACGTACCACTACTTATCAGTAGTTTAAACTGCCTCACATGGTTTGTCTTACTTTACCACCTCATAGAAATCAGTGTGTAACAAAAACTGAAAACGGACACAGAAGTGATTTGTTAGAAGTCATATGTAGAACGTGAATACAAATGTTAAAGAAAAGGCCCTACAGAGGGTCTGCTGCTACACTAGTTTAAGCTAAACGCCTACTAGAAGCTCCTAACTTGAAACGTTTCTCTGGCAAATGAACACCGCGAGTGTAAAGCAGAAGTCTACCTACAAAGCATCATCCAGACCAAACAGAAGACAGGACAAAGCTAAGCCTGGCTCCGCAGTCCGACGTCAAAGGGACAAAGGAAAGAAAGGCAACAATCATGACATGGAATATGCGGATATTTTCTAAATAAGCAGATTAGTCTATAAGCATCCAAAGCATTCAGGAGAAAATTTCAATCCAAAGCTTTCAAACACACTTTGAGGTCTTTAAGTACACTACGGGGAATTCAAAAAGCTAATCTAAAATAAAGCACTTTACACAGCAACCACATGATGCAGCTGGTCCTGGGATACACTGGAAATAAAAGTCATCTTCCAAACCCGAGTCATCAAGAAATTACATGCTTTATCAAACTTCAACACCAACCTGGGGGGTGGAGGGTTGCCACTGTCCTCACAATCCACTAGCTGCACTAAACGTCTCCTCCACCTGAGAGTTTAAGAAAACTCTGCAAGTTGGGTCACCCAGGGGCCATCCCTCTAAAAGACCCAAAATAACGCAGCCTACAGAGCAAACAACATTTAGAACCGGCTCAGCTTCCTCCCCCCAACCCTCTCCCCTGGGCAGCAGAATGTTTTTACTGACCATAAACACAGCCTCTTGCTCTGCCTCCGCAAACCCCGGGCGGGGGCGGGGCGCTGAGCGGAGCGGCGGCTGCCCGGCCGGACACGCGGGACCCCAATGTCGCCCCAATGTCGCCCCTCCGCCCGCGGCCCCGCCGCGGAGCCGGCTCGGTCCGGACCGTCGCGCCCGCGAAGATCAGCACAGCGGCCCGGCCGGCGGCGCGCGGCCCCCCTGCGCGCGCCCTGGGCGGCGGGTCCGCGCAGCGCGGCGGCTCCGGGACCGGCCGCTGGGGGCGGGCGCTGGGGGCGGGAGCTGGGCGTAGGGGTTGACAATGTCTTACTTTGCACTTTTTTTTTTAAACATTTTTTATTGATTTATAATCATTTTACAATGTGTCAAAGTCCAGTGTTCAGCACAATTTTTCGGTCATACGTGGACATATACACACTCATTGTCACATTTTTTTCTCTGTGAGCTACCATAACATTTTGTGTATATTTCCCTGTGCTATACACTATAATCTTGTTTATCTATGCTACAATTTTCAAAATTGTACTTGGCACTAACTTTAATCCTAAGAATTATGCCCCTCTCGGGGTCTCGCAGATCTCCTAAGAACCTTTATTAGATTGCTGGTTACTCACTGGTGGGCATTTGAAAACAATGATACAATATAAAACTTGAAAGCAATAATGAAAATCAACCATATTATTTGATATATAAAATATTGAACTAGGAAAACTGTATATGTTAAGAATAAGGGCAATAACATGATGGTGTGTATAGCACTTTATGAACAACTACGGCTGAACACATTTTTTTAAATTTATTCTATATTTCATTGAATAACAATCTTGTGGCTTGAGATTGCTCTTTGTGTATGACGGATGTCTGATTTTTAACAATACTGCTGTAAACAAAGATTGATGAAACTGGGTCTAGGCTATGCAAAAGTCCACAATCTACTGCTCAAGAGATAAATTATAAAAATTAATTATGTCACAAGGAGGTAAATCTCAAAATAGTTATGTGATTCATAGAGGAGGCACATTTTTATTTATATTTTGTAGATGAGCAGTTTGCAGTTTGATGGGAGCTGCGCTAGAGAATGAAAATTCTAAGATGAAACAAGTGTTGCAAATGCATGGAGACAGGAAAGTCTGCAAGGAGGACCAGCTGCATATTGTTTACCACGCCTTTTGTGGGGTGACTAGTAGAGTATATGGGGGATACATAGCAGCCAGAGAGTTAAGGGTGATGTGCTCTCTGCTAGTCAGAAGTTTATTTTATTAGTAATGTGTAGTCATTGAGAAGATTGAAACAAAAAGCATGGTCAGTTGTGTTTTAGTAAGAATATTCTGCTAACAATGTAAAAGTTTTGGGGGAAGGGAGGGGTACGACCTACAGCAGTGATTCACTATCCAGATAGATTGTAATAAAAGAGTTACACAGAGAGTTAAAAAAAAAAAAACCTCCACATATTCTGGTTAACATCCCAAACTTAAAGAATCACATAGGACTGGAACTTGAGAAGCTATGTTTTTTAAAAGCCCACTTAGTAGTTATATATTGCTAGATAAAAAGTTATCACAAAACTTGCAGCTAAAACAACAAACATTCATTATCTCAGAGTTTCTATGGGTCAAGAATTGGAACATTGGAGCAGGCCTTTAGCTTCAAAGTCTCTCACAAGGATGTAATCAGGATGTTGGCCAGGACTGGAGTTTCATGTGATAACTGTGATCAAACACTGTAGAAAATGTTTTTTCAACTTCAAGAATTAAAGTCAAGCCAAGTGTACGGATTTATCATAATACAATGTTTAAAAATGATGATAAAAATACAACTAGAAATTTATATATATATATATGTATATATATATACACACACACATATATATAATATATATGTTATATATATATAACCTATAGGTCAAAGAAAATTTTATTTTGAAAATTGTAAAATATTTTTAAATGTACAATACTGATAATACTATACATCAAACTTTCAGGATGCAACCAAATCACTAATTTCAGTGAAATTCATGTCCCCAGAGCCACATGCTAGTAAAGAATTAAAGTTGAAGACAAGCTAAATATCAATCTCTACACGTGATACAAATACAAAGTAGAATAAATCAAAATAAAAATGAAAGCATACTTAATGAAACAGAAAACCAATATACAGTAATGGGATCAAAGCATCCAAACTGTTGGTACTTTGTGAAACTGGTAAAGCTAGACTGACTCATCAAAAGAAATGAGATCTGTGTTCCAAATTGCTAAGAATCCAAAATGCCTCAAAAAATATTGTCACACACACAGTCTGAAAAACAAGAAAGGATCAAATAATCTACAAAATCATGCTTTTAAAAATCTACCACAGGTTATGTCACAAGGTAGGAATATAAACTGAATTCCAAAGGATCCAAATCTCCTTTGAGAAGCCACATAAACTTTTTGCCCACTAGTAAATTTTAGAGATCAGAATAAATTAAATAAAATGTTAATGAATTTCTTGAAGACTGAGTAATGGCTAGAATCTTGAGAAAACTTGACATAAGAGGAATCCACACATACTCATAAAAAAATGTCCCATTGGCCTACATCAGGTGCTCATAAGAAACAGCAGGTGTTGGGAAGAAGATGTGTGACATCCTTGGCTGGACAGGCTGACTGCACTTCCCAAGGTTTGAGGGGCGGCAGGAAGACCTGGAGAACGCAGGAGCCTGTAAGCACTCAACAAAGCCTTGCACTGAGTAACAAAAGCAGCAGCCTACCATTGGAATAGGTCAAGGGCACAGAGAGAGACTGTCCGTGAGACAGGTCAGCAGGTCTGCTAACAGTTGAGGGTGGAACAGGAATACTCAGGAAACCCTCAGGCCTGCCACTCAGAGCAGTGCCATGGCGGAATTCCAATGGAGGAATGGGAAGCTTTTTGTCTGCTTGATGTAGCTACAGCAACAGCAGAGCCCAGCCAGGTGGGGTACAGCTGCATTGGCTCAGTGGCCCCCACAATCATCCTAACTGAAAATTTTCAAACATAAATTATTACCTCAATATCTACTTTTTTTTTTTTACAATGCCAAGCATACAATAAAAATGGAGTCAAGCAGAAAAACAGAAACAGAACATGTTAAAACTATCAATCATAATGAGATAAGATGAGGAGCAGAACCAAAATCAGAGATAGACCGAATGTTGGAACAATCAGACAGGGAAGGGATTTAAAATCGCTATTATTATTATGTTGAAGGATCTAGTGGGAAGGTGAAGAACACACATGAACATATGAGAAATGAAATGGCAACTACTTTTAGAGTTAAATGAAAATCCTATAAAAGAAAAGTACAGTATCAGTGGTTAAGAATTATTTTAATGGAATGAACTAAAACAGATGTGGGAAAATTGGTGGAAAAAATGAGAGAACCTGAGATAGAGCAATACCAGTTAACCACATGGAAATCAAAGACAAACAGAAAAAAATGACAACTGAGCATTCAATAGCTGAGAACTTCCCACAGGACAGTGTCTAAAGGATTACTGTAGGTAACTGGAAAAATCAAAATAGAAGAAGTAAAGAAGAAAGGGAAAAATATATTTGAAGGGAAAATGGCCAGGAATTTTCTAAAAGTAATGAAAGGCAAACAAATGTCAGATCAAAAGCTCACTGAACCCCAAGCAAAAGAAATAGAAGATAGATATGGCCATGTACCTCATAGACTAGCAATAAAAACCAAGTATAAAGAGAAAAACTTGTAGGCAATCAGTGAAAAAATGAAACACTACATATAGAGCAAGAAAAATTAGGATTGGAAGCAAACATTGCTAGAAATTATAAAAACGAGGAGAAAGTACAACATCTCTGCAGAGCTGAAGGAAAAATGTCAACCAGAATTATCTACATAGTAACAATGTTTTTAAAGTGAATGCAAAATAAAGACTTGAAGTATAGCTTTTGAACCCTTGTACCCTGTTGGTGGGAATGTAAATTACATAGCCACTATGAAAAACAGTATAGGGGTTGCTCACAAAACTAAAACTACAGCTATCATACGATCCAGCAATTTGATTCCTGTGTTTGTATCTGAAAAATCAAAAACACTAATTTGAAAAGACACCTGCACCCCAATGTTTGTAGCAACACTATTTACAATAGCCAAGACATGGAAGCAACACAAGTCCGTATCAACACCTGAATTGATAGAGAAGACGTGGTGTATGTACATGTAAATATATACATAAAGTAATATTAATTAGTCCTATAAAAGGCTGAAACTCTGCCGTTTGCAGCAATGTGGGTGGGCCTAGAAAATAGTATGCTTAGTGAAATAAGTCAGACCGAGAAAGAAAGTACTGTGTGAGATCATTTATCTGCGGGATGTGAAAAATAATACAAATTGAGTGTATATGCATATGCAAAATGGAAACAGACTCACAGATGTAGAAAACGAACTAGTGGTTACCAGTGGGGAGAGGGAAGGGTGGGAGGCAAACTAGGGGTACACCATTAAAAGACACGCACTACAATGTATAAAACAGACATCTAACAAGGAGACATTACACAGCACAGGGAAGTATAGCCATTTATTTATAATAGCTTTGACTGGAGTATAGTCTGTAAAAATGATGAATTACTATGCTGTACACTTGTAATGAATATAATTTTGTAAATCAACTATACTTAAAATTTTAAAAAAGGAAAAACATGGAGGCAGGGGCTGGGAGGGGGTCAGGTACTGTGAAACTGTAAGGACTAACCACTTGCAAGAATATTAAATACATTTTAAAAAGTAAAAAAAAAAAAAAAAGTAAAGCTGACAGAATTTATTGCCATCAGGCTTTCACTTTAAGAACTGCTGCAGGCGGGCGGGGCGTCGGGTGGGGAGCAGGTGGCCGTCTCCGCAGCCGCTCCCCCGCCCGACCGCTTGCTCTCCCGCCCGGATCCGCGCTGCGCCTCCGCCTGCGGCCGCCGGGCTCCCCCAACCACCCCGCCCTGACCCCGCCCCGACCCCGCGGAGCGCAGCGGGGAGCGGGGAGCGGGGAGGGTCCCGGCGGCCGGCGGGGCGGCGGCCGTGCCCGCCCGTCGGCCGCGCGCGCTCGGGGGCCGGGCTGGGCGGGGCAGGCGGGCGGTGCGGGCCCCGCGGGCGCGAGGAGAGGAGCCCGGGGCGGGCCGCGTCCCCCTGGGTGCCCGAGGGCTCGCGTGGGGTCCGGGGTGGAGCAGATCCCATCCCCCGACTCGCCTTGACGCGGGCGGAGGGGGACCGGGGCCCTCCTACCTGAGTGCGTCTTGTCTTTGAGTGAAAAACTGCGGTGCAAAATAAAAGCGCAGAGCAAGGTGGAAGCTGATTGAAGAAAAAGTCACATCTTAGATTAGCTGTTCAACTGCTGTCTCATACTGGATACAATTTTGGTTTCCTATGAGTACAGACTTTATTAACACTGAGGTTTTAGGACTTTGACCATTAAAAGGTTGTGAAGTTTAAAAGGCCAAGTTTTGTTACTCAAAAGTCTGAGTACCTATGAGCTTTCATTTTCCTAATCATTGTTGAAACGAGATTGTAGAATAGTGTCTTATATTTCATGCCATCCTCGCATAATAAAACGAAGTTTCAATTCTTCAGGCGCCAAGATGAAAGGCGTCAGGGTATATTGTGTTTGATATTTTCAAGGTAATACCATTTTACATTCATTTTAATGAAAAAATGTGTCTTTTAAATTCCTTTTTTATTATGTATAGATGTCAGGGTAAGAGCTTTAATGCTTTTAGTGTGGGGGAAGTATTTCGGTATACTTGAGGTCAGAACTAACTAGTAAAGCATGGATGATTTAAAGAGTGACATTTTAGTATTAAAATTTCAATTACTGTCCTTGCTATTTGAAATCGAATGTGCCTGCGAAGGGGGCCATATCTTTTAGAGTTGTGCTTTCTACCTACCTATAGGCTCTTGAAAATGTAGTAATAAAGTGGTGTGTTTTAATTTGATAGTTTTCATTTTGTGGATTTCATTTTTTTATTTAAACATGCTTTTTTCCCTCTAATATGGTACATAAGAGAGAGTGTGGATATATTTTGAGATTAGATTATGTTAATGGCAGATACTTTAACCACATTTAGTCAGTTTTGGAAGTTGAATATAAACTACAAAAAGTTACTGATTATTAATATATTTATTGTACATTGGAAGCCTGCGTTTTCTAGTTGATATTTCAGCTAACTGTTACGTTTACACTGATTTTAGATTTATGAAATTTTATACCTTAGCACAGTTAAAAATAATATATTTTAGGCAGTTATTGATGTTTTCTTAAACCACTGAAATTTGTTTTGAAACTTGTTAAAAATTGTGCTGGTCAACTTCATATCCCATTTATTCCTTTTCTGTACTTTACATCATTGATAGTATTCTCCAGCTGGGGAAGGAGAGTGCAGAAGCAGTTTTGGACTATGTTTTAAAACTATTTTAAAATTACACTTTCTATTAGCTATACTTTTGTATTGTTTGCTTCTTGGTGGCATGGGAGGGAAGGAGTACCTGTGTAGTTGTGAAATTTAAAATTAGGTGAGCTAGATAGACATACTGTACATGTTTTGTTTTTTAATCGAAAGTAAACATCTATCTTACTGTCGACAATGAACTAATTAACTGGTGTATGTTAAAAATAAAATTTTGAACTCCCAGTCTGTCCCTTCCCACCCCCTCCCCCTTGGCAACCACAAGTTTGTATTCTATGTCTATGAGTCTGTTTCTGTTCTGTATGTATGTTCATTTTTTTTTTTTAGAACTGACTTGAACCTCAATAAGCTTGTGAGAGCGTCATTTTGGTGAGCAAACAGTGAAATTCAGACAATGATAAAGTTGTTTCACACTGACAGTAAAAAGAAACAAGAGAATCAAGAAAATTGTCCATAAAAAGAAAATCAATCTATTTCCTGTATCACATGTCAGTCCAGGTTACAGCAGTAAAGGCACATTTTGCAATACCGAAGCCTTGTGACTTTTACTTGATTGACACAAAATACGTATTCATAGCAATCTTACAGCCCTAACCAGCTGATTTAACACATCATGTGCAAGAAGTGTTTGATGATGCTTTTTTAAGGCTTTTCATTTTTATAAAGGGAAGCAACCTTGATTGATAGTATGAAGAGGATATAAAAGCTCTAGATGTTGATTTATTTCAACAGCTATACTTAGGCAAGATAATGATTTCTTTTAGATATTCTGCTTTCTGTGCTGTATTAGGTGTCAAACTTAGTTCTTTCAAAGAAATTGTATCCCCAACTCAGGGCTTATATCTGTCATTTCTACATCTGTACTCCCTGAAGATTCTATTTATGTTCATTTTAAATATTTATAATAGGATTTAGAAACAGTGTTAAATATAAAGAAATGGTTTTTTTCCTTTACATAATGAAGATGCTAAGAACAAGGACAGCCCATCTCTCTCTCTCTCCCTCTAAATTTGTGTGTGTGTGTGTATGTGTGAGAGAGAAAGTTAGAGACAATTTTGCCATATAAATAAAATTTACCAATGTTCAAATGAGTTCAAAAGCATTTATTTCTTGTGAATTTTCAACAGTCTTGATAGCGTAAGCCCTTTCAGATAAGAAAACAACAATTAAGACATTTTTTAAAAAGTGCATACACCTCAGGTCTCACAAGGCCAAGATATAAACCTATATACTCAGGTAACAAATTGTTTTATTTATTTTTTGTTGCTTATTTATTCTGCAATTGAAGCATTATTGGTTCAAGTGTTAATTAACTGACACAAAAGATATATTATCACTAAAAATATAAAGCATAACATTTTACAAATCTGAAATTTGACTGTTTTTGTCACACTCCCTCTTGCATTACCATTTTATTTTCATTCATTCTTCTTGAATTACTACAAAAGAACCATGGGCATTTTATTTATTTGTAAGACATCTTATCCTACTTAGTTAAAAGAAATTTAGCAATTTTTTTAAAAAGCGCTGATGAATTCACAGAGAAAAATATTAGGAAACATCCAAAGATAGGCTGCCTATGAGTGACTCCACTTAGATTTAGGACGCACACAGACTGAGTGCAGGAATGGAAGTAAATGTTTCAAGCAGATGTTAATGTAAAGAAAGCAAGGGTAGCCACACTTATATCAAACAGTAGTGGAAGGTTGAAAGCTTTTCTCTAAGATCAGAAGCAAGACAAGGGTGCCCACTCTCAGAACCCTTATTCAATGTACTACTGGAAGTTCTAGCCAGAGCAATTAGGCACACACACAAAATTAGAGCCATCCAAATTGGAAAAGAGGTCAAACTTTTTGTAGATGACATGATCTTTTCTGTGGAATATCCTAAAGACTTCACCATAAAAAACCTTAGAAATAATAATCCAACTCAATTAAGTTGCAGGACATAAAATCAACTGGCAACAAAATAGCAGAAAAACAAATTAAAGAAACAATCTTATTTACCATCACACAGAAAAGAATAAAATACCTAGGAATAAACCTACTGAAGCAGGCAAAAGACCTGTACTTGGAAAACTGTAAGGCATTGACAGAGACACTGAAGACAACACAATCAGATGGGGAGATATTCCATGTTCTGGGATTGGAAGAGTCAATACTGTTAAAATGACCCTGCTACCCAAGGAAACCTACAGATTCAATGCAACCCTTCCTGCTTTGAAGTATATAAATCATGTTACAAGTACTCCATGTCAGTATTATAAATGAGTATGAATAAAGTATAATATTGCCCAAGGCAATTTATTCCCTCTGAAGAACATTTGTTTCTAAATCTCTTAAAAATGGTGTCTGTTATTAAACTCTTATCATTGTTTTACATTAAATGAAGAAAATTAGAAAAGGCATGGAAAATCTTCAGAGAGTGAAGTCATTCTTATTTTTCAAAAGTGAATCAATCAATCAATTTCAAACAGTCTCAAAAAACTATGAAATAAGTTTGACTGTCTTCCCTTCTAAATGAGGGTTCAGCTGGCAGCTTAAAATTGCCTTTGCCATGATACTAAAGCCCCATGATTGTCTCATATATTTTATGTCCTGAATGCCAAATATCATTCAATTTCAGAAATATATTTGGCAGTCTTAAAGAGGAGAAATGATTACTTTTACCATTTACAGTAACCTTAAAACTCTTTCCTTTTTTTCCTTATTAAAAGTTCCAGTGTAAATTTCTTACAACAGAGGTATAACATTAAATAAAACAATTAATTAATTGATTAATTAAACAACTTCAGTTTTACTTTTCAAGATAATATACTTACTCTACACTTTTTTTTTTTTTTTGCTATGGTTAAATTCCACCTTTTCTGAAGAAGGAACAATACCTCAACTCCTTTAACAATATATCATTAGTTTCCACAGGCTTTTCAATTTTCTGACAGGCACTGTTTTTCACAGCACAACCAGACATTTCTGGTAAGGTTGCCATCCCAGGAAACGTACATCCTTAGCAAGCTAAGAGTGACTCAAATACCCATTTGAATCCCTTTTGCTTTTTTAAGTAGTTAAAAACTTAGTTAATGTTTAATCACTCATCTGTTTTAATACAAATCAAGTATTATTTTTTAGCATTTTGTTATTTTATTTAAAGTCATCTGTGGTTGCATTTTGCTATTATCTAAATATTTAAATGCAGAATTTGTTAAATATATTTTCTATCTGTATAGTGTCTATCCAACTGAATAGTTTCTCTAAAAAAACAGCAATATTTTTGTATATTCAATCTTTGCCACACTGATTCAGTCTTTACATCCACAAACTTAAATGTTC
This sequence comes from Vicugna pacos, assembly GCF_048564905.1. Lineage (NCBI taxonomy): Eukaryota > Metazoa > Chordata > Mammalia > Artiodactyla > Camelidae > Vicugna > Vicugna pacos. The sequence continues at coordinate 1,547,290 of NC_133011.1, forward strand.
CACCTGTTTCCCCAAATCAACTATTGAATATTTTTTCTTAAACATACTTCATAAGTCTAGTTTTTAAATAATTTCTTATAATATCCTATGAACACTGGTTTTCCCTATATAAACTGCTGTAACTGTTGAGTATTCTTTCTAATAAATAACCATTGGATTAGAATATGATTTTCCTCAGACTTTGGCTCAAAATATAATAATCAACTAAATGTTTTTTACGTATTTTATTTCAAGTCAAATTAGACATATTGAAGCAGTCTTTCCAAAGCAAATTTTCTAGCCTTAGAAATTTGGTTAAATGATACTATTTACAAATCTTTTTTTTTTTAAGTTTAGAACATTGATCAGAATATTTTATTACACAAGAAATATTTAAAGAAATCAATCGATGCATTTGATTAGTCATTAAGTAGAAAACAAGTGTAGCTATGCTAGATTAATAGCACTGAACTGCAAAATAAATAAAGCTCTAAAAATAAGATAATTTGGCATGAGTTGATAATAGCCCACTTCATTGATGAACATGAGTTTAAGATATATTTTAACACTTGGCCCCCATAAAAGAGACCAAGTTGAACCAAATTAAAAATTATAAATTTCACCAAGGCATCCTTCTCTTTGGGAGTGATTTTAGGTGACTTTATTTTTCACTCAGGATTTTCCTTATATCTACCTTTTACATCAGTAGTCTTAATGAGGAAATTCAGGGACAATGAGTTGTTCTGGGTCAGTTGTGGTCATTTAAAGTTTAGTTCATTCACCCAGAATGACACCACTGAGTTTCTATCACCATTACTGAAGTTACAGAAAATGTGTATTAAAAGTAAGTAATTGACTTGTTAGAATGTTGTGACATAAGACAAGCACATAATTTTTTAAACTGAAATTTATGTTTCCTGATTTCTATATTCACTGATCAAATGGAATGAGTAATTTTACTTTTCTTTGCAACGAACGCCAGCGAACGAGCGCCAGTCCTCCTTTGCCGCTCCCTCCCCGCGGGATCGGTCCCGCACTGTTTTGCTTTTTCTTCTTTCTTTTTTCCTTTTCTCCTACCAGGTTTTTGGTGTCTTTGTCTTTCAAAGAGGGCGATGTTCTGTCAGAGTTCGGCAGGTGCTCTGGTTGGCTGAGTAGGTCTATAGATGTGAGTTTAAGTGTATTTGTGGGAGAGGGTGAGCTACGAGCGTCCTTCTACTCCGTGATCTTGCTTCTCTCCCACACGAATTTAATTGTAGTGTCACAAAAAAGTTTAAAGAAAATCAAAATTTGAATTGGATATATGCATTAAAACCATGTTTACATTTGTAGAAAACTGACTATAATATTCAATCTTATCAAAAATATGTGATATCCTTGGGGAAAACCCAAGAGACTCAACAGGGAACATATTACAAAGGATCGTTACAAATGACATCATTACAAATGACATCTCACTGAGCATGCTACAGCATAATAACTTAGGCATACAGTCTCTGAAACCTAGGATCTGCCACTTTCTAGCAGTGAGACTTTGGGCAAGTCATTTAACCTCCCTGAGCTTTAGTTTCCTTATTATAAAACAGCACTCACTTTCTAGGATTGTTATAAGGATTTAATAAATAAATGTATTTAAGTGCAGAAAACGATGTTTGACACAGAGTAAGTGTAATAAAAGTGATGACTAATAGTATTATTACAAAGTGAATATATATAGAACAGCACAAGTCAAAAGATAAAACATAAGTACTCATGATTACAGTAATAAGAAAGAAAAATATATAATCCACATGAAGAAAGCTTTAAAATATAATGCTGTTGAGGAACATAAAAGACAAATGCATGAAAAAGTAAACCATATTCTTGAATAGGACAGCAGCATGATAAAGATGTTAAGTATGGTTAATAATTAAATGTATAAATTTAATGTGATCCCAATAAAACCATCAGTAGAATGGAGGATGGAGGAACTAAACAAGTTGATTTAAAATTCACAGGGTACTGAAAAAGAAGAGCACTGAAGCGGAATTAGTTTCTAGCAAATTGTAGAACATATTATAAAGCTACTGTGAGCAACTGGTGTAAAAACAGACAAACCATTCAATGGAACAGGCTAAAAATCTAGAAAATAAGAGCAACTGAAGACTGAAGTTTAGTGTGTGACAAAGTTAGCCCTTATGTCGGGAGAGGTAAAATGTATTTTTCAACAAATGTATTTGGGATCAGAAACCCCCTTGCAATAGCTTTCCATTAAGTAATTTTTTAATTCCTCTCACTAATGTTAAATAAATTTCATAATAGTCTTTAAAAACTTACAATAAAATCATAAATGTTATCATTTGTTAAGAAACTATATACCATGCCAGCCGCTATAATGGGAATTTGTACATATAACATCTCTACTCCTTATACCATTCTTTCAAATTACATGTCATTATTTTACAGGTGGTTAGGTTTCACTTTAGAATACAAGAGATCTGCCCCAGGTCAAATACCTACAAAGTGGGGAAAGAGTATTTCCCCACTAGCCTGGATCCCAATCCTCTTTCCATACACCATCCTCCGTTCACAAAATAATGCACGTTGTCAAAGAAACTCCAAGAATGAAGCAATTAAAACAGTGCGAGATTATAAACTGTGCATACCAAGTAGGAAAGTAGTAACCACAATAATAGACTATCTTCTCTTTATGCCTTTTAGTTTTAAAATGGTAAATACACTGGAGTTCAGGTCTTATTTACATTCTCTCATGGGAGCCTGGCATTTCAGTCACTGGTGATATCCAAGGGGAATCTACTTTATACCAAGTTCTTTCTAATAGAGTTAAAGTGAGGCTAGAGTGAGCTTCAACAGAACTTGACACTGAGGAAAATTTTGTAACTGTTTTCATTTTCTATGTGCAAGGTCCTAGTGTGGGAAACTGGAAATCTGTGTGCCAGAAGAATATAACACTGGTTATTTTGACTTCCCTCCGCTGGGCAGTAAACCTCTTGAACTTCTATTTTTGGAAATTGAGGTATCCCTTTAATCCTGTTATAGAACTGCTGACGGCGGTAAGACAGCAAAGGAAAGTCGGCACAGGGCCTGTACCAGCATGGCCTCCAAGAACGGGAGTAAGACAAAGCAAAAGCATTTTGCAGGAGAATTTTGTGATCCTGGTGTCAGTGTTCACAACCCAACACAAGAAACGCCACCCAACTGCAAGTCATTTCAGACTAAAGAGAAACTCCCAAAGCCAGTATTTACAGCATGGTTGGTGTTGTATTTGTAGAAAACAGCACAGCCCTCCTCTACATCTGTCCTCTCCAAGGATTCTACACATCACCAGCAGTCTTCTCTTCAACCTTGTGGGGTGGATATAAAGATACTGTTCAGAACGTGCAGGCCTTCTTCTGTTTAGACTTGTCAGGTACAAAGACACTGTTGCTACTCTCCTGAAGAAGGACCCTTCTTCTTTTTTAAAGACCCTTCTGACGATGATTTGTTTTCTCCCAGCCACTGAGACACCTGAGCCAACTTTTATTTTTAATGAAAATCACCTCCTCTTCAAAAATGGCCTCCAATCGGCTGAATTCATTTTCAAAGTTCCCTTTGATTCTAAAGCTGAAAACATACAGAATGAATGTCCTTCTCCCAAAATGAACTTGGTGTTAGGGACTTAACTCAGATGCCTCCAGACAATGATAAAGAGCCATATTCTAAACATTCAGTCTCAGTTACCGAAGATCACTCTTAAATGGATGAAGGCTGATTCTACCCAACTTTGAAGCAAAACAGCGGATACTTGCTTGGGGTCAGTAGCGAGGACTCTGTTGCTACTTTCCAGACCTCAGCCCAAATACCACACTCGGATAAAGTCAGATGTCAGTAAATTACTGACATTCAGAAGAGCCTTTCAGAGGCCCTGGTGATGCTGGGTACACACAGCATGCTTACCTTTCTGTACCCATCACTAACTCTATGAGAAAGAAAATCTGTTCTTCAAAATGAGAGGACTAGAAAGTAGGATGTCCTAGAGTAAGTTTTAGATGTACCAAAAAGTTGCAGAAATGGTACACAAAGTTTCTGTATATCCTTCACCCAGTTCCCCCCGCTGTCACCATCTTTCATCACTGTGATTCATCTGTCACAACTAAGAAATTAATCGGTACATTACACCAACTAAACTCTACCCACTTAATTCAGATTTCAGTAGTTTTTACCTGATGTCCTTTTTTTGTTTCAGGATCCCACCAAGGGTACCACATTACATTCAGTTGACATGTTTCCTGGGGCTCTTCTGGTCTATAACAGTTTCTCACACTTCTTCCTTGTTTTTTTGATGACCTTAATGGTTTTGAGGCGTTCTGGTCAAATATTTTTGTAAAAAAAGTCCCTCAATTTGGACTTGTCTGATCTTTTTCTTTTTTCTTTTCTTTCTTTTTTTAAATTAGACTAGGATTATGAGTCTTGGGGAGGAAGACCACATAGGTGACACGCCATTCTCATCCTAACATAACAAGCATGCATGCCATCACACGCTATCAACATGACTTATCACTGTTGAGCCTGGATCACGCAGCTTAGAGGTGGTGTTGCCAGATTTCTCCACCGTAGAGTTATTCTCCTCTCCTGCCTCTTCCCATGTTCTGTGGAAGCAAGCCACTGCATGCAGCCCACACTCAAGGGATGACGGAAGGGAAATTAAGCTTCATCTTCTGAAGAAGGCACAGGGGTTCGCAGGGAGGTAACTACATAACTATCTGGCATTCTTCTGCGTCTCTCCCGACATCCCCCCCCCATTTATTTATTTGTTCAACCATTCAACTATTTATTTACTTACATCAATATGGAAATGTATTTTATACTGTGGGTTACAGGCTCACTACAATATCCTGGAAAAGGCTTAGTTGGACTAGTCCGTCTTAAGTTTAACGAGCATATGAGTTCAACTGGGGATGTTGTGAAAATGCACATTCTGATTCAGCAGGTCTGGGGTGGCCCAGGGTTGCGTACTTCTGACCAGCCCCATGCGATGCTGCTGTTGGCCTGGCCCTACACTCCGAGTGACAGAGCTCTCCCGACTCTGCCTGACCTCTCCCACCTCTTCTAGAAATGAGTGCTCACCCTGCCCTACAGCAACCCACTCCACCTCTGAAAGGCCAATCAGGGAATCAAAAATGAAATATTCTCAATCCTCAAATCCATTCACTTGGATACAAACTCTGAGGCAGACTTTTTGTTGTTGTTTTTGTTTTGTTTTAAACTGTAGATGTTTTTAGGTCACCACCATCTCTCTCTCTCTCTCTCTCACGCACACACACACACACACACACACAGAGGCTACCTCTACCTTCTCTATGTGAATTTAAAAATGACTAAACTCATTGTGATGGATGCGGTGATGTCTAAGGTTGAATTTCTGGAATGGAAAGCTATCTGGGAGTTGTATGTCTCTATTTCAGTCTGTGTGGTCCTTCAGGAGTAAAAATGAGAGAAACAGCAAAGAAGGAAAAGCTGGGACAAAGGAAGAATAACAAAGTAAAACATATATTTACCCAGAACAGATGAAGTAATGACATTGGAGCCATGTTTCCAAAACAACATGGTTCTCCTTCTTTAATAAGGCCCCAAAGGTCTTGGGGAAGAGTGGGCTGCATGAGCAAAAGCCCCACCACTGCATAGAGATTACAGGCTGAAGGGCACTGGTATTGATCTTCTGCCGAAATCTATCACCCCGTTTTGATTTGGTGGGCATGGATTATATTGCATCTGTAACTCACTACGAGAATACGGACTCATTTTTAAAATTTTAGCACCCCAATAAATAAATAAATAAATAAATAAATAAATAAATAAATAAAATTTTAGCACCCTTATTCTAAATGCACACACACACACACAGACAAAATGTATGTTAAATCATACATTTTAATATAAACTACTGCCCTGTAACTCTGTTCTCTAAATAAACATTTGAAAATCAAACCTGATGACTAAATTTTCTCTCTAGCAGACTGAGCAATAAATACTTGTTTTTGGTATAAAAACAACAGTTTATTAATTGGACTAGTAAATGTCTCACATACTTGGAAAAAGCAATTATAAAACAGGAAACTGAAACTGCATTTTTAGAAACAACAAGTTAGATATAAAAATTACCATATATCCTGCAATCCACGAAGAAAGGAAGGACATAATGTCTATTTGCTATAAACTCACTTAAACTTACAAGTAAAACCTGTCTTACCATCTACATGAAGTAAAGATACTTTTTAAAGGCTTAAATAGTGAATAAGGGGGAAAAAATGTCAAACAGCATATTTGAGATGTTAATTATACTGATCTCTTTGAAGTTTAACAAAGATGATGGAATTTTCTGGCACTTGTAAATTCTTTAAAGTCATAATTTTTTAAAAAAAAAAAGCATGTTAAATCCATTTGATATGAAAAATAACTCAAAGAAATGTTAGTCCCTTTTGGAAATATGAATCCCAGGAAGTTAATGAAAAATGTTCCTCTCACCAGAAATTTTACTTTACTAAGCTTAAAAAGGCATCCCAAGTAAGAGAATGACCAAGTTTCTACTGAAAAGAGAGCCCTACCTATTCAGTATGAATATGGGGCCAACATTAAAACATCTGACACTTGTACATACCTAACAACTGCTCCAGAGTGCCATTAATTCAAGTATATAACAACACATTTCCTTCATTAGTGAGAAAAAAAAATAGAGGATGAAGGATGAAGCAGGAAGGCAATAGCCTATTTCCATTTGGCAAAAATAAATAAATAAATAAATAAAAGAACAACTGGAACCTGGGGATTTAGATATGCCAGGAATCCCTGACAGCATGCCACACTCAACAGTGATCATGAAACTCATCTGCAAACAGAGGAGGTTACAACCAATGAAGCTTTAAAACAGCTTCAAAAGAGCCCCTTCCTGCCCCAAAGGACATTCCCCTCTGCCCTCTTCTGGAGACAGATCCAATCATTAGAATTACTGTGTTTTATCTCATTTAATTTTCACAGCTACCCCAAGAAAACTATTTCTTTCTCCATTTTACAGAGGAGCGGATGAAGGCTAAGAAATCTAAGTGGGCAGTGGAGTCAACATTTGGACCCAGATGGTCTTACTCCAGAGCCTTCTCTCTTAACTATTACATTAAGACAGAACTGTTAATTGGGAGAAGCAAGACAGATGATGCACAATGGCAAAGATGAAACCTAATGATCTAAGAGTAAAGGTTAAAGTATAAGTCATGGGGTGGGAGGAGGGGTTGCAGGGTAGCCATGGAGTCAAAATGGTCACTATTGCTCTAGGAGCTAGATGCGTACCTGATTTTGTTGAATAAATGCATCATTATCTGAGGGTCTAATGGAACACAGGGATAAACAAGGCAAAGAAGACAGAAAGTCATTTATATGAACATCTGTATGCCACCAAATTGGACAACCTAGAAGAAAGGGATAAATTCCTAGAAACATGCATAGAAACATACCAAGACTGAATCAGAAAGAAACAGAAAATGTGAACAGAACAAAAATGAATAAGGAGATTGGATAAGTAATAAAAAATCTCCCAACAAAGAAAATCCCAGGAAAGATGGATTCACTGGTAAATTCTATCAAACATTTAAAGAAGACTTAACATCAATCCTTCTCAAACTCTTCCCAAAATACTGAAGAGGGAACACACCCAAACTCATTTACAAGGCCAGTATTACCCTGACACTGAAGCCAAGTAAGATTACTATAAGAAAAAGAAAAAAAAAAAAACCCAAAACCAAAAAACTACAGGCCAATATCCCTGATCAGTACAGATCAATACAAAAAAATTCAAAACACTAGCAAACCAAATTCAACAGCACAGTAAAAACATCATGCACCATAGTCAAGTGGAATTCATCTCTGAGATGCAAGGATGGCTCAATATATGCGATACACTAAGTGTGATAGATCACATTAATAGAATGGAAGATTAAAATCATATGATCATCTTAATCTTTACAGGAAACATTTTGACAAAATTAAACATCCATTCACAATAAAAACTCTCAACAAATTGCATATAGAAGGAATGTACCTTAATGTAATAAGGGCCATATGTAACAAGTCCACAGCTAACATCATACTCAATAGTGAAAGGCTGAAAGCTTTTCCTCTAAGATCAAGAACAAGACAAGGGTATGTATTCTCATCACTCCTATACAACATAGAATGTGCAAGAACAAAGATGAAACCTAATGATCTAGATCTTATACTAGCAGTCCTAGCCAGAGCAACTGGGCACAAAAGAGAAATAAAAGGCATCTGAATTAGAAAAAAAGAAGTAAAATTATCTCTGTTTGCAGATGACATGATCTTATATATAGAAAATCCTAGACTCTGACTAAAAAAAAAAAAAAAAGGTACAAAATCAAGATATAAAAATCAGTTGCACTTCTACCCACTAACAATGAAATATCTGAAAAAGAAATAAAGAAACAATCCCATTTACAACAGCATCAAAAACAAAATACACAGGAAGAAATTCAACCAGGGAGATGAAAGATCTATACACTGAAAACTCTAAGGCACTGGTGGGAAAAAAACAAAACAAAACAAAACACTAAAGAATTAACAAATAAATGGAAAGATACCCCATGCTCATGGATTGGAAGAATTAACATTGTTAAAATGTCCATACCACCCAAAGCCATCCATAGATTCAATGTAATCTCTATCAAGATTCCAATGGTATTTCTTCTTTTGCAGAAATAGGAAAAAAAAAATCCTAAAATTCATATGAACCATAAAAGATCCTAAATAGCCAAAGCAATACTAAGGGGGGAAAATGAAAAAACAAAAAAAAAAAATCTAGAGGTATCACACTTTCTGATTTTAAACTATTACAGAGCCAAAGTAATCAAAACCGTATGGTACTGACATAAAAACAGACACGTCAACCAATGGAACAGAATCCAGAGCCCAGAAATAAACCCATGTATATACAGTCAACTATTTGACAAGGCAGCCAAGAATACTCAATGGAGAAAAGGTAGTTTATTCAGTAAATGGTGGTGGGAAACTGGATATTCACATGTAAAAGAATGAAACTGGACCCCTAACTCATACCACTCACAAAAATTAGCTCAAAATGGATTAAAGACTTAAACGTAAGGCCGACAACTATAAAACTTCTAGAAGAAAACATAGGGAAAAAGCTCCTTGACATTGGTCATAACAATGATTTTATGGATATGACACCAAAAGCACAATCAATGGAAGCAAAAATAAACAAGTGAAATGGCATCAAATTCAAAAGTTCCGCACAGCAGAAGAGATGATCAACTAAATGAAAAGGTCATCTAAGGAATGGGAGAAAATATTTGCCAACGACCTTTTTGATAAGGGGTTAATTCCAAAATATATAAGAAACTACAATTCAATAGCAAAAAACAAACAAACCACAAACAATTCAATTTTAAAATAGTCATCTTTTCCCCAAAGAAGATATTCAAATGGCCAACAGTAAAAAGAGCTTAACATCAGGGAAATGCAAATTAACACCATGAGATATCACCCCACACCTGATGGAATGGTTATTATCAAAAAGACAAGAGATAACAAATGTTGGCGAGGATTTAGAGAAACAGGAACTCTTGTGCACTGCTGATGCATGTAAATTGGTACAGCCACCATGGAAAACCGCATGGAGGTTCCTCAAAAAATTAAAAGTAGAACTACAGAGATTCCACTTTTGGGTATGTATCTGAAAGAAATGAAATCACTCTCTCAAGGAGATAGTTGTGCCCCGTGTTTTTTTTCTCCAAAATCACTAGAGCTCTTGTTGCATCTTTAAAATATCATAAATGAATCTGAAAAGTCATCTGGCATCTTGCTGTTTCTGTAGCTGGACAACTTAGATCTTTATTCATCAGCCAGGAAACAGTACTCACACGGTAGATATCAGTGCCTACACCCACAATCTGAAACACTGGAGACCAGCTGGGGGCAATGGCAATAACCCCAGAGCCCTGCATTCACAAGACCCCTCCCAAAGTTAAAAAGAAATTTATAATATCTGAAATAAGAACAGGATTATATATCCCCATGAGGCCCTCTGCCCACCCCCATCATTTCCCTGAGGCACACACTACCTCATGATGAAGGGGATGAAAGGGGCCATGCCGAGAGCAGAGCAGGTGCCATCCATCGGGGAAGGGTAGAGCCTCCCCAACACCAAGAGTAAGAGAAACATGCTGGGATGGCAGTTCAGTTCTCCGGTATCACTGGAAAAAAATTATTGTACGGAAAGGATTTAAAACTTAAAAGGTGAGGCACTATCTTCAAACATTTTTCTCATTAAACAATTTATGTATATAAAGTGAGACCCTATGACAGGGATAATTTTCCTTTTTTCATTTTTCTCCTCCATCCACTTCATATCTTCTTAATGTGCAAATAAGGAAGGACTACTGGTAATGCTGTGGATCAGGCTTCTGCACGTGATTGTCTTCTCAAAGCTAATTCTTTGATAATTTAAGGCTGCTATTTTGATTTGAGCTGTTCAGACAGTAGAGAGGTGCCTGTTCCAAGAATGAAATGTGAAACTTTCAACATCCAAATGTACTTAAGAAAGCATGAACAGTCACTTGTGAGCGCCAGAAAAGCCTGTCTGCACAAATTACTAATATGAGGAAATCTACCATAAACAGAAGTAAAATTCACTGATGTGATTTTTATTTCCCTATTATAGGCAATTGGTATAAATTCATACCAAGTGCAAAAATTGCTAAAAGAATACAATGGCCCATGTTCTAAGATGTCCATACTAAAAATGCCACTACCAGCCACAGAATTTGATTGAAAGGACAATAGCGAACTTTGCACTGATCAGACTAGAAGCCCTCTTAATTGCTTTATTCTGTGTGTCCAGGGTCACTGGCCATCTTTGCTCAATTAGAACAGTTCCATTTCTGATGCTACATGACCAGATTAGTCAACTGCAATAGGCCAGTAACCAAAAAATGAGAGGTGTGCATTAAAACAATTCAGTAAGTAAACACACAGATTTTTAAATATAAGGATTCTTAGAAGGAATTACCATGTGCTTCTATAAAGCTAATTCCTGTAAAACACTGAAAACTTTAAATCCAGGATTTTTAAAATGTAAAATATAATACAAAAAATGAATTATATACAACTTTTCAGGTACAAATATACTACAGAGTTAGGCAACATGATATAATAAAGAAACACTTAAAAAATCCATCTATGTTATAGGGAGGGAGTTGATTAAAAACTGATGTCTGGAGGGAAAAATCTCAAAGTAATTCATATCCTTGATTTCACTTTGCCCCGGTCTATTGCCTTCTTACCTGTCCACAGTATTGGCTACCGTTTCCAACTGTTTCAGAAGAAAGGGATAGAGTTCCGGGAAACGAGAGAAAAATTCACTCCCTGTCATTCTGTGGAGGGAGAATAAAAGATAAATTACTATCAGTTATTTCCTCTGATTTAATAATAAAGCCTATTTTTTTTAAGAAAGGTAACTAAAGCCATTTGTTTGAATATTTAATGAAATAAAGAACAAAGCCTACATCTGAAGAATTTAACAATTAAATTATATATACATTTAATTTGGATTTTGGAAATGCTCTTAATGCATGGAATTTTATCTAAAATTTAAGATTATATATATTTAAAAATATTTAATATTAAATTCTAACAGGGAAGAAAGATGCAATCTGTGAAAATGCCACAATTGATTTGGACTATGGATATAATCACCACCTGCTTGACTGAGACTGATTCAACTTTAGTAATAAGGTCAAGTGTAGAACAAGGTTTCTCGAAGTCAGTACCAGGGACACTCTGGAGGAGATAATTCTTTGTTGCAGGGGGCTGTCCTCTGCACCACTGACTGTTTAGCAGCCTCCAGGGCTTCTCCCTGCCTAGATGCTAGCAGCACAGCACTCCCTGCCCCTACCAGCTGATAATCAAAGATGTCTCTGGACATCATCAAATGTACCCTGAGAGGAAAAAAGGTCCCCAGTTGAGACCTACTGGCCTGAAGTGTGGTTATCAGAAGAAGACTTGGTGTGTAGGGTTCTGGAGCACTGATCTATGAGGATTACTTTTTCCATCTTTATAAATACTAGCCCCAGAACTCTAACAAGATCCTGAAAATAGTTCCTCCAACTGTGCAACCGACAAAAAAAGCTCAAGCTAAATTTAGCATTTGGTTAGTCTGTCTCCAAAACTATTAAAGAACTACTCTGAAGGAGTAACATAAATACTCCCTAACTTGCCCCCTCCTATCAACTCTAGATGTATGCTCCTATTAATGAAGACCCAAAATAGCGTGTTTTTAAAATTGAGGTCTATTTTACACATAGTGAAATGCTCAAATCTAAGTGTAGCATTTGATCAATGTTCACAAATGCATTCACTCATGTAATCCACCCCTGTGAAGCCTTAGAAAATTTCCATCCTCCCAGAAAGTTCCCTCGGGCCCCTTTCCCAGTCAACTCCAAATCCCCAAAGCAACCATGATTTGATTTCTATCACCACAATTTGGTTTTGTCCATTCTAGAATTTCATATAAATATAATAATACATTAAATAATTTTTTGTGTCTGGATTTTTTCACTCAGCATAAAAGTTTATGAGATTCATCCATGTTATTCAATGTATCAACAGTTTCTCTTTGCTGTTTTGTGTTCCGCTGTATGAATATGCAAGTTTGTTTATCTATCCTCCTCTTGACAGACATGAACTGTTTCCATTTGTTGGCTATCATGAATAAAGCTGCTATGAACATTCTTGTACAAGGATTTTTTGTGAACACATGTTTTAATTTCTCTTAGATAAATATCTGAGAATAAAACTGAAGCATGTTTAACATTTTAGGAAACTGACTTTTCCAAAATAATTACAGTATTTTACACTCCCAGAAATAATAATAAGTAAGCATTTTAGTGGCTCCATACCCTTTCTGACATTTGCTGTTGTCTTCTTTTCCATTTTAGCCACGCTAGTAGGTATGCAGTGCTATCTCTTGGCAATTTTTACCTGCATTTCCTTGAGACTAATGATGTTAAACACTTTTCATGTGCTTTGGTCATTGGTATGGCCTTTTGTAAAGTATCTATTCAAGATTTTTAAATTAAGTTGCTTGTTGGTCTCCTTTGTCATATATAGGCATTGCATGTACTCTCTCCTAGCCTGTGGCTTCTCAATTTATTTTCTTAGTAATGTCCTTTGATGAGCAGAAATTTTTAATTTTTAATGAAGTCCAATAATTTGATCAATTTCTTTCTTTTATGATTCATACTTGCTACAGAAGAAGAAACTTTTGTCTATCCCAACATCACAAAAATATTTTGTTTTCTTCCATAATTTTTATAGTTTTACCTTTTAAGTTGATGTCTATGACCCATATCAAATTAATTTTTATGTATAGTATGAGGTGGAGATCAAGGTTCTTTCTTCTACATTGGCATATCATATTTTTAATACAGAGATGTCATAAGAAAAGATAAATGCCTTAAAATCTAAATAATGTATGTACCATGTTCACGGATGAGAAGATTCAATATAAAGACAAAATTCTCCACAAATTCAATATAATTCCAATAAAAATAGTAATTGTGTCTGGGTATATATCTGGATAACCAAATTCTAAAATGTATACAGGAGTACCAAGTGCCAAGAGTAGCAAAGATAACCTTGAAGAACAACAAGTCTGGAGGACTCAACCAATTAGGTAGACAGAAATAGTACAAAACTTTAATAATTAGGACACTGTGGTGACAAGAAGGCCAATGAAACAGAGCACAGCAGTGCACACAAATATAACTGAAAACCTGGTTTATGAAAGAGCTGGTATTGCAGATATAGTACTATGAAGATCACAGGTGCTATGATAACTAATTATCCACAGAGACAAAATTAAAACAGGATGCCAGCCTCCCACAATACACAAAATTAAATTCCACTGAATTCAAGACTTAGAAGTAAAAAATAAAACTGCAAAATTCTTTGAGTGACTATAGAGAACAGAATTTATTGAACAAGACCCAAAAGCATCAACTAGTAGGAAAAATAGATATATTCAACTATATCAGTTAATTAAAAAAAATTCAATATACCAAAAATAAAGCACAAAGAAAAATACAAAATAATATACACACAACATATTTCTGGTCAAGGAGGAGTATGAAATGTTATAGAATAGAAGAGATTTAAGAGACTAAGAGACTTAAAAGACTTATGAGACTAAAAAAAACCAAAAAACTAAATGCAAGGTGTGGACCTCGCCTGGACCTTGATCCTAACAAACCAACTATTAAAAAAAAAAAAACCTAATTATAAAAAGACATTTCTAAGACAATTAGAAAAGTTTGAATATTAAGGAATTATTCACTTTGTTAGATATGATAATCGTACAGTGGTATTTCCTTTTGGGGAGGGCAAGAAATGGATAAAATAAGATTGGCAAAACATTGATAACTGTTGAAGCTGAGTGATGGAAAAACAGAGGTTAGTTAAACTAGTCTCTTCACTTTTACACGTTTAAAATTTCCACAATAAAAATATTTTAAATTAAAAGTAAAATTTTTATTTGACAAGCCACAAATGGGGAGAAAATTTGTACTATACTCATATAACTGAGATTATATAATTAGTATTCTGAAAATATGAAGAACTCCAGTGAATCAGTAAGTATAAGACAACTCAATATAAAAATGGACAAAACCTATCAAAATACAATTCTCAGAAGATAAATGCTTGTGGCCAATAAACTTAAGATGTTCAGCAACACTGAGAGATCATTTTATATCCTCAAACTGGCAAAGATTAAAAAGTCCAACAATACTACATATTGGAATTCTCAGACACTTGATGGAAATGAAAATTACTACAACAATTTTGAGAAATAATTTGGCGTTTTCTTGAAAGCCATAGATGTTTTTACCCAGTGACTCAGAAACACTCTTCCTTGGTAAATGGCCTAATCAAATCTTGGACACGGGCATCAGGAAGCTTGTCCAAGCATATGTATAGCAGCCATATTCCATCAACAAGAGGGTGAACAAACTGTAGGACACTCACACTATGGAGTAATGTATAGCAGTAAATCTGAACAGACTACAGACACACGCAACGACACAGATGAATCTCAGGAACTCAATGTTAAGTGAAAAAAACAAGTTTCAGAAAGTATATGCAATATAATCCTTCCACGTAAAGTTTACAGCAAAGCACCACTAAATAATATATTGCTTAGGGGAACAAATTTATGTGATTTAAAAAATGAAAAAGCAGATAAAAAAATAAAAGCAAAATTGATGAAAGTAATCAATTCTCTTCAAGGGGAACAGAAAGAAAATGGGATTAGAGAGGAACATATAAAAGGCTTCAAAAGTAATGTTTGAAGGGGAGCGTATAGCTCAGTGGTAGAGTACGTGCTTAGCATGCACAAGGTCCTGGGTTCAATCCCCAATACCTCCATTATAAATAAATAAGTAAAAACCTAATTATTCCCCCACCAAAAAACAAAATAAAAACTTAAAATCAAATTTTACAAAAAAGTTCTTACTCCACCCCAAATTACAGATTTATTGAACATGTATTGGATGCTTTATGTAAAATACACTCATATCCTTTACTTATTAAATATGTTTATGGAAAAAATTAATAAACATTAAAAGAAACACAGTAGACTGCCTAGTGCCTCTCCTCACAGAAAATTATGCAAAAATATCTTAGCTTTCGCTTTTAAAAAATTCAGTGTATTCAAATACACATTTTATAGTTTGGTTTTTTCCTCTTAACAAATATGCATTATATATATTGCTGTGCACCTTGCTTTTCTTTTTCATCTAAAACTATATCTGTGAAATCACTCAATATCAGGTACAATGATCTATTTCTTTCCATTGAATGGCTGCAGAATAATCCATTGTTTAGTTGAGTGTAGCTGATTTAATCCTAATGGTAAGGGCTTTTGGTTGTTACCAGTCTCTTCCTCTAATAAAGGATGACATGTATGAATTTCTTTGTTAATAAATTGCAAACCTGGGTTTTGCAGGGTCAATGTTTTACTGAGGGGGAAGACAAAACCATTCCACTACAGGCTATGTTACATTCTTTACCACCTCTAAGCAAAACTGGTCAAGAATATCAGTTTCCATCTTTAGTGGAGTCACTTAAAGGTAAAAGTGCATGAGCTCAGTACTGGGATCCCTAAGTACACTTGCCCACACAGAATGCCTCCGTCTACACAACAAAGCCTGATGATTATGTCTTCTGGAGGAATTAGTCATTGACTTCCAGGGGAGTAAGGCATTCCTTAATGGCCTGATACCTCTCAGTGGAGTAACAAAGACAAGCATTCTCACTAAAGCAGACCATAGGCTTGTTATCACCATCATCTAGAAACTGTCTTGATAAATAATTGGCTCTCTGACCACAATACTGCCAGAGGAATGGGCTGAGGAGCTACTATTCTAAAATTAAAGTCATTGCTTTAATTGAATTATAGCTAATTACCTCAAACAGCAAATTACCTCATTCAGTTACCTTGGCAAACATTTACCAACCAGTCTATCTTGGAGGATATTTGAAGAGGGTACATTATTCAAAGTTAAATACGTGGTGAATGATTTAACTAATTGTTTTGTTCTTAGCAGCTTGGGAGGTTTTGACTACATCTTTAAAAAATATTCTGTTAAGATGACTGTGTCCATGCTTGATGGCGTAGACTTTGAAGTATCAACTGTGCATCTGACAGTGTTTAAGAAAAACCAAAATTATTCTTTAAGGAAAATTTTGACCTTGCTCAGGTACGCTAAGACACAGGAGGTGCCTTTCTATTCTAGCATTCTTAGGCTCCACAATACTGTTAAGAAAATGGTGACCCCATTTCTGGTTCAGCTCACCTAAAGGCCAGGACTGCAAACACAGAAGAGTTGAGCTCCATGTACTTGCCTGATAGCATTATTTCAACCCTGCATCAGCCAAGGGCTACTAAAGACCTGGCTAAATGTTTATGGAGTGCTGCCTGAAAGATATGCAATATTAACAATTCTTGCATATTATAAAACAGAGCCTCAAGAGGTAAGGCATAGAAGGGTATCAGAATTATCTAAGAGGCTTATTGAAACTTTACTCAGTTACACCAGAAGGTATACAGCATCTTGAATGCAGAACTTTGGCTGCTAATATATATTAATTCCAGCCTTCAACTAACCAATGACTACATTTTATGTTTATACTGAGTGGAGGATCACCATGTACAATAGTGCTTCCAAGCGGAGGCAGTTTATAGGGGCTGCTGGTATAGGTCTGTAATCTAGACTTCTTTTGAAAGACCAAGGTCATGGAACCATGTCAGTTCAAGTTTGAATCTCCTTCCATGAATCCTAGAACATGTAAGTTTTGTATAAGTTTTTTTTTAATTGATTAGGACATGCAAGTTTCACCTCTTACTTGCTACTTAAAATTCTGATCATATTTTTCTCAAGAGAATAGCAAATTAAAAAAAAAAACTATATACTTCATGTTGAGCACTGTGTTAGGTCCTCTGGGAGATACTAACAATAGGAGACAGCCACTGCTCTTGGAGCTTAAAATCTGATCAGGAAGACAAGCCATATTCATCGACTGTAATTAAAAGTGTAAGGCAAATCAGTGTAAGGGTCAAATAAAAGATGCTTACAAGTAAGAGTACAGAGTTGCAAAAGACATCACTGGGAGCTGGAGAGGTAGGGAAAGTTTTGTGGGAAACATGGAAACCAAGGTGAGTCTTGAAAAACTGGTAAGAAAAAGGAGAGAAGACATCATGGAGGAGGTGGGCAGGTACAGGAACCAAGTGCACAGACAAAGTTGGCTGGATGATAAGAGGACTTCATGATAAGAGAAAGTAGAAAACACAGGATATTTACAATTTCTTAGAAATTTGAATGCCAGGTTAAACAGATTCACCTGTGTCTTACAGGCTTTGAAAGTTTCTGAACAGGAGAGAGATGTGACAAGAGCAGACTAGACTAGAGACAGCAGAAATGCGGTGACCCCATGGACATTCACTAAATGTGTACTTTTTCCTCTCAAGTAGAGCATTAATATCTATAGGCATCTATATACTTCCCTGCATCTCTCTTGCTATGCAGCACAATACTTTGTAAATGTTGGTTGACTGGTAAATATTTAGGTAATGAATGAATAAATAATATTAGCCAGAGAAGAAAAAAACTCTAATATATAGTTGACTTCAAACCTATGCCTTATGCCTTTTTCCTTCTTTCAGTGATTGGTACCCACACAACTGACACCTAACTACTCACTCAGCTTCCCAAGTCAGAAACTCCCAATGCACACAATCAACAGGCAAATCTTGCTGCTTCTGCCTCCAGAGTATCTGTTGATCTTTTTCTCACCATCCCCACAACTTACATCCCAAGTTTGACTGCTATTATTTCTTGCCTAGATACTGTGTCAGCCTCTCGCCTGATCTCTTTGCCTCACATCTTCCCCCTCTGTAACTGTTGTGATAAGAATTCTCTCTTCCAAATACAAATCAAATCACGTAACATTGTGAGATTAATAGCTCCCTACTGATTTTTGGATAAATTCTTTAGCATGATTCACAAAGTTCTGCCTCGTCTGACTCCCTTGGCCAGCTATCTGTCACCTATCCACCTTCAAACCTAGCCATGCAGAACTTCTTTTGGTTCTATCAACATGCCTTTCTAGTCTCCAGAGGTTGGCAAATAACACTTTCTGCTAGGAACACTTCTCCCCTCACCCACTCCAGACTAACCCCAAACAATTGTTCAATTTGGGACTTAGGCCAACTTCTTTCAGGTCGCCTTCTCTGATGTCTCAAGTGTGGGTTAGGTGTCTGACGTTGGTATCGTACTATAATCCACAATCTCCCCATCAGAGCACTGACAGCATGACATACATGGAACTTCTATTTACTTGCTTACTTCTCCCCACAGATTACACATTCTGCATGGACAGAGACTACATCTCTCTTATTTCTCCATATTATCTCTGGTGTTAAGTATGATGCTCAGTTCATAGCTGGTGCTGAATAAATACCTCTGAGTGAAAGAAGCAAAACAAAAGGACAGAGTCCTTGACAAAGTCAAGGAGAAAAGGAATTATGACTAAGATGGTAACAAGTGAATAATTTCTTAAAGTGCATCATTAGCTATATCTAAGGACCTTCAGAATCATCATTTGAATTAATAAGCTGAGTATCCTGTCAAGGCGTGAAATGTTCTTAAACACAAATATATAAAACTTGTCTCCCTGGTTTGCAAACAGTTCGATTCCAGTTCAACCAAAAAAGCCAACAGGCTGATATGTTACCTCCCCAGCTATGGCAAGCCCTGGGGGAAAATTCTCCAGTGACAGGCATTTCAAACCTGTTTATCTGTGTGGCCAAAAACTAGCCCAACAACTTTACAGGAAACAAGAGAAGTGATAAAAAGGAAAAACTGAATCTCTGTAACTTCAAGCTCCTAGGAAGACAAAGGAGATCAGCAAAAACTGTGAATGGGATCTAACAGACAGACATAGGAGAAAGCAAAGAAGCCAGGAGAGAGAGTGAGAATAAACAGCTTGAACCTTGGGACTGTCAGACTACACCAAAGGTGAGTTATTCCCTATTCCATCAGGTAAGAATTATGCAGGCATAACTAATGAGAGGTCCCTGGGGAAACAGAAATTGCTTGAAGAAACTAGGTTGTGTTGTACCAAGAATAAGATGCTAGGGTGGGGGAGGGTATAGCTCAGTAGCAGAGCACATGCTTAGCATGCACAAGGTCCTGGGTTCAATCCCTAGTACCTCCACTTTAAAAAAAGATTTTTCATCAAAAAAAAAAAAAAAAAAAAAGAATAAGGTGCCCGAAGCACAGAGTGGCTGTGATCTCCACCAAGGCAGTCCACTGCCTGACATGTGTGTTCAGTGCTAGACACCCCCATGGCCCAGCCAGGGCCAAGAGCAAAGTAGGCTCGCAAGAAAAGTGCCTGGCACCATTTTGTTTTATTTTAAGAGCTATTTAAAAATTATTTTAGTATTTCTTATTTATTGAAAAAAATAGATAATAAAGAACTCTGTAAAGAAAAATCTAAAAATCACAGACAGTATCAAAGATAGCTGCTAGTCTGTGTTGACGTCTATCCACACCTTTCTCCCCCTTATATATTGTTCTGTAATCTACTTTTTACACTTAACGATATATTAAGAACACTGTTCCATATCAATCTGACCCCGCTTTCACACGGTAGCCTCTGGGCACTTTCTCTGTGCACCTCCTATGTTTGAACATTGGTCTGGGGAACTAATCCAGACACCAGCCCAGAACAGTTCATGCTCGTCTTGGCTGAGCCACGTGTGGAAAGCAGTCCCACTCTAGCCACATTCAGCTCTGCCCTTTTGTCCGCACATTCCACATCTAATCTTAGTAATGCCAAGAGTCTAGTTTTTGAGGGCATCTGAGCTTTGGTCATTGTAGTGGTCTAGGAATCCACCCTGTCCCTTTAACCGCTCAGAGAATCCTTCACTTAAATCAAGCTTCTATTTCTCTTAGAGATCTGCGTCCTGAGAAAAGCTGGAATGCCTGAAGCACATGCTTCTGAGTTTAACAAAAGTGTCAGATGAAAACTATCATGCAAAGAAAAGAAGCATTTGGGGAAATGTGTTAAAAGTAAAAATAAGGTATCTCCACCCCCCTCTTCAATTCCTACACATATACTTCCTTATTATTCTCCATCATCTCAGAAACAGAGATCAACAGAGCAATGTACAAAGGTATGAAAAGACAGAGCTAGCAAAGGCAAGCAAAAACATGCAGGAGTAAGGAAGTGCATAGTAAATAGGCAGAGCTTGTGCCTGGCTTGAAAAAACCAGAACTTATTCACAGGCCATGGAGAAAACACCATAAAACTGATCATTAGAGGAAAATAAATGATGAAGGCAAAAGCCTGGAGGTTTTCAAATGGGAACCCAATAAACTATTATTTAGCTACTCCCCAGATTCTGGCCTATAAAACCACCACAGAGGAGAGGAATCAGTTAAGAGCCTATGTCTCCTTGCCATGTTGATTGCTGATAAAAACAGTAAGCTCATCTTAAGGATGAAACAAACCTACAAAGAAGACAAAGCGCGTGTACACACACACACACATACTTCAAAGGATGATCAAATGCAACCTCGTAAAATAGAAACAACTAACAAAATAGAAATCTGGGCTTGGAATCCCACCAGGAGGGCCATCTCTGACTCCATCCCTAGAATCTTCCCTCTACCTCTGAGTAGAGCTGATACTAGAATTTCTCCCTAGAGTAGTAGTAATTTAAAAAGAGTAAGTGATTGGACAAAAGGGATGTCAGGGATCCCAGGGTCAGAATCTCACATTCAACAAGCACTTGGAATCATTGTCATGGGTCCACTAGGAAGTCCTGTTATTAAATTTCAGGCAAAGGAAGTTAAAGAAAAGGCATCTTTTTCAGGGCCTCTATTCTAAGTGTACTGACTCTGACCAGGCCTCCTGCTAGTCTCCTTTTCCTTCCTAACCTTTGTAGATAGCCATGAAATTCTTGGACTTGGTGAATATTTTTCTAGTCCTTCCCTTTTGGAACTGCTTTCCAGATAGAGAATCTTCCAAATCACAAAATTAGCCATCATTATACTATACCAGGGAGGGAAGTGAAAGGTCTTGGTTCTGGAAGTGCCCTGCCCTTCCCCTTGTGAAATCACTGGCCTAGGAGTGGGCTGGGAAACACACTTCCACTCATTACACAGCCAGTTGGTTGGTAACCACACATCTCTTGAATTCCTCACGTGTGCAAGGTCCCATTCTGGCAGCTTACATTAGAATTTTTTAACATCATTCTTAGAAAATGTTTCTTATTGAATCCCATCATCTATAAAATCTTAGAATCAGCCTATCTCCAACAATTAATTCAATAACATTTTCTAAACAGTTTGTGGTAGAAAGTATCCAAAGATGGCCAATAATAATTTCTACTACCTAGTTATACATGCTTGGCTCCTTCCCCTCAAGAGGTGGGGTCCATTTCCTCTCCCCTTGACTCTAGTCTAGTCTTACAACTTTCTTTGATCAATGTATGGTAGTGGAAGTGACTCTGTGCCAGTTGTGCCTTAGGCTTGAAGAGGCACAGCAGCTTCTGTATTCACTGTCTTGAGGACTTTATTACTCTGCTAGAAATAGACCCCACTACCCCCCAAGTCACTTATGCCCCCAGCTGAGGTCTCAGACAAATTCCACTGTCAGCTGGAGTGATCTCAGGTGACATCACATGATAAAGAACTACCCAGCTGAACCCAGCCAACCTACAGAATTGTGAGAAACAAAAAAACTATCATTACTTTAAGCCACTAAATTTGGGGGTGTTTGTTATGCAGCACTAGGTAACTGAAACACAGTTATAACATTCAAGGTACTGAGTTATACTCTGTGGAAAAGGTAATATACTAAATTAAAGGGGCACTAATAACAAGGAATCCATAATTTAACTTAACTACTATATTTATTCTCTTACAGTTCTGGAGGCCAGAAATCTGAAATCAGAATCAGTGATCCAAAATTAGAGTCAGTGGGGCATCTCCAGAGGCTCTAGGGGAGAAAGCAATCCTCATCTCTTCTAGCTTTGGGTGGCTGCTGGCATTCTTCGCTTGTAGCTCCATCACTCCAATCTCTGTCTCTCTGGTCACACTGCTTTTTCCTCTTCTGTCTCTCAAATCTCCCCCTACTTCTCTCTTATCAGTGATTGCATTAGGGCTCAACCAAATAATCCAAGATAATCACCCCGTCGAAAGAGCCTTAATTTAATCACAGCTACAAAGACTCCCCCTTGCTTACAAGGTAACATTTACAGGTTCCAGGGATTAGGACCTGACATCTTTGGGCGGGGGGTGCCCATTATCTGCCTAGCACAACTGTGAACATTTAAGAGTTAAGGCACTATGGGCAAGAATGAACATAAGTGGTTCATTCCAAGGCAGCTATTTTCCAAATCTTTAAAGCAACAGGTGATTTATTCTCCAATATAATCTCAAATTTTAAAACACGAAAACAAAACAAAGCCAGAACTATCTGGTTGAAGCAGGGTTGGGGTGAGAGACTGTCAGTTTGGCCTCCCTCTCACCCATAGCAAGCACAGGCTCTGATACACTTCTGTGGGCTCAAGAGGCACAGTGTAGAGTGTGAAGGCTTGGAAGACAAAGTGAAACTTAGATTGCTGTCCACACTCCCCACCTTCTTATTTCCATATCTTCAAACGTCTCTAGTTAAAGAAATACACTCTATCTGTCACTGCCCTCTAGTCCCTACAAAATGATTTCATCTTTTTCATAACATTAATGGCTACTGTTGTTTTATTAAAACATGCTCCAAGTCTTGTCTCCTCTCTCTAGGAAATTAGCTCCCTGAGACTAAATACTGTCTTATTTCTTCTCTAACCTCAGCAGCTAGGACGGTGCTAGCACACACAACACTCAGGAAATATGTCCTGCCTTCTTACTGTTTTCCTAGAACTCCCTCCACACATCTTGCCTCAGTAAAGAATGAGCTGTCCCCTTTTCAACCACAGGGGTCCAGTCCCCCTCAGCTTGACTCTAAAAATTCATACAAGATTTAAAAGCTCTTATTTGGTAAGTCTGAAGAACGTAGTATCGACATTAAAACCCCAGTCAAGCAAATGCACTAAACATGCAAACAGTTCAGACAGTGCTGAACCTGCCTCATCCTCACCCAAAATGCTAGCAAGAAATCACACAGAAATTTCTGTCATTCATCAACAATTAATAGACTAATTTAGCAAAAGGCCCAATACTATAAAATATAAGCTTTTGGTTTCTAACCCTGAAATGCTTTTGTTCAATTAATTTTTTCAAAATCCTACTCTAAACCTTATAGACATTTTCATTAAGGCTAATATTAATTTGCCAAGTCATATTACTGAAGCAAGGGGAAGGTGCCAACAAAGTCCCAGACTTCAAGGAACATATTAGAACCAAGACTCTCAGAGAAAGTCTACTATTCTAATCATTTAATTTTACAGATGAGGAGACCAATGCCCAAAGGAATTAAGTAAGTCCCCAAGATCAAAATACAAGTTAGGGGAAAGTGCAGAACTAGAACTCAGTTTTGTTTCCCAGTCTAGCCACTGGACTTTTCAGGGCTTCTATTACACAGGTAATCCAACCATCCTGTGCCAGGCAATCCAACCATCCTGTGCCAGGCATATGCTTAACGAGCAGAGGACACTGTGGCCCAGACAGGCCAGCTTTCAAAGGAGTTCGTGTCCCCATGATTGGCTCAGATAGTGATCTCTCCACTGCTGTCAATCAGCCTGGTCAACTTAGATTAAGGTTCCCAACCTGACTTTCCACCTCCATACATTGAGCCAGGCCCACCCACTAACTTTGAAGGGAGTAGACGAGCAGGCAAACTGCCAGCTAAACTAATCTTTAAAAATCTATCCATCTGCTCTTACAAAGCATCTTCAGAGATCACTGGACCACAGATATTCCATTTGGTCTAATAAGTCTCAAGTCTCTCCTGTATTCAAATTAAGAGAATCTTACTAACACGCTACAATACCCCTAACCACCCACCCTGCCCCCCCAAACAAAACTAAAGACAAAAATACAAAGCAAAAAACCCTTTAACTCTCATGCAAACCAAACCAGAAAAGAACGAGTGTGCATACATGTTCTTATTTAGGCTCAAGGCTTATTTCTCCCCCAGGAACCCATTTTTTGGTAAGTTTATACTCAGGCCAAGGCTTATTTACAAAGGAAAAAAACAAAAACAAAAAACCAAGGAGTCACCAGGCAAATGTTACACTCCCAATTAATACACAACGTTGTCCTTAACCAGGTATGATGTGATGTCCAGGGTACATTTTCCCAAATTCACAGCTAGAAGAAATGAAATAACAGAAATCCAAGTGGGATTTCTTCTGCTGCAAAAGTATGGAAAAGAGTCTCCATTTAGTGGATATTCATCTTAGACTGCAGGATTTAGTCTTCTCTCTGAACAACTGCCTAAAAGTACTAAAAAAAAAAAAAAAAAAAAGAAAAAAAGAGGTAATTTCCAACAGATTGGCTGGATCACCAGACAAAGAGGAAACGCCAGCATTTGGCAGAGTTGTGAAAATAACATTTTGGACATTTTAGCCATTTATTTTTTGGGGAGCCAGAAACTAATCTGGAATAAGTATAACTCATTATTGTTATTATTATTTAAAACCATAACCTCTGGCTCCTGGGTTTGGCAACTGGAAGCATGTTGGTTTCTGTAGAAATGCAAATGAAATTTATTAAATTAGACATTCCAGGATCAGGGATCTGTGTTTGGTGTTCTCACGAATGCTGTTTTTTGTTTGTTTGTTTGTTTGTTTTTTAAAAGTATCCTGAAGTAAATAGGCTGCCACCTCTTCCAGACCCTGGAAAGCCATCTGCTTGGCCCTGAGAGCAGCCTGTACATTGAGATCACACAGAGGCAGACGTTCAACATGGCTGGGAGCCATTCCCTTCCATGCATGTTTCCACTCAACAACCAGAACCAAAATCCTTCAAAGGCTGAGGCTGTGTTTGCTACTTCAACTGTATCTCCTACAGCACCTAGCAGAGGAGACAGACATAGCATGTGCTGCCTACATTTTAAAAAATAAAGGAACAAATCATGTCTCTTTTCTTCCCTACTTTTTAGTTATCTTCTATTAATTACAAGTGAAAGACACTAATTAGAAAAACCCCAAACAATATACAAACGGGTAAGTAGTAAAAGAAATTTCACACTGCCCCATTCTAGACCTTTTCTACCCACAAATAAAAACATTAAAATTATACATATAACACACAATGTTGTTTCGGAGGAGTGGCAAACACAGATGTATGTTAAATATTGTTCAGCAACTTGCTTTTGAAAAAACATTTAGGTGCATTACTCATTTATGTTCCGTAAGTAGAAAGAGAAGAATCGAGTTTTCCTTGTCCTTAATTAAAAAAAAAAGATTTGAATAAAAGTATGTCCTTATTATTTTATCTCTACACTTGATCAATAATCTAGCTGAATACAAAATAAAAGGAAACCATACTTCCTCAGAATTTTGAAGGTGTCTCTCTTCTATCTCCTAAGTCTGTTGCCATTTTGATCCTCAGTTTTCCATATGTGAACTTTTTTTTTTTAACTCTACAAGATTTTAGAAATGTCAAGATGATGTGTTTTGATGTGGATGGTTCTTCATTTATTGTGCTAGAACTTGTGTCCTTTAGTTCTAGGAAATTTTCCTGTGCTATATTTTTGACAATTTCCTGTCCTAGCTTTGCTCTGCTTTCCCTTCTGAACCTCTGTAAGTTGGATATAGAACCGCCTGAAATAATCTTCTAATTTTCCTATTTTTTTTCTCTCCCATGTTCTATTTCTCTTGATCTCTTTAGTTTTACCTCTGAAAGGGTTCTTTTTCTCTGTCTTCCATCCTGTATATTGAAATTTTTATTTGGGCTATTATATTTTCTTAACTTCCTAGAGCTCTTTCTTATTCTGACTGCTCTCTTAAAAATATCATCCTGTTCTTACTTCATGCAATCAATTTTATCCTATTTCTCTGAGAATGTTAATTTACCTTTTCTTGTTTTAAGTTTTCTGCTAGTCCCTATCTTACATCTGCTTCTATTCTATTCCTTTTTTCTTAAAAAAGGGAAAAACTCTTTTCTTCTTCTAATACTGATTATAAATTTTAGGTGACAGCTTTTTCTTGGAATGACTGTAGTACTTCTCTGTCACCCAAATACACATATTCCGATGCAAAGAATAATTCTTTCACTTAAAAACATAAAGTTCCATAATGTGTCAAACAAGGTTTAGAAAACATGCCAACAAGAAGGCAGCACAATGAAGACCACCCGGAATAAGCAATATAGAAGAAAGGCATTTTATTCAAAGGATAGTTTCTGGTTTATACGGATCCGTAGAAGCTTTTCACTCTGAAGAACATTAATTCTAAATGTAAAATGTCCTACATAAAAGATTTTTCCCTTCTTTCCAGTTTGGCTATGACTCTAAAGAAACAGAGACACAATAGTTACTAAGAAGGCAGGAAATCCTTTCAGCTAACCAACTTTTACATACTGTTCCTTATGGTCAAAATGTTGACCACACTGTGGTAACTCTTTTTGACTTCATGACCTTATTACTAAGACCATCAATTATAATCACCGTTATTTGAGCAGAGGAACTGCTTGAATGCCAGAGGACTACTCTACAGTGCTATTTAACCTTTCCCAACAGAGACTCATTGAAAGTGGGAGCTTGGTAAAATGTTTCACCTAACCCCGCAAAGATACTTCCCAGTAAATATTTGAAGTATATAAATACCTCCAAGAAAAGTCTTAAAATGTGTAAAACTCACAAATGTTAAGTCAAATACCCATCTTAATTATATAATCACATTGAAAGTAAAATAATGCCATGAGTTCAGACAAAGGTAATAATATGACACATAAACTAAGGCAGTTTCAAATATTATTTATCTGCCTACATTAAGCCTATTTTCCATGGTAAAATATTTTTACATAATACGCAGAGCACTTTATTTTCAAAAAAGCTTCTACTACATCACAGATTAAAATCTGAAACCATGTTCCATAGGTTATTTGTTATGTGGTGGAGCAGAAATGAGGAAACACAATGTACAGAAAGAGCACAGGTTTGGAATCAGCCAGACCAGAGAAGGATTATCTCTTGGCAGCGTACCTTTGGGTGACTGGTTCAACCTTGTGGAGTACCTTTCCCCTTTGTTTTCTCTAACACAGGAATAACTGTGCCTACTTTGTGGAGTTATTGTGAAAAGTGAGATGATACACAGACCAATCTAACACTGTACCCCTTGTCAAATTAAACAAGCATTGTTCTTTGGCCTTGGCTCCTGCTCCCCAGCCCTCTTTGTTCCCCTCCCAACTCTGAAAGAGGAGATGAAAGGAATAGAGAGGAGATTGGTACAAATTACCATTAAGGTCAACACACTCTGAGATTCTAAGATTCAAGAGCATCAGAACACTTTAGTCAATTTCACTCTTACTATACATGAGAGCTTTTCAAAATACATGAAGTGCAGGCATTAAAAATGACTAAAATATGGGTTTGGCATAAGAAATTTTACATAGTATTCTGAATATGTTCACACCTACATTGTGAAGTAATCACAATCCAAACTATAAATGTAAGAGTCAAAGGCCAAGAAGAAAGCTATAAAGTGGGATGGATGGATCCACGTTGGTGGAAAAAAACACAGTTAGGGTGTCCACACACACACACACACACAGAGGATGTGGGTGAGACAATTAAAATGATGGTATATAGTGTTGCTCTCACATTCTTCCACTCACACATTCTAAGAAAACAGTATTTGTTGTTGATGTGCCCACTCTAGCAGTAAAAACAGACACTTCCATAGCAGAACATACACACAAACATGTGCAGATGCTTCAGTAAAAGTTTATTTCATCCTTGGAAAAGGAAAACCATATTTTTCATCATTATTTGTGATTGCAATAGACTGGCTAGCCGTTGGAGTCTGTATGGGAATAATTTAAAGTCACTCTAATAGTTTTCCAAAAAGTCTCCAAATTTGCCAGAAAACAAGGAGCCTACAAAAATGATTGCTATAAAGACTAAACAAAACTGACTAATTGAAGGAACAGTCACTGATAGTTTTCATATGTAAATTTTGGCATGCCATCTTATTTTCAATTAATTCCATTAAATTGGTGTTTCATAGGTCAGAGGATTTTATGACTACACACCAAAAATGTTGTTTATAAAGCCATTTACACAGAACTGCCCACAAATATTTTCTAATACATTTTTCCTTTTGTCCAACTCAAATTGTTATTGCTTCATTTTTTTCCTCCTTTAAGTCCAATTTTGTTCTTTTAATTTACTTTAACTTCCTTTCTTTTCCATTCAACAAGGAGTAGTCCATTTCAGAGTCTACTCCATTCTTTTTAAAATTTATATAGCACTAAGTAACTCTAATCTGCAAGTACACTAAGGAAGACAAGGTGGAAAAAAAAAAAACTTAACAAACCAGGTGGTAGGAGATAAATATCCTTCCATACACACAAAGTCTCACTCCCCCAACAAAAACCCACAAATAGGGTGGTCAAGGTTTATTTATAGAAAGGACAAAGGGTAACAAGGGATAAAAATGAAAATACAGCCAAAGAAGCCTCTTAGTCTCCACTGGCCTAATTTAAATAGGGTTACTCAAGTTCACAGACTGGTAATGGATGATATTGCAAAACAAGGATGAATCAGAGTCATCACTAAAATATCGTTTTATTCTAAGGATAGACAATATCATAAGTTTTGCCCTAAAAGACATGACTCATAGGGACCCCATGATTTCTTTTCCTTTCTTCCCTGAAAATTGAGAAAAACCAAAAAGGGGTGTGGTAGGGGAGCCACATATCTGGAGTTCTACAGCATTTTAATGCTGGTTTCAATTCTGCTATTACTCAGATATGTGACTCAGGTAAGTCATCTATCTTCCAAGTCTCAGTTTCCTCATCTATTAAATGAAAATAATTACACCTAACCTAACTACCTTACCTGATTACCATTAGGGTCAAATGAGATAAGAGATCTGAAAGTACTTTGAAATCACCAATTTTCTGGTGATTCAGATCACCAACATTTCTTCCCTAGGCTAAATCACCTTTGCAAATATGAGACCACACAAGTGCCCATTTGTAAGGAAAATGAGAAAAACCAGGGCAATGGAGTAAATTTTGCATCAAGCCAAATGCATTCCATTTAAAAACCTAACGTTTCTTTGAGAGTCTCCTGTGAGTGTGGTGTGTGTGTATTTGCGGGTATTTATGTTAAAATGTCCTTTATTTTATGAGATGATTCTGACAGGTGGTATGGATTTTTTTTTTAATTTTTAAACACTTTTATTGTGGTATGCTTCCTGTAAATTAGATATATTTCAGATGTACAACTTGATGAATCTTGATAGATGTATACACAAATGAAACAGGTGGTATGTTTTTTAATGGCCTTAACAAAATGAAAAGGTTAGCAGCTCTGTTAGGCTGAGCCTCAAAATTTAATTAAATTAATTTTTTTTTTGGCTGGTTCATAAAGCCAAAATGTTTGGGTACTATTAGTCTGTATTATCCTAACAAACAAAACTATTCAAAGTGCTCTCCCAGTCTTCAACTTCACTTGCAATCCACTTCTACACAGCAGCCAAAATGATCAAACTAAAACAAATCTAACCTCGTTATACTTGCACTTAAAATACTTGCTCCTGTGTCCTCCCCCTCATGCCGCGCCTCCCTCACCCTCTGCATAGCAATCAATCATGTGTTGTGATGACTCACCATCACCCCCAGACTTCTGCACAGGAGCACTCACCCCTTCTCTCACCTCCTCTTTCCCAGGTGAACAGTGCATATCATTTTGCTCCACTATTTTCTTTCTTGCTCTAAGGTGTCTTCCTTGGTTCCTCCAAGCCCAGATTACACGCATCCCCCATGTGCCGTTACAGCAATCCTTACTTCCCTCATTGTAGCACTTCATTCCTACACTGATAAATATTTACTGGGCTTCTGCTGTGTGTCAGGCACTGGTCTCAGTGCTGAAGCTACAGAGGTGAATGAGAAAATATCCACTCCCAAAGAGCTGACACTCTAGTAAGAGGAAACAGACTAGAAATTAAAATTCAAAATAACTGAGAAGTAAAATACTTGATGATTGTTCATCATTGTATCCTACGAAGCTGGAACAATGCCTGGCTCTTAGCTGGTGCTCAAAAATATTTGTTGAATGAATAAACACAGGAGTGTCAAAGAGCACTATACAAATGTGAATTGACTACTGTGTGTGTTGGGTTCATGCTGGCCTATGAACTTCTTAGAGTCTGGCCCAAACTTTCAGAAGCCTTAAAGCATGCTGTGTCAGTTATATCACAGCATTCACTATTCTAAGACTTGTCTTACACTTGGCAAAAGTAGTAATTTTACCAGTAATTTTCAGATCAAATGAGTTAAAGCACTGAAGACTCAAAAGTCTCAACTTGGCATAGTATGCATCTTCCTCAAGCTCAAAACACAAAATTAAAAGAAAGTCAGTTCCTTATATGGCTGAGACACCAGGATGCTGGCTTCCTGCTATATCTAAAAGGTGCACCCTGGAAAAGTCCGTAACTGCCATGAACAAGGACCTTTTCAGGTCCTGTCAAGGCATATCCCACCTGAGTTATCAGCCCCTGAAGTAAATTAAAGTTAAAAAAGCAAATATTTAATGAATTTTTCACTTGCCTTTGGTTCACGAACGGTCTTAGAAATAAGCGTTCTCTTAATTAAAAATAAGAGTACCCCAGAAAGCTGAAATGAGATCTGAGGAACACTCCACGTGGGTCAGCTGTCAGCATAAGGAGAGTTGGCAGTCCCCAGGTGAAACTGCTCCAGAGTGACTGTAACACCATTCTGTTCATGTAAAAATTTGGAAAACACATTTTCTGGACAGAATTGGGCCCGACATCTCCACTACCAAGCTGACAAGCCAAAAAATAAACCTGGTACAAAGGTACCCAGGAGTTCTGAAAATAGCTTGCTGGCTTTACAGACTGCCAATTATCAAGCCCTGGGCCTAGACAGGCACCAACCAATCAGCCAGTGGACAAACATGTACTAAGCACTGTGCTAGGTGCTCTGGAAGACATTAGCAGATAAAAGATAGAATTCTTAAGCCTCTAGGACTTAAAATTAAGTTTTAAAAATAAGACAGAAGTTAAAACAAGCATGATTGAAGGACTGGCACAGGAAGAGCCAACAAAGTGGTATAAGTTTGCCCTGGAGGCTGAAGCAGAGGGCAGAACTCACAGAGGGAAGCTCAGGGAAGGCTGGCTTCACAGGAGGGAAGGCAACCAGGAGGTTGACAGGCTTGGAAACTCAGAGGAAGAGAGGTCCTCAACTCATCTAGGTGATGGCTGGCCTTGAAGGACTGCTAGAATTCCCATTTCCCAGGGCCCTGGGGAGGCTGAAGGAGGAGGAAGCATATAGAGGAGAAGGGGTTGGCATGGGAACACCACGGAGGCAGAGATGTGAAAGGCCTGCCTAGGGATGAAGGAAAAGGCTGGAGCAAAAAGCTCCTCTGGTAGAGAGCAGGCTGGACTGTGCAAGCCCTGGAAGGCCAAGCTAATGAATTTCAACCAGATTCTCGAATACTGGAAAGCTACTTGAAGTTCTGGCCCACGAGTAACATGATGAGTTAAGTCTCTCCTAAACATTTTTACCTAAGTCCACACTGCCCACACAAGAATTAAAAAGAGAATATTCCTAAACAGTGTTCCAAAAGTTTAAAAACCAGCATATTTTCACAGATATTTAAATAAAATCCTATCACTGTGACTAAGTTTTAGATCACTCAGTAAATCACACATACTTGAGTAAATGCAGCAACCACTGAAAGGTCCATTTTAAACAGCACTGAAAAATGACTTCTGAAAGAGAAACCGAGTTCTAACTACACCCATTCCTTTACTTCACCCTCCCCCCAAACCTGACTAGGGTCTTTATTTTGCATTAAGCATTACAGATTTCCTTATGGACCTGGAAGGAAGAGCCGTTAGTCATCAATCTGGATGGTGTGCGTTAATAGGTTCTTTGTTCAGAAAATTTAATTATAGGTTCGGGCCTTGGACGAATGCAAAATGAAAATACTGGAGGGGACTTTCCTTCTGCTAATCTGCCAACTAAGCAGTACCAAGGACTTTCCAAACTGTCCCTAAGCGTGTCATTTCCAGAGGCAGTCTCCTCCCTGGTGTCTGGGGCATGGCCGACCCCTGTTTACTCTTGCTAGCTTCTCTGGCCTGATCTCGGGCTGCCCTGTGCCACTCAACTAACAGAGGTTCTGCAATCAGAGGCCTGAGGATGCTCAAATGTAATGTGGGCGGTTTCATACCTTTTGGAGGCTTGTGCTTCAACAAAAGGTGACATGACTGCACTCGCTCACTCTTGCTGGCTCCAGGCAACCCCAGGACGTGCCCACCTTTGACCCCATAAGCTGTGCAGAGGGAGCACAGAGTTTAAAGCCAAGCTTTAATCTACCTTCAAGTTTACAAAATGATTTTACTCTGGCAAGTGATTATCTGGGGAAGGGTGCTGAATATACTGAAAATGCAGTGTTCGGGGCTGCATTTTGTACCTTGATTATCATATAGATGCTAGCATTTAAAGACTGTATGGTGACAGAGCAAAACGACTTATGTTAGTCACTTTGAAATGCACAGAAATATTAAATCACTATGTTGCGTAACAGAAACATAGTGCTGTAGGTCAATTATACTTCAAAAACAAACTCACAGAAAAAGAGATGGGGGAGGGGTTTAGAATAAGATGAAGGTGGTCAAAAGGTACAAAATTCCAGTTATAAGATAAATAAATATTAGGGATATAATGTACAACATGATAAATATAATTAATACTGTTCTATGTTAGATGTGAAAGTTGTTAAGAGAGTAATCCTAAGTTCTCATCACAAGGAAAAAATTTTTTTCTGTTTCTTTAATTCTGTGTCTAAATGAGATAATAGATTCATAGTGGTAACATATATATCAAATCATTATGCTCTATGGGTTGAACATATATCGTGCTGTATGTTAATTATATCTCAATAAAACTGGAAGAAAAAAATTAAAATAAATAAAAACTATAAACAAGGAACCAAATAAGTAGCAATCATACCAGTTAAAGACACTGGATTTTTAAAGCCTTCTGAGCAACAACTAAAGCAAAGGGAAAACTCTGGTTAATAAAAGACCTGCTTTCTAAACTTCAGAACATGTTCAGGCACTCTTTCACAGAAAATCTAAGATTCGTGCCAGTGTCACAACAGGGAAAGTTGCTGGCTAAAAAAATGTCAGTAAGATCAATATGAATGAAAAGTATAAAGAGAATTTCCCAGAGTAGGAAGGGGAACAACAAGTGTCTGAAGAATGTTTAAATCAGTTCCTCCAAAGGATTATAGAGTGATGGGAAATTTTCTAATTTAAAAAAGGTAGGGGCAGCTTTTCAATTTGAAAGTCAAATATAAGTTAACAACCTCTCCAATATATTCAAATATTCAGATTCCTAGAGAAAAGCAATAAGCAAATATGACATACAAGAGTGATTAGGTAGGGCAACATTTAGTTGAAAGATGAAAGAAACCAAATGATCAACACACAAATTTGGAAACAAGACCGAAGGACCTGGGTGTCTTTTCA
This sequence comes from Vicugna pacos, assembly GCF_048564905.1. Lineage (NCBI taxonomy): Eukaryota > Metazoa > Chordata > Mammalia > Artiodactyla > Camelidae > Vicugna > Vicugna pacos. The sequence goes on from NC_133011.1 coordinate 1,581,557, forward strand.
CTTTAGCCATTCTTTCATGGACGAGCTCTGTGTTTGGTATTGCAGGGGATACAAAGCTTCATTTGGCTCTTAGTTCCCCTCAGTACTGGGGATGTAGAGGGGGGAACCCAAATCAAAATCATAAAACACACAACCACAAAAAGCCATCCCTTTCTGAAACCTGCCTTAAACATTAAAAGGCATTTCCAGTTCAAAATGCAAAGGTAACCCTGCTAGAGACATGTGGTAAACATTTCCTAGGGAAGGAGCAAATGAAAAAAGGTCAAAGGTAAAAGTCAACTGAGAAGTGCTGCAACATCTCAGCAATTTACGAATTTAAAGGAGAGCAACAGTTTGAAGGGTGGGGATAAACACACCACCTCCATTCATTAGAAACTGAGATTTCAGAGAGAATCTTTTCCTTCTCTGGGGTGAATACCACAACATCTGTTCTCTTGTCATAACAGCAACTAAGTTGATTTAAGAAAATATTCTCTCTCTCTCTCTTTTTAAAGCTGTTGGTGCATAATTACATGATTTCTCTTGAGCCTTGGTTTCCTTAAGACGTGTTTATTCTGCACATCTGCTCTCCCCATACCTGATTACACAAAGGTATCATAAATAGCAAACCAACAGGTATAAAGAGACCAGCCCTCAAAACAGATCAAAGCAAACAGCCCATGGAGTCCTTTGGAAATCTTGGCTGGCAGCTCTTGTAAATAAAAGTGCTTCTAAAGCAGAAAGCATTCAACTACCGTATTTATATAGGGCGTGATTGACAGGTCAGTTATTAACTTCATAAAAACACAGGCAATGTTAACTAGCAAGAATGTTTGTTCTAGCTGTTCTATCTGAAGGAAAATGAAATCCAAGATAGAATGGCTTGCTCTCTGTTTCTTTTAAGTATTTATTTTAGAACCGTGCAGTATAAAAGAATGTTTTTTCAAGTCAGTGAACTTAAGCTATTTTGCTTACTGTTCTGGAATTTAAGTATGTTGTTATAATTCTTTAGAAAACAAATGTTACATTTACTAAAGGCAAATTCCAATGGTGCACCATGATCTTTTCAACCTCTTGAAAAAATTTTGTTCTTTTGAGTTACTAAAATTTTTTAAAGTATATTATTAATTAATGTATCTTCCTATAACTAAAGTATACCAAATTGGAGAATCAAAGAGCAAGGTTTCCTCCCACTGCTCTGGAAGAAGGCATGTGTTCCCTGAATAAACTCTGGTAGCAAATCTAAAATTTGCCAAAAGAAGATAAGAATAAACTGGGCTGTCTTTCATTAATATTCTTTTGAGGGCTTATTATGAATACATTCTATTATGTATGATCATTTACTTCAATACTACAGTGTAGTATACGTTATTTTTTATATTCTTTCAAAAAACACCCAACACAACAGTTGTACTCAGATATGTGGTCAGGAAATCCTCAAACCCACTTTTGTGATCAACCATTTTCAACCTTGAGGCTTAATACGGTTAGTCCCCATTCCCATTCCAGTGAAAAGTAACATAAATGTCTGCCTATGTTTCTCCAACTGGAAGAGCAACTCTGTAATAGTAGCTTCAAGCAACTACATAGCAAAGAAATTGAAAACCCTTGCATCTGCCCAATATAGAATCATTCTTCTACAAAACGATTTTTTAAAAACAAGGAAGAAGCACACGGAAAAGCTGGGAGGGGAAAAAAAACCCTCCAAATTTTGCTTTTTTGAATAAACTGGCCAAAACTTTTAAGATTGAGATTATATAAAGTTGGCATTTCCCAGCCAAATAAGTGCTTATGAAGTGGACCGTGTGTTTATGTGCATGTTTGTTTATACATGTTTAATATCCTCAGGCCTGAGTTTTTCCATGTAAACATAAGTTTTGTTAAATTTAAAAGGCCATTTGTTATCAAAATGTTTCACTCTTAGCAAAGGCTGTCATTATACGAGCTAAATACCAAACACAGGAGCAAACCAAAAATCCCCAGAAAATCCACCATTGCTCATCAGTACATTTAGTGTACCACAATCCTGCTTTCTCTAGCATTCCTACAAACAACAAGCTTTCAGAACACAGAATTCTTATGAAATAAATACTCAGCCCTAGAACATGCTCTGGCCTCCTCCACTATCCACCCCTCCCCCTTCCCCCGCAGGACTATATTTTCAAACCAGAATGTTTGCTTTGACAGACTTCTGCTTGCTTAATTCTCAGGCAAAGGATTTCTTGTGCACCCCCAGCCAGTAATGAACATTTTGCCAGAAATATGCGACTTTTGGCACGACAAGAATAGAGAATTAAAAAAAAAGAAGAGAAAAAACAAAACAAAACATAACCTGCCAGCAGAGACTTCCAGAATTGAAGATAAAAGCAGGCACACTGCATGAACAGAATCCTTTCCCTTAACATATTGTAATTTCCTCTTGTTTTCCCTGCTTCTCACTATCATGAGGAAAACCTTCATCTGGAATTTTCACATACATTCTCTACACTATATAAAGCAATGGGAAACTATTCCCTAAATCTTGGTTTCTAATTAAAGAACTACTTATCCAAGTGAAAAATGTAGGCTAGCTAATCCTACTCAGAGAGAAAATCTCCAAAACAATTTCTTAATAATAGTTTGTCAGGAAAATTAAAATCCATTGAACTTGTCTAATCCAGTGGAATACTTCTCTTTCATTATTTCTCCAGTTACACTGAAGTACCTACCACTCAGAAACTTAACAACGCAAGATGGCTCCACCTTCCCCCACTGGGCGGGATATCACACAGCTCTCCTCAGAGAGCTCAGGGTAAAGTGCCTCTTTCTTCAACTACCCAGATTCTTGGGAGAAGGAGTAGCCCACAAAGTAGATTTTCTGCATTTCCTGCATGGGTGGAGTCAGGCACTTTACAGAAAAAAAAAAAAAGAAAAAACCAAACCAAACCAAAATACTTACGGATCTTGAAACGGGGGTGGGGCACAGGGGAACAGACAAGCATGTCTCAAAAGCTATCAGACTGTCAAAATATTCAATCTCTGGCAAGAGATCCTCTTTCTCCACATGTCACTTAAACAGTGATGTCCCCAGGAGTCTATCCTCACCCCTCTAGGTTCTCTCATTCACTTTCCTGGCATGAAATACCACATATACACAGATCACTCCTTCACCCAGCCCCGAACTTGCTCATACGCTCCAGATCCAGTATATCAAGCTGCTTAATGAATATGTTCCATTGGATGTCCCTCAGGCATTCAAAACAGATACAATAACTCAACTCAGTATCTCCCCCGATCCACCATCATCTGTTTTTCCTCCTAAATCCTCACCCCTATAAATGGCACCATCAACCCCAGACACTACCTGAGCCAAAAGTCTGCCATCATCCCACAATCTTTCCTCTTCCTTGGTCTCCTCATTTTTCATCAAATATTGTTAAACTGACTTTCTTGGTATCTCTAATCAATACCCCTCCCATTATCTTTGCTTATTCCCTTTCTAACCTGAACTCACTTCTCACCACCCAGTTTATCCAGAGTTTCCCAAAGTTTGTTCTTTAAAACATAGTTCTTTATAATATACTTCATAAAAAGGATTCCATAACTCAGTATTTTAAACTAAACAGTGACTGCAGAGTCACAATATGTATCAGCATATTAAAGTCTTCAAGAAATCCTGAACTAAAGAAACACCAACCTTTCACCACCGTCACCCGTCCTCCAGGGCCCCCTTTTCTTCTGCTGATTTTCTTTACTTGGCTAACTTCTACTTATCCTTCAAGCTCAGGACCTCTTACAGGAAGCCTCTCCTGACAGTAGGTACTCATCCTTACTCTGCACTTCCAAGTCTCTCCTTGCATGCCTCTACACAGAACACTTTTGCCAGTGGTGTGTAGTCTGGTGTAAGTCTCCTCTGCTTGACTGTGAGACTCTTAAAGGCAAAGACTTTGACTTATTTATCTTTCAAAGCCTCGCACATTACCTGGCACACAGCAGCGGGTTAATAAACCTTGTTGAGTAAGTAAATGGTAATAATAGCGAAATGTATTCTAATTTACCCTATGCCAGGCACTCTTTTAATCTCCTTGCATGTATTAATTCACTTAATCCACCCCTAAACCCTATGAGGTAAGTGCCAATATGTCCCCCATTCAATACATGAGGCAACTGAGGCAGAAAGAATGAATACGTTTCATTATTCCTCCAACACGATCTTATTTTCTTATCTCCAGAGGAGTAAACATGGGTAATTTTACTCTACTTCTTAGGAAACAGGATGTGATTAAACCACTGGGAAGCTGTTTGGCAGGACTTTGTAACGTTTAGAAGTACTGTACAGTATAAAACAAAAAGCTTTAGTGTAATGGGAAAACAACCGGAGTAGGAGTCATATCTGAATGTGAACACCGGCTCTGCCTCATACTGGATGAGCCATACAGCGAATTAGTAATATAAATTCCAAGCATGTTATTTAGAGTGAGGACAATGATACCTACCTTACTGAGTATTCCCACCAGGGTTACATGAAGTAAGTACATGAAAGTCCTCTGCAGCTTTTATGTTATAAAGTTGGGTATACCACTGCTGTTACCATCACGAACAATATAATGGAATGATATCTGACTCCCAATATACCAAGTACTTATAATTGATGTCTGTATATTTCTATTTTTTCCCTTGTGGATAAACCAGTCCAAATAAGTGGAAAAGTTTTCAATCTACACAGAAATTTCTACTGAAAGTTAAAAAACTTCCTACTAAACTGAACCAATCAAGACACATTGGTTTTGAGGCTCACAGTATAAACTGGGAAATAAGAAAAATCACTGAGTATTAATTTTAAAAAAACCTTGACAAAAGTCTTAAACATTGTAACAAAACCATGACCAGCACAACTGATTAAATTATCTACACTGTAGAGACTGTCTACACTCTCCTGTCACTAATGGAATCTTATATAATATAGCCAGTGCTCTCAACCCTACAAACTATGAACAGCTCAGTAGATAAATCTCAATAAGCCTCCACATCAAACAGACTGGAAGAAATCAAAAGACCGCTGAGCTAAGCCAGACCAGGCTGATATTTTGGTTTATTGGTTAACTGTTATGTTTGGAAAGGCATAAAGCTTAATTGCGAGGCTTGAGGTGTATGTCAAAAATGCCTGACTTAAGTAGAAATTCTGATCATAGCATCTGTCGTTAGTTAAAATACATGGAGCTCTTTATCCAGGATATTTTTTTGTTGTTTATATTTTCAATAAGTGAAAATAACCCAGTCACATGGTGATTAAATATAAATCATTGTTTCAGCTTTTTGAGAAGGTTTTTAAAATTCCAGGTGTAAATTAGAGAGTAACACTGTTGTTAATCCAAGTCATGTGAAAGTTAAAACGGGGGGAAATCTGGTTTAGTTTATGACTTCTCGTGGTATTAACCATAGGTTTCTCACAAATATTAATGAATGCAGCACTTTGAAACACTATATGGAAAAGTGAGATCCAGTGGTGTTACCTGAATATTTTTATCATTTCTACTGAATAACTAACTCCATTTGGCTGAACAAGCAACAAAACCAAATATTTTTTAAAGGCCTTTCGAACAGAGTCCACTAAAGGTTTCATTAAAAAAATGGAAAGTGAGGTCTTCATCACTGCTTTGGTCTCATTTTCATTGCTACCAAAGCTACTCAGCTATACTTAACCAATCAGTACTTACGCAGTGCTTTAGGACATGCAACAAACTTAAAACACAAGCCCTCCCCTTTGGAACTCGGAACTGATTTGACAGGACCTAACTAATTCACAAGAAGCAACACCAACAGGAGAAAGAGACACCATGCATCACTGGGGTACACCAGTCCTAAGGAAAGGGACACTACAATGAATGTGGGGATGACCACTTTATTAGTTCAATTAGTTTAAAACCAATTCTCACTGAAAGAGAGCCTCCTGTGTATCACACATCCCTGCACGAGGCCCTTTAAAGTATTACCACACTTAACTCCTCACAATGATTCTGGAGGCAAGTCCTCTCATCATCCCTCGTTTATGGTGATGCTGATATAAAGAAACTGAGGCTCAAGGGACAAAACCTGCCCAAAGTCAGAGCCAAAAGTTAAATCCAGGTCTGCCTAACTCAACATGCATTATCTTAGCAACATCAATATATCACTAGTTCTTTGCCTTCTATGTAAGGCAGACCCTTTACAAGGCACTGGGACAAAAAGGGGGATTGGACAGAGGCCCTGCTCCCAGAGAAGCCATAGTTAGGTCAGGGGGGAATCTAGAGGAAAAAAAGATTCAGGCTAAACCTCAAAGGTGGGAAAAATCAGCATACTGTAAGTAGAAGAGAAGGGACAAGCACTTTAGAAACAGAAAAGGGATGAACAAAAGCAACAGAAGGAAAATTGTAACATACAAAGGAATGGCAGGGGGATTAGTTTGATTAGAGTGTATGTATTTGTTGGTAGTTGGCAGAAGTTTAATAAATATTTGTGGGTTTGACTAATAGGAGAAAAGGTGAAAAGGGCAGGTTCAAATTATATACGGCCCAGCTAAGCTGAAGAAAATACAATTAACCAACAAATAATGTGGGCAAATGTTCAACCTCACTAGTAATAAAAGCAATATAAATTGAAACAACATGGTAATTTCCTCCCTCACATTCTCTTAAACTTGCATTAAAAAATAATAACATCTAACTACTAGGAAGATTATATGTGCTGGCAAATTTGTAAATTGATATCTTCTTGTTTAAAAGAAGTCTGGTCATCAGTTTCATGAAATTTTTATATTCTTTAACCCTATATTTTCATTTCTCATCATTTATCCCAAAGAAATATTCCAAAAAACATGGACAAAGCTAAAAAGTATGCGGGTATTCGCTGTGCTACTTTTTATAGTGTGGAAAAATAAGATGGACTGTAAATGCTCAATGGTAGGCAGTTGGTTAAAACAAAAAGAAAAAAGGGCTTAACAAAAAGGGCAAAGGCCAATTAAAGAGGTCTAGACCTTAGACCATAGGCAACACAGATCTAATGAAAATTCCTGAGTAGGAAGGTGACTGGGGGAAACTGTTTTTCAAGAAGATCAATTTATCAAGAAATCTGACAATACATAAATAGGAACTGAAGACAAGTTATATACTCTGTCACCAAGAAATTACACCTAGGAGAATCTACCTACAAGAAATAATCCTACATATTAAAACACTTTATAGATAAAGATACTCACCACAGCATTATTAAAAATATTTTGAAAACTAAATATTTAATAGTAAGAGAATTGTTAAGTAAACCATGATTTGTCCATGATAAGGAATGTTACTTAAAAATGCTAGAAAAAGTGATATTATACCCAAAATCATGAAAAATCATCACATTTAAATGTAATGGGGGGAAGGGGCAAGAAGAGATTTCTAGAGAAAGAAACCTCCACAGAAAATGCTACGAATCCACCAGAATTTGATTTTCATGGGTGAACCAACCATCTTGGTGGTTCACCATGGCAGCACCATTTTGAAGGTAATCAGGGCTGAAAGCAGGGAGGAAAAGACTAAGAAAGTATTTAAGAATGGTACGTTCATCTATAGAAATGCCATAGCTTATAAATGATCATCTGGCAATTGAAATACATCTTTCAAAGACAAAATATTATAGTGGCACTGCAGGTAGCCCACAGAAATGTATTTACTTCCCCATTGAAACATTATACTTTTACAATGACAAAAAATTAAAACCTATGTTATTGCAGTATTAGTAACTAATCAAAGCAAGAGAACATCACTGAAAGAGAAATTCCCTTTTATTTCCCTAAAATGTTGAAGCTTAAGGAAAATTAAGTTGGCTTAGTTAAAAGCATAAAGAGACAGACATGACTGTGGTGTGTTTCTGGGAAAAACTGGGCTTTAGAGGCCAGTGACACTGTTTTTTTAGTACATAGAAGTTCATTTCCAAATACAGATAGGGGAGGCATAACACTAATACTGCTATCATGTTCATTCATCATGATCTGAATCACTGCTTGTCACACAGACAGAACAAAGGCAAGATAAAGAAAGGGTCACATGAGATTTTTTCCTGCCTAAATGGTAAAGAACTGTGATGGGAAGGAGGAAGGGGTTTAAAAAGGATGAGTGTTTGAAGAGTGTGGGTTCGGACAAAGGTGCAATTAAGCAGTGGCATGGAAGTGAGGAAATGGGAAGAGTTGGGGACACGCAAGCTCTTCCCTTAAGGGAAAGGAGCTAATGGAGTACTTAGGAGCTTTCCACCTTGCAACACAGTTGAGTTCAAGTCTTCACTCTCCTCCTTCAAATACACAGATCATCCTTTATAAATGTCTGTACTCCCCTCAGTGCTCAGAGCCTTGAACCTAGTAAGCATGTTTGCTGAATAAATGATGATGGGAAAAAAAATGTTGGACCATCTAAACAGACCACCAATTATAAAAACCAATGGCCTAGGAGGGCTTTGACTGCAGGGTGTAAAAGAGGGGATCAAGTGAATTAAAGGGAGAAAGTGTGTAACTGACCACTTATATACATCTAAATCAGTTGTTCATAACTTGAGTGATCACAGAGATAAACAGAAGAAAGACAAAGATATATTAAGAGCAAAGGATGTCTCTAGAATTATCCTTTTAGACTAGAAAAGTCTACAGCTCTGAGATTCAGCAACTGGATCAGACTTACTGATTCATGTCAAATGTAGCTAGCCTGACCCCATCTTCTGTTGAGGCGGGCTGGTTTGCCCTGACCCAGACAGCCTCATGTTCCACTTCTATAGAGGCAGTTTGTACAGAATAAAACAGCAACAGTTTGGAGGACAGAAAAGAAAGAAACCTGGCAGATGGAGAAGGAGAGATTGTTCAAAACAACTGGCCTAATTTGAATTCAGAGGCCAAAAAAGTCACATCAAAATACTGGGCTCAATTTAAATAGAGTAGGGATTTTGGGTTCATAAATAAAAACAACTAAGTACCAATTCTAATAAATTTAGGAAGATCATTTGACATCACAACATTTGGCCCTACAATAACAAAATCAATGTTGTAATATATGGGTCAAATTCCAAAGTGAATTAGAGTTTATAATAAAAAACAATATTAACATTCTGTTAGCTTCTTAGAGATTAGCTATGAATCAGGAAGATATTTCATATTGCAAAGTAGCATTTTCTGACTTAGAAAGTTATTGTATTTTATTCAGAATTGTAAAGCTCTACAAAACTTTTTTCATGTGTGAAGACAAAACTTTGCTCCTGAGTGAAATTTTTGTAACACAAGCTGGCCTACAGGAGTAAATTATGTAGAACCACGTATCCAGACACTTTTACAACTATGTATCTTTTAAGAATTATATGAAGGAATTGCATAAATGAAAGGAAAAAACACACTTTCCTATTAGGCTAAAATACTACATACTACACGTATTACTTATCTTCCTAATGAAATGAAAAGATTTTCAAAGTTTTTGAGATAGCCTAGAAGAATGCAGCAGCAGATGTCATTCATCACTAATAAAAATTCATTCCCTCATCCCATCCTTCCTTTTTTACAGTATTTGACTTTGGTTGGGTATTCATCCTTCTCTGAGTAGTCATATGCTTCAAGGAGGGCTGGCACCAACCCTAGACCCAACTGGAGAATCCCAATTAGTTTAAGCTAATTATGGAGGATCCATTCCTTCATCAGGGATAAGCTAAGATGTTAACTCTGCCAAAAAGATGTGAATGGAAGTCTTTACAGTGTGAAGTTGAGAGCATGGAAACACATACAGGAAGTTGTGTTGTCATTCTTAAAAAGGAACAGGGATGCGCGAGGCCACTGGGCATTGCACCTGGTGCTCCTAGGGCGAATGGCTGGAACTGCAGCCATCTTGAAACCACGAAGGAAGCTTGCCTGGAGCCAGTGCCTTCACGTCAAGAATGGCACGGTAGAAAAACTGAAAGAACGTGGGTCTTTGATGATGTCATCAACCTGAAACAAACCAGTCTCCCTTAAAACCTCTTGGCTACATGTGAGATGATAACTTTTCCTTATTGTTTAAATTTTGATTTGGGTTTTTTGTTACTTACAGCCAAAAGCATTCTAACTGCTACAAATCTGAATTAGTTTAAACCTTTACTTAAATATTAATAAGTGAAGCTCTTATTTGGGAGATAAGGGACAAAAACAGGGTATGCTGCTTAATTCACTAGCAAGACATACAGTCCAAAGGTATAAACTCAGCCATACTGGTAGATCCTAAAGTCTTACCTATTATATTTCAAAGCTGGTTACTGTTCCATTCCCCTCTCCCTATCTGCCCTCCCTACACACACAAACACAAACACACATGCGCACGTGCACGCACACACATCACAGCCTGATGGGCTTGGTACTGACCTTGCTGATCAGTTCATCAACGACGGTGGAAGCCCTACTGCCCCCTTTACCAATGAACAAGGCTTTGGAAAAATGGATATTATCTTCTTCTGACAAAATGGTAGAAGAATCTAATGTAAAACATAAAGTTCATTCTCCCAAAGAGATACTGTAAATACAAGATTTTAAAAGGTCTAAATGTATGAAATTTTCATTGATCCATATTTATTGACAACCTACTATATGCCAGGATACTATTTTAAATTTTTATCTGACAACTTGGGATAATTTATAGCACATTTAACTGCAACTAAAACTAAGTCTTTCTGTTGCTGCAAAGATATATCTGAAATGAATATCTCCCTATCTCACATGTGATGCTGCTCCTGATGGCTGGAAACATGCCTTTCACCTGCCTTAATCAGTATCCCCATGACAGCATCCTCTAAACTATGTCTGAGGGAACACAAGATGATAATAGACGTTCTTTAAAAGAGGGAGAGTTTTCCATGGTCAAACAACTGGGGAAATACTGCATGTTACAGCCCACTCTTGAAGATTCACAAAACACATTATAGCGTATTAAATATTCTGAGAAGTCTTGTCATAAAGAAGCTTTTATTGAATCCAGTATTTCCAAAACTTACTTGACTCTATAATCTATTTTTCACTAAGTATCTTCTTAACATCTTGGGGAAACTAGTAATCCTTATGACATAAGGCATATTCCCCTCTAATATAGACACTACTCAATTTAGAAGCAACAAAAAGAATAGATGCTGAAAAAACTCACACCAAGCTGGCACCATGTCTTAACAATCTACAGAGAGTACAAGTTATTCCTAAGTAAATTTCTTCCAGGGTCTTGCATCACATTCTCCAATACCACTAGCCGGGGACATAAAATGCAATCACTTCTCAACTGATTCCTAAAATAATGCCTTTATCATGGAATACTCCAATGCAAAAACTTCTAAATGACTCCTAATGTAGTGTCAAATTCAAACTACTGTCCTTGGCATGTCTGTTTTACTCACTGATATAACCCCAGAACATAGTTCAGTGATTATGCGGAATAGGTGGTCAATGAATCCTTGCTCTAGGAATAAATGAATAAATGAGTATCTGAGTGAATGAATATTTCCATCATGTGCTTTCAGTCCTGTTCTGGTTTAGCTTCTATCTTTCTCAGACATATACAATGTGTGTTCCAACCTCTGCATCTTTGTTCATGTCTTTATAACCTCATATGCAACATCTTCCTCTCTACCTATTCAAATCCTGCTCAGCCTTTCAAATCCAGATTAAGCCCTGACTCCCATATGGAACCTGACCTCATCCCCCTCTGAACCCCTACCCCTGACAGTACTGGCGAGTTTGACACTTATCTTTCCTAAACTAGTTCACATGTTAGTCTTCTCTCTCAGTAAATGATAAACTCCTTGAAATCTAAGGCCATGTCACAAATTCCCTTTTACACATATTAGAGTGGTAAGATACATAATAAGTATTCAATGAAAAAATTTTATTGATTATATTTTATTAAAAGTTTTGTGTGTAACAAGAATAACTGGAAATTCCTGGAATTTCTAAACTATACATTACTAAAATCAATAGTGGTAAGGACCAAGTTCTGAATAAAGAAGAAATATTATCCAAGTTCTAAAGAAACTGTTTCTTCTTGTTTTAACCTCTTTGACTCCATTTTCTCATTTGGAAAATGGCTCTATGGTATTTCTCTACAGGTACTGAATGAGCAACAAGTACTGCTTGTAAAAACCCCTAATAAATGAAGACTTTATCTCACAGTCCTGGAAGCAATCTTGATGCCCTAAATTATGTAATCCTGGTATTAGAGTATTTTAGTCTGGTTCATATAAAATGTAAGCTACAAAAATACCAAAGCTAAGAAAAAATATTTACTCATGCCTTTACTAAGATACAGAAAGAGGATGCATGCATTGCCAAAATTCCATAGAACATGCTCAAACTAAAGCAACAATGCCTTCGTTATTAAAGAAGGCAATGGCCTGAAGCAGTACTTAGGAACAAAGATTACCTGGTCCATGAAAGAGTCAATATTTAAGAACACAATGACTAATTCCCACTTCAAGATCATGAACATATTTCTCTTTAAGAGCTTCGTTTTGGCTAAAACTTGTATTTATGGTTTTCCTATCTGTGATCCCTGAAACGAAGAATGAACAAAAACGTAAAACATGAAACTCTCCAGTAGGCCAAATTGTCAGAATAGACTTAATTTTGATTTTAAGAACTTCTCAACAAGGGTTACACACAAGACTTGTACTTTACTTCTCAGTCACCAAAAATACACAGTGATCGACTCTGCCTAAAGCACCAGATTGAATGTTCTATGAACACTGCGGAAAATGCATGAATGACACCTCCAGACCATATCAGAAACACTGGGGCTATTACCTTAATTTCAACTTATTTGAATCCAAACTAGTATTATTTTTGCTAATAGAAACTCCATTTATAATCAGCTACATTTTAAAAATCATCCAGTTCGGCTTACTGTGAGCTAAAGTAACCATTAACTGTATTTCCAGCACCGGCTGTGTGAACTCAAGCATCTCAATTTTTACATCTGCAAAATGAGAATGAGACTGGATGGCTTCTTAGGTCCTCTCAAATATAAAAACTAATAATGGTTATTATTATAAGGTTTATTAAAAATATATGAATGAAAAATATAAGCAGAGATTTAGAAAAACATTAGGTTAAGCCTGGGAGACATCATACCACGGACAAAGATTATCACAAAACCCCCAAATCCTCTCCCCATAGCACCAAGCTGTCATGAAATATCAGTTTTACAGAGGTAAATGTCTTCCTGGCCACACTGATATACTATTGGGGAATGAAAGACTCTTAAAATCAGCCATGAGGGAGACGTGAGAGTCCCGCTCCGCAATGAGACTTTGGGTGAAGTGCTTTATTTCCCACAGTCTCACAATGTAAAATCTAGAGCCAAACTCTGAAAAGTGACTCACTACTCATAGGGGCTGCGTGTGCTGGTGGGTAAATCCGCCTGCACGCTCTGCAGGTACAGCTAGATTTGGATTCTGATTATGCCACTTCTGACTGGACGATCTCGGGAAAATAACTAAATCTTACCAATCTTAGTTTACTCCTCTCTGAATTAGGTTGACTCTATCCATTTTGCAGGGCTGTGAAAAAGGCTAAATTGGACACCTATATAGGGTCTGGCATGTACCAAGCACGCACAGGCACTAAGGATATTCTATCCGCCTTCACAATTTCTCCCTTCCTTTTACACGAGTGGAACAGATTCCAGCACAGCAGATAACTTGCCATATTCCTCATTAGACTGTCAGTTTCCCTAGGGCCAAGACTGTCTGATTCATCTTTGGATCCCAGAGCCCAGGAGAGGGACTGGCCCAGAGTGAAAACACAATATAAATGCTTGTTAAATGGAGAAAACAAGAATCCTTTGGGTCTGAGGATATAAAGATTATCCTGGCCACAGTCAAAAGAAAATTCTGATCTTCAGTTTGGCCAAATAGGCGCTTACTACAAACTACTGTGTAGTTCAAAGAAAATAAGTTATTTTGAATTCTAATAATTATATTCTCTAAAATATAAAAACCTAGTTGCCCTACAGCTCTCAATTTTAGTTTTGAGAATCCAATTCTTTCCTAAACAATGGAGTGGGTGACCACAAAAACTTGTGGAATCTCTTTTCCTAGAAAACACGAAGCACAGGAGAGAAGCCAGTCTGTCTGGAAATTTCTTCAAAATCTGTCTATAAGCAGGGGCTGGACTAGACTAGACGTCCTTGGGAGGATCCTTCCAGACCCACACCACTAAGGTGTTAAGGGAAACTACTAAAACAATTCTTTGTCATTTATATCCAGGAAAATAAAACAAATATGATTTAACATCTCCTAACATAAGCATTAGAAGTAATGCTACTTGGACCCAGTGATGCTTTTACAAACATTTTCTTCTTAAATGGTACTAAACCATCCGAAGCTAATAATTTGAATATGAGCTCTCTCTAACAAAACAGAGATGGTCCTTGACACAAAAAACAAGATTATTATTCTTCAGTACCTCTTTTTCTATCTACCTGTTTTCAGGTACCCTAAATCCACTCATTCCCAAAGCTTTACAAGAAACACAGTTCCCAAGTGCTCCATTCAACTCTCCCATTAATGAATTTCCAGTGCATCGATTACTCATATCACATTGTGCATCTGATTATTATATGTTGTCTTCTATTTGTATCTGTTTCACAAATAACCGTTTTTGTTTCCCTGGCTGAAAGGTAAGCACCTTGAGCAAGGTCCAAGTTTTATATTTCTCACGTACTCCTCTACCATGCCCGTACTGAGTTCATGATAAATGCTTACAAATTCTTACTGCTGACTGATAGATTTTAAATGAAGAGAAATCAAGAGCTATAGAACACTCTGTACACTGAGCACCTATATGAAGTTTTGGCAAAGTCTACAATAAAGCTTTTCAGACTACTATATATGTTGGTATTTGTCATTTACCTGGGACTAAAGCAGTTGAAGGTTAAAACACAAAGGAGCTACAGGGAAAGACCTAGAGTTCAAGACCACACTGGATGAGATCCTGCCCTGTAAGGAATGAGGAACTACCAAGAGAGCCCACTCACACTGCAGATGGAGGCTACTTGGGAAAGCCCAGCACACTTCCTGGATCACAGAGCTATGCCACTTCTGATTCTGCATGGGATCGATTATTCATTGTCAGGCCAAGGCAGTTAGGGGGTAAGAAACAGAAAGGAAAGGATCTGTAGAAAATTAAAATGTAGTAACATTATTTAAAACAAACTCGTGAAACTTAAGTTTTCTCTTTCTTCATAATCCAAAAGACACATCTAGAACAAGGCTAACGAGCTCTAGAGTTCAATCATAACAAGAGTACTCTACATACTTACAAATGGGGATGCAGACCCCCGGCTCCTTTCTTTAGAAAAGGGAACCTCTTGTCCCTAAATGAGGCAGGTGCTGTTTAGGCACTGCGAACATAGCAGTTTACCAAACTCAGAAGTCCAGTAACAATAATGTAATGCCTTGGCTTAGTATTTTCCAGAAATAAAATACTTTGAGGATAGTCCAAATCTCTTCTCTTAGAGGAGAAAACCAAGGCCCAGAGAAGTTAACTAATTTGTCTCAGTTGGTTACCGAAGCTATGCGGGAACAAAGGCAGGAGTAGAAACCAGATTCCTTATCTCTTCTCTAGCAACAAACTTTACTGATTCATTAAGCAAGTATTTCTGTGTGCCCATTATATGCCAGACACTATGCTAGGCACCAAGTATACAAAAGCAGGGATAAGATACTAACCCTGTACTCCAAAGCACAGTGTAACTATAAGGCAATGGGATGGGTTCAACGATAGAAGTGGTAACTGAGAAAGAGCAAACTATATCTCTAATTGCACAGGACTTCCAGTATTTTAAAAGACCTGTTAATAGTTTGTTTTATCCTCCCCATATCACCATCAGGACAGAACACACATCTTATTACTCTTGCTGTATAGATGGAGAAACTGAAGTGCAAAGCAGATAAGGGAGTCTATTTAGGTCATCTCCACTGGCAGCAAAATGCCTAGAAATCAAGTCTGTTTACTCCAAGATAGACATTTTCCCCCAATTAGATGGGAAAAGCAGATGTTCTTTTTACATCCAGTTACCTTCTGATCAAGAGCACACACTTGCAAGACTGTGTGCAGAACAACCTGTGGCTGTGAGAGTAGACTTCACTGGCCTAGGAGGTCTCATCAGCTGAGTTTAGTTATTCAATGCTTGAGTAACCAACCAACAAGACATCATTATTACTAGCATTCTTATAGTGCCCATCATAGATACACAGAACAGCAGGAAAAGGTTCTGCCCTCAGGAAGTTAATATTGTAGGGAAGAGGTACATAAACATTTCAACCAAAAGTGACATAATTAAACAAACTACAACTAGAAGAGCCATTACAAATAATAGCAAGTTTAACATGTTAAAGGTTTTACAGAGCAAATCTAGTGGGTGCTGCCAAGAAGCATTCTCTTTAAGGATCAAACAGAGAACAGAAGCTTTGTATATGTAATGATATATACCAACCTTCAGATTATTGAAATAAAAACTCTTACCAAAAATGCTCACCACATTAAAAAAAAATTAACTTCCTAATACTTTCATTTCACTTTTCAGCTTTACTCCAAACAATTATCTGAATATTCCATTTCTCTCTTTCTAGGAAAGTTACATATTTTGTAACCTTCCCTGTTTAAGAGGAATGAATTATTATGGAGGTTCCCAAAAGTATGCTGTGGCAAAGAGTATTCAACAGTGTGGTTTCTCTGTGCTATTCTTCCACCCTCTTTCGGATGCAACCTACATGAAATGAATCTGATAATTTTCTCCTGTACATAGTAAAATTTGTATGCACATCCAAGAATTTTTTTTAAAAAGTACAAGAGAAAAAAAGCATTTCTTCATTTCACATTTCTTCATTTTAAACATTAATTTCACTTGTCTGATAACCTCGTATCATTTTATTTATATACTATTTATCATAGTCTTATATGACCAAACTGTTTGAAACCATAGCGCTTTATAGAATTATTAACAAAATAAATAAAACTGAAAAGAAACAAATATTAGTGATTTCAAACTAGTGACAGAATTTTTTAAGGAACCAGGTAAATAGTAAAAATTATAAGCATCCTTTCAAAGGACTAATGTTATCATTATTAAAAATACAATTCAGCTAAAAAAAAAACTCTAACATACTCAAGGGATTCATACATATAGCCAATTTCTTTCCTTTTAGATATTTATTGAATTTTATAGGGTGATAAGTAGCAATTTAAATGACAATTCAAACCACCAGTTGGTTTCATTAGAATTACCAATAGTATATCATAAAATTATTTCATGACTTAGTTCCAACACAAGAAAATATATTTTTAATGAACAACAGCTTAAAACCTAAATTAAAAGTGTGATAATCAACTCTTTAGGGTAAGAGGGGAATAGGGTCTGATTTACCTCTAGATCATCAAAGAGAAACACTACTGGACCAAACTGGATCCTAAAGGACGTTAAGAAAGTAATTAAGCATGCAGCGACAGTGACATCTAGTGTTAGCAACTGCAAGCCACTCAACTACAAGCCATTAAACCCTCCTAAATGCTAAAGAAATGACTATTCAAAGCTTCTCTTCTTTAAAAAACAACAAACAGAACTTGTGCATTGTATCTAAAAATTATTCATAATCAAAATGTTTCCGTAAGTTTTCTTTCAAGACATTAGAAAAAAACCTTCAGAGATAAACATCTTAGAGAGTAAACAAAGCACCAAAGAACTAAAAGTAAAAAGCACTGTTTATTCTGTGTGGCCAACTTCTGTAACCACTCTCATTAGAGTTTAATGCAAAGGTAATCTGGGACATGTTCTGATGAGTATATCATAAACATTTAAACTTCCAGTTACTATAAAAGTAAAGATATTGCATAAGCTAGTACTTGACACATCAAGAAAAAGCAATTTAGGACATTTCAGGAATCCCTGAAGATGCAAATCAAAAAAAAAAAAAAAAAACTCTTTAGCTGTTGCACTGAGAAACAAGCTGTACATTTCAGTCCTTGCTCTATTTTTGTTGCTTTAAAAGGTCCACTTATTACAGTAGACATTTTTGCCCAAGGGCTTAGAATTTGGCAGCGTAGGTTAATTTACTGTAGTATTTTTATAGTTTTATGCTCTAGATGAATTTATAAAAGTAAGCAAAATTCCAAAAATTACTCTTGGCTAGGACAATATTTTGTAAAAAGTAAAGTTAGCATTAGATAAAGCTTACCTATTTTTTTTTGAAAGTTCATCCTTTCCCCTTTTCACTCCAAATATTCTTGTGATCAAGGTACTAAAAAGAAGTGTGGATGAATTTCTCACCTAATGTTAAAATACATACATAATAAAGATTAAGAAATATTCATGACATGAAACCAACATTTACAATATTCGAATTAGACATTCAAAATCATTCCCCGATTGCTTCGTGTGGGGCTAAAGAAGATAGTTTGTGTTCATAAAATAAGACAATTTTCAATAATTTTATAGTAATTATCTCAATGACGTCCTCTTAAACTGAGCTCTACAATCCAACCACATGCACACAACACAGCTTTTTCTGATACTTCTAATATTACCTCCAACAGTTTTCATTATCTTTGTACTTGTATCTTCAAATAACTAAGACAAAATAAATAAATAAGCTCATTTATCCACATCATTTCTGATGATAAGTATTCCAGTAAAGAGCTCAGCTCTTTTCATTTATTTTCTCTAATCATTTACCTATGAGAAAATATTTATAAGACCTAACTCAAAGGATCCACATTATTAATATGGCCAAGAAAATGTTTAATGTCATAATCAAAATGTTGATTAACCCCACAATGCCAGTAACCTAATAAAGTAATTTTAAGCCTAAGATTATCTGAGATAATTTGTTCATAAAAATAAGAAAGAACTATCATTAATAAACATGAATAATTTCTTCAAAATGGTAATAATAGAATAGATCTATTTCCAAACCAGTGTTTCAAGATGCTTTCCTATAGCATAAAAATGTCTTGATGTCAAGGAATATTGGGCTTCCTCAATTATCTTGCCAAATCACAGTGATATGTATAAATACGTACTGATTGCCCTACAGTGTGTAAGGCCCTATACCAGCACTATGGAGAACATCTGGAAACAGAAGACACTTACTGCTAACACAGAGCTTATATTCTAATTAGACAGGGATCACATGGTGGGTTGAATAGCAATATAAGAAGAAAGCTAATTAAAAGTAACAACGTAAGATTTAGAAAACAGCCTCCCGAAACTACTGCCCTAAGGATCACAAACTCAAATGCCCACAAAGGCCAGTGAGTGCGGAGGCAGCAGAGGACTGAGGCTAATGCAGTCACTGTTAAGCTTCAGCTGAAGCTGTTGCCCTGAGGGAACATAAGCCCAGTGCTGCCAGATCTTCTGCTTTTTCAAGAGAAGCCAGAAACCCCAATTTTTATGTGAAATCTATTTTGAAATGTTGGCAACAAATTAAAGGAGAAAAAAAAACACTATTGTGGAGGCCAAATAAAACACAGTTGTAGGCTAGATTCAGTGGGCTTTTTTTTTTTACTATATTCACAAAGTAGGAAACTATCACCACTACCTAATTCCAGAATATTTTCATCACTCCAAAATGAAACCCCATATATATTAACAGCCATTCCCCATCCTCCCACACTAGGCAAGGGCTAATCTACTTTCTGTCTCTAGGGATTAGCCTATTTTGGACATTTCACATTCATAAGATCATGTGACATGCAGCGTTTTATGTCTGGATTCTTTCATTTGGCTTTCATTCTCAAGATTCACCCATGTTGTAGCGTGTATCAGTATGGCATTCCTTTTTATGGTGGAATAATATTCCATTGTATGGATATACCATATTAAAAAAATCTACTCATCATTTGATGAACACTGGGTTGTTTCCACTTTTTCACTGTTATTGATAATGATGCTATGAACATTCACGTACAAAGTTTCTGTGTGACTGTGTTTTCATTTTTCTTGGGTATACCAAGAAGTGGTACTGCAGGGTCATATGGTAATACTGTTAACCTCCTGAAAGACTGCCAAAGTGGAGGTACCATTTACATTCTTACCAGCAGTGTATGAGGGCTCAATATTTATCAATTCTCTAAATCTTCCCCAGTAATTGTTACTGTCCATCTTTTTTATTATAGCTATACTACTGGCTATGATACGGTATCTCATTGTAGTTTTGACTTGCATTTCCCTGATGATTAACAATGTTTAGCAACTTTTCAAGTGTCTATTGGCCATGTGTATATCTTTTTTTTTTTTTGGAGAAATGTATTAAAATTCTTTGTCCATTTTTTAATTGGGTTGTCTTTTTATCATTGAGTTGTAAGAGTCCTTTATATATTCTAGATACTAATCAAATACATGATTATCAGATATATGATTTGCAAATATTTTCTCCCATTCTGCCAGCTGTCTTTTCATTTTCTTGATGGTATCCTTTGAAACAGGTATTTTAAATTTTGGTCAGGTCTAATCTATCTTTTTTCTTTTGTTGCTTGTGCTTTAGGTGTCATATTTAAGAAACCATTACCTAATACAAGGTCACAAAGATTTACACCTAGTTTTCTTCTAAAGATTTTTATCATTTTGGCTCTTACTTTTAGGATTGTGATCCATTTTGAGTTAATTTCTGAATATGGTGCAATACAGGAAGCAAATTCATTCTTTTGCATGTGGATATTCAGTTGTCCCAGTACCATTTGTTAAACAGACTATTCTTTTCCGCCACTGAACTGCATTGGCACCTTTTTTTTTTTTTTACCAAAAGTTAGGTTTTATTTCTGAACTCTTAATTCTATTCCACAGATCTATAAAAGTCTATCCTTATGGCATTACCACACTATCTTGATTACTGTTGCTTTGTCATAAGTTTCAAAATTCGGACATGAGAGTCTTCCAATTCTATTCTTTTTCAAGATTGTTTTGGCTATTCTGAGTCTCTTGCATTTCTCTCTGAATTTTAGAATGACCTTGTCAATTTCTGCAAGAGAGTCAAGTGGGATTTTAACAGAGATTGGAGTGAAATCTGTAGCTCAATTTGGGGAGTATTGCCATCTTAACAATATTAAATCTTCCAGTCCACGAACATGGAATATCTTCCCATTTATTTAGGCCTTCTTTAATTTCTGTTAACAACGGTTTGTCAGTTTCATTGCACAAATCTTGCACTTGTTTTGTTACATTTATTCCTAAATATTTATTCTTTTTGATGCTATTTTAAATGTAATTGTTTTCTTAATTTCATTCTTTGATTATTCAGTGTGTGTATGTGCGTGGTGAGTATACATTTATGTATGCATATGTGTGCATATGTATATTATATATTTCTCTTATGTATGTATGTCTTTTCTTATGTAACATAAATGCTCCCTTGACAAATATTTAAAAATATGAATGGAGACCCGTCCCTGTGCAATCACTATGTAGTACAGTCATTTATATACCATACATCTTCACTCTTAATAGTCACATCCTTGAGAATGGGATCTGCATATAATATCATAAAACATTTTATCTAGTGTACACAGTGCCAGTTTATAGTAGTATGAAATATTTTCTAAAAAAATTAAATGAGATTTGAAATCTAATTTGCTTTCCATCACTTCTTAGCCATGGACCTTGAAAAAGACACTTTAGATCACTAGTCCCTCATTTGCAATCCAGGAAAATCATACTGGAATTTCTAGGCTTATTATTAGGCCATGTTCTGGAGTTCATGGTGACTTTCTTCTACAGTAGCAAGACACTTCTAAGAGAAGAGATGGAGCTTCTAGCCCGCACACCACCTATGCGTGAATTAGAAAAAAAGCACTCTACCTGTGAGTGAATAAAGCTCCATGCCAAGGCAAACAGTCTAATAAGTAGAGCATGGCTGGGTTTCAGGGTTGCACAGCTTTCAGCCTGACACCCATGTGGCAACCTCACAACTACCAGAGGACCTGCAGACAGTGGTACCAACAGAGGCACAGAGTGCACACGGCAGCACTCCTGGGAAGATCTGAAAGGCTCTTTTTCCTCCTCTGAAACCCACTGGATACCGTGAACCAGAGTTGGCCTGAGGGAAGCAAAGTAAGATGCACCAGGTAGAAATAAAAGCCCAGTGTGGGTCTGAGAAGTACCCTAAAGTGGCACACTCAGGGCAAGCTGGGAAGTTGAGTTACCTGCCCTGCAATGAGAATGCAGGGAAAGAAGATCAGGTTACTGAACACAGAAAAGGGAATGCCCAGAAATGTCTCAGTTTCAAAACCTGCCCAGAAAATTCTCAGTTTTCATATATATGTGCCTATAAATTACTCTGTTACCTAAATTTTTAACTAAACTGGCTTCATTTCCAAAATACATGTCAACGATTATCATGTGTCATCATCTTTACTAATATTTCTCTATTCTGAGTCACCATCATCTCTTGGCAGAACTACTACAACAGCTTCCTGGCTGGTCTTCTCTTTCCCTCCCACCACCTTACAATCGAGTCTCCATTTTTAACTACGCCAGTCAGATCCCATTATTCACCTACTGTGAAACCCTCCTGTGCAGGGCTTTTCAAGAGCGGTGGGAACCAAGTTTCAAACCCCAGGTCTGTCCCAGCCACACCCATAGAGGCTGTAGCTCATCCAGCCATTTCCAGACTCAGATGAGATGCTACATCGCAGAGCCTGGGATTGGGTTTGTCCAGCAGCTGCCCAAGGGTTGTGATAACATCCCAAAGGGTGAACTTTGACCAATAAGAGACAGAAGATGGGACTGTTTCCAGAGTTGGTAGTTTCACATGGCCTGGCTAGAAGATACACCACATGACCAAACAACTAGCTCTGTTCTCCTGCAAGGTTAAGGCCCACTTGGTAATGTCTTTCCTCCTTCCTGCCTCACGTTTTTCCTTCATTCATGCTGTTTCAGGTTTGTACCACTCAATAAAACCTTAGCACCTAGGCTATACCTCTACCTTTGTCTTCGAAGGAATAGGGTCAAAACCCTAGAAATGTAAGTAAAATGCACCTCTACTGTATGCCTATAATATCCAAAACTTTCTGCAATATTAGCACAGAATCTGGAGTCAGACAAAGAATGGTGATGGGTCCTTAGTCAAAGCTATTTCACCTCTCTGAACCTTGTCTTCTCTATCTGTAAAACGGGGTTATAATCACAGAATCTACCTAGCAGGGTTCTTCTGAGTACTAACTGAAATAGTCAATGTAAAGGATACTAAGCACATGAAAAATTTTCAGTAAGACAGCCACTATTATGATTATGTCTTATTTATCTTTGTATTTCTAGTAATTAATATCGTCTGCCACACAAGAGGTATTATGCCTAATGCCCAGTGTATTTACAACAATACATTTCCCCTGGATTTAAAAAAATGCCTAATAGGTGGCAAAGATCAAGAGATCTGTATAGTCTCAATACAAACTGAGAAACCTGTAAAAACTAAATATATACATGAATTTTCCTAGGATATGTTCCTTTACTGCAAAATTAAAATTAAGTTTGTTTTACTTGTGTTTTTTCCTAACTTATCAAACAAAACAATTAGGTCAAAAATACAGATGTACCTTTAGGCACAAGACATAGTCCTGAGAAGATGTGTACAAATCATATTTCTATAAATCAAACCATATTTCACAGGTGTTCAGGAAAAATCACTCTTTAAATGACTTCAGTAGAGAATGCTGTGGTAAATTGTTTTGTAAAACAAAGACTTCTTCACATTCATTGAGTATGCTGGTTTATAATTCGGGCATATCTTACATTAGGTTTTTTATAATGAAGGAAATGTAATAATCAGTATCTTAAAATCACTGTATGGATCACGACAGCTATGATGTTTCTTCTTTCTAGTGAAGCAAACAAACTGGATAGAAACAAAAAGACTTCCTTATAACCTGTGTTAAAAGGGAAGACTCCCCCCAAATAAAACTATATATACACAAACACTTAAATATATTTGTCTTTTGTAGATATGTGTGTATACATGTACTTCACACATATGAACCCCACGTAGAGAAAAAAGAGAAAGAAAGAATACCCCAAATTATTCTTTCTGCATGGTAGCTTTAACAGGGAACTTTTGCTTTTCTTTTTATGCTTTTATTTTCAAAATTTCTGCAGCGCACATGTGTTACCGTTTTAAAAAATGACCCATTCATTTCTGTTTCAGTTTGCTAAAAAGTTGGAAAAGTTGCCAGGTTTCATTCTCTGAAAGCTCTTTCACAGAGAACGTTTCTCTGTTCATCAGGAATTAATGGCTTGAAGAAAACAATACTGATATTTCTGGCAATCAGTTTTATGATCTCTACTTTTCCTGACGGTCAAGCCACATTCCCACCTCTCCTGACGGTATACTGCTATTGCTCCATTTCCTGTAAACGCAAAAGGTAAACACTGTGTCCTCAGGAGAAGTTAGGCAATGCTCCTAGACAGAATTTCAGACATTTATCTTTCTTACAGGAAGATGTACAATTTTCCAGGCAAGCATTGGCAACCTTGAGGATTCCTCTTTATTTTGGGAGTCTGTGCCTTGGGCTACATTGCAATATACTGACTCTCAATCGGGGGCTCACCAGACAGTTATGAAATGCTTTATACCACTCACTAATTGGAAAGCCTGCCTTGCTAGTAAATTCTCCATTTTGTAGGTAACATTTTGAGGTCTAGCTTCTTTTCTTCCTTCTTTTCTTCGCTCCCTTGCCAGTCTTTTTTTTTTTGTCTTGGGGATTTTTTTAGCTACAGTCAAGTACCTACAAACCGCAGATTAGTCTCCTTTATTCAACAAGGCACAATGATGTAGGAAAACAATAAAATCATGGTGTTTCTCCCAGGAATTATGTTTTAAAAACATGTAAAAGTTTATTTTCTTAAATCCAGCAACTATACTGGGTATTGCCTACTATCTTAGGGTTTTGAATCGAAAAGTTTGGACAGTGATCATATTTCAAAAAATGGGACTCAGTGTTTAATTTCCCCCATTTTAATGTTCTGTGAGTGTCTATTTTTTTCACCTTTTGATAGAGTATATTTCCAGCACCCGCTTAACACACTGAAACTCAGAATACACAACATCCAAAAGAAAAACACATCCAAATACTTAGTCATTCTGCATCCAGCTTAACGTCACTAATCGTGAGGGAAACGCAAATCAAAACCACAGTGAGATACTTCAGACCTATTAGGATAGCTTTTATCCAAGAAGATAGAAACTAACGAGCGTTGGTGAGGGTGTGAAGAAAATGGGACTCTTGTGCATTGCTGATGGGAGTGAAAATCGGTGCTGCCACTGTGGAAAACACTTCGGCAGGTCCTCAAAAAGTTAAATGATATACGCGAAGGAACTGTAAGCAGGAACTCAAACAGACACTTGCACGCCAATGTTCACTGCAGCATTATTCACAATAGCCAAAAAGAAACAAACTGAACATCCATCAACAGATAAACGAACAAACAAAATGTCATATAGCCACACAGTAGAATTTCATTCAGCCTTAAAAAAGAAATTATGATATATGCAACAACATGGATAAATCTTGAAAACGCTATGCTAAGTGAAATAATCCAAACACAAAAAGACAAATACTGTTATGAGTCCACCTATATGTGGTACCTAGAATAAGCAAATTCACAGAGACAGAAAGTAGAATTCACACAAAAGCTGAAGGGAGGAAATAATGAGAAGTTACTATTAAACAGGTACAAAGTTTCTGCCCGGGAAGATGAAAAAGTTCTGGAAATGGAGAGTGGTGATGACTGCACAACATTGTGAGTTACACTGCCACTGAATGGTATACCTAAAAATGGTTAATATGGTCAACTTTTTAAAAGTAATAATTGACAGCTTAAACAAAAATATTGACAATATAGTGTGGGTTTATTACATACATAAAAGTAAAATGTATAATAAAAGCACAAAGATTGGGAGGAGAGAAATGGAAGTATATATTATTAGGTTCTTAGACTTTAAGTGAAGTGGTAAAATATCACTTGAGGGTAGACTGTGATGTTAAAGATGTATATCAGAAACTCTAAAGCAATCACTAAAATAAGAAAACAAGGAGTCATGGCTAATAAACCAACAAAGGAAACAGAATGTAACCATAAAATGCCAAGGGTAAAAATGTAGCCTGAGCTATTCCTTAGAGAAACTCCTTGATAAAATGGAATAGATATTTTTTATCATCCACTGAAAGGTTAGTTTATTAACATCTACTCAGAGGTATAATTAAGTCAATGAAAAAGCACTTACTGCCCAGACTGGGGATGTAAAGCCCAGAATTGCAGCCTTAGCTCCATCAGCAACATAAGGGATAATAATTTCTCCCAGACATGTATCTCTGAACAAGGCTCTAAGGATATTTAAAGCGTGAACCTAGAATAAAAAGTTCAAAATTAGTTGTAGGCTCAAAACTATTGAAGACTTCTAAATCTGTACATATCTAGTAGCATAGCCTCAAAACAAACAAACAAAAATTAATAAATTACAAGAATAAATGGATAATTCACAAATGAAATAGCAGATTTTAATAAAATCTAATAACTAATAACTGATAAATCAAATTTTTTAAAGTTAGCAAGATTTGAACAATGCAATAAAAAAAGCTTGATCCAATGGACATATGTAGAATCTGTACCTAAAAAATAGAGACAGTACATTCTTTTCAAGCACACATGAAACATTTATTTTTTTAAAAATGACCTCACACGTAGCCACAAATAAAGCCTCAACAAATACCAAATAACTAATATCTTACAGATTATGCTCTGATCATAGTAGAATTAAGTTAGAAATCAATTTGTTTATATACCTTTAAAACTGATACATTTTAAAACACTGGTCAAAGAAAAACATTTAATATTTAGAGCTGAACAAAGATGCTACAATTCAACACTTGTGCCATGCACTTTAAGTTGAACGTAAAAGAAAAGTACACCTTAAATGTTTCTACTAAAAAAAGTGAATTGGAAAAAATGTCCAATCAAGATGACAAAAAAAAAAGAACTCAGAATAAAGAAAGAAAATTAAAAAGAGCAGAAAATTTGAAAATAGCAATGATATAACTAAGAGTATTAACAAAACCAAAAGGTGATTCTTTGAAATAGAAACAAGACTCTGACAAGATTAACCAAGAAGAGAATGAAGAAAATAAGCAATAGTATGAATACCAAAGTGGACATGACTACATGTGCATCAGAGAATAAAGCAAAAATATTACTATTCCAATTAATTAGAAAAATTAAGACAAAATGAATAATTTCCTAGAAAACAGAACTAACCAAAACAAATTCAGGGAGAAATGGAGAAGCAAGACAGACACTACATCATATAAAGAAAATCCACAGTTAAAAAACAGACCAAAAAGAAAACAAAAAAAGCCAAACCCAACAAAATAATCACACACACACACACACACACACACACACACACACACACACACACAAAAGACCAACGTGAGCTTACAGATGAATTCTACCAAATATTCAAAGAATAAATAATCCAAATCTGTATTAAACTGTTTAGAGAAGACTCCCAAATTTATTTTATCAGTCTAGTACAGCCTGGCTTTCAAAATAAGGTAGAGACAACTACTTTGAGAAACAATAGTATCTATCAAAGCTCAACATACACATACCCAATAACCACTCCCAAGTATCTACTCAAAAGAAACGTATATCTGTGCTCACCATCAGGCATGTACAAGAGTGTTCTTAAAAGTACTATCCTCAATAACCTCAGATTTTAAACTACCCAAATGTTCATAAACAGAAGAATGGTAAATAAACTGTATACTATTACAAAGCAATGAAAATGAGTAACTCACAATATGGATGGCTATCATAAACATAATGTTGGTCAAAAGAAACCATATCAAAAGGATATATAACGTATGATTACATTTACATGAAATTAGAAAAAAAGACAGGTAAAACTAAGGAATTAAAATTAAGCTAGTGGTTACACTGGTAAAAAGTACTGATTAGAAGGCAGTATGAAGGGGGCTTTCAGGTGTTAAAATGTTCTGTTTCTTGCTGGTTATAGAAGTATGTTTACTTTGTGAAACTTTATAGAGGCACACATATTATTTGTATGTATAATTCAATACAAATTTCACATAAAAATAGGGACAGGTACAGCATGAAAAAGGAAAACCACATGTTAATCCAGGGAAAATACGAGAAAAAAAGGTTTTTTTAAGTTTAAGTGAATCTAGCAATGAGTAAAAAAAATTATTTCAAAGTTGGGAGTTCATTCTCTGTAGGGAAAGATGGTATTATACTAAAAAGTCAATATAATTCATGATGTTTGCAAATTCTAGAAGAAAACATTTATCTCAAAAATGCTTGAAAGCATTCAATAAAACTTGATTTATTTGATGAGATAAGAGATAGATTAAAACTTACAGCAAATATCAGAAACAACAAAAGGATGCTCACTATCTCTATTTCTATACAAAACTGTACTACAGGTGCCAGCCAGCAGAATAAGAAAAAATTTTTTAAAGAATTTGAAAAGTAAAGCAAATTTAGCATTATTTACTAAAGATAGGATTATCTATAAAGAAAATCCAAAGAATTTACAGACAAGTCATTAATTGTAATACAGCAATTTAGATAGGTTGTTGAACATTTCATAAAAGATCTATATGACTTTCACAGAAAATTATTCTTAAATATAATGAAAAACATTAAGGAAGATCTGAATAAATGGAGAAATAAGCCACGGACATGGACTGGAAGAGTCAATACCAAAAAAAATTTTTCCCAAATAAATCAATAAATTTAAATTTCAACCAAAATTCAAAAAAGGCTTTGCAGTTGAGCTTAGCCAGCTGATTCTAAAATTTATATGGAAAAGCAATGGGACAAATATTCCCAAGGTAATTCTGAAGAAAAACAGAAAAAGGAGATTCACCCTACCAGATACCAAAACTTATTGAAAAAATATAGTAATTAAAACAGTGATTTTGGCCCAAGGATAGACTAACAGACTGATAGAATAGAGCACAGAAACAGACACACATATCGACAGAAACAGTACATGAGAGAAGTGATGTCATAAATGAAGGGGAAAGAATGTATTACATAAAAAATGATTGTATATTGCTAATCCAAGGGAAAATACTAAATTATTTTCTTTTACAAACAAAAACAGATTAGAGATGGTATAAAGACGGAAATGTGACAAGTGAAACTTTAAAACTTTAAAAAGAAAATGTAAAATATCTTTCTGACCCTGATCCAAATGCACAAACCATAAAAGAAAAGGCTGATGTATTCCATTTGGTTAAAATTTAAAATTTCCAGGCAATAATAGAATAATAAGCAAAGTGAAGAGAAGCGGCAGACTGGGGAAGATATGTGTAATGCAAATAACCAAAAAGGAAAAAATATAAGAAAAATAATTTTAAAACAACAACAAAAAACTCAACTCCTGCAAAACAAAGACAAATAACCAAATTAAAGGTAGACAAAGTCTTTAAACAGGCAATTCACAGAAGTTATCCAAAAGACTAATAAATACATGGAAAGATGTTAAGGCTAGCCAGTCATCAGAGAATGCAAAATAAAAATGGGAAATACCATTTCACCCCAAGTAGAAAGGCAAAAATTTGTATACAACGAAATACTGCTCAGAAATGAAAATGAACTTGGAGCTTACTAATTTTTTAAAATGTTGATTGAAAAAACCCCAAACTATAAAACGATGTGCAGATATCACCATTCATGTAAAAAAATCTCTTAAAAGAATGAAAAAAATGCATGAAATGATTTGGTTTAGTGATTATAGCTGAGGAGGAAGAAAGGGAAATAGGATGTGGAGGAATCTACAGTGTACACAATTTTATCTGTAATGTTTCACTTAAACTTGGAATCGGTTTCATGGATGTTGATTATTCACCAGACATTTTTATGTGCTGAAATGTTTCACAGATACATTATAAAAATAAATAAAGCATGAGGGGGAGAAGGAAGGCAAATATCATCTAATACCTAGAAGGCTGGTCAGAGATGAAATTTTAAATTTTTACCAATTTAATAAAAATGATCACTAGTGGCAATTAATGATCTTGAAGCTAATTAAGGCAATAATTTAAAGCCCTCTTTAAAACCAAACTCCATTATTTTTAGATATTCTTATTAAAAATACTATTTTTTTAAGGTGATAGTCTAAGAAAATGGAACCAATTACATTTTTCACATTTTGGAGGGGGGAATATCATAAAATCTGAAAGGTGATCAGTAATTTTTTTTTACTTACTTTTTTTTAATTGGAGTTTACCAACGTTGTGTCAATTTCTGATGTACAACATAATAGCTCAGTCATACATGTACATATATATATTCGACTTCATATTCTTTTTCATTATAGGTTACTACAAGATATTGAATATAATTCCCTGTGCTATACAGTATAAACCTGTTGGTTATATATTTTATATATAGTAGTTAGTATCTGCAAATCTAACTTTTTATTTAAAATTTTTAAAGAAATTTCGCATCATAGCGTCACAGGCTACCATTTGACATGTGTTAACAAATCCTATCCTTTTCCACTTGTCCACATTCTGGCCCAGGGGCTTCCCTTTAAAACCTCCCACAGGCTCCGAAATAAAACCATATAAACTTATTGTACTTGATTGTAAACTTCAGCTCTCAGTCTGTCCTCTGACCTAACATGGGCCTCCCACAGTTGGGTAGAAACATCCTACCATGAAGCATTTACTGAGAAAGCCCAGACAAGAAGTATCTGACAGGTGTTTACTACCATAGAATGGAGTAGAGCTGTGTGGAATACTTAACCCAACTTCACAGACACACACAAATATATACTTAAACCAATGTTAGCAGTGACTAAAAGGGACAAAGTATTAGCTAAAATCAAAATGTGAACATATCAGAAGTCAGACACTCCATTTTAGGGACAGATTGAACTGCTGAATTATAAAATATACAACAACTCAAAGCAGCACACATAAAATTTTAAAGTGACAGCACATTCATTTTTAGATACAATAGTAATATTATAAAATATCTTGCCTAAATTGACTGTTTTCACTAGAGTTTAAAAATAGATCACTTTGGTCAATATATATCAACTAAAGCAATGGTTTATTTTGTGGCCCCAAAACCCAAACCAAAGCAAAACTCATCCAAAAAACCTTCAATGTTTGTCTTATCTTCAAGAGTTCGGTATCTTGAGCAGATTACATATTTTTTTAAAGTACAGCAAAGATTTAAAACCACTGACTTCCTAGCAGGGTTGTAGATTTCCATTATTACCTTGGGGACTGTGCTCTGTGAGTCATCTGTAGGCCCAGCCAAAGAGATTAACTCTTTCATTGTTATTTTCAATAAATCCATTTTACCTTTCTTAGGTTCAGATGCCAACAATGCCTATGGAAAAACAAGGCAAAAATTATCAGGACCATTAATTTATATACACCTGTTCGCTACTTCCCAGAACTGACTCCAAAATGCAAAATCCCCTCTATAAAAACATGTGGTGTTAAGCAAGTTAATTAAGCCATGTGGCCTTGGACAAGCAGCTTAACCTCTCCACCCTTCAGATTTTTCATCTGTAAAATTAGGTGGTGGTATCATGGAATCTCTAAGGTCACCTCTAGTTTGCTTGTTAATTATATTATTCTAAGAGGTTGAAAATGGCTCTTGCTGACAACTCTTCCAGGACCATAATTAGGTGGCAGGTCTCAGATACAATAAGCAAGTCAGTTTTAGTAACAAATTTATCCAACAAGAAACTTCTCTTTACCTGAAAAACAAAAAAACCCTCTAGATTAAATTTCTTGTAAGGATTTGAAAACTCCCCAGAGATTAATCGGTTATTTAACTCTTAACAAGATTCTATCTGGAGGACTATCAAACTGTAGCACTGGAAACTCCATGGGACAAAAGGAGATGCTATAAACTTCAAAGAAGGTCCTGTATTTGAATTTTCAAGAGCTGCTTATTTATTTTGTGCCTAATGTTTTGCCAATATTCAACAAACATAAAAATAGGGTATCAAACCACTTGAGGCAATAAAAAGGAGTGAAGTACTGGTACATGTTACAACACGGATGAGCCTTGAAACATTATGTTAAGTGAAAGAAAAGATGCAAAGACCACATATTATATAATTCCATTTACATGAAATGTCCAGAACGGACACATCAACAGAGACAGAAAATAGATTAGTGGTTGTGTAGGACTGGGAGCAGATGGAATATTTCATATGCATGTAGCTACTGGCTCCCAAGAGTGAAAGTTTCAAGCTATTCAGCTTCTTCTTAAGCATTTATAATCCATAAAAGAGGAAATAAAGATACAAAGGCAAAGCAATTCAGTTTAAAAAAAATTTCACAACATATTTATGCTCAGAAAACATATATACTATTTTTTTAATGACCATTTAAAAAACTGTATATCTCTCTATACAAAAGGTAAGCTCATAAACTAAGCAGTAGGCAGTTTTTCTCTATAACTAACACCAAGCAGAGTTTTCCACCAGAGTAAGAATATAACTTTATTGGTATGTTATACTAAGCTATGCTAAAGAAAAATGGGGGCTCTCTGATGAGATTTTTCTAATAATTTAGAATTTTCAAGTAAAATAAATAAAAGGCTATATTTGACTACTGATGTGTCTTCTGGCAACCACAGCTTTTATCCCCCAAAAGCTGTGTGTAGTTATGACATTCTGCCCAACGCTAGGTTAAGAAAGTGCAATCCTGACGCTTTGTCACTAGTACTGATATTTAGCACTACTTGGGAACCAGGGGTGGAAGCACATGGCACAAACATGCAACCAGACCTTGCTACTGCATTAACATCTGTCCTCAGACAGATGTGGGAGGCAAAAACACACGGGGTCAGAATAAATTACAGGCAGGAGAATGAACCACACTGATCCAGAATGGGTCAGATCAGAGAGCAGCTGATTTCTGAAGATTCCCAGAATCCACTCAGCAGAACCACCTGGGTGATCTCTGTATCGAATCAACCTCTACAACTGGTGTTCACTGTCATAAAAAAATCATGACTTTGGAAATTTGAGGAAGGAATAAGAAAAAGAAGGGGAAAATGCTGGAGTATTAAAAAGCAGACTTCATTTCACTTATTTTCATTGCTTTTGTTATACCACCCAATTCCTAGATTTTATCCTACTGAGTATTAAACAAAGATCTTTCAGGTTGGATCTGATTTGGTATTGTTAGGACTTGGGTCTGCATTCTTTGGATTCATAAAGGTGATGGCCTTTTAATTTTGACACTGGAAATAAAATATTTTCCTATCAAATAGTAATATTTGGGTGTGCTGATAGGGAGCAATCTTTAAGGTATAATGCTAAGTGAAAAAAAGCAAGGAGCAAAACAGTATGTGAAACATGCTTTCATCTGCATTAAAAAAGAAAATGCATTCACATATATACACACACCCCACACACACTCTCATAGAAGGGTTCAGGAGGTAGAGTGCTGGGCTCAAGTTTTAGTTTTGCTCTTACTATCTCTGTGGTGTTTGGTAAGTCACTTACCTAACGTTTCTAAGTCTCAGTTTCTTCATCCACAATATGTGGATGATAATAGGGCTTGAGGAAGGATTAAATGAGATAATGCATGTGAAATAACCACTTACAAAAGTTCACTGCTATTAGGATTGGATTATTTTATGCATGGATATTTTCTGGAAGGATTCAAAAGAAATTGTTAACACTGGTTGCCTAAAAGGTCTTTGAAAGGAGAGGAAGAATATTTCTTCTAATTAAAAAAAAAAGAAAGGCAGTATATGCACTTCCTGGAAGTGAGCAATGAATGTACCACACACAGGCAGAGCTTCTGCAGACTCACATTAGGGCATCTAAAAGGCATACATAAAGCAAACACTTGGAATTATCAGGAACCAAAAAGTAAAGGTAGACACTATTGCTATACATTAACACTGTTGGAAAAGAATAAATATTCCTACATTTGGACATTGGATTCCTACACTTTCTACTTTTCACCTCCTTGCTTCTTTATAATGGGTCTTAGGATTTGAAGCTATTACAGATTCCATTTCTTACAAAATCACACAGAGCATGTGTCTCATCTGTAAATAAGCTTTAATATCTAGGCCTGCACCACATTCAAAATGTTCTGGAAGTTAATCAAGCTCTCATTAACGTTCTGTATTGTGAAACTCCAGATTTCCAACAAGGAGAATATAACCTTACAGTTTATTGTAATTTATATTCCACATTTATAGAGATTATACATATTAAAAAAACACATTTTAAAGTATATTTTAGTAATCATTTTATCTCTCTCAAAGTGTGGTTCATCACAACTAAAATATTCATCCAGAGCCTGTGGAGAATTAATAAAGTAAGTTATTTAGAAAGATTCATAAACATTTTGAAATTATTTGGACATTACTGTTAGTGAGATTCTGCTCTATTATATTAACTGCTACTCTAGAGTGCTTAAAAATATTTGACTTTCAAAAAATTTTTCAACTTATGTCCTACTAAATTACGTAACATTATCCTAAGAAATAGTGTGTTTAGTGGTAAACCATTTTAGGAAGATCATAACTGGATTCAACTAAAATTAGTATGAAAATAAAAAGATCAAGTCCAAAGGAAAGTACTCTCTCTTTTTTAAACTAAAGAAGACAGTCTGCAGAAAGGTAATCCGTTACCTCCCTCCTGCTGCTTCCCACTCAGCTCCCTCAGCCACCAGAACCAACCATCAATAGTCTGAACACCAACGTTCAAAGAGATTCAAAGGCATAACAACCAAATGCAAAGTCTGAGCCTTGTTTAGATTCTAACTTGAAAAAAAAAAACTGTAAAAAAGATATTTTCAAATAACAGAGGAAATTTATATATGTACTAGATACCATATGACACCAAGGAATCATTTTAGGATGTGCCAATGACATTTGTGAATTCAAAACACAGAAAGAAGGTTTATATTAAGAAACACAATTTAAAAAATCAATAATTAGAACAGAAGTTCACTCCATATGAAGCTTAATTTTCTGGAGCAGTCTGACAAAAATCTTAAAATAACTGTTTAGAATACTTAAGAGCTAAATGAAGGAATAATTTCTATTTAAAAAAGAACAAGAAATTATGAAAACCAGGCAGTACTGAAGTAAGAATAGGCATCTATGAAAATAAAGATATTGGAAATACTGGTAATGAAAATACACTTTCAAAATTTAAAAAAATAACAGATAAGATGAATTCTAGGGAATTACTGACTTAGAAGACAGTTTTCTGGAAAATGTACCCAAAATAGTACACAGAAGGATAAAAACACAAAATATACACATGTTATATATATATATGTGTGTAATATACACATACATATACACATACATACATACGATAGTTTGAGAGACTCTAATTTCATCTAACAGGAATTACAAAAAGCAGGAATCGAATGATTACTAGGAGAAAAATACTCAAAGAGATAGCTAAACATTTTCCAGAACTGAAGAAAGTCACAAAGCCTCAGATTCAAAGTATCTTCCAAGTACCTACTTCATGTAAATAAATTCATACCTAGACATATCATGGTGAAATTTTGATTAAAAGAAAATTTTATCACAAGATGGGGGGAAAAAAGTATATCTACAAAGGAACACCTATTATACCAAAGACAAGTTTCTCTTTGGCAATAATAAGAGATGCAATATCTTTAAAGCACTGAGGAAAAATAACTGTCAACCAGAATTCTATATGCAGCTAAACTACATTCGAAAGTAGAGATAAGATAAAGACAGAGACATAAGAGGAGTCTGGCTCCCAGAGTTCCACACAAAAAGAAATCCTAAAGGACATACTTCAACAAAGTAAATCCAGAGCAGTCCCAATGCGGTGCCTACCTTATGCCTCACATTTAATATGTCCCAAACTAAACTCCTGATCTTCCTCCATAAAGCTACTGTACTACAGTCTTCCCCATTCTAGTATATGAATAACGTAACTTAGGCCAAACATTTTAGAGTCATCCTTCCTCTCAAATACCATATTCAATCTGTTATCATCTTCTGTCTTTCTGTCTTCAAATTGCATTGATTCAGATCACGTTTTACTATCTCTACCACTCTCCAAACCATCACCGTCCCTTTCTTAAGTTACAATAATACAATAACTTCCTAATTAGTCTTTTTGCTTTTACTATTGCAATCTGTTCTCAACATAGCAGTCAAAGTAATCATTTTGAAGGACTAGATCATGACATTCCTCTGTTCACAAACTCGCCAATGACCCCCCATTTTACTCAGAATAAAAGCCAAAGTCCTTACTATGTCTTACAATAGTCCTCATTACCTCTCTAATCTTACCTACAACTACTTCACTTACTCACTCCACTCACAAATGGTTTACGAGCTATTCATTAAATACCCTAAGTCCATGCCTCCCAAGACTTTTGTACCTGACCTTCTCTATGTCTGGAATGCTTTTCCTCCAGCTATACAACTGTTGATGACAGTGTTCACTATACTTATCAACACATTCAAATCTTTCATACTAATTTTAATCTAGCAGAGAGACAGAGAGAGAGAGAGAAGTTAAATAATTTGCTCAAGGTTTATAGCTAACAAGTGACAGAGGGAGAATCAAAAATGTAGATTGACACCACAGCCCTTGTTTAATAAATTAAAGGCATTATTTCAAAGTGCCTGCCCTAAATGCTCAGATACACAGTTGGCTTGATCTGGTTCATGATAGAGATATTATCTACTCTCTTATTATTTGCTTCAGTGGATTTCATTCATTCATTTAGAAAAAAAAAAGATTAAGTTACTTGGCACTAATGCTGTGCCCTAGGAAAGGAGCAGTCAAATAAAAATTCCAAATTAGACATAATTCAGAAAGCATGTTTCTGCATCTAGAATGCATTACCAGAGTACACTGTTTTAAGGACTGCCTTTCTAACCATGTTTCAGTCAGATTACTTTTTAGGTTGATTTCAGTCCCTGAATATCTACCATCAGAGTAGGGGCTAAAGCAGTTTTGAAACAAACTGGTGATACGGATGGAAAGCTAGCTCGAGAATTAAAATATCTTACAGAAAATCCACTCAGTGGATAGCCTACTTGTGACTGACTTGAGGTCAACTGTGTCTTATTCATTCTGGAGGTGCTCCAACTCCCTTAGACAAGTGGGGACATTTATTACTGTTAATAAACTGTTTCCTTACATTAACCGAATGACTCATTGCTGGCCTAATGAAATTATTTCACCTTCAAACACAAAGCAACTAATTTCACATTTTAAATGTGAAATACATTTAAAGCCAACATATGAAGCAAAATTCCCAGAAAATTATCAAGACTCAACTGCCAGGAAATTAATTATGTGTAACTGAACTAAAGGTTAAGCCCCTACCAATATCTTCATTTCCCAAATAACAACTTACAAAGCTGTTATCACTAAGGATTTTTAGCACAAGGAAGTAAATCCTTTCCCACAAACACACTTTTATTTTGTCAGCTTTAAGAGCAACTTCAAATAAAAATGTATTCAAATAAATAAGTTATTGGGTACAGAAGAGTAAATGTCAATAAAAACAAACCTATTTATTTACTGACTGTTAATAAACTTTTACCTCACTATGGTTCCTTATATCACTTTCCTTTTCACTTGCTAATCATTTAGATAATTCTAATAATGAAAAGAAAAATCAGTTTGTTTTTGGAACAAAACCAGGATTTGTCCCTGATTAGTAATGGTCTGATATACATCACAAAGACCTAGAGTATTATTCCCTCAGAGTACAGATGAAAACAGGAAACTGGAAAACATGTACTTTTCTTCATTTAAAAAAAAAACAACGAAGTTTTCAGGAAAAGTAGAAGAAAGATAAGCTGATAATTTCAGAATCACCTCCAAACCTCTAACATATTAATGTTGTTACAAGGAATTCCACTTTCCTCGCTCACCCAAGTTCAAAGTTTTGCAAAGCAAAGTTTTTGGCTGCCTATAACATAAAAAAACAGGTCAGATTATTGATTTTAAACTAGAGTAGGAAGAGGGGCTATATCCTTCTACTCAGAGAATATATATTTTAGGTTTAAAAGAAAAAAAATTCACAATGTAAAAAAAAAGGTGTTTGCTTTTCATAAGTTTAAATATTCCATGCACTAGTCTAAAATCATCTACTGATGATACTGAACAAATTGACCTAAGTTTCCAAGAACAAGTAGAAAATGAGTCAGGAGGAGGATAAAGGCAGCTATGAGAGATATAGCACACTTTCTGAGAACCGAAACTTTTTTTCCATTTATTTTATACTGATGTAGCTTCTCATTTGTCCCAAGCAGTCCTTCGCCTCTCTTCCATGCAATGCTATAATACACACATATGTACTTTATTTGTTGATCATCTTAAAGCTACTTACTAGGGTCCACACTTACTCATGTTTGTACAATTCCCAAGATACCTTTTTTTTTTTTAACCCATTTGAATGGAGCCTTTCAGAAAACAAACAACCCCCCATCGATTTCCAGGGAGCACCACATCCAAACTTCTTATCCTAGCTCACCAAGCCCTACATATTTGGACCACCCCGCTCAGCTTCATCTTATACCATTCTGTTCTTTAAATACACCAAAGGCTTTTACATTAGTTGCTCCCATTGCTTGGAAAGCTCTTCCCTCAAAAAGCTGTTGCTTCTTGTCATCCAAGCTCACTTTAGCGTAGGAGGAAAGAGAGATTTTTTCCTTACCACCAAACTTTATTACATCAGAATATATATTGCTGTCTGATAGTTTGTTATTATTTTCTAGATGTGCTCTAAAATATAAACTCCCTATCAAGGACACACTCTGTCCTATTCACCTCTTTATTCCCCACACCCAGAACAGGGCCTGGCATCCAACAGGGAACTCAATAAATATCTGTGGAATATACGAACAACTTATGACTTACCGACTCCATGAAGTGTACCATTCTAAAGCACAAGGCTGACAAAGAAAGAGGGTATAGTAACTAGAAAAGAAAGTATAAACAAAAGTGCTTTCCAATGATAAGAGCCACCATTAGAGGCAGGTGTTCCAATTCCTTAACTTCCTCAGACAGGTATAAACACATTCAGAGTCTCCACATACCAAGGTCATAGCATTGATATGAAGATACTCTCTACTGAAATCCCCAAGTAGCCAAAGTCAGCTTTGTTAGCCTAAGTACTATCTCAAGAGATAACTGTTTTCCAAGACTGAAAAACAAAACCAAGGACAGCATTCAAAACCCAACAGAGGGTTCAG
Source organism: Vicugna pacos (assembly GCF_048564905.1). Classification (NCBI taxonomy): domain Eukaryota; kingdom Metazoa; phylum Chordata; class Mammalia; order Artiodactyla; family Camelidae; genus Vicugna; species Vicugna pacos. The sequence continues at coordinate 1,620,799 of NC_133011.1, forward strand.
GTTTGTGTAAAGTATGTATTTAACTAAGGTTTACACAGTTATGAACATGGGTTAGAAACCATGTTTCAAATGACCAATGTTTCTGAATTCCAGAAATATAGTATTTAATACCAGGTTATAAGCATTTCCCTTCTCTCTTAAGGCTCCTCAGGAGACCAGACCTGTGCCTACAACTATTTCCTCTCAAATATTTTTCTCAAATATGTATTTCTCAAATACATATCTCTAGTAAGAATGACCAATGTCCCTGTCTGCCGAGGACAGAGGGGTTCCCAGAATGCTGGATTTCCATGCTAAAAAATTGGAGGAGTCCCAGGGCATCCTATCTCTAACTCTGACCCCTTCCCTCTCCCAATCTTTGGCCTGTATTTCCAACTGTCTGCTGTCCCACTAGGCATCAACATCAACTCAAATTCAACAAGTCTAAAGTATTATCCTGCCTCGCATCAGGCTCTTCTTCTTACCATGCTTATTTGTTAATGCATTAATTATTCTTCCCATAACTTGGGGCAGACAGCTCAGAAAGTAGACTTTTTTCTTGGTCTTCCATTTCTGCCTTATAAGTTATCTAATTTATTTCTCTAATATCAAAGATTAAAATGCTAAGCTGGAAGTTCCTCTAGGAACAAGAACCATGTTTTACTAATATTTCATCCTCCTACAGTGCCTACCTATTATAATTTCTTACATACAGCAAGTGATCAATGTACTTCTGTTGAACTGCTAATCTCTGAAGCAGAATGAAGTTCAAAAAAACTATCTGGATTCTATTGCTGGGTCTGTCACCAACTAGTTGTGTAGCTATGGACAAATCATTTGATTCTCAATGCCTAAGAATGAAAATAAAATAATTATAAAAATGCTTTGAAATTCAGTGAGATATTATCTGGGTTAATATTCCAAACAGAAAAAGCAGTGACCCTAAATTATGCAAGTACCCGAAGTTCCTGATGAGACTGTCCCCCAAATACCTCATCATGGCCCCACACAAGCCCAGTCCCTTGTTCAGGTCTTCACATGCCTTTTTTAGTTCTACAGAGTTAAATGTTTTCAATTTAGATCCTAATAATTGTCTCTAGGTTCACAGCAACTCTGGCTTACCACATCGTATTCTCAATGGTTGAACAGTGTTTCTAACATGGCATCTGGCACAGTAGATGTTGAAGAAATCATTTGTTGAATGAATAAATAAGGACCAACGAGTGCTGGAGCCAGCTGCTGCCCATTAGCTGTGCCTTCAGTCAGGCAGATAATTGAAAAACTAGGTGTAGAAAAGGAGGGCTGAAATTTTAAAGCTCCTCAACAGTGAAGTCACTGTGCCTATAAAAACACAATATTAGCCTAACCTAGAGTTCTGACTATTCAATGAACCCTCTGTCTACTCCCCAGCAAAAAAAGATTACTTTATAAGGAAACGATTTCAAAACTCCAGAGCTGCTGGTGTTTATGATAATGAAGGGATTGAGAGGTAAAAACGGAACCACACAAGGCTCCCAAGAACAATGTGACCAACTCTTAGCTGTTTGTTTTGATTCCTCATCACACAACGCAGGGACAGCAAGGAAAAGGGGAGGTTCCCGAGTAACAGGGTTCGTGGTTCACTGTGCCAGCTCCAGGGAGACACCAGCCACAACCATGGGGATTCCACGCCCACTTTTGTCAGCAAGAGCCTCTCCACTAAAACAGAAGACATCCTCTCTGTCTGAAGGCTCTTTTGTTTTATACAAAAAAAAATTAATACAAAATACACTGCATCTTTACTCTGACTACATCATAAAAACTGCAACTTTCTTACAAGGGCTTCAAACTCTTCATAAGCAACCCTCACTAAATGTTATTATCACAAAATACTCCTAAGAAATCAGTCTAGCAGTTCTAAAGCACATTTACTAAAAATGTATCAAACTTCCTTCAGTCTTTCATACTCCAAATCCCCAGACTTTCCCAGTCAGAAACTAGAAAGCAGCATTGTGTAATGAGTAGAATGCGCAGAACTGAAAAAGCCTTAGAAAGCTGAATCCTCTTATTTTATCAAAGAGGACACAGCAGCCCAGAGGGGTTACATGGCTTTCCTAGCGTCAACAAAGCTGGTCGGTGGTACTAGGCTCTAATTCATATCTCAATATTCTTTCATCTACACTCTGAGGGATGTGGTGGTTAAGGATCGGGGTATGGGAGGAATCAGACCACTCTGATTTTCCTGTTCATCATAGTCAAGAAGTAGTAGAAGTTTAAAAGGAAAAGAAAACAAAAACAAAAACAAAAAAAACCCTAACAGGAAAAGGGGCGGGGAATTGGTCTTGTTTGTCTTTTTTCTATGCTAAGTGCTACTGCCTGAGTCGTCACCCAAAGTAACAGAAATGAACAGGCCAAGCCATAGCTGGTGTTTTAGGTCTTTGTGTTGTCTTGAGGAGATCACTGAAGCAAATTATTGTTCTATAAACAGATTAGTCCAATTTCTCTCCACAAAGCTATCTCACTGGTGGTGGGTAAGTATTCTAAGATAAGCATAAAAACCCAGACCGAAATCAAATTACATACGCTGTATACCCAACTAATTGGTCATTAGACTATTTTGTACCAATAAATCAGGTTCCCTGACTACAGAATGGCTTTCCGATGGCTTCGTGCATCTACCTAACTGTGGTAACACAGAGCTATTTTTTGTTGAGTTCTGATTATATTACTTATGTTACTTGGAAAATGTTACCTTCCTTTTCTCAAACTCTTTCAGTATGGTTATTTTTCCTTAAAGATTTTTCCAAATCTTTATTATTTCATTAGCTAAATTTTCCACTCCATTCATTCTTTGGTCAAGTATTGTGTTTATTATTTCAAGGTTCATGTTTATTATTTCAATTAAACTAAACAGTGACAGATGTGCAGGAAGGTTCTGTGCATGTGCACACACATTTAAAAAAGGGAACACAGCCCTGAAGCATGGGGAAATTTTAAGCTTTAAAAATGACTTGCCCAAATGAGATCCAGTGAGAAAGCTACATATCAACAGAAGCCATCTTAACCTCCCTCACCAGTGTCAAACACTGTTGAGGTTTACTGCCAGCTAAAACATGAGGGGGCTGTTCTGAAGCCTCGGCTGCAGGCATACGTAATAAGAATGACCAAGACTAAACTGAATTACCAATCAGAAGGCCATGGGGAGAAGGGTAGGATACGGTGGATTAAAAGAAGTGGTTAGAAAGATGTACCAAATTGTTGGTTCTCTTAATATTTAACATAACCATTCTCTGAGATCAAGGAGAAAAAAATTAATATTAAAAACTCTGGGAACTTTGCCAACAAAGCTGAGATAGAATTTACTCACTAAGAACAAGATTCCTCTGTTATTGAGTCTAAATGACTCAGTATTACTATGAGAACTTAAAAAATGAGTATTCAAAGTTCCAGAAAGAAGGTAACATCTGACTCAACTATGGAGTAGACTTAAAAATAAAAATTCAGGGGTCACAAACCAAAGACACAAAGATTTAGACTTTAAGTAATCCACTAAAGAAACGGGAAAGTTAAAGGATTTTTTTTCTCTTTGTAAGCATTAATATGGCTTCCCAGAGTGGATGATCACTAGTTATTCTTTAACTATTAATACTTCAAATAAAATTCATAGGACATTCAGAAATAAAAAGTGTCATATTTAGACACATTTACCAAAGAAGATGGAATTAAAGGCTTAGACAAGATTATGTACTTTTTATTTACAGTTGAATGACTTTTTCCCCAAATCTCATACATTACATTCTAGATTTATTTCTTGCTCAATTGCATATTCTTAAGAGATCTGGTCTTTCATTCTCCAGTAAAGTAGAGGGAAATTATTTTTTCACCATTATATTTCAATTGTTCATAAGACGTGTTCTGTTGAATTTGAATTGTAGTAGCTATAATTAACTGATGAAAGTTTAAGTACATATTTAAATTACTTCTGTCCACCATAATTGCTGACATCCATGAGTCAGCACTAGCATTTTATGACAAAAAACAGCTAAATGTCAGTAGTTCACTTTTTTAGGCCAATAATGTGAAAATGATTATAATTAGTGTAACAAATATTTGTAGGTTAAGCTATATTTCAGTAAGCAGAGCAATTCCATAAATTGAACAGCAAGACAATAGCAACCTACCTTCTAGATTTAGAATTGTAGACAACAATTTAATCCCCTTAGAGTTAAGCTTCTAATTTATGGGTGAATTAATGAATGGTAGATTCCCCAGTTTAGCACTCTAGTTTAGGATTATGTTCATTTTCATTGAAAGAATAACTTAAAATACTAAGATCATAGAGAGAAAATAAGCAAATATGAATTTCATCAGAAACTCAAATTTAGAGTTGTAACTTTAATGCACTTAACCACTCCAATCAAATGCTTAAGCAGGTAATTACGAACAGGCAGATAATTGTGTTTTTTAAAGAGTGCATGAATATTTCATCAAACTCTAAACAGAAAGTACCATACAAGAAAATCAGATTCTAGAAAATTAACACAGCTTGTGCCTGTGCGTGCACGCGTGCACATACTCAAGTGTGGCTTACAAAAAATTCTCAGAAAAAAAAGAACAGTGTCTGCCATTCTTATTTATTCTTAGATGATTGTTTAATACTGAAGTCAGTTTACATGTGAAGACATTTTGAATAATCCTATTAAAAACCAATTCAAACAAATGTGGCTCATGTTTAACTCTTCTGTTATTTATCCATTAATCTCTTTAAGTGCTTCCTTCCTTAACACAGCTGTAGTTCAAGAGGTGGCCAGCAGTTGGCCTCCATTTTAGTGGATTTCCATGAAAGCCCAGATTTCTTTCTGCAAACTTTAAAAATGCTGTCTGCCTAAATAACTTTTTCATAACTTAAGTGCTTATAAAAGGCTTTCAGAATGATCCAAAAGAAACACATTTTCTTTTAAAAATAAAAACCAAACAAAAGGAAGCCACACACACTGTAAAGATGTTCTCTGTGAAACATTCTGTTCAGCAGATCTGAAATGTCTCCAAAGGGATGAAGAACCACTTGGTTTGGAAGCAACAGTTGGGAACTCATAACAGGCTGGTTAAAAGCCAACAGTGACAGCCATAAGGAGATCTTTAAAGCATATTAAGAGTGGCTGAGATACCAGGCACTGGGCCTTGCCTAGTCTCCCCACTTAATCTATTTGGAATGCCTTCAACTGTACTTTCAACCACATAGTACAGTTGTTCAAAAGCCTCTGACCACGGTCCTCTCTTCTTTTTTCCTTTTAAGCTCTTCCCTAAAGACTGCAATCCTACTAACTATGATGTTTATGAAGACAGTTCATAAATCTACATCTATGTTTCTGTAATATCACCCAAACTAATCCCCTGTCTCCAAGTTCTGACATATATTTCTGCCAGGATATGCCACCATCATCTACACTCAACACATACAAAACAAATGTATTCATCTTGATTCAACTAATTACCTCTTTCAGTCTCCATGCCTTTGTTACCATCAATCCCATTTTTCTGGTCACCAGAAATTAATCTGCAGGGACAGTCGTGGACTCCCTGGTGACACATTCAGTTTGGTTCATGTGGTAGATTACATTCTTCAAAGATGGCCAGTGCAGTATCTCCCAGCCCACACTTCTTTCTACAACATGATCTTGCCACTTCACCATGGTAAAGTCTAATTCCTCTCATCTTGAATCCAACTGGCCTTAAGGCTCACTTAGAACCAAAAGAATGTAACTGAAGCAATGCTATGAGACTTCCAAGCTAGGTCAGAAAAGACCACACAGCTTCTGCCTGTTCTCTTGGAATACTCTCTCTGGAGGATGCCAGCTGCCATGTAAGAATTTCAACTACCCTAAGACTGCTATGCTGAGAGGCCACGTGTAGTCCCAACTAGGCCCTGTCTTCTAGCCATCCCATGAAGGTATCACAAATTTGAGTAAAGTTGTCATGAACTCCCTAATCAGTTCATCTACCAGCTGAACACCACTAGCTGAATTCAGTAAATACCCCAAGGAGAAGAATCACCCAACTATGCACTGTCTTAATTCTCGACACATAAAATCATGAAATGAAATAATCCACAGCTTCCTTTCTAAGCATTCAAAATATCACACATAGAGTTTTTACTCTGTGGGGGGCTAAATGTTAACTGAGACGCCACTTCCCTCCCTCCATTCCCAGAGCCACGGTCGCAGAGCAAGTTCTCAGCACCTCAGCTCTGATTGTTATAACTGATGCTAGGCTCCCCTCACTTCAGTCTGTCACTACAATCTATCTAACATAATACTTCCAACTGAAAAGCTACTTTAATGCACCAATACCATAACCAATGTCAATCTCATAATGTTTTACATTTGTATTAAGTTTTATAATGCAAAAGGGTCTTCGTAAATATCTGTTTTACTTGATCCACATAACAAAAGCCAGAGAGACTTGGCAATTAGGGCAAATAGTCTTTATCTTATTTTATAGATGAAGAAATCAGAGGCTAAGGAGATTAACTTTTGTACAATCTCGTTGCCAGTAAATAGAATGGATATAAGCAGTACTAAGACTGTGTCATAATCGCTATTTCTCTCTTCCACATGCCTCCTGTGATCTATTTCAGATCAGAAATCTTCAATGGCTCTCTCTGTCCCTACTACAACAAATCTACTTTCTAGGTATCCATAATTTGGCCTCCATCTATACAATTACTTGGCATTGCCTCCTAACTCTACCGCCATCACCACCATCACTCCACTCAGACTGACTTAATTCCTCACCTAACAATATGCCATGCTGACTCTAGCCTCTGAATATTTGTTCACAAAGTCTCCTCCTACCAACTGAAAACTTACTCACGCTCTAGTCCAAATTCCACCTCCGCCATTAAGCCCTACCAGCCTACCCTTGTGGCTTTCTCTCTCTGCTATTCCTATAGAATTTGTAAATTTTACCCAAATTTTGACAGTTATATTCAGCTAACACACATCCATACAGGCCAAGATGTTGGGTGCTTATAGCCAGTGTCTGTTGTGACTGATGAGTACCCATGACATACCATTTGTTAAATATTTTGAACTTCATCCCTGCTTATTTCCCCAACTAAACCATAAGTTCTTTGAGAACAGGAACACTGTCTCATAAAGAAGTACTGTATCCTCCAAACCAAGCACTAAGTACTAAGCACACAGCTAGTGTTCAATATATATATTTGCTAATTGATTTGAAGGGAGTGAAGTGTGTTGTGTTGTGTTGTGTTGTGAGAAAAAAAATATTCTTAAGTCATGTCTACACTGGAAAGAAAGTTGAAAAGATAGCAAAATATTTTCAGGATCAGCAGTTTAATGTCAGGGACATTTTTTTATGTACCATTTAAAGATATTCTGTGCAGGCCATAACTGCCAAAATGTTTTATAAATGTTTTTACCAGGAGTGTGAAAAAAATGTTTTAAAAATATTCAAGGAGTAGATGTCTTAACAGCCCAAAATAAAATGTTTGCTGAGGCTACAAAGCTGGCAGAACTCTGCTTCATTTCAAAAAGTTTCCAGGCAATGGAAATGTTTTCCTGGAAAATACTACCTTTTATTTAGAGAACACTTAGTCATTAAGTAATTTAAGGTTTCCTCACAAGCTCTTTGGAGGAAATCTATTATATGAATGAATGAAATTATCGGCACCTATAATGTCGAAAAAAATACATTTGTGTAAATATATGAACTCTACCTAAGTATTTTTCCAAGTAAGGGGGAAAAGTCTTTTATACTTTCTGGTCTATTTACTGTTCTCTCAATTTTTTCTATGAGATAAAATTACGAAGAAAAACAAAATCCTTAAGTGTTTCTCTGTCTGTAATATACACAAATCCAAAAAATTAGAGGGCTTATTTTAGTCCACGTGTCAAGTAATTTTCAAACAGACAAAACAGTCATTTCATTCAGTGAAAATAAATGGTAACTGAAAGCTATTTTTAGCAAAATCTTTTGAGTTTGTGTCAAATCACCTTTCAATGAGAGAGACCCAGTTTGGACATTTTGCTCCATCATCTGCAGTAAATCATACAATGAAACCTAAGAAAACAACTTTTTCCAAGAGTTCTGAAGCCAACTAAGTCATATTCTTTTAAACATCAAAAGACACAACTGAATTCTACTTGGAGCACGTGGTTTGTACATTTAGTCTTTTTAAAATGTACACAAAATGATATTTGCTTTCTTTTACCTGTTAAGTATTTCAGTGAGTTTCACAAAGCCAGTATAAGCCAGTTCAAATGTCCTCTGTGCCTGGACTGTAGAAGGTGTTGTTTAAAGTAAGCTCCTATTTCTTTTACCTTCAAAACAAAATCGAAAATAAATATTCAATTTATGCTGACATTGACAGATGTATTTATGTTAGTAACATCATTTAGAACTCAGGTCTAGATGCCCATCCATTTAGCACCTACTATGTGACAGGCAGTATTTTAAGCATTTTTATAATTCACAATTAATTCCAATAATTGCATGAAATAAGTGTTATTATTACCTTTTTTAAATGGGGGAGGGGGGAATGAGACCCAGAAAGGCCAAGTAACTTATTCAAGATCACACAGCAAGTAAGTGGTAGACCCAGTACATAAACCCAGGCAACCTGGCTCCAGAGCTGGCCAGGGTTAACTGCCACCCTTGAACTGCCCTCCCTACACCAGCCTCACGAACCTCACTGTGATCACTCTGTTAGCTTGTACCATCCAGCACCAAGAGCAAATCACACACGGCGACAACCCTCACACACCTAGGCCCAGGTGAAATCATTACCTTTTTTTCTCTTCAAAAATTTTTTTTCTGCTGTAGTTGAAATACACATAACATAAAATTTATCACTTTAACCATTTTTAGGTGTACAGTTGAGTGGTATTCAATATATTCACTCTGTTGTGTGACCATCATCCATCTACAGAATTTTTTCCCAAAACTGAAGCTCCAACCCATTAAACAATACTTCTGATAATTACCTTTTAGAGATACACAAATGTTATTGGCCATGCAAGATTTAGTGCAAAGGGCCTCCTGAAAATGGACAGGCTTCCACTCTGAGTCAGAACCATGGAACTTTCCAGAACGCTACCCAAACGCTCTCTTACATGCTGCCTTTCTCCATGCAAGTTTAAACAAATATAAAATATGACAGTGTATCTTAAAGAAGACATGACTAACAATTAGCTGTTGATGAGGTTTTGTACAGCATTACCTGTTAAATTGGTTGGGATGAATGTATTTTTATACCATTAAAATCTGGTGGCTGATAAGCTTTAGAAAATTCAGATTTTGTATAAAACTCAGGACCAAAGCTACAACTGGCTCTCTCTTGATCTCTTGATCCAGGTCTCCCCAGGGATCACAGAATGATGAAAAAGCAAGCTAACCCAAGATAGCTCAGATATGCTTATCTAGAAAGTTTCCACTTCAGCACAGTGACTAATATTTCAGCACACATTAGAGATGATATACAGTAGAAAGAGCAGTTAAATATGTGACCACAGGCAACTGTCTCAGTTTCCTCGTCTATAAACTGGGAATAATAATAGCACTTACCTCACAGACTGTGTGTTAAAAGGAGTTAATAAATCTAAAAGCTCAGAAGAGGCCCGTAACTTATAAACCAATTCAGTTCAGTGTAAGCTCTGTCTAGGTTTCCAAATACAGAAAAGGTAAAGACATACTCTAAACTCAAAGTTTATACAATTATACTAAGATGAGTGATAACATTTAAAGAAATACGAATCAGATATGAGATCAAGAAAAAATCAAAAATGGAGTAAATAACAGAAGTTTTAAAATGCTAACACTTCAATATCCCCAAAGAGTGACATGTCATGTTCTTCAGCTAAAGTTTTCAGGTGAAGATCTGATGACACCCCTAAATTTTAATACCTTTTATAGGCCACATACTAGTTGTCAAAAGTCAGTCAGGGTAAGCCTTATTATTCTACCTTCAATATGTAATTTCAGAGTATATTTTGAACAGAATTATCACACCCTAAATCTGACTTTAACCCCCAAGACAGACCTGACGCTCAATAACCCTACAAAACAGAAAGAAGAAACACCACTTAACTAATTTGTTATGACCATCATTTCTATTACTAGAGAAATAAAAGAAGATTTCTAAAAAAGGTATTTTAAGCTAGAAAGAATAAAAACAGGAAGCCACAGAGACGGGGTCTAATATCCTTATTTTTTTTAAACGTTACAGATACTAAAACATACTTCAGGAAAATGTAAATGTTACTGGTAAAGTGCTTTTCTGTGGACTTACAGAGGTTCACAATTTAATTCTTAAGCAAAGATCAGATTTGCGTTGCTTCCTTTATCTTAACACTCTTCAAAGGGGCTTAAATCAAAAACATATAATAAAATCAAAGACCTCAGAAGCATGACCAGTGGGTGGTCTCTCGTCTCAAGGGTAGACTTCAACCCTAGGTAATCTTGGCCTCATAAAACAGAATGAGGTTCTAAGGGCACAAGTGAGAGAGAGTTTTTCCTCGTTTCCTTTTTCACTTAATTTCCCAACAAACTCACCCATGTTAATACCCAGGCTTATTATGAACTTCTCCCTTTGAAGAGGGTATAAAATTTCTGTTAATCAGACAGTAAGTACTTCTTGAGCACCCTGCCAAGTGCTTAGCAGCTTAGCTCTGGGTAGACCCAGAAGAACAAAACAAGGTGCCTGTCCTTAGAAGGCTTTCAGTTCAGAGAAAACCAATAAGCTGGATGGTCCCCATTAGAAGCTTAACAGTGTTAAGAAATGAAACATCTTTTTGCCTTGAAATAAATTATTAGAAAAAGCTTCATGACCTTAAACAGGATATACTTGGGTGAACCAATATGGAAACGGATAATTAACATAAGAAGAAGCTAGGATACTAGAGTGAGCAAACAAACACTTATCAAGTACCTGATACCTGTCTGACATGCTACTGGGTCTTTTTATGTGAATGAAAAAAGACTATACATGAGAGTGATAGTAGACCTGGCTGAACGGCCTCGAGGTATCATACCAGAAGGCAGCAGAAGACAGGGCTGCAAGGTAGGGAGGTACCCTATCACAACGGGGGGGAAGAGACAGCAGGGGCAATGCGGTCCATGAGCAGATGGACCGGGAAAAGAGGCCATGCTGATACCCTCCTCTTGGATGATCAGACTACAAGGAACATACTTAATGCTGTAGAAACTTATGACAAGAGTAGAACAAGTAGAATGTTTAAATTTAACTTAAAAAATAAAAAGTCCTCTGAAAATTCAACTTAATTGCCTTTCAATCTATTAGATACCACTAAATTCCTATTCAAAGTTCACAAAAACTTTTCTTTTAATATGCATGATGTCTTCACAAAATATTTTCTTAATAAGTAATATATACCTCAGAATTTTTGAAAGGGAATTAAGGTACAAAAAAGAACCAAAAAAAGCACTGATTTCTATTTTTAAAATTAAATTCTGGTCACTGTCTCTTTAAGTTTAGCATAGCCTTGTTCTAACTTTTCATAAAACCTAAGCCTATAGGCAAATTAGCATGTTTTATGGATTTACAGGGTGTAAATTTCCACAGGGAAGGACAGCTACATGCCATCTCCAGGCATCTATAATTCACCAGCAGACTAAATAGAGGAGCTAAGTGCTCATCTAGAATATAAAATCCACAAAGGGCCAATGTAAATACATTTTTTATTTATCCTTTATCTATATACTAAAGAGAAATACAGTATAAAAATCAAAGCCAATTCCCTTCACCATAAATTAGAAAGGCCAAAAAGACTGAAGTATATAGGTCAGACACTTCTACAAAGAGCATGCGTACTGGTTAAAATCAGGGAATTCGAAGCCAAGAGGGCTGTGTTCAGGAACTACTCAGGCTCCTTACGAATACAGGCTGATAAAGCAACAGAGTTCCTTCATCTGTGAAATGGGGATAAAACTAGAACGTACTTCACAGATTATTCTCAGAAATAAATGGGATGATGCATCTAAGCATCTAGCAGAGTACCTGGCAGAGAGTAGCAATCAATATTGCTAACTGTCAACTCTTGTTTTTATTTTGTGTCACCTAGTAGTAAGACTTAATCCCTAAACCTTAAATTTTACTTTAAGACACAGCCACTTTTTATAACCTTGGGAATGTCAACAGGAGATTCTAATTCCATTTTGGTTAAATGGAATAGTTTATAAAAGTGTACACTACAGTAAGATAATTAATGTTTTAAACTGGACATTCTCTACTACAGTGATTTCTTACTAACGCTTGGGATTTCTTCAAAGCCCAAACACTGTCCTCCTACATAATGATAACAAAGGCAATGGTTTTCTGGTATTCAGACATCTTCCTACCAGAATGTTTATTCTTTGCTTTCTGGCAAATTCTTAACCATGTGCCATTTTAACAACTGCCCTTTAGTCTGACTTTTTAAAATGAATTTCTGTCTTGTATGCTCTATTATATTTCTAAACCCTTTGAGGTCAGAGAACCACATGTTGTATTTCTTAATGTTCCCAGAACACCCTTGTAGTAAAGCAGTCAACAAACAGCTGACAAAATGATGTGATTATATGCTCAAGTTCATTTTACAGCTTAAAGTGCTAACCTGCATTCAGCACAATTCAATATATACTTATTCACAATTTCTAAAAAATAAACTTTGGTAAATACAAAAGACAATTTCTTTTAAGACTTATGCATGCTAATAATCATACATCCCATTTACAGTCCATTAACAAAAATCTAAAACAGCAACAAAAGGTACTGAGGGAATGTGTAAACCCAGTTAGCCACATACATCATGAAAAGTACAACAGAATCTAAAGTAGGAGTTTAAAAAAAATTGCTGATTTCTAATTGTTGATAATTATTTTTATTCATGTGATTTCTGTGGCAATAATTACTAGGAAGGGGAAAGCAGATCTGAAAAAAAAAAAATCTATCCAAAAGCTTCTTTTTAGGAATATTAGGGAAAATACATAAACATATGAACTGATAGTCCAGGTAAAGGAAGTTGTTCAAAAAAATCAGTAGGTACTGGGTATCCGATATTCCATGGAAGGAGGATCAACAATGTATCAAGCAAAAGCTCTACATCAGCAAAACATCCAGCTTGAAACCCAGACACACAGCAGTCAGAAAGCTGTGAGATAAGGTTGCACGCACTGCTCTCCCTTTAAGATTCTCGACTTACATCCCTCAAAGCTGGTTTTATCTCTGCCTCCTGTACAGGGACACCATGAAAGAACCTTTCATTATGTGATTACAGCGCAGGAGGAAAAGTCAGACGTGCCTCTGAATGAACACATTTTCCTCTTGGTGAAGTCGTGGAGGACACACTGCTTCACAAGGAGTCATCTAGGGAAAATGGATCATTTGCTAAAAAGTTCAGTAGCAAGTTGCCTTACTGTACTATTGCTTGCAAAAAGCTGGTTGGCTATGGGAAGTAGGGAAAATTAAATTTTAAGAAGTTCAAGAAAAATTAAATGAGCAGTTCAGAACAAAGTCAGCACTGTGTTGTGTCAGAACACAGGCTGGGAGGCAGAAGAATTGGGTTCCTGTCCGAGAGCGGCCACAAACCAGCTTTGTGATCTTGGGAAAACCAGGTAACATCCAAGGGCTGCAGTTTCCCCTTGTGCAGAGGAGCTGGATAATATCACCTCTGTGGCCCTTCCAGCTCTAAGAGCTTGTGAACATAGCACTGAATACTCAGAATCATAAACAAGCACCAGCTCTGCTCCTTGGACAGCAGCAAAACCCCCTAAATCGTAGTCTCACTACCTGCTGACCTGTTATAAACTCGGGATGGGCTTTAAGGAACTGAGTTCCAAAAGAAATCCTCCCTGCTGTCTACATTCAAGACCTCAAATTTCAAACTGTATAGAACATCCATCAAGGGAAAAACAGATCACAGTTATGACTCCTGGGAGTAAGAAATCCAAGGTCCAAATTCTCCTCCACAACAGGGAGCACTGCCTGCAAGTCAGTTCACTGCCTCTGTCTCTGCTGGTCTTCTGTTGTCACATTCACCTACAGTGTTGACTCTCAAATTGGCAGCTTTGCCACTAAGGGCACAGAAGATCTAGCGATGCCAGGGCCACTATGCCCTTGGAAGGAAGGCAGACCTTAGGCATGGCCCAGCCACTACAGTGTAAATTACATTCTTCTCTGTCCTTTCTCTTTTTAACTCTTAAAAGTACTAAGTATATGGGGGTGTTTTTAAAGAAATTTCATGGAGCAAAATTTTATGTTTAAAAGTAGGAATCCTCTAGTAATACGAATAATACTAATTTCTTGATGAATTTAGATTTTCATTGACTAAATGCTCCTAAACTGGGGCTTTTTTTTTTTTCAGTAAAATTCAGCATGATCAAGACTAAAGTTTTCCACAGAGCACAGGGTTTCAATGTCAGAACAGTGCTATCACATACACTCCTGGTCACTCATTCAGTCACTAATTTCTTCTCACCATGTGCATGGCGACATGGAGAAATGACTGGACCGCATTAGAATGGAAACAGGTATCTTACAGAAAGGAATCTATTTCTTATTTAAGAAAACAGTCATTAGATAAGTTTTTTGGTTTATAGGGGCCTCTCTTTGTTATTGTTGTTGTTTTTACAAACATCTCTTTTATTTTATATTAATTTCCAGTTTTAAAAAACATTCCCAGTTTTCACATGGACATCCCACATAACTTCGTAAGATCTGAGTGTTGTATAAAAGGTGTCAGGGCAGAATGATTTTCACAGGAAGCTTTCAGGTCTTTCTCAGTTACAGTAAAAGCAAAGTATGTTTCCCTTGTTTTTTTTAAAAAAAAAAATATTAGCCAACAAACCCCCGAAACTAGATGTTTTAATTTCTCCTTGAAAAGTTGAGAAGTCAAGGGGCTCCAGCACATGTTTACTTCTTAGTAAGAAGGTGAACATCAGTGAAGTCATCATTAATCATAGCTGGATTCCTCAGCAAAGATGTTGGCATTGGCACTCTAGCCAGTCACCAGCAATGACTGCAAGGAACTCTAGGACACTAACGCCTATTTGATTTGGAAGAGAATAAGGAACATAATGATGCCGGCAGCGGCCTGTTCCCCTTGCTGTTCTCCATCTCAGAGCCTTGCAACATCACAAACCCAGCTGTTAACCAGATGTAAGCACATCAGCCACAGAGAGTGTGAGAATAAAAATATTCGCATTATTTCCATGGAACTAGTCATGTGGTTGTTACAGAAATAATCAGCATTACCAAACTACAATATTTGTTTTGTTCTTAAATGCTGTAACACCCTATGGGAGAAATTACCTTTATTTGAAAAAGGTTAAAAATGAAAGTACATGTCATATATCTTTCCTGGAAGATGGTGGGAAAATAGATTTGTTAAAACCATATGGAAAGGAAGGATGGATCAATTAAAAACAGAAATCTAATAAATCTAAAATATTTCCAAATGAAATGCTTGTGGTAAGCTAATTTCTTGTAAACACTGCACTCAAGTCACTTGAACAGTCCCAGATGGTGAACTAGCTTTGTGGTCTTAAAATAAAAGTCAGCCAAAAAAAACCAAAGTAACTACGACTTTATCATCAATGTGGATGGAAACATGAGATCCATAATCAACCAATATACTACTTTTTTTTTTGCAAATTTTAAGAGGCTTGTGGAGTTTTACTAAGTAGACAGTTTCATGTATTTTTGCATTTTAAATTTGTGCATGTTAAATGGAGAAATAAAAGTTAAAACAACAACACTGCAGTTAAAAGTAAGGTAAAATTCTAACATTATTTATATAACTTAGAAAAATTAAAAATAGTTCTAAAAATGCCACACTTTTGAAATGTATTGCAAGGTCTAATTTCTACAATTTAATGAACTTTCTTTAGCTGACATCTGTAACATTTCATTCAAGAAAAATGTTTTTTTAAAAAAAATTTTTAAGTTGGGTTATAAATAAAAGTTTGTGATTTTTGCTTTGACCAGAAATTATACAAGGCAGAGTAAACATCTACCCTACCTGCTCCACTGTCAATAATCCATCAGAAGGTCCTGGCACAGGCTGCATGGGCAGAAGCTGGCACAGTGAGCCTAAGAGCAAAGCGACTTCCTTCATGCTTCTCCAACAACATACCAGCACCATCTGAGCAGTTACATCACATGTTTTTCCTTCTTTACCTTAAAAAAAAAAATCTATTGCAACACTAGACACTTGATTACTCATAACCCAGGTTTCTTAGAGCCAGCTTATTCATAATTTCCCCAAGAATAATCTGCTTGAACAAACCAATCTGTCATGTGCTATATTTATTCAGGAATATTCAGGAGAAAATCAGTAACATTTGTTGAGCATGTGCTATGAGTAGGAATCACGCTAAGTATTTTTTTTAATATACTCTTTGTAAAGTAAATTTCAAAATAAAATACAATACTATTCTAAAACTAAAGTCTAATCTTAGTAAACTAATGAAACAAACTCTCTCTGCCTTTCCGTTATTCATACAATATGATTATAATAAATATATTTCATTATTTGTTTTGGTGAGGGTGGCTCTACATGAGTAAAGGAGTAGAATAGGACCTTCAGAATCAAAGGAAAATACAACTTCTCTTTCAAAATATATTTAAATTCCATGGTCAATAGCTATAATAATTCTTACTCTCTTTTTCTAGCTTTAGGAATATTTCAGTCCTGACATTAAAAAAAAATCCAAAACAAACTCTTAAATTTAAAAGGCAAGTTAATAAAACAATCTTAGTCTTTTAAGAGCCCACTACACTCAAAGGATAAATGTGCGTACACTGAAGTACATAAAATAAGTCCAAAACAATGTACACTAAAAAGGGAAGCCATGGGATTGGGGAGGAAATAAGAAAATAAAACAAAATTAATTTGTTTTTAATTTCATATTTATCTCTGTATTGTTTGAAACTATTATAACAAGCATACATTTACGTTATTTTGTGTAATTAAAAAAATCACAGAGAAATTTTTACAAGACAATATCCCCATCTAGTGGAGACTGCTGAATTTGTTATAAATCAATAAGCTATCACTGCTTCTGATGATTTTTCACATCATTATAGAAAATTATAAAATAACTAGTGAGCAGATGAGCAGGAAGAATTCGAATTCTGGAGGCTTGGCACAACAGAGCAGCTCACATTTCATTGAATCATAAAGTTTGTTTCCTTTAAAAAGCTGCCTGCCTGGCTAAGAGGGCCCACACAGCACAGAACCATACTGCTGGGAGAAGCAGACTGCTGCCCAGACCCAAGTTCACTGTGCATCACTGCTCCTGCATCACCTGGCTGGCAAGACAGGTTTCAGCACTCAAAGGCTTTTCTTTTTTTCAATGTGTGTTTTTTGGGTTTTTTTTTTTTTTTTGAGGGGAGAGATAATTAGGTTTATTTATTTATTTTTGATGGAGGTACTGGGGATTGAACCCAGGATCTTGCACATGTTAGGCACACATTCTACAACTGAGCTATACACTCTCCCCTCAAAGGCTTTTTGTTGTAGCATCTTATATACTGCACTGGGCCATACCATCTTCTGGTAAAAGTCATAAACTCATTCCCCAAAATAAATTATTTATAAGCTCAAAAAAGACTTTATTTTCTAGAAATGTCCTGCACACATATGCAGCCCCTGATTCACTACAAAAAAAAGGGCATTTTTCACATTGTACTTGTCATTTAAACACTGATTACAATATAAATTTTATATATGCTACCTTTGATTTCTGTGGGAGCATCAATACTTGGCATACTGGCATTCAAGTCCTCCAAATCAAAGCTATCACATTCTTTCAATATTTTGGCTTGACTGAAATAATCATTAGTATCTCGTGGCTGAATCTCATTCAGAATCGTCTGTAAGCGGCTTGCTGACTCTGAGGGAGAGAGATGAGAGTACCTAAAGCCCCAGTCCCATATCACACGCAGATTTCCCTTGGGGGTATTTGCCCTCAAAGAGTTTGTAACTTTCAATACCTGATAATTAGTGCTATTAGAAGGAACTCACAAAGTGGATGCTGTGAAAATTATTTACGTAAAATCTTCCCATGACACTTGAGTGTACTTTTAAAATATAACATATATCTTCAACAGGGTGAAGATAGGAGAAAAAAACACAACAGAAACTATACCCAGGACAAAGGCTGCCATCTTATTTATGCTACTTTTCTTAACATTGTCAAAGAATCTCAAATACAGTGCACAACTGGATGAAGGAAGAGCAATAAACTTCGATGCATTTTGTGTTAACGGGTAAGAAACCCCACCACCAACAGAAACAACCTTTTACAAGCCCAGGAGTATCATGAAGACTCCTTCTTTGAAGTGCAGTATATTATATAATATACTGCTTTCTAAGTATGATTTATAGTCCTAGTATTATATTCAGCTTCATTTTTATTCCTTAAGCACTCACTGGATTAGGAAATGTAAACTCCATGAACGCAATGCTTTCTCCACTGCTGAGCTGCCAGTGCCCAGAACAGAAACTGGCTCATGGCAGAGGTGCAGTAACATGGGCTGAAGGAATTTATGGATGACTAGGTAATAAAGAGCTAGCCAGGCTCAGCGTTTTAAAGAAAAAAACAACACTAGGTAATCACCTGAAACCAATTAAAAAGTCAAAGAATGAGTATTTACAGTATACCTATTATATACACTTACATTTTAGGTACTATGGGAATTACAAAGACCCAAACTGCTATCATAATTCAAGTAACATCTTATGCTCACTTGTGGCTTCCATGAAATTTTGCCAAAAACAGATTTTGACAGCTGTGAAAAAGTAACACCAGCCCAAATGGAAATCACAGAAAGACTAAGAAAAAAAGGGATGATCAGAATAAAATTTTAAGATCACTAAAGTATTTTAAATAAAAGGGAGCAGGGAGGGTGGGCAAAGCACAAGGGTTAAGCCACCCATTCATTTCTGTGGCTTTCAGGGGAGACTTTTTTCAAAGAATTCAGAATGCATGGCAGATAACATGGGAAAGATACAAGAAAAATGGAGACAGTCAGAGGAAAAACAAAAGGCAAAATTAAGGAAAAGTCAGTGGGACATAAGCAATTTCTGAGACCAACAGATATTTTAAATTTTTAACTAAGGAACAGAATTTTAGCATACTCTGATGGCCCTACCCACAATTGCTGACAAACACTCAAGATTTCCCATCAGAATATACTGGTACTTGCCTGATCCAGATATTAGCTATATGACTGGATGTTCTTTATTCCCATGCACTGTTTAAGTAGGAAAACTAAACCAACAAATTTTTGCATTTAAATTATCAGCCAAAATAAATAAGTAACTGTGTCTTGGTATCATGAATCATCACCAACCTTCTAACTCATTTTTAGTAAAGAACAAAATGTAACATTTTCTATGCAACTACACAACTCTAGGTTACTTTAATTATCAGCACAAAGTATTATACTGTATGATGCACTGTGTGTTTATGATATACTCAGTTTGTTTTTTAAGATAATCCTCTCATTTCTGCTCCAAAATGCATTCGCCAACTTTATTTCAACACCAAATGCAAATTTACTTTATGATTTTCAACGTGTTCAGAGGAACACTCAAGTTAATATATACACCTTTAACAGTCATTTCCTTCCAGTCTGTTGCAGTACAGGTACAGTAATCCCCCCCTTATCTACAGTTTTAGTTACCCTCAGTCAACCACGGTCTGAACTACTAAAAGGAAAATTCTAGAAATAAACAATCCATAAGTTTTAAACTGTGTGGTGTTCTGAATAGCGTGATGAAATCTCCCATTACCCCTCTCCATCCCACCGGGGCTCGCCAACATCATAGTCTGCAGCTAACATCCAACTATTGGCTTGAAGATTCAGGATCACCTGAGGCAGATAATCCTTCTGACGTATCTCCAGGAGGTCAACAGCAGCCTAACACTGCGTCACAATGCCTACGTCACTCACCTCAACTTCACCCTCTCATGCAGGCATTTCATCGTTTCACATCATCACAAAAAGAAGGGTGAGCACAATACAGCAAGATATTTTGAGAGAACAGAGAGAGGCCACGTTCACAGAACTTTTATTACAGTATCTTGTAATAATTGTTCTATTTTATTATTGATCACGGTTGTTCATCTCTTATTGTACCTAATTTATAAATTAAACTTTATCACAGGTATGTATGTATAGGAAAAAACAGTTTGTACAGGGTTTGGTACTATCCACACTCACAGGCATCCACTGGTGGTCTTGGAACAAATTCCTCTCAGATAAGGGGAGACTGCCATATACATATGCCACCTAGGGCATCCTAGGCACTGAATTTAGTTCCTATACTTTCAGAAATTGTTCATTCATTGATTTATTCATTATAACAACTACTTACTGTGCACCTACTTCTGCAAGGCACAGAGGTGGAAAACATAGACAAGATCCCTGTTAAACTGCAACAACTCCATGAAATAGAAATCTGTTGGAAGGGGAGAGTGCTAAGAGACAAGACTGGCAAGGTTGCAGGGGTGAAGCTATTACAGAACCTGGTCTAAGATCACTAAAGTATTTTAAATAAAAGGGAGCAGGGAGGGTGGGCAGAGCACAAGGGTTAAGTCAAGACTGTGTGTAACATGATGAATTAAATAATTAAAACAGATTACTCTGGATGTAGTAAAAAGGAAATGGAAGGAGATAAGAGGAGATGTGCGGAAACTAGAGTAGTCCAAACAAGAGAGGATAAGAGTCTGGAGTAAGGTAAGAAGATGCAGATAAAAGGAAGAGAGATTTGAGAGCTATTTGAGGGGTACCACTGAGAGAATGTGGAGACAAGCTAGACATATGGAGCAAAGGGGATGTCAAGTAGCCCTAGACTCCTGACTTGCATAAATAGATGTCTGGTAGGGCCATTTCCAAAGACATAGGGGTTGGGAAGGAAAAGACAGATGAAAGTTCATGAGTTCAGTTTTGGACATTTTGAGTACCTCCTCCATTTTTTTAAATTAAATGGTCTTTGCATGTCAAATGGTCTTCCTCTTTTCCTCTATTCTAACAAGTTGCCTGCTCTGACTGAACTCCATCAACTGTTACCTCTCTAATTCGTATTGTCCTCTCCCCTTGTCTCAGCAATTATCTGGCAGGTTGTGCTCTGAAATTACCACATTATAAAACCCAATTTACCCCAGAGGAGGAAGTACGTTGCTCTTCACTTGGTTATTTATTTATTTTGGTTATTTTTCAATAGTTAAAAACATTGCTAAAAAGGCAGAAATCTCATTAATCATCATAATAATGTCTTTTTCCCCTGTTTAGCCTCTGTTGCTCTCCAAAGAAATGAGTAGGGAAAAAAATATAATAGTTCTGTCTTTTTTCGCTTACTGACCTGCATCAGTGTCCATTGGGATGAGGCCTTCCGGGGAAGAACTCTGAATCACTGGAGACACCACGGCGGAAAGTCTGTAGGACATCACAATGAGCTTCTCCACCACGGGTCTCCACTCACTGACCAGCTGCAGGCTGCTGCAACAAAGATGTTAGGGTAATTTATACTACAAACAAAAAAATTATATTTTTAAAATGGAAATTAACAGATAAAAGGAGTCAAAAGAATTTGGTTTCAAAACTGTGCAATCTATGAAATACTGAAGACATTAAAATAAATGTATACATGGACTTTTTAAAATCTAATTATTAATTATCTTTAAGGCAATATGTTGCTTTCCTAGGACACATTTCAATAAGTTTAAAGCTCAGAAGTGCGTACTGAGGAGGCGCTGTGGATACTTACTTTAGAGATAGCTTCCGCAAAGCTCCTGTTATGCAGTGGACTCGCCCGTACATTGGAAATGATGCTGCTGCCTGAAGCAAAGAATTTTCAGCCTGAGAGATTTCTTCTTCAAGATTTTCCAACAAGCATTTGATAATTAGAAAAAGCAAACAAAATGTCAAAATATTGCCAGTTTAGAAACACATATAAATTTGGGAACAGAACAGTTTCCATGAAAACACCAACTCAATTGTACTTTACACTAGAGGTTTTGAATGGAAAAAGGGAAGTTTCAAGGTTATCTAGCCTGTTATCCGTCTCCAGTTAAGGGAGAACTGTGTCTTCTCCTAACTTCCTGGATCCATTGACAGCATTCACTCTGGACCATTCCTTCTAGACATCCTCCATCAGGGTTATCAGATCCCAGGCCCATGTACTATTTGGAAAGTTTTTTAAAAAGATAATGGCTTTATTGAAATATAATTCATATACCATACAATTTATATATTTAAAGTGTAGAAGTTAATGATTTTTAGAATATTCACAGCTATGTGCTATTATCACCACAGTGAATTTTAGAACATTTTCATCTTCACCCCTCAAAAAACTCTCACCCATTCCCAGGCACTCCCCTCCATGCACCTTCACCCTCCCCAGCCCTAGGCAACCACGTACTTATTTTCTATTCTGAACAAACCATATAAACGGAATCATACAATCTGTGTCTTCTTTACTTTAGTCTAATGTTTTCAACGTTCATCCATACTGTAGCATGTATTAATGTTTCATTTCTTTTAATGGCTGGGTAACAGTCCATTGTATGAATATACCACATTTTATTTATCCATTTATCAGCTGAGGGACATGTGAGGTGTTTCCACTTCTTGGTTATTATGACTTATGCTGCTATGAATATTCATGCACAAGTTTTGTTTGGACATAGCTTTCATTTTTCTTAAGTATATGCCCATTATGGACAGAATGTTTGTGTCCCCCTTCCCTCCCCCTAAATTCATGTTGAAACCCCAACCTCCAATGCAATGGTATTTAGAGGTAGAATCTTTAGGAAGTAATCAAGTTTAGCTGAGGGCATGAGGGGGGACCCCCGTGATGGGATTACTGTCCTCAACAGAGACCAGAACTTGTTCTCTCCTCTGTGTGAGCACAGAGCTAGAAGGCTGTTGTCTACAAACTAGGAGGAGAGTTCTCATCAGGAACCAAATCCGTCAGCACCTTAATCTTGATCTTCCCAGCTTCCAGAATTGAAAAATAAAAGCCTATTGTTTAAGCCACCCACTCTATGGTATCTTGTTATAGCAGCCTGAGCTGACTAAGCAAATGGCAAAGAGTGGAACTGCACAGTCATACGATAATTCTATGTGTAACCTTCCAAGAAACCACCAGATTGTTTTCCAAAGGGGCCGGACCATTTTACATTCCCATCAACAGTGTATAGGAGGGATCCACATTCTCCACATGCTCATCAACACTTGTTATCATCTGTTTTTTTCATTATAGCCATCCTACTGAGGATGAAGTGCTTCCTCATTGTGATTTTGACTTGCATTTCCCGAACAGCTAATGATGTTGAGCATCTTTTCATCTGTTATTGTTCATATTTATCTTTTTCGGAGAAATGTCTATTCAGATTCTTTGTCCATGTTTTAATTTGGTTATTTTTTATTAATTTGACCTTTTACTAGTGAGTTGTAAAAGTTTTTTATATACTTTAGATCCAAGTCCCTTAACAGCTAAAGGATTTGCAAATCTTTTTCCCATTTCGCATGTCGTCTTTTCACTTTCTTGATGGTGTCCTTGACACACAAAAGTTTCAAATTTTGATAAGTCCAGTTTATCTATTTTTTCTTTGTTGCTTGTGCTTTGAGTGTCATATCTAAGAAACTATTACCTAAGGTGGGCACGTGTCATTTCCCATGGCAACGTCATCTCTCCATCGCGAGCTCTATGACCACATTTTCACTAGAACTATCCATGGCCTCCTAGTTTTCTCCCATTTTAGTTCTCTTTTTTATGGCTTTTCCCACCATCCTGGAGAGACTAACTCTCTTTCTATATATGACCTCTCCTTTGTTTAATTAAAAATTCCTACCCGTCCTCGTTTCTAGCGCAATTCCAAAATGAAGATTTACTAGCATAAAATTAAGTACATGAATCCCCAACAAATATCTGTTTAAAATCATTAGATCTAAACCAACTCAGACCCTAGATCTGGCTATAGCCATAGTAAAATTTCTACAGGGAAAATAAAAGTACATTTTTGGTAGAGAAAGAGGTCTTATTTAAATAAAAGCTCTATTAATGTACATTTGCATATCTACTTATTTAATGTGAATCCTGTTTAGAAACAATACAGCTGAGTAAACTATTTAGTGGCAAAGGAGCAATTCATGGCATACTTTATGCTGGTAAACTCTTAAATGTAAAACCACAAAGTAAATGTTTAACCATTAAATATTCTAACCATATGAATAGTGAGAGCAAGATATTGGTTTTGATAAATAAGAGCAAAAGGTCATTTACTCAATACGAACTCATTAATGTGTTATTTTCCACCACAGCAGCAGACTTATCTCCATCTCCACACGCAACCCGCTGAGTTTTTAAGTGGGGAGACAGAGATGACGGCAGAGCATTCTTCCAGATTAAGAAGTTCAGCAGGTAGGAAGCTGTTACACAGTCATATGGTTTGGTGCTGGTGCTGAGCTCCAGTGCAGCCTGGAATAAGCCTTGCAATTTTTCTGAATCCTAGAATAAAGCACAGACTCAGTTACTGTCATTGAAACATTAATTTGAAATAAAACATATTTAAAAACAGAGCTTGCCACAAAACTGTAACTCAATATGAACATTAACTGTTGGAGTTTTCATTGTAATTATTGATGATTTTTATCGATCAGTCCTAGGGATGAGGATCTTGAAAACAATTTCAGTTAGGAAATTCAATATTGAGAACTTTTTTTTTTTTTACAGTACCTCTTTCCTCAGCAAAAGTATACTTTTTCCTGTACAAATTCTGCTATGACCAAAGTCAGGTCATCTTCGTTATTTTTGTATAGACCAGACTGCTTTTGTATATCGAAGTTTGTTTTACTGGGCACTGTGTTCCTGCCCTTCTCCCCACCCCCTGCCCATACAGCTAGTTCAATGGAGAAAAATACAAATACATATAAAAACACAAATTCGCCAGGCTGTTTCTGGCAAAGCTCCATGCGTATGTGTGAAAAATAAAGTGACAAGATCAACCTCAGAAATTCTGCATCAGAGCTTCCACACCCATGTCACATTTAAACATCCACTCACATAGCCTGAACAAAAGATAGAACAGAGGACAGTTCACTGTAATATGTATTGAAAGGCACCAGACTGAGGACAGGACACATGGATCCTAGTCCCAACTCTGTGCTTGACAAGCGGCACATTCCCCACACTGGAACTCACAGTTTTGTGGCTCAATAATATTGATTCTACTAGGATTATTCCCTAACTGCCTAATATAAGGTAAAAATCATTATAAACTTAAATTGAATTTGATCATAGGTACATTAACATTTAATAATGTCTTCCAATATCAAATAATAGATTAAAATATCAGTTAATTTCTACTCAATTTCTTTACCATTTGATACATTTAATTTTCTGTGACCTAAAAAACTGAAAGGTAGTGGCCAAAAGCTCAATAAGTAAATATTAGAAACAATCAAATTTCCTTGTCAATTGTATTTTTATAATAAACTTTTATGAGACTTTAAATAAACAAACAAACAAATGAACCAATTAAGCATATAATCCATTTTTGGTAATTGACAGTTAAGTCTCTAAATTGCTTAACCAACCAATTTGTAAGAAACAAAATAGCCTCTGGAATCTAAACCAGCATCTTTGTTTCATCATCTCAGGTCAACCAGAACATAAAGACCCTGGATATGTCACTCCACAAAGAAGAAGGGCAACAGACTAGGTGAGGAGTAAAGTCATATATTGGAAAGATATGCCACCAAAAATATGAATATACAGGTTCTTAAAGAGATTAGGCTGCCAGCCAAAAAATGTTTTCAAGTTAACTATATTAAAAAATTAATTCACATATTACATAGGGTATACCCAAAGAAAGACTCTGAAAATATATAATTAATATTTTAAAATCCTGTATGTCTATTCCTAGGATCACTTTACTAATACACAAGCCAGATTACACACATAACCACCAAAATCCTATAGGAAGCCATACGTGCTACTAAGTTTCCTGAATTCTACAGTTTGTGTCTATATACCAAGCACATGTTTATAAAATTAGAGATACAGAGGCCCGCTAAGGGCCCGTCACAGCTCATGTAAGGACCAGGTCTTTCTTTCATATAGGGCCATAATATACCTTTCCGCACTCCAGACACTCTCAAAATACTTGCTAGAAACGAGGCATAGTTATGATATGAGGCTATAGTGTGATGAATGGTAGGTAAGGGTTGCTGGAATGGGAGATAGAGAAAGAGAAAGCATCTTCTTTAAAAACTCTTATAGGGGAGGATATAGCTCAAGTAGTAGAGTGCATGCTCAGCATGCACAAGGTCCCAAGTTCAATCCCCAGTACCTCCTCAGAAAAAAAAAAATCTATAAACTCTTATATTGTACAAAAGTAAGCATCTGCTCACCAGGGCACCTGAAAGACCACTGGGATAGGGAGACACTAGAGAGCAACTCTCACTTTAGACCCAAGTCAAGAGATGCTCTGAGATCCTGCAATGCTGTCTAGAAGCAGTGGAAACAGACAGCTTGGGCTCTCTGACATGTGCTCCCACAGAATCCCACTGCATCTACAAGCTGTCATGCCCTACACAGAGCCTAACAGCTGGAGCCCAGACCAGGGCTCAGTTGCCACCCCTGCAGGTTCACATGGCCTCCATACAGCTCCAACAGAGAGCCACAGCTAAACTCAAGAGCCAGTGACCCCACAGCTGCTGGTGACCTCACTGCTCCACAATAAGCCTCAAGGGAAGAGCCGAGGGCTTAGGCAACGGGGTCCCCTGCAGACCCATCCCCATGCTGTGCCTTCATTCCTGAGCCCATCTTTGATATTCACCCCAAGGGGGGAAAGTGCAAGATGTCAGGAAGAGCACAGAGGCTAGGGATAGGGTAGAACACCCAGGGAGAGAACTGTTGTTAACCTCAAGTACTCTGAGTTTCAGTCTCAGTTTAGCTATTGCTTGTTGGTACATCAGAAACATGTTCTCTACCTCCTTTACACTCAGCTTCCCACTCTACTAAGCAGGGAGATTATCTCAAAAAAAAATCAAGTTACAGTAAGTGATGTGTTTTGATCGAGTATTAACATGACCAAGGAAACTGGGGAGACCACAGTTGACTGAAATCTACCAATAATCTTGTAAACAATAAAACCTACTGCCTCCTACACCTCCCTTTTTATCAAAACAAAACAAAAACCAAAACTCTTACAATACTGCCTTCTTCCCCATTACTTATCCCACCTTCTCTGTATCACCACCTGCAACAGGAAAGGTATTAATGATAACCAAAACAGTCAGAAGATGTAAGAAGGCAGAAGTACAGAAGCCTGGACAATCCACAGATTGCTCTGTTACTGAGACAGAAAGTGTTCGTGCATACGCCACATTTACACTTGCATGAGAGAAGTCCAGATACCTGAAATTGTACAACCGTTTTTGGTAACTTCATTAGAAGATCAAATGCTAAAATTTTCACTTCTTCAAAAGTGCCAGTTAAACATGCCATTAGTGTTTGGAAACGACCAACATCAATATCATGACTTAGCTGATACACTGTTTGGACATGACCTAAAAACAAAATAACAAAAAAACAATTTTAAATGAATGGAAGAAAAAAAAAAGTAAAGTGAACAGAAGGAAATGGAAATCAACATTTGGAAATTGCCAAATTTATAGAAAATGCATATAAGAATTCACACTTCGTGATTTACCCACAATAGTATAAAAATGTTTCCATTAATTTATTTACTAAAATGATAAAATAAGTATTAAAGTTCTCTAAATAGGAAATAAACATTTTTTAAAAATCTGTTAAAACTATTTCATCCTCTTTCAAAAGGTTATATATTATAAGAGAAGATACCTAAGTTATTTTTTAAACAAACAAATATAAACAAGTAAATTTAGAAATACATCTTTTTAAAAAATCTTCATAAGCCTTCTTGACCTACAGTTCAAAGTCCTACTATGTCTTAGGTGAACTGACACAGAACAATCAATACAATACACATTCTAATAGCATTCAGTGGATGTCAATGATATAGAAGGAATCTTTTGGCCATTCAGGCAAAAAGTTCAATTCATCCACAAAGTGGAAAAAAATTAGTCTGGCTTCACTCTTCACCATAGCAATATGTAGTGCTAGGTGATAGTGGAGCAATGCTTACAAAATCCGCAAGGAAAAAAGGGGTGATGAAAAACTGTCTATCAAAATCCATTCCAGTATGAAGTATAACAGCAATATTTTTGAATGTGTACGAAATTAAGAATTACGTTTCCCCAAAAACTCTTCTCAAAGAAAGATGAATTTCAGCCAACCAAGACATGAACAGAAAAACTATCACTAAAGAATAATGGCAGTCACTGAATCCATTTAACTTTTTAAGATTAAGAGTAAACCAGAGGGAATAATCGGTTTCACAGCAAAATGTGAAGAATAGTTAACATTCAACAAATCAACCAACTCCTGGTAATACCTGAAAAAATTCCTAGGCTTAATTTGAGAAATGGTATTTGATATAAATCAGCATGTGAGTTTCTTATTTAATCTTAACTCACAAGTTAGCGCAACCCAGTGAAATTCCTAGGACAAGCAAATGAAGTTTTTGTCACTTCATTCACCCCTCTCCTCAAATCTGCTTCTTCTTTTCCAATTTGGATGCGTCTTATTTCTTTTTCTTACTTAATGGTGCTGGCTAAAATTTCTGGTACAATGGTGAATAGCAGCAGTGAAAATGAGTACCTGTGTCTTAAGGGCGGGGTTTCAATCTTTCACCACTGAATATGGTGTTGGCTGTGGGCTTTTTATGAATGTCCTTTTTTATCATATTGAGGAAGCTCCCTTCTATTCCTAGTTTGCTAAATATTCATGTATCATAAAAGGGTACTGAATTTTGTAAATGCTTTTTCTGCATTGATTGAGATTAACATTTTACCCCCCTTCATTCTAATGTGGTGCATTACAGTCACTATTTTTTTGTTATGTTGAAACACCCCTGCATTCCTGGGATAAATTCCACTTACTTAGTTAAAGTTTATAATATTTTTAATATGCTGCTGGATTTGATTTGCTAGCATTTTGCTGAGAATTTCTGCATCTATATTCATAAAAGACACTGGCTGTAGTTTTCTCCTCTTGTGGTACTTCTGTCTAGCTTTGGTATCAGAGTGATGCTGGCTTTGTAGAATGAGTTAGGAAGAGTTCATTCTTCTTCAATTTTTTTGAATTTTGAGAAGGATTGTGTTAATTCTTTAAATGTTTGGTAGAATGCACCAGGAAAGCCACCCCCATCCCTGTACTTTTCTTTGCTTGAGAGGCTTTTGATTACTGATTCCATCTCTTTATTTGTTATAATATAAGTCTGTTCAAATTTTCCATTTCTCCTTGAGCCAGCAATCTGTATGTTTCTAAGAATTTGTCCATCTCATCCAGGTTAATTTATTGAAAATATATTATAATTGTTCACAGTATTATCCTATAATCCTTTTCATTTCTTTAAGGTCAGCAGAAACGTCTTTACTTTTATTTCTGATTTTAGTTATTTGTGCCTTCTTTTTTTTCATTCTTGGTCAGTATAGCAAAAACTTTCTCAATTTCGTTGATCTTTTAAAAAAATAACTTTTGGTTTCGTTGATTCTGTATTGTTTCTCTATTCTCTATTTCTTTTATCTCTGTTTTAATCTTTATTATTTCCTCCCTTCTGCAGCTTTGGGTTAAGTTTGCTCTTTTTCTAATTTCACGAGGCATAAAGTTAGGTTACTGATTTCAGATCTTTTTTCTTTTTTAATGTAGGCATTCAGTCATAAGTCTCCCTATGAGCACTGCTTTTGCATCATCCCATAAGTTTTGGTAAATTGTATTTTTGTTTTCATTCCTCTCAGAGTATTTGCTAATCTCCCTTGTGATTTTTTTCTTCGATCCATTGGTTGTTTAAGAGCTCTGTTCAAATTGGAAGCCTTCTCTGACACTGCTGTATGAAACAGCTAGAACTCCCAACCTCCCAGGTACCCTGAATTCCCCTGCCCTACTCTTCCTGAAATATTTTTGCATTCTACTAGTATATCCCCATCTGAAATTCTATGCATTCCTTGTTAATTTACTGTCTGTCTCCCTTCACTAAAATCTAAGCTAAAAACGGGAAGCATTCTGTTTTGCACATTGCATATCCTTGACACTAAATATTTGATGAACAAACCATTTTAGTCTAATTGTGGAAGCCC
The DNA here is from genome assembly GCF_048564905.1 of Vicugna pacos. NCBI lineage: Eukaryota > Metazoa > Chordata > Mammalia > Artiodactyla > Camelidae > Vicugna > Vicugna pacos. Next base: position 1,651,013 of record NC_133011.1, read on the forward strand.
ATTTTTCATCATGAATACTGTGACATCTTATTCCAAGTGAGAAAGATGCATGTGGGTTATTCTTCTTGAACTAGGACATACTTGAAGAAAGGCAAAAACCATTATACTAATCCCAAATCACAGTCCTTCTATAAAATAATATAAAAACCCACATTAATATCCTTGAGATAAAGATGAAGAATGAATTTTCATTACCCATCCTGTATTCCACGGTCATGCTTCTTCAGCCTCGTTTACAGTTAATGGGTACAGTATGGCTTTACTCAATTTGCATTACCTCCTGGGTGAATTCATTTTCTGTGTGTGGATGCTGTAACAAATTGCCTTGAATTTGGTGGCTTCAAACTACAGAAATCTATTTTCTCACAGTTGTGGAAGCCAGAAGTCTGAAATCAAGGTGTCTGTAAGGCGATGCTCACTCTCGAGGCTCTAAGAGAGAATTCATTCCTCATCTCTTTCAGCTTCTGGTGGCTGGCATTCCCTGGCTTACAGCCATATCACTCTAATCTCTACCTCCAGCTTCACAATGACTTCTCCTTTTCTATTTGTCACATTTCCCTCTGTCTCTCTCTCATAACAACACCTGCATTTAGGCCTATCCATATAATCCAAGATTATCCCATTTTAAGACCTTTAACTTAGCCATATCTTCAAAGATCTCTTTTCTAAGTAAGGTTCATATTCACAGGTTCTAAGATTTGGTGTGGGTATCTTTCAGAGGTCATTTTTCAGCCTATTACATTTACCTTAATCAGGTGATCAAATTTATCATCATGAATAACAGGACAGACCAACATCATGTATCTCCTGATAGCATGCCCTGAGAAAGTACACTACATCACCTGTGCAGTAGTACTCCTGCCAAAAATGCAAAACCTGAACCAAATTATGAGAAAATAATAAGACAAACCCAAACTGAGATACGTTCTTCCAAAATGTTAATGTCATGAAATATGAAACTTTCCAGATAGAAAAAGATTCAAGAGGCACAACAACAAAATGCAATGTGTGATCTTGGGCTGGTTCCTGGATTGTGGGGAAAAGTTTTTTTGCTATTAAAAAGCCATTTGTTAGTTAAACTGGAATAATTTGAATGTGGACTATATATTAGATAACAGCATTGTAGCAACATGAATTCCTGAATTTGATCATTGTATTATGGTTAGAAAATTAATGAGACAGTGAGGCAAAGCAAATATGGCAAAATAATAACAACTTACAAATCTAGGTAAAGGGTATATGTCTGAACTATTCTTGAAAATTCATTGTTAGTTTCAACTTTTTCAAAACAAAAACTTGAAAAAATGGTTTTCTTCAAGTGAAGCAAACCTGTATTAACCACAAATAACTGTCTCTCCACCAAAAATTATACTTTGTCTAAAAATTTAAACTTAAAAAAAAAAACCCAACTATAGTATAAAGCTCCCTGGCCCTCTGGCCATTCCCTCTAAAAGAGCAGGACATTTTTCTGTCTGTCCACAGTCAAGGAAGATTGAGCACAAACAAAAAAATCCACACTAAAATATATATACACTCATATACAAGCACAAAAATCATTTCTTGTCAAAAAGGAAAATAAAACAATTCAAAAGAGGGAAGTTAAATATTCATCCTCTTGAGTACCCCACAGAGTACCCCGGCTTACAGCCATATCACTCTAATCTCTAATCTCTTGGTGTGATCAAACCAGAATGCCTGGAAATGACATCCTTATATTGTCTTTCCGAAACCAGGTTGAGACTTACGAAACAGATAGCATATAAGGGAAACCACATTTTAACCACAAAGAGTCACTAAGGAATGTTACACATAAGGGAAACTATTAGTGTTTTAATTTTTTAAACATAAAGAACAGACTGGGCATCCTAAAGCAGCAACACACGCATTAGGGGGTGAGGGCAGCAGCTTTTCTCATAGTAAGCATAATCCATGAAACTGTAGTTTTGGGTTGGCAAATAATGATCACTAAGAAGTTTCTCTCCCTTATGTCCCTTACTGGGAAACTGAATAATGTCTACGTAAGAATTATATAGTGAGACTAACACCTCCCATAAGAATCTAAACAAAAGACAACAAACCTGAAACTCAAGGGAAACAAAATGTTGAAAAAGTATGTTTGGCAAGAAAACAAATAGTTTCCCCAAACATTACTGAAAACTTACCTTCTGGTACAGGAAAAACATCAGCTACTGAGCCTAAAATGGTTAAAGCTGAAAATCTAGTTGGGTAGGAAGAGCCAGGAAATAATGCTTCAAAAAGACTGCTGCAAATGGATGACATGAAATTCTAAAAAAAAAAAAAATTTACAGTAAGTATAATTGAGCTAACTCACAACAGGTTTTCGTCAAAGTATCACTCTAAAGAGTGGACTTAGTTTTTCTAATTAAGAGAGAAAAGATTTTTAAAAAAAATACTACTTGTTCACTTTGCTTGACAATTCAGATTGGCACCTTTGACCATGAGTTCATAACTTTAATGAATCGTATCTCTGTAGAGTCAACAAGAAGTATGGAAGAAAACGAAAACATTAATTTTAAAAGCTATGTGAACCCCCATGTTCACTGCAGTATTACTTACAATAGCCAAGATACAGAAACAATCTGAGTGTCCATGGATGGATAAACAGGTAAATAAATAGGTCAGACAGAGTAGGACAAATACTATATGATCTCACTTCTATGCAGAATGAAAAAAAAAATTTTAAAAAAACAAAAACAAGCTCATAAATACAGAGACCAGACTGGTGGTTACTGAGGGGGTGGGGAAGCTGGTGGTTGGCAAAACGGGTGAATAGAGTCAAGAAGTAGAAGTTTCCATTTATAAAATAAAGAGGTCATGGGATATAATGCACAGTATAGTGACTATAGTTAATAACACTGTATTGTATATTGAAAAGCTGTGAAGAAAAAACTTTTTGTAACTTTAGTGACAGATATTGACTAGAATGTATGGTAATCAGGTCCCAATACATACAAATATCAAATCACTGTGCTGTACACTTGAAACTAATATAATATGTCAATTACACCAAATTTTTTAATTAAAAAAAGAAAAACCAAGGAATACAATTCTAGCTATAGTCCAAATCAGAAAAAACTTTTTTTTTTTGCAAAAACATGATCCTTCTGCCCTGACTTGTGTTAAAGCTGTATGAATATTGATTTCCTTCACCAGAAGCATTCAGGCAATTACCTTTTTGTTAAAGTACTACATTCATCTGGCCCAGATAAACTGTAAAATATTGAGGTTAGCCCATTAATGTTATTCTGTATGAGACTTCAAGTTCAGCCCTGGTTCCACAACTCAGGTTACCACAACAGAAGTGTCAAAGCACCAGAAGGAGTATGTAAAACCCAGATTGAAGGGAAAAAACACAGAAACACTATTCACCAAGAGACTTCTATTTATTCCCCTTTAATGTTTATTCATAATTGTCTTAGGTTAAATCTGTGTGTCTAGAAATATACCACCTACCTTATATTGCTCTAAAGAAACAGAAGGGTGCTGTCTGGTTAACTCATTCTCTGGTTCATGTTTGGATTTACTTTGCTCCAGTTTATAAAGTACCTGTGAACTTTCCTGTATCCTACAAAACAACTTTGAGAAAAAGAAAAATGAAGCATATGTGAGCCACATTAACTTTAAACATCAGCTTGAAAGGCAAAGGAAGAACTTTCTAAATTCTTTAGACTAAAACTTCAGGCAAGGGGAATACTGGTTTTTAAACTCTTAATATTTACACAGTAATGCTTCTTTTTGACAGAGAATTAACATTTACATTTTTGAAATCAAAAAACCAAAATATTACTGCAAACCAGAAGACACAGTCATTAAACCACCGTTCTCCCATTTCCCCTGGGTCAGCATGAACCTAAAGGTGATACACTCACTTCTATACTCTACCAACTCTTCACCCCAGAAACATGTGGTGGGGTTAATTAAGTTGAATTATTTAATAATGACTGTTTCTTGGGGCATTTATAAAAATATAAGGGCATTCTTCCTCTTCTTACCAAAGTTTTCTTAAGTTACCTTACACCCTGAAAACTCCAGCACTAGGGTTTTTTTCTTTCAAAAAAAAAGAGCTTAAGGTTGATTTATTACACCAAAATGAAAGGAATTTTCACTTTAGATTTTAATCCCAAATGTACACTTTATGGAATCATAGAACAAACAGTTCACAGAAGGGCCACGAAGAGCCGTGGGCGTCCAATCCCATGACCATTACTCCCCACACTCTGCCAAAACCTGGCCTCGTTTTAAAAAATGATTTCCAGAGCAAAGTTCACCACTTTCCTACACTTTATGATGAGAAATTCTACCTTTTTAAGAAGAGAACAAATCTGTTGCCGCACTCCTGGAGACTGACTGTTAAGGTTGTATGTGATAAAGAACTGAATCCACTGCATTTCTTCTGTGGAAACAATTTCTGTGCTTCGATTACTTTCACAAAGCAAGCCCAATGTATCGATCCGTACCTAAAATACAGCAAGCAATAGAATGGTGCCTTTTCAATGAAATAAGCAAAACCTAAACCACTTGACATGTTTAATTACTTACACAGGCTACCAAAGGGGGAAAAAACCCAGTAAACCTCAGTTTACCCATATGTACCTCAGAAAGCTTCCCTAATCCCAAAGGTCCTTTGGTTATTTCCAACAAAATTATTCTACATAAATGTATAAATTGGGTATTTACAGAAGTCAAAAATCCTGATTCTTATTCCACAGTATGCTCAACTTCACTCTTTTCTTTTTCCTCAGTGACCACTTTGCACCCAGACACCATCATCTCACCCTCCAATTACCATCATGCACATCTAACTGGCCTCTTGGTTTCTTTTTGCTCCCATCTGGCAACTCATCTGTTTCCATTCATGCCACTTCCTGGCTGAAGCAGAGTGTCTCTGGTCTCCACTTAACTGGATAAAATCTGTAGTCTTTAGTCAAGCATTGGAAGTGTCCACAAAATGGACAAAATACTCCACTCCTACCAAACAAGGTCCTCAATCTCCCTTCAGCCCTTGTTTATTTGCATCCTTCCATGCTAAGCAGGTGCCAGAGCTTCCTCTCCTTTGATCACATTTATCACTTTCCTAATCAACCACCACCTACACTCAGATCAATCTCTTCTGAGCCTCCCAAGTTCTTACACATAAAGGTACAGTCGTATCTTTATTGTCTTTTCAGAGTTTCCAGTTGTTTTATGGAGGTTTTCTTATTCCCCCATCTAAACTTTAAGTAGCCTGAGTGTCATGTCTACACTTTTCACTTTCTATGCATTCTTACGGAGCCCCTAAAACAGTGCTGGGCATAACATAGGGGCCTCCATATCACACTGCTAAATGAACAAATGAATCAGGGATCTACTGCATGTATGCATTCCCCATTATTTTGTTTACTTACTTGGCAGTGCTGATGAATTAAGCCTTGCTTTATTCTTTCACTGGACACAAGGTCCCTCCAGGCATCAGTTGCAGACTGAAGATGCCCATGAGCTCTAGCTGTTCGCAGACATGCCATCAGAGCTCCCAGAGACCCTCTGCTATCATAAGACCCTAAGGATGAAAAAGATCACTCCTGTCTCAAAAGCACAATAACAAAGGCCACCACTGTGCTATTTAACAACTACCACATTTTCATGTTTGCAGTTAACATTTTATTTCAAGAAATAAAAATCATGTATTTTCGGCTAAATTCTAACATGAAATAGTACTCCTATTATAAAATCATTATTTCTGAGGATTTAATAGTTCATATGTCAGTAATTTCAGTAAGTACAATCCACTTACTGTTAACTTAAAAAAAATCATAATCTTTGGCTGATATTTTTACCTTTTCCTTGACAGTGAGAAAATAAATCAGGAAGTCAATCAGGAAAAAAATCAGGTGGAGAAATATTTAAAACCATAAAAATAACTAAGATGACTTACAGCTGAAAAACACTTTAGTGACTGAAGACCATTATTTCTCTAAAAATAAACACAGAACCTCTCTGTATATTTTGAAATCACTGTTTCTTCCTAGCAAAGAAGATAAAAGGAGGATCACAAAGAACTTGATGCCTTCAGAGGCCAGATATCAGCCCTTACTAAGGGGACGCGGAGCTCTGACTCACAGACACCGTGATTTAAAAAGAAAGACTGCCTTACTTCAGAACAGATCCATGAGCCCTCACCTTTAGGTGGCTTCTCAAAAAAGCAAGAACAATTGTTGTTAAAAACGATAAACAATGGCTCATTTTTGTATACAAGAATCAAATTTTCCAGCTATCTCATGGTTATTCTCTGAAGGACTGAAAGTTTTTAATTTAAATTTTAGTTGGAAATATCCTTAAAATGTGATGTAAAGTACCATATTCCTGCTTTGCTAAGCAGAATGTAGTAATTTTAAGATTTACATGATGAGTCCGGATCATTATTTTATATATTAATCACTAAATTATGCTTTAATGCAGTGATTCGTTCAGGGTTACCGAGTTTCAGTGGAATGTTTACACCTATTCTAAATGACCAGAGACAGCTGTTTCTTGAGGTGATGCTTCTAAATTTTTTTATCTCTTTCCCAGAGACAAATACTTGCTACTGCCAATTTGCCTGTCTTTAACCTTGTCTAAAACAATTTTTAATTACTGTTTCAATCACTTGAATAAGCAAATTATTTAAAACACACAAACTTTCACTCCAGTTTGACAATTAAATAACAAATAAAAACTTAGTAAAATGAATTAAAACCTAGTAATAAAAGGAACCTCATAATGATAATTGGAATTAATCTTTAGCTTATAGAAATGCCTTCAGCCGAAAATCTCTGTACAGCTAGGTACAGAAACATTTGTTTCAATCCAAAATCTCTATAATTAATATCCTCCCTCACTATTTATGGAAGTGGTAATATTTAAATTCAAATATGGTCAACATCTGCCTAGGTACCCATATTTAAGCATCCTAACTAGAAATTACAACAATAAAAATTCATCTTCTTACCAGTTTTAGCATCAGCAGAAGTCTGAAGAATCTTTACCATGTAGCTTAAGCTGTCAGGGTTGCAATTCAGTAATTTTGGCAAGTAATAATCAATCACGTAAGATTTTTGATCCAGATTTCCTTCACACAGTATAAAAAGGAGAGGAGAAACCCAAGTCTCATGCCACTTATCAATCCAAGTGTTGTCGACAGCCTGGGATTTCAAACGACTCTTATGGTTTTTAAACATAGTTTCCAACAGGTCACTTGCATAAGGTACCAATGACTGATCCCCCATCACCTCTAAGATTTGCGATGGAACAGTTTTAGCTAATGCCAAAATATGTTCAATTCCTATGTACTCTACTAAACAACCAAGGCATGTGTACTTTCCTTTACTATGCCATTCCAATCGCAGAAGACTCTCAGTCAGTTCCAAAATGAAATGATCAGTGGCCAAATCTGACTTTTTTGGCTCTTCTATAGTGAGCTGGTGCATTTGGAGAATATTTCTGAATATGATTTTGGTCTGGTGTCTCAAAGCATCCAATGGATGTTCCCAGTGGGTATAGATATATTCCAAAAGTCTCCTAACTATGCTTGAATTCCCATTCAGACTGTCCTTTAGGCTTGGGGAACTTGATTCAAGGACATGTATGGCAGAATTAGTCCAACACACCAAAATTCTAGACAGAAACATTTCCAGAGTTGACTCCTTGATCCTGAAGAAAAATGAGCCATGTTATTATAAACTGACCAGTAAAAGTAATTTCATTTTATAATCATGTAGACTTTAAACATATAAAACATAAAGAATGATCAGAAAATCAAATCATTATTAAATTTATAACAACACAAAAAAATACAACAAACAAAGCCAAAACAGATCTCAAATTTGTACATGAATCTTTCCATTTAATAAAAATTAATCCAAAAAAGAACACAAGGAAACTTTGGGGGGTGATGGAAATGTTCATTATTTTAATTGTGATGATGGTTTCCCAGGTGTTTTAAAATATACTGAGGGGATAGGACAGGAGAATATTAGAGAGAATGGGGTTTTTTAGGGGGTAATGAAAATATTCTAAAGTTGACTATGGTGATAGTTGCCCAACCCTACAAACATACTAAAAAAAAAATTCAATTACATACTTTAAATAGGTGAATTGTATGGAAATATAAAGTATGTCTCAATAAAGCTGTTATAAAATAAACAATAAAGAAGTTTTTTGAAAAAGAATATAAAAGCAAATATGCGTATGTTCATATATGACTGAAGAATTGTGCTGTATACCAGAAATTGACACACTGTAAACTGACTATACTTCAATAAAAATATATACATACAAAAAAAGGAACTGTACATCATAAATGGATGAATTATATGGTATATGAATTATATCTCAATAAAGCTGTTTTTAAAAAGTAGATCTAAATTACATTGAAATATGCACAATTTACACCAAAAAACCCACAAAGTACAATCCAGTGGAGTTAGAAGACCTTGTTACAGCTCTGGCTTGGGTGCTTGTCCAAAATATACTGTTAGGTAAGCATTTACTTTCCTAAGCTTCACTCTACCCATTCAATAGATTAGACTTCCTATCCTATCTATCAGACAGGTGAGGATCACATCAAATTACCTACCAGAAGTTATTCATAAGAACTAAAGTATTATATGTATAGAAATTTTCATAGGCTTTTTGAAAATGCTTGCATTAGAGACTGAATGTTAAATTAATTTTGAAAATGGTCACTATAGGTTAACCTGCACCAATAGTTTCTCTCTCCCATTATCCCACCTTCTCTTGTTCTACTTTCACATTTACTTCATTCCCTACACATATCTCCCTTTTAATTTAGGATTATCCTGACCACTTTCCATTGAATTTCTAAGTAAGCTGGCTTCACTGCCTTCTTTTAAATGTCTGACAAGCAAAACAAAATATGAGACAGCAGCATCAAAACTCACTGTGAACTCAAGGTGAACAAAACATGCACAGTATCCAAGAGCAGAGCCTCCCGACTGGGGCCCATCCTCCCATCCTGCCAGTCCAACATGGTGAGCGTCCCCTGACACAGGAATAAGAGAGCTGACTGGGAGACATCAGCACAGCAAAGGTTCCCGCAGCAGTCCAAAAGCCACGCGGGGACGCTGGCACAGTCCACTGAACCGAGAAGCAAACTACTAATCTGGAAAAATACAACGAAGCTGATTACAGATAAGGCCTCTGAAAATTTCTAGAGATACTTCAAAATACAAATCCAAAATTCTCTTTTTCCCTGAAACATCCTTGGAAAAATAACTGAATCTAAAGCTGAAAAAGCCGCAAGTGTTAAAATTATTACTACATCAAAACAAAAAAAATTAAATCTAAGCACATGAACCATTTTGCTGGTTTGAATGTTCTGGTAGGGCACAACACATCGCCACCTGCAGGTGGATGAGCTTATTAACTAATGTTTTGTTAGAGGTGATTTGAGAAATAAAAAAATTTAATTTTATCCAATGATAATTACTTTGTGTGATCTTGTACATACCTATTTGGCATAAAGTCATTTTGCTCTTAGTAGAGAACTAAAATAACTCCCTAGATAATACAGCAAGAAAAAAAAACTGCTAGTACTAAACACAAGAATTGTGGCTCAAATTATTAATTCACACTTCCCATAGAGTCAAATTTACTGAACAATTGATTCCAGAGTGATTCCTGTCTAAAGTACAATATTTGAGTTATTTTTAATAAAAACAACATACTTATCAAAAGTTATTACCGTATATATCTACACATTAATCTCTGTACAATTTTAATACTACAAATATCTTTTATGATACTGAGAGATGGAACTGAACAACACTAGAAATAAACAAAGATATACACCAAATAACATTGATAATGATTACCTTTGTGAGATGGATTTATAGGTATTATTGTCTTCTCTCTGCTTTATCTAAATTTTTGAAGCTGTCTCTTATAGTAAGAGAAAAAGGCCATCAGAAAGGTTCTGACTGTGCCAATAAAATTTTTTCTTAAATTCACTTCTTTAAAAACATTTTTAAAACATGTGTCTAATTATCAATAAAGTATAATTCTTAAAAAGAGATGTACTTACCAAATCAGGAATCTTTTCAGGTGGATGAAACATAGCTTTAATAAAAAGAATAACAGCTAATCCAGATGTACTCTGAATTGTTTGTAAGAGGTCATCTATTAGGTAAAAAAGTAGAAAGCATGTATTAAAGGATGATGGATACTGTGGTGCAGCAGACAGAGCAGATGCTGTGAGGTCAGACAGTCCTGAGTGCAATTTCTAGCCTGACAACTTCCTGGGTGAACAGGACTTGGGTAAGTTATTTAACTTCCCAGGGACTCAGCTTTTCTGTAAAATGGGAAAAATATAACACTTAACTGACACAGTTGTAAGGCTGAAATGAATAATGAACATAAAGGCTTTTATAGCTAGCACATTCTCAACAGATGTGATTTCTTCTTTTCTCCACTAACATCCACTCACTCCCAGCATATCTATCAGCAATACCACATGTCCCCTCCCCTCCACTGATGCCTCTGCATTCCAACCCCCACATGCATTACTTTTTCTTCAAGTGATTTCAGGGCATGCATAAAGAGCTTACATCAGTGCTAACCACAAACTTTGCTACTGTCGGCATGGTACCCAATATAACCAAACCACCTTAGCTTACTATATTCTTCTGGTTTTCTGTTAGCCTCTGGTTTGTGAGAAAGTATAGAAAATAATAGGTGAATTATTCAACTTGGGGTAAGAATTATGAACACCTACTAAAAATTTCCTACTAAATATTCATTTCTGCCCTTTATCCCTGTTAACAGAACTGTGACTTTGATTGGGACATTCATATGCCCAGCCACAGGCAGGATACCTGCTTCTTCAATCTTCCTTGCGACTAAAGGTACCATATGAGGATTCAGGCCAATGGGAATGTAAGCAGTAATCCCTTGGCTATTTTTGTTCTTCCTGATTAAAGGTAAAGATGCAACTGGTCTTCCTTCCTGCTCTGAATACAGACATGATGTCTGGAGTTACAGCAGTCATATAACAGCCATGAAACAACAAACATGGGGGTGAAAGCCAACAGCTGAAGATGGTAAAGCAGAAAGGCAGAGATGTTTGGCCCAAACTGCCTACAGTAGTCCTGGAGCACCTGCCTCTGAACTTGTTATGTGGGGAGGCACATTTGCTTACATCCCTGAATTTCAGTTTTCTGTTACTTACAGCTAAACACTTTGATACATGAAGTTTAAAATCTTAGGAAAGAATAGCATTGATTAAGTGCCATCAGCTTCTCAGAAAAGTGATTGCCTCACATTAACATGTCTTCTCTGCATTTCACCAATTAAAGTTTTTCTTTACATTAACAAATTCCTTTTTTAAAAGGAAATATCCTTTAAAAAGATGTCTACATTATGCCTTAATAAAAACCTTTCCTTTTTTATTTTTTTTATTTTATTTGGTTATAGTCAGTTTACAATGTTGTGTCAATTTCCAGTGTAGAGCACAATTTTTCAGTTATACATGAACATACATATATTCATTGTCACATTCTTTTTCACTGTGAGCTACCACAAGATCTTGTATATTATCTCCCTGTGCTATACAGTATAATCTTGTTTATCTATTCTATATACACCTGTCAGTATCTATAAATTTCAAACTTCCAGTCTGTCCCTTCCCACCTCCTTCCCCCTGAAAACCTTTCCTTTTCATGTCTATCTGAGATTCCAGGATGGAAAAAAAAAAGATAAAGAAAAGAAGTATTAATGAGATGATATAGTTAGAACTTCCACTAGTTTCCAGGGTTAAAAACATATCAAAAATGAGATACTATTTTTTTTCCCATTAGCCTAGGAAAACTAAACCAGTTACTGTTCTTTACAAACAAGGGCTCTGGACAGACCCATTAATTTTTTTTAATTAAGTTAATATTCATATACAAATTACCATATAGAATAGGAGGTGAAAAAGTAATATAACTTTTTATGTAGATATTTATATGTTAAGTATCACTTTGTTGTTAATCTTATTATAATATAAAACACAGATACAGAAAACCATCCAAAACAAATGTACAGCTTAATAATTATTAGAAGGTGAACACCCTTGTACCCACTGATGCAAGGCAAGAAACAAAACTTAGCCATCCAGCCCAGAAGGTTCACCCATGTGCCTCATCCCAATCACAGGCCCCGCTCTCTAACCCCGAGTAAACATTATCCTGACTTTCATAGTAATGACTTCCTTATTTTCAAAAAACAGCTTTATTAATCAAATGTGCATCCTAGACACTATAATTAAGTCTTGTCCATTTTTTTTAAATTGATATGTCTTTTAATCTACAGGTGCCCTCCCTGTCTCTTTCTTTTTATTATAATTTTTGTTGAAGAACTCTGGCCTTTTAACCTGTAGTTTCCCACAATCTGGATGTTTGTTTACTCCTAGTGCAGTTCAACAAGTTCTTCTGTCCTCTGTGATTCCTGCAAATTGGCAGGTGACCTACAGATGGATCAGTCTCAGGTTCAATCCCTAAGGAAGACTCTAGGTGGTAAAAGCAAGACTTTAAGTGGTACACGTTGCCTGCCTGTCTGTCTCTGTAATGTCAGCAGTCATTGATGCTTAATGCCCACCTCAAATCACTGGGACTTACAAAATGGTGATCCCTGATTCTATCACTTCGTTTTAACTTCTAAGTTGAAATACTTTTATAAAGACACTCTTCCCAGTAACTACTTGGTTTCCCAGTGGTACAGTTCATAAGGACAGAAGTGACATGAGACATAAGGAGAAATAATGACCAGCCCCACAATGACTGTCATTATCTGAATGTAATACTTGCTGCTAAGGAGATATGCATGGATTACACTAAACTTTCCAGATCTTCCTGCCAAATGTGGAAGTTTTTCAAGAATTTTCTTTTGTTTTATAAAGTCTGTGGCTTTTCAACACTAAGATTGTTAGGTTTTCTTCTTTGTATACAACATATACATGAACACATGCACAGATATATTTAGAAAAATCCTCCAACATTATCCCTCGATGAATTGGTGTTATTTGAAAGATAAAGCATGAAAACCTTGTAATCCAGGAACTTTCTCCACTTTAAAGGGCTAGGGGAGGGGAAGTTTTACATCTCACTTTTAATTATCAAATATTTCATACCATTAGTATCAAAAACTGATTGACAATTATAATCATCATTTTTATGTTTTTACACTTACCATCAGTTAAAAACTTGGTAAAAATACTCAGCAATTCACACATACTTTGCCATGTGGGAGAACTCTTCAATCGACTCCTCTGGAAACCTGGTATTTTCTGTACCAACATCACAGAAACTCTAATGCCTACCAACAAGTCATTCATCAATTGCGTTTGAACAATGTGATTTCCAGCCAATTTTCTACAATGAAGAAAACATATTATTACAAAAGAAAACTCAAACAAAAATGTCACCATTTCTATTTCTCTCCAAAATAAAACATACTCCTCAATCAAAAGGCCAAAATTAGCTTTAGATTATAATCAATATTTATGCCTCTTAGGTCCATTCCCATAAACATTCCAGTTATGTAGACATTTATTGCAAACTTTCAACACTCTTAACTTACCTCAAATTTCCCTTTTTCTCAGCCTCACTTCTTTTTAAAGTAAACATAACAAATCAAGAAAAAAATGACACAATTTATTAATCTGAACACTCCCTATCCTGGATACTTTCTTCACCTGGCTCCCAAGATGCCAGGTTCTCCTAGGTTTTCTCCTGCTCCACCGTTGCCGCTCCTTCTCAGGCGCCTTGGCTAGTTCATCCTCTTCGCCCAGACCTCTTTCTATCAGAGGTCGCCACAACTCAGCCTTTAGTCCCCTTCTTCTGTCCATCTAATTCAGTCCCGTGGTGCTGAGCTCATCTAGCTCATAAATTTTAAATTATAATCTCTACGCTGACAATCCTTCAATTTTCATCTCTAGCCCGACCTCTCTTTCTAATTCCAGATTTGTATATTCAACTTCCTATTCAATATCTTCACTTGGATGTCGAAAAGACATCTCAAACAATGTGACCTTATCCACAACTCCAAACCAGCTCCACCTGCTAGGATCTCTAGCCTACAAAAACTTTGTAACCATCCTTGATTCCTCTCCCCACCATCTCATCTGTAAGAAAATCCTATTGGTTCTACCTCCAAAATCTATCTAGAATCAAAACACCTCCACTGCTACTCCCAGCCTGAGCCACTCTCATCCCTCCTTTATGTTACTATTACTTCAAAAGCCTCCTAACTGGTCTTCCAGCTTCTATCCTTGTTCCTCTCAATTATCAACATAGCAGAACACAAGAGTAATGATATTAAAACAACAGTCAGGGAAAACAGTTTGGGGTTCCTCAAAAAGTTAAACATAGAATTACTACATGATACAGTAATTCTGCTCCTAAGTATATGCCCCAAAGAACTAAAAGTAGAGACTCAAACAGATACTTGTACGCCAGTGTTTATAGCAGTATTATTCACATTCACGAAAAGGTAGAAACAGCCTACATGTCCATCAACAGATGAATGGATAAACAAAATGTGGCTTATACTACAATGGAGTATCATTCTGCCATTAAAACAGGCCTGAAATTCTGATACATCCAACAATACAGGTTAACCTTTATAACACTGTAAGTAACATAAGCCAGACACAAAAGGACAAATACTGAATTCCACTTATCTGAGGTATCTAGAAAATGCAAATTCAAAGAGACAGAAAGTGGAATAGAAGTTACCAGGGTTGTGGGAAGAGATAAAAAGACAGTGAATGTTCTTTTGGACACACTGAATTTGAGGCACCTGTAAAACATCCAGGATGCCCAGGAGGCAACCACTATATGAGTCTACCACCAGGGTAGAGATCTAATTAGGAGTGATAAATCTGGGAATCCTAAGTACATAGATGGTAGCTGACACAAAGAAGTAGATGATATTAAGCACTGAGAACAAACAGAATGAAAAGGACAGAACTCACACTTAAGAGGAGAGCAGAGGAAGAAGAGCGTAAGAGGAGACAGAGAAGGAGTTCCAGGTAAGGCAGAAAGAGATCTTGGGTTAAAGACGGCACACAGATATACTTCTATTCTCCCCCAGAACCTCCCTAAACCAACAGCCAAGGGATTTAAAACATAAAAAGACACAAATGATAAACAGACAATAAGACAACAATAACATTTTATAAGCAGATAGATGAGTGATAAACTAACTTGGCAAAATCAGGAAAGGTGAGTACTAAGCCAGAGAACAAGCCCAGAGCAATCTGATTTGCAGCCCCGAAAGGCTAAGAAATTTTTGGCACCAGGTACTCCTTGATGTGGTGGTAAATGTAGGGATGAAATCAGGAAGACTGGCTACAAGTCTGCCGAAGAAGAATAAGAACTCTGGATCATACCTCTAAGCCAGCAAACAACTGGTTTACCTCTAGAGAAGCTAAAACAGCAGATGTCAGAACAGAAAGACAGCACAGACATGGCAACAGTATCATACTGCAAACAGGAGAATGAGGTAAATAGATGTACAATGAATGCCAAATGCCAAGATTTCAGCCTTCTTCCTTCACTCAGCAACCAGATTAAGCCAATGGTTTGAAAGATTCTTCCATGGCAAATCTGCTACCACTGGAAAAAGACCTCAAGGGTTCCCATATGAAAAAGCCCAGCTAGACTAGCCTACAATAAAACTTATAATCAACCCCTCCCATATGCATAGAGATTCAAATAAACTCTTGGTGCCCCATTCTTAAATGAGTGCTCAGCCAAGGATCACAATGTCTGAGGAAAGTTTCTAGCAACAAATAGAGTGGACAAAGGCAGCAAACAGAAAAAAAGCTTGGAAGAAATAGAGATCATGTAAAGATAGGAAAACTTAAAACAAACAAAAAACACTGTCATTAATATCCTCAAAGAGATAAGAGAGGATACTTCATCTGTGAAATAAGAACAGGATGCTATGAAAAAGGAACACTCAGGTGGAGGAAAGAGCTCTTCCCTTTCTCATTTATTCTCATAATTTATTTGATTTTTTAAAATTAAATATCAAACCTCTAAAAAATAAATTTAAATAATTAGGTCTAATGTTAATGGAGAGGGATGGAAAGGAGCACATTCTGGAACCTTTTAAAAATTTCCTTTGTATAAAGACAATGCACAACTGCAAATGTGCACACACACATACACAAGCATGGAAACACAACACTTGCCTATTTTCTTCTGAGATTTCAATTAAACTCTTCTGCAGAAAATGAAGCACTGAAATAAAAAGAATATAATGAAAAATTTTAAACCGTGAACTTTAACTTCAGCCCAAGAAAATATTTTAAATCACTGCTACCTAAAATGATATCATAGTATAGAAGTAGAAATGCAAAAGAAAGGAGTATGATGTATGTACCTTAGTCATCTGTAGTACTCTACTCATTGCCAAGAAACTTAAAAGAACCAGTTCCAAAATGATATATACAAGCAGACACCTCTCAGAATAAAGTAAAATAATAGCACTTACCATTTTCAAGAAGATTATTAACACTTGTTCTACCTGTGGGGGGGAAAAACACTGTGGGGTAAGGAGCATCAAGACCAAACATCATTTAACACAATGATGTAATGACAGGTGTGAGTCAGAAAAAATACTAGAAAAGAGCTGGCTTACCTAAGTCAAAGTTCTCCATACAGGAAGATAGATTGTCAATAACTTTCCTATAAGAGTATAAATCAGTAGTATTCAATTCTTCCTGAAGACGAGAAGTAAAACTTTGTATAGCTTCACTTAGAAAAAATTCAGGTAGGCCATTCAGTGAGCTAGAAAAAGAATCCAATATTAAAAATCTGACAGCCTTATAGTACATAAAAGGATACGGACAGAGGAATGGGTGGTGAAAGGGAGGGAGGGAAATAATACAAATGAAAAAATATTGAACTACACCTTCAAAATACTGTCAGAAAATTATAACTTCATACCACTGTCATTGGAACTCCCTGGTCTGTAATCTCTCAGTTGGTCCCCTGCTTCCATCTTGCCTCCCTCCCATCCCCCAGACTACCCTCAACAGAGCAGCCAGAGTGATAGTACTAAAACACCAGGTTATTCCTCTGTCTAAAATCGTCCAACAATGTCCCTTTCAGTCTAAGCAGTAGCCAAAGGGCTTTCAATGACTTACAAGCCCCTACACATCTGGTCCCACCATTATTTCTCTGGTCTCATCTTGATCCTTGTTCACGCAGCTCTAGCTACACAGCCCTCTTCTGGTCCAACAACATGTCAAAGTCTTTGTTCTTATTATTTCCTCCATCTGGAACCCTCTTCCCTCAAATATACCCAATAATCATTTCTTCACCCCTTTCAAGTCTACCTCAAACGTTCCCTCTATCAATGACATTAAGATATCTAAGATAACTACTACATTTTAAACTACAACCTCACCCTACCCTTGGTGCTCCCTTTGCCACTTCTCTGCTTTATTTTTCTCCATAACACTCATGCCCTCTAATTCCTATATATTTTGCTTATTTGTCTATTTTCTATCTTCCCCTTAGAAGGAACCTCCTTTCTAGAGTGCTTTATTCACTGTATCTCCAATGCCTAGAAGAATACTTGACACATGGTAGATGATAATAAAAATTTACTGAAAGGATAAATTAAACGTAATGCCAATTTTCCCTCAGCTAATCTAAATCAAAACCAGTAGGCATTTTTTTTTTAAATTTGACTCAATAGTTCTAAAGCTTTTCTGGGAGGAAAAAAATTCAAAAATAGGAATATTTTGAAAAAGAAGAGTCAGTAGAGGGATGATTTGTTCTAGTACATAATTAAACCACATTATCAAACTACACTGAATAAAAGTGTGGATGCTGGGGTATACACAAATAGACTCAAGTCTAAAATTAAACTTGTGTTTATACAAAAACAAAGAGCATAATAAGATGGCATTTCAACTATGTGGGGAAAAAATGGACTATTCAGTAGTTTGGGGGTAAGTGGCCCCCCATACAGAAAAGAAAACTAACTTGGATCTCTACCTCACACTACAAACTTAATTCCAGATAGATTTAAAAGTTAAACAAACAAAAAAGTATTCTAAGAAAAGAGAAGTAATTTTATATAATCTTATATTAGAGAAAATACATATAAGCTGAAACTCAGAAATCTATACAAAGGAAAATATTAGGTTGGATTACAAATTTTTTTTTAATTTTATAAAGCAAACACCATGAAGAAAGTTTAAAAACAAATAACAAGATAAAGCACTATATTTGGCACACAATCTATATGCGGTTCTTATAAATCAAAAAGACATTCTGTGGTTGGCTGCCATCTTGCAGGTGTTCCCCTTCTTTGCTGGCAAAGTCCACTTCCCACTAAAGAGGCTAAAAGAGTGAGACCTCTCCTTCCCAGCCATTTGTCACAACCAGAGAGAGTGCATACGGCCCAGTCTTGACAATGAAAATTGACAGGGCCTTCAATGAAAAGTCCCTTGGGACCGTCCACAAAATGTTTTTCTTTCCAACAAAAAGAAATACAAAAGAGGAAATTTTCTTTCTCTTTTCTTTTCTTTTTTTTGTCTTTTGGATGCAATACAGTCTATATGTAAGGTGTCTGTAATTGCCACAGACCCTTGTAACTCTCAGGGAAGACAGGGCCAACACAATGGGAAAAAAAAGATGGAAAATATCAGGATCTTTGATGACATTGTTGACCACTTCACCAAAACCCTGGAACTGGCCAGGATTTCATCATTTGCTTTATGACACAATAAATACACTTGCTAAAAAGAAAAAAAAGAAAAAAAGAAATTCTGACAAGAAAACAAACAAAAATGTGTAAACACAAAAAAAGTCAAACAGTCAAAATCCACACATTAAAAAATGTTCAATCTCACTAGTAATCTGGAAAATGCAAATTATAACATAATACTATTTTTCACCTATCAGATTTTAAAAGATTTAAAGATTAACTTTATTCAGTGTTGGAAAGATATGAAGAAAAAGGCACTCTTATTCACTGTTGGAAGTATAAGCTGGAATCATTTAGAGGGGAATACAATTTAGCAGTATTTATCAAACATTTTGATAGGCGTAAATTTGGTCAAGAAATTCTACTTCTAGGAATTCATTTCAGAGGAATACACATATTCAATTATATACATAATTATCATTGCTATCATTGGTTATCATTGCAACACTGTTGAAATAATGAAAACTTAAAAACAAACTATCAATGGAGAAGCAATTAAATATTGTGTAATATGGCACATATAAATTTTGGTACATCTTTATTATGGAATATCTATGGCTGTTAGAATGAAGACTTTGGGTGGAAATGTAAAATGGTGCAGCCATATGGAAAAATGCAGGGAAATTCCTCAGAAAATTAAAAACAGAACTACCATATGATCCAGCAATCCCACCTCTGGGTATATAACCAAAGGAGCTGAAAGCAGGATCTCAAAGAGAGATTTGCATACCACGTTCATAGCAGCACTACTCACAATAGCCAAGAAGCAGAAGCAACCCAAATATTTTATCAACAGATGAATGGATGAACACAATATGGTATATACATACAACGGAGTATTATTCAGCCTTGAAAAGGAATGAAATCCTATCACATGCTACGACATAGATGAACCCTGAGGAAATTAAGTCAGTCTAAATGATAAATACAAATATTTTACTTATACAAGGTATACAAAGCAATCAAAATCATAGAAACAGAAAGCAGAATGGTTGCTGCCAAGAGCCAAAGGGAGGAGGAAATAAAGAATTGTTATTCAAGGGTACAGAGTTTCAGTTTTGTAAGATGAAAAAGTTCTAGAGACCCACAGCACAACAACGTGAATATACTTAACACTACTGAACTGAGCACTCAAAAATGATTAAGATGGTAAATTTTATGTTATGTGTTCTTTTAAACCATAATTTAAAAAAAAAAAGAGTAAGGACTACACTGACATGAAATATCTCTAAGACATTATTTAGTAAAAAAAACAAGCTATGGAGAAATATGTAGAGTATAATTCCATTAATATAAAAAAATAAAAACTAAAATATAACACACACACTAGACCCAAAGAAAAGGTCTAGAAAGAGACATCAAAATGTTAAGTGATAACCTTTGCTAAGAAAAATAAGACAGATCAGAAATAGCGTACTTCTATATTGTGTACTTCTACATTGCTTGAAGTTTTTACATCAAGCATATATTCCTATACTACCTGTGTAATTAGAAATGTGTTTAAATCAAGAACAGAGGGGACAAATAGAGGAAAAACAGCAGGATGACAGATTTAAATTTAACCAATAATTGTATTAAATGCATCTAGACTAAACCAGGTGTCAGCAAACTACAGCCCACAGCCTGATTTTTAAAGGCCCATTACCTGAGAAGGCTTTTTATATTTTTACAGAGTTGTGATAAATAAATAAACAAAACAAAGTGAAACCATGTGAATGAAATTGTTAAGTGATATATTTCAGTTCAGTTTTACCAAACCACAGAAGAAACCTTAACTATTGGTTACTTTTGGTCAAACTAAACATTTAATTGCCTAACTTCTCTTTCTTTTTTTTTCTTACCTTGCCAAGACTTTCTTCAAAGGATTCTTCAGATTCAAAGAAAGATAAATGCCTGCTAAAATATCCAAACAGCTTCGAACAGTGGGATCACACATGCCATTTTTATTTGCCTTCTCCAGTAAGGGCACAATCTATAATCCAAAAAATTCAAAGTCATAGTAATTTTTTTCTGATATAAAATATAGCAAAGTAACATCGATTCAAATACTCTTTTCAGTCTCAATTATAATGTGAAATATTTTTACACTACATTGTTAAGGGTACTGATAAATACCTATTTCAGTATTTATTAATTTTTTAAAGCCATGCCCCCAACTCCTCCAGACCCACCTTCATTAAGAACTACAGACATGTTAATGGCTTAAGGTACAGGAATTCTGTAGCACTACAATACATTTAATTGATTTCCAAAAAACTATTACGCAGGTTCAAATAGTAAATCCTAATACTGAAATGCTAGTAAGGATAGTCTTTACTTTCTTTTTTTAATGCTGCCCCTTGAGATAAGTCTTTACATTTTAAGTTAACTTTTTGATGTTCCTGCTAAAAAGTTTTGATTAACAGGAATAATTTTTTTAAATTTATCACCACAAAAAAGGTATGCACAATTACCTCATTAACCTATCTATTTACAGTTTCAGTGGTGGCAGGAGCCTGAATATAGTTTCTATCATTACTCTGAATAAAAAGTTATCACACAATGAACCAAAAAAACAAAACCCTTTTCTTTAAAGATACATTGATATTAAGTAATTGGGAGCCAAAAATTGTCAGCTAACTTTAGAAGTCCATAATAGCATGATAATCTTCAAGATGCATCCACGAATATCAAATCAGCCTTACCTGTTTAACATAATGGATCTGTGACACTCCATCGGTGAGTTGCACACAACGTAATAGCAAAGAAGCTAGATTTTTCCCTTCCACATCAGCCAAAGCTACATAACACACACACAAAGATCTCTTCAGTGACTTAATAATATATGGACATGAATTTGCCTTTGTTATATATTCTATAAAATGTAAATATTTATAAACAAAATAAACAAACTTGGCAGAACTTAGTCTAAAGATAGGAGTAGATAGACATTTAAGAAAATCATTTTACATTCAAAGCTCAATGTAAAGAACATGGAATAATTCAATAGCAAGAGTTTGAACATTATGTGATACAGAGTCCTAGAGATAAAAATACTCTTGTTTGCAACCTAGAAAAGAAATCAACAAATGAAGTCAGAAATCACTTACATCTCAAAGTTTCAAGGTCCGGATGACAAATGGTCAACGAAGTAACTTGTGTTTGTTTCTTCTTCTTTACACCCAT
Source organism: Vicugna pacos (assembly GCF_048564905.1). Taxonomy (NCBI): domain Eukaryota; kingdom Metazoa; phylum Chordata; class Mammalia; order Artiodactyla; family Camelidae; genus Vicugna; species Vicugna pacos. Next base: position 1,672,940 of record NC_133011.1, read on the forward strand.
TTTAAATAGATTTAACAGTAGTCACTACAAGAAAGAAGAGTTTTAAAATATTGTCTAATGCACTACTGACCTCAGTACTACTGAAATTTTGGGTCGAATAATTCTTTGCTGTAGGGTGTTGTCCTGGGCATTGTAGGATATTTAACCCATCCTTGGCCCCTATTCACTAGATGCCAACAGCAACCTCCTCCAAGTTGTGACAACCAAAAAATGTCTCCAGATATTGCCAGATGTCCCCTGGGGAGCAAAGCTGCCACAGGTTGAGAACTACTGGTCTAAGGATTTCTGCTTCGAAAAACTTTTTTTTAAGCTCAAGAAGAGTTTATTACTGTCTAAAGTTACTTTTACCTACTATTACTCAGTTTTTATATTGTATTTATTTTACTTAATTTTTAGGTTTTCTTTTGGGGGGATATTTATATTTTAAAATACAGCAAAGATTCATTTTAGTAATAACAAAGAAACCAGCATAGTTTTTCAAAAATAAACTGGGCCTACCTAACCTCAGTGACTTCTTAGACTGACAAATCAGGAGGCATCATAACATATTGTATCTTGATTCCTGCAAAGTATGTGATAAACGTTCACATACTATCCTTGTGAGTTCTTTTTAGTTAACGGAGTTTGTTTTAGCTAACAAGGTTCATAATGAACTGAACACGTGTACTCAAAGAATATACACTAATAGTACAGTGCCATCTATAGACAAGTCACTAAGGAAATGCCACACAGGGCTCTTGGTAGTTAGCATTTTTAGTAGAGTTTGTAATGTAGACATTAGAGGACATAACACAGTGAATTTATAAAAGACACAAAGCTGGAAGGATATGGTGGATGATGGAATCAGGATTAAAAAAAAACAGCTCAATAAACTGGAATAAACTTACCAAGATGAAATAGAAATAAATGTAAAGTGCTGCATTTAGATTAGAAAAATATAACCTAGAAATATAGGATGGGGAGACGAGGGGAGGCAAAATGTGATTTGAAAAGTCTGAGTATTACGTGAGCCAACAGCACAACAGGACTGCTAGAAACCACATTAGAAGTCAGCTAGATCAAGGGAATGCCTAACCCTTTGGTCATCTTCACAGGGCAGGGGACATGCAGAACACTAGGTGCTGTGCTGGTGGCCACATCTTAAGGAGCAAAAGAGCTGCTGTTGTCAGAGGACTGCTTTGGAGAGAAGAGGAAAAGGTACATTCTGTCTCAGATGGCTATAGAATTTGTAGATGCCTATAGAATTAGGAAAAGTCAGTGCAAGCTTCAGGGAGGCTGATTTCAGCTCAATACAAAGGAAAAACTCATTGGTCCAATTATAGAATGGGCTGCCTTTCAGAGAATTTTCCAGCACTGGGAATATCCAAACAGAAACTGAATGGAACCTTTTCACCAGGACTCCTGCAGTAACCTCCCAACTGGTCTCCAAACTTGCTTCCTTTCAGTCATCAAAGCAATTTTCTTCAAATCTAATCATTCTCTTGCTTAAAACATTCCAAGGGCTTCTATTTACACTTAGAATAAAATTCAAACCTGAGACTTTGGTCTTCAAGGCCCTAAATAATCTGGCCCTACCTTCCTCTGCAGTTCATCTCAAATTAACCTTCTCTTCACTATCTCAGGGGCTTCGCACTCCCTGGTGCTCTTACTTCCATCTAAGGGACCTCACACTTGCTGATACTTCTGCCTGTCATGCTTATTCCACCAAATCTTTGCAAGGCTGATTCCTCATCATTCAGGTCTCCTCTCAAATATTACCTCCTCCAAGAAGCCTTCCATGACAACTCTGTCTAAAATGCCACGACTCCTACTCACAAACAGACCATTTCTATTACTTCATTTTCTTCATAGCACTTACTACTACCTGAAATTACAATAACTTGTTTATTTGTATATTGTCTATCTTCCCTAGTGATAAAATCCGTGAAGGCAAAAACTTTCATCTGTTCTGTGTACTGTTTTAATTCTCAATTCTCAAAACAGTACCTGGCATATATTAGGTGGCTTAGTAAGTGTCTGATGAATAAACAAATCAGCTAATTAACAACCACTTGTCAGAGATGTTCAAAAAGGAATGTATGCCTTTAATGGCAGAAAACTGGACAACTTGTCATCTTAAGTACATTCTATAGCCAAGTGACAAGCCAGTCCCGACACTGAAGAACCTAAAGTCCCTTTGCAAAGAAATCAATACAGCAATGAAATGTGAAAAGTCACTTAACAGAAAATGGCAATAAAGATGGACACAGCTAAAAAGGCATTGACAAGGTAAGAATTTGAAAAGTGACATGACTAGATCAAGGGGGATATTACTGGGACTCATTTCCTAGTGATCATCAACAAACAAAGTTTAGAAGGGATAGGGACAGACAACTGGGGATACTATTCTCTGGTGAATGGTGAGCAAGTTTGCAGCAGGCTTTGATCTTGGAACCCTCAACACTGCACAGAAAGAGGTTTGGGTGCTTATGCGTGCTCAATGGATGCCTAAACGTTTGTCCTGAAGAACCTGGCCTCCCAATAACGGGAAATCCCATGCCCACCCTAAGGCACTGCTGACATGCCCAGAGATGCTCAGCAAATTATACTCCTGACCTTCTGACTGCTGCTCTACTCCCAACTACACCTTTCTAGCTGACTCCCACAAACATTCAAACACGTGGAGTCTGGGGAATGACAGGTGAAAAAAAAAGTGGTTAAGATGCTATCTCCATGGAGACCTAAGCGACCGAAAAACAGGTTCGCGACCGCCAAATTCTCGCGTAACTAAAGGACGGGATTAGGTATGTCGCCGGGCGACCCTAGCAAAGTGGCGGAGCCGAGCGGTGGAGAGTCGGGCGCCACCGCGGTTCCGGCAAACAGGACGCCTGAGAGCCAAACCTCGTGCCCGTGAGCGTCTGAGAAGAGTCGCAGCCGTCACGCTGAGCCCCGGAAGCTGGTCTAGGTCTACGGTGTCTCCGTGGCTCACAGCGTGGTCTGTAGTCCACTACCGGGTCAGGGTGAAGAGGACCTGGAGGAGGAATCATCGCGAGAATTGAGCTAATAAGTTCCTCCAATCAGGAGTCCAGGGAGGTCGTGATGTCACCGGGGAACCGGTGTTAGTGCATTTGGTCAGACCCTACTTTGAAAGAGTTGAAAGAGTTCGCGGTGCTTCACCTCCATCCCTGGGGCGAACGCCACCCGCCTCCATCCCCATAGGGCAGCTTAGACTGTGGGCTTCACAGCCCTGAGTGCCTGGGAAGCATTTTTACCTCAACCCAGACGTTCCACCCTTCTCCACTCAGCTTCCTCAGCGCAAAGACGAGGAGAAAACTGACTCCGGGCCTGGAACCAGGAGCCTAACGACTTTAGAGCCTGTGAGATGGGGTAGGGAAGGGGACGGGCATTCAACCAAAGCCACAGTAAGAATTTTGACCAAGTTAAGAAGTACTAAAGTGAACTAACTTACGCCACAGTGCATGTATTCATTCAGCAGTAAATAAGCGCTATTGTTGAAGCATTGCCAGGTGCTAGCCTTGGAAGTTATCCTCTGGGACGTGTATATCACGCAGATAATTCATTAATCAGATAGTTCGGTTTGTTTTTGTTTTTTAGGTTCAGTCTTTTAAAAATACATAAATAAGTAGGTGCCAACTTCTACACTAAGAGCTAGGAGAAGGGGGTAAGATCAGGAAGTAGGCAGTAGGCTGTGTTCAAATGCAATTAATTTGGGAAATACTGAGAAACATTCCAGTTCACCAAACCTTTAGTCAAGAATGAATTGAAGTTTTTAATCTTCACTTTTCTGAATTTTATCTCACCTTCCCTTGTTTTTCTTTGTAGTTTTATCGTATGTGTATGTGTCACCAAACATACCTTATTTTGTTTGATTTTGAGCTTTATTTATGGAATCGTTTGTTTTCTCGATGTCTTTGCTTCTTTCAGCATTGCTTCTGGCATCCTCAGAAAAAATTCATGTAGTTTTTCATTTACTGTTGTATAGTATTCTATTGTTTAGCATGACATATTTATCCATTCTACTCCTCTAGAGATTTGGATTTTTTCCAGCTTTTGCTGTGACAGTGCAGCTTTGAACTTACTTGTACATCTCAGCTGATGAGTGTATGCAGAACTTTCTCTGTAGCAACTTTTTTTCCAATATTTTTGACCTGGACTGATAGTAAGAAATACATTGTACCTTAAACCAACTACATGTAACTGCTCACACATGTATAATTGAAAGAAAATTTCTTGAAATATTTGTTACTCTACAGGAGCTATGTGTTCTTATTTTTTGTAATTGTGGTAAAATGCAAATAACAAATTTTACCGTCTTAACCATTGTTATTTTTAAAAAGAGATAGACAAGAAGAAGAAAAGAAACAACAGGCCCAGGGTGGAGCCACTAACCTCCCTGCCCCCCCCCCTCAGGTCAGCAAACCAAGACTTAATTGTAGTTTCAGCCTCTCTCAGGAGTGGAATTTCTTGGTCAGCACTGGAGAGGTAACCTTACCTGTAACAATCCTTTCTTTTCTCTTGTTCATAACCTCCTTGTCCTGCCCCCATTTCTAGAACAGTTTTCCATTTTGTACCACTGAAGGGGTGCCTTTCTATTTACTAGATGGGATGCTGCTTGGTTTATGAATCATTGAAAAAAGTCAGTTAGATCTTCAAATTTACTTGGTTGAATTTTGGTTTTTTAACATCATTTTTTAAGGGTTTTCCTTTTTTTAATATATGTTATTTCAGGCCTACTGAAAACAATCGGTGGATTTCAATCATTTTTAAATTTTCCCGAGCCATTTGAAAGTAAGGGGCAGACATTGTGACTCTTCACTGCACTCAATTAGGGCATGAGCTAGGAGGGAAACACAACAAACATCTATATGAAAAGGTGGTAATTGCTGTAGAAAAACTAGGGGAACTAGAAGATGAGAGTGGAGGGGAGATCTGTTACCATTTTAAATAAGGTGGTCAGGGTAAGCTTCCTTGAGTAAAGATTTGCAAGAGATGTAGATACCCTGAGGAAAAGCATTCCATGTGGAGGGAACAACCAGTGCAAAGGTGTTAGGGCAGGAGCTTGGTGTAGAAGAACAACAACGAGGCCAGTGAGGTTGGAGCCAAGTGAGCAAAGGGATAGGTAATAGGGAATGAGGCAAGGGAGTTTCAGTAATGTAAAGCCTTACAAGGACTTTGACTCTAAGGGAAATGGAAAGTCATTTTGAGCTGAAGAGTGATAGGATGAATTTATAATTCAAAAAAATCACTGAAGCTACATTGTTGAGACTAGACTTTAGTGGAAGTGGGAAGACCAGTGAGTGAGGAGGTTGTTGCTGTAAACTAAGCAAGCAAGATGCTGGTGGCACAGACCAAGATGGTAGCAGCGGAACATGTGAAGAGTGGACAGATTCAGGATATGATTTGGAAGTAAGCCAATGGGATTTTTCTGAAGGATAGAATATGAGGTATGAGGAAAAGAGGAGTCAAAGATGATTCCAAGATTTCTGGCCTGAGCAACTGGAAGGATTAAGTTGCCATTCATAGAGTGATAGGGGCAGAAGTTTGCTTGGAGTGGATTTGAATGGGTTTAAAAGAGACAGGGAGGAAAGGAATTGACAATGACAAGATTAAGCAGAGATCACTCCAGTACTTCTAGTATATAAGGGGCAAATAAATGGAGTGGTTAACTCCTAGGGGAAATAGAGGCAAGATTAAAGTTAAGATTTTAAAGATTGAAACAGTAACATGTTTGGAAAAGAGCCTTTTGTTTTTGTAGTCACCTGGCACTACCAACTTGAGACCACTTTAAATTAAATTCTCTGCTAGGGGTTTTTCAGAACACAGCATGAACTTGGGCCATGAACCTTTTTTGGAGTGCTTATGTATTTTATTTCTAAAAATGTATCCCAAGGGAATTTTTTAAAGAATCAGTAATCCTTAATATATGAAAGTGTAGGAGGAAACATTTAACTGACATCTTACTGTAAAAGACTACATAAAATCATGAAAAGTGATCAGTATATCCATGTTTTATTCAGTATAGTTTAACTTTGTAAATATGTACCTGGTAAAGCAGCATTTTCCCCTCAGGGAAGGGTATTTTTATGGTTATCTAATGGCACACTTTCATGCATAATGGTTTTTTAAATTTTTTACATTTGGAAGGACATTTGAATAATTAAAATTTGACCTTTTGAAAACCACCAAAAAAGACTTCAGTGCCTGTTCATTTAATACTTGTTCATAAACTTCAAGCCCAATCAGAAAGTATCTCCTATAGGTATTGTTTTTCAATAACTGAAAAGTGTAATAGAGTCTGTCAGTCGCATAGTCACCCTTACATCCTAAAAAAGCATAATTTATGGTAATCTGCCAGCAATGCATGCTAATTTACATAACTAAGGAATCCCTCATAAAAAGCCCTGTTTAATAGTTTTATGTCTAAAATGGAGTCCAAAACTAGAGCTATGAATGTGAATATTTTATTGTTTATTAATACAAGATTATATTTTGTTCTTTGTTAATATAAAATGTTACTTAATATGTTTGTCCCCAAGTCAATGAATGAAAGCATAGTACTTCTATTATTTATCTATTGATGCATAATAAATGATCCCAAAACCTAATGCCTAAAACACTAAAAACATTTATTAGCTCAGTTTCTATGAGTCAGAAATTCAACAGTTGCTTGTCTCAGTGCTTCTGGCCAGGGGTCTATCATAAGGTTGCAGTCATCCAGAGGCTTAGCTAGGGCTGAAGGATCCATCTCCAAGATGACTTAACTCAATGGTGCTCATTGTTGACGGAAGCCTCAGTTCCTCCCTAAGTGGGCCTCTCCCCCAAGCTGCTTGAGCATTCTCACAGCATGGTGGCTGGCCTTCCCCAGAGAGAGCAAGGTAGAAGCTTCAGTGGTTTTTATGGCCTAGCCACACAAGTCACACACATCTCAACAATATCCTATTGATTACAAAGGTCAGCCCTATTTATTGTGAGAAGGGACTACACCAACCCATAAATACTAGGAGGCTAGTATAATTGGGGGTCCATTTTGGAGACTAGCTACCACAGATCTACAACACGTCTGCAGATTTCTCTTGATACTTAAAATGACTAATGGTTTACACCTAAGGAATGATTTATTTAAGAGTTGATTGATTATAATTTCCAGGTACCTCTTAGGGAAACACTAATGCTCATGTGTTCTTACAAACTTGTTTGCTTTTTAGTGATAACACATTTTCATAGAAGACAGCCACAGAATTTAAACATAAAACTAGGTTTACTAGATGCATAGGGATCCTTGGGGCCTGAGACTGGCTTCCAACCTAGCTTCCTGGGACATTGGTAGCCTTCATACCAGACTGGCTGAGTGGCAGGGCAGAAGTCAATCAAAATGACCTAGTGGGTCCTGGAGGAGAGTAAGAGTGATTTAACTGATCCACTATGTTGTGGAGTATCAGAACACTAAGGCCTGGCAAATGAGTGCACCCAGTACCAGCATGTGTTACATAGAAATCTCATTTATTTGGCTACCATCACAGATGCCAACCCAACCAGTGCTTCAGAAGCAATGGAATAATCTTCCAGTTGGCTGTTGGGAGGTGTAATTGAATGTAATTCATTTCCTGTGGAGTAGAGAGACAGGATCTTTACCAACTCAACTGCTTAAAACAAATGAAACTTCTGTGACCCTTTAGAAAATGTGAAAAAAGCTATTCAATTAAGTATTCCCAATGTAAATATTTATTTTAATAGTTAAGCAGATTTTCTCTAAAAACAAACAGGTTTATTATGAGTAAGGAACATTTTAGATGTTCTTCAAAGTTTTTCTTCCCAAAGAATTCTGATCCTATCCCTTCCCTACTTAAGAGCACATAGTGGCTGTCTTCCATGTGAGTTCTCTTTTCCTTCCCCATACACCACGCTCCAGCTTGTGGGACCGTCTCAGTATTCCCTGATAGCCCTGTTCTTTCATGCACTGTGCTGTGCTCTCTGCTAGAACAGAAACATACAAATATTTTCTCAACTGCCCCACAGATTGGTTAAAACAACATCTTGAAACTGATGTATCCAAATTGTGTGATGTTTCACTTACTTCCTCCACTTGACGCAGCGTCAGGCGTGGGTGTACTTCTTAGCAAACTCCTTCCGTTCATGGGCTGTAGTGCCTTCCTCTAAGTCGTGTTTCTTCAGGGCCTAAGTAGCGCACTCTACGGAGTCCTGTGGCATCCCCTTGACACATGTGCATTTTTTATCACAGCCTTACGGTTGGTTCCCCTGCTGCAGGGCCGGGCCATCAGCTGTGATCTGGGGGAGATCTAGCCAGGCACATCTCAGCTTGGACAAGACTCTTCTGGTCTGGCTGGCGCTAGCCTCTGCCTGTGCCCAGACTTTGGTTTGGGAATGGGTGAATTCAGGCAGTGAGGGGACCATCCCATAGCAGTTTTGAAAAATTTGTCCAAACCTGGCACCTCTTCCTGGTCTGGTAGCACGCACAAGCCAGAAGGGCAAGGTTGAGGATTCTCAGAAAAAATAAACCATGCTGGCTGTACCACAGCATTCAGGAAACCTTTGTGCTGTTCTAAGAAGGGGAACATACCTCAGAGGGCCCCACAAGAGGAGGAATAACTGCCAGCCCAGGAGTTAGGCTTATACTATCCCATCACTCTGGAAGCCAGGCAAAGTCCCTCCACCTGCAGGACTCCATCCTGGCCCCTAGGCCCAGAGCTCTCCTGGACTAGGGAGAAATAGATGTAATCCCTTCAACCAGACCCCTTCCCTTAGCCCCAGTCATTCTCGTTTATTCCTCAAACACAGATCTGGGAAGCAGGCAGGGCTGGGATTCTCATTTTACTGATGGAGAAACATTAAAATGGAACAAATTGCTAGTGTGCCTTGGTTCTGATTTTTAGTCTAGGGCTCTAACCATTATATTACACACTTTCCTTTTATATGCAAATGAGGCCAGTTGTGTCATTGCCACTTTCCTACAACATGAAACAATGCTATAATAACAAGGTCTTGGGAATTAATGGTACTAAATGGATAATTTGGGTTTAATGTTAAATCCTGGAGTAGGTGACCCAGAGCCAGAAAGAATGGTTTTCCAAGTGTCACCTCTGCCATCTGGTGGCCAAATGGCAATACAACTAAAGCATCTGAGTATTGACACTATCATCATAGAAAAGTCACGCATGACCCAGAGGCTAAGTGAATGATCTGAGTGTGAGCTCTGACTTTTAGGGCCTGAGATGACAAAATAAAATGTTAAGTCTATAAATTAAGGTCAGAGGTTTTCCACAGTTATTTCTGCTCAGGGTGAGGAACCTCATAGTTTACAATGGAAGAGCCCCTTCATCCATTTATTCAACAAATATTTATTAAGCTTGTCTTAAGTCGGTTCCCCAGGAAACAGATTCTAGGCAGAGATTTGCATAAAGGAGGGTTGCTGCGGAGTATTCTTGAGAACCACCCTTGTAAGGGCTTGAGGTAAACAGAACTGGTTAGAAAGGATTGAACTGGGATGATTTCGCTACAGAGCCTCTGCCTTAGCCAGTCCTACTGAGAGCTCTGAAGGTGGCTTGGCAAGGGACAGAGCCTCTGTCCTTCTGTCCTTCAGCTAGTTACTGATCAGGCAGTGAGCTGTAGCAGCTGAGATTAGCGCATCTGGGGCAGGGAGGAATAAATGAATTGGTCCTGAAGTGGAGATCTGGGCAGCACATCACAGCATCCACACTGTAGACCCCTACCATGTTCTGGGTACTGTGCCATGGTCTAGGGATACGATGTTGGACATTGCTGCCTTCAGAGGTACCCGTGGGTTCAGAATTAAAGAATAAATGTTTAAAAAAACAGGAAGTAGAAAATTATCTTGTAGTCAGAAAATGTATCCCATAAACTTAAACAACAAAGAAAAATCCTTGCCATTTATTGATGACCATAAAGAAGGTTGAAAATATTTAGAGTGAAGTGAATTCACTTTCTACAAATGTAAAAATTGAAGAAGAAAAGAAAAGTCACCCAGGAACAGTTCTAGAGAAACTTGACCAGCAAACGTCACTGAAGCAGCAGGAGATTACTTTGGCATTCAACTGTGATGGACTGTGGATCCCTTCAGCTCTTCCCAAGAATGGTTGATGGGGCTTTATCTCTGTCCTGAGGCCTGTAAGTGGTCTCAGCTGTTGGAAAGGAAGGCTGCCTCTCCAAGCAGGGATATGCTGCTTGCTGATGCTGGTTCTGTTCCTGTCCATTTGGAGCATTCCCATGGAATCTTTATTTCACCTCAGAGTAAAGTACTTGGACTTGCCAGTTATTCCAGCCTGTAAATTATAGCATGGCAATGAACTTTATACCTTGAGCTCTTTAGGGCCTAAATATTTTAAATGCACAAAACTATTCCTCTGCTAATGAGTTTCAGAAAAATCACATGGGACTTAAAAGGCCAAAAATTGCCTTCCTTGTTCGCTGGTTGAGCTGTAGTGTCTCTGAAGCAGGAGGGATGGATTGTCCTGAAGGTTTGGGTAGGTCAGAGGACCACAGTAGAGGTACCTGCTGACCATCCTAAACTCCCTTCAGAGATTCAGATTCTGACTTTAAACAAATATCTCTATTCAGGTGCCCTACCTCCAACTCCAGTCTCTTGCCTCATTTCTGCCTAACTTCTCCTCCTGAATCCTCTATACCACGGCTTGTGCCCTAAGCAAGCAAAAACTCTTGAGTCTTTCTTTCCCTCGAACTCCACTCCCTCCTAGCTGACTAATCACCGTTGACATTTTGGACCAATGATTTTTTGTTGTGAAGCTGTCCTGTGCATTATAGGATGTTGAGCAGCATCCCTTGTCACCACCCACTAGATGTCAGTAGCACCCCTTAGTTGTGACAATTAAAAAAAAGTCTCTGGGCCAGTACTGTGTTGGGCCATGTTGGAGCCTGAGGTAAAAGGAAAAATCTGTACTCTGGGTACAGTTACCAAAATGTCCTCTCATTTTCGGACCCAAATCAGAAAAGTTAATGAAAGTTCTGCAACAACAAGAAGACGGAATTTACTGTATGCTAATGTAAAATTTGAAGGAAAAAAGACATCTAGAAACCATTCCGGAGAAACTTTGCAGGGCCCCATACAAAATGAAAATACAGGGCCCCTTCTTTAAAATTATGAAGAATTTCAAGACAGTGACCACAGAGCAGTAAACCAGCTAAGCATGGGGTCCTTCTGCATGTAGGGCACTGTTCCACTGCATGCTTGAAGCTAGCCCTGAACCCCACATTACCCAATCTGCCTATGGGAGATGTAACAGCTATGTGGGCCCTGGGAACCCCAAGCTGATGGGAAACAGCTGTTCCCATTGCACAATAACACAGGGTCCTAAAACAAACAACATTGCGAATTTTTGGCATCAATTTTGATTTTTAAAAAATATTACATTAACATATTATTTATCTTGGTTACTGAGAATTTTACCAGCCTCTTAAATTCTGTACCTGATGTAAGTTCCTCCTTAATCTGAGCCCTGCTCCAGACTTGTTCAAATATTCCTGCTGATTTAGAGTGGTGATTCAAACTTTGGCCTGTATCAAAATCACCTGGAGGGCTTGTTGAAACGGATGGTGAGCCTCAATCCCAAAGTTTCTGATTCAGTCAGTCTAAGGTGGGGCCTGAGAATGCGCATCTTTAAATCCTTAGGCAATGCTGAAGCTGCTGTCAAGGGCGCATTGAGAACCACTGATTCAGAGCCATCCTCATGGCTCAGCAGTGAGAATGATATTTCCAAAATACAAGGCACTTCTCTACTTAAAACCAGCAGGTCCCCATATCTTATAGGATACAATATATGGTACTTGGCATGGCATTTATCCCTCCTGCGGGCCCCCTCTCGTGCCCCACCCCAACAAGATGCTCTAGTAATATTGGACTGGACGCCTCTTAAACATCCTTTAACACTCAAATCAGCTGTCATCATCCCTAGAAATTTTCTTTAAGCCTCTAGATTGAGTTAGGTGCCTTTTCTTTGTCCTCCCAGTGACCATTGAGTATACCCCTCCATTAGCATTTCACTTTGTATTGAAATGATCTGTTTATGTGAATGTCTACCCCATCAGGTAGCAGAATTCTGGAGGGCTGGAATTATCTTTATTCCTCTAGTCCCTTCTACAGTCTGTGACAAACAAGTGCTCCAGTAGCATCCAGAGAACTGAGCTGGACTTACCTGAATGCCATTCTGTTCTGATGTTAGTAAAAACAAAGAGAAAAAGACTACAAAATCAAGAGACAGCTAGAGATTCAAGTGCATGGGGGAGCACACCTGGGTCTCAAGAGTCTTGAGATGTAAGAGTCTCTTAAACAGTTTTCCAAATGTCTGTAAGAGTCTGATTTTTTTTATGCAGAATTAACCCTTAATGTGTTATTGGTGACCTCTAGATCTTATTGATAGCGAACTCCATATAAGCTATGAAAGACAACAGCTAGGCAAGAAAAACATGAAACATTGGTTAGAACCAGTAAGAAAGAAAGAGCAACGGTAGAATAGAATGGTCTAGGATGACACAGGGGAAAAAAAGAGCACAAGAGAAAAAAGTATTAGATTCAGAGGAAAGGTGTTTTCCCCCCCACTAGAAGGTAATTTTTATGTTTAAATTCTTCAGTACTATCTATTATATTGAAAATGTTTCAAGAAATCTATTAGCTTCATTGCTTTAAGAAAAGATTTAAAGAATCATTTATAATATAAAAGATTAACACTAAGTACGGAGTTACCATATGAATCAGTTTAACAGAAATATGTTTGGATATTTGGCTCCTGATGTCAGGGAAAAGGGATGGAATAATGAAATTCACAACACCTCAAAGGAGAGAGTGATCTGCAACCTGCCATGAAAAATGTTCTTTTGGGATGAAGTAAACCAATATTCTGACTTTAAAATATTACCCATCAAACTTAAAAAAAAAAAAAAAAAGGAAGCTACAAGGCAGTGTTTCAAATTCCAACAGTATCTCTGAGGAAAATGCATTTGTAGTATATTTCCAATATACTGATTTCCATCATACATCTTTGATGTTTTCCACACCTTTTTAAATACACACATTCTTGTTAGGGAAATTTGAATATAACCTACCTCATTTGTAATCGTGACTGTAAGTTTATGGAGTAAGACTGCGGTGGATCCAGAGGTCCTGCTTCAAGGAAGGACTTGCTGCCCAGGCTGCTTGGAATTCGGTGACCCGACAGCCTCCAGCTGTCACTTCCATCAGGGTTTCCCTGAACTGTTGGCCACATCTAAGCACATACCTTCCCTTCCAACTACTGATAGTATGTTTGTGGTCATTGTGGGACAACTCTGACTGGGGGTGGTATGTGCTCTAGGACTCCCTATGGCATTTCCTGAGGCTTTGGGGAGAATACATCTCATTTGCACTCCAATTCTACCTCCTTCCCTTCCAACAGGAAGTTGGTCCCTAATAAACATCATTCATCCAAAGCCCATTTCAGCTTCTGCTTTCACGGAACTAACTGGAGACAAATATTAACAAGTTTATTGAATAAGACACATTTGTGATTTTTCACCTCCTTTACTAATCAGGCAAGAGCTAGAATACAGATGGATGGATGGATGGATGGATAGATGGATAAATTTTATTTTGTTTTTTCTATCTATATCTATTTACCCATATCTATAATTATATTGGTTTTTACTCTGCTGTCATTCTTTTCTTGATGTAGGAGAATCCTGGGCTTTTCCAGCCATTGTCTTCTCCAAGAACTAGCATCAGTAAATTACGTATAGAATCAGTACAATTACTCATTCATACATTTAACAAACATTTAGTGAGTACCTACTCCAATGCTAGCCCCTTTGAGTTCCTAGTGCCTAAGCATAGAAAGTATATGAGACATACTTTCTGTTCTCTAAGGAATTTCATCTAGTGTTGAAGAAAAACATTGGCAAAGGCTAGAACAGAGAAATCAGCGATTATAGTGATGGGACAAAGTAGCGAGTGATTACTTAGGCTTTTGTAGGGCAGGAGAAGCCACACAGCAAAAGGTTTTTCAGGATGTAAAGGTGATTAAGTTGTAAACAGGGTGGCATTATAGCTTTTCCCAGCACAGGGAACAACGTGGTGCAAGACTTGAACACATGAAACAAATCAGCACCTTTGGGGACATTAAGTCTTTAGCCTGACAACAGCCTCTCTCACTGTTCAGTCTTTCAATAGACCCGTCTCTTTCCATGAAACACTGTTGGCCCAGTAATCTTGGTTCTACATCATAGCTAATTTCTCTCAGCTATTTGGGGTAATATCATGAAGGATTTTTGTTAAATGTTCACTGTTATTATGGCTATCTCTTTAGGTACCAGCAAAACATCTCAAGAGTCTTTATTTCACAGTCCATTTTACAAGGGCTCCTGTAGTGGTCAGGAACTCCTTTGTTTCTGAAGCCTTTTGAAATCACAGACTAATCCAAACAATACCTACTTATCAGTACAAATATTTTATCTTTTGTTAGCTGGCACTGGGCAAGAGCAATTATAGGGTCATCTGAACTGATTTAATTTCTGCGAGAAGCTTAAATTTCAAGGGTAAATTCAAGTCTGTGATAGCCTGCTTGGCAATTTTTAGTTTTTAAGTATGAGCCGTTACAAAATTAAATCAGGAATACTCAAAGGAGTCTCTATGGGACATGGAGAGTTCCCTGTTAAGGGTTAAGTCATCACAGGGTGCTCTCTTTTCAGGTAAAGGAAGGAGAGTGGTTGTGTTAGTGTCACAGTGATATGGGAGGGAAATACAACAATATTTTAAAAGATGAAGTGACTAGCTGTAAAGTGATGAACATTTACTATCAATAGAAAGAGACTATATAGCACAGGAACCATTAAGGTTAATGGAAAATCTTAAAACAAAATCAGTTGATGTTTTTACACGTTACTGTTGCTGTCACACTTCTGGACAAGGTGGCTACGTTTTGGCTACTTAGTGAAATGCTGAAATGAGCTATAGGCTTCGAAAGATTACCATGGATTTGTGTTAATACCACTAGTGTTTATTCAGACTTTGTATGAACCAAAAGGGAAACAGGAATTGAGAATCTAGAATCCTGGAGAACACTTTAAATATATATATAGATATATATAGATAGATAGATAGATATAGATAGATTATTATGTATATGTGTATATATATATATTTTTTTTCTTTTTGATGGAGGAACTGGGATTAAACCCAGGACCTCATGCATGCTAAGCATGCACTCTACTACTGAGCTATATCCACCCCCCGGAAAGAACATTTTAATGGGCAGTTGTTGTACTAATCTTTGTGCTTATACATGAGCATATAGTTGTTTTTTCTTAAATTTGTATCCAATCATAGAAAGTATTTTTATTTAAGGAAGACATTTTACCTAAGTATAATTTTCCTAAGAAGATAAACTTTTTTTATTGTCAGGGTTTTTTTTTTAATCCTAAATTTGTTAAACAAAACTCATACAGGTTTTGAATTAATTAAAATTTGGAGAATTTTACACAAACCTAAATATTCCTGTTTCCTTTTCTTTTATTGAGTAATGGAGCCAGTCTTTGTGCTACCTACAAGTCAGGGAACTTCTGGCATAAAAGGCATCTTAGCAGTTTTATTATTCTGAATTTGAGGACTGAATTTAGGAAAGGCAACATCGAGAGTGATTAAGGAGACAGATTCATAAATAGCTAAAGACAAAACAATTTTCAGTAAAATTGTAAAATCACAGCAATAAGCAAAAATTGTTGCTAGGAATTTAACTTTTTTTCAAAAGTAAGAACTCTTGAAAAATGATTTAAAACTATGTCAAGAAACACCAGGAGTTAGCAAAATAATTTGGTGACTTCCACTGGTCTGTTCATAAAGTAACTTTTTAATTTTATAGAAAAAAAGATCCAAATTCTAATTTTACTTCTTTTGTATATTATTCATGTAACTATTTGAAGTAAAAGACTTATTGATATATGATATACCTTAATATGTATTCAATCCCACATACATAAACAGATACATGTATATAAATAGATATTAATTTGAAGCCTTTAATTATAGTTTTTTTTTTACTTTATTCTTTTTTTTTTTTTAGGTTTTTTTTATTTCGGGGGAGGTAATTACATTTATTTATTTGTTTACTTTTTTAGAGGAGGTACTGGGGATTGAACCCAGGGCCTTGTGCATGTTAAGCACACACTCTACCACTTGAGCTATACCTTCCCCTATAGTTTTAAAATATAATTAACTTAGTAATAGAGTAGATAAAATGTATATAGGATAGTAAATTTGCCATCTAAACAAACTATAACTTTCTTAATGAAAACAAAATCATATGCATTATCATTGCATATATATTTGTTTTTTAAAAACTTTATTGTATTTACTGTAATTAAACAATTATATTGTTGTATTTAACCAAAGTAACCAACTTTTTTTCTTCAGACACAAAAGAAAACTAGAAAATTGAAAACCAAACGTGTTTTTCTCCTTTAGCTCTTATTCCATATAATTGTATCAAATTTGAGGAGACAAAAATAAATAAGTTGTGTGTGTATGTGTGTAATACCATTTCAATGTATTTGCAAATGTTAATGTACTGTCAGTTTAAGCAAGAAGGTAACTTAAAATTGTTTAGTGGCCAATTTTTCTGTTTCTTTTTTAGAAGCTGTCTCGGCATCCAAAGATTATTAATTAACTTAGTCATTTGTCTAAGGTTTTAAAGTTAAAGCTCTGGCAAATATAATTTAGCTAACACATTAAACCCTTATGATTTGTAGCATTGTAAGAACTTCATTAAATTAAATTCTTTGAACAGACATTCATTATCATTCTGTTTAGTTGAATACAATTTCATATGTATAGTTTTTACTTAAAGCAAGTTACAGAAACAGTGATAATTTATTTAATTTATAAAACCAATGTAGGAAATTTAAGATGTTTGAATCACAAGAAATTTAACCCTGGTCCTAAATGAACCAAACTATTGTGCTGACTTTATTTTTATAGGGTGAACAAATTTTTTCTTAATGTTTTTCCATTTAATTTAATTTATTTATTTTATTTGGGGAGGGGGAAGGCAATTAGGTTTGTTTATTTGTTTGTTTGTTTTTACATTTTATTTTATTGAATTATAGTCAGTCTACAATGTTGTGTCAATTTCCAGTGTAAACACAATTTTTCAGTTATACATGAACATACATATATTCATTGTCACATGCTTTTTCACCATGAGCTACCACAAGATCTTGTATATATTTCCCTGTGCTATACAGTATAATCTTGTATATCTATTCTATATATACCTGTCAGTATCTACAAAATTTGAACTATTCATTTATTTTTAATGGAGGTATTGAGAATTGAACCCAGGACCTCATGCATACTAAGCATGCAGTCTTCCACTGAGCTATACCCTACTCTTGGTGAACTAATTTTAAAGACTCTCAATCGCAGCAAAAATTCTTCTTTTATCTTAAAGTTAAAGGCTTTTCTTCCTATTTCATAGCTGTTATGCAGGCTAATGTGTAAATATACTTTTTAGTGTCAACAGAAAGAAACACAGTTTAATAAATTTTTTCCTTCTTTGAGATATTTTTGACTGGTAATCTGGACTATACCCCTAGGGTGAGCACATAACAACTAAGGCTTCTTTAAAATTAATTTGTCATTAAAGTCTCCCAAGAGAAAGAAAAAGAGAGGAAGAGAAACAGAAAAAATTGTGAGGGAGCTGTCTTCAGACAAATATGAAATGATTTTTGTAAAAAGCTAATTATGTTCCCTATGCAAGGAGGGGAAGAAAGTTTAGATGTAGAAAAATAAATTTGATGTAGAGACACACAAAAGGGAGTGATGTGCACATGGTTTTGACATAACTTGAATCCTTGAAAATTTTTATCAAGCCATAAATTAGAACGTCAGATCTCATTAATCTCTAAAGTACAAAAAAAACAGAGAGGAATATTTCTTCGGTTAAACAAACTTTTCTCTCTTTTAGGCAAACAAGACAATCTTCTTAAGAAACTTTCTTTTTTTTTTCTTCTGAGGCACTTCTCAAATGAATAACCTCACTCATGTCAAAAGTTCCGCAGATGAGCCACTGCATTCCAAGCTGTCCCTGGTGAAATCGTGCCAGTTAGGAAGTCAAGTGTACAAGTTAGCATATAAAGAAAAAAACATGAAGGCAGCAGGTGTTTAGCCTGGAAGAGGTGCTGTTTTATATTGAGAAAACCCCCTGAGAATGGAATGGTCCATGAGGATGGTGCTTGGCTAACTTTGTGTCTGTGGAGCTTGGCCAAAGGCCAACCATAGCTAATCCAGGGCTCAGCAGTCTCCTAATTTGCTGCAGATGAAATTAAACACAGCAGTTCTCAGGGAAACAAAGACAAGACTGAGGGAGAAGTCCTTATAAGGTCTGTAAAGGTGATCCGTGGAAAAGTTCATTTTAATTTTCAAGCTGGTCTGTGGAGACTTATGAACTCCTTGGTCCTCGAGGCTTGCTCAGAGACAAACTAAATTTCCTCCCGCTACAAATATGAAATTGTTCTTTTAAAAAGCTAATTTCTCCCTGCAAGGAGAAGGAAGAAAGTTTAGGTCCTCTCCCTGTAGAATTTTCCTTTTACAAACAACACTCAAGATGCTTGTCAAGCAGAAGTGGGTGTTGGCTAAAAAGTAATTTTGCCAAAAAACAATACAAAACTGGTGAGGTTTTAGGAAAAAAATCCCAAGGACACTTATTCCTATGAAAACAAAATAAACCCAGCACTAAAGGGCTTCAGTGAAATATTGGAGCTCCTTTTTAGCATGTGCAGGTAGAGACACAGGGTTCTCAGATGTGCACAGGATTACTGAGAGTTGAGGGTCCTGCCCATGGTGAGGGCTTCTGCTGAGTCTCTGTGGAACATCTACTTCTGTCAACTCCCTCCAGCCAAAGACATGCTTGTAGTTAAACAAGTTGGGTTTATTACTTATTGCAGCTAAGACAAACACACACTGTGGGGAACCATGACGTCTCGGTAAGTGGGTGTAAAAAGAGCTAATTATAGGATATAGACAGTGGGACCCTCATTCACAGCTGGTGGGAATGTTAAATCATGCAGCCGCTTTGCAAAACAGTCTGGCAGTTCCTTAAAAGGTTAAACATAAAGTTAACCATATGACCCAGCAACTCCAATGCCAAGAGTTGCTGCAATTCTTCCAACAGAACTGAATACGTAAGTCCATACTAAGACTCGTACATAAATGTTCATAGCAGCGTTCTTCCTAATAGCCAAAAAGTGGAAATAGCCCAAGTGTCCATCATTAGGTGAATGGATAAACAAAATGTGATATATCCAACACAATGGAATAATATTTAGCTATAAAAGGAATGAATTGCTGATACATTCTACAACATAGATAAATCTTAAAAACATTATGCTAGGTGAAAAAAGCTAGCCACAAAAGACTGTATGGTTCCATTTATTTGAAATACCCAGAATAGGCAAATCTATAGGAGTAAACAATGGATAAGGTGTTCCTGAGGCCTGGTGGCTGGGAGGGGTTGGAAGGTGATGGCTAAACTGTATTGAGTTTCTTGTGGGGTTGATGAAAATGTTCTAGAACTGATCATGGTGATGGTTACACAAATCTGTGACTATACCAGAAATCATTGAATGGTACACTTTAAATAGGTGAATTGTATAGTATGTGAATTGTATCTCAACAAAGCTGTTATTAAAGTCTTCTAAGACATTATTACATTAGGAACATATTGAAACAGTTATGCTGTTTTTAATAATAGTAAAAAATTAGAAATAACCTAATTGTGCAATAATAAGAGAATGGTTAAGTAAATTAGGGTAAAGTCCTATAGTGGAATATTAACCAATCCTTAAAAGTGTTTTCCAATAATACTTAATGACAAAGAAAATGGTCATAATAAAATCTTCAGTGTTAAAGCAAGATAAAAAGTATTCAGCATACTCTTATAAGGAAATCTCATTAAGGGAAAATGTGTCTTATAGGAAAAAAGACTGATGATGAATTGTGAGTAATCTTAGTTTTCTTCTTTGTTCTGTCTTTATATTTTCCAGTGAAAATGAATTTATGTTGCTTTTATAATCAGGAAACAATATAAAACAATTGGCTATAGGGAACTGTTTTAGAAAAGTTATTCTATTGATTTGCATATATAACTGGATAACATAGCACTAAAGTTCAAAGTCCAGGGCCACCATATGAATTTGATTAAGTAAAGGAAAGACTTATTGAAAGCAAGGATGCAAGTAATTACTTTGATTCAATTGTTAGTTCAAAACACTGTTGCCAAGTCTTCTCACATTATTTCAACTGGGCTCAGTGCAAACCCACTTCTTGAGTTCAACAAGACATTGACACTCTTCTGTTTCTACATACAGCCCTCTCTCATTTTTCCATTTCCCTTTTTCCATCTGTCCACTCCTCACCTCTACTCTTAGGATTTTCTGGCTGTGTATCTGCAATCCTTCAAATAAATGCTCCATGCAAGCTTGTACTTTTGTTCCATGGCAATTAAATACCTCTTCATTCACCCTGTCAGGTTTTCTGAAACATCCGTATATATTCCACAGGCAATGGTAGAAGAAGAAATCTGATTGATACAGGCTCTTCGGATTGTGTTGTATTAAGTCATGCTCTTGAACACCTCAGTGTCAGCTATTAGAATCAGACCGTCAACTGACGCCAAACCTCTTTCCTTCCAGCTGGGCAGGATGACTCAGTCTCCCTCATGGACACCACCCTCATTCATTCATTCATTCATTCATTCATTCACCTACGGGTTAGTGCTTCTTGTCTTGGCTCTGGCAGTTTGCCTCACCTCCGCCCCAGCAATATAGCAACCAGCTCCAACAATCTTTCCCCAGCTCATGCTGCACCTTTTCACTGAGTATTCTCTGCTTGTTATCATTCTGGTGACCTCTGCCTTCTCCAAAGTCTTTTGAAGATTCCTTTTCATTTTACAGTTATCACACAGCACATAATAATGTCCTTATAATGTGTCTTTTCTCCAGTTGTCAGTGTCAGGGGATGTTGTGATCAGTTTTGCAGTGTTTTTTGTTCCTTTACTTATGGTTTAAGCTTTCTCTTTATGCAATGTAAAAAGAGGGGAGAAAGTTTTAGTTATTAGCTGTAATGAGCATATGTACTAGAATGGCGGCCTCTGCCTGGTAGGTACTGACCCAAAACACAATAAATCCTCTGTTCACATTTTAACACTTTTTGATACTCTTTGGGTCACTGTTTTCCTATGTGTCTCTCATGTGGTGTCTTTTTTTTTTTCCTTTACTTCATGAGTCCTGACCAAGTTATTGCTGACTACCCTTCAATCTGCTCGTCCTTTCACCTGCCTTAAAATAAGTTATCCACAAAGCTCTGCCCCAGCACTTTTCATTTTCCTCTGTATACAATTGCTTTCCCCGTGGCCTTATCAGTGCCCATTAAACTCTCACCACCATCGGTCTTGACCTTGGCCTTGACCTGGCCCCACCTGTGAGCTGCTGCCCACAGCAGTCTGTGTTAGAGGGGGCCCAGCTCCCGTGGTGAGGTGGGGTTAAAGAGCACCCTGCCTTCATTCAGACCCAAAGGACTGAACAAGCCATTACACTGTGGGCGCTGGGGACACACTAAACAGGCCATCTTCCTGTCCACCCCCTCTACGAGGGCCAGGTTGTTTGTCTGTCTCCCTGGTTCTAGGGACACTTTGGTGCCCAGAGTTTGCTGGTCTCTTGAGTTGCAGGTAAACAGCTTGGGGTGCCTGGGCCTATACCCCAGGTTGTACCCTAGTCAGCTATTAAGAGCTTGCTCTACAAGCTCTATTTCCCCCCCAATCTTTTTCTCCTTGACTTTGATATATTTCCTCAGGTGCTGGGACTTCTACTTTTTGAACTAGGATTTCCAATATCTCTGCTCCAGAAGCCGTATGCTCATTCTAGTGGGGTCAGTGTCTCCTCTCCCCTTGTTTCTTTTGTGATTTTATGTGCAGTTGGATTAAAGAGCCAGACTCTTTTCCCTAGTATTTACCCAGCTCCCTTAACCCTGCCTCCTTCAAACTCTCTGCTCTTGCTCCCAGTATGCCAAGCAGCTATGTGGTCAGCAATCATTCTGCAATTTACAAAAATCTCCTCTCCATGCAGATTATCTTGAAATGTATGCCCAAACCCAGGCCTTTGTTCTCCACTCAGCCTGACTTATTTTCTTCTCGCTCTCTCTTCCCAGATATTTCAGTGGCACCTCAAGTTGCCCTCAGCTGATCCAAGACAGATCTCATTCTTCTTCCGCTTAACTAATTCCTTCTGCTCTTTGCTTCTCTACTTTGGTTAGTGGGACCATCATTTCCCAGTCACTCAAAGCCTCCAAGACCCTCATGTCCCACTGTTCTAATCAATTGTCAGACCTGGTAGATTCAGTTTTTTGAAAGAAGTTGAGATGCTGTTATAGAGATGACTGTGAAGCCAGAATTCCCAGTCCCAAGCTTAATGTGTGCAACCTTAGGACAGTGATTTAAATTGTGCTCCTCCACTGCCTTATCTGTCAGATGGGAATAATTGTACCTATATCACAAGGTTGTCATGAGATCATATATACTAAAGCACTTGGAAGTGTCCTATGCATTGTAAGCACCACATACTTGTTTACTATTTTTATCTATTCCACCCAGAACCTTTTAATTCCCACCAGAGGCTCCATTTCATTCTTGCCATGAGCCCCCTGGTTCAGATCTCCATTGAACTACTCCCTTAGCCTCCTCATTGCTCTTCTCTCCAGCTGTTTCCTCCCGCACACTAGACAGAGCTTCCTAAAGCACAGCTATGTTCATCCATTGCTTCTTTGAATCACCTCCACTCCCCAGTTGCCACCACTTCTCACCAGGATAACTGACATACATTGAATCCACTCTTGCTCTTTTCTAATCCACTCTGCAACTTGCCACATCTGATCTTATCACATCCCTGTTAAAAAACTTGAGGGGATTCTCAGTGCACTTAGAATAATGTTGCTGTAGTCTTGCTACTCAAAGCATAGCCCTGGAGCTTACTAGAAATGCAGAATCTTGGTCCACATCCCAGGCTTATCAAGTCTGAATTTGCATTTTAATAAGATCCCCATTGAAGTCTGAGAAGCCCTGTTCTTCAAGGCCCCACATGGTCTGGCCCTCCCTCTGCATCCTCCTCCTGCTCTACTCTTCCCCTTGCTCCCTGGGTCTCATTGTGCCCCTGCCTCACTGGCCTTCTTTCAGCTCCTCCTCACCATTGGGTCTGGCACCTGTGGTTCCCATGCCTTGGGATGCTCCTCCCATTACTTCTTTGCTCTTGCCTGGCTTCAGACCTCAGTTCAACTGTCATTTTCTCAAAGAAGGACTTCCTGATTCCCAGATCCTCTTCTTATTCAGTTGCATAGCACCTTGTGCTGCTATTCCTTCAGAACTTCTAATGCAATTTGTAATTATGTATTTATTTATGTGAATATATAATGAATATGCATCACTCCTCCTAGACCACAATTCCATGAAGACAGAAACTGAGTCTGTTTGCTTCCTGGTGACCTGGAACATTACAAGTACTTAAGAAAATATACCCCTTGCCATCTTCATTCATTTAATAAATACTTACTGTGTACCTGCTACCTGCCAGGCACTGTGCTAGATGCTGGATATATATTCCAGAGGAAAACCAATTTCTACTCATTCAGCACTTACAGTCTAGCAGGGGGAAACAGAAAATCATATAATTACAAATATACATAATGTTACAACTAAGGCAAATACAATGAAACAAAGGTACATAGTATCATGAACATTCACCAGGGCTGGTCAGAGATATTTTCCAACTGCTGCTACTTAACATAAAAACAAAATTCAGCATGTATTTTTTAACAAACAGCTCTATTGAGATATAATTCACATAACATACAATTCACCCATTTAAACTGTACCCATCAATGGTCTCTAGTATATTCACAGAGTTACACAATCATCACCACAAATTAGAATGTTTTCGTTACCCCCAAAGAACCCCTCTCTCTTTAGCCATCACTCCCATCCTCCCCAGCCCCTTATAACCACTAATTTACTTTCTGTCTCTCTAAATTTGCCTATTTTGCACATTTCATATAAATGGGATCATACAAAACGTGGTCTTTTGTGACTGACTCCTTTCACTTGGCATAATGTTTTCAAGGTTTATCCATGTTGCAGCATTTATCAGTACTGCTTTTCTTTTTATTGCTAAATAATATTCCATTGTTCCATGTATTTTTCTTAGCACAACCAGGAACCAGATGCCATTCCACTGTATTCTTCACGGCCAAACAAATTCAGTTTGTCATGTTTTTAGAAGAAGGTGACAGTAAGTAAATGTTGGCTGAGCCTTATGAGAGTGGCAGCCGTGTTTAGAAAGCTTCTTTTCATGAGTGACTTTATTCACTCAGCTCTCTTAGCTTATTTAGAATGACTAAATGTATTCTGACTCACAAACGGAAGTGATTCTATTTTGGCATTCTTTCTTTCTCCTGAACTTAGCTCTTTGGTCTCTACTGACTTGCTGTGTTAAATTTTGCAAGTTACTTAAACTTTGTTTATTTAACTCCTGCGTGCTCTGTAAAATAAGCCCAGTCCAGCCTGAGTGTTTGCCAAAGTTGTTTGGAGATGATTTTTCATATGATATGCATCATCAGCTCCCACAAAAGGCAAAAGGAATTTGATGTGTGGGGGTAGGCTGGGATCCAGTCCAAAATTAGTGCTCATCTGGAAGAAATATGGAAGCCTGATACTCACTTGCTGGCTTTTTAGTCGTACTCGTTTATTGCCTTCCCTAAATCTTTATCTCCTTTGTGCTTTTTCTATATAAGGTGAGATAAACTGAAAGGGAAAAAAAAGATTGTAGTGAAAAAAGCCTTATTGCAGTTTCTATTGGCCACTTGTGAACCGAAGGGTGTAATGTGTCTGACCTAGATTTGTGACCTGGGGAAGGATTACCCATAACATTCAGAATTCTCTGTCTCTTTTTTAACCCTGAGATTGGCCTCTCCAGACCCCATCTTGGGATATAAAATCCAATTACATTAAAATTATCACTCACTTACTTATGCAATGCTCTGAGCTAGATGCTGAGAAGGATACAAAAAGAAAGAAAACAAATCTCTGGTTTCAAAGAGCTCACAGTCTAATGGAGAGATAAGGAATGGTACACGAGGCAGAAAGCTAAGTGCCAAGCGGAGTAAAAAGCTAAATGCTCAGGGAGCAGAAACAAGAGAAGAGATTACTGCTAGGTGGGGTGACAAGCATGGTTACCTGGAGAAGATTATTTGCGCTGTATCTTAGAGGATAGTTAGAACTTTTAAAGGTGGCCGTTGGAAATAGTAGGTAAACATTCTAAATGGACTTTCCTAGGATGGAGAAGTGCACAGCAACAGTCTCAGGTGTGTGAAAGGCAGCTGCAAAAAATAAACCTGACAAAAGTAGGATGAAGGCCTGGAATACTAGACTAATGGGTCTGTTCTTTATAACTTAAGCAAAAGGAAGCAAATGAGGGTCTCTGTTAGGGTGCACATCAAAACTGCAATTAAGGACAGTTAACCTGGGAAGAAGGTGAAGGATAGATTGGTAAGAGGAAACACTTCAGGCTGAGACCAAACAGGAGGGTGCCGAGTCGAAGCAAAGGGAATGTAAAGGAGGTGACCGCTACAACAAGCTCTAAGTGTGGTAAAGCCCAGGGGTACAAGCTCCTGGACAGTACTCACTCCTTGGGGAGGGACTGGGAGGGGTCAAAGTCATAGCCACACCCCCGGTGACGTCAGGATGTCGACTGAGGCCTCTGATTGCCTACTCCGGCCGCCAGTCCCAGGACGAGGCGGTGCCCTGCCCCCCGCCAGCTCCAGGCTTGGTGTGAGGCGGGCGCCGGCTGAGAGCCCCAGGAGCCCCGCCCCAGGCGCTGCCGGGACTTGGGCGCTGCCACCGGGGGCCGGCGCAGAGGTAGGCAGATGGGACAGGCCGGGAGCCGAGGGGCGACCCTAGCACCTCCGCTGCCCAGGGTCCCCGCCCCCTCGAAAGCGTGCAGTTGCGGGTGGGCTAGCTGCGCTGAGGATGGGGCGGCGGGCCGATCCCGCGGGCCGGACACGGGGGATGGAGCGGTCCGGCAAGGGACTCGCCTCTGCGCCTCCCGCCGCAGCCCAGGCGCTCGACGTCGCTCGCTTTGCTGCCCCCAGGGCTGGGGTCTCGTCTGGGGGCAGTGGCCCGCGGCTCCTCACCCTCTGGTCTCCTGTGACATTTTGTTTGAAAACGCGGGGCCCGGGTTTGTGTTGTAGCGCGGGCGTTCACGGGGAGCCCCGGGCTGCCCCGCGCCCTCGTGCCGAGTGGCCCACAAAGTTAGGGGTGCTGCCGCTCGGCCTCCGCTCCTTGAGAGCCCCTTCTTGTGTTCTCGGGGGCGAAAGTTCTCAAACTTTAAAGAACCACATTCTACGCCTTGAGTTGCTGGAATGTCAAAGTGCCCTTAGGTGACCTACCGTGAAAGCGCGCTGTTCCTGAAGTTATTAGACCACTTTTTAAAAGATGGAACACTTGAGCCATAGATTTTGATGTGCGAAACGCAGTGGAAAGAGAAGTTGAGCCACTTAAAGCTGAAAAAGCCGTAGTGCTGTGCTACCTGCAGGTCACTGCTTTTTTTGTGAAAATGCCAGTTGCAAGCCTCGACCACACAGCGGTGTGTGACCCCGAGGAGCTGTGGAGTGAGGAGCACGGTTCTTAGCAGTGCCACCGACGGGCAGGCTTTGCCCAAGTGGTGTTGGGTGACGGTCGGGAGGTTCCTTAAACAAGGCAAGCCTCAGTGTGGTCAAGAAAGACATCTTTAATGCTTTAGAAACACACACACACACACACACACACTCACACACACACACACACACACACACACGCACACACGTTACCTGGCCAAGCAAAGCTGTCCCTTAAGAGAAGAGACTTAAAGAATATGAGTGGCTGCCCTGTGCTTCACTAGGGTAAGCCAAAGTAGATGAATTCTTTCTTTTCTTTTTCTTTCCCTTTAGGGATTTGGAAGAGAAACAGGAAGTTAAAGATTCAGAAAAAAAGAGCATTCACTCCACAATTGTAAACAGTTTATTTTGTGTCAGTGACTGTTTCCAAGAGTCATTGGGGGTATTTGGAAACCCAAGACTTTTTCCTGTCTGCTGCAGTGAAGATAGATTACTTTCAAATTCAAAATTTAGAAGTGATATTTATTTAGCACGTGGTTGTAGCTCCCAAAGTTATACCGTTAGGCTTTATAAAATTAGTGGTAGTGGAAAAAGATGTGGATATTTGTTCAAAATTAGAATCTTTACTCAAGATGGTGAATTAATACAGCAGTTACTTTATACTAACTGAAATTGCGGAATGAAATGAGGAAATCAGGTGTCTAGACCTCAGAATAGACTATTAGCCAATGAATCTTGTTCTGAAATTTTAAAAATAGGGAATGCAGATATTAAATGCCAATAATATTCTTAAGGTTTTGCTACTTCACTGTAAAATATGTAATTAGTGTAACTAAAAAGTAAATAGGTATGTTTAACAGAATTTATCTGATGTGTTGTTTTCATAGCAGAGTATTCTTGGTAAGATATATGCCTGATACTTGTCATACTTTGGGTTAACAGTTAACTCCAAATTATTTGAGTTAATGGTGGAATTCTTGGCAGGGATAACCGCAAACAATGGGTTATTATTTATATATTCACTTAAACTATTACTTTTTCTTTACTCATTTGTAGATACATGCTCTTTTTTTATTGAGGTATAATTCACAAACCATAAAATCTACCCTTTGAAAGTGTGCAGTACAGTTGTTTTTGTTATATTCACAAGGTTGTGCAACCAACAGCCCCATCTAATTCTAGAATATTTTCATCACTCCAAAAAGAAACCCCAAACCCATTAGTAGCTGATCACCATTGCTCTCTGTTCACAGCCCTTGGCAACCACTAAGCTACTTTCTGTCTCTTGGAATTTGCCTATTTCATATAAATGGAATCATGCAATATGTGACTGTTTGTGTCTAGCTTCTTTTACTTGGCATAAAGGGTAATATTTTCAAAGTTTGTCCATTGTTGTAACATGTATTATTGCTTTATTCCTTTTTTGTGGCTGAATAAGATTCCATTGTATAGATATACCACTTTTGTTTATCCATTCATCTGATGATAGATACTTGATTTGTTTCTACTTTTTGGCTGTTTGAATAATGTTGCTATTAACTTTTGTATACAAGTTTTGGTGTGGACTAATGCATTCAATTCTCTTGGGTATATACTTGGCATTGGAGTTGCTGGGACTTATGGTAGCTTTATGTTAAAACTTTTGAGGAACTGTTAAACTATTTTCCAAAGCAGCTGTAGCATTTTTATGTTCTCAACAGCAGTATATGAGAGTTCCAATTTCTCTACATCCTCACCAACACTTGTTGTTACATGTCTTTTTTATTATAACCATCCTATTTGGTGTACAGTGGTTTGTCATTGTGAATTTGATTTGCATTTTCCCTTATAGCTAATGATGTTGAGCACCTTTTCATGTGCTTATTGTCCATTTGTATGTGTTCTTTAGAGAAATATCTATTTAGATCCTTCACCTACATTATAATTAGATTTTTTTTATCATTGAGTTGTAAGAATCCTCTATGTATTCTGGATTTAAGTCCATTATCAGATAATATGATTGACGGATATTTCTCCCCATTCTGTGGATTGTCATTTCACTTTCTATATGGTGTCCTTTGAAGCACGAAATTATTTAATTTTAAGTTCAATTTATTTTTTATTTGGTTATGTATGCTTTAGTTGTCATATCTAAGAAACTGTCGAGTATTCAAAGTCACAAAGACATATGCCCTTTTTTTTTTACTAAGAGTTTAGAGCTTAGACTCTTACATCTAGGTTTTTGACCCAATTGGGGTTAATTTTTACATGTGGTATGATGTGGTGGGTCCAAATTCATTCTTTTACATGTGGCTATCCAGTTGTCAAGCATCATTTACTGAAAAAACTATTCACTCCCCATTGAATGAATAGTCTTGACACCCTGAAAAATCAGTTCACTCTAAATGTGAGGCTTTATTTCTGTATTTTTAAAAAATGGATTTAATTCCTCCCCGCACCCCACTCTGCCTCCACACACACACAAAAAGAAGATATATTGAAATCCTAACCCCTGGTATCTCAGAATGTGATCTTATTTGGAAGTAGGGTTAGTACAGATATAATTTTTTTTCATTTTTTATTGATTCATAATCATTTTACAGTGTTGTGTCAAATTCCAGTGTTCAGCACAATTTTTCAGTCATTCATGGACATATACACACTCATTGTCACATTTTTTTCTCTGTGATTTATCATAACATTTTGTGTATATTTCCCTGTGCTATACAGTGTAATCTTGTTTATCTATTCTACAATTTTGAAATCCCAGTCTATCCCTTCCCACCCTCTACCCCCCCCGTAACCACAAGTCTGTATTCTCTGTCCATGAGTCTATTTCTGTCCTGTATTTATGCTTTGTTTTTGTTTGTTTGTTTGTTTTTGTTTTTTAGATTCCACATACGAGCGATCTCATATGGTATTTTTCTTTCTCTTTCTGGCTTACTTCACTTAGAATGACATTCTCTAGGAACATCCATGTTGCTGCAAATGGCGTTATGTTGTCGGTTTTTATGGCTGAGTAGTATTCCATTGTATAAATATAACACATCTTCTTTATCCAGTCACCTGTTGATGGACATTTAGGTTGTTTCCATGTTTTGGCTATTGTAAATAGTGCTGCTATGAACATTGGGGTGCAGGTGTCATCCTGAAGTAGATTTCCTTCTGGATACAAGCCCAGGAGTGGGATTCCTGGGTCATATGGTAAGTCTATTCCTAGTCTTTTGAGGAGTCTCCACACTGTTTTCCATAGTGGCTGCACCAAACTGCATTCCCACCAGCAGTGTAGGAGGGTTCCCCTTTCTCCACAGCCTCTCCAGCATTTGTCATTTTTGGATTTTTGAATGACGGCCATTCTAACTGGTGTGAGGTGATACCTCATTGTAGTTTTGATTTGCATTTCTCTGATAATTAGTGATATTGAACATTTTTTCATGTGCTTTTTGATCATTTGTATGTCTTCCTTGGAGAATTGCTTGTTTAGGTCTTCTGCCCATTTTTGGATTGGGTTGTTTATTTTTTTCTTATTGAGTTGTATGAGCTGCTTATATATTTTGGAGATCAAGCCTTTGTCGGTTTCACTTGCAAAAATTTTCTCCCATTCCGTAGGTTTTCTTCTTGTTTTATTTCTGGTTTCCTTTGCTCTGCAGAAGCTTGTAAGTTTCATTAGGTCCCATTTGTTTATTCTTGCTTTTATTTCTTCTAGGAGAAAATTTTTGAAATGTATGTCAGATAATGTTTTGCCTATGTTTTCCTCTAGGAGGTTTATTGTGTCTTGTCTTATGTTTAAGTCTTTAATCCATTTTGAGTTGATTTTTGTATATGGTGTAAGGGTGTGTTCTAGCTTCATTGTTTTACATGCTGCTGTCCAGTTTTCCCAACACCATTTGCTGAAGAGACTGTCTTTATTCCATTGTATATTCTTGCCTCCTTTGTCGAAGATGAGTTGACCAAAAGTTTGTGGGTTCATTTCTGGGCTCTCTATTCTGTTCCATTGGTCTATATGTCTGTTTTGGTACCAATACCATGCTGTCTTGATGACTGTAGCTCTATAGTATTGTCTGAAGTCTGGGAGAGTTATTCCTCCAGCCTCTTTCTTTCTCTTCAGTAATGCTTTAGCAATTCTAGGTCTTTGATGGTTCCATATAAATTTTATTATGATTTGTTCTAGTTCTGTGAAATATGTCCTGGGTAATTGGATAGGGATTGCATTAAATCTGTAGATTGCCTTGGGCAGTGTGACCATTTTAACAATATTGATTCTTCCAATCCAAGAGCATGAAATATCTTTCCATTTTTTAAAGTCTTCTTTAATTTCCTTCATCAATGGTTTATAGTTTTCTGTGTATAATTCTTTCGCCTCCTTGGTTAGATTTATTCCCAGATATTTTATTACTTTGGGTGCTATTTTAAAGGGGATTGTTTCTTTACTTTCTATTTCTGTTGATTTATCGTTAGTGTAAAGAAAGGCAACTGATTTTTGAACATTAATTTTGTAACCTGCTACCTTGCTGAATTCTTCGATCAGCTCTAGTAGCTTTTTTGTGGACCTTTTAGGGTTTTCTATATATAGTAACATGTCAGCATATAATGACACTTTTACCTCTTCTTTTCCAATTTGGATCCCTTTTATTTCTTTCTCTTGCCTGATTGCTGTGGCTAGGACTTCCAGGACTATATTGAATAGGAGTGGTGATAGTGGGCATCCTTGTCTTGTCCCAGATTTTAGTGGGTATAATTTTTTAATTGAAATATAATTGATGTACAATATTATGTTAGTTTTCAGGTATACTATATATGAAGTGATCACCACTATATGTCTAGCAACCATCTGTCCCCATACGAAGTTAGTACATTGACCATATTTCTTATGCTGTGTATCACATCCCTGTGACTTATTTATTATACAACTAACATGAGGTTTGTACCACCTGATCCCCTTCACCTATTTTGCCCCCACCCTTATTTCTTATTTCCTTATTTCTGTACTTACAATTTTATTCCATTGATCTATGTCTTTTTTTTTTAATGCCAGTACCACACCGTCTTGATTACTGTAGCTTTGTAGTAATTTTTGAAATTGGAATATGTGAGTCCTACAACTTCTTAAGATTGTTTTGGTTATTCTGGGTTCCCTTAAATTCCATATGAATTTTAGGATCAGCTTGTCAATTTCTGAAAAAGATGCAGTTGGAATTTTGACAGGGATTGCACTGAATGTGTATATTCATTTGCCAGTATTTGCCATCCTCACAATAATAAGTCTTCCAATCCATGAATGTGGGATGTTTTCCATTTATTTGAATCTTCTTTAACTTCTCTCATTTTGTAGTTTTCAGAGAACAAATCTTTTGTTAAGTTTACTCCTAAATATTTACTTCTTTCTGATGTTTTCATACATGGAATATATTCTTGATTTCATTACTGAAGTTTTCCTTGCTAATGTACAGGAAAACAAGTGATTTTTGTATATTGATCTGGTTTCCTGAAACTTTGCTGAACTCATATAGTTCTAATAGTTTTTTTATGGATTCCTTAGAATTCTCTATCTATAGGATTATGACATATTAAAATAGAAATTGTTTGTTTTTCCTTTCCAGTCCAAATGCTTTTTGTTTAATTTCCTTGCCTTCATTAGACCCTCCAGTATGATGTTGAATAGAAGTGGCGAGAGAGGACATCCTTATGTTGTTTCTGATCTTAGGCGAATCAGTCATTTACCATTAAGTGTGATGTTAGCTATGCTCTTTGTCAGGTTGAAGTTCATTTCTATTGCTAGTTTTGAATGTTTTTATCATAAAAGAGTATTGGATTTTGTCGAATTTTTTTTTCTGCATCTATTGACCTGATCATATGATTTTTGTCTTTTATTCCTATGGTGATTTTCGTTTGTTAAAAAATATGTTCATGTTATTTTTAAAACTGTAGAAATTTTACAGTAGAACATAAACAGGTTATTTTAAATGTGGAACAAAATTTGACCAACATGAAATAGACTCTTCTTATTGGTTAAGATAGAGGAGTGTCCCTACATTTCTGGGCAGGGTTTAAGGCTGGTTCAAGGTTTAAGGATGTCCATTTCAGGACTGCTTTTTATTTTTAATATTTCACCTGTGTTTTCTTCCTTGTCCACTCAAAAGCTAGTGAGGAGAGAAATGAAGTAGTAGCAGAATTGAGGAAAAACTTGTGACTGACGAAGTGCCTTATTTACTTCTAAATCATTGATAATAAATGCTGATGTGGGTAATGAAAAGGTCACTAACAATGCTAATATCCTTAGGAAAAAACTCAGAAAACAAAGAAATGAAAAGAGAATGATTTCTAGGCCTACAATAAGTTTCCCTTAAATTACAGCTAGAATTTAAAAGCATCTGGAGGCTTTGAGATGTTGCGGGAGCTGTTAATAAAGTTGTAGCCTTTGTAGAACAGCTGTGCTTCTATTTATTTCTAAATTATTGAGTGATAGTGTAAGTGTTAATGTGAACACTGATTTAAGCACAAAACAATATTTCTGCTAGAAAAATAATCTTTTGCAGATTTTAAAAACTGGTATAGGTTTAGGAAAGGGTTGTATTACACTAAATATTGGGAAAATAAACTTGGTTAATATTTTTGTAAAACAAAAGAACAGAATAGTACACTTCAACTGCAGTTCCATCCTGGGGTCTGAGAGTTTTGCTGTCACATGTGTTCCAAAAGTAGGGCTTGGCTTCTCTCTCCAGGAGAGCCATTCCTAATGCAGATTCTGTCAGTTCATTGCAAGGGCAATTCAGAAATACACTATCAAGCCATCTATGAAAATAGCCTGATAAAACATTAACAAACATTTAAAACTACCATGAATCCCAGAGCTAGAAACAGTCGTGCTTTCAAAATCAGGCAATAGTTTTTTGCACTTTTGAATTTCAGAGCCAGTTCCCCTGCCTCTTGACTTACCCCTGATAGTGCTTCTCCCAGGGATTAATCTCCTCCAAAGGGAAAGTTAATATGGAAAACACTGATTCCAGGTTTGCTTTATGTAGATGATTCCAAATTTTGTATTTATATGTTTTCTCTTCTTGCACCAAATAAAAATTGTGCAAACTTGTCCAGGATCATAATACTTTGCCCAGTTAAATATGCCAAAAGATTTTTGGTTTGAAAGATAGCCTGGACCTGGACAAATTTAGGGTGATGGTGAGGAATAATTATAATATAACTCTAAGCCATAATTGCAACACCGATATGAAGTTTCTTCAGATTATTCTATCATGCTCCTAAATGAATCAAAACTATAACAATTCTGTAAGTTTAAGAACATGGTAAAATTATGAGCTGACAGATTTTTAAAAATTCGTTGAGGAGAGCTTAAATAATGACAGGACTCTGTTTGGTGCTATTATATTGTCCAAAGTGCTGTTGAGAACATCAATATTTAATTTGTTCCTTAAACATACTTATGAAGAAGGATGATTTGTTATTATCACATCTCCCGTTTCCTAGGTTGAAAAAGCTGAGATGTAGAAAGGTTAAAAGTTACACAGAAAGTTTACGTAACCCACTTGGACCTCCAACCCTAGCCTCTTGTCTGTCACCAGTTCTGGAATTTATCTTAGAATTCAAAAAACTTGTGTCTAGATATCATTAGATGGTGACTAGAATGTGTACATTGGGTGATTTAATGAATTCTCTTGAATGCTAATTGGTATTATGCCACTTGAATGCTTTCTTTTCTAGAATAAATATGGCAGAGCTCTCTGAGACAGAAGGACCAGTAGATTGGAAAGAACGATGTGTAGCCCTGGAGTCCCAGCTCATGAAATTCAGAGTTCAAGCAAGCAAGATAAGAGAGCTCTTAGCAGAGAAGGTAAGCTTTTCTCCCTCACCTTTGTTAGTAAACATCAGCTATTTGGGGCCCACTTCATTTGTGTGAAATAGCCCAGTACTTTAGGGAGTAAACATTTCTTAAGTAATGAGTACAATTTAGCTTTTCGTCAGGGATCTGAGGCTGTATTTGGCATATTTTTCTGCCAGTATTGGAATGGATTGGACATTAAGACAAAAAACACTTCTTTGCAAATACTAGTGGAATATGTAAGAATTGTGTATATTTGATGAATGTGGAGTTCATTTATTCCAGAGAGAACAGCTGTAACTTATTTGATTTTATTAGAGAAGTGTGACAGCATTTTGATCTACTAAATGTTTAGGAAAATCACCTTTAAAGTGATTATAGAAGAATGTTCCCTATTGATAGTAGATTGTGTTTATTCTGCATTTGGAAGTATGCCACCTATTTAGGAATTTGTGTTGACTAACTATATATCACTAAACTATCATCTGGGCTAGAATTGAATTAATACAATTATATGCTTCTCTTAATGGTCCTAATCATGTAATTAAAATTTAATTTACGTCATAGGAGGTTTTTTCACATGTATGTGTATAAAACCTATAGATTAACTCATTTTTTATTCATTCAATAAGTATTCATTGAGGGCTGATTTTGTGCCAGACCCTGTTCTTAATGCCAAAGTTACATCTGTGAATTAGACAACACATGTTCCTATTTCTGACAAACTTGGATTCTAGACCTGGGCTGTCCAATATGGCAGGCACTAGCCACAAGTGGCTTTTGAGCACTTGAAATGAGTCTAGTTCAACTTGAGATCTGTTGGAAATGTAAAATACACACTGGATTGTAAAGATATAGTATGAAAAAAATAATGTAAAATATCTAATAATAATATTTATATTGATTACATGTTGAAAAGATAATATTTTAGATATTAGATTAAATAGAAAGTTTTAAATTTAATTTTACCTATTTCTTTTTACTTTTTTAACATGGGTACCAGAAAATTTTAGATTATACATACATCTCACATTGTATTTCTGTTGAACAATGCTGTCCGTATGGTTGGATAAATGATACTAATGGTTGTTCAGAACTGATAAAAGAACTTATAGGTGGTTTCTTAAACTCTAGTATGCATAATCTTTTTTGGGTAGAGACTGGTACACATATCACATCTCCAAAAATTGTCTTAAACCTTCCTTTCATTGCTAGCCCAAAATCTCTTAGCACAGAAGAATTCTAATAAAGTCCAGTAAAACATCATTCAGTTCAAACGTTTATATATAGCATCTTAAATTTCTGAGCTTTTGCATCGGTTGGATGGAAAGATTAAAGTTATCCTATTCACTTTGGGTCAGACAGTGACCCAGTAATAGGCTTTGGGGAATGAATTCCCCAATATCAATTTGCTTTCTTTATTGTTATTACAATAAAAACTATAACTTGAAAAGAATTTCCCTGTGAATATCTCCAAGTTGGGGAAGCCTATCCTAACTCAGGGTATATACGTGACTTGTGCTGTTTGCTCCTCTCTATAAAAATCATTTCCCAGGTTATACTCTGATTTGTCTAGTATTTTCCACAATCCCATTCCCCCATGCAATAATTTTGTCAAGATTTCCAATTATAACCTTGTTGCTAAACTTCACGGGCACCTCTGAGGCATCCCAGATGCCCTAGCCTCTCAACGGTTGGCCCAATCTTGACCACAGCCTCCTCCAAATTTTCTTAGTTCCCTTGACTACTGTGCTCTCCTAGTCTCCTTATGGACTTTCTTTATAAGAAGTTATGCTTATTTGGGTTCCAATTAATTGACCTTTAAGTTATAAATTTAATGGCAGTTTTTTTTTGTTTGTCAGACTTGTTGCAACAAATTTCTTTGTGAGTGCGCA
Source organism: Vicugna pacos (assembly GCF_048564905.1). Lineage (NCBI taxonomy): Eukaryota > Metazoa > Chordata > Mammalia > Artiodactyla > Camelidae > Vicugna > Vicugna pacos. The sequence goes on from NC_133011.1 coordinate 1,709,358, forward strand.
TTTTTTAAATTTTAAAAGTGTCATTTTCTCAGTAAGTAAAATTGTGAATAGTTTTTTGATTACTAATTTATATTATTAGATTTTCTTTGTCAGTGAATGAATATTGAGAGGAATATTATTTCAGAATTGCTGTTTTAGTTGTGGTTTCTTTTTCTTCTTCTTCTTCTTTTTTTTTTTTTTTTTGGTCTTCTGTATTTTGTAACTGTCTTAAATCTTTTGACAGATCTAAGAGAGGGAATGATTCAGATGTGTTTTATACAGTGGAAACTGGATAAGTATGCCAAGTTACTCATGGTTTCCCAGTAAATATATTCAACACCAAAATGAGAATAATGCTTGTTTCACAGTATTTTCTGTTATATTCCATTATGAAATGTTTTTCTCTGGATTAAAGATTATTTTTGGTACTCAGCCATGTTTTAATAAACATACCAAATATTGATTTATTATGTACCATGCACTTTATAGGTAGGATTTATTTAATTCTTATAACGACCTATGAAGTAAGAAGCTTTATTGTTCCCATTTTATAAATTTGGAAACTGATGTTTTCTATGTGCCTGGCAATCTTCTAAGTGCTTTATGTGTATTAACTCTTTAATCCTTATAACAAGCATGTGAGGTAGGTACAAATATTATTCATATTTACACAGGAGGAAACTAAGGTACATGAAAGTTATTTAACTTGTCTGAGTTCATGCTGAAATGTAAGTAATGGAGCCAAGATTTGAAAATAGGCATTTTGTTTGTTTTTAGAGCCTGAATGCTTAGCCATCACCCTATATGGCATCTCTAATCTAGTTTTATTACCACATACCTTGCTTTCTCTGATATTCTTACTTACTCATCCGTTCTGTCTTCTCCTATTCTGTCACACAATGTATAAATCCATCTCTGCTTGGCAGCAGGTGTCTGTGTAAGTTAAGATGTGCGTATGTATGCAGTAATAGCAGTTTACATAATAGTACATATTTTCCAAGGCAAACCGTATTGCATTGCTTCTGCATGCCAGCTTGAGTCAAATATTGCATTCCAGAGGCTAGTCTGATCCCATCCATACATAGCCTTTGGTTTTGCATTAGAACCATTTTGCCTCACAGCTTCTTCCTAACAGTTCTCCATACCTTCCCCTGGGTGGATGCATGCCTAAGGCGGAAGATTCTTGAGAGCATACTCATTTGATTCTTCAGCTCTTTGCCAGAAACTCTGTCCAACTTTTCCTATCTGCTATAGTTCTTGTTTTCAACTCTGTTTTCTTGGCTCTGACTATAGATAGCTAACACTAGGTGCCAACTATGATTCCTAAGCCTGGACTACAGCCATTAACTGGTTTAAACCCCACATTAACTCTATGAGATAACTATTGTCATCCCCAGTTTCAAGATGTTGACATGAAGGCTAAGAGTATCCGAGTAGTGTACCCAGTGTCGCACAGCCAACAACAGCAGAGCTGACATGAAACCTTAGCTCTTTCACGCTTTTTTGTGTGATGCAGCTAAAAGAGTGCCTGGCACATAGAAGTGTATCCTTCTGCCTGGACACACTGGTTGAGTGTACAAGGAGATGATTTAAACCAGTAACTATAGATTGATGGGAGACATCTTTCTGGATTTTTTAAGGAAAAATGTGTGAAAGGATCTCAGAGTGATTTTTTTTTATAATTAAAGGTGGATTTCAATTATATGCCCCTTATATATTTTTGGAGATGTATTAGGAGAATACATTATGGATTTTTTAAACTATTTTTTCACCTATTTGGTTTTTTCCATCACAATTTCCAAGTAACTTTGAATATTGAAGCTTGTGAAGAAAAAGGCCTTATTGGAGTCTTGGGCAAATTCTGCTGTAAGTGGGAGAGGTCTTTAGAGGAATTTAAGGAATGGTGTTGGAAATATCTCTAGTATGCCAAACATGAACTCTTCAGGGAAGCTGAGATTTAAGTAGTTTTCCTACTTTACAGTATTACTAGTTCATTTTCTGAGTCAGGGAGGGAAAGAGAAAGTTTCTTTTTCAGTTGAAGTGAATGTTATTTCCTACGGGTTAGATTTTCAGTGAAAAGGAAAAGGTGAAAAGTATGAAGAATTCTCCCTTTCAGCATGGCCCACATAACCTAAGGCTGCCTCTACCTGATACAGCATTTCTGTCTGGAGTTCCTGCCACTTGACCTTCCTCTTGTGGTATGTTTCCCCTGAGGTGGTGTAGGATTCTCTTCTGGGAATAATGAGTCCCTAGGCAGCATGGTATTTGCTTTCATATAACAGTCCTGTCAAATCGCAAGTATCTTTTCTTGTAACATCCTTGTCTGGTTTTGGAATCAGAGTAATGCTGGCCTCACAAAAAGAGTTTGGAACAGTTCCCTGCTCTTCTATTTTTTTTTTTTTTTGGAATAGTTTGAGAAGGATTGGTATTAACTCTTTGAATGTTTGACAGAATTCACCAGTGAAGCCATCTGGTCCTTGACTTTTTTGTTTGTTGGGAGGTTTTTGATTCCTGACTCAATCTCCTTACTGCTAATTGTTCAGATTTTCTGTTTCATCATGATTCAGTCTTGGTAGGTTGTATGTTTCCAGAAATGTATCCATTTCTTCTAGGTTGCCCAAATTATTGACATATAATTATTTATATTGGTCTTTTATGATCCTTTGGACTTCTGTGGTATTAGTGATCATATCTCCTTCATTTCTGATTTTGTATTTTGAGTCTTCTCTCTTTTTTTCATAGTAAGTCTAGCTAAAGTTTTGTTAGTTTTGTTTATTTTTTTTTCAAAGAATTGTCTCTTAGGTTCATTGATATTATCTACTGTCTTTTAAATCTCTATTTCATTTATTTTTGCTCCAATCTTTATTATTTCCCTCCTTCTACTAACTTGGGGTTTCATTTGTTCTTTTTCTAGTTCCTTGAGGTGTAAATATAGGTTGTTTATTTGAGACTTTTCTTGTTTCTTGAGGTAGCATTTATTGCTGTGAACTTCCCACATAGAATTGCTTTTACAGCATCCCATAGATTTTGGTATCTTCCATTTTCATTTTCATTTGTCTCAAGGTATTTTTTTAAATTTCTCTTTTGATTTATTCTTTGACCCATTTGTTTTTTGGTAGCATGTTGTTTAATCTCCACATACTTGTGAATTTCAAGTTTTTTTCATGCAATTAATTTCTAGTTTTATACCTTTGTTGTCAGAAAAGATGTTTGATATGATTTCAGTCCTCTTAAATTTATTAAGACTTGTTTTCTGACCTAACATGTGATCTCTTTAAATACATCTGAAATCATAATAAATGTTTTCTATTTCTATATATCATGTAGATGGAGTTTTCTTTACCTATCCCCTCCCATGCTTTTTTTTCCCTCTCTGATACTTTGGAAGCTATAAACTGAATTTCTGTTCTTTTAAGTAGTTATTCTTAACTCTTTTTAAAAAGAAAGGTCAGCAAAAATACTTTATACTCTAACAGTAGAATTTGAAACTGAATATGGCAAGGAAATATTAGGGAGTTGGTGATAATTACCAAAAAAAAAAACTATATATAGGGTAGTATTGTGGTGGGAGTTTGGTGAGGGAAAGAACAGGAAGCCAATAGCAATGGAGAGCTGAGTATCAAAAACAGAATCTGCTGAAGCTGTTAGGATGGCCAGCACTGACTTTTCTTTAGAGAGCACTTTAGAAAATGGGCATTTTCTAAAATAAATAATGGCACCTTTAGTCAAAGTTTTCAAGCAAGCTCTTGGAATGTAGGTAATTATTCAGCTTTGATGAATACTAGAAGATGCTAAATATTGTACAAGTCCATTAGAAGCTATCGAACGGAAAAATGTCAGGCAACCAGAAAGACTTCAATCATCCCATCTTGTCTTAGAGAGAACTAATGGTTTTTACAACATCACCATAAAACTACTTACTTTAAAAGCCTCAGGTAGTGTGGGGATGTGTTGAGATAGGCTTTGCTAGAATCACATTTTAGGTAGGATGATAAATACAACCAAAGGAAATCTTTCAGTTGTAGTAACAATTTAGCCTTCAACAACTCCTTAGTCTGCCATGGATTTGCAATAGCAGCAGACTTTTAATTTATAATATAGATGTGTTTTCATAAAAATAAAGAATACAGATATGTTTTACATATAAATATGTTTTAAAGGCTAAATCCAAAATGGCACTGTGTCACTTCCACTGCATTCTGTGGGTCAAGGCAAGTCACAAAGCCTTCCCAGTTCAGGAGAAGAGGCAGTAAACCTCATCTCTCAATGAAAGAGGTGGCAGAAAGAAAGTTAATTGGCAGTAGTAAAAATAACGTTCCTTCTTATAGGCACAGTACTTGACAGATGTAATTTCATTCAATAATCTATAATACGTTAAATACCTCCTATGTATAAAGATTTGTATTAGGGTATGTAACAGTGAAGCAAACAGACAAGGCTACTGTCCTCATTGTTACCACTAGAAAGCAAACATTTCAGAAAGAGAAACCTGACTATATTTGTATGGTCCTTGTTTTGGCTGCTATGACAAAATACCACAGACTCTAGTTTATAAACAACAGAAATTTATTTCTCACAATTCTGGAGTCTGGAAGTCTGAGATCAGACTGATATGTAAAGTGAGACATATGTAATTAAAAATTTTCTAATAACATTAATGAAAAAGAAACAGATGGAATTAATTTTAATATTATGTTTTATTTAATGCATCATATTCCAAAGGATTATCATTTCAATGTAGGTCACTATGAAAAATTACTCAAGCTTTTACACTTTTTGTAATAGGTTTTCAAATAATATATTATTGAGTGAAGTGTGTAGTTTACACTTACACCACATCACAATTTGGACTAGCCACATTTCAAGTGCTCTTGGACAGCACAGTTCTGTTACTCCCCAGCCCTCAGTCATTTTCTGAACCATTTGGAGGCAAGAAAATCAGCGTGTCATTGAAATAATGTCCAAATGCCCTGAGCTGATACACACCGTACATCATTACTGTCATCTTTTGGGGAGTCAGTCCACTAAAAGTAACAGCCATATCTGAACAGCAGCCTTCTACTACTGGCTGACGGTTATTAGACATTGTCTCTCTAATAAGATGTGCAATTGGTTTTGTATTAAATATAGCTCTTCCTTCAGAATCCTCTGCATTTTCTGCAAGAACTCCCACATATTTCAGGCAGACTGCCAGCTGCATATCTGCAGATAACTCCCAAAAGGCCCTTTGCTCTGCACACTTTTTAGTCTTATTAAGAAAGCTGTTAAGTCTTTTCAGAGCCTCCATACTTAAGACAGTTCCTCCTTTCACAGTCACATATTTGAGGTCGCCAGATGTTGCAATGTGACCCAGGTAGAAAGGTTGTGATGCGTCCTTAGTAAACAGAAGATACTTTAAATTTTCAATGACAGCAAATGTAGTGGGGTGTGCAAGAAAGAACCAGCTGTAGTTGTCCCCATGCTTTTCAAAGACATGTTGGTAAGTTTTCCTCATCTGTGTCCACTTGTCATTTTCTTTATTAAACAAATTATCATTTTTAGTATTGTAGAGCTCTGCTTTGTCACAGTGTTTGGTCCAAGTCTCTTTCAGTACAGCCCAATAATGCTCATCATTGGATTCTCCAAGGATGATACAGTAAATACGGATATTTTTGCTAAGCTCCATGCGTTGCGCTTCGGAAATGTTTAAGAAATCTTTTGTGTTAGGTAGGCGGAGGTGATGATGCTCGTGGTCTTGAGTTCTACCTCTGTGTCGCATGTTAATTTGCCCAAACATAGTTATAAAAACACAGCAAATGCTCCCAACCAGCATACCGTTAAAAAATGATACACCTGTAGCGGAAACCATCTTTCAGGCGTTGAGGACAGCTCGCGTGGGTCAAACGCAGCCACAGGTGGAATCTATTGCCCAAGCCGTCCGGAGCCAGTGGCTACGCTCCCTGCGGGCCGCTCTAGCTGCCTGGGGCCACTTCTTGGTGGTTTCGAGAAGGGGGCGGGGCGGGGCCAGCGTATCGGCTATGGGGTGGTACCCAGAGTTACCCAGTTACCCAGAGTTACCCAGATTCCTGTGAGTTTGAGATGCTCTAGAAGTTCTGGGCGTCTGGGAGTATCAACCAACAATAAAACTGATAATGAACACAGATCAAGCCACAGACGGCTTGGGCTGACCAGACTTCAACACTCAGAAAAAACGAATTTGAAATTTAGTTTTACATCACGGTTGTGTATTCAGTATTTGGTTCACACCTCTTATGTTAATCTGCATTGGGTCCTTCATAAGACTTTTGTTTATTTTACTTGTAATATTCGTTTTAGTATTTTACTTTAAATCTCTGAACTTCTTATTCTCCACAGAACTTAAAAAAAAGAACAAACAACTTTTACATTCTCTGTGCCCTATGCGTTTGTGGACGTTTGTGGGTTTATTTAGAGTCTCTTCTGTACTGTTTCCATCACAATCTATAAGAATTAAAACTACTTAGTTGTGACTTAAACATCCCATCTACGGAGATTATGAGAATACACCACTTTCTGATATCATTGGGACTTTTTTTTTTTTTTTTGAAGTATAATCAGTTTACAATGTTGGGCACTGGGACTTTATGATCAACAAATCAAAATAGGACTTTGAGGTCTTACTATTCTCTTAGATTTAATTATAATTCTTAATACTATTGCCCAGTAATTTCTAACATACAGTCCAATGAAGAAAATTCTATTGATGAAAACTCATGTAGTACATATTACATTGTATTAAAAGAATAAAACCTTTGGTATTTTTTTTGATCAGTTTAAAAATATACGCTGAAAGAGCCTTCAGTGTGTTAAATTGTATGCCATTCGCATCCACTGAACTACTTTAAATATTCTTAAAGAATTCCAAAAGGGAAATATGAAATTTTAAAATATTTTCCCCTACTTTACAGATGCAGCAGCTTGAGAGACAAGTTATTGATGCTGAGCGTCAAGCAGAAAAGGCTTTTCAACAGGTAGGATATTATTTTATTGACAAAATTGTTTTCTGCCTCTACCAGTGTAAACATTGTTTTGCCCAAAACAGTCTCCTGAAAGTAGTCTTCAGCCCTCCTGTTCATCGTATCATGTTGACTGTTCATGAGCTGGATTCATAGAGAAAATTGAGACTCTAACATCATTTTGCTCCATGACAAATTTTCAAAAGGACAAAAATGCTTCCATCAGGAAGTTTTATCTTACTTCTGAAAAAATCAAATGTGACTTTTATCCCTAACCGTAATGAAATTTTATGTGTAAATATGTTCAAGGCAGCCTTACTTATAGTAATAGAGTTGGAAATAATATGAATGCTGTATTGTAGGACAAAGAGTAAGTGAACTGTGTCTACTCCATGAAATGTTAAAGAACCATTAAAATAATTATTACAAAGTATATATACAAATAAGGAAAAATGCGTAGAGTGACATTAGGAAAAATATACACAAAATTTTATACTTAATATGCTAATAGGTATGGAAGAGAAAAGTCAAACCTAAGAGTTAAAAAAAGCTATTAGGAAACACCCAAAATTTAACAGGTTTGTGGAATTATGGATGATTGGGTTTTTTCTTCTATATTTTTATACTTTCTAGTGTTTGTTTTGGTACTACTTTTATTTAAAAGTAATGTTTTAGTAAGTCAGTTAACCCTTTCTGAGCCTTGACAACAGTATAGTGGTTAAATGAGTGGCTTGGATGAGCCCACCAGCCTTAAAGTTTGTCTAAGGAGCCTAAATTGATAACCTCACATTTTATGAAAAAGATTCAGTCAGGAATTTCGAAAGTTTTAAATACAAAAGTATTTATTCCAAGAAGTGTATATTAAATTTCTTATACTTACTCTGAGGTTTTAATGTTTCTTTCCTTCAATTTGAGTAGTACCAAATCTTGTTTTCACCTAAAAAATTTTAATTTTATACAGGAGATTGTTTTAGTGGCCTGACAAATTTCTAAATAAACCCAATATAACCTAACACTTGATTTTCTTAAATTAGTTATTCTTGAGGAGCTTAAAACCTTGTTATGCAAAATTTCACACACTACAAGAGTAGAGAAAATAGTATAATGAACCCCTATCGTCAACTTCAACAGTTAGTTGACTCACTGTTAGTCTATCCCTCCACCCACCTGCTTGCTCCCCAACCCTACAATGGGTTATTTTGAAACAAATCCTAGATAACATATCATTCCACCCATGAGTATTGCAGCAACTCATCTAAAAATAAAGACTTAAAAATCGTAACTACAGTGCCATCACCACACCAGGAAATTACCAATAATTCTTTAAAACTTCAAGTATAGGTTTTGCTACAAGTACTAGTAGCAATTAAGGATGTATACTTTGCTTGTTTTTTTTGTATTTTATATTCTTTAGCTGATGGGACCAAATAGTAATTCTACTTATATCTATAAAAAGCCAATAATTAATAGTAAAGTCATGAAAGATCACCTATGTTCTAAAAGAGAGACTCCTATGTTTATGTCTCTCTATGCCAAGTGTGTTTTTCTGTAGTGGGCCCTATATGTGTGTCCCTGCTCAGCCCCACGCCTTGCTGCACACGTTTGCATTTTGTCCACCTCTCTGACTTTCATGTCTCCTTCCTTATCTTTCCCCTTCTGACTCTGGCCTTCCCTGTTGACATCTCTCTTTATCTGTACCCATGGCTGTCTCCGTACGTCTGTCTGCTCTTCCCTAGCTTTCCCTTCCCTTCCCTTTCTCTCTTTTAACTGCCCATATTATAGGAAAAAAAGGAAAGAAATTCAGGATGATTTTGCCTTTTCTTAAAGTTCTGAATTCACATATGCAGCAAATGTGTTTAGCTCTGAAAATTAAACTAAGTTTAAGTATTTTTTTTTGTGATTTTTATTCCCCCACCCCTCTGGTTCCCTGGATCTTAACAGAAAAAAGGAATCCCCATTCCCAATTCAAGCAAAGCATGGCAGTTTGTAAGCTATCAGGGCCCAACCACTGATCTTGATAAGTTAACAGGAAGAATTTCTTCTTTGAAGCTGTCTTTTGAGGATATCAGGTGTAAAGTTATTTAATTCTATGTGCTACATTTTTAAGCAAAAAGATACAATGATTGGTTGTTTATGCATACTGCCTTAAATCAACACTCTCCCCCCTCCCCACCATAAAAGAATGAAAACTACAAATCTCCCAGAGCTTCCATATAATTTAGGAAAATTTGTAGATATTTCTTTTTGTCACAAAACTTTAAGTTTATACAGTACCTGTTTTGCTATGCTTTAGAATAATTTTTTTCTTAAATATTTCATAATGATTCTAAAAGTTAACAGGAAATATAAACAGAGAGCAGATGAATTCTAAGGCACTGATTATATTACCTTTTTTTTGCCTTTGCAAGACTAAGTAACTATTTTTAATTTAGAGCAACTGAATCCTTTGCTATCTTTAACAGTTTCCATGGGACTGTGACTTATCTGCTGTTTATGTTACTTAAATTCAGCTTGTCCTTTGTCATTGAGCCATATCGTAAGACTTAAACTGTATTTATATTAACCAAGAAAGAATGTTTCACCACTAAAAGCAATAGTCAGCTGAAACCAGCTCGACTCTACACTTTAGCTTTGTACATTTTTCTCCTTGTTTATTAATGGGTGGGTGTCACCTGCATAACCATGAAATCAGTTCTTTATAGAACAAAGAAAATCACACATTCTTCCAGAGAAATCTTGGCAGTCTTTATACTTAAAGCTGCAGTATGTTTTTATTGTTGTTCGCAATTCTGAAAGCACTATGTGCAAATCAACCCAGTACTACTTAGGAGAACTCTTGTGAGGCAGAGAAGTGGCAAATAGCACATTTGAGAGATACTGATACACAGGATTCCTTCTCAAGTATCTGATTAGGTGTTTACTCCAGTCTAATACACTAATTTATGTTAATCAGAGAGGGGTAGATAATTTCCTCTGTAGAAGTTTGGTTTTCATTCTGTCCTTCTGGGCTCAATCCCTTGTCTGTATTTGATTCAGGTTTGGTAGGAGCTGGATTTAAATTTCCCTCTGACCATTCTAATATGTGAGCTAATCTGCCTTTTGTAAAGTTGGTTTTTAGTAGTATCCAAGTCATTTTTGGTTCTTAAAAAATGTTAACTATTCAACCATCCTAACATCCAAGACCTTGTGATGTTTTGCTTCATTGCGTAGAAACCTACTTGATCCACCACAGTTCCTTTTCACCTTCAGGGAGAATGGTTCTGACCCGACTGCATAAATTATGGAACACTCTGCCAAAATAATGATGTTTAAAATATGATCAGAATGATTAATTAATTTGCAATAAATTTCGAATAACTGGAAGACGATCTGGGATTCAAAATACTCTTAACAATTTCTTTCTGCATTGTATTTTGGAATGATTAAGTATCTTTGTCATATCATTGCATTGCTTATATAGAAATTGAAACTTTCAACCACCACTCAGAAATATAGTCACATCTTGATTACCTGTAGTGAGGGAGGGAGGAATGAGATTAGAAATGGGAAGAAGGAAATATGGATGTGGGCAGTTACAATGGGAACAATATTTGCAGATCCTGCTTTCTCCTGCATAGGCAAGATAGTGGAAAATAGCATTAGGAGTTGTGTCAGGATCCCCAAGACTACCTTCAGGTTTAATGATTCACCAGGAGGACTCTTAGAATCCCGGAAAGCTGTTATACTCATGGTTGTGGTTTATTACAGTGAAAGGATACAGATTAACAACGAAGGGAAAATGTACATAGGACAGAGTCCAGGAGACACCAGGGAGGAGCCTCCAGTTATCCTCTCGCAGTAGGGTTGCACAGGGATGCACTTGCTCCTCCCATCTGTGGTGTGTGATAGCATATACAAAGTATCGCGAACCAGGGATGTTCTGCCGAGCCCAGGTGTCTGGGGATCAGTCCAGTAGGAACGGAATGCGTGTGTAACCCACCTTAGCTACACAGTCTTCAGCTCCTTCAGAGGTCAAACTGATACAGAGTGACCCATGATCCAGGTAAATGAACAAAAATGGCATTCACCATAAATCACATTGTTAGCATAAATTGTCTGGTGTGGCCCAATATCTTGGATATATAAAAACAGCCTTATCAAATGGAATATTCCAAGGGTCAGAGGTTAGTTCCCAGGAGACAGTAACGGGCCAGTTCCTTTTTTGAAATATTCAGGCTTTGAGCACCCCAAGTCTGCTGAGTTAACCCTTCACTTCACAAGAGCTCAAAATCAACGAGGCTTTCGGGAAGTGGCTGAGGAGCGTGCCGAGGTGGTGGATGTAACGAGAGGATCTCCTGGAAGTAGAGGAGAAGGGTAGCCTGAAAATACAAAACATTCCTCACCAGAGGATATCCACGTATAGATAATTGCAAGAGTGTAGTTAACAACTAATTTGAATTTGTAGGTGTTTGTTAATTGACCATTCTCCGAGTAGTTAATATTTTTATATAGGTTCAAGTTAAATGAGTGGGAAAAGATCTGGCCTGTTTTCTGTGTACTTGTGGTGAGACATTTTTAAAGGCTGCTTGGTTTTTCTGTAGGCCTCTTAGCATCTATAGACCTCTTATTCACACTAATTGCCAAGGAAGGCTGGTGAATCCTGTGGAATTTTGTCTGAATAGGACCAGTTGGTCAGAAGGTTGCCTGTAACTACTTTGTGATCTGTCTCCCTAAGAGATTTTTCCACCTTTGTCAATATTTTTCTTGCCCAGGAAAATTGTTTATCTTAAAGTAATAGTCTAAGTAAGCAGTTGCACCAGGCAAAGATGCAGCCAAGGAGCCCTGACTGTAGCATCCGTTCATAAAATGAGAACACTTTTCAGATTGACTATGTTTTTCAGGGAAAAAGAGTACTCACAAATCATAATTTTTCAGGTCTGCAGGCCTTTTTAAAGCAATAATAGGGCAATTCTATGTGGCAGTCCAATGTCTGTAAGGTGGCTTGCTCCAACTTAATAAAAGGAGACTGTAGGTGTAGGTCTGGTATTATTTCCTTTTATTCTTATTTAGTTAATTCTGTTTTTCTTAAGGTATGTGATCTATTACTCTATGCCTGGAGGAGAACTACCATTTTGCACTTGGTCTCAGCTCTTCTTTCCCAGCTTCCACAGCTACAGGAAGCCCTGCATGGAACTGGCTATACTCTCTTAAGACTGACCCTTGGTATTTACTGTCCAGCTCTCTGTCCTGCTCTGGCTGTTCTTCATGACAGCATCTCTGATATAGACCTTTGTCCTCCATTCTCTTGGTCTGCAGTTCCTGCAGAAAGCCTGCTATATTATATTTAAAAATCTAAATCCTAAGATAACTTAAAATTATCATTTGGATAGTGGAATATGTTTTTTCTCCTCTTTTTTGGATCTACTTTTATTTTCATTTTTTCTAGCCACGTGGGTGGTATTTAAATAGGATACTTTTGGCATTTGAGTTGAATTTACATTTGTGCAGTGAACCCACGGATGAAACCTTGTATTCATGGTTAAAAAAACAAAACCAAACGCACCTTAACACCTTCCTTCTAGGAGCCCTCATTAGTCAAGTATTTTTGAGCTTTAAGTAAGTTCATTGTGATTTTTCAGAGGTGTTTAAATAGTTAAAGATTTTTCATCTTAACGATCAACTTTAATTTCTCAAATAGCTTTACATATTTTTCTTCTTTGCCCCCTTTAATGTAAAACATTGCTGAAATTGCATTCTCATCTATTTGAAATGTATAGAATAAAAGTCTTAATATTGTGTACTGTGCTCAGTGCTTTATTTTCTTTCTTATTGTCATTAACATGTCACACTTCCCTTCAAAGCTTTCATGTGCCCAAATGTGTTCTGCAGAAGATCCAAGCAGAACCAGTTCATCTTAGATTTTATAATCGAGGCACCAAACTCCCAGCCATACAGTGATCTCCTTTATCTTGTTTTATTTTCCCCATTCTCCTGATTACATTCTGTAACATACTGTATGATTTTTATGTCTTTACTGTATCTGTGATCTCTCTTACCCACTAGAATGTAATTTCAATGCAAATAGAGATTTGGGGGGTCTATTTTATTCACTGGTGTCTTCCCAGGATCTGGAATAGACCTGACACTTGGAAGGTATTCATTGAATATTTATTAAATTATTGAATCAATAAATCCTCAAGGAATGCACTCTCTTACCTATATTTTGACTCTTACACTCTTTTGCTTTCTATGATTTTATCATTGAGGATTTAAGGTTCTTTTGTTTTCCTTTAGCTTTGCATTGCGTATGTGTATCTTTTTCATCTAAATTCAAAATTTTTCCCCAATATGTGTTATTATATTGGGTCATCCAACCTGAGTTTTATCGCACCACTGACCTTCTTTACTTGATATTCTTACTTCGTTTAAATATGAAAAAATGAGGGCTGGAAACTTTCTGATTCTATGCTTGTATGAAATACTTTGCATATTATCATTGCTCTACTTAACATGTACATTTCTTTACATATAGCAATATCTGAGAATCTTTTTTTTGAAGTATAGATAATTTACTGTTTCAGGTGTACAGCAAAGTGATTCAGCTATGCAGACAGCTATATATTCTTTTTTAGATTCTTTTCCATTATAGATTATTGCAAGATATTGAATATAATTCCCTGTGCTAGGCAGTAGGTCCTTGCTGTTTATCTATTTTATATATAGTAGTGTGTATCTGTTAATCCCAAATTCCTAATTTGTCCCTCCCCTCTTTCCCCTTTGGTAACTGCAAATATGCTTTCTGTGTCCATGAGTCTGTTTCTGTTTTGTAAATAAGTTTATTTGTATCATTTTTTTAAACTCCACATATAAGTGATATCATATATTTGTCTTTGTCTTTGATTTCACTTGGTATAATAATCTCTAGGTCTATTCATCTTGCTGCAAATGGCATTATTTCATTCTTTTTGTGGCTGAATAATATTCCATTTTTTTTTTATCCATTTATCTGTTATTGGACATTTAGGTTGCTTCCATGTCTTGTCTATTGTAAGTAGTGCTGCTATGAACATTGGGGTGAATTCTGAGACTCTTATGTAGCCTTATGCATCTCAGAGGTAACACCACTTGGCAAAATAATCTTCAGACTTTATAATTGTTAAATACATTAAAACTTGCAGTTCATAGCTAAACAACAGGTTTCTCCTGTATAGCACAGGAAACTATATTCAATATGTTGTAGTAACCTATAATTAAAAAAATATGAAAACGAATATATGTATGTTTATGTATGACTGGAACATTGTGCTATACACCAGAAACTGACACAACATTGTAAACTGACTATACTTCAATTAAAAAAAAACAAAAATTTGCTGCTCAGCATTTCCCTTTTATGATGACACTTTTTAGGAATCTATTTAATGTTTAAGTAAAATTCTAAATTTAATACTATGATAAATTAAGTACATGCATAATTTAAATATTTTATGCTCTGACTTTAGGTACAAGTTATGGAAGAGAAATTAAAAGCAGCTAATATTCAAACCAGTGAATCAGAGACAAGGTTGTATAAAAAGTGTCAAGATCTGGAAACCCTAATACAGGAAAAAGATGACATCATTCAAAACTTGGAACTGCAACTTGAAGAGCAGGTTAGGAAAAGTTTGATCATCAAAGAGTTCTAAATATGTGCATTCATTTACGCATAATAGCAAAGATTAAAAAGAGAGAGCCTAAATTTAGATCAGAAATCTTACTTATTTGGTTAACCCATAGAATTTCATCACATCTGTTGGTGAAAGGTGCAAGTTAAAGTGACATCCACTTCAAGTCCGGGGTGATTCCAAGGAAGCATCTACTGCTTTTTGGATGTGACAATACTCCTTAAGTTGAAAATGCTTGGTTATCAGTGGGCATTTATGTCTGTAAAATGTTTGAAACAAATATTTGCTTTAGATTATTAGAGTGTTGGAAATGTTTATAGAACATTAAAATTTAAATATATGTTTGACACTAATCCTTCTTAGAAGTGCGTACACTATTGACATCAAGTATAGTATTTAGTTTATTCTTAAAAATGTTTTTAGGAAAATTTTCATTAGGGTTATTTACTTAGAAGATCATTTAGCATCACTAAGTATAACCACTATAAAGTTGTTAAATGTTTAATCATTTATTTTCAGTATTTTTAAAATTTCTCTGAGGGGATCAGCATTCCTTTAGATCAGTGGTTTTCAGCCTCAGCCCACCCACTGAGATTTATATGATAGTCATATTCCCAGTGGTTTTGTGACCATGACCAGAATTAAAAATTGGTAGATGTGAGCTAGAGTTTCTCAGTCTTTATTTTTTCTCGATCTTTTAAAACTAGCACTCCAGGGGAAAATAAGCCATACCCCAGAGGAGATTCTCATTCTCCCCTCCCTGCTCTGGTTGACTGCTGTTCCACTGTCCTCAACCCCAGACCATTTCCAGAAATGGTTTATTTTGTTGATTAAATTCTCTGGATTGATTTCAGTATATGATCTTTCAGAGAAAGAGAATAGCAGATGTTAAAACTAGAAATATTTGTGTATGCCTTTATTACTGTATCTGCTGACAATCATTCTCATTTTTTCCTGTTTGGTAATGTGAAGGTAGATGTTTTAACTTGGAAAGAGTTTGTAGTGAACTTGCCTTTTATATCTATGATGTAACATTTCCAGACCAGTGAGCTTATGTTTCAACTAAACAAACTGCTAATGTTATTTCAGAAACACATAAGGATTCAAGAAGCTAAAGTAATAGAAGAGAAAGCAGCTAAGATCAAAGAATGGGTAACAGTTAAGTTGAATGAGGTATTTATTGCCATATCTGTCTTTTCTTTACCTTTTGGTTCTTTTGAATAGAAAAGTCATCAGAAAATCTGAATGAAACAAAATTCTGATCAGTTGGTGGTGCTGCTGGCTTTTGGTAAATGTGAGATAGGTAGCTATCATTTTAATGTATTTCTAAAATTAAAAGCATTGATAGACTTGTGGTAATCAGTATTAAGTACCCTCATTCTGATTAGTTGACTTTAGTTCTCATTAGTTAATATTAAATAGAGAATATATGTGTATATCTCATAAAATTAATGTATTCAGTATCTGAGAAATACACATTATTTAGTTTATATGGCAGATTAAATGCTGGAATAACTTGGTATTTTACTGTGGAAAAAAGCATAGGAATGAAAAACAATGAAAACTTTTAGTTCTTAAAAAGAAATATATTAAAGCTGCAGTAATCTAGGTTGGTAATCTGTGCTGATAAATTCATCTGATGTTTACTTATTTCTTTTGTATTTTGCTCATGTGTAATTAGATATTAACATTTTCTAATTATTATAATTTACTAGTATATTTTAGAAAAATTATCCCTGTTTAGAAGAAAACCATTATGTTCTTTTAGCTGGAATTGGAGAATCAGAATCTGCGTTTGATCAACCAAAACCAAACTGAAGAAATAAGAACAATACAGTCAAAACTGCAAGGTACGAGCACTTTGACTAAGACAACCTAATTGGATTCACTTGCCTGTTACTACTGAGCACTTGGAGTATGACTACCACAACTAAGGAACTGAATTTTACATTTTATGTAATTTGAATTGACTTAAATTTAAATAGCCATACATCCATATCAGCATAGCTAGACAGCAGTGAATAACTCAAAGGAAGTAATACTAATTTGCACATTTAATCGGAAGTATGTTTACTTTTAAAAAATCAATCTTGCTGTTTTCCATTTTCACTCTGTAGCATTGTGATCAACAAGGACTGAAATTTTTGCAACCTAAATATTTTGAGCAGAATTTTATAATGTGAATTAACCTTTTGCATTTTTCCAATGCTTAGGGTTACTTTCTTTCTTTTCAACTTTAAAGCCTAAGGATAGGTGGTAAAGTTAAAGATAGAGATTTACTTATTATGCTACTCCTTATGCTCAAGTGCTCACTGAGCTGAGGAGGAGGTGAATCAGCAGGGTGTATGGATAGCCCATGCATATTAGACCCATGGCCCAGTATAGTGCTTTTCAAACTTTTATTTAGGAGCAGAACCCTTTTGAAAACGTTTTTTCCCCCCTGTAGAATCTCAAGAGGTAAAAGAGGTAAAAGCATTATTGGATGATGGGTCCAGAGTTCTGCAGACTCAGTCTCACCTATGCCTCTTCTTGCATTTCTTGTATCCTCTGTGACGTTTCCACAAAGCCCTGGGGTTTCCTAGAATGCTAGACGCTACTCAGTTATCAGTTGCTATTTAGCTTAACCCTTTGCTGCTGTAATTTCTTTGGAAACTTTTCTTACTGTCACTGGGATCTCCAACCTTTTGATCTTAGAAGCAGCAATGCTACAAGTCCCAGAAGATGACTTAAACCCATGCTTAGGTGCATGAGTAATCACTACCCTAGCTGTCTAAATTCTCTATCTAACAACTGTCCCCCTCCTTTTTTTTCTCTAAGGATGTGATTAAGGCTCTTCATGTTGTGGTCACCATAGACCAAGCCCCTTCATCTGGTTTCTTATGAGAAGCATACTGAAAACTAAGCTAAGCAAAAAAGTTATTCCAGTGATCATGTGATATTTGCCCCAGTGATCATCTAAATTTTCCTGGGTTGTCTTGGCAACCAGGGCCTCAGCCCCTTTTTTCTCACTGATGGTAGCATTTCCAAGCAATTATTTTTTACCAATACTTGACTTTGCAAGAAGCTGTAACTCTCTAGTTGTTTATAAGCTGGTTTTGGTTTTTTTTGGCTTGTTTGTGGGTTTTTTGTTTGTTTGTTTGAGCATTAACTATTTGTAAGGGGATTAGATATATTTCTCTTTGCAGTTAAAAATATTTTGCACATTCAAAATAAATAAACTGATTTTAAATATTGGTGTGTGAGACCAGACACTGAGGGTTCCATGTTACTATACATAAATAAAGATGAACTTCAAGCTTTTTTCCTAGTATAAGGAGTGATTTGTCCAAGTTTTACAAACTGTTATTTAAAAAATTCAGGTCTTAATTTTGATTAATGATCTTGCAGAAGTTCAAGGGAAGAAGTTGTCTGCTGTCTCTACGCCAAAGCTTTCAGAAGGCCAGCGCCTGAGCAGTTTGACCTTTGGGTGCTTTTTATCCCGAGCAAGGAGCCCTCCTCAAGTAGTAAAATCGGAAGAAACAAGCAAGATACCATCTAAAGAACCCGAGTTCACTGAAGGAAAAGACATAGAAGGTATTTATGGACTAAAGGAATTTACTTCGACATTTTTTAAAAAGGAAGAATCATTTGCGAAGATTAATCCAAACATAGCTTAATTTTCCTTATTTTCTTCTTGACCACTTGATGCTGTACGAGACTATTTCTAAAGCACAATACAGCATTTAACTTTGTGTATCTAGTTATCTTGTACTTTTTTTGAGACTCTTTGCCAGTGAAGCACAGGAAAAACTGGTTTTCCCTTCTTGGTACTTTTTTCCGTAGTAGGTAGCAGTAATATTTAAAATTAAAAAGTATATAGTCATACCTACAAGTACTTGTTTTAACTGAGTTTCAGATTAGAAGTATGAATTTTCTATTCATTATTTGAAGTGTAAAAACTATCTATTACTCAATATGAAGTCAAATGTGACGTGACAAACTTATAAAGGAAAAGAACACCAGGGGACAATTTAGTAACTGCTTTGATTTTCCCTTTATTGTCTCAAAGAGGAAAATATTTATCGGGATGTTTAAGCCCTGGACCTGTGTGCAGATTTCTACCCACTTTTGTCTTACAGCCCCTCTAAATTTTGCTTTATTATGCAACTGCTGGCTTTGCCACCACTTGTACGACTTTTCCCAGTTATTTTAGAGAAGCTTGAATTTGCCTCTTCTATTTTCGGTTCCTGTTTCCTTCCTCCAGAGGAGAAAAATTATAGCTCTCAAAGCTGTGTTGATTATGAAGTTCTGAAAACTACATAATGTTTTTCTATTCTGAAGGCTTCTTTGACACCTGCTTGTATGTCGTTACTTGGGTTTTTTTTCTTTTTGAGAAGTCGTTTTGACTTTTTCCCTGTTTTCTAACAGTCAGTTGAGTATAGGTTGCCTGTCCTACAGCTCTTGCTTATTTGCAGATTTAACAAACTGCCTGACACCGAGTTGTAGAGTGTATTTGTTGTGCTTCCTGTATCTGTAATTATGAAGGTCCTGCCTATGTGTTCATGTTTTCTTTTGTACTCTCCTATCTAAATTTTTAGCTTACTGTTTATGAAGTCAGTGGTTCATTTTAATAATTATGTTATAAACAGAAACAGCCATATCTAAAGACGTTTTTAAGAGTGTTATTCTTATTGTAAAGACACATTTTGTAGTTATGATTAAACCAAAAGTAGAGTGGGTCAGGCTTTTCTCTGTGTATATTTTCTTCATGGTTTTGCATATTTCATGTATTGAAGCTTGGGAACAAAGTTTGTTTTTTAAACTATAGCTTTACATTTATTATGTAAATTATACTTATTATTTAAGTTTATTTATGATAATTTTGGAATTTTGTAGAAAGAGGGTTGTCATTTTCTTTGCTTCAAGAATGGAATTAATGGTGTTCATTTTTTTAGCGGTCTCTTTCTTAGATAGTCAGCATTGCCTTATTCCTCATTTTGCTCTTGTATTCTCTCTCCCCTAGACTATTGTTAGTTTTTTTTTTTCCAACATGTTTCTTTCTAAAAAGGAATTTCATTTGGATACTATTCTATTGAAGGGTTAGGGCTCCGTGTTTTATAGAAAGCTTAATAGGTTTCAAACTTGAATTTAGAAAAAGACATACGACTAAAAAAGGGATAATGTAAATTGACTTTATTCATATGAAAATTCCAGTTTGTACAGTGTGGTTACATAAAGCTAAATGTACAGAAAGATTGCATGATGAAAGGCAGCAGGCCAATATAATGTGTGCTTTTCTAGAAATGGAAATTCCAGAAAAGTCTATCGATAACCAAATTCAAGAAAACAACCGAGGTCAGAGAACATTGCACCAAACCCCTTGTGTCTCAGAACAGACTCGGAAAACAAGGACAAGCTTTGTGACGGATGGTGGCATGTCCCAACATTCTGGGGCTCCTGGGAGTGACTGGAGTTCCGATGAGGACGACGGGGGTAAAGGAAGATCCAAGTCCAGGTACACGTCCACCCTTTCCAGCCACACCTCAGAGGAAGGGGTCCAGTGTAGCCGCATGGGCAGCGAGATGTATCTCACAGCCTCTGATGACAGCAGCTCTATATTTGAAGAAGAGACTTTCGGCATAAAGAGACCAGAACACAAGAAGCTGTATTCTTGGCAACAGGAGGCACAGTGGAAGGCTCAGAATTGTCCTCTAGGAAAGGGAAATTCTGAATCAAGTAAAAAGGAGCATGATAGCTCCTCAGATGAACTGAATAAAAAATTTCAGTCTCAGAGACTGGATTATTCATCTTCATCAAGTGAGGCCAACACCCCAAGCCCTATTCTGACCCCAGCTCTGAGTCCAAAGCATCCTAACTCACTCCTCGGAAAAGGCACACAACTCGTGCTTTCCTCAAACCTGCCTCCTCCAAAGTTAAGGATTCCTAATGTTTTCAGCATTAGTGTAGCCCTAGCCAAAAGACACCTAAGCCAGCCACAGTTAAGTTCCGACAGGATGTTTGGTACAAACCGAAATGCTATAAGCATGATACGGCCACTGAGACCTCAGGAAACAGATCTCGATCTAGCTGATGGCGACAGTACAGAAATTTTAGAGAATATGGACACGAGTTGTGATGATGGATTATTTTCCCACGACTCCCTGGAATCCCCGTGTTCAGATGACCAGGAAACCTGCGACTCAGCAAAGAAGGCGGCCTGCGGCAAACCTCCAACTCCTCCCCTGCACCGGTTTCCCTCCTGGGTAAATTATATCGCTGTGCACAATGCACACACACTCATTTTTTCTGAGCATTCATTTTTAGGTTTTACTTTACTTCTTGTCCTGTTTCTTTTCAAATCCAGCTTTGTTCTGTCAATCCCCAGTTTTCAGAATTCAGTCTCCCCCTATTTTTCCCCCAGAGTTCTGAACCAGTTGAAAAATAAGACAAGGATAAGACAAATGGGAGACCAAAATGTTACCTTTATTACCAATAAAACTGATTTTAGACAATTGGTGGGCAAATGAACCCATACGGCACCCAGGAAAGAGCTGGATCTATTCACCCAGTCCCGGGTAGCTCTGGACCAACCACCACAGCTTCCTCCAGTGAGGCCCCGCTCCTGTAAAGCTTGCATCCTAGACAAAGAGCAAATGGTTGTTTCCTGCACAAGCTACTTCTCAGGAGAAAGGAGGGAGGAAGGTGCTGGGCTCTGCACGTCCAGTTTCTCCTAGGCTAACCTATCACGTTGAGCCACTCTTCCTTCTTGGAGAGGAGGAAGTGAAAGATTGGAGCAAGGTCAGGTGTGCTCAATATTTGGAGCCCTCTCCATGTGGAAGAAAACATCAGAGGTGGAGACAAAAGTTTCTTCCTAACCGTGTAACACTTTTGGGTGAATTCTGGTCCAGGACACTTATTGATCATCAAGTTTTAAACTTAGTTATTTACTTGATTGGCTTTAAGAGAAACTTAATTGTACTCTTCATGAACTTATAAATCCATTGCTTTAACCAAAAGCATCTTCCTGTGTATCTAGAATAGACTGAAATTTCTTCCATTGAAACACTGATCATTAATACAATAATTTTGTGATTCTTCTTTGGAATCGCTAGATTAAAAAAAATCTTCCTATATTTGAAACAAAGTGAAATTATTCTGTTTGTAGATTTAAGTTTTCCTTCACATATGGGCATAATTTAACCTTTGGCCTCCAGAGAATCATATGGGTTATGGGATTTTGGGGGGTTTTGGAGTCATGTTCTGTTATTATTTTTTATTTAGTGATGAATGCAGTTTTAAGTAAATTAAGGCAACTGTGTTTTCCTACTATAAATCCAGACCTTGAGATGTATCTGCTCACTCTTACTTTTAAAAGAACATTTCATTGCAGTGCCACATGAAACCATCTGCAGTTTATTACTGAATTCTGGATAGCATAAAAAATTGGACGTTATTGGCTTGTGAACCTCTGGAATTCCAATTATGTTACCCGTTAGGCAGTCAGGAGTTGAAATTTTGCCTCTTTTATTATGTTGAGATTTTCAGAGATTTAGGTCCGGCTTTCAAGTACGTTTTCTTTGGCAAGCCATTTTGACTACTTTTTTTTGCCTTTCTTCTCCTTGTCTTCTGAAGCTATCCAGTCCTGAAAAAGTAGCATTGCTTTATAAAAGCCTTCTAGCAGACTGGCCAAGTTTGAGGTGTTATTTCTGTTTGTTAGGGAAATTCAAGTTTCAAGGAAAAGAGAAATATTGTAGTTGCCTCACTTTATGAGAGTTCAGGGATTTTTAAGAGTTTATTTTCAGGCACAGCCCATCCTCATTGAACTGGAATATCATTCAGAAATACAGTCGTCACTCTCGTGGGACAACAGGTGATGATTCAGCAGCCCCTCTGAGAGTCAGCTCCTTAGAAACAGGTGACACCTACTGTCCCTGGTCCAGTGGCTCAGCTCGTCCTCTCCTGTCTGCAGGGACTCTCTGCTTCTCTCACTGCTGCCAACTGCTCTCCTTTGCTCTCTCATGGCTCAAAGGGCCTCACGTCTTCTACTTACTGCCTTAATTTTGTATGTCTTTTCCACTCTGCTGTGTGTCTCTCTGTGTCTGTCTCACAATCATGCTCTCAAAGAAACAGCACTTGATTCATTCGTTCAGCCACTCTTCAACCTAAAGTGTCTCAGATGGTTAGAGATCTCATGCCTGTTGCTTCACAGGCCACTGGCTACCACGGTCCCGAGGAGGACTGCCTTGCTGCCCACTGTGTCCTGATCCAGGCAGCTGTCCAGGTTAGGTGCCTAACAAAGCCAGGACATGGTGATCGATGCCTTAGGAACAAACTGGAGTCTCTTTCCTCACAAGGGACAGGGCTGATAACCTTCCGGTACCCATTTCAGAAATCTCTCTCGGAGAAGAAGAGAAGCAAAATAACAACCTACTTTTGGATCAAGATCATGTAAAACCATTGCAATTCTCAGATTCACTTATTATTTGACCTCAGGTATTTCTTCTGCTTCATCGAAGTGTACATTGAAATATAAAGGCGATAACACCTAATCCTACTCTGTGCTTTCTGACTTCACATTCTAGCTTTCTTTCTTCTTTAACCATATTCTAGAACAATTGAATATTAAAGACAATTTTTGTGTGAAGTCAATGATAATGAATAGTTTCTGAATTCAAGTTACACCATTCAAGGTTTTCCCTTTTTGTTTTTCCTCTTTAACCATGTTCTAAAATGGTGGAATATTAATGGTGGTGCTTATGAGTAGTCAGTAATTGCAAATATGCTTTCTCTCACCTTTTTCCTGTCTCTTCGAAAAAATTTAATATACTGAGCAAAAATTTGGGAACAAAGATAAATAATGGAATGACTAATGGAGGGAAAACATTTCTGCAGTGCTGTTCATAGTGGCATATTTTAGTTGGCACTGATGACAGTTTTATAATAATGCTGTACTCGGGTGAATATTAAATGAAGAACAAATGAAAAACATGTGCACTGAAAGTAATCATTTCTTTGCTTCAAATATCCAGCTTAAATCTCTCTTTTACGTTAGGAAAGCAGAATTTATGCTGTGGCCAAATCAGGCATTCGAATGTCTGAGGCCTTCAATTTGGAGAATGTCAATAAAAGTAAGTGATTTTGCATGCTACAACATGAATAAACTTTGAGGACATTATGCTAAGTGAAATAAGCAGTCACAAAGGATGAACACTGTATGAGTCCAGATCAGATGAGGTATCTAAAGTAGTCAAATTCTTAGAAACAGAAAGTAGAGTTGTGATTATTAGGGGCAGGGAGTAGGGGGGAGCAAGGGGAAGCCGAGTAGTTGCTTAAGTGGTATAGAGTTTCAGATTTGCAAGATAAAAAAGTTCTGGAGATCTGAATCGCAACTATGTGAATGCATTTAGCACTGAACTGTGCACTTATAACTGTTTAAGATGGTAAATTTTATCTTATGTGTTTTTTACTGCAATAAAAAAAAGTTAGAAAGAAATAAGTGATTTTGTTTTGCCATTTCAGTAGCCAAGAACTTCCTGAATGTCTAAAGTCATTGGAATAAACACAGCTTTGCAAACTTTAGAAAATGCTTTTTAAGGTTGCTGATTTGTATTTTCAAATTGAACTTCTTGTTACTCAGTATAGGGACACGCATATATGTTCAACTCTCATGCAGCGAGTACCTCATGTTTTTACCTAAAAGAGCCTAAAGCTAAGAAACTGGAGTTTCAGCTGTTTAAGTGGTAAAAATATCTGTCTCTGTGTCTTCTTTTCCCGGAGTTTAAAGCACATTCCTATGAAAACCATAGGAATCTTTACACAATGCTATAAAAATTATTATAGAAATAACACATGTCCCTTATGAAAAATAAAACTAAACAACAGAAAACTGTCTGGAATAAAAAGAGAAAAATTTCTGGGGTTCCTTCTACCAGACCCCTCCCTATCCTGCTGCTAATCCATATCTTAGAGGTAACCACTGTGTTCCCTTCCTTTTCAGCTCTCTTCAGTTCTTGCCATTCAGGAAATCTATTCTCACCTTTCAACATGAGGTTCACCTGAGACAGGTTTAAAAGTTTTAACACCATGTCTGTAACAGGGTTATGAATAATCAGAGAATAGCTTCATAGGGTACTGCTTGCTGAGTGAGTCAGCAGGTGTTTGTACTCATTTCTGCCCAGCCTGAGCTGGATGGAGACACTGAAGAATTAAAAGCTAAGACCCTTGCTCTCAAAGAGCTTACAGTCTAGTTGGGGAACCAGCACACTTGAGGAAATAATGAACCATGTAAGAGTATATAATAAAAATTCTAAATGCCATGATTCTTAGACTCTATAATGAATATCACGTGTGTTAATCCAATTTCTCTTTCATTGGAAATTTTGCTAATTCACATTCATAAGAAATAGATCTAGGTGCTAGTTAGAAGGCTTTTTAAAAGAAATTATTTTGTTTTCTGTTTCAGATTCTGTTGCAATGCTTTCCTGTACCACATCAGGACTTTATACGTCTCTGATATACAAGAACATGACAACCCCAGTATACACAACCTTGAAGGGGGTAACTCATTATTGTTACTGTTAACATCTGGTCCTCTTCATGATAGATCAAGAAAACTGTTTATTCAAGCTCCAGATTCCATTCTTGATTTTTACATGGACTCTCCCTTTATAGAGAGTTTTAGTAGTTCACACTAACATAAAATATAAAAAGAGACGAAATGGAAACATCTGGAGAAGATACTCTTATCACAGTATTAGAGGTCTGATGGGCTCCTGTTTTGTTATGCTACATGTGAGCCTCCACCCCTCCATAGCTGTTCCTTGTTTAAAGGGGACATTATTAATGAGGTACCGAAAACTCCTAATATAAAAAGATCTTTGTGTCACGGCCAGGGCTCTCCTCCCTTGCGTGAAGTACCTAATTAAAATAAGTATCGCCAGGTATTAACAGCCTTACATTCTTAGGAATCTTTTATAATTGACAAATGTCTTTTTTGATCAGAATTTGGGATTTAACAACATGACTTTGATAATGGCAAAATATATTCTTGTATTCCTTTTCAAAAACGTATTCCATAACTTCTTCTGATAAAACATCCTTATATCTAAAAAAAGAAGTGACCTTGGAGGTGGACACAGGGAGATTGTTTTTCTTTTCCTTAGAAGGCGACCCAGATAAGCAGCAGCCCGTTCCTGGATGACTCCTCTGGGTCCGAGGAGGAAGATAGTTCCAGATCCAGCTCCCGGACTTCGGAGTCAGACTCCCGCAGTCGGAGTGGGCCAGGCAGCCCCAGGGCCATGAAACGAGGTAAGGGAAAGTCTCAGGCATACAAGACGACTCCAAAATCAGAATATTTAATGGGAATTTTATCTCTGTAATAGGACTTAAAAAAAAATCAAATTCCTGGCTTTCAATCATAG
This sequence comes from Vicugna pacos, assembly GCF_048564905.1. NCBI lineage: Eukaryota > Metazoa > Chordata > Mammalia > Artiodactyla > Camelidae > Vicugna > Vicugna pacos. Next base: position 1,735,353 of record NC_133011.1, read on the forward strand.
TAAAAAGAGAATTCACTGAGGACTAAGACATGTATATTTTAGTTCTAATTCTTTTCTTAATTCTCTGTGTGATTACGGACAAGACTGTCTTTTTTTTTTTTTTAAACCTTATTTTGTCTGTAAAAGAGAGTTCATTTCATTATAGGAATGAAGTAAGATACTTGGCCAAAATGAGGTTTTTTCTTTTATAGTTACTGCGTGATTTTTGGATAGTTTATGGGATAGATTTATTCCAGCTAAGTTTCTACACTGCTAAATGGCAGAGACTACACCTAAAAATGTGATAGTTAATCTGATAGTAAGATGGAAAGTAACAAAAGTTTACTTTGGGCATGTCTATAATTTTTAATGGATTTGGAAGAAATTTTTTGCATATGTACAGGTTATAGAGAGCACTAATCACACTGAATGACATCTGTATTTTACAAAAGTCTTTGATGCAGCACAGTATATTGGTTTTCAGACTGTGTTCCATGGAACCCCTAAGTACTCCCAAACCCCTCAGCTTCCACTGGAGCTGTTCTGCTCTCATAGGGTTAATATTTGAGGCTGCCATTGGTCTCTTTGCTAATAGCTTGCCCCTTTGACAGCCTGAATGAGATTATATCACAATTTTGCTCTTTAAAACACTGCAAGGACGCCTTATAATGATGATAAGACACTACGTGATCCTTTGATGTCTTTGACTTCATTTCCTCCTTTTTCCTCTTACTGAGCTCTGGCCACCCAGACCCTCTTGCTGTTCCTAGAACATGCCATGCGTGCTTTTATTTCAGGCTCTTTATCTTGATTGCTTGCTCTCCCAGGTGTTCTTCCCCCAGATGTCTTACTGGCTGATTCCCTGACCTCCTTCAGTGCTGTGCTCAGGCACTGCCTTCTCAGTGAGACCCACCCTGACTGCACCATTCAAATGCAGCCCTTTCCCCTTCTCCAGCTGCTAGCCCCTTTGCTCCCTTTAATCTGCGCTCTTTTATTTTTTCACAGCTCTTACTGTCTGTTTTTTTGCCTGTCTCCTCTACTAGAATCTGTGTTCCATGAGGGCAGAAGTTTTTTTGTTTTGTTCTCTACTCTATCCCTAGCACCGAGGTTAGTGCCTAGTGCTCTGGCCTAGGGGCTGGGAGCCTGAGATTTGCACTCCAGCATCGCTTCTGTCTAGCGGTTTGGCTTTGGACAAACCCTTTATTCTGTGGACCTTAGTCTCCTTAGAGAGTGTGGGCTTGAACCAGGAAGATCTCTAAGGTCCTTTGTCAACCTAAATTTCTGTTACTCTTTAAAAACTAAAGATACTACTATTATCACAGCCGTTAACTTGTCTTAGTCAAATAAATAAGAGGAATGATACAGTGACATTGTTCTAAGGTGTCCCTTAAATGTTAATAAACGCTCTTTAAAAAATTGCCAGATACTATAATGAATAGTGGCCTAAGTCCTTGATTTTATTTAATATATTCAAAATCTCCAGTTGTAGTGTCTCTCCAAATGTGGCTTGCAACTCGCAAGTGGTTTTCTAAAATGGCAAGTGAATTATTGTGAAAAATGTTCCCTTGAATTTTACGTTAGAGCTGCTAGAAAGTGAAATGGTCTGTTTATATCTTTAAGTCTTAATTGCTTTTTTTATGAAAGATTAAAAAAATCTATAAGCCAGTAACATTGGACTTACATGAAAAATACTACTAAAATTGTGTGTGTTTTTTTTAATGTGATGTTACTTTAAAAATAATTATAAAAATTAAGTGATTTAAGGTGTGATTGTATAAATCTTGATAAATTAAGATTCAGTATTTGTTTGCCTATATGCCAATATGTAAATATGCATATTTTAATCCTTAATAAAAGATACTTCATTAGGCTATTACATACACTTTATATATGTAAAAATAGCTGTGCTTATAATCATATCAAATATTATTCATGTTCCTTTGACTTCCTTGGGGATTTGCATGGTAAGATCCTTACCCTTTAGTTCTGTTTTCCACTTTAGTGTTCTTCCTGGCCAAAGGCATGGAATAAATCTAGTCTAGGAAGGTTTATGATTTAGGAATAGCTGTATTCCTTAGAGAACTGACAGCTGGCATTTGGACCACCCAATTATTAAATACTGACTTGGTTTATTTCTTTATTCATCTAGGTGTGTCTCTCTCTTCTGTGGCTTCTGAAAGTGATTATGCTATTCCCCCAGATGCTTACTGCACAGACACAGAGTACTCGCAGCCAGAGCAGAAGCTCCCTAAAACCTGCTCGTCTTCCAGTGATAATGGGAAAAATGTAAACACTGAATCAGGTTTTTTTTTTTTTTAACATTGATGAATCTGTTAGCTTGAGCCTCCAAAGGGACACTTAAATATTTTAAAAAATATCTCTTTAATTAGGAACCACTGGAAAAATCTGGCTATTTATTAAAAATGAGTGGTAAAGTCAAGACTTGGAAACGGAGATGGTTTGTTCTTAAAGGTGGTGAATTACTTTACTACAAATCTCCGGTAAGTGGAAAGTATTTGTTATTTAGAACTGAATTCATCGAACTGTAAATCAAATTGCTGATTGATTTTCGATTTTCTTCAGTGTAACACAATTAATTAGACAAAACATTTCTTATTATGACTGTTATAGGTAATTAATTTGCATTTGATTTTCTTCCTTTCATACAGAGTGATGTAATTAGAAAGCCCCAGGGCCATATTGAACTTAGTGCGTCCTGCAGTATTTTAAGAGGAGATAACAAACAAACAGTTCAGGTACTTTTTTTTTTTTGTATCATGCAGAATTCAGTTCTTAATTATGCAACAGAGTGGAGATTGGATGATTCAGTGTTTTGGTTTATTTTTACTCCATTTTGAGGTCAGTTTGATGCCTCAGAAATGTGTGAAAAACCCCAAGTTAAAATTAGAATATAAGCTAAGTTTATGTTAACTCCCCATTATACTTTCTTTGCCCTTTATCCTTTAGACTGTCCTCTCTCCATACTGACCCTCCCAGTCAATCTCAGTTCTCAAACTGTCAAGTTGTTTTAGCAGAGGGTTATTTGATAAATGAATTCCCAGTAAGATAATCATAATTTAACTAAGTTCAGGAATTTTTGCATTTTAATACAGAACCAGAAAATGGCAGTTCTGTGAACTTCAGATGCTGTAGCACCTAAGTGGGAAAGATACTGGTGAGCAGAAGGGCTGTTCTAGGTCCCACCAAGTCACACCATAGGGGTAGCTGCTGTCCATTTCACCCACATGTGATGCCAGTCTTGCCAGAAAACTTTGTTAAAAAAAAAACAGGCTGTTGAGATAGTTTTGTATATGTGATTTAAATTTGAGAACCTTTAGTTCTGAAATGCCTTCAATAATCACTATTTTCTTATTTTGCTCCTTTGGAGGGTGGAATGCAACACTTACTAGAAAGATACATTAACAGTGCTTCCAGTGGGTAATATCAGAGAACTGCCCAAAAATGGAGAAAGAAGACTCAGGGAAAGCTTTGTCTTGGAGCATGGCAGATAAAAATCGTTTACAAGCTTCTGAAATATTTGAAATTTTTGAAATGAGGCTTATTTGAGCCTGAGAAGTTGGGAGTTTGTAATATCTAATCACATCTTCTAAGAATCTCTTCTTCTATAAATGTCTTCTTATTTTACTTATTATAATTGATTTTCTCATTTCCATAACCGAGAGCGCCTCTTTATTTGCTTAAAATGTGTTCTTTTACTACAGTCTGCAATCATTCTGCTCATTTCCACAACTAGGAGTCTGTAGCACATTTAAGGGAGAAAATGAAAATATCGTGAATAAACAAGATAAAAAATCATGACCCAAAAGCTTAATACTATGAATAGTTTTAAAGTAAACAGAAGTGGAAGAAAATTATTTCAACAAAAAGTTGTCATTCTCACAAAAGGGTTAAAATATGCTAAATGATTTATGAAATCATTTATTTAGAACCTAGGATTCAAAGTTTAGCATGTTTGATTCCTTGTTAGATAGTGATATTTGAAGAATGGACAAGGAAATGCTAATAATTCTAAAATCTTCAATTCATTTCCTCTCTCTTTCTCATCCCATTCTAGTTGACCACTGAAAAACACACATACTATCTGACTGCAGATTCTCCCAATATATTGGAGGAATGGATTAAAGTGTTGCAGAATGTTCTTCGAGTACAAGCTGCCAACCCACTTTTCCTGCAGCCTGAGGGGAAACCAACAGTAAAGGGATTGCTCACCAAGGTGGGAACTTTACATGCCTACTAGCAATGTGCCTGAACAGAATTAGCCCCACTGATCATGAAAAGTGGGCATCAGAGAATATGTATATTGACTATTTTATATGATCTTGGTAAGAGTGTTTTAAGTATGATACCAGAGATAAAAAACATAAGGATGAAAAATGACAAAATTGACTACTATATAAAAAAAAGTAAATGTTCTTACTATCAGAAATTCTCTAAGCAGAATTTTAAAAAGACAGATGAGAAGCTTTTAAAAGGTATTTGAACCATGAAAAATAAGCATTTTCTAATCAGTGAATAAAGGCTAAATACCAGTGGGGGTTGGGGGATGTGGAGGAACAAAGGACACAGTGGGAGAGAGGTAGAGCTAGTAGAGATAAGGAGAAATACATGATCAATAAGCACATGGGAAAACATTTTACTATCACTAATCATTTTCTTAAAAAGGGAAATTTGAAGTAATAGATATTTTTAAAGATCTGGTCGAGGGAAGACTTTTTTTAAAAGTATGAAATGCAGAGGGGGAGGGTATAGCTCAGTGGTAGAGCATATGCTTAGCATACACGAGGTCCTGGGTTCAATCCCCAGCACCTCCTTTAAAAAAGAAAAATCAATCAATCAAACAAACAAACAACCTAATTGTCTCCCCACTGCGGGTGAGGGGCGGGAGGGGAAGGGAAAAAAAAAGTATGAAAGGCAGTATTGACACAAATTAAGAAACTTGCTAGTGAGAGTATTACTTCTGAAGACAATTTGGCAATGTCTTGGCCTAAGTGTTTACTCAGTAAGTATTTTTGAATGAACAAATAAATGAATGAGTGTTAAATGTCTTAAAAACATATATACATATCCTGTGATCCACCAATCTCAATCTAAGAAATTTATGCTTAGGAAATTATCTTAATTTGCAAAAGATTTAAGTATTTCCATCACAGCGTGGTTTATTTTTTTCTTAGTTAAAAAAGTTAGATATAATTAACATATGTTGAAATGCAGATCGTAAGTGTAGCGTTTGTTCAGTTTTGACAGATATTTACTGTCATCCTATCAAGATATAGAACATCTCCATTACTGCAGAAAGATTACTTGCATATCATAGTTTGTAAGAAAAACTGGAATCAACTTAGATATAGACTAGGGGATAGTTTAAGTAAACATTTAAATAATCAGATAGTGCTTTTTACTATGCATTTTAAATGTTGTAAAAGAATATTTAATGTTTTAGAAATATGTTATGATGTATTGTTAGGTGATAGAATAAGTACAGTGTTATATTGTTATCCCATTTTTGGTAAACGTATTTGTAGAAAAATGACTAAGAAATATACTCAGATATATTGGATATCTCTATGTGGTTTTACTTCATTTTTTCTTAGTTCTATTTTCTAACTTTTTTAGTGTGAGTAAGTATTGATTTATGCTAAGATGAATATTATTTTTAAATTTTAGAAAGTTCAGTTGGTCACTTTTAGAACAATACAATAAAATACTTACAAAATATTATATAAAAATAATCTCTACATAAGCACTCATCACTTGTGTGCTTTGTTTATGTAAGAAGTGAAAAGTTTAACTGTGGGTGGGCTATGCCACCATGTAATTTATACTTAATATTAATGTGGGGATTTAGTTGGGTGCTCTTCAGTAATATTTACTAAGACTGACCAGCTACTCTAAAAGTAAGAGAAAAAAATTCACCAGTACATTCAACAAAGAGATGCACTATTTTTTTTTTCCAAAATATTACATTACCACGAAAATGTCTTTTCAGTTACTGATGGGTTAGAGAATTTACCCACTGATGGATATTGCGCTAATTTATATTTTCCAACAAACAAACAGTGCCACTTTAAATCGCATTCTTATTCTAATACATAATAACTAGTTGTCTTCTTTTTCAAGGACTATGTATATCAAACCGTAGACTTTAATATAATCTCATAGCTAAATGTTTGTTACTTCTTTCACAGTTAGTGTTTTTGTTTGTTTGCTTGTTTTTGATGTATCGTCATGGCTTCTCAATTTCTGCTCCTGTTACATTTCTGTGGTTCCCTGCTTCCCATTTCACTGTTGCATTTTGAATGAATATAAGTTCATGGGATTATCAGATGTCTAAACCATTAGGGTTTGCAGACAGGGTGCTTATTAGGTTTCCTTCCTGCCATGTGTGAAGGCTTGTCCACCCCCATACTTTCACCTATAAAGCCTTATAAGAGAAAAACTCCTTCTGAATGACTGTTTCAAGCTCACATGCCAGTTACAATCCGAGATACTGCAGATACTGAAATGCTTGAGGGGAGGAGCCTTTTTAAAATTGTCACACTGTTATTATTAAGTACAGAAATATGTAGGTAGATATTAAGAACTTGACTAATTTGATTCTGGCTAGTCACTCTTGCAACTTTTATTTTAATGCTTAGGCAGAATATTTTCTATATAAAAGTTCATTTATTTAAAAAAAACAATCTATTGAGCAGGCATGGTGGGAAGGTATAGTGCAGGGGCTAGACTTGCAGAAAGGTGAGGAAGGATGGTATTTATGTTTGTGGGGCAATGAGTAAGAGCATTCAGATGTCCCCAGTTTTCTTGATGAAGATGGCTCTATTCCACAATTTTATGAGAGCAAAGATAAGGACTGAGAATAATAACTGAAGTAGAACATGCCCAAGGACAGACAGAACGATCGAGCATTGTTATTGAGGACCCAGTTGTCTTCAGTGATCTGAGTTCATCTTGATTCTTTTTCTCTAAGATGCCCAGAAATAAGAGCAGAGAATTTACATTGTAGGGATGTGAGGATCATCATTTTTTTCTAACATTTTATTATGTGAATTCTCAAATATGCATAGAAGTCAGAAGAATATTTTGCAGTGAACACCCATATTCCCACCACCTAAATTCCACAATAACATTTTACTTGCTTTATATATATCAAGATGATGATTTAATTTTAAGATGTATTTACTTTATTTTTATTTTATTTATTTTTTGAAGGGGGAAGGTAATTAGGTTTATTGATTTACTTATTTTTTTAATGGAGGTACTGGAGATTGAACCCAGGACTCCGTGCATGCTGACCAGGCACTCTACCACTGAGCTATACCCTCCCCCCAAGTTGATGATTTTAAATCAATTGTGTTTTATTATGGGCATTTTCAAACATCTGTGAAAGTAGAAGGAATAATAGAATCTTCATATATTCATTACCCAGTTTCAGCAATTATTAACTATGGCTAATGTTATTTCTTAAAACCTCCCATTACCTTCTCTTTCTTCCTACACTCTCCGCTGGATTACTTAAAATCAAATGGAGGTGAAGTTTTGTTGAGTGGATTTGTTGAAAGCATAGGAATGCAACATAATCACAGTCCACAAGAGTTGTTTTGTGATCAAACATTGGATCCAAGGTTGATGGAGAAGTAAGAGAGGCCAGGAGGGAAATGATAAACTGGAATAAAATAGAAGGATCGAGGACTTAAAAGTTTTGAATGAGGTAGGAGAATAGGAGAGCAGGCAAGGAGAAAGGGAGCTGCGGGGAAGGTTGAGCTCAGAAAGTAGAATGTAAATTTTAGAAGTGAAGCAGTTCCCAGTGAAGGAAAAAGGACCAGGGTGTAGCCAAGGGGATGGATGGCAAAAATGGAGGGATAGTTAGCAAAGGTTTTTGCAAATGAAGAGAGCGAGGAACTAACTGTGAGTTAAGATTGGAGAGAGGTGGTGTAGCAAGGAGGTGAGGGCAGGAATTTAGGAGCCAGGCTGCATGGGCTCACATCCTGGCTCTGACACTTGTGTGACCTTGAATAGGTTACTTAAAGGCTCTGTGCCTTAGTGTCCTTATCTGTAAAGTGAGAATAATAATAGTGCCAACCTCACAGGATATTGGGTAGATTAAATGGAATTATTTAAGCATGTAAAGTGCTTTAGAACAGTGCCCCATCATCATAAACACTCCAGATATACTCGCTATTATTATCATGAGAGTTTCACCTAGATGCTGAAATCAACAAGGCAGGTGGCAGGGTTTGTGGTGGAGAAGGTTACAGGCATGAAAATATAGGAGAGGAGAGAAGACCATGGGAACTTATGTTTTGTGCAGTGACAACAACTAATCAGGATATGATATATGGTTTGTCATCAAAGTTTCAGACCTTTTTTCTTAATTCTTATTTTTTTATTGAAGTGTAGTCAATTTACAATGTTACTTTCATGTGTATAGCAAAGCAATTCAGTTATACATACACATTTTTTTCAGATTCTTTTCCATTACAGCTCATTACAAGAAATTGAACATAGTTTCCTGTGCTATACAGTAGGTCCTTGTTGTTCATCTGTTTTATATATAATAATGTATATTTATTAATCCCAAACTCCTAACCTATCCCTCCCTACCTTTGCCTGCTGGTAACCACAGTTTGTTTTCTATCAGAAATTACCTTTGTTATAGATGCAAGGTAAAAAAATTATTCTTTCAATTACTTAGTTCACCAAAGCCTTGAGGTCTGAGACTGACTTTAAATCTTCCCGAGGATTCTTCCAGTATAATTTGCTTTACTATGATTTTTTCAGAATAAGTCAGAGTTGGAAGAAATCTTAATCCAATTAGATTTACATAAAATGATAGACCTGTGTTTTTAAAACACAGCTTTTACAGTGAGTTGGCAAAGGTCTTCGTCAATTTGTAGTTCCTCAAAGGCACTCATTGTTCTATTTAAAGATAAGTCATTTCAGAAGTATATTCTATATAGCCAGATGCTTTATGCTCCAGTTTTGGTGAGACTCCTTTCTGGAGTTTGTTTAAAACAACAACAAAAAAAGCCTGCATAACACAAACTATTTAAAACTTCCAGGCTATTTGTCTGTAAATATATGTTTCTAAATTTAATTAAACTGAAGCATATCTTGCCAAATGAAACATTTTTTTCTTTTTCCTAAGCGACATTCTAAATCCGTCAAACTGTTAGATGGCGGAGTTATCTGTTTGTTTAAACCATAGCTTTGAAAGCCCAAAGGCTGGCTGCCTTTGTGGGTTTAAATGAAACGTGTTTCACTTCTCCCTGTGCATAGTGAGGAAGAAGCTGTCGTTGAGTAACAGCTGTTATCCTTTATTTACATTTTCTCCTTTGGTCATGGCGACAGCCTGAGTGAGGTGTTCAATAGTCCCATGGTAACAGCAGAAATTGGGAGGTTAAGTCAGTCGCCTGAGAACATCCATCCAGTACGTGGCAGAACTGCAATTTAAGCCTTGATCCTTTTGACCTCAGAATGCAAGCCTTCTCTGCTATCTTGGCTTACCGACTGTAAAATCTACAGTGGCAATAGTTGATACTCTTCTCAATATGGTACTGTCAGAACAGTCCACATAAGTGATGTCATTACAAGAGCCCTGCAGGTACGTGTGCTTCCCACCGCACGCGCTGCCCCTCCCCAGTGACGTCTCCCATTGCTCGCTCAGTCTCAGACACAGGGGCCCACACCATCTCAGGGCCGGCGCTGGCTGCTTCCCTTGTCTGGAGTGGTTTTCTCTTCTTAGGTGATTGCATAGCTCATCTACCTCCTCCGGGGCCTGACTCAGTGTCCGTGGCCTTCCTGACCACCTTTTTATTTTATTTTATTTTATTATTTTTATTGAAGTGTAGTTGATTTACAATGTTGTGTTAGTTTCTGATGTACAACATAGTGATTCAGTTATACATACGTGTGTTCTTTTTCATATTCTTTTCCATTATAGGTTATTACAACCTATTGAATATAGTTCCCTGTACTATAACAGTAGGACATTGTTATTTATCTGTGCTTTATATAGTAGTTTGTATCTGCTAATCCCAAACTCCCTATTTATCTCTACCTCCCCCCTTCCCTTTGGTAATCATAAGTTTGTTTTCTATGTCTGTGAGTCTGTTTCTGTTTTGTAAATAAATCCATCTGTGTTGTTTTTTAAGATTCCACACATAAGTGATGTCATATGGTATTTGTCTTTCTCTGTCTGACTTACTTCACTTAGTATGATCATCTCTAGGTCCACCCACGTTGCTGCAAATGGCCCTTATTTAAAATTGTAAAACATGTCACCCCTTCTCCAAGTGCTTCCTTCTCCTTTCCTGCTTTATTTTTCCCTTTCATATTTATCACCATGGGCAAGCAGGACAGCAGAATGTTGCACTTTAGTTGTACTGGCCAGTGTCTTGGTTTCCAAGTGGCAGTGCTACCCAGACTGAAGCCCACTCTGACTACTGCAGGAGAGGGTCAAGCCTCAAGGTGGACATTGGCATGCTGCCAGGGTAGTAGGCTAATAGGGCAAGCTCAACCAGGCACACCACATTCTGGGTCTGGGGCACCAGAGCCTGTTATAAATCTTACCCACTGGTGGGAATCAGGTTTGGGGGGTTTTTCTAGGCTTGGGGGTGAAGCTGGGACTGTCTGGCAAAGATTTGCAATGCCTGTACCTGGGCAGGACTGGGATAGGGAGGAACTCACAGTGAAGGTCTTCATAAAGCCACCAAATGATGAAAAACCTTCAATATTCAATACAAATTTTGGTAAAATGTTTTTACACACACAGACACAAAACACATGTACATGTGTAAAACTCTGTGTTCTTGATGAAGATACATAGCACACTGCTGTGTTACTTATCTGTCTTCCTCACAAGGCAACGAGCTCCTTGAGGAAGGAGACTGTGTCTCATTCATATCCATATCGCCAGTACCAGACTCTGACTATTCAGAGTCAAGAGCTAGATTCAAATTCCATCCCAGTCACTTAACATAGTTCCTGACCTATAGGAAGCACTCAATATATAATAATAGTTTTTAATATGATTTTATTATTTTGTGTGAATCCTTCTGGAGAAGGCATAAAATGTGTATGTTCCGTGTATGGTTACTTCTGGAGAAGGCATCAAATATTTTGAACAAATGAACCTTTTACATTTTGGAAATCACTAGAATTCTCAGGTTTCATTCTTTTGTTTCTAACATTTGGATGTTAACCTAGAGAGCCATAGGGTTATTGGAAATCTGTGGAATGGATATGGAATATTATTGGATTATTAGTAATATGGAAACTATGAAATATACCTACTTGTGAAACTGACATCTCTGAAACCTCAGTCCTAGGCATAGTACTTGACATATAGTAAACTTCTGTTAGATGTTGAATGGTGAGTACCAAAGCAACACACAAACATGCTACTACTATAACAGGTAAATTTTAAACAGCATTTGGGCAGTCTAGTTGTAATATCACTTATACCTTGAGCAAACTGGATAGCTGAACAGCTTCGAACTGAGTGTATAAACCATACTTCAAGGTGTCAGAGTTCTGAGCTACGTTTGTAATTCTTTGAAATATGATTTCAGGTGAAACATGGCTATTCCAAGAGAGTCTGGTGTACACTTATAGGAAAAACATTATATTATTTCCGTAGTCAAGAAGATAAGGTAAGTATGTATTTTTAATATGTGAATTAGAAGACTTTTGTTTGTTTGTTATGGCTTCAAGTTTTCCTGTTCATTGTTCTGTTGCTAGCTCAAACTTTAGAATTTTTGGTAAGGTTGAAATTTTGCATAAAATATACTACTAAGGTAATCATAGACCTGTAAGTGTCTTAATTCTTCATAAGCCTTAGCAACTCTTCATGAGTGCTTCTAAGACCTAGAGGAGAAGTCTTCCTCTACCCTTCTGTCAACCATCAATTTATCCTATTTCTGACAGACTAGATCAGGTTGAATGAAAGGGAACAGCAGGCTAGGAAAGAACTAGGGAGGGAAAAGGATCCAGTCCTGTCCCAGGCCCTTGAATCCCTACACACCACTTATCTGTGCATCCATCTACCTATTCATATCCCATTTGTTCATTTTAACTAGTCTCTTCCCCCAAAGAACTTGAGTTATCTCACTTTTCAAAGCGAAAAGATGGATATCTTCCAAAGGTGCAGTGTATGCCTGACTATCAATATGAACACTCCATGTCATTTTTGGATTGCTGAAACGATAAGAATTGAACCAACGTGGGTCAAGAGTACTTGCATAAAATAAAATGCCACCTCCACAGAGCAGCAGCCTGTGACTGATGACTGTGTTAATGAGACTAAACTTCTTGGTCCCACGACCATGTGGGTCAGTTAGTATTTCTGTGTTGTTTTCACAGCCTGAGCTCTCAGTTCTGACAAGCTGTATTTAAAATGCATGCCGTTGTTCTCAGTATTGCTCATGGAATGAGACTTAGCACAGCACAGCACAGCCATTAAGAATGATATCTCTGAAGTAATGTGGGAATATGCTCATAAAATGATGCAAGAAAATAAGTACAACATCAAACTGTATGTTCAGTATAACCCTAACTTAGTTATCAGTCAGGGAAACAGAAGCCACTCCGTTTATTGCGGGTATAACTGTTTTAATGTAGAATTAAGAACATACATAACTTTTAGAAAAGTTACATAACTCTTAGAAAAGTTGAGGGAACAGAGGTCAGAGAAGAAGATTCGAGAAGTCAGCACTGACAGTCTGAGCACAAAGCGCAGAGGCAGCTGGTCCTCGGCAGTTTACTGGGATGCCTCTGTGATGCTCACGTCAGCCCAGGCACCTGACTGCAAGTGTCTTGGGAGAATAGTGACTCCTCATTCACCCTTACCTTCCATGTTACATGCAAATTCTCTCACAGGCGAGCTCTAACTTGGGACCATATAGGGAAGGGGATTCTGACAAATATAGTTCCCAACTTCATTTCTGCAATTACGGGTAGACTTTAGAAGAGGGAAGTTGAGATGCTGAGTTTATAATTCTCAGTCCAGTGCATCTATGTAACAATACACCAGCAGAAAGATCAGAAAGAATTGTACCAAAATTATCTGCGGCGGGAGAATTGTGGATGATTTTTTTTCCTCCCATTTTTTTATACCTTTCTATATTTATCAAGTTTCTATAATAAACATATGTTTTATAAATAGAAAAATAATTTAAAATTTGCTAAGAGAATAGAATTTTAATCTCACCAATAATAATAATAGTAATAATAATAATTTTTATTATTTAATGAAGATGCATAGCATTGGTCACAGGAGGAACTAGTTAGAAGAATGTAGATAGATGAACAGAAATTGACTATAATTACTGGAAAACTATTGAGAATGCATGGAAGGGGTATAAGCCTACTTCATTTTGTGCAATAGATGTTTCAGAAACCATTTGTCTTTAAAAAGACAAAATGTCTTTTTAAAAATTCAGTGAAAATATTTAAAGGCACCACATCTATTCACTGTTTATGGAGCCATGACGAGTCCTTTGGTAAAAGGAATAATCATCTTTAATTATTGGAGCAGATGGAACCTTGATTTTCATATGATTGGACATGCCTGAAGCACACAATTAGGATGGTATTGTCATGTATTATAGTGGAATTAATTTTCTTTATCCCATTTTTAAAGCTTGCTTTTTATTTATTAGTGTGACTTTCCTGCCCTGTTATTTAGCTTTTGTTTTACTACCTGTCTTTTTCTGAACGTGTAGATAAGTTAATTTCACATTTTTCCTTCAGAACTAAACATTCTTCATTCAGTGCCCAGAATAATGCTTTGCACATAGTAACTACTCAGAAAATAATTGTTATTAATTTGATGGGGAAAAGCAATGTTTCTTATAAAAGACAACTCATTTAATTAAGTGAATTAATTTTTTACTGTTGATCAGCTATTAGGTAGATATTATTACATTTTAGATAAGATACCTAGGTAAGATGTCACTTAGAAACTGACATTTAATTGGGTTCTGAAGGAAGTAAAAGAGGCAAGAACATTCCAGGCCAAGGGGACAGCAGGTGCAAAGGCCCCGGCAGGAGCAAGTCTGGTGTGTTTGAGGAAAAATGAGAAGGTAAGTGTGACTGGACTGGAGTCCGTTAGGGGCAGAGTAACAGGAGGTGAGATCAGAGAAGTAACGGGGACCAAATTGCATGGGGCCTTATCAAAGGAAGGACTTTGGCTTTTACTCCAAATAAGATGAGAAGCCATTGGAGGTTTTTGAGCAGAACAGTGACATGATCTGACCTTATCTAACAGGAACACGCTAGCTACCGTCTGAGAGAATTAGGAGGAGACTGGTTAGGAGGCTGTTAATAGTAATCCAGGTGAGAGATGATTGTCGTTTTGTGGTAGCAATGGAGGTGTGAGAGGAGACCAGATTCTGGATATATTTTGAATGTTTTGGTGACAGGACTTGTTGACTGAAAGAGTATGGGAGGTATGGGATATGAAAGAAAGAAAAAGGTCAAGGTTTGACGATGCCAAGGTTTTTGGCCTGAACAGCTGGAAAGATACAGTTGCCAACAACTGAGATGGGGAAGACTGTGGAGAGCAGGCGGGGAGGACTTAGCAGGTGGTGTTTGAGACGCTGTTACACATCTAAGTAGAGGTAGTGTGAGTCGTTCGTTATCCATCTGGGAGAGGCTAATACATCCTGGTACTAGTCATGAGCTTGGATGAGATCACCCAGGGGAGTGAGTGTAGATGGGAAAAAAGTCCAAGCACTGAACCCTGGGCCTGAGCATGAAAATGTAAGATGGTAAACGTCTTTGGAGTTAGAATGAACTTTTTTAGACTGCAATTGCAAACCTGACCAAATATTTTAGAAGCTGTACATGTAAAGCAGCCTATATATGTTCCTTGAATAAACATACTTAATTAAAGCAAAAGTTTTAAAACAAGCTAAATATTCAACACAGCAAATGATTGTTTTTGTCAGTAAAAGAGTAGGTAAAATTTAATGTAAATCATTTTAGGATGTTTTTCTTATCCTTAAATTAATATGGAAGAAATCATGGCATTTTTTTGGTGATATATTATGTATGTATAAATAGCCTCAAAACCTTCTCATTTTTTGAGTTTCAGAGTGATAGTTAATCACACTTCTTCACATCAGCTGTTAACCTTGTTACTTTTTCTATGAATAGTATTGAGACTATGTCTACAATTGTCCTTTTGATCCAGTAGCTTAATCAGATCAATTCTATGGGGAAAAAAAGCCAAGTGACTATTGTGACTGAATAACCTACTTGTTTGACTAGGTAGTGGGTCACTTTAGTCCAAGTGAATAATTCAAGCCGCTAGAGAAGTAGAGAAGTAGCTTCTTGCTTTTTCCACAAAAGTTAAATGCCTGGTATTCAAATTGTTCTTTATATTACTATTGGCATGTTGGTTTTGGCCACTACTTTTTTAACAATATGGATAATCCAGTTACCTCTAGGCATTCATTTTGAAAAGAAAGCTTTATAAAGGTAGGAATGAAAAGGATGATGAAAAATTTTAGTAGGAAGAGATTTAGAAAGTGCCTTCCTTACAATTACCAATATTTACTTTAGTTTCCTTTAGGTCAGATCAAACTCTGGGAGGCTAAAGTTGAAGAGGTTGACAGATCCTGTGATTCAGATGAAGATTATGAAGCCAGTGGGCGAAGTCTGTTATCCACACATTACACTATTGTGATCCACCCCAAAGACCAAGGGCCGACATATCTCCTGATCGGATCCAAGCATGAAAAGGTCTGTGAGGACTAATTGCTTGACTTGGAATGATTTAGACTATTATTAAGTATTGGAAATAATTTTCAAATGATCGTAAGTACAGTCAAAGATTTACATATAAATTTGTTGGACATAGCATTCTTTTAGAAATAATTTTATTTCTGATATATTTCAAACACAAAATATAACAGACAGCCTTTTTTTACTTAACAGATGCTGGATTTCATGGTATTTTTTAATCAATGTGAAATTAGTAACCAGCTAACTGTTCATTGGTATGAAATTGATTAAATAAATATATGTCCATATAATAAAATATCCTGCAGCCTTGTATCTCTTTTTTATAAAGAATTTCTAGCAATAAGGAAGTGTTTATACAATGTTGGTAAAATTCAGAAATTATAATTATCTTTTTTAACCTGATCTCAATTTTCACTGTGAAAATATAATGTACATGTATATTTTAATAGAAAAAAATGCCAGTATATTTTATATTTGGGGAGAAGAAAAATAGGTTCTTTTCTTTCTTTATTTCTTTCATACAAAAGCTATAAATAATATATACAATTGAATGTCTTAAAAAGAATTACGCACTCATGAAACTGTCACCACCATCTATGCCACAAACCTATCAATCACAAAAGTTTCCTCTCAACTTCTTTTTTATTATTATTATTTTGTGTGTGTGTGATAAGAACTACTTAACATAAGATCTACCCTCAGTAATTTTTAAGAATGTAACACAATATTGTTAACTATGGGCAGAATGCTATGCAGTAAACCTCTGGGACTTACTCATCTTGTTTAACCAAAACCATGTCCTCTTTGATTAATGCCTCCTGTTTCTGCCTCCCTCCAGCCCCTGGCAACCACCATTCCACTCTCTGCTTCTATGAGTTTGACTATTTTAGGTCTATCATATAAGTGGTATTATGTGGTATTTGTTTCTCTGTGTCTGGCTTATTTTACTTAGCAGAATATTTGTCTTCCTGATTCATCCATGTTGTTGCAAATGGCAGGATTTCCTCCTTAAAGGCTGAATAATATTCCATTGTGTGTATACACCACATTTTCTGTATCCATTCATCCATCGATGGACACTAGGTTGTTTCCATGTCTTGGCTATTGTAAATAATGCTGTGATGAGCATGGGGGTACATGTTATCTTTTTGAGTTAATGTTCTATATAAATTTATATTAAAAGCTTCCTGAAGATAAACACCCAGAAGTGGAAATGCTGGATCATATAGTAGTTCTATTTTTAATTTTTGAAGAACCTCCATACTGTTCTCCCCAGTGGCTGCACCAGTTTGCTTTCTCGTCATCAGTGTGCAAGTTTTCCCTTTTCTCCACATTCTCACCAACATTTGTTATTTCTTGTTTTTTTTGTTTTGTTTTGTTTTTGAGACTAGCCATTCTAATGGGTGTGAAGTAACTCTTTGTGGTTTTGAGTTGTATTTCCCTGATGATTAGTGATGTTGAGCTCCCCTTCATGTACTTGGCCATTTGTATGTCTTCTTTGAGAAAATGTCTGTTCAGATCCTCTGCCCATATTTTAATTGGATTGTTCATCTTTTTTGCTGTTGAGTTGTATGAGTTCTTTATATGTTTTGGATATTAACCTCTTATCAGAAATATGATTTCTTGTGGGAGGTGGGTATAGCTCAGTGGTAGAGTGCTTATTTAGAAATATGATTTGCAAATATTTTTTCCCACTCAGCCGTTTGCCTTTTCATTTTGTTGATGGGGTTTTTTGCTGTGCAGAAGCTTTTTAGTTTGATGTAATTTCACTTGTCTATTTTTGCTTTTGTCACCTTGTTTTTAGTGTCATATCTAAGAAATCATTGCCAAGACCAATGTCCAGAAGCTTTTTCTCAATGTTTTCTTCTAAGAGTTTTATAGTTTCAGGTCTGATGTTTAAATCTGTATTCTATTTTGAGTTGATTTTTGTATATGGAGTGAGATCAGGGTCCAGTTTCATTCTTTTGCATGTAGATATCCAATTTTCCCAACACCATTAATTGAAGAGACTTTCCTTTACCTGTTCTGTATTCTGGGCACCCTTGTCAAAGACTCAGTTTACCATATATGTATGGGTTTATTTCTGGGCCCTCTATTCTGTTCCATTGGCCTAATGGGACATTCATTAGGCCCATTGATGGGCCTAATGTCTATTTTTATGCTGGTACCATACTATTTTGATTACTGTAGCTTTGTGATATATTTTGAGTCAAGGAAGTATGATCCCTCCAGCTTTGTTCTTGTTGCTCAAAATTGCTTTGGTTATTTGGGGACTTTTATGGTTCCTCATGAATTTTAGGATTTTTTTTTCTATTTATGTTTTTTAAAAAATTGGGGTTTTGGTAGGGATTGCATTGAAACCCTGTGAGTTGCTTTGAGTAGTATGGACATTTTAACAATATTCTTTCTTGCAATCCATGAATGCTGGATGTCTTTCTATTTATTTGTGTCTGCTTTAATTTCTTTCATCAGTGTTTTGTTGTTTTTGGTGTACAGGTCTTTGCTTGGTTAAGTTGTTCCTAAGAATTTTAATTTTTTTTTCTGGCTATTGTTTTGGGATTATTTTCTTAATTTCCTTTTCAGATAATTTCTTGTTAGTGTATTGATTTTGCATCCTGCCACTTTGCTGAATTTATTAGTTCTAACAGTGTTTTTATGGAATCTTCATGGTTTTCTACAAATACGATTGTGTTATCGGCAAACAAATGATTTCACTTCTTCCTTTACAGTTTGGTTGCCTTTTTTTCTTTCTCTTGCTCTATTGCTCTGGCTAGGACTTCAGGTGGTGTGGTGAATAGAAGTGGCAAGAGTGAGTGAGCATCCTTGCCTTGTTCCAGATCTTAGAGGTGTGGGCTTTTCTAATATGGCCTTTATTGTGTTGAGGTATGTTGCTACAGGATATTACTTTCTTCTTTACTTTTTCTAGATTTCCTGAGTACTTTATATGTGTCATTTGTATGTACTGGGGGTCGGATTTTAAATTTAATAGACTTTATTGTATTTCTTAAAAGAATATTAACAGGTTGTATTTACTCTAACCTCTTACTATCATAATACTTTCCTTAATTGTCTTTTCTTATGCTTTTCTAAGAAACAGTTACAGAAAATAATAAAAATGTGAACAATGGGAAAATATACTATGAGTACACTTCAAGTGAGCCTGCCTCAGAACTCTTTTTTCTAAATGGCTCTTAATTATTATTTAAAAATCGAGAGTTTTTTTTCAGTGTCAAAGTTTTCTAATGTTTATACAAGTTATGTTTTTCCTTAAGTCGTCAAAAACTATATCTTGGTTAACATCTCTATTAATATGTTCTGATTTTTAAGGACACTTGGCTTTATCATCTGACTGTTGCGGCTGGAAGTAACAATGTAAATGTTGGATCTGAATTTGAACAACTTGTTTGCAAATTGCTAAATATAGAAGGAGAGCCTTGTAAGTTTATAATATATAAGGCTTTATGGTTTACGAAATGAGCCCAAATTCCTTTAGCCTAATAGAGTTTTCACTTTGTGAGTTCCTGTTTCCCTGCATTGTACCCATCTTTTCATTGGCTTTGCTTGTCATGGACCAGGATTCTCACTGCAGTTCTTCAACCCTGGGAACACCATTCCTCCATTAAACCACATCTTGTCACACTTTTCTGCCTTTGCTCTCTCTACTCACACTACTCTCTCTGCCTAGAACACCCCTCTTCCTTCACATTCCTCACCAACCTGATAAAATCCTACCTACCTTAGGAGCTCCCCAAGCCAGCCCATCCTAGCTCAGCATCTGGCTCATAAAAGGTGCTTAAATAAATCCTAAAATAATATCCCAATGCACTTTACCATTTAACCCTTTTGTAGCATTTGTTGCTTTGCATTGAATATTTTTTTATGGCTGTTTCCCTAAAGTGAGTCTGGATTCTGATCTCTACTTTACTTAATAATACAGATCACATTTTATCTGCATATCCAGCATAGGAATTTAATAAATGTTAATTTGGGGAATGACTTCAAGTTCCACTTTATATTTCTGTCTCCTCCTCCTCCTCTGGCTTCTCCTCTCTGTATCTTCCCCTGGTTCCCCTCTTATGTATAGTCATCTCTCTACCTAGGTCACCAATCTTTAGCACATTTAAGCAATATGATAGTGTTCTGGTAGACTTGTTTCAGCCTGGAATATTAGTACCAAACTCTCTAGATTTAATGTATCCAAAATAGAAACATGAGAATCCCAATGGCCTGAGAACTGAAAGAAAATTGTGTTGCCAAAGGTTTTTCATGACCTTTATGACTTGCAGTTGTGAGCCAGGTCTGAATGAGCTAATTTCTATAGGGCTAATTTAATGGGAGGCCAAAGTAAGTGATTCTTTCTGTTTCCTGCTCATATTTTATTCTATGTTTAGCCTCTCAGATATGGAGACACCCTACTTTGTGTCACAGCAAAGAAGGAATCATTTCCCCTTTGACAACACTACCTTCAGAAGCTCTACAGACAGAAGCTATTAAATTATTTAAGGTAAAATTTTATATGGAGTTATATGCTGTTAAACATTTTAATTGGAAAAAATTTAGGTTATAAGGTTTCATTCTTTCCAAGAAAATTCAAAATATGATGATGATGATGATGATGATGATGATGAAGAAAATCTACTGAAATAAAATTAGGTGAATTTAATATGCTTTCTGAATGAGGATTTGAGATATACTGAAATAAACTATATGGTTTGGATCATGTGAAACACTTTATGTCAGAAGAATCATTTCCTCTTCAACCTCTCAAATGGAGAGACTTCTGACATCATATGTACCTCAGTGTTGGGAGGGGGGTCAACACTCTTCTTCTTCAGTGCTACTCTCAAATTCTTATTACTCAGCCTCCATTAGAAATCCCTGATCACTTGAAACTGGCCATTCAACTATGTCACTGTTTATCCCCTGCTCCCAGCATCTCTGTCATCAGTCACCTTCTGATAACTCCTCAAATTTCATTAAGGATTTTGGCTACCAACCCACATTGTTTCTCTCTACCTCAAATCTTGCCATTGTCCTAAACGATTTTATTATCACTTCACTCACCAATGCCATGGCCTTAAGATTCCTGACCTTCTCAGTGTCGGTAAGCTTTGCCTCTTTACTCTGCTTCACCTTCCCATTCTCCGTGTCCACACCCTGACCTCAACATTCCTCCTAAGTACACCACTTCTAAAACCTTAAATTCTAATGTATGTTTCTTTAAACATAATGTCTTAGCCCACAAGCTCTCTTATTTTCTTACTCTTCTACTACTCATTCTCACTAAGACTTTTCTTTTGAGCCATTTATTTTCTTTGAGATCAAGAGAGACCATGATAACTGCCTCTTGGCTTTTCTTCCTTCTTTACACAGTCTGGATTACTTCATTAATACTCATATTTCCTTGGGACACAGAATTCCATGAATTCTTCTGCCAAACCCCAACCGAGATGCTGCTGTCTTGTCTGTTTCCATATTAATCACATGTGTACTGCTAGAGAGTATCAAATAGCCATATGGACTGCAGCCAGTATAAATCTGTGGTCTTCATTCCTCAGGGCCAGCTGTCTCTCTTTTTGCTTGTCTTTGGTCACATTGCCCTCAAACTCCCTACTCAATAATGCTTGTCACAACAAACTTACCTCTAGTTGGCCATGAGGAAGCAACAGGAACTGGATTTACCCTAACAATGGTTCTCAGACATTGAACAATGGGCAGTGCAGGACAGTGATCCTCAGAAAAACAAATGAAGTAAGCCTTATGATTGCTGCAGCTTAATGTCTTAGAGAGTGTTTCAAGATTACCGTGCAGGGAGGGACACCCAGATAGTGCCTGGCAGTCTTCCTGAGTTGCCAAAACAGAGTTCAGAATTTGAGGCGGTCAAGATGGTTAGAATTCACAAGATTGAGAGGAGAAAGCTGAAGAGAAAGGGAAAGTATTCCACAGATCTGTAGAGGATTCCTTTTGACTTTTCAGCTGAGAACTGATAAGCATATGTGTACAAGGAAATTACTGGAGGCTAAGGAAAGAACTACCAGAAAAGAAGGGGAAAAAATTCCTGGTGGTTACACATAGCTGAAAATAGCTTGTGTTCATATCATCCAGAATGAAAGGACCTCCTAGTGCACTGGGCATCAAGTAGAGTACCCAAGATGGAAACCACTTTGATTTTTAATAACATAACCTCAGAAATGGCATGCCATCATTTCTGCCATAGTCTACGGGTCACACAGACTAACTCCAGTACAATATGGAAGAAAATTACCTCAGGGTCTGAGGTATCAAGAGGTGGAGATCATTGGGCGCCATCTTGGAGATTAGCTACCACAGTTCATATGTTCAAGAAGGTAAAGGAAATCATAAGCATTTTAAGAAGAGTAATGGAAGATATTTAAAAGATCCAGATTGAACTTTTAGAGATGAAATAATGTAGTGGCTAAATTGAAAAATACTATAATGAGATTAACAATCAATAAGATGATGCAATAGGAAAGACTAGTGAACTTAAAGACATGGCAAGAAAATTATCCAAAATGAAATGGAGTTATTTTTAAAACTGAAAAAAATTGAATAAAGTACAGTGAGCTGTGGGACATTTTCAAGCCGCCTAATATATGTGGATTTGGAGTTCCACAAAAGGGGGTAGAGCAACAGAAACATGTTTAAGGAAATAATGGCTTAAATTTTTCCAGATTTAATGTAAACCCTAAATTCTCAAATCTAAGAAACTCAAGCTCAAAAAGAAGAAATATAAAGAAAACTACTCTAAGGCACATCATAATCAATTGCTTTAGACGAATTATAAAGAGAAAATCTTAAAAGCAGCCTGGGTGTGTACAGTGGGGAGAGTTTGAGGAGAATAACATAACACAGAGAATATAGATAAGAATAACACCCGACTTCTCATTGAAAAGTATATAAGTCATAAGATAGTGGAGTAACATCTTTGGTGGGGGGGAGATAATTAGGTTTATTTAGTATTTATTTATTCCTGGAGGAAGTAGTGGGGATTGAACCCAGGACCTCAAGTATGCTAAGCATTTGCACTACCAGTTGAGCTATACCCTCCCCCCCACCACATCTTTGAAGAACTGCAAGGAAAAATAGGTGGGCAAAGAGGTCATTAATGTTCCATATGGCCTTAACACTAATGCATAGTTTGCTCCAAGGTGGAGTGTTCTACAAATGTCAATTAGGGCAAGTTGGTTGATAGTGTTATCCGGGTTTTCTAAATCCATACAGATTTTCTGTCTACTTATTCTCTCAAATATTAATGGGGGTATTGAGATCACTGACTATAATTGTGAATTTTGTCCATTTACCCTGGCAGTTCTGTCAGTTTTTTCACCATGTATTTTGTAGCTGTGTTATTAAAACATTTAGGATTGTTCTGTCCTCTACAGAAACTGACCCCTTTATCATTATAAAATGACCCTATTTTCCTCTGGCAGAATTTCTTGCTCTGAAATCTACTTTGGCTGGTATTAATGTAGCCACTCCATATTTATTTTGGTTAGTGTTATCAAAATATGTATCCTTCCATCCTTTCAAACAAAAAACTATTGCTAAGAATTAATATAACTCATGCAGAATAAATCTAAGCTTTTCTCACCTAGAGTATTTAGTATATCAATTTTTTCATTTAATTCAGACCTGCCAGCTTTTTATAAATGCAGCGGTTGACTCTCCTGCAATTGATTACCACATATCTCTAGCCCAGAGTGCTTTGCAGATATGTCTGACACATTCTGAGCTACAGAATGAAATTTGCTGTCAGCTCATTAAACAGACAAGACGGAGACAGCCGCAGAATCAACCAGGGCCACTGCAGGTATGTGTTGACACTTATACATGCAATTTTAAATGATGTTGTTTTCCTGCTTTTAAGAATAATACATATTCAATATAGGCATTTGGAAAATACAACAAGTATGAAAAGGGAAAATAGCTATCAATATTTTGATGTAAATCCTTTCACTTTATATATTTATATATAAATGTATATGTGTATATTTATGCACACTCAGGTTTTTTTTAATTTCTTTTCCTTTTTTATGGGGGAGCAATTCGGTTTATTTATTTATTTTTATATGTTATTACTATTTCTTCAATGGAGGTGCTGGGAATTGAACCCAGGACCTTGTGCATGCTAAGCACACACTCTACCACTGAGCTACACCCTCCACCCTCACATTCCTAGAGTTACAGTGGGCATACTACTTTTTTAAAATGATAAAACGTAATCATTTCCCCTATATCCTTCAACAGTTTTCAAAACATTAATACTAGTTGTATTAATATCAATTACTATAATTTATTTTTTCCAACTATTTTTTCATATAGTAAATACCACTACAATAGACATATTTGAACCTAAATTTTGTATGCAAGTACAGTGAATTTCATTAAATTCACTTCTAGAATTTTCCTATATCTTTAACAATATTCAGTGTAATTCTTCTTTTAAATTCTTTCCAGGTAAAAAGTGGTATTCCACTATTGATTTTGGATGCACTTATTTAATTATTAGTGCAGTTGAATTTATTTTCAAGTGGTTTTTAGTTGCTTGTGTTTACTCTTCAGTGAGTGCCTGTTTTAATCTTTGCTTATTGACTTCCTGTCAACCACAGGATAATACAGAAATTTCTTACCGTAGCTTATAAGATTCTCAGGGGTGGATCCAGGTTTTGTGGGACTTGAAGCTTATACAGTGAATATTTTTGTACTCTCCAAGAGAAAGAGTACAAAATATCTTTCTTATTTTAAAAGAGCATATGACCATGTAAATACCGCCGATAGGGCCTGTCCCAGGGACCTGGAGGGGACCTGTGCACGAGAGTAAATACATAAATGAACAAAAAGGAACAATTTCCCTAATCTTTGAGTGTGATATCAAAAAGCATGTCCTTTGCACCTCAGTTGTAGACGACAGTATACCCAGCTAGATGGATTATGGATCTGACCCAACGTGGAGCTTTTATGTTTTTATGTATTATAAATGCTCTAAGCAGATAATGCATGTGTGGAAGAAGCAAGAACATTTTGGGTCAAGAAAGATTATCATCATCCCTTTGCTCTCACAGCCTCTGCTAGTGGTGTAGATCTAACCTGTGATGCTTCTCTTCGCCCAGGGCTGGCAGCTCTTGGCGCTGTGTGTTGGACTCTTCCTTCCCCATCATCCTTTCTTGTGGCTCCTCAGGCTCCACCTGAAAAGGAACGCTGATTCCAGGTATGCAGAATACTAGCCAGCTGAACCATTTATGTGGCCTCTGAAAGTCTACAATAAATCGTAAATGTACTTGCCAGGTACATTTGTGGAAGAATGTGTGAAACAAATGTTGATACAGGAATCTTTGGTTAGCCCTTACATAGAGCTGGGAAAATATTTCCTTTGTTATGTTAAATCTCTTATGGAAGATTGCAGTAAAATCTCGAAAAGCTGACAAAGAGCATTTTAAGTGAGAAGTCTATGTTCATTTCAAGAATGAATGTTTTATCATTAGTGGATGTTCATTCAATCAAAGCAACTATTTTGTTTCCTTATTTTCCCTATTACTATTTTCCCCACATTGAATTCTTTTATGTAAACGGCTTCTCTAATGGTCGCCCTGCCTTTTATAATTGCGTCTATTTGAATAACTTCAGAATTTTTACTCCTTTAAATAAGACATTCAAAATTTAGCTTCCAGAATGGTTTTCCTGCAGTGGGACCCAGGGTACCCAGCCAAGGGTTATCAGAATCATTTTATCCAAGAGGTTCATGTTAGGTTGTTTAGACTCTGGGACTCATACAAACAAGTCAACCAACACAATGAAACAAGAAACAACTTGGAAACAGTAGGAAAATACCCTCCAGTTCATAATATGTTTTGGAGACTCTGTCATCAAGGTCATATGATTTCAGTTGCAGTCACTGAGGATTCTCCGGGCAAATGTAACATTTTAAAGTCTACCTAGAAGGCACTTGAATACAAATATATTTAAGAGATTTTATCAGTCGTCTTTTATAAACAGAATACAAATTATTCATAAAAAATGAGGGAGGGCAAATAAGATTATCCAGCTTTTACTGACTTTATTCACTCCAGTGGTTTTGTTTATTTACTGCTTAATATTTTTTAAGAAGTGCATATTTTATGAAGAAAGGAAATATATTTTTATCTTTGAAGGTATTTTCCTACCTTGCTTAGCAGTCAGGCAGTAACCTCCATGTTCTTCAAAAGAGAACTCCGCTGTGTCATGCACTTCTTGAGTTTTCCTGTACTAGTCTTTATACAATTATTAGCTTTGTATTTGTTAATGTAATTACTGTGTTTGAACCATGTAATATCTGGTAATTTTAAATTTATTTTGTGACTATAATAATACAATAAAGATAAAGACTGCTTCATGGGAAGTCTGGTTTAGTCAGTGGCAAAAGTAAAGACACTAGAATTTAAGAAAAGTGACAGCAGTTAATACTATCACTCAAAGAGAAAAATTGCTATCAATATTAGCATAATACACTGTAATAATGTACACCAGGAAAGCTTTCTTAATGGCTGCATATATACAAAAGGTAGTCTTAGTTAAACTTATTCCTAGACTTTATCTTAAATTTTGTGTTATAGGACAGAATTTGGAAAATATGCCATTTACTGCCAGCGATGTGTAGAAAGGACGCAACAGAATGGAGACCGAGAAGCAAGACCCTCAAGGATGGAAATCCTTTCAACTCTTCTTCGAAACCCGTATCATCACTCTTTGCCCTTTAGCATCCCCGTACACTTCATGAATGGGATATATCAGGTGGATTAGACTTTCTACCCGATGAAAACATGCTTTGCCTAGAATCCTATGTATAGCCTCTGTGGAATAAGGAAGTGAGTCTGTCTCTCCCTCTCTGTCGGCAGCTGGCAGTGATAAACGTGCAATTATATTAGACCTCCTCTCAGGACAGCTCAGTTTTGAAACAGTTTTGCTAAAAAGGATTCACACTAAAAAAAATCCCTACTGAACCAGATAATGGAGGAGTTTCACTGCCATTATAATTCTGATGGAGAAAAACAGAAATATTTTGGTGGAGGCTTTCTCCCACCAGTGTACTGGCTAGGTGAGGGAATAATTACTAACATGGGGCATGTACAGGTTTAGTCTCTAAAATCTCCAGATCACAGGAATTATCTGTGAAAACTTGTCCGAGCCCTGCCAGCTCTCAGATCTAGATGCTTGCGTGTTAACTGAAGCAACTGTGTTCCAAAGCTAGCAATTAGTCTTTGCAGCTCTAAGCCTTTTATCGCGGAATTCAGATACTTAACTGTATATTAAAGAAACAAAAATTAAATGTATAAAAGTGTTCACTTGTTTAAGTGCATTTCTTGTTTATTTATTTTTTCTCCTTTGCTTAAAGATTACATACTGTACTGTAGTTCTTGGCATAATATCTCTGCAAGATGTTTATAGCTGTCAAATGATCTTTCTATTTGAATTCATATCTGTTGGCTGAAGCCAAGATTTTTGAATTCTTACAGCAAGCTAATGACTAAGATGACATTAATTTTCTCCCGTGGAGCTTTGAAAAAAAAGTTAAAGCACCTAGATAAATATATGTTATCATTAATCATGCATCAAGTATGCCCTATTTCCCCACTGAAATCTGAGTTTGAAATGTGCATACCTTTTTATTAAGAGAACAACTTTGTTATTTCTGTTTAGGTCGTTGGATTTGATGCATCCACCACAGTGGAAGAATTTTTGAATACTTTGAACCAGGATACAGGGATGAGGAAGCCAGCACAGTCTGGATTTGCATTGTTCACAGATGATCCTTCTGGCAGGGATTTAGAGCATTGTCTTCAAGGAAATATCAAGGTAAAACTAACTCCTTTTAGGGAGGCAGACCCCTCAAACATGAAGAAGCTACTCTTTGCTATTTGCAAATAGTTTAGCTCAAGAATTTTCCAAAAATTTAAACAATCTAATCTTCATAATAAAAAAAAATATTGCAGGACTTTGTTGAAGCCATAGAATTCTGACTACAATCTGTGCACACACGCATACTCCATGTTAAAGAAGAGGATTAATAATAATAATAATAATAATAATACCCTAAATATTAGGCTAAAAAGCGTGGAGATGTGGAAGCTCTAATAAAATGGCTTTCCATTTTATTCATTCACTCAGCAGTATTTACTGAACTGTTTATTGTGTCCCAGGAGCTGGACCAGACCCTGTGGGAATATAAAAAAGGACCAGAAACAGTTCCCGCCCACAGTGAACTTCTAATTTGCTTAGGGAAGAGTAGCTGTCTACACTGATAACCTTAAATCTGAATGTGATACATGCTTTAAGAGTGCGGTGAACATTCTACAGAGCGAGAGATTGAATTCAGGTTGGAAATTAGGGAAAAGCTTGACTGGACTTTGAAGGATTGGTAGAAAATGGACCTGTGGAAATAAAGAAGGGATTCCAGGCATGACGAAAATCATGAGCAAAAACAGAGAATTGGAAGATTCTTTAAAAATCTTTTCTAGATCAGAGTAAAATAACTTTATTAAAGTTTCCATCTAGTGATGGCAACAATTAAAAATATAGAATAAAGAACCGTAAGGAGGGGGGAGGGTATAGCTCAGCGGTAGTGCGTGTGCTTAGCATGCATGAGGTCCTGAGTTCACTCCCCAGGACCTCCATTCAAAAAATCCAAAAAACCTAATTACCTCCCCCCGAGGAAAAAAAAAGAAAAAAGAAACAAAAGAAAAAGAACCGTAAGGAATCTTAGAGAAATAACCTACATATTTTGCAAATGAAGAAACTGATGCACAAAGTGGAAAATGATTTACTACAAATCAAGCAGCTGGAACCGGGTCTGGACCCTCTTACTTGAGGTTGTCCTTGATTGCTCTTGGGAATAAGTACTTTGTTACAGAGTGAAAATATTTCTGTGCTTTGAAGATTAAAGAATTAGAGCAAAGCAGGGGAATCTCCCATGAGTTTAGAGCATATGAAACATCAGTACTTTCATCTGACTCCCAAAGCCTCCCTCCACTTGCGGAACGATCTGTTAGGTCTCCATGGGGTTCCACAGGATATGCTGAAGCTCATACTTACTTCGTTAGCAGTGTTCATCAGAAAATATGATCCCACCTCCCCCGCCACCACAGCCCCACCTGTTTCTTCACCTGAATATTGAGAGATCTAGATAAATGACTGTCTTTTTCTTCTCAGCTCTAAGTATATCCCAGTATATTAAGATCAACAACTCCAAATGTAGATTTTTGAGACAGACGCTCCTAGAGCACAGTTCTTAATGATTAGTCAAGAAGATAAGCTAGTATTTTTGGTTGACTTGGGCTCAGTAAATGTTAGGGGCTTTGGTGAATAACAACTTACCACATAATTTTGAAAACTTTTATTTATAATTCTGTAAGTGACCAGTTAATAAAACAAACATTTATTTGGTTCCTGAAGGATTTTTGTTCTTTCCCAATCAAAAAAATATTAAGATTATATTTGATTCCTTTGGCATTCAGTTATTCCAATCTTTATAAACTCAGAAGGTAGAAAAGTTTCTTCTTCTGTGACTAAATCATGAAAAAATTCCTGGAATCTTCTTGTTTCCAGTCTCATGCAGTCCTTCATTAAGATTCCTTTTCAAGTAAAAAATTCATGGCCATAGTCCAAAGTTAATGTGTGTCCATTAATAAGTGGACCAAAGAGTGATTTATAATTAAATCCTAAACTCAAAGCTGCAGAGGCTTAAAACAGAAAGCTTCAGTCCATTTAGTTTGATCACATGCATTGAAAATTTTTAATCTACGGACATGCTTGTCTTAAAAAAACAAATACCAATGTGAAAAATATTGAGTCTCCGTTTTCCACTTCCCTTCTAGATTTGTGACATTATTTCTAAGTGGGAACAGGCTTCCAAAGAACAGCAGCCTGGGAAATGGGAAGGTACAAGAACTGTGCGTCTCACGTATAAAAACAGGTATGTAACGCATTGCCAAGTGCCACAGCAAGAGTGCACACACGTACGTTCAAATCATGCACCTACAATTCAGTTTCCTATTGAATAGCCTTAAAAGTTATATTTATTTGTATGTTTGTTGTCCTACAAATGCTAACTCTACTTCTGCAGGAAGAAACTTGTCACATAAAATTTTGTCTCTAATGCTAGTCTTTTAATGTCATGAGTAATTATATTTTATAAAAATAAGCATTTGGACAAAGATTGAAGAAAACTGTTGGGACAAATATCTGCCATTTGGGATAGTCGATACAACAGTGAATTTTTCACTTTCAGAATTTCGATTAACACTGTTAGTACACTTTTCATCAGACTGAATGCTCAAATACCCTACTGTAGATCTGTAGTAAGAAGAGATATTTATGTTTGCCCAAGTCTTTTAGCAGTGATATATTCATGTCCATTCATTCTTACTCTTTTGTATTCTCTCTGTATTTATTAAGCTTCAGCTATAAGCCAGGCACTTAGCTAGATGCTCTGAATGCACGATAATAAAAACAAACACACTCCCTGATCTTTTGGAATTTACAAGCTAGTGGGGAAGAGAGTTGTTAATTTTCCAGTAACTGTAATGAGTATATAATGATATGTAAAGTTCTCTGAAAGAAAAGAGCATGTCTCTGTGAGATTACGTAGCAAGTAGCCTGACCTAGACTGGAGACATCGGAGGCTTCTTTGAGGAAATGATACTTATGCCAAGGTCAGAAGGGGGCTGGGAGTGGGAGCATTGAAATGGGTGAAAGAGGATGTTCAAAAGCCTTAGAGGGAGGCTGCACAGTGTTTCAGGAACTGGGAAAAAGCCAATGGGGCTGGAGCACATAACTTCTCAACTAATACAGTTTTAATAGACTTTGGCATATGGTCAGACACCAGATTTTCTTCTTCTCTTTTAAAAATGTCTTCTTTTCTTCCATGTATTAGCAGAAGGTGGTGTTTAGTAAACAGTGTTCACTGACCAGGTCATAGTAACTATACTAAAAAAACCCACAAAAAAACATATTTTGCTTATTTTATTTAGCTCTTATACCCCATAAAATAAGGAATTTAAAATATTAGACTAAGATCCTGGTAGAATTATTAGTGTAGTCTTGACTTCTTTCAGAGGTCTACTTTTGGAAGATGTTCATAGATCTGAAATTGGAATGTAAAATGTAAGGGTACTATATAACATAAAGAATGTAGTAGCCTTCGATCCAGTTCAGGATTTCTTTTTCTGATAGTTTATCCCACAGGAATACCCATATAAGCAAGCAAGAGTATTCTAGCAGTTTTTAAAACAGTGAAAAAGAAGTGTGTGATGGGGAGGACTTACGTCTGTTACTAGAGGAGCAGTTACATAAATATTGGGCATTCATATTGAGGACTCCTCTCACACAGTCAGCGCTAAAGGGTCACCACTGCTTGAACAGACTCCTTTGATCTGAATAAATGGTGGCTGTGAGCCACTGGAGCTTCTCTGTTCAGGGGTTCATGAGCTGTGGGGATTTGCCAGAGTTCCGAGTAACAAGAAGGTGACGGTTCAGCTTTGGTATCTAAGGTTTTAAAGTCATGTATTCCTAGAGATGAGCAGGATTACTCAGATGATAGAAGGCTCACAGGCTCTGCTCCTGGAGAACCTGTTTCCACTGATGGCAGTCTTCATCTGTGGCCCTCTGGTGACTGGCAAGAACGGCAGGCTGGAAGACTTGCAGCTTCTAGATGCTTGTTTTAGTTTTATGACCACTGGGGCAGTGGTTCTGAAAATGTGGACCTGGACCTGCAGCATCAGTGTCACATGGAAATACGTTGAAATGCAAATTATTCAGCCCCACTTTAGCCCTACTGAGTCAGAATCTCTGAGGGTAAGACCCAGGAGACTGTGTTTTAAGTAGGTGATTCTTACGCATACTAAGTTTTAAAAAGCACAGACCTAGAGGTCCGTGTTGATGCCCATGTCTTTTGATCTTATCTTTGTGGAAGGAAGCCAGCTCCTGGATCTGACCTGCATATATCTTTATGTAGAAAAGCTTCAGAAATTCTCATTTGGTTTTGTTGGCACTAAATGGAATTACTTCCATGTCTAAGATTATTCCTAATAATATGTAACTTATGAATGCTGAATACATACTAATTTTGACTATGACGGCCACAGTTGGAACCAAAATAAATTTGGATGCAGTGGAGAAAAGTGGTCTGAAAAACATAAGAGTAATGCACCAAGTCCAGCAAACACCACCAGGAAGGGCAAAGACAGTGGTGAATAACACATAACAAAGATTGCCTGTTAACAACAACACCAACAAAAAAGCCTCATGACAATATCTTTGACGTCAGAAAAAAAAAGCAGCTCAACCATAAGGTTTAATTTTTAACAGAGGTCTGAAATGGCTGGACAGCCTCAACTATAAGAAAGTACTATTTCTGAATATGGTCGTGCTTTGCATATGTGTGTAAATAGCTTAGACAGTGAGCTCTAATTTCCAGTGACACACTTAGGAGGGGAACTATCAGTCTATCATGCAGCCAAGGACTTGATTCTTCATCTGTCAAGCAGCACTGTAGTAAGTGTCATAAGCGAAACTCAGACATCAGCTCTCTATCATGGAGTTTTTAATGTATATTAATTCCATAATTAGTAAATTATGGAATTTCAATTATGTAGATTCAGTGGTTAAAGATGTAATTTATAGGTTTTGGACTTGTTTTCTTAGACAGCCATTTGGAAACTAACATTTAAATTCTGTTTATATTTAAGCTGCTTATTCAATTTGGTTTATTTCTGTGTATTTAAAATTGCAAAATCAAGACATGTTTTTAACAAAGCAAAACTGACAAAGGTCCTTCCCTGCAGAGAACAACTCCTCCCCACCCCCTTGAAACAAAAGATTATTTTCAATGATTATTTGTCCTTATTATTTTCCAGAGCATAGTTTAACGTTCCCATCTCTGCCACCCTTGCTGATGGTAAGGGCACCCAATCCACTGAATCCTAAGTCAAGAAGCCTCTTGACTGGTCACCTAGTTTATCTCATTTCTTCATGTTCACACCCAAAAAGGAAAAAAAAATTCCAGGATGAAGAGACTCTTGTGATTAAAAACCTCTAGAGAATAATAATAATAACATATTATAAAAATATATGGAATAAAAATTATCATTATTATTATAGTAAACAACTAGCACTTTTTGAGCAGTTACCACAAGGTCATTATTATCTCCATCTTATAGATGAGGAAACTGAAGTTTAGAGAGTTAACTCATTTACCAAATGCTACAGAAAGGGGATTCTTCATGCTTTTATGGGCAAATAATCCCCATATTTAGCAATTCTGCCTACCATTTATCTGTTTCATGCAGTAAACATCTGTTCAGTGTCTGCCAGTGCCAGTTCCTGTCGAAGCCCTAGAGATTCAAAGGTGAACAGAAGTTTTCCTGCCCTCTAGAATCTTACATTTTCTAGGGAGAGACAGACACGAATTCTTCGCAGTGGGATTAATGCTGTAGCAATAAGAGTGTGGCAGGAGAGTGAAGAACTAGGGCTCTGGAGAGAAACTGCCCCCCCGTCACTCTGCAGCCTTGAGCAAGTCACTTGCCATCTCTGCGCCTCGGGTACCCTCGTCGTGAAACGGAGATGAAAACAGTACCTACCTTCAGGGTTGCCTGAAGGACTGAATGCTGGCAAATGTAAAGCACTTGAATCAGAGTCTGCCGCCCAGCAGGTACCCCAGCAACATCTGCTCCTACTGTGAATGTTACAGCATCGCAACATTCACTCCTCTCATGACTGTGACAAGATGTTGTGGGAACATGGACGAAGGCCTTGCAGACTGTGACTTCTGAGCACAGGGCTTGAGGCGGCAGCCACAGAGGCAGGAAGAGAACGGGCGGGGGGAGTGGCCACAACGGCATTATTTCATTTATTTGTTTGTTTGTTTGTTTGTTTATTTATTTGCGTGAAGTATTGTCAGCAGACCATGCGGACAAGGGAATGAAGGAAGGGAAATGGGGAGTGGAGGCAGGCTGCTTCCTCAGTAAGTTTACCCGACAATGAGAAAGACGACAGGAGGAAATAAATGTTCTGTGGCATGAAATACGGAGCCAGTTGGAGGCGAGCAAAAGGATGACCCAGCAGTGCTGAGAGCTCTGCTGGATTGGGAGCAGCGTGTGTTTGGTGACACTGGTCCACATGGCAGTGTGACTTCCATCCCACGGTGTTCAGCTTCCTGGATGTCAAGTGAGGAGGATGACAGTTGGGAAGACCCCTCGCTGTCCAACCTGCACCCTCCTTGCTGTGACGGAAGCCCACTCTCTGCTTCAGGCCCCTTTAGGGCTGGTGGGCAGCAGCTGGAAGCTGGTCATCTTGGGAGAGACTCAGAGCACATTTCCTGGAGCCTTGTCTATTCAAGTTTCGTGGATTTAATTTTTGACTTCTTGGTCATTTTTGTGACTCTTTAGATCCCCTCTCTAGTCTCTCCAAATTCATGTATAGTTGTTGGAGCCCAGACTGTTCCATTAGGGGCTTGAGCCCATGATTCCTATGCGTTGCATTCCTAGGTATGTGTCTGGAATTGTTTTTCTCTTTTGTGTGTTTTTCTCTTTTCTCTTACAGTGCTTCAGTATTCCTCCCCAGGTTCTATCTTCTTGGCATGCCAGAAATGACAGAAAGTAAACTTTAGCTCTCCTTGCCCGTAGCCATTTGAACATTTGGTTCTGTTTTCCCTCCTAACTTTATGACCAATCCAAACTCTTACTAAGACCCTTCCAGTGGTAACGCTTAGCTAAACCCTAGTGGATCACAGTGATGAATAAGACGTGCTTCTTAATGTAAGTGGAGAAAGTAAGCTAAGTACAAAAATGTTCACATGCCAAAAAGGGAGGGCTTTCATTTTAAACTTAGTCCCTTGTTGTATACCCCTCTGCTGACATCATTTTGAATTTTGAATCTATTTCTATTGCACAGCCCTGTTCTTTTCCCAGTTAACAATTTGCCATCATGCAGTCACAGATAATTTTTTCAAGACACCACTCTGAACGGCAGCCCAGACCAGTGATTCTTAAGCTGCCGTGAACAGAAAGAATTATCAGAAGAGCTTTTCCAAGTACACCCACCATGCCTCCCCCAAGATTCTGACCTGCTGCCCTCTCATCCCTTGCTATTTGAGATAATTATCTCCAGCGGTACTGTAACTGATGACAGTGTGTCCTCTCCCTCAAGTGAATAGGGGAAAAGAAAAAAGGCTGGCAATCCAGTTGTAGCTAGCCGAGCACACACTGAAGAAATGATGGATCTGAATCTCTCTTTTCCTGCCACTGTGTTGTCATGACAATATTAGGGGCTGTCACGGTGCTGCTCACCCACCCCACTGTCACAGTGTTTCCAGCACTCTTTGCCTGCTCTGCAGCCTAAAGTCAGAGCCCAGAATTCTCACATACAAAGAAACAGCACAGTGAATAAAAAGAGGGCCACTGAATTGATGAAGACCCAGGTGAACAAAATCCATGTCATATTTCAACCATTAATAATGATAACATGTAAACTACTTTTGAGAGCCTAAGGCTGCTGATCAGAATGTGGCCCAAAAAAGTCAAAACATTTAAATGTGCAAATGTGATTTTTTAGATTCCCAGAGAAAACTGCCCCACTTGACCATTGGATGTTGATTTTGAATTGAAACGTTCATTTTCTATTCCCTGGTGTGTCCAAGGTATTTAGGAAGGATCGTGAGTGTTTTGAAAATTGGGTTTACTGGGTTTATACAGCCCATTGGTGTCTGAGGTCTTTCCGCAGTTACACCTTAGGTATTAAGGTATTTCAGGGCATAAAAATAGCATTGAAGCATCCTTCAACCTCAACTTCAAAGCAGTGTTTCCTCAGTGTGCAGAAAAACATTATAAAGTACAGAGATACGTCATTAACAGATGGTAATGGTGTAAGTTTGTGTCACTTAGAGAACTATTATTAGAACAACCCCATATCAGTCCTCTAGATTTCTCTTTACTTTCTTTTTTTTGTAAGCATATCATTTAAAGAAAAATTTCCTCTTTTTTTAAAGATTGTATTTCTCAATGCAAGCTCGTGGAGAGACTGATAGAGAAAAGTTGCTGTTAATGTATCAGACAAACGATCAAATAATAAATGGACTTTTTCCTCTGAACAGGGACCTGGTGTTAGAAATGACAGCTCTTTTAGCTCAGGTAACTTCCACGTTATATAGAGTAACATTTTGTAAAGATAAAATATTAATTTCTCCCCTGAATTAAATGTAGTAAAACAATATACCTTTCCTAATTCTAAATTCATTTTGCTGTGATTAACACCTTAAAAATTACAGGCATTATAATTACAGTGTGACTTCCATTGCTGACAATTGCAGTGATGCAGAATGAGGCAATATTCCATAAAGAGAACCTAATTTCTTAATTCTCCTGAAAGTATCCCAGTAGGCTTTGCATTTAATAAAGGAGTTTGAGTGTTGAGCAGTGGGACTGCTGATGCCGTGTGGAAATCGTTCAGTAGTCTTATAGGATTTAGTCTTTTAAAAAGCTAAAGCCCTTTCTATTATCTATTGTATCAATTAAGATTAAGTTCAGATGTCTGTGAACCCACACATGTGCGAATTAATAGTGACGATCAAAACAGAAGCGTATTTGTCTCTCACAAAGAGACTGTGGGGTCCAGGGAAGTATGCTCCAAAATATGCCTCAGTGACATATTGATTATTTTGAATTAAAGTTACCTGAGAAACAGCTGGTGAAAAAAAATGATATGTATTTAAAAAAAAAAACCAAAAAAACAAAAAAAAAACACTCTGACCTTCCTCCTTTCCCCTAAAAGCAGGAAATAAATCTCCCATGTGAAGGTGTCCCCCCTCTACCAGGAGGATAGAAAGCACCCTTATCCACAGAGTTAGGGAATTCAAAGCTAAGAAAACTGTATAAACAAACTTTGTTACTTCTTCACTAGCCTGCTACCACAGCACAAGCCCCTTTGCTTTGTTAAATTTTCATAAATAATTGTCTTTTTGTCTAAAAAATGATGCATAAGCAGCCTGCTTTGTTCATTTCAGGAGTCTGTTTTTATGAGACCTCCGTGCGTTAAATAGTTTTTTTTCTCCTATTAATCTGTCTTGTGTCTATTTAATTATTAGACCAGCTAAAAGAAGTCAAGAGAAGTAGAGGGGAAATCTTCCCCTGCCCGACAAGGGATAGGCAAGTTGGTGCCTCTGCAGTCATTCGGGGCATGGCCTTTATCCTGCCTGCCATTCTGCTGTGATCTTCACGGTCCTGGAGATCTGCCAGAGCTCCAGCCATGACATCAGTGTTCGAGGCATCAGACTGGATATGCGCATGCCCCCCTACCTTTGAGAAACTTCCCAGCAGTTACACAGAACACTTCTGTTGATGTTTCTCTAGTCAAAACTTAAGTCACATGGCCTTGCCAACCTACAAGAGTGACTGGAGTGTGTGGTCTTAGCTGGGCGGCAATGAGCCCACCTAAATTCAAGGTTTTTATTACTCAGAAAGGAGGAGAGAATGGTTGGAAGAGGCAACCCACAGTCTCCACCCAGCCTCAGTCTTTACACAGGTTAATTAGGGGGAAATGATATGTCATTATCTTAGATTCCCCAGAGTATTTAGTATTCCCACTCTGCATACCAGCCAGGACATCTTAATCATTCTCTTTATCTACAGCCTATGTTCATAATTCACAAATCTTTGCTCTCCGGCTTGTGTTTTTTTGATGGGCTTCCTCAATTCAACATATCAAGAACTGAACTAATCGTCCTCCCTTCTCTTCTTCCACATTTTGCATCTTCGCTGTGATACTGCCTCTGCTCCATCCCCCAAACAAGCTTCGAATCCTGGAGTTGTCACCGACTCTGCCCTCCCTTGCCCCGTGCCCGAGTCGCCATGCCCTGCCCATTTTCGCTCTGTTCCCTCCTCTCCATGCTGACCACCGTTGCTCTGGTTCAGACCATCATCATATCCTGCTTGCTGTCCTGCATCAGGCTTCAAACCAATATGTTTTCCTCTGGTCTGGTCCCCCAACACACTCTTATCCTCCACCCCGAATCTAGACAGATTGCTCAGGTTACTGGTTTCCACATAGCAAATGACTCCAGGACTCAATCCAGAATAACAATTTGGGCAGAGACAGATAGGGACAGCTCATCTCTGCTTCATATGGCATCAGCTGGCAACGGTTACAGACTGGTTGTGACTTGACAGCTGAGGGCTCGAATCATGTGAAGTCTCGTTCACTCACATGTCTGGGGGCTGATGCCAGGTGTTGCTTGGTACTCCTGCTGGGGGTATCTGCTGGGACACCTGCTTGTGGCCTCTTCAAGTGGCTGCTGATGCTTCCTCACAGAACAGTGATTGGGTGACAAGAGCAATGTCCCAGAAGAGACAAGAAGTGGAAGCTGCCATTTTCTTCAGGTCCAGCCTGGAAACTGTGCCATGCTCGTTTGTTAAGCAACCCTAGTAAATGGGATGGAGATACAGTAAAAATGTGAATCTAGCTACAGCATTCTCTTGCTTAGGTCTAAAATCTGCCTGACTCCCCAGCCTCAACTCTTAATACTCCCTACCCTGAACTTTATGCTCCAAAAAAGCATACCCTCTGGTTCCCTGCACAGTCCCCTGACTTGTATGTGATTCACTTTTTCTTACCTCTTACGCTTTACTTGTTTGTCTGCTCTGCTTGGAACATCTCTACTCCCATGCCTCTACCTGCAGACTCCAGCTTAGCCTTTAATTTTCATCTTAGCTGTCACTCATTCCAGGAAACCTTCTTGAATTCTGCCTGGGCGGGTTCAGTATCTCACCCAGGTTTCTTTTGATGCCCTGAATGTATCTATTGCTGTCCTGATCACAATGGTTTATTATTATTTATTTGTTCCTGCTTTGCACCACTGACTGTGGCCTTCCTGAGAGCAAGGACTATCCCTGTTCATCTTTGTGTCTAGAACAGTGCCTTACACACAATCCATTCTCCATAAATATTCTTGGATGAATGAACATTTGCTAATTTAGTGTACTATCATAACAATCTTGTGGTCATCCAAACTTGAAAGCATTAGTGCTACACTGAGTGTTCCCTTTTTGCAAGTGATAAAAAGCTGAATAAAGGAGAACTAGTCACGTTTTTTCTTGGTGATAGGATTAGGAATGATTCCTTATCACATGCCATTCTTGGTTTTGTTCTCCAAAGGCACAGATGCTCTGTTAAAATCACTCTCATTTTTACTAAAGTTTAAATTCATCTCCTTACTTTAACTTTTAATTTTGTCAAGAAAGCTTCTCCAAGAAAAATTACCATATACTTTGGAGATACATACCTCTAACATTTTTAAAAGGAATTTGAGGAAGGGGTAGAAAGGTAAAGCCATACACATAGAAAATTCTGAGCACATTACTAACTAAGAAGTATACTTTCTCATCGGCAAAAGGAAAGTTAAGCCATACCTCTGATCTTTTCCTCAGAGTAGTTTTTGTGAAGATAAATGAAACATGCTGAGGAAATCTGAGCTCTGTAGAAGAAAAAAGTTCTTTCTGTTGTCGATTTGAGTATCTGCAGGTCCTTGTTGATAATCTGTCTTAATTAGGAAATTCTTTGAGCTGATCATGAGTTGTTGTTCAAAGTGTCTGGTAAGGTGTCATGTTGATGGGAGGCATATTGGGAATGATCTGAGTTGATTTTTAGTTATTTTCCAAATATTTACTGTGCTCATTCTATGCCATATAGTATGCCAGGAGCCAGAGAGAGAGAGACACTGAGCTTGAATGTCCCACTGGAGGGTTTTCTAACAGCCAAAGTTGCCTTGACTGGCCTCGTACGTTTGTAACTACTATTTGTCCAACTGCCATATCCTTGGAGGTTAAATCTTGGTCTGAGGTTTCACAGCTAGCGCTGCTGAGTACTACCTGCTGATAGGTGGGGCCAATGAAAAGCTTGCTCTGGGGGAAGGATTTTGGTGTGTTTGAAGAGCAGATGGACAACTTTTATTTGGTGTGAGGAAATTAGGATGATACCTGACTAGATAGGAGATGAGGGTGAAAAAGCTGAACAGCAAAGCCAAGCCAAGAAGCCAACAAGTGGGGTCAAGGGACCTAGAAAGTTATGAGAATAGACTGTAAGGATGAAGCTCAGCCAAGGAATTTAGACAGTTAACTGGTAAGATTAAGAACTGACTATATGCTTCAATTAAAAAAAAAAAAAACTAGATGGGGAAGTCACAGGGGTCAGAATCTGAGGCTGGTCGTGCTAACAGCTTACCTGCCAGCAGAGGGCCCTTTTGAGATGGGACCATCCCAGTCTTGATGGAACCCTCCGGCTGCTTGTTGGGGAGTGCTGCAGGTAAGGACGTGGATGTTCAGTAGGACATT
The DNA here is from genome assembly GCF_048564905.1 of Vicugna pacos. Taxonomy (NCBI): domain Eukaryota; kingdom Metazoa; phylum Chordata; class Mammalia; order Artiodactyla; family Camelidae; genus Vicugna; species Vicugna pacos. The sequence continues at coordinate 1,775,471 of NC_133011.1, forward strand.
CATCTGAATGTCCCCCACTCTGTCTCACTTGTTGAGCCCTCTCTGGTACCCTGGACAAAGCATTTAACACAGTTTATCACAACTATTTGTTTATTCTTCAGTCTTCCCTACTAGACAGTAAACTCTTTGAGGATAGGAAACTGGGTTCAAGACTCAATATAGGTTTGGATGAATATATGGGTGGATGTGAGCAGATGGAGAGATGGATGAGTAGGTGGTTGCGTGGGTTGGCCTCTGTGTAGCCTGTTAATAGAAATAAGGATTAACATTCATTCAGGGAGAAAGGGGAATGAAGGGCTTTATTTCCAGGAATAACAGGATGATAGATTGACGGGATGAGTATAGTAACATTTATGGAGAAAACCTAGGAAGAAAATGATAAGAATATAGTACTTGCTCCTGTTATATTCAGTAGAGACCCCTAAAAAGTCTAAGTAATACTTTTTAAAGATTTTTCATAGCTTTATAACTTTTTTAATCTTTCATTTTAAACTTCTACTTTGCATTATTATTATCAATTAAAATAGTACCTTAAGAATGAAAAATTATCAGTGCTGTTTTATAGACAATAGTACAGTAGTGGCCTTTAGCACATGCTACCAGTTATTAACCTTGGGTGGCTAATGTAGAAATGAAACTGCAATGTTTAAATTATAGATTTTTTTTCCATAATTAGACTTCAAATGAAATTTAGATTTTAATAATAGTCCTTATATGTGATTATAAGTTCAATAATTGCACGATTATGACAAATAGATTTATGTATTATATGTTATAAAGAATTTTTAGAAAAAATAAAGCTAATTTTCTTTCTAAAATTTTTTTTAAATATCCTGTATTTTCTCTTTTTTGGGTTTCCAATTAGGTGGAAATTGGAGATTTTGAGAGACCTTTTTCAACTCCAGCAGGGCATATTAATAATCAGTGCAAAACAAATCAAACTCTAAAACAAGTCATAGAGAAAATTTATCCTAAAAGGTATAGAGATGACTCTTCTGAAGAACAGTTAAGGTAAAGAACTATTTGTAACTCTTTAGAGGGCGGACGCACACTAGTTTTCCGGTGATATCTTTCTGTTCAAATTTTAAAGATGATAAGATTGTACATGACAGTTTTCTCAAGAGTTTTTTAATGCTGTTGATTCCCAAGAGGTTATAGGTTTTTTAAAAAAATTTAAGATGTGCCTAGAAATTTTAGTATCTAGATTTAAAACTTTTTTAATGAAAAAAAGTTTACCCGATTCAGAAGATCTGTTTTTCATTTGATTTTCCATTCTTATCCAACTTAATCTTGCCAATAAAAAAAGGAAAAAATTGTCCAAAAAGATATTTAATTTTATGACATGTTTACCAAAAATTTTTTTCTCTTAGGGTATTACATTATAAACAAATTGGAGTAAAAATAAACTATCTTCTTACACTACATTTTCCGTATAAAAATTTTAATTAAACTCAACTAATTTGGAGTTATTATTTTTGAAAGCATATAAAGAAAAGCTGTAATTCAAAAATAGAGGCAAATCCAATTCAAGAAGTTTTCTAAAACAGAAACATTTGAGATCAGTCCTTTGTCTATGTAGAATAAGTGGTTGCCTTCATGATTTTGTTTAAGAGGTTTCCCCTGCATCCAACATCTTTCCAAACCAGAATTGGTCATACCTAAAATTCTGCTGTTGAGGATTCATTCTTCAGTCTCAACTTCTTGTACTTTTCTATAAGAATGAAAGTTATTCCCATAAGAAATTAACTTTTGAACTAATTTATTCGAAGGTTTGATGTTAGCCTATCAGATTTTTAAAATTTATCTGAAGGGGTTGGGGGACGGGGAACCTGGATCATACTGAGAGCACTAATAGTATGAGAATTTGGTAAAAAGAATGCCACTAAAAGGACAAGGGGTGGATGGTGGAGAGACGGGAGTCACAGAACAACAGCTTCATCCAGGTCATGAGTAGGTCTGCCCGTGATGCCTCAGATTGGCTCAAGGAGAGCTTTATCTTGGGAGGATGATACACTGTTCATGCTTTTTATTTTGTGTTTTGCTTTTGTTCTTTTCTAGGCAGCTTTGCCAGCGCCTGTCAACCAGATGGATGGCCCTCCGGGGACACAGTGCTGCTGACTGTGTGCGAATTTATTTGACAGTAGCCAGGAAGTGGCCATTCTTTGGTGCCAAGTTGTTTCTTGCAAGAGTAAGAAAGAATGATTGGTATTCAGTTCAGTAAAATGCAAAACGGTAACAGTAACCCCAGGATTAGTATGTTTGGCCTTTTAAAAGAAAAATAAGGAAATTCCCAACAGTTTAAAGAAAATCATGAAGGGACATGAAGGAAAGGGCAGGAAAGCCATCAACGTCTCTCTTTTCTCCTCTGCTCCACTTCCCGCCCCTTAAATCATTCCCGATACTCAGTAGGCTTAATCATTGGACTGAAGACAACAGCTGAACTCTTTCTTCATTCATCCATTCACTCATTTACTCTCATTCGTTTCCTCATTTGTTTAGTATTTATGAATTCTGTTGGCCAAACACTGAGTTAAGCTCTAGGGATACATAAGCCCATGGTTTCAGATCAGTTCTACTCAAATTCCGGGAACTCAGAACTAGTGTTGCAACAGGCCTGGAAACAACCACTGTGTGGTGAACACGGTTAAGAATGACATGAACAGAGTGCTGCAGGAACACTGAAGAAGAAGAGACGAACCCTGCCAGGGGTTAGATTAAGTGGCTTGTCTAAATGTACATTTAATAAATGGCAGGTTTGTGTCTCAAACCCAGGTCTCTTAATATCAGATTCACTGCTCTTTCCATTAAGCTGCACTGCCTACTCCCCAAGCAAGGTTTTGAATAATAAGTTGTTGTTTTTGCAAATGTTGTGTTGCATTTAGACTGAAAAATATTTCTGTAATTTTGCTTAGCATTTATTATATGGCATATTTTCACCTCTTCATAGCCCATAAACCCATCATCACTTGGGAGTACTTTCCTGTGGCTGGCTGTACATGAGGATGGTTTAAGCATCTTAGAATACAGCTCCATGGTAAGATTAAATCCTTAAGTTTTACATTGAGTCACCTATTTCCATTGCTCAGTGTACCGTAAATAAAAGGTGAATGATACCTTAATTTGATTTTTCTCATACAGAGAAAATATTTTTCCAAATACTATATAATGAATAGTCATTTTGCAAATACAACAATGATTACCATTTAATCTTTTAAAACAAGATTAGACAAAAGGGACACTATGAACTCATCTACAAAACAGAAACAGACTTGCAGACTTAATATACGATTTTATGGTTACTGGGGAAAGGGGGTGGGAGGGGATAAATTTGGGAGTTTGAAATTTACAAATGTAAATAAAAATAGATTCTTCAAAAAGTTTCTTTTGTATAGCACAGGAAACTATGTTCAATATCTTGTAATAACCTTTAATGGAAAAAATATGAAAATGAGTATATGTATGTAAATGCATGACTGGGATATTCTGCTGTACACCAGAAATTGACACATTGTAACTGACTGTATTTCAATTAAAAAAATTAAAAATTAAATTTTTTTTTAAATTTAAAAATAAAAATAAAGTAAGATTAGACAGGTTATATATATATTGTGTATAAGAAAAATATTACGATACCATGAGTAAATTGCAATCATTTGTATTTGCAAAATGACTTCATTTATAGTGTTAGGAGGATTGTTTCCTGTGTAAAATGAAAATCTTTACGATAACATTAAAGTGGAAATTTTAGTCACCAAAGTTTAAGTTCTGTTTCACTAAGGCTTCTAAAACCATGTTTGTAATTTCTCATAATATCACTTACCAGTTCACTTGTACATACACAGTATCTTAGACCTTTTTACATGATTGAATATGAAGTCAAACAAGCTTTGTATATATTCATTTATTCATCTGAAATTCATTTTCTATCATATTTTCTATGTGTCACATTACTTTAAAAATTTTGCACTTTATTTTTAGCCTGGTGAGCAGGGATTGCTAAATTCACCTGTGGGTTGCCTACCTGGGGCTGTAGTCAGGATCACTGAGGATTTCTTGGAAACCAGACCATCCTTTAGTGTTATAGTAACTATTTCTTCTTGTTGAAAAACTTTTTTGAAGGCATTTATATCTCCTTGAATGCTTTTTAGTTCTTGAATAGATCATTGGAAGATAGATTATAAAATCAATGACTTAAGGTGAACAGAAACTGTACACCAATATTGAGTTACCTTAGCTAAGTAAGCCAATTCCTAGATCCCAGGAAATGGATGTACAGGCCAGGAAGTAGTCACTGCTGGGCTGTAGCACTTGAGGCGTTCAATGATGCAATGGTTTACTCACAGTCTTGCAAGCTCATTATTAGACAAACAGATTCCTTTACTTTTAGGCTGTACACCTTTGAATTATACTTTAAAAGTTATTTTAGTATATTGGGAAACTATTTGCTGCATATATGACAAAGGTTTAATATCCTTTACGAACATGGATGTCATATCAATCAGTAAGGATATGATGAACACACCAGTAGACCAATGGGCCAGGGCAAGTCACAGAAGAGACACAAATGTTCAATAAATGTATTTGAAAATGTTAATCTCACTAATAATCAAATAAATTCAGTTTGAAACAGTGAGATTCTACTTTTCACCAGTCAGATTGGCAGTGATTCAAAAGAATGATGATTTCCAGCATTAGCAAGACTGTGATGCTGGGAATGTAAATAAGTATAACCTTTCTGAGTTTGGAAAAAGTCTCAAAATTGTCCTTACTTTTTTGAGATAGCAGTTTCAGTTGTTGAGGTTTATGACCAAAGAAATAATTAGGTATGTGTGTTATGAAATATGTCCCAAAATACTCACTGGAGTATTGTTTATGATAGTTAACAGATTTACGTATTCTTCAATAGGAGATAAGTAATGTCTATAAAATCTAAATAAATGTCTACAAAATTACTTATAATGTTATACAAGTACATTTGTTGTCATGGAAAGATGTTCATAACATGTTGAGTGAAAAGAAGCAAAATGTTAAAAAGAAGCAGTTATGCATGACACTATGTTTATCAAAATATATATATATCAGGGTGAACTGTATGGATTTGCCAATATTTGGCCATTTTTTACCTTAAAAAGCATAGTTTCATTTGATTCAACCTAATACATAGAAAGATAATCAGCCTAATACATAGAAAGTGTAAATACTATGTAAATAGTTGTAGGTGCATGGCAGATTCATTTTGCTTTTTGGAACCTGATGGAATTTTTTTTTAAAGTATTTTCAATCTGTAGTTGGTTGATTGTATCCACATTTTAATGGAGATAAATGTTGTTAATCGTCTCTCAACTTTTTTTGAAAATAAAGTGTGTAACATATTTCCATTTTCTTCTCTTTGAAGAGGTTAATAGTCAGCTATGTGTACAAGAGTCTAATGACCTTTGGAGGTTATCAAGATGATTTTATGATAGTCATTAACAATACGCATTCAAAGGACAAACCAACAGAGAAATTACTTTTTGCCGTGGCAAAACCCAAAGTGAGTAGAAGCCTTTTCGCTGTTGTATGCTAGTTTTTTCCCATACTAAAACATATATTGTGCAAAGACTAAATTCTCAATGGGAAAACATGCTTTACTTATAATCAAACAAGCATAGATCCAAATTTTGGCTTACCTCATCTTTCTAAGTCTTGGTTTCTTCATCTAAAGAGCGGTATGATGCTAACTTTTTTTTTTTTTTTTTTTTTTTTTTTGCTTAAGAATTAAATGAAGGAACTGTAAAGTATTTAGCCCAGTGCCTGGTATACAGAAAGTTTAAAATAGATGGTCTTGGCCTACGTAGTTGTTGTCAGGTACTTTATACACATCATCTTATTTACTTGGAGTAATTTGCTTTATTCATTTATTTAGTGGGAAGAGTGAGGTTCTATGATTAAAATATACTTGTTTCTTTACTACTTTTAGCAAGCTATAGTTTTAATGTCTATAAGTAAAAGCAATAAATAAAAGGGCTACATTCTAACATGTAATTCCAATTTTAGGAAAAAACATGAGAAATTAATTTTTCTAAAACTATAACCATCTTAAAATTGTCAACCAAAAGAGACTACTTTTTTTAGAATTTGAACCTTTAAAAAAATGGCGTATATGTCTCTTAATTAAATCTGTACTTAAGTAAAGGCAGATAGTAAGTGCAGATCATGGCACACTCAGTGCTTTAGTTTAAATAAAGAGTTGATAAAATACACTGAATTTCTTATTCATATATTCACAAATGTGGCTTTAAGATAACTGATAGAATTGTACGACTGTCACATTTTCTAATACTGCCACTAAATTTGATTTTTTTTTTTAATTATCACTCTTTCTGCTGGCTTAAGTAATGGAAAAATAGGTCAGTGCCTTGATGGTGCTGAACATACAAGTACCCTTGAGCAGCACAGGTATGAACTGCACAGGTCCACTTACACATGGATTTTTTTCAACAGGAAATACTACATTAGTACATGATCCATGGCTTACTAACTCCACGGATGTGAAACTGTGGATACAGAATTACCGTGGATACAAAGGGCCACTGTAAAGTTAGGCATGGATTTTTGACTGCTCAGCGTGTTGGCACCCTTAACCCCTGTGTTGTTCAAATATCAACTGTACTGCACTGTTTGATCTGGTTAAAAGGGAATTCTGGTAGCTTGGGCACTTGCAAATGGAGACTTCCCATGGCCAACTCTTCACTCTCTCTTGGAAGTGATGAGAACTTCTCAGGACTATAACACTTCTGCTTTTCTTGTTCTAGATTCTTGAAATCACTCTGTTGATCGCCAGCTACATAAACAACTTCTATCAGCAAAAGGCAGTTCACCATCTCTCTGCTCCAGCGCTGCTCTCAGCTCGGACCCGGGGTCCCCAAGCCAGGGTGATGGGAAGCCAGCCCCTTCTGTCAAGCAGCAGACCAACCAAAGGCCCCACTTTACTCTGAAAGTCAGGGGTCTGAGCATCCACTCCTTTTCCTCCAAGCAATGGCTGCGTCATCTCCAAATAAGTTCATTTACATCTGGCAGCAGGGCACCCAGACAGTAGTATTCCATTCTTTAAAAATAATGGGGGTTACTACTTTATTTGATTCATAAATATTCAAACGAATGCTATTCATGAAACATAAACACAAAATTTTCCCACATACTGATTTTCTCTTAGATTAATTAATTGGGTTAGCATTCATCATTTTTTCCATCGCCTTCTCCGTTGCCATCAGATGCATCATGCCATATGGCTTTTTTCTCTTTTTTAAAAAAATAAGCTAACAATTTTTAGAAAGGGAGATTCAAGGGAGTTTTGCCAAACTCTCATTTGGCAAACCAGTTGATGATTTGGAAATGCTCACTGCCAAAAAATTAAGTACTGTTATTAAGTGGGCTTTTAATTAATGAAACAGTATTTAGAAAGAAGTAGAGTATGCGGTGTAAGAAACACCTGCAGGGTGGTGTTGAAGGGTAAATTTTAAAGCAAGAACAGTAAGTCTTCTGGCTCTATGAAGCATTGTGTGAGAAAACAGGAGGTAGGTAACCAGAACCCCTGTGTGGTATTAGAAAGTGTACCCTGTCACCTTTTCAGATCACTGGAGTGTAAAACTTAAAACAAGACCGTGATTCCTGACATTCTTTGGCTGTCAGCATAACCCAAGTTCACTGGAATATTGCCCACATTTCATTACATGGGTGCTGGGTCATCTTGACCTTGCTTTATTAAATAATAATATCTTTGAAAACAAAGACAACTCTTAAAGCTTTGCGTTATAAAGTCCTTTCTAATTATAGTTTTAAAATAAATTCCCAAAAATATTTTTTAAAAGAAAAGAGAAAGGAACTCTTCTGTCAAAAGAGGTACATTTTAGTTAATACAATCTAGAAATGTATTACTTTACTAAGTTACATAAGTGGTCAGTACATTCCAGTATGTGTCAAAATTAGGTACTTATTGTTCATGATAAAAATGAAACTGTGATAAGACATGAAAATTATATTGTAAAAATGTTTAATTATAGAGGTAATCATGAGTATACTTAATTTTATTTATGTGTAGAATATTTTATATTTATATTTTGGACATATATTTATCATTTTGTGTGTGCTATTTTTTAACCAATTTGGAAAAAAAAGTTAGCTGCTGAATTAATTTGTTGGCAGAGCCTTCATGTTTTCTCTTTTGCTGCTTTCTCCGTATGGCAGTGTCCTGTTCTCACACCAAGCCTTTTTAAAATGTTCCATCCAATGTTAGCATCCTTAGAAAGGACAGAGCCAAGAAATACACTGATCAAGTAAAATTTTGCTTTTTGGTCATGACAAAGGTCAAAACCCCCATAGAAATAGATTTCCTTTTACTATTTCCCCTAAATCTTTTGAGCCCCAACCATCACTGTGTAAGCAAATTAATTTTTGAGAATCAGCTGGCTACCAGTTTGGTGACTCTCAGGAGTCTTTTGGCTGGGATACAGTAGAGTTTCTGAGTTCCCAGAAAACCATTTCATAATCATTGGTTGGTAAGCCAGAGGCTTGGCAGAGTTGTTACATATGTGTGAGGACTTTATTCTCAGGCAGTAGTTAGTTCACCATCTGGTAAGTGCGCCTCCAAAATCTTCTAATTTAACCAAGTAGTGAAGGCTTAGCTGAAACGGTAGTACCCTAGACTTGGCATTTATTTTTGATAGAGAGCAGAGATAAAATATTTTGATGGAAAGAAATCAACTTTCTGTAACTGATGATGTGAAAATTTTATTTTCTGGGAAATTACTTATATAGCCATTTAAAAAATTCAAAGTATGTTATTATGATTGGTTACAAGAGAATAATGTTACATGTTTAATTATAATATTTGTCTCCTATCATTTTCTTCCCTTTCAATCATAATAAATGATTTACAAAACCCATTTCAAGCATTATCTTTTGAATAATCTTCAAGAAATACCTAATGTTTTCATTGTCAAAGCTGAGGTGTACTACTAGTGAAAATGGTAGTTATTACCTCCTTCTCTTGCACTCCTGCTTTGTCTTCAGTGTTGCTTTGTTTTATCCATATAAAAGGAAGCTCTTTTGGCAAATTGTAATTTTGATATGTATGTACGCACATTGACACATGTACGATATGTGTGAATCATGAGGTTCTCCCATGATTTCAAAAAATTTTAATGGAGCTTATTTCATATAGGTGAGTTGATTAGACTGTGTTCTAAAAGTTTATCTTAAGTGTTCTGGATTTCTGTGTGTGTGTGTCCTTAAAGTCAAATACTGCCATAGTTCAGAAATGAGTTTAACTCTCAATTTGAAAGAAAAGGCAGTTATAACTTACAAAGAGTCTTTGCTTGAAAAATGTGTTTATTAGTGGTTGTTTGGACATTTTTTTCCATAGGAAAAAAAATACATGGTAGTCATTTTCCTAGAACAATACTTGTAACCCATAATTGTACTGAAGTATAATCCTGAAGAATTAACCATATTAACCATATTTCTCTAGAAACAGGCTTTATGTGTTCCTGGGATGCCAAGAACACATTTCACCTGTCTACCCATCCCCAGCTGTCGTGGAATTTGGACTTCCTCAATGCAGAGTCTCTGGGCTGATTCCTGTGGAGCAAAGGCTCCAGAAATGAGGAGACTAAGGAAGAGAAAGTGAAGAGCAGGAGTAACAACGTGAAGAAGCTTTTCTGCTGACGGGTTCATGCAGGTATTGCCTCTCCTCTCAAACTTCCCTCTATTTTCTCCCTACGAGAGCAATTTTAAACTCCAAATTAAGGTAAACTCTGTACATAGAGATTTAGGGTGAAATAAGAGTTGTCCATATTTCACTGAGACCAAGACTCAAGCTCTTCTTGGGCATTTAAGTGGGAAGGTCAGTTCTAAATGAAGAGTTGGTTGGGCCTGGGCAGAGGCTAAGGTGAGGAGATGAGATAAACACTCGCTCTATAGTATCATTTTCCCTATTGAGCTTAATTTTACCTAAATTGAACATAGTCACAGTGATTCTGGAGGCACATTTATAATCAACATCAATCCAAAAACCTTCATTGGATGCTTTTTAAGTATTTCTGGGTCCAATAATAGGCAGGAAACAAAAACTTTTAGACGGGCAACATCTATTAGCAAATAACTCCAAAATAAGACATAAATGTTCATCCCAGCATGGGAAATACAGTTCCCTTCCTTCCAACACTTCGCTAACATAATTTTCTAATTCACAGGGTTTGTGGGGGGAGTGGCATCCTTTTCTGAAGGTGTTGCTGGGTTCTATTGGTGGCTTTATTAAAATCAGAGGATTCTTCAAAAGCAACAAAATAAAAAATAGATAAATGGGACTACATCAAACTTAAAAACTTCTGCATGTCAAAAGAAACAATCAACAGAGTGAAAAGGCATCCAACAGACTGGGAGAAAATAACTGCAAAGCATATATCTGATAAGGGGTCAATGTCCAGAATATATCAGCATATATATAGTTTAACAACAAAAAGCAACCTGAGTAGGAAATGGACTTGAAGAAAGAAGATACACAAATAGCCAATAAGCACAGAAAAAGATGCTTGCCATCGCTAATCATAAAGGAAATGCAATCAAAACTACAATGACATATCACCTCATACCCATCAAGAGAGGCCACTCACTATCAAAAGAACAGAAAACAAGAAGTGTTGGAGAGGATGCAGAGAAGTTGGAACTCTTGGCACTGTTAGTGGAAATGCAAAATGGTACCACCATTATGGGAAATGATATGGAGGTTCCTCAGAAAATAAAAAATAGGATTACCATATGATCCAGCAATTCCACATCCAGGTATATATCCAAAAGAACTCAAAGTAGGATTGCAGAGATATTTACACACCCATGTTCATCACAGTTTTATTCATGAAGCAACCTAATGTCCATCAACAGATAAATGGATAAAGAAAATGTGGAATATACATACAATGATGTATTACACAGCCTTAAAAAAGAAAAATCCTATTAATGCATGATTTTTAAAAATGAGAATTTCATCTATAATTGTTTAAAGATGTAAAAAAAAAAGGGAAGAAGGAAATCCTATCACATGCTACAACCTGGATGAAACTCAAGGACCTTATGCTAAGCAAAATGTCAATCAAGAAAGGACAAATATTGTGTGATTCCACTCATATGAAATATCTACAGTAGCCAAAATCATAGAAGCAAAAACTAGGGAAGTAGTTATCAAGGATTGCAGGAGGGGGAAGTGGGCATTAATGTTTAATGGGTATACAGTATCCACGCTGCAAGATGAAAAAGTTCCAGATATCTCTTGCATAACAATGTGACAACAGTTAATATTACTGAACTGTACACTTAAAATAGCTAAGAAGGTATGTGTTACGAGTTTTTTACCATAATAATAAAGAAATCAGATGACTCTTCAACAGTGGCAGTGGCTGGAAAAGGCTAATTCCCTGTCTCACTATGTGGACCTAAGGAATCCCTAGCAGAGTCCCTGAGAACTGAATGTTGGGTAGTTCCAGAGATGGCTGAGAAGTGATTAACTTCCTCAATTTCTAGAAAATACTATGAGCTTATCAAACTCCAGTAAGTGTTGCCTTTTATGAAAGAAAAGTGTATAGAAAATGAGTAACCTTGGAAAAGCTTAAGGAGAGTTATTAGCTTTGGGATTATGCACAGATTATAAGATTTTTTCCCCCTGGGATAAAGTGAGTATCATTAACACTGATGTCATACCCCCACTGTTCTACTGGAACTTTTTAATGTAAGATTACCAGTGACCCACTAACTGCCAAATCCAGTGGACTCCAGATGATCCAGCTGTCTACTGGATGGTATCTCAAACTCACCATGCCCTCAAAACCTGGTTCTTTGACTCTGTGCCCCCAACAATTGGTCAACAGTATCATCAACTCATCAGTCACCCAAGAGGGAAATACTGACTTTTCTTCCCTTCCTCAAGCCTTCACTTTCTGCTCTCTAGTAACTATATTAGCCAGCACTGATTTTGTTGTAAATTCGAAAATTCAACTTGAACTAACTTAGACTAAAAGGAGAAAGCTTATTACAAGGATACTAGTATGTATCACACAATCAGAGAGCTAAGCAACCAAATCCAAAGAAAGAGGAAGACACGAGCCTCAAGGACAATCAGAACCACGAGATTTGAGCCAGTACTTTCTCTTGACATAGCTCTGCGTCTGCTTCCTGTTCCCTCACCACAACATAGCTTCTGTATTTAGCAGGAAATATGGCAGTTTTCTCCAGAGAGGGAAAGACTTCATTTTCCTAATTCTAGCTTGAAAAATTCCAGAGACGGACTCTGATTAGTCTAACTCCTGTTAGGTGTTTACTCTGAACCACCTGAAACATTCATATTAGAAGAATGCATAAGTAAATTACTAAAAATCTATATAGTGGAAGCTTATGCAGCCATCAAAATTATGTTTATTATGGGTTTTTAAAAAATTGATATGGGAAAACACATGTTAAAACCAGAATGTTAATGAACTTTATAGTAAAATCTCAACAATGTGAGAAAGATTAGAAAAAATTAAAATGAAATACATCAAAACGTTTAATAGTTGTTACTTCTGGCATTTGCTTATTATACCCTTTTTATTTTTTCTATATACCTTTTTTAAAATTTACTACAATAAGCTTATATAACTTTGAAAACAAGGGGAAAGTGTAAGAACTCTGTCACTTTCTGGGCAATTGTTAATAGCCTCCATATGGGCTTCCAGATGCCAAAGCACCCTTCACACAGCTGCAAAAAATTACCTCACTGATGCAGGCTCAGTCACGGCACACTTATTTGAAATCTTATTTGGTTTCTCATAACAACACAGTAAAATCCAGACTGCAAGATCTTTCACTGTAGCTCAGTCTACCTGCCCAGTTTGGTCTCCCACCTTGGCGCCACCCTTAACTAGTCACAGGTCCCCATATATGCCCTGAACACATTTTTATCCTTCTGCACTGTTGCTCATCTTATCCAGCAAGCAGTGTAAAATTGTCTCCTCTTTATCACCACCATTGAAATCTGTGAGTCTTCTTGGGCTGATCCAGCACGGGAGCTCAGATCTTTGTATATTCTTACCTTAAGAACAGTTTTCATCTACCCAGTGAAGTCACTTTCTCTAAGTATGAAGCCTCAGGAGGCATAAGGGTAGAAAAGGGAATTCACCTGCTCAATCAGATCAACTGAATCAACTGAATTACTCCTAGATCAGTGCTGGTGATCAGGGCCCAGCCAGATAATTTTCACCTTCCTTGTTATCAGGCTCCCTGCTTCAACCACCTTTCCCAGTTATCCGCACAATTATAACTTTAAAGTGCCAGTCCTGTGCCTGGTACAGAGCAAACACTTGGCAAAATGTTAGCTGCCATTACTGTTAACCATACCAACAGGTCTTCTGAACTAACATGCAAAGGGAGTCTAAAGTTCCAGAACCCAAATCATTACGATTCATCACAACTTCTCCCACATCAGTTTGTGAGTTTATAGGCTGGCTAGCCCCAGGATGTAGATGCTGAGTTAATGGTAGAAGTAGCAATATCCCTTGCTATCAGCCTTCCTTCATTGAATGCTACTCCATTACTTCCCTTCCTATATGCAACTGTAGTCTTCTCTGTCTCCAGAATGCACCTAGATGTTGGAAGAATTTTGTCCCCAAAGATTTTATCTGAAATGAATGCCTTGTTTTTCCCTACCAACCATCTACTTCATTTCCTTGTGTTTCTTTGTTCAAAGTAGCTGATTAGCAGTTTACCACATGATAACAAGTGTTAAGCACTTATAATGTGTCAGACACACGTAAGTTATGTTTTACATATACTTATCTTATTTAAAACTCGTAATTTCCCCTTTCTTTACAGGATCAGAAACTAAGGCTCAGAGAAATTGAATAATTTATCCATTGTGGCAATGTGGTAACTTAACCAGTGTGGCTGAGTCAGGACTTAAACCTAAGTCTACCTTTCTCCAAAGCCCAAATTCTTGAACATTACACCATGGAGACCGAGACAAATGGCAGAAGGGTGGAGGGGGAGTTTCTCCTTCAAATATTCAGGACATCTTGGGCTAAAGAACCTGGGTCTACCAGCATTCAAGACAGATCAAACACTGTCACTGCCATGAATGTTTCACCAACTGTTTTAGGCATAGTCACTTGTTCTTATGTAAATTGTACCTCTCTGCAATAGCGTGTATCACTGGCTTCCTTTTGGTAGCTATACTTAGTCTTTCTCAAGGTTAGGGGTCTTCATTCCTTATTCTGAGTAGCACATAGTCTTGCATATAGCAATAACTCCATGTTTGATACTGATTTGGAGATAAAGTAAATGGAGTATTCTGGACATGTATTTGCTTTCTTAGCTTATTAATAAATGATGTGCTATTGCATAAAACCCAGTATAACTAAACAAGCAGAAAGTTGGAAAGTACTGAAATGGTAAATATTTTTTGCCTCTAATAAATCATAGAATACAGCTCAGGAGGTTTTTTTCACCCTCCATTCCCAAATTGTTGCTATTAGGGAATAAAAAGTAATTAGAGAGGGCAGAGACCCTTGGCATGCAGTCAGTACTTTCAGTGGAATATTTTTTGAATAAAAGAACACTTCCAGCCCAGAGCTTTTAGGTCCCGGTTTTATTACCACCGTCTCTCTCTCAAGTCTTGAGGGAAGAAGCGGGGGATGTGTTTTGGAAAAAGAACGCTGAGAACTACATTTCCCATGATGCCCGTCATTCGCACGCAAGCCGTACTTGTGACGTCGCTACCATGGCAACCCAGGACCAGGAACTCTCCGAGTTCGCGGTCCGGTTGATTCTAGAGTGGGCCTTACGCGGCGACCACGATCCTGGGGCAGCCAAGCCACTATGCCCAGGTATCCATCTCTACAACCCTGCTTGCGCCTGGCTTACGCTCCTCTCTAGAGCCTCCCCTCTTCCCCAACCCACTTGGAAGGGATGGGCGTTGAGGAGGAGAGGCGGCTGGAGGTAGTTGCGGGGGTGGGGTGGTAAGAATCCATGCGTGACGGTGGAAGTAAATTGTGGGTCTGCCCTGCTTGCAGCTCTTGTCTGGATGGTCAAAGGGCCGTAGGCACTATCCTTGAGAATGTGGATTTTGAAATAGGTGGAAAAGTTACCCAGGTGAAAAAGTTAAGAGATGTTGAAACATCATTCAACTCCAATCATTCACTTAAATAAGAGTTTCTCACGGGCTACGGAATGTTCTAGAAGCTGGGTTTCAGGCGGTGAGCCAGACCACAAAGCCGCTTCCTCTGGGACCACCCCTCCGGGTGCAGGGGTTCACAACAACCATAAATGAGGGGAAACTTGTGAAAGCACTCCGAAAAATGTAAGATGACATTTAAAGGCGCGTTGGGGTAGGATTTTAATCACCTATTACCATTTAGCTTTTCCCTTATATGATGTCAGTTTTTAATTACTAGTTCTCAAGACCATACCTAAAACTTTTATGAACCACTTATAAGGACTTAGGTGGGGGTGGGGAGGAGGGGAGTCCGAGAGTCCATCATAGAGCAGGTTGAGTCTTTTTTTCTCACACTGGATCCACGATGTGATCTCCATTAAGTTTATGAACCTTAAAAATTGTCAGCTTCCATTCAGCATGTAATTGGTTACAGTTATAAATATTTCCACCAGTGGCACGACTGGTTACAGTAAGTCCTTCCCTCTTTTCTTCTGGGAACTTGGAAAGCAGATAATCACATTATGAAGAAATGGTGTGTAATTGAGGAGCAAGCAGGCCCGGGCTGAGGGCCTCACCTGTGAAATAATTGTGTGTATTTTAATGCAAACATTTAGAGTCACTTATTTTGATTTTTTGTAACTCCCTTTTTTATTCCTGGTTCTTTAATGATAATAATGATAAACACTCAATAATTTTAGGTAATTTTCGGTAATTATATATAGGCCAAACACTAACCTAAGTGAATTATCACGTTTTAACACTCATGACAATGCTGTATAGTTGGTATTCTTTTTTAAGCAGCATTTTAGAGATGGAGAAACAGAGATGAACTTGGGGACTAGCACAGAAGTTTGCATATATTAAGTGTTCAATAAATACTTGTTAAATTACTAAAGGAATGAAGAATCCAGAGAGATTAGGTAGCTTGCCCAATTTGGCATACTTTATGTAGAAAGTAGCAGATTCGAGCTTATATCAAATCTTGCTCATTTTTTTTTTTAGTTCAATACTCCGTATTTCATTTAGGCTTTACTTTTAAAAAAAAGATATAATCTTATTTGTATAAAATATTATATGTATGTGGACTAATGAAAGGATGATTTTCCAAAGTGATTTTCGGTGATTTTTTTCCCTTTCTTTATATTTTAAAAAAGAAATCTTGAGCCAGAAAATATAATTAAAAACAAAGAAACGAATTCCAGGGAGCAAAGATTATGTGACACATTGGTTTTGCACGTTCACCATTTTCCTAGATGTTGGTGGTTTTCAAGTTGTACATTTCCAAAAGTCATGGTACATTCATGTGTGTGTGTGTGAGAGGCTAACACAGCTTTCAGCCTTGCCCGGAAGCCCTCAAATCCGGGTGAAAAAGGCTCGGTTTATCATTTTCCTGTTTCTCTGATGCACAAAGAAAATGACTAATCCTCAGAAGTTTTATCAGCTTATGGTCCCCTCAAGATAATGTCGATTTATTTCACAAATTTGACTGAAATAAAATTCCTCTGAGCTTGAAATAAATTTTAGGAAGGATTCTTTTTGTTTCTCTAAACTTTGGTTTTCTGCCTCTCTTACAGTGAAACGCTCTGGGAAATCGCAAAAGCTGAAGTGGAAAAACGGGGCAGTAATGGAAGTGAAGGTGATGGAGTTGAAATTGGAGAAAAGTCTGTTTTCTTCATTGGCAGTAAAAATGGGGTAATGCATTTTTTCCAACCTTTTCTTCCCCCAAGTTTTGTGATGATTTAACAACCAGTGGTAAAATTTATTTTAATACTTTGGTGAGAATTTAGATGCTCCAGCTCTTTAACCAGATGACCAATCTCTGGCTGGCTGGTTGGATCTGGCTGGGTGGGTGGGGACCAACATCCAGCCTGACTCTTGTCAAGCGGTGTGCCCTGACCTGGATCACAGCATCCCGGAGGAAGAGGTGCTTGTTTCTGATTAGACAGCCCAGAGAAGTCTTCTTTTCCCAATTTGCACAAAGGAGCCATAAATACTCTTCTCATGGTCATGTTTATAGATAACTTGTACAACTGAAACAAGCATATAGACGATAAAAATATGAACTATATAGAGTATAATGCATTAAACATTCACTTTTCTTAAACTAGTGTCACTAGACACTGAAGGGAACTTAGTGATAGTCTTGTCTTCTACAGTAGGGGTCTTTAGCCTGGGGTCCTTGGAGGTATTTATTGGGGGTCCATGAACTCCTTAGAAATGCATGCAGAATTGTGTACAATTGCACACCAGTGTCTTTTTTCTTTTTAATGGGAAATTAGATTCTCCAGAGTTCTAACATCTCCCCAAGAGGTTAAGAACCACTGCAAGCAGTGTTTATGTGGTCTAGGTTTGAACACTTCCAGCAGTGGGGGTGTTCCCTTTCACAAGGCAGCCTGTTTCAATTTTTGTTATTAGAAAATCCGAGTTACAAATCCTTATTACTAGAAAACCACTGTCTGTTTCATTGTAACTTCCACCCTTGGTCCGAATTCTGACCTGTGAAAGTATAGGAATAAGTCTAATTCTTCTACTTGTTAAACCTTCAAATATTTAAAAATTGCCCTTCAAATAGTGGCAACCACCTTGTCTCCGAGTCTTTTTCAGCTTTAGCATTTCTTTCAGCCATGCCTCTGTCATGAACTCTCTGTCAGTCATGGATTGTCTTATCTGCCATGATTCTAATGTGTATTTCTCAGGATGGAACAGAATTTTTGAGGTTTTGCTTAACTACTGTAGAAAGTGTAGATAACCTTCTGTGTCATGGATGCTATATGTCATGGATTGTCTGTCTGTCATGATCTGGTAACTCAACTGGAATTATTCTAATGTGAAATTCTCAGAAGAGAACAGAATTTTTCAGGTTTCACTTGCCTACTGTGAACTAGGGCAGGTCTGTCAGCTTCTTTTTCCAGACGTTTGTGCTCCTGTCGTTGTATTGAAAAATGTTGGGGAGAGTATAGCTCAGTGGTAGAGTGTGTGCTTAGCATGCATAAGGTCCTGGGTTCAATCCCCAGTGCCGCCATTAAAAAATAATGATAATAAACAAACAAACAAACCTAATCCCCCCAAAATAAATAAAAATAAAAATAATTTTTTAAAAATGTTAGTAATCCCATAACCCTGCTCACTAGGGCTAAGCTTGGTCTCTGCAAGTCGTTTCATTTATGCTGTTGTCCTTCATTGTATTCAGTTGGATCCTTTGTTACAGTCTTTTTTTTATTATTTTAAATTTACTTTTATTAAAGTAATTCATGTATGTAGTTTAAAAATTTAAAGATTATCAAAACGTGCATAAGTAAAATAACAAACCTCTCCACATTGTTCAGAATCTCTCCTCAGAGCCACTGTTGTCATATCTTTTTACTGTTTCTTCTGTAAGTTACTTCTGTATTTCTGAATAGTGTGCTTCTGGGCTATTCCCAGACTTTCAGTGTTAGACACTGCTGAATTTCTGATAATAGTAGAAGAGTATTTTACTATCCTATTTCTCTCAAACTCCTACCTCCAGCTACATTGTTGTTATCATTCTAAGCTAAATCAATATTCAGTGTTAATTTATTTTAAGTATCTAAATTGTTTTGCTGTTGTGCCAAGTTCAGAACTATGATTATTTCCTTTCTCAAATAACTTTTTCCTGAAGTTTAAAACTTTTAAAATTTGCTTAGTTTTCATATGTACCTTAGTTTTTATATGCATTGCCCCAAACTTTTAAAACAACAAACATCATCTCACCCAGTTTCTGAGGGTCTGGAATCTCAGAGCACCTTAGTTGGGTGGTTCTGGCTTAAGAATTTTCAAAAAGTTATAGTCAGGATGTCATCAGAGACTAAAGTTCTCTCTCGGCTCAGCTGACCTTGAGACTCGGTTTTCAAGCTCATTGACATGGTCACTCACAAGAGGCATCAGTTACTTGCTGGCTGTTGGCCAGAGGCTTTAGTTCTTCACCATGTGGACCTCTCCACAGGGCTGCTTACAACATGGAAGCTTGCTTCATCCAGAATGAGAGATCACAAGTGAGAGGGTATCTAAGACAGAGGCCACAGTCTTTTATAACCTAATTTTGGAAGTGACATGCCATCACTTCTCCCATATGCTAATGGTCACAAAGACTGACTGTGGTCCAGTGTGTGAGGGGCTACATGTGGCTGTGAATACCAGGAGCTAGGGATCATTTGGGAACATCCTTGAAGCTGGCTCCCAGGGTATCTGTTGCTAATGCCTTCCACAATCCCCTGTAGACAGTCAATATAATTTTTCATGTGGTCAGTTGAATCAAATCATCTGAAAGTTCCCCTCTCCAGCCAGAGTCCTCCCATCTTTGAACCTTCTGTGCTAGTCTGTACTGGTTATTCTTGGGGACAGCTACCTGCACAGCTACCATCCCTCCCCAACATCCTGGGGACTCCCTTTGCCTCTTTCTTGTGTTGGAGCTTCAGTTTCCTGGATCCTGTGTCTTCCTTCTTCTTAGTTTGCTTACTTATCTTTGTGGAGCACATTCTTTTGTAGTTTCTTGGGAAAGTATACATGAGAAGTAAAATTTATAAACCCTGCATGTCTAAAATACCTTTATTTTACCCTAACTCCTGATGGAAAGTCTGTCTAAGTATAGAATTCTGGGTTGGAACGAGTCACTTAATCTCTCTCTAATGCTAGTTTCTGTGTGGGTCTGAATCATTTCCTTTGGTAAAGACGGAAAACTCAATTCAGACTGCCTTAGGCACGATCTTGAGTAGTTGATAACTGCCTACACTATTTCTACTTTACCTATATTCCTCTTATGATGTCTATCATGAAATATCCTATGTGTAATTCATTTCATATGGTCAGGCAACAGTCTCTGGTATATTGTCATGGGATTATATATGTTCTGCTCATTCATTTTCATTCAGATGCATTTTTTAGTGAAGTATAGTCGATTTACAATGTTGTGTTTAAATATCTTAAGTCAGATTCTAAGTAAGTTAGTATCTTAAAAATATTCATATTTTGGATTCAGTTACTTCACTTTTAGGAACTTCATTTAAAGAATAATTGAATTGTACCAATGATGTTTGTCAAAGGGTTGTTTATTGTAGTGAAAAACATGGGGGAAAAGGACAGCATATCCATTGGAACACTTTATAGCACTAGCTGTAAGTTTCTGTTTTGTTTAGCCAAGGATACAAAAGGTTTTGAAAGTGGCCATACAGAGCTGGAGCAGATGCATCATATCTGCATGCAGCTTTGCTTAGCCCACAAAGTTCCTGCGAGAGACGCAGAACTTCTGGTGACACTGTCTAAAAAATGTCGAGGCTTACAGATCCAAGATGCCACAATTCATGTAGTATCATAGCCCATTCCTGTTTGGGGTTCATATTACAAACCTCCTTCAACTTACAGTGGGATTGCATTCCAGTAACACCATCATAAAGTTGAAAAATCATAAGTGAAACTATCCTAAGTCAGGACCATTTGTTTTATTATATTATAAATAATACCATTTTATTTCTGCTCTTCATGCTTCTACCTAAGGGCATGTTAACAGATGTGAAGCTTTTAGGAACTAACTTCTGCATCAGTAAGGCAACATCTTTAACAGGCCGCATCAGTGCCCAGGTAGCCCAAGCACCCCTGTCTCTGGCTGCGTCTCAGAAGGATGGATGGATTTTTGAGACCACACACTAAAGCTGAAGAGTTATTACTGTGGGGCTTCCTGAAGAAGTGGTTAGAGAATGCGTGGTTTGTGTGTGTGATTTTGGAAGTGGCACAATTTCAAGTAGTGAAATGGTTCGATAGAACCTTAAAAGTGACGTGTGGCAGAAGTAGAGTGAAGGAAAAGGTCTCTTGAGGAGGCAAAGGCACTGAGAGGTTGGGGTCTTAGGTGGGTTGCCCATGCCTATGTGGGTGTAAAGTTTTTTTTTTCATTTTTCAGTTTTATTAGGTAGAATTGTTACAATGTGACTGCACATATACAATGTATTGCATATAAATACATATACACAATATACTGCACATTTAAAAAAATTACATATATGTACTGTTCATTATTTCTAAGAACATTTAGAGCTTTAGCTTTTTAAACTTACATAGTTTTCAAAGGAATGAAGCCAACCACAAAATAAGAATTAATTCAAAAAGATACACACACTGTGGGTGTGAAGTTAACAAGACCAATGACAGTGGCTGAGAGGGACGGGGAGACTGTGAGCCGAAAGAGACAACAATCATGAGTGTAGACTGATTTAAGCCTCCAAGGTTTATGCAAGAGGAGGGAAGCAGAGTAATTGTTCAAAGGTGGCACTGGGAGCAGGGAGGGCCCTGAAGTACATGGGGGTGATGAGAATAAAGACTGCAGAGGAAATGGTCCAGAAACAGCCATGTTTTAGTTCAGGCTGATAGGTATAGAGAACATTCTGAAGAAGAAGTTGAGGGAAGGGCAGTTTGTCTGTACCATGGAGCTGGAGCTGTAGAGTGGAAGGGTTTTAGAAGGGAGGGGATTAATATGCCAGATGAAGGGGTGTGTAGAGGATTATGGGATTAGAGTTGCAGTGAATTTTTAAAATTTGGATCATTATTTTAATGATAATCTAAAAATTGATTTCAGTGTCCAGAGTTGAGTTTATTTGGAATTCCCCCAAGTAGTTCTATACGTTTATATGAAATTATAATAAAAATAATTTAAATCAACACTATTGGACCATGAGAATTTGAGAAAATTGTCTAGAAATATCTAAGATTCCTTCCAATTCTAAAATATGGTTAGTCTGTATACTTTCTTGTACATAGAATACATTAATTTTTAGGTATTGTAGTCCTCATTTATTTAACACTACTTGTGACACATGTTTGGTGTAGGATAGAAAATCCTGATTATCTTAAAGAAATTAATTACCTAGAAGTTTATCACCTGGAAACATTCACTATTAACATGTGATGTCTCTCTAGATTTATTTGTGTTTATTTTTCTATATATATCTATGTATGTGCATCTCAGAGAAGTAGGAAAAGATTTACTTTTAATTGGAAAACTGCGTCATGCCAATCTATTATGCATGTCTTACCTTGTCAGTATGTGTATTCCTACATCATTATTCCTAATAGCTGCATGCTGTTTCCTTATATGGCTTATCATAATTAATTTAGCCAGTTCTCTATTTGGAACATTTCTGTTGTTTCTAGTTTTTCACTTTGCTATAACACCTACCTTTAAATGTCTTTCAATAATATACATTTTTAGTACTAGTCCAGTTGTTTATGTATCTCATTAGAAAAAAGTCATTCAATTTGATCATAGCCCAGATATAATCTGGAGTAATTTATTTATGTTTTTTTTTGGTAAATGTTATAGGTTTCTTGGTTTAAAAAAACACACATATAGTAAAATAATCTGTGTTTTTGGTAGTTCAGAGTTTTCCAAACTGCTTTTCTTGGATCCTAAATATTTCCTTCAGTACAGCTTTCCCTGCTGCTTCTCTTTTATCTATTTTCTTCTAAGAGATTATCCATTTGAAAAAATGAGTTTTACTATTAAAAAAACAAACAATGATTTAAACCACTGAGCTCGTCCCTGGTTAAGAGGTGAAGTTAAGTTTCATGATTAGTGGTAGAAATGGGACCAGAATCTGTATTTCATGACTCCTAAAAAGACAGTTAGGATAAGTACATCTTCTAGAAATAAAAGAAACCAAAAAAAAAGTACTCTACTCTCGTATCTGTATTGCTCACTTTGAACGTGTTTGCAACATGTCCTTTATTTGTATGTTATCTTTTTTATTTCCACTTCAACAATTTGGAGTTAAAACATTTTAGAAGACACTACTCATCAGCTTAACCAGTAATTAGCATTGATGAGTAGAGAGAAAATTTAAGACAGCTGCCAAGTTGACCACTAAAATGAGGTATGATTTGCTAGTATTTGTCATCTGCGGGACTTTATAATTATAATAATAGCAGTGTAGTTACACTCTGATGGAAAGTTGACAGTTAACTTTTTCCACTTATCAAACTTAGGAACAATTCTGAAAGTTTCTAGTTTCCAGGTAATTTATCATTCAAGTGATTAAAAGCTATTTTGGGCCACAATTATGAACAATAATAAAATTTTACATGTGGATGACATTAACACAGTGTTCTTTCTTTCTGAATTTCCAGGGAAAGACTACTATTATTCTAAGGTGTCTTGACAGGTAAGTGTTAGTTAACCTCTAGAGACTACATTTTTGTGTATTCTTGTTGTGTGGGACAAGTTAGAACCTAAAAGACATATGGAAAGAGAATAATTTTGAGGCTGAAACAACATACTTTAATTCTTAGTGACTCTTAGTATGGCTTTTAAGATCTCCTTTAAAGAAAAAATAGCAGTCAAGCAAAATGTACAGGATTAATATTGGATTTCCTTATTTGGGGGAAGAAATTAACATAATTACTCAGCCTATGATAGTAATTGCTTTTTTTGGCTATGCTACTTTGATACTTAATTTTTTTATTCTACTTATTTAAACATTAATTATAATCTTTAAATTGCTCATGGGTACACTTTGAAGCACATTATTGATCCTCAAACTGTGCCTGTTACCATTTGTTTTATATATTTTCTAGCTTTCTGTACCATAGAAGCATGCCAGCAGATTAATCCTAAATGGATTATGATTGGTAGGTGTTGCAGGAAGTTGATAAGGAAAGTCTTATTTGTTTGCAGCTCTCATTGGCTAAATGATGTCCATGTCTGAGCTGTGATTTCGGATAGAGACCTGTATTAAAGTCTTTCATTGATGTTTCCATTAAAATGGATAGTCTTTAGGTTCCCAGCTCCCCACATCTGGGCTGAGCATAAACCTGATCCCAGAGCTTCTCACCTGGCCCGAATGCAGAGAGCTTGTGCCCTGACACGGCCGTCAGTACTGCCAGCCCCGCTGCCTTCTCTGCCCCACAACACTGCCTCTGGGTGCCCCCAGTACATGCAGGTGCCATTATTCACCTCCACAGCTGCTACTAAAATCTGTTAAGATGGTTCTTTGAAAGTTTATTTCATTTTTGTGTAAATTTTTAATCATTTTTACTTCAGTTGTTATACAAGTTATAACTTTATTAATAAAGTTTTTAAGAGGAAGCAAAAATAAACCAGGCAAGCTGATAGCATAAGAAAACAGTACCACCCATGATGGTAATGCTACCTGTCTTTATTGTGCAGGGATGAGCCACCGAAACCAACCTTAGCTTTGGAATATACGTATGGAAGGAGAGCAAAAGGACGTAACATAGTGAGTGTCTCTTTTAAGTGGTATTGCTACGCCATAGATGGAGGAGTGGTCATCCTGATGCTCTTACCATTTTCTTACCTACAGTCAATAAACATAGCCAGCTGTACGCTTCATAGCTATGTACTTTCTAAACTCAAATGCAACTCAGCATACATGAAGCCAACTGAACTGTGAAAATATTTTGGCTTTTTCATTTATTATGTCTTAAAATGCTGGAATAAGATTCCTTTGTTACTTTATTGTACAGTTTTTCAGCACCTTTATATTGTGTTAATGTGACTGTTTCTTCTTTCAAGTGAGAGTAATATTGTGAGTTACCTTCTGTCTCCCCAAAAAATCTGCTAAAAATATGGGTGTGACCTGTAGAATATTTATGAAAATATACTGCTCAAAATCCAAATTATTAGTAATTTTACATATAAATCTTGAAAGTGGTAATGCTATTTGAGACCACAGGCCCTAATTGCTTATAATCCTATTCTCACTTGTTTTAGTGTATCTGCAGAGGAAAGTTAGAAATTATTCAAGATAGAGGAGTAGTCTGGAGTGTATATTGGAATAAAAAATCCTAAATAAATTCTATATTGGAGTTCTCACATGAAAAGATGCCATTTCTTAAATAAAGTTAGGTGTACGGAAGAACAATCTAGAATAGAAGGTCCTACACCTCCCATAACATAGGCAAATTTTTATAGATTGATCCAGTCCAAATGTTTGATCATTAAGCAATGTATAAAGAATTAAAACTACCTGTTGCTGCTTCCTGGATTGGTTATTAATGCAAGTTGGTTATTAAAACTGTGAAATTGAAAAGAAAAGAAAAAACATAATATATTGAGATGTTGGGAGAACTTTATTTTTGTGACCCACATGAATTTCTACATGAGTGATAAGCCTAGAAGTGGAATTACCCTTTTCGTTGGAAATTTTGAGACAACTTTCATATGCTTAGCTTTTGAGAAGAGCTCTAAAAACTTCCCTTCATCAAATTGTTAATCAAGGGAGATTTTCCAATGCAAATGTATTTCCCCAACAAATAGTGATTCAAATATCAACAGCAAAACAATTTTAGTGAGATGATCACTTGTCAAAAATACAAAATACATATATTCATCTAAAACTGCTTTAATAACCATCTTTCTCTTCCAAATTCATGGTATCAGATAAATAAAAACTCATGCGATTTGTTTTCATCTGTTTTTTTTTCCTCTAAACTTTGTGTTATCAAGTTGGACTTCTCCATGTTCATTCTAAAAGATTCATGTCTTTCTCAGATTTAATATAACCTAAGAGTTCTAAATGGAAGCGCTTTATCAATTCTTCACACAATTTTGTGTCCTGAAGGCTCCTCAGCATCAGGCCAGAAGCAGAGATGCCATCAGCTAGTAGTCTGGGAAGGTTGTCATGGAATAGATGGTCCTATTTCCAAGCTGCCTGATGGCGCAGCCCTTTCAGTCCCCTAATGTTTGAGTCATAGAAAGAGGAGCAGTTGTTGCATTTCCCCTTGTTTCCCAACCTGCCACTTGTACTGCCCGTGCTAGGGCTGCCACGTTCCCCTGGGAGTCAGGCACAGATGGTCTGCTTAACTTTTGCTCAGGTATCCCGACGTGCAGCCAGGACTGCCATCTGTATGTCTGATTTGTCTTGTGAGCTTCTGCCTCCCTAAATGAGGATGTTTTCCCGTTCAATTGTGTAATTTCTATCTAGAAAATAACTTTTCAAAAGGTAATACCAAATGTGTTCAGCTGGTTAATTTTATTTCAAATTTGAGTGTCTGTTTCTGTGATATTTACAGAATTGGGGCACTGTTTACTGTCTTCTATTTAGGTATTACTAGAATTAAGGCATTTATGTACACATATATATATTCTTAACGTTTCATCGTTGTTCTTTGGAATCGATGTTCTGATGCATGTTGAGGGATGGGATAGAGAAAGGAGAAAGTTTTGACTGCCAAGAAAGGGTTGATTGAGGACTGTAATATTCCATATCCATAATTATTATTGGCTTGTGCTAATAAAGTATAAGAAATATTTAAAATTTTAAAAAAGTAAAAATTTTAATATTAAAAAAACCCTGTTTTTTCAGCCAAAAGATATTGCTCACTTCTGGGAACTAGGTGGAGGAACTTCTTTATTGGACTTAATCAGCATACCCATCACAAGGGACACCTTATGGTAAGTGGGCCAGCTCCAGAACAGCTGTTAGTAAGTAAGTATCCAGTCGAGTCCAGTGGACTAGCTTTTGTGAGTCAGAATTTGTAGGGACAGTTTTATGTTGCTGAAGGCTTATGTTCATTTCCTTTGTATGTGCTTAAACTGTAATGCTCTCAGAGATTTTAAAAGAACCAAGGTTCCTGGCCTGTGCTAAAATGAGACTGTTGGCATTCGAACTAGTAACATTTTGCAAGCCTGCAGACAAAAAAAACCCAAAAAACCAAAACATGTCAAGTAACATTTGGGCAAGGAATTCACTTGGGAAAAATAAGTTTGAAAACTTAATTCTTTCTAATACACGTCCAAGTGTGAGCTAATTCAGCCCTGAGTTTTTCCTTAAGCTGGATATTATAACTTTGAATTTAATGCTAATTAATACCATTGAAGATTCATCCAAGGGAATTCTATGAGTTAGAGGAGGAAGAAAGTCTATTTGCTGACCTTAAAGAAATAGAACCGGGTGGAAAACCTCAACTCTTTAGTGGTGTTTTCTTGACAGTATATCCCACGTTTTGGCCAAATCGGATGTGGAAAATTGTGACATTTCTCATAATGTTCCTGGGAACCCATCTTTGCCAAGGAAAACAAAATTTTAAAATCTGAAATATCTTATTCTTGTCAGAATTTAACACAAACCATTGCTGCTGCCTGGACCAAATATGAAGGGCTTGACAATTATTTGCTACATTGCAGCCATTAAGATCTTTAGAGTGAAACTATTTCTTGTTAACAGGACAATCGTTTTTCCATAACTAGCTGGTAACATTGGTAACTTTATTTGTCCAGTGATTTTTTTCTTTTAAAGAAATAAAATTTACTGTCTTTTACTTACTGCAAAAGTAATGTATGCTCATGTAGAAAACTTGGAAAAATACTGAAAGGTACATAGAAAGTTAAAGCACTCTCAGTCACATGAAAAATAACCACTGTTAACATATTGAGGTATTTTTTTCAGTGTTTTCAATGTCTGTAAGTAAAGTACTATGTGCAGATATGGGATTTTATATTTACATTTAGATCCTGCTTTTTCACTTACAACCACCATTTTCCCCTGACATTATGTGGGATTTTACAGCCATATAGTTTTTCCTTTGTCCTTTAACAGAGACCAGTAATCGAAGCTGCCTGGGAATTGGGGCAGCTCTTGGTGGTGTGGTTAAGAAGAGATGGCGGGGGCGGGGAGGAGCTGAAGGAACCAGGGCTGCTGGTTAGCCTGGCCTGAGGGTGGCAGGGGTGGAAAGGCTGGGAGCAGCTCTCACCTCGCTGTGCCCTGGCTCCAGCTCTGGCCTTGACTTGTCACATCACCTGTCACATTACCTCACTTCCCTTCTCCAGACCTGCTGGGCTGGTAGAAATTCTGGTTTCTCAGGAAGCCAAACCGTTCCACAGCTGCTTTAATGTGTCCCTTTCTGTGTTCTTGGTCTTCTTTCCCTGGAACCCCAGGGTAGCTGGAGCCCTCTTTAGGAGAAAAAGGGGGTCAGGGTTACAATGAACGGACAGTAGGGGTGCTGGAGGCCTGGGTCCAGAGTGGCTTACTGAGTGGTTGAAGAATTCAGGGAAGACATTTCGCTTCTAATGTCGTTGCAAATCTCAAGAGTGTTTTGTGACTGGAATTAACTTGACACATAATTTCCTTGTGTTGGACAAAACCCAGCAACTTGAGAAAATATTACCCAATGCTATTAGATACTGTTTATCTTTAAGATGACCGTTCATAAAATAATTATAGCTGCATTGAACATTTCTATAGACTTCAGATAATTCGTAATACAGCATTTCCTGTGGTCTGCTTCCCTGTTTTAAAAGGTTGTGTTAAAAATTTTTTTTTTTTAGCTGTCATCTGCTATGAAGGTAAAAGTAACACAACTATTTCCAGTGTACTGGAAACATAAATTTTAATCTTGGAAAAAAGTTGAAGAATCCATTTCTCCTTTGCTTAAGGCAAAGTTACTTTCATTTGGAAAAAATGATAAATCTTATGTTATATATATTTTACCTCAGTTGAAAAAAATTAAACCATAATCCCCTTTTATAAATATTAACCATACTGAAACCCTGAGAATAAAGCAGTTTCCTTACTATTAAAAATGTATATATATTATTATTATTACAATTAAGCAAAACTGTTTATGAGCTTATTAAAATGACATAGATATGATTGGCTAGACAATTTAACGGCACAATAATTTTACAGAAAATCTTGATACTTAATGTCTATGAAGACTACTTTCTGTATTGAGACCTGTAGCATAGAATTTAGCTACTGTTTTGCTTTAATTGCACAAAATAGCGACTTGCTCAAACTAAATAACCTGACTGTATTATAAAATAACTAACATATATTATAATTCCTTGCTATCTCTACTAGCAGAATGTTTGCCCTGCTGATCCAGGACATGTTGGCCTATGATATGGTTCTACACACTTATTATGACCATTTTCTGAAATACTCCTGGATTTATATTTGTTCATTTTTTTATTGTTGTAAAATATTAATATAAAATACACCACTTTAATCATTTTTAAGTGTGCAGTTTAGTGGCATTAAGTATGCTCACATTGTTGTGCAGCCATCACCACCATCCGTCGCTAGAACACTTCATCTTCCCCAGCTGAAACCTTGTCCGCCTTAAACAGTAGCTCCCTATTTTCCCTCCTGCAACCCCAGGAAACCCCACACTAGTTTCTGTCTCCAATTTGACTAGGTATCTTATGTAAGTGACATCAAACTTGTCCTTTTTTGAGTCTATCTTACTTCATTAGCATAACGTCTCTGAGATTCATCCATGTTGTAGCACATATCAGAATTTTCTTCCTTTATAAGGCTGAATCATATTTAATTGTATGTGTATACCACATTTTGTTTATCCAGTAATCCACTGATGGACATTTGGGTCATTCCCACCCTTTGGCTGTTGTGAATAATGCTGCTGTGAGCATTGCTGTGCAAGTATCTGTGTGAGTGCCTGATTTCAGTACACCCAGAAGTGGACTTGCTGGATGTTTTGAGGACTCACTATGCTGTTTTCCACAGTGTCAGCTGTATTACTTTACATTCCCACCAGCAAGGTCCAGGGGTTCAAATTTCTCTATATCCTTACCAACACTTGTTATTTTCTGGAATTTTGTTTGTTTTTATTTTTGTTTTTTATCATAGCTATCCTAATGGGTGTGAAGTGGTATGTCATTGTGGTTTTGATTTGCATTTCTCTAATGATTAGTGATACTGGCCATCTTTTCATACGTTTATTGGCCATGTGTGTATCTTTAAATAGAGAAATGTCTATTTGAGTCCTTTGCCTGTTTTTAAATTGGGTTGTTTGTTGTTGCTGAGTTTAGGTTTACGTTTGATACACACACGCATGTGGTAATGGTGGTGGGGTACGGTGGTCAGGGGTGTGCTTTCAGAAGCAACAGGTATGGCAGGTTTGGATCTAAATACCAGCTCTCCAATTTACTAGTTATATAAATCTGTGCCTCAGAGTTCTAATCCACAACGTGGCCATCATAACATCTTCTAGGAGGTGGTGTTGTTTAAGAGTAAATAAGCTGGACAGTCCCCTAGCAAGGTCCATGGGTGAGTCTGTTTCCTTCTCCTTCACCTGATTGTTGCATTGTTGCTGCTGCGATGATGATTATTTTTGCTTTATTTGGGACACATAGCAAAATTGGATCTAAACATGGCATTGTTGGGCCCAACTGTTTATAGATTATTTGAACTGGATTATTATTAGTTCAAACAAAAGTTTCACTGCCGCTATTGTTTGTAACACTTAAATATCACTAGACGAAAGCACTGGAATAAATAAGGCTATAATTTTGAATTTTTTTCTTAGAAGATTGCTGAGTTTTTTTCCTTAAACTATAGTGTTATTCCTTGAAAATAAATTTCAGTATAATAGGGTGGTGATTATTTTGAGTCTATTTTTGGAAGGTGTTTTTTGTTTCTTTAGGACATTTTCTATTGTTCTTGTTTTGGATTTTTCAAAACCTAATGACCTTTGGCCCACCATGGAAAATCTGTTGCAAGCCACAAAACTTCATGTAGATAAAATGATAATGAAACTGGGGAAGACAAATTCTAAAGCAGCTTCGGAAATGAGACAGAAGTTGTGGAGTAATATGCAGAAGGACCATCCGGTGAGTTGCTGCTGGGGTTATTCCTGGAATTCTTAGCCCCCTACGCAGTTAAAGATAACATCATAAACAACTTCTTTGGATTTTTACGCATGAGCTGAAATTCACTTGATGTAGATGAACCTGTTCACTGGAAAATTATAGCAATTTAATAAAACCTCAGTAAGAGCAAAACAAGGAAAAGATTTCTTATGTCTTCTTGTTAGACTATCTGCTGTGATTGTTATGGCATATTACACCAGTCAAAAGGAATAGAGTTTTAAAGTAGGAGTTTGATACTGATTTTATAATCTCTGTAAAATGAAGATAAAAACCAGATTGTACAAATGTCACCTGGCAAAGACTAGATGAAGCTACAATTTTAAGCAAGGAGTGGAGTTTTAACAGCCTTCACCGTCAGTCTATACTTACATTCATTTAGTGTCTGTCACATAATATCTTTTTCTCAGCTGACACTTAATTAAATTATAAAATTGCAATATGGTAACGTAAGTCCTTTATATACAGTCATAAATGTCATCTTCTAGAAAACTAAGAGCAGTGTTTTATATTGCCTAGAGTTTACATGAATGTGTTTTACAAAGGTAACATCAGAACAAAACTGACAGTTTATGGTTCCCATATATGCAGTACAAATGTTACTGTAACAACGGTTAATACAAAATAATAAAAACAAATTTTAAACAGAAAGATGACATGTTACATAAGAAAATAAAAGGGCAGAACATGAAAAATACTTATCACAGTAATTTGGGGGACTGTCATTTCTAGTTTTATACTTGAGAAGTATAGCTTAGTTAAGTGAAAGTTAAATACCGGAACAGCTTCTGTGTCAAGCAAACAATGTCAACATCTATGAAAACATTTGAAATGATGTATTTGTGGAAGTAAGTAGAAATTGCTGAATATGTAATAAAAACAATTAATTTTAATAAATCAATGAAATATGTTTGTTAACAGGATCGTGAACTGATTGACCCATTTCCAATTCCTCTGGTCATAATTGGAAGTAAATACGACATTTTCCAGATAAGCTCTTCTACTTCTCGTTGAGTGTGTTGTACACGCACGCCTCGGCTTTATAGGAGAGGAACAGAAGTAATGATGAAATGAGAGGAGTGATTCTGGGAGGGAGAGACCAAGGAATCACACATCTTAAAGAGGATTTTGGAAAAGAGGATAGAGTTGGGAAAGACAAAATAGGTCAAGAACAGTACACAGTGGGGGAATAAGGCAGTAGAATGGGGATACGGTAGAAGAT
This sequence comes from Vicugna pacos, assembly GCF_048564905.1. Lineage (NCBI taxonomy): Eukaryota > Metazoa > Chordata > Mammalia > Artiodactyla > Camelidae > Vicugna > Vicugna pacos. The sequence goes on from NC_133011.1 coordinate 1,807,541, forward strand.
CTGGAAACTGAATCGTTAACCCTGCCACGGAGGGAAAGACTTACACCCCAGCTTTTAAACTGAAGGAAGTAGAAAACTGGTTTCTTCTTATCTTTGCTTGTCAGAGAATCCTTAGGGTATTCCACACTATCAAATGTGTGCTTATATCTAAATTCTGTTGAGCTAAGTGTTTAAACAAGGGCAAGTCTGATAGTCACAGCTCTGTCGCTCCACCCCCTGCAGAGACCGACACCAAGGTAGTGGAATCCTGCCCCTCATTGTATGTGCCCAAAAACAAACAAATAAGAAAATCTATTTCTTTAATAATTTTCACCTTCCTACTGCAGATATTCATTCTCTCAACTTGTTTTTTTTCTTTTTAATATCATGTTTCTTTAGGATTTTGACTCTGAGAAGAGAAAGGTCATATGCAAGACACTTCGATTTGTTGCACATTATTATGGAGCATCATTAATGGTTTGTACTTTTCCTGTCCTTTGGGCTTGAATGGACAGTAATAAATTTGGGCAGGTTAGCAACTTGATGCACAGTCGTGAGTACCAGTGCTTTTACTAATGCCTGTCATCCCCTCCTTTCCTTTCCGTTGCCCCCAACCCCCTTGTTACAGAGTGACTGTAGTATGTGTAGAGAACACAGTCTGCTAGATGGCCTTCTTAGTTTCCCCTTAAGAATCAGAATCTGTATTCTCGTGAAAGAAAAAGAAGAAAAAATCTTTTAAAAGAACGTTCCTTTTTAAACTTAAAAAACATGCTGTTTGTTGTAGAGGTTAGAAATATGAACTCGGGAGTCCTGCTGCCTAGGTTCAAAACTCAGGGCAACCATTTACTAGATGTGTGATCTCAGACAAGTCCTCAATTTCATTAAGCCTCAGCCTCCTCCAGGTAAAATGGACAAAGACAGTGCCTTCCTCGTAGGGTGGTTGTGAGGACTGATAGAGGGTGTACAAGAGGAAGCTTAGCACAGGGCCTGACACACAGTATTGTTCAGCAAATGTTGGTTATTATAATTACTGCTAGCCTTATCTTCCACAGCAGAGTAATTTTGCTGAATATCTTTTAATGCAATAAAATATAAAAACATTTTCGTTAAAAGAAAAATACTTTCTTCCCATTTGAATGGTCTCTTTTCCCCTCTAAATCAAAGTGCTCAGAGGAAACTGGAGACAACATGGCCTAGGCCCCAGCCTTCACAGCTGGTATGTTAGAACTAAAAGTAATAAATACGATCTATATTTAAAATTTGTTATACTTTTCAGAATACTCCAAATACATTTTATGATGTATTTTCTTAAAAATCATCCCCTCTTACGTTTGTACTGTATCTGCTTATGTATTAAGTTGACAGAGTACTTTGGAAATATTCTTTATTATTTTGAAAAGATAAGGGGAATTTAAAGTAAATGACTCATCCAGGGGACAGGAGCAAAGACTGTGGACCTTGTAGTTTCTGATTTTGGCCACTAGATAAGGCCCCACATTTACTTCTTGTTAATTAACTGAGGGAATGCCCTATCTTTCTTTAGAAACAGATCGCATTTGATGATCAGTCAGGGCCTAATCTGGTCTTACGGGTACAAATTTGAAAGAAGTCAGGTCAACCCAGGCCACAGCAGGCCTGCCGTTAACCATGGCTCAGAAGACCCTAGAAGATTGGGGACCAGGGCAGGGATTTGAGAATCCTTCATCTCAGCATCAGTAAGCCAGATGGATGAGAGGTTGGCGCTATACCTAAGAGCACTTCTGAGCTACCAAGAGAACCATAAAGCTTTTCTAGCTCCCCAAACCATGAAGAGAGCAGCCGAAGTTCTCACAGCCCCATCTTTCAGTTTCACCTCTGCTCTTACCCTCCAGCCCGTCCCAAGGAGAGAGATTCAGTGATACTCAGCAGTTTTTTCCAACACTGTAGTGGATCCTTAATCATTTAGTCAAGAATACTGATTCAGTAGTATGAGCAACCTAATCAAGTTAATAAACCAAAAATAGAAAAACATTGATAAGTAGGACCAGATTTGGTGGAGAGCCACCAGGATGGTATAGGACTTAAAATTATGATACATGAGGAAGAGTATAAAATTATAGTCTGGCATCTAGAATGCAATGAACATTTTTAAAATATTTGAAGGACTGTTCAATGGAAAAGGGAAGAAATGCATTCCTTGCTCTCTGAGTCGAGAACAAGGAATCAATAGAGTTTAGCTCAAATTTAAGAAATAAATTTCTAATACTACCATTATCTGAAAGTGGAGTGAGTTGCTTTTGGAGATAACGAGTTCCCAGGCCCTGAGTTTATGAGCAGAAGCTCTGCAGTTATTGGTGGAGGATGTTTTCAAGACGACTGATGCAGCAGCTGGGTAAGGTCGAATTAGAGACTTCTCATGTCCTCCCAGTCCTACAGTCCTATGAAATATATTTGTGGTTAGGTTTTTTCCCTCACCTTAATAGGAAATAATACATAATATAATAATAATAGTAAGTTGTGTTTGTAAAATTCAGTTAAAGTTTTCCTGTTAAAAAATTACCTTGGGGGGATGTTATAGCTCAGTTATAGCTTAGCCTGCACGAGGTCTTGGGTTCAGTCCCCAGTACCTCCATTAAATAAATAGATAAATAAACAAACAAACCTAATTACCTCTCCCCAACAAAAACAAAACAGAACAAAAATTGTCTCACTATAAGCATTAAAATTGTTTCAATTTTTAAAAATAAATATATCATATCTTATATATTCACATGAATGTCCTCCTTGGAATACTTCCCCTGGGAGCTTATTCTTAATCTAGAATGAATCTTATCCTGAAAATTGATCTCTTTGCCTTGTAATTAATTTTATTTTGGTTCAAGATTGTTTTTCCAATTTTGATATATCTTAGTCATTCTGATTTGGTTGAATGACTTTTCGTATTTCCAGAAAACAAATGTAGCCTTAAAAGATTTGGAGGGTAACCACAATGTCTCGGTTTTCACCTGATTTCTCAGCTTAATAATTAGTACCCACCCTGTTGCATTCTCTAAAACGTTCTGGTATGGTCTCCCTAGTTACAAACCACCACTGGGGATATTCAGTAGCTTATTTTGCAGGTTCCAAAGGCAAGAAGAAAAGTTTAAAGATTGTTTTAGTGAGTATCAGTATTGTTGGACTAGTCAGTCTGCAAGTTCCACATTAACTGCTTTGAAGGCAGCAGTATGCCCTTGAATGGAAAATTTATTTATGAAGCATACCACCTATTTTTTAACCAACCAGACTGCATTTTGGCAATGATGAGGATCCATATGTGGGAGTAGCTGAAATGATTACTGCATAAACACAGATCCATTCAATATCATGTACTCATAAAGTTTGAAGAGTGAGTTAAAACAAATTTATCAAAATTTCTTTCTTTTCCTTTATTCAGGTTTTGTTGTACCTATTCAAACACAAGTATTTGCTGGGCAAATAAATAGTAATTCTCTCTGCAATCTGTACTTGTTCAGAGCCGTATTTATTATACCTGTTTCACTGATTTGAAAGCAGAGCAAATAATTTATTCTCCTGATTTTTTTTCTTTTTAGTTTACCTGTAAATCAGAAGCTCTATTACTAAAAATATGTGGAGTTATTAACCAGTTGGCATTTGGCATTGACAAAAGGTACTGTTAAAGTATTTTAAAATATCTTTTTATTTTATTATTTTTTTGGCCAGTATTCTCATCTGGTTATTGTTCTCGCCAGGCTTTTGTTTCTTGACCAGGAAAGTACCCCAGATTGCTGGTCTTAGAGAAATAATTTCATACTATCTCTTGCTTCTTACATTGTTTAAATATTTCTCAAGTTGTACAACTAAAATGTTAAAAGTACTTAGACTAGAATAAAATAATGATACTGCTATACTTGTTTCCCCGATTTCTCTTACTTTTCTTTCATTTTAGCAGCTTCCCCTCTTTATCATCACTTTCTTACATTGATTAGAAATGGAATTTCTAATTTTCGTATGTATTTTTCTTAATCCTGCTACTTTTGGGGGGTTTGATTTAAGGTCATTTGGGTCTGTCACTTTTTCTCCTGTGAAACCTTTACTAATGCTGTACTTTAATTTTTGAAATCACTTACATTAATGTTCACTCGCTCATTTGGGGCAGTGCTCTCACCAGTAGCTAGACATAAAACTTGGTTCTTGTATTTACAGTAGAGAGTGACAAGATACTCGATTGCTAGACTAAATTAGATTCCTTTTTCTTCTTATCCATGTAGCAAATCAATATGTGTGGATCAGAATAAGCCACTGTTTATCACAGCAGGATTGGATTCTTTAAGTCATATAGGTTGGTGAACTTATTAAGCTTGTTCAGTCTTTTTCTAATTGCCTATTGATTTTATCCTACTCCCTGTTCGCTTCATCTCCAACATACCACCATTTCTGGTTTCATTACCATTGCTGCTGTTTCTTATATATTTACTTGTATACACAGTATTCATGCAAAATGCACCACATTGACGTATTTGTGATGGAAGAGATGTAAGATGAAAAATGTACATATATTTTCTTTCCCCCACTGATTTCCAGGTACTTTTAAATTTTAGCTCCTTGAGTTTAAAAGAAAACCAGAAGCATAGGGTGGTCAAGAAATTTAAAGCTATATATTATGGGCAATGATGAAAAATGTAAGAAATTCAAATGATGGAATAAACCAAAAAGAACACAGTTGTATTAACTAGCTATGCCTTAACTTTGCAGTATGAGAAGAGCTTGCCTCAGCTAATGGGATGTGCTTCCTAAACTTACAGATGCCCTAGGCTCATGAAGCAAAAGGAATTTTAAGTTTATATAGTAAAGCTCCTTACCTTCCCATAGAAGCTGTTTTCATTGTGGAGATTTTCAGGCCTAGCAACTCTTTATACTCCGGGGTTGGCATAGTTTGGTTTTAACATACTGATAGTAGTTTTCGTTTTTATTTCCCATCCCTCACTACTCTTACAAGCTAAAGTTGACTTGACTTCAAATGTGGAGATCTTTGTCATGAGATTATAGACTGAATTGGAATGAAAAGAATAGAGTTGTTAATGAATAGTTATAAAGACTGAGTTTTATAATTATTATTAGTACCAACTTAATTTTATTAGCAGTAAGAATCACTGTATGTACTGATAGGTAGTGCTGATGGAAATCTTTTGCCCATGTAAGTAGTTGGAGATCAAAAAAAAAGGTTGAAAATGATTGAATTTTAAAAATCACGGAGCTTGGACCTCATCAAAATGAAAAACTTTTGCTCTTAAAAGCCCATGTGAAAAGGATAAAAAGATGCTATAATCTGGGAGAAAGTATTTTCAAACTATATATTTGACAAAGGACTAGTATATGGAACTTAACAGTTTAAAAAAATCCAATTAGAAAATATGCAAAAGACATGGGCAGACATTTCACTAAAAAATATATACAAAGGGCAAATAAGCCCATGGAAAGATACTTAATATGATCTTCTAGTATTTTCCATTATATTTAGTAATGCCATATTATCCTCCAAATTAGCTGTCCCAGTTTGCACTCAGCAGCACAGAAGAATATGTTTCCTTTCAAATTCATGAATACATGAGAATATCAAACTTTGTATTTTTGCTGAGCAGCAGTTTAAGTGTGAGGAAGGAGAATTACAGATTACTCATTACTCTGTCTCCTCTTTGGTACTAGAATTTCCCCCTGGGCCTTGCTACACTGGGTTAGATAAATTTTAATAGTGACAAAATATATTAGGGAGAGGAGAAATGAGTGATCTAAGATTTATATTTTTGTAGGTATCATTTGTTTTATTGGTAGAGTTTGTAATGTTTTATCAATGCAGCCATTTGGAGTAAAACTTTCAATTTTAGGATCTCCTCCTGTTCCTGATAATGACATTGGAAAGCTTCATGCCCATTCACCAATGGAATTGTGGAAGAAAGTGTATGGAAAGCTCTTTCCACCAAAGGTATATTTTTCTAATTCTTTTAAAGCAAGAATTTTCAGCACTACTCAGTAGTTATTGGGAAATATCCCAGTGGGACTATTATGGTGACTTTGTTTTCTATTCACATGCTCAAAAGTCAATTAAACATTTGCTAAAAATCAATTGCATATGACGCACTGTGGGGCTTAAAAAATGAGTAAGACACAGTTCTCACTCTGCTTTCAAATGGAGCTTTCTGGCTCCAAAAGGGAGAGACAACATCTGAAAGCAGAGGGAGGAAGGAGGACATGGTGGAGTTTGAGATGGCCCTCACTGGTGATGATGAAAGATCCAAAGATCAGCCCTTGCTGGCCGGCTGAGGAACAGGAAGTTGACTAGTGAGGTTGGTAACAGTCATTTTTTGGCTTATGGGCATAAAGTGATTTGAAGAATTGTGATTTCAGAGTACCAACACACTAAAAGACGTCAAGGACCCTGCAAAAGACCCTCAGTACGCTGAAAGTGAAGTTGATGAAATGAGAATTCACAAGGATCAGGTATTACCCTAAACCATTTCTTTTATTTCATCTTGAGTTTTATCACAGAAATATCCTTAGAATTCCATAAATTTTTCTCAATTTGTTTCCTTAAGTTTTTCACTTAAATAGTACATCTCTTGTACTATTTAAGTGAAAGAAGGAACTAAAAAATCACCTATCATTCTGTCATCCAGAGATGACTTAATGTTTACATATCCATTTTGGATTTTCCAGTTTATGTTAAAGATGGGTAATGAGTTTTACCTCACTGCTGGGGAGACACTTCCATAATATCCTTTTGTTTGTGGGATTACTTAAAAGGTTTTTTAAAATTAGGACATTTAGATGTATCTATACTTTTCTTGTATCAGAAAAATTAAGGATGACCCAGTCTGAAAGCACTCAAACACAGCTGACAAAACCCGGGATCTCTCAGGAAAGTGGTTAAAAGTGGAGACTGCATTCCATATATGCCCAGGTAGCACCGTTTGTGATACACAAGTAAGAATGCAAAAGGTGGTAAATTCATCGTGATCCAGTATTTAGATTTTCCAAGATCTCCTCTTGGTTTGAGGAAAACAGACTCTGTGCATGCAGCCTGTGACCTTACACCAGTAAGCGCCGTAAGTTGAGTGCCCTCATCACCTCTCAGGTGGGATTTACAGAGCTGTGTCACCTGGCCAGTCACACTGTTGCAGGTGTAACCTGAATGCAACCAACCACCACGGCAGTGACCAGGGTCTTTTTCTCAGCACTAGCCTTTCATCTTCAGGGGCCCTATAATGAATTAACAAAATGTTTTATTTGAATATAGTCCAGAAGACTTTTGAAAAACATGTCATGAGAGGGCTTTTAGCTGTAGCAAAGGGAAAGGCGTGTTGTAGGATTATTAGTTTGGCAGTAAAGAGTAACAAGGTAGTGATACAATATGAAAAATCCTCAAAAACTTTATTCTAAGGAAAAGAAGCCAATCACAAAAGATAGTATGTTGTTATCATTCTATTTGTATGAAATGCCCAGAAACAGCAATCTCTAGAGACAGAAAGATGAATGGTCACATGGAGGTGCAGCCAGGGACAAGAAGGGACAATATAAGAGCTCTTCTTTGGTAATGGAGATGTGCTAACACTGGTGCTGAGGGCCCAATAGCTCCATTTGCAAAAATTATTGGATTCTAGATTTGCAATGGGCGAGTTCTATGATATGTAAATTACACCATGATAAATGTGTTAGAAAAAATTTCATGAACTCTAGAGCCTTTTTCTGTACTAAGTTGGCTACACGCCTATGATCATATTTATTTTCTCTGTGTGTATCATCTTTTAAGGCCCATTCTGTGAGAAGTCAATGGAACACTGTTTCTTAGTCTTGTTGGAAAGGAGGAATTAGTCAAAATGAGAGCTCTGCTTGCACTGGGGAATGCCCAGAAGGCTTTCTCAGTCAAAATTGTGAAACTGATGTTAATGAATGTTCACCGATACCATGTCAGAGTGATACTGACTGCACTCCTATTCCAAAGGTAAATGTGAATCTATTATACAAGGGAGCTATTTGAAATTATTTTTTACCATTACCAACCTGTCTGAAAAATACAAGTAATTAAAATTCTAACTAACATATTATAATTTTTTAATTCAGAAAAATCAGAAAAGATACTTAACTTGTTTATTTTCATTTTTTGTATTTTAAATAGAAATCATAAATTCAAAAACACTCTTCAATTTCATTTTTTTGTTCTTCTGCCAGAATTCTCCCATGTGAACAATGTAATCATCTAAATTTTCATTTTTAGTTATTTAAAATAATTTTTCTTTATTATTTCATTATTTACTGTTACATTTTAACTTTTAAATTTAATAGTCAAAGAAGTAAGACTAGGAAATCACTTAATAATTCCTACAAATGAATATCTTTCCTTTTAATAAGATTGATACTTGAATTTATAATAAGAATTCATATTCATATTTTAATGAATTCCTTACATGTCTGGTGGTTGATGCTGGCAGTCAACCAGGTCCAACTATTGGCCGGAACCCTAAATATAACTTCTCCATGTGGTTTGGTCTTCCTCACAGCATGGTGGCTGGTTCCGATAGCGAACCTCCCAAGACAATCAGAGGTCTTTTAAACTTAGCCTTGAAAGTCACAGCTTTTTCCCAGAGTCACAACTTGCTTCCAATCAAGGAGGGAAGTGTGGTTCTCAACTCTCACTTAGGGGAGTGTTGAAATACCGTAGTAGGAACAGGTTGTGACATGGGAAATGTTGTGGGATATTTGGGAAAATAGAACCTTCCACATTGTTACACTGAGAAATTCTACTACCTGCTCATGTAAATAGTTTTCTCCCCTCCCCATGTAAGAATCCATTCATTATATTTGAAATACCTGAACATTTTTGTAAAAAATTACCTTTTAATCTTTTCTAAGATGTCATATGCACGTGTTCACCAATATTGACAGGCAAGCTTTGTAAGTGACTTCAAACACCACACGAGTCATTTCCTTGCAAGACCGATGCCACAAGTATAAAATATGACAAAGATGATCATTGCAGGTAGGATTACTTAATTTCCTATTTCTAAACAAAAATGTATGAATTTTAAAGCCATGTGGGCAGAAATAAAACAATGTTCTGTTTCAAGCTTAAATTTTATTTAATGGCTTACAATATGTTATTTCCAGTTAAAGTAGAAAAATGTGAATGTGTTTTTATGGGATATTTAAACATTGTGGTATTGGTTTTAAATAAATACTTGAGAAATTCTCAGACAGAATTTGAACATAGTTATAAAACATATATTTTGCTTTATAATGGAAATCGGTAGGATAACTAAATAATATTTGAAGATTTAGAAAGAAGAGGTGATGTAAGTATCCACTGTATTATTTCTACTGCACACATACAACATTAATATTATATTTTGAAAGTATAGAGCAATTATCTCTTTCTGCAACTCACAGATCTCAGCTGGTAGTTTTCATTTAGGATCTTTAGGCAAAGTTTTAGGAAGCAGTGCCTTATTTAAATAAAAACTTGCTAAAAATTACCCACTTTTAAATGACAGAAGTGACCTAGTTACCTGGGCCTGTAATTTTAGACCATTTTAAATAGCTTTGTAGATACTTTCTCACATTGTTAAGAAGTACAATTTGTACTCTTCACACTTGCTTGACTTTTATCCAGTTGCTTAAAGTAAGTTCTGTTGGGCATTAATGAAGGGCAGTAAACAGCCTCAAAATTTTAGAATATTCATAAAAAGAGAAAATTAAAAGCTCTGGTACAGGGAAGCCTTAAAACACACTGAAAAGAAGCTTTCATGTACATCACAGATGTACAGTAGACAGTACTTTGAGCAATTTCAAAGGAATCTAAACACACGTTTACAAAAAAAATAAAATCAGTCTTTAAAATTTGACATTTTCAAAAGAGAATGAAGAGAAACCTCATCATTTCAGTACCTTAGAAATTAGTGAGTGCATGCAATCTTATATTCACTTACCAATAAATGCATCCTTTTAAAGATGTTGACTTTTTAATTATAATTTCTGGTTCTAAGCCTTATAGTGCTAGTATATTTGTGAATCTACTTACAAAAATAATGTACTTTTAAAAATATGGATAGTATTATATAAATGAGGTAAATGTACCTTTATATGTAAAATTCATTCTTTGTCAAATATGATAATTTTATTGGCCCTTATTATCATGATTCTGGTTGTCTAGAAGGCTTTGTTTTAAATTTTATCATCAAAGGGAAAGTGAGATAGCTAGAGGTATTACTGTCATGCCTCAGTTTATTTTTATATCATTAATAAACTTAAAATTACAGAATTTGATCTTGAATGCTTTATAAAGCATATTTTTGATAGGATGAATGTTATAAGGATAAAAGTTAGGTTTCTCTAGGATAAATACATCAAATAAGTAACAAGTTGTAACAACTTTGAAATTAAGGAACAACTCATGAAATTAATATGAGCCAGTACATATGTGTTCTAATTGTTGAAATTGCCCATGTTCTTTAAGAATTTACATTAAGCACAACATACATTGTGCTCATTTGAATCTACATAATTAAAAACATTGTCTCATCCTTTGGCTAAATTAGACTACTGGTTAATAGAGCTTGACAGGCGATATTAGGAAATATTAGGGAAGTGACAGGAGAGTAAAAACTAAACTGCTTTAATAAGTCAGAAATAACACAGTCCAGTTCAAATGAAGAGTGAAAATTCAAGCTCAGAAATCAGTAAGAATGTGGTGAAATCTGAAGCACAAAAACAGTATTCCAGCACCCAGATTCTCATCCCTCCCACAACTCACCATGGATAGTTAAAAATTCGCTAACTTTGACTCAGATGAAGTGACGGCTATGTCATCAATGTAAACTAATAAAGCATGAAGTTAAAACAGTGACAAAAAGTAGTCTGAAAGACTATTTTTCTTTTTTCAAAGGAAATTAAGAAAATCACTGAAAATAAGAAAAATAAAAGCCGTTTGATTTAAATGCATTTAGCAAAAAAATTATCTGTGCATTGTTATCTTAAAATGCATATTTTTCTAAAAGTGATTCTCACACTAGCTGCACCAGAGTTTAGCTATGTTAGACTCTCCTGAAGAGCTGTTTAAAACAAAAATATTTGTCCCTTGCCCCTAGAGTTTCTAATTCAATATGTCCCAGTGAGGACTGCAAATGTGTATTTCTACCAAATTCTTGAGATGCTTCACCAAACTCAAACAGCACCAATGAGGAAGATCCTCCTTTATCTTCTCCCCTGCTATATCCACACACCTCAACCCAAGCGTTTACTCTTCTATTCTGAATCTGGGGTGGGGGGGAGTGTAGAGTTGGGGAAGAAGTAAAGATGAAGAGGGGAAAATAGAAAGGTAATGATGGTATCAGTTTCTGTACTTGCACAGATGGACTGGATTTGCATTCCTATGATTAGATGAGAGAGGAAATAAAAGTGCTTGCTTGAGAAAGACACTAAGACGTTAGACATAAGAATTCAACTGGCATCTCCTTACCACAGGCAACACAGTGTTAGACAGAAGTTCATTTTCACCTGTGCCTACAAACAGGGAGCAAGGAGGGCACATGTGCAACCTGGTGGGAAAGGCAAAGGAATAATTGATGTCTTGGAGTCATCAGGCAATTGGAATAGAAAGTCAGTGATTCTCTGAAACTACTGCAGGATGTGTTAGTTGGAGTGCTAATAATTTGAAAATAAAATGGAGTTTATGAGCTACAGTAATTGCAGAAAATGAAAAAAATAACATAAGAATACTTGAAGAGTCTCTCATAACAGTGAAACCCTCTTCTACAGCAGTAGAGAAAAGCCAAGTGTAACAGGTGGAATGCCCCACCCTCAGAGACTTCCATTCTAGTCAGCAGGTGCTGCTTTGAGGAACCATTCCATCCTTTCCCTAGACTGTATATTGTTGTATGAGCCCAAGGGAAGACACAAGGACACCAGTGAGGAAGGTGCTATGACATACATCCTTGAGGTCGTGGTGACTGACACTGCCCCCAGGAAGTCACATGATGGTGATAATTTAGGGCCAGATTTGGAATATATTTCTAAAGGGAAGATTCAATATTTTGCTGTAGGGCTGGATGTGAATCAAGAGATAAAAAGAAGTCGAGGATAATGCTAAGCTTTCTTTTTTGCTCCATTGAAATGTTGAAATATATTTCTCCAAAATGAGAAAATGTGTGTAGAAAGAACCATGGTTGGGAAGGGTAGAAATCAAGAAATCAGTTTGGGCATGTTGGCTGCAATAGCTAATAGAGCTAAGTGGGAACCCTGAGAGAGGCATTCAGGTGTGTAAGTTTCCATTTTAGAGCAAAGGTCTCAGCTTCATATATGTGTTTGAATTACAGTAACAAAGACTTGGCATTTAAAGCAGGAAACTGGATGGGTTACCTTGAAGGGAGCTTGGGCGGGGAAGTGGGAGGTCTACAGATGAGACCCTGGGCACTCTTCTATTTGAGGAAATTAAAGGACAGGAAAATAAAACTAAGAAGTGGCAGTCAGTGAGTCAGGGCTATAAAAATCATCACAGGAAATAGGAAATATTTTAAGAATATTAAGACAGGGCTATATTATCTCAAACAATGTGGCTAGGTATAGTTAGAGGAAATGAGAACTGATCTTTGCAATTGGAAATAAGGACTCCCTTGAAAAGAGCAGTCAGAGAGAATGGTGGGGAAAATATTGGGTAGACCCATTTCACAGGTGAATGGAGGGAAAGAAATGGACTTTTCCTATAAAGGGTAGTAGAAATATAGAGCAATGGAGTGGCAGCTGAAGGACGTTCAAAATTGGCCATTTTTAAATGAGGAGAGATGGGCTGGGGTGCGGCACACAAACAAAGGAGCAGGCTTAGGCAGGATGGCGGACACTACAACAATTACAATGGAGACAAAGCAGGATATTTGTACTGATGTATTCAAAACCGGTGTTTTGAATATGTGGGGTTGAATCATTTGGAAAGTGTCTTCTGATTGTTCTATTTCTCAAGCAAAATAAGAAGTAATGTGAAAAGAAAAGGTGTGAAATCATCCACATGAGTAGGAGGAAAATGGAGCATTACTGATAACGCAGCAATAATGGACTCCTTGAAGTTAGTGATCATGGATTAAGAGTGAGTTCAGTCTACAATACAGTGCAGTTTCCTCAGATATGGGTAGTTATTCACGTGCACATGAAACAGCTTGGGTGTTTAATTCAACTAAAATTGAGTCTTGATCAGGCTACAGTAATGGAGAGAAGGGGGCAGGGGATTTGCAGGCGTATGCAAGCAGTGAGTATAGAAATGGGCCACATAATCTAATTCAATAAGTAAGGGTACAGGGAGAGACTAAAAGACATTTGAGAGTTGGTAGGGGCAATGGATTATGGGGTTGAAGAGCTGTCTTTAGACCATAAGAAGGAGTGAGCTAAAAAGGAGAATGAGGCTGTTGATGGAGCACGAGATCCTTGACATTAAGATGATGGTAGGAATATTACGTGTGATGGTTTGGGAGCATGGGAGAACCCTGCAGTGGGAGTAGGTTGGAGGTAGGATGAAGACTGACTTCTTTGAGCTGAGATGGTCTCCTCCTCTGAGAAACTAGGGTTCTAACTGGGTCAACTCCACAGATATTGAAATAAATAAGTGAGACTGGGATTGTATCAGAGGAAGGTGTGATGGGCCAGTTGTCAAACACTGAAGAATTAGAGTGAGGAAAACACCCAAGAGGGTTAGCTGTTAAGGACAGCACAGGAGGAGACAGGGGAGGTACCACCTTCAAATAATTGCGATGCTCGAGGAGGATGGAACATGATTGGGAGGTTCCTGTGGTGAATGGTGATCAGAGGTTCAGGCTGGTGGCCTCGAAGATAGATCAGAGGGGGGCAGTTGCGAGAATTGGCATTAAGTCAGGGGTGTGCAGGCTGGTCAGGTGCTCACAGAGCTCAACAGACAGCCCAGAAGCTCCTCCAGAGGCAGTGCTGAGGCTCCAGGTCAGCCCTCTGAGGAGCGCTGGGCAGTGGCCAGAGGGGCATCATGACCTGTCAGGCAGATTCTGAGCTCTCGGCTGCGCACCAGAGCGGGAAGGGCCTGGACCACTAGACCACATGAGGGCTTGGAGACACTGCTGGTACTGCCATCACACAGACACACACACACACACACACACACACACACAGAGCACAGAGACACACACCTGCCTATTTTAATATTTACTGAATGTAATGCCTCTAATATTTTCTATATATAAAGATGATCACAATCTGAATATTTAGAATGAAATGAGGAAACATAAATCAGGAAATCGATGTTAATGAAACTACTCAGTGTCTTTTTCTTACATCAGTTTGTTTTCTTCTTCCAGCCTGAAACTCAATCATTTAAACAAATATTTACTGAGAGTTACCTTTGTAAAATATGCCAGAAACTCAATATTGGAAAAATAAGCACTATGCTTTAAAAAAAAAAGCAGAATTTTTGCTTTCTGAACCTTTTATTTTCTCCCCTCAAATTCAAAGATATTTCCTGGAATAATGATGTTCTATTTTATTCTCTTAGCTTATTGTTTTGTTTTGTTGGGTTTTTTTTCTTGTTTCCTACTCACAGTCACAATTATAGCTTGCCCAACTTATGTGTCAATTCAATGTATTAACATATGTTTTTTTCCTCAAGTCAGTTTCATCATTTCATTAGTCTGTGTGATGTCTCACCATGTCAGCCCTGGAGAGAGTTAGCATTTTCAGTTTCTGTCACAAATCAACCTAATTAAGAATGCATCGTGACTTTGAAATAGAGTGTTGGACCACAGAAATGTGTAAGTAGACAGATTTCCTTTCAACATATAATAAAGTTACATTTTTACATTTATTTTGGGGAAAAAATCACACTTTTGGATGAGGAGTTTGCTAATAATGGAATGTTTCCCCTTGGTGGCTCACTAGTTCTTAACTGACAGGAAACCTCAATCTCTTGAGGTTAATTATCTCAAAAGCTTAGTGGCTACATTTTTCTTTCCTTGAAATCAATAGCCGTATGTGTAAGTCTAAATTTCCCTTTCAAATAAATCATTCTGAAATTTACTGAGAAAAAAATTTTGTTAAAGTTTAAGTACAATATTAATATTCCAGATTATGGTTTGAAACTCTGTTACAATTGAAAGTATCTGGGACACCATTGACATTTTCCCATCACAAGTAGCTTCTGCCACCATGAATATGATTTTGTATTCTCTGGGGAATGGTGTAGAGGTCACCCTGACACCTAGCCCCCTAGTGGTTCATTTTGAAAATACGTGTATAATCTTTTCTTCCATTAGTCCTGGACCTACTCATTTCTCTGTAAATAATAAATAATAAAATGCCATGACAAAAGTTAGTACAGAGCTATGTACATAAGGTTTGAAATAGCACCATGTAACCTCTACATCTTCCAGGGGACACCTGATCAAATGAATCTTAGTCCCAGTCTGCTCTGCACAGCCTCCAACACTTCAATATCCAATACCCTTTCCACTGTTCCCTCAGGACGTCATTTTGTCAGCAGCAGATTTTCCAATGCCACATTCTTTTTGCATTTTTTCCTTTCTTTTTCTGACTGAAACCTCAGGACCTGTAGTCATCTTGGGTGGCTCTATTCATTTGTTGCCATATCTACACCATTTTCTTCTTCCCCCTCAAAAGCTTGTCCATGTTCATCAATGGCTGTACCGTGGACCATTCTCCCTCGAACTCTGTTTCTTTCTCCCAAGGCTCCTTTCAAGCATCTCCTCTCCTCTTAGTTCCTGTCCATCCCCAGGCTTGTGACCTTTTCTCTAACACTTTTGTCATTATTCTTCATGACATCAGTACCTATCTTGCAAATCCACCCATCTTGGTTGCTTAAATCCTTTAACAATTATTTTATGATTTTTTCCCTCCTCCTCCTGATCTTGGTCCATTTCCTATGGTCATGCCTTTTCATTCATCATGACCTTTAATTACATGCCCTGTAACACCTTGATTTAAATGTTCCCACTCTCTGATCATCCTCCATGTACTTCAAGCTCACTCAATCACATACTCTACCAACAGGTACCTCTAGTTATCTGATGGAACTTCCTCTCCTCTTGCTCATCACCCTCAGCATACCTGTATATTCATTTTCAAATTCCGTATCTCCCTTGTTTCATGTTCTATTGACCTGAAAACACCAAACCAGTTTAATTCTGCATCCAACTAGGTAAACTGGTGTCCATTTCCATACAAACCTGATATGGCATCTCGAACTTCATATATTATGAAGAAATGGTTGATTTTTGCTTTTTTTTTTTCTGGTAGGGGAGGTAATTATGTTTATTTATTTATTTTTAGAGGAGGTGCTCAGGATTGAACCCAGGACTTTGTGTATGTTAAGCATGCACTCTACCACTTGAACTATACCCTCCCCTGTGGTTGACTTGTAATACCAGGATTAAACTTGCTTTTCTGCCAGTGTTCTTTATTTGATCCATCATTTCTTTCATTTGTCTTTCAGCCTGCTTCTGGTATATCAGTAAATCTTTTAAGTTCCCCATAAATATATATCATGTGTTCGAACACTTTTATTCATTTATTTACTTTTTCTATTTACTATTTACATTTATTCACTTATTTATACAAAGTGACTCTCTTGTTAAAACTACCAAAATTTCTCATCTGCCTCCCACGTTCCCTCCCTGCTTTGACTCCCCATTCAAGTGTACGTAGGATGGTGAGTGAATGTCTCATTGAGAGAGCGAGGGTCTGGGCGGTGGCTTGAGTGAGGCGAAGGGACACTCCGCTATCTCGAGTGTTCACAGCAGAGGGAGCACCCAATGCCAAGTCCCCGGTCTATTCAGATCCTACTCGTGAGGCTGGTGTGGCAGGTCAGGGGAAGACAAGGGGAAGCAGTGGGGACGGGCAGGAAACTGGAGCAGGTGCTGACCGCGAATGCCATTTTAAGGCCGTTGGCTTTTACCCTAAGGTGAATGCTGGCAAACGGGTGACTGACTTTGCGTATACTTTAAAGTGATGCTTTGGCTGCCGTGTTGGAGAACAACTGTAGAGAAGGACAGATAGATGCGAAGAGCTCAGTTAAGAGCTAATGCAGTGATCTGGGCAGGAGAAGACAGCGATTCGAAGCAGGATGGGAGAGGGGACGTGTAAGAAGTGGCTAGATTATGGATGGACTTTTAAGATGGACTTGATAGGATATTCCCTCATACTGGTTTGAGTTTAAAAGGGTATAATTAATGATTCTATAGTTTTTAGCTGAGCAATTAAAAGGCAGAATTGCCATCATTTGAATGGTGAGAGCTACAGATAAAGCAGAATTGAAATGTTTTTTCTTCCTTATCATCTCTTTTGTACACAAGAGAACATATTTGTTTTAAAATCATGTTACTCCCCTGCCACTCTCCCTCATTGGGTTCCTGTAACATTTAAATAAAATCTAAAGTACTTTAAATGCGTATCATGCTGGCTGTATTTTGTCTCTGCCTTTCCCTCCACCATTACCTTCTACTACAGTGCCTCTGAGTACTGAGTTTCTGCCACTTTGATCCACAAGAAGTTTCTTGAATACCTTAAGCATCTGCTTCAAATCCTTGTATTTGTTGGCTTTCTATCTATGACACATTTTAACCAGAAATTATGGTGCTCAATGTTCATTTCATTTAGGATTTTACTCAAATACCATCTCCTCAAAGATGTCTTTCTTGTTCAGTTTAATAAACATTCCTAAAATGGCTCTTTTCCACTACTCTGCTTTAACCTATCCTTAATTTTTTTTTAAATTTTATAGCCCTTATCACAGTCTATCATTATATTTTATGCATTTATGATTTTCTGTGCCACAGTCTAAACACACAGTAAGCCAGAGAAATGGCTGTTTTATTATTTTTAATACTGACTTTCTGTATCCTGGGATTGAAGTATATCATGCTCATTTGAATGGCCAAAATCCAGAGGCTTGTTCTGATAACTTAATTTTAAGGTTTGAAGAACCTATGAAATATGATGCATCATGTCTTGAGATCTGGATAGTGACTCAGTTGTCCAGTTTATGCCAAAAAGTTAAATTGATGAAATGAGTGATATATTGTTATACACTTGTCTGTGCCCATAAGAGTCTCAGACTGAGCATCCAGCAATATTGCAAAGCTTCTATTTTAAGAATGGTTTTACTTATGTCAAAGGCTTTTTCTAAGAAATGGAACATGACAGTGTTGAAATTGATACAAGTAACTCTGCATCAGGATCTTCATTTATACATGATGAATCCAAAAATGACAAAAGTAAACACAATGCTCTATTTGAGACAAAAATTACAACTTATTTATAGTAGAATGGTTCAGCTCCTCCCAAAATGTACCAAGAACCTCCTCCAAGTCCTCAAACAAGTGATAAGAGTATTTCAAGATTACAGAATCAGAGAAAACAATTTTGAGTTAATTTACAACTATCTCCTTTCAATTTCCAGGAATAGTATTGAGTTTCAAAGAACTATTTCAGCAGCTGGAAACTTTTAAGCAAGAATATACTAAGTATCCAAAAGGGACACTGTCATTGATGCATACTGTATTGAAGCTAGCTTGTTAAAAGAATCAAATAATATTTAATTTTCAAGTTTCTTTGTTTTGTTCTATGGTTTATGGTTACTTCATTATTTAATGCATTGCTTCAATAATTTTCTACCATTCACTTACAATGGCATTATATAATGTTTTATTTTATAAAATTTATGATTTCCTAGATATATTGAAAAAATGTCTATTCTAACAACTTGTATTTGAAATATATTAAATATTTACATTCACTGATATTTTCTTTTATTTTATGAGTTCTCTACACTTAAAAAATAAACAGCTGCAACTAATGCCAGCATCTCTGTATTACTGAAGTATTTACCACAATGCCAGTGATGCCATTTTGCTCTGGGATTGCTGACATTATTCTGCCCTGCTGAATGCTGTGTCCCCACATAGCCTGACACTTCTCTTTAAAATGAGTAGCATGTATTCCTTTGGTAATTTAACAAAGTTTGGGGAACCCTGTCCAAGAAAGAGAGTAAAGCCAATTGTCCAATAAGTATTGGCCTAACTGACAAAATGCAGCCCAATAATGGAGATGCTTTTAAGGCAGTTATACGAAATCATTTTGAGAAACAAACACAGGGGGAGAGGATAAAGTTGTTTTCTTTCTTTTCTCCTAGCTTTTCCACTGAGATATTTTATTTCCATTATCTTCTTTTCTTTCTTTTTGTGTATCTTTGTAATTCCTCTCTGCTTTTCCATATATTATCTCCCTTTTTACCACTGAAAATGATACCTTTAACCTATTCATCATAATCATTTATATCCCACTTACCCTCCAGTCTCCTGAAAATATTTTCTGTTTCCTAATACTTTCGAAGGGTAAAAACCCACAATGGGACCAGCAAGACCTCCAAGGCAGGGCCATTGCCTTTCCGCTTTTGTGCTTCTGTAAATCTGCTTGCTTCTAGGAAAATGAAACTTACCCCTAAAATTCCATTGGTTCTCAAAAGCTCATTCCAGATTAGTCCATTTCTAACACCTAATTTGCATATGGTGCAAAGTTAATCAAAACCTAAAACCCTATAAAAGCCTGTGTAAACCTACAAACAGGGTCCAGAGCTTGGAGTGTTAACTCCTTTGGGCCCACAGGTGAAAGAAACCTGAGTACTCCAACCCTCCAAGTGTCACTTGGTCTCTTAACAGGATTCAAGTTTCTGCAACATTTTCATGTTGATTATAAAATAATAGTTTGTATAAAATATAACTATCCATTGGATAGTCTAGGAAAATAATGATCTGAAGTGGGTTTCTCACTTCTCTTCTCATATTTAAAGCAACTGCCTTCTTTGACCAAAATGGTCGGTGGAAACCTTGTATGACTAAAATGAGTTGGGTCTTAGCCTCTCTCAACAAAGCAATTCTGCAGACTTTTCTGACTTTGTCAGCTAGGTAAGCATTTGTAAGTTAGTATAAGGAACACTGGGACAATCGACAGAAGAGAGTGGGTATGTTATCAGTACACTTTCACTAGTGAAGGTGGGTCAGAATCAGTCTACTTAGGTATTCTCCATCTCCTTTACCACAATGAATCAATTCAGTTTTGAATTTAAGGATGGAAGGGATAAAAATGGGTTAGAAGAAAATGGATACAATTTGAAGGGATTGGAGTCTCTGGAGAAAAGAGAGGACAACTTAGATAACTATACTTAAAATATGGAAAGAGGTTCAAAAGGAGAACAAAGACATTTTGTGTACACAGCAAGACTGCAGCTACAAACTATACTTTTCAATTAAAAAGCTAATTTTAAAAATTCAAAGGGAAATAGTGACTCAAGTTACAGCAATCTAGAATGTTTCAATGGAAGAACTATTTTAAAATGGAGTTAAAAATAAAGAGACGGGATCTGCTTTGACCTCTATGCTGTATACATGACTCTTACTCTAAATTTCTGCTGGACTGGTGGTAATTTGCCCATGAAGTTGTCCTTGGCAAACTTTAGGGGAAAAGCAACTGCCAGAGCTTCCTGCCCACTTTCATTTGCTTTATGTTTCTCTTGAAATATACCTGATTTTTATTTTCTGTCATCTCCCACTAAAAGATAAACCACATGAGGGAAAGGAATTTGTTCATCAAAATATACACCTACCCGGAAGAATAACTACCCGCAGTAGGAGCTCAAGAGTTATTTGTTGAAGAATTTAGTGGATAAATTAGGCAATGACATGATGAAGAAAGCTGAGTATCTGGAAGAATAGATTGAGCTGGTCTAACATGTGAATGATAGCAGCTCTAGAAAGAGTAAAAAGAACACATGAAGGAGAAGCAATAATTAATCAAATTATAGACTATTTCTCTGAGCTGGAGAAAAAAGTATAGTTTGTAGCTAGGCGGCAGGCAGTAATAAAGCAACACAGAGTCCCAGCTTAGAAAGATGAAGGGAAATTGAAGTTACCTCACAGCTTCTTTTGTTTCCCAATAGCTTTTGTACAGGAAATGTATAGGTGTCTTAATAGCTGTTCCAAGACAAAAATAAAAACACTCAGGAACTGGTGCTTATGTCACTGTCACTTGTACAGGCAGGTGTAAACTGATTGGTCTGTGATGAGTAGTAATTTGTGATTCCACACTTTTCCTACTGATTAATTATTAATCAGTTAGTCCTAGTCTTGTCATAGGGAGAAATTTAAGAGGGATGTAAGTCATGAATACATACAAAAACTTCTCTCACACTTAAAATTTGACTTGATTTTATATCATACCATTATAAGAGCAAGAATGGA
The DNA here is from genome assembly GCF_048564905.1 of Vicugna pacos. Classification (NCBI taxonomy): domain Eukaryota; kingdom Metazoa; phylum Chordata; class Mammalia; order Artiodactyla; family Camelidae; genus Vicugna; species Vicugna pacos. Next base: position 1,828,804 of record NC_133011.1, read on the forward strand.
AGAAGTTATAAGCATATATTTTATTATTTCTCTTGCTTTTTTTCAGTAGAATTTTTATATCAAGTGATAAGTGAGTTAAAACAACTGTATAAGAAGTGACAGCTTAATTTCTCTAAATTAGTGTGATTTCTGTGAATGGTTGAAATGCTTATATTTGTAAGAAACAAATATAAACACTTGAAATGCCTCAGAGAAAGTAAAAGTGCCAATATGTCTTCATTAATACTGAAACAGAAAAATGAATAGGAAAAAAATAACTCTTGGAGAAATTTTTACAATTTACAAATTGCCTCTTAAAAACTTAAAAGAAATCACTGGTGAAACTATTTTTAAAAGTGTGGTGATTGACATGAATCTCATTTGTGTTGTATTTTCAATCAAGACAGTGGCTTTCTCTCCAGATGCTCATGAACAGGAGTTAAGGCCATAATATCTGTGATCCTCAGCATCAGAAGTACATACCACATAAACTGAAGGCATCACTTTCCTGAGCAGTTTCTGGGAATCCAGCATATGGTTGGTTGAACAATGGCACCCCGAAATATGTGCAAGTTCTAATCCAAAGAACCTATGAATGTTATCTTTTATTAAAAAGAAACTTTGTAGATACAGTTAAGACAAGGTTCTTGATAGGAGGGGAGTATCCTAGATTATCCAGATGCACTTGATTTAATCACATGAATCCTTATATGGGGGCCCCAGAAGGAGACAGGGACACAGAAAGTGATGTGGTGGCAGGCAGAGATTGGAGTGATGTTCTCTGAAGATGCAGGGAGTGTCCACAGGCCAAGGGATGTGGGTACCCACAAGATGCCAGAAAGGCACTAAAACAAGTCTCCCCTCAGAGCCCTCCTAAAACCTTGACTTGATCCCAGCAGGATGGACTTCAGATGTCTCATCTCCGGAAATATAAAATAATAAATGTTTTAAACTACTAAGGTTATAGTAATTTATTACAGCAGCAATGGGAAATAAATATACAGAAATTTCAAGATTTATTTTGAGCACAAAAATAAATTTACTAGCTGAAAATGATTAGAGAAGCTCTAATGAACAAAAGTCACTCAAAGTTTAGATTTGCTGATACTGTCTCCCTGTCACCATGAGGGACTGTTTCCTTAGACTGAGAGTCAAAGGGAGAGAGAAGAGAGAGCTGTAGCTATCTGAGCATATTTGTATATGTTTCAAATATATTAAGTATATTTCCCACCTCCTGTCCCCAGCTCCTCATAATTTCTTCTGGCCTAAATCAGGGATTGAGCAGAAAAGGGAATCAAAATTGCTGGCAGATGGGTGGCTGCTATAAGAATGTTGTACATATTGAAAGAATAAATTTGACAGTTTTTTTGCTGGCTGCTGCCATTATATTTTTAATAAGTTTACTATGAACATATCTGGGTCAGTTTCTAATTATTCTTGCATCTGTTATGAAAAGAGAGAAAGGAATTTTCTTCACTAATTCTTTGTCAAAAACCAAACTTCCTCAGCCTGGTTGTCACCTGAGACCTAACTCTGTTTAATCTTTCTAGCTGTCCTTCACAAAGTTAGGATGTCTTTTTGCAAGCGTTTTGTCTCAACTCACAAAAATTCCTTCTGACAATATGTTGATGATTGGAACTCTTAAAATGAGGTGCAAAGCTAAATGACACAATTTTACCCAAATGGTGTGATATCATCTCATTAAATTTTCATGCAAAGTAAAATTACTCATTCCATTTGATCAGTGAATATAGAAATCAGGAAACATAAATTTCAGTTTAAAAAATTATGTGCTTGTCTTATGTCACAACATTCTAATAAGTCAATTACTTACTTTTAATACACATTTTCTGTAACTTCAGTAATGGTGACAGAAACTCAGTGGTGTCATTCTGGGTGAATTAACTAAACTTTAAATGACCACAACTGACCCAGAACAACTCATTGTCCCTGAATTTCCTCATTAAGACTACTGATGTAAAAGGTAGATATAAGGAAAATCCTGAGTGAAAAATAAAGTCACCTAAAATCACTCCCAAAGAGAAGGATGCCTTGGTGAAATTTATAATTTTTAATTTGGTTCAACTTGGTCTCTCTTATGGGGGCCAAGTGTTAAAATATATCTTAAACTCATGTTCATCAATGAAGTGGGCTATTATCAACTCATGCCAAATTATCTTATTTTTAGAGCTTTATTTATTTTGCAGTTCAGTGCTATTAATCTAGCATAGCTACACTTGTTTTCTACTTAATGACTAATCAAATGCATCAATTGATTTCTTTAAATATTTCTTGTGTAATAAAATATTCTGATCAATGTTCTAAACTTAAAAAAAAATGATTTGTAAATAATATTTAACCGAATTTCTAAGGCTAGAAAATTTGCTTTGGAAAGACTGCTTCAATACGTCTAATTTGACTTGAAATAAAATAAGTAAAAAACATTTAGTTGATTATTATATTTTGAGCCAAAGTCTGAGGAAAATCATATTCTAATCCAATGGTTATTTATTAGAAAGAATACTCAACAGTTACAGCAGTTTATATAGGGAAAACCAGTGTTTATAGGATATTATAAGAAATTATTTAAAAACTAGACTTATGAAGTATGTTTAAGAAAAAATATTCAATAGTTGATTTGGGGAAACAGGTGGAATATTTAAGTTTGTGGATGTAAAGACTGAATCAGTGTGGTAAAGATTGATTATACAAAAATATTGCTGTTTTTTTAGGGAAACTATTCAATTGGATATACACTTTACAGATAGAAAATATATTTAACAAATAGTACATATAAATATTTAGATAATAGCAAAATGCAACCACAGATGACTTTAAATAATATAACAAAATGCTAAAAAATAATACTTGATTTGTATTAAAACAGATGAATGATTAAACATTGACTAAGTTTTTAACTACTTAAAAAAGCAAAAGGGATTCAAATGGGTATTTGAGTCACTCTTAGCTTGCTAAGGATGTACGTTTCCTGGGATGGCCACCTTACCAGAAATATCTGGTTGTGCTGTGAAAAATGGTGCCAGTCAGAAAATTGAAAAGCCTGTGGAAACAAATGATATATTGTTAAAGGAGTTGAGATATTGTTCCTTCTTCAGAAAAGGTGGAATTTAACCATAGCAAAAAAAAAAAGTGTAGAGTAAGTATGTTATCTTGAAAAGTAAAACTGAAGTTGTTTAATTAATCGATTAATTTTTTTTAATTAATCGATTAATTAATTGTTTTATTTAATGTTATACCTCTGTTGTAAGAAGTTTACACTGGAACTTTTAATAAGGAAAAAACGGAGAGAGTTTTAAGGTTACTGTAAATGGTAAAAGTAATCATTTCTCCTCTTTAAGACTGCCAAATATATTTCTGAAATTGAATGATATTTGGCATTCAGGACATAAAATATATGAGACAATCACGGGGCTTTAGTATCATGGCAAAGGCACTTTTAAGCTGCCAGCTGAAAGCTGATTTAGAAGGGAAGACAGTCAAACTTATTTCATAGTTTTTTTGAGACTGTTTGAAATTGATTGATTGATTCACTTTTGAAAAAAGAAGAATGACTTCACTCTCTGAAGACTTTCCATGCCTTTTCTAATTTTCTTCATTTAATGTAAAACAATGATAAGAGTTTAATAACAGAAACCATATTTAAGAGATTTAGAAACAAATGTTCTTCAGAGGGAATAAATTGTCTTGGGCACTATTATACTTTATTCATACTCATTTATAATACTGACATGGAGTACTTGTAACATGATTTATATATTTCAAAGCAGGAAGGATTGCATTGAATCTGCAGGTTTCCTTGGGTAGCAGGGTCATTTTAACAGTATTGACTCTTCCAATCCCAGAACATGGAATATCTCCCCATCTGATTGTGTTGTCTTCAATGTCTCTGTCAATGCCTTACAGTTTTCCAAGTACAGGTCTTTTGCCTGCTTCAGTAGGTTTATTCCTAGGTATTTTATTCTTTTCTGTGTGATGGTAAATAAGATTGTTTCTTTAATTTGTTTTTCTGCTATGTTGTTGCCAGTTGATTTTATGTCCTGCAACTTCATTGAGTTGGATTATTATTTCTAAGGTTTTTTATGGTGAAGTCTTTAGGATATTCCACAGAAAAGATCATGTCATCTACAAACAGTTTGACCTCTTTTCCAATTTGGATGGCTCTAATTTTGTGTGTGTGCCTAATTGCTCTGGCTAGAACTTCCAGTAGTACATTGAATAAGGGTTCTGAGAGTGGGCACCCTTGTCTTGCTTCTGATCTTAGAGAAAAGCTTTCAACCTTCCACTACTATTTGATATAAGTGTGGCTACCCTTTCTTTCTTTACATTAACATCTGCTTGAAACATTTACTTCCATTCCTGCACTCAGTCTGTGTGCGTCCTAAATCTAAGTGGAGTCACTCGTAGGCAGCCTATCTTTGGATGTTTCCTAATATTTTTCTGTGTGAATTCATCAGTGCTTTTTAAAAAATAGCTAAATTTCTTTTAACTAAGTAGGATAAGATGTCTTACAAATAAATAAAATGCCCATGGTTCTTTTGTAGTAACTCAAGAATGAATGAAAATGAAATGGTAATGCAAGAGAGAGTGTGACAAAAACAGTCAAATTTCAGATTTGTAAAATGTTATGCTTTAAATTTTTAGTGATAATATATCTTTTGTGTCAGTTAATTAACACTTGAACCAATAATGCTTCAATTGCAGAATAAATAAGCAACAAAAAATAAATAAAACAATTTGTTACCTGAGTATATAGGTTTATATCTTGGCCTTGTGAGACCTGAGGTGTATGCACTTTTTAAAAAATGTCTTAATTGTTGTTTTCTTATCTGAAAGGGCTTACGCTATCAAGACTGTTGAAAATTCACAAGAAATAAATGCTTTTGAACTCATTTGAACATTGGTAAATTTTATTTATATGGCAAAATTGTCTCTAACTTTCTCTCTCACACATACACACACACACACAAAGGGAGAGAGATGGGCTGTCCTTGTTCTTAGCATCTTCATTATGTAAAGGAAAAAAACCATTTCTTTATATTTAACACTGTTTCTAAATCCTATTTTAAATATTTAAAATGAACATAAATAGAATCTTCAGGGAGTACAGATGTAGAAATGACAGATATAAGCCCTGAGTTGGGGATACAATTTCTTTGACAGAACTAAGTTTGACACCTAATACAGCACAGAAAGCAGAATATCTAAAAGAAATCATTATCTTGCCTAAGTATAGCTGTTGAAATAAATCAACATCTAGAGCTTTTATATCCTCTTCATACTATCAATCAAGGTTACTTCCCTTTATAAAAATGAAAAGCCTTAAGAAAGCATCATCAAACACTTCTTGCACATGATGTGTTAAATCAGCTGGTTAGGGCTGTAAGATTGCTATGAATACATATTTTGTGTCAATCAAATAAAAGTCACAAGGCTTCGGTATTGCAAAATGTGCCTTTACTGCTGTAACCTAGACTGACATGTGATACAGGAAATAGATTGATTTTCTTTTTATGGACAATATTCTTGATTCTCTTGTTTCTTTTTGCTGTCAGTGTGGAACTACTTTATCATTGTCTTAATTTCACTGTTTGCTCACCAAAATGACGCTCTCACAAGCTTATTGAGGTTCAAAGTCAGTTCTAAAAAAAAAAATGAACATACATACAGAACAGAAACAGACTGATAGACATAGAATACAAACTTGTGGCTGCCAAGGGGGAGAGGGTGGGAAGGGACAGACTAGGAGTTCAAAATTTTATTTCGAATATACATCAGTTAATTAGTTCATTGTTGACAGTAAGATAGATGTTTATTTTTGATTAAAAATAAAATATGTACAGTATGTCTATCTAGTTCACCTAATTTTAAACTTCACAACTACACAGGTACTCTTTCCCTCCCATGCCACCAAGAAGCAAACAATATGAAAGTATAGCTAATAGAAAGTGTAATATTAAAATAGTTTTAAAACATAGTCCAAAACTGCTTCTGCACTCCTCCTTCCCCAGTTGGAGAATACTGTCAATGATGTAAAGTACAGAAAGGGAACAAATGGGATATGAAATTGATCAGCACAATTTTTAGCAAGTTTCAAAACAAATTTCAGTGGTTTAAGAAAACAACAATAACTGCCTAAAATATATTATTTTTAACTGTGCTAAGGTATAAAATTTCATAAATCTAAAATCAGTGTAAATGTAACAATTAGCTGAAATATAAACTAGAAAAAGCAGGCTTCCAATGTACAATAAATATACTAATAATCAGTAACTTTTTGTAGTTTATATTCAGCTTCCAAAACTGACTAAATGTGGTTAAAGTATCTGCCATTAACATAATCTAATCTCAAAATACATCCACACTCTCTCTTATGTACCATATTAGAGGGAAAAAAGCATGTTTAAATAAAAAATGAAATCCACAAAATGAAAACTATCAAATTAAAACACACCATTTTATTACTACATTTTCAAGAGCCTATAGGTAGGTACAAAGCACAACTCTAAAAGATATGGCCCCCTTCACAGGCACATTCGATTTCAAATAGCAAGGACAGTAATTGAAATTTTAATACTAAAATGTCACTCTTTAAATCATCCATGCTTTACTAGTTAGTTCTGACCTCAAGTATACCGAAATACTTCCCCAACACTTAAAGCATTAAAGATCTCACCCTGACATTGTACATAATAAAAAAGGAATTTAAAAGACACAATTTTTCATAAAAATTAATGTAAAATGGTATTACCTTGAAAATATCAAACATAATATACCCTGACGCCTTTCATCTTGGCGCCTAAACAATTGAAACTTCGTTTTATTATGCGAGGATGGCATGAAATACAAGACACTATTCTACAATCTCGTTTCAACAATGATTAGGAAAATGAAAGCTCATAGGTACTCAGACTTTTAAGTAACAAAACTTGGCCTTTTAAACTTCACAACCTTTTAATGGTCAAAGTCCTAAAACCTCAGTGTTAATAAAGTCTGTACTCATAGGAAACCAAAATTGTATCCAGTATGAGACAGCAGTTGAACAGCTAATCTAAGATGTGACTTTTTCTTCAATCAGCTTCCACCTTGCTCTGCGCTTTTATTTTGCACCGCAGTTTTTCACTCAAAGACAAGACGCACTCAGGTAGGAGGGCCCCGGTCCCCCTCCGCCCGCGTCAAGGCGAGTCGGGGGATGGGATCTGCTCCACCCCGGACCCCACGCGAGCCCTCGGCACCCAGGGGGACGCGGCCCGCCCCGGGCTCCTCTCCTCGCGCCCGGGGGGCCCGCACCGCCCGCCTGCCCCGCCCAGCCCGGCCCCCGAGCGCGCGCGGCCGACGGGCGGGCACGGCCGCCGCCCCGCCGGCCGCCGGGACCCTCCCCGCTCCCCGCTCCCTGCTCCCCGCTGCGCTCCGCGGGGTCGGGGCGGGGTCAGGGCGGGGTGGTGGGGGGAGCCCGGCGGCCGCAGGCGGAGGCGCAGCGCGGATCCGGGCGGGAGAGCAAGCGGTCGGGCGGGGGAGCGGCTGTGGAGCCGGCCGCCTGCAGCAGTTCTTAAAGTGAGAGCCTGATGGCAATAAATTCTGTCAGCTTTATTTTTTTTTTTTGACTTTTTAAAATGTATTTAATATTCTTGTAAGTGGTTAGTCCTTACAGTTTCACAGTACCTAACCCCCTCCCAGCCCCTGCCTCCATGTTTTTCCTTTTTTAAAATTTTAAGTAGAGTTGATTTACAAAATTATATTCATTACAAGTGTACAGCATAGTAATTCACCATTTTTACAGACTATACTCTAGTCAAAGCTATTATAAATAAATGGCTATACTTCCCTGTGCTGTGCAATGCCTCCTTGTTAGATGTCTGTTTTATATATTGTAGTGCGTGTCTTTTAATGGTGTACCCCTAGTTTGCCTCCCACCCTTCCCTCTCCCCACTGGTAACCACTAGTTTGTTTTCTACATCTGTGAGTCTGTTTCCGTTTTGCATATACACTCATTTGTATTATTTTTCACATCCCGCAGATAAATGATATCACACAGTACTTTCTTTCTCGGTCTGACTTATTTCACTAACATACTATTTTTTAGGCCCACCCACATTGCTGCAAACGGCAGAGTTTCAGCCTTTTATAGGACTAATTAATATTACTTTATGTATATATTTACATGTACATACACCACATCTTCTCTATCAATTCAGGTGTTGATACGGACTTGTGTTGCTTCCATGTCTTGGCTATTGTAAATAGTGTTGCTACAAACATTGGGGTGCAGGTGTCTTTTCAAATTAGTGTTTTTGATTTTTCAGATACAAACACAGGAATCAAATTGCTGGATCATATGATGGCTTTAGTTTTGTGAGCAACCCCTATACTGTTTTTCATAGTGGCTATGCAATTTACATTCCCACCAACAGGGTACAAGGGTTCAAAAGCTATACTTCAAGTCTTTATTTTGCATTCACTTTAAAAACAATGTTACTATGCAGATAATTCTGGTTGACATTTTTTCTTCACCTCTGCAGAGATGTTGTTGTACTTTCTCCTCGTTTTTATAATTTCTAGCAATGTTTGCTTCCAATCCTAATTTTTCTTGCTCTATATGTAGTGTTTCATTTTTTCACTGCCTACAAGTTTTTCTCTTTATACTTTGTTTTTATTGCTAGTCTGTGAGGTACATGGCCATATCTATCTTCTATTTCTTTTGCTTGGGGTTCAATGAGCTTTTGATCTGACATTTGTTTGCCTTTCATTACTTTTAGAAAATTCCTGGCCATTTTTCCTTCAAACATATTTTTCCCTTTCTTCTTTACTTCTTCTATTTTGATTTTTCCAGTTACCTACAGTAAACCTTTAGACACTGTCCTGTGGGAAGTTCTCAGCTATTGAATGCTCAGTTGTCATTTTTTTCTGTTTGTCTTTGATTTCCATGTGGTTAACTGGTATTGCTCTATCTCAGATTCTCTGATTTTTTCCACCAATTTGCCCACATCTGTTTTAGTTCATTCCATTAAAATAATTCTTAACCACTGATACTGTGCTTTACTTTTATAGGATTTTTGTTTAACTCTAAAAGTAGTTGCCATTTCATTTCTCAAATGTTCATGTGTGTTCTTCACCTTCCCACTAGATCCTTCAACATAATAATAATAGCAATTTTAAATCCCTGCCCTGTCTGATTGTTCCAACATTTGGTCTATCTCTGATTTTGGTTCTGTTCCTCATCTTATCTCATTATGATTCATAGTTTTAACATGTTCTGTTTCTGTTTTTCTGCTTGACTCCATTTTTATTGTATGCTTGGCATTGTAAAAAAGGTAGATATTGAGGTAATAATTTATGTTTGAAAATTTTCAGTTAGGATGATTGTGGGGGGCACTGATCCAATGCAGCTGTACCCCACCTGGCTGGGCTCTGCTGTTGCTGTAGCTACATCAAGCAGACAAAAAGCTTCCCATTCCTCCATTGGAATTCCACCATGGCATTGCTCTGAGTGGCAGGCCTGAGGGTTTCCTGAGTATTCCTGTTCCACCCTCAACTGTTAGCAGACCTGCTGACCTGTCTTACAGACAGTCTCTTTCTGTGCCCTTGACCAATTCCAATGGTAGACTGCTTCTTTTGTTACTCAGTGCAAGGCTTTGTTGAGTGCTTACAGGCTCCTGGGTTCTCCAGGTCTTCCTGCTGCCCCTCAAACCTTGGGAAGTGCAGTCAGCCTGTCCAGCCAAGGATGTCACACATCTTCTTCTGGACACCTGCTGTTTCATATGAGGACCTGATGGATGCCAATGGGACATTTTTTATGAGTATGTGTGGATTCCTCTTATTTCAAGTTTTCTCAAGATTCTAGCCATTACTCAGTCTTCAAGAAATTCATTAACATTTTATTTAATTTATACTAATCTCTAAAATTTACTAGTGGTCAAAAGTTTATGTGGCTTCTCAAAGGAGATTTGGACCCTTTGGAATTCAGTTTATATTCCTACCTTGTGACATAACCTGTGGTGGATTTTTAAAAGCATGATTTTGTAGATTATTTGATCCTTTCTTGTTTTTCAGACTGTGTGTGACAATATTTTTTGAGGCATTTTGGATTCTTAGCAATTTGGAACACAGATCTCATTTCTTTTGACGCGTCAGTCTAGCTTTACCAGTTTCACAAAGTACCAGAATTTTGGATGATTTGATCCCATTACTGTATATTGGTTTTCTGTTTCATTAAGTATGCTTTCATTTTTATTTTGATTTATTGTACTTTGTATTTGTATCATGTGTAGAGATTGATATTTAGCTTGTCTTCAACTTAAATTCTTTACTAGCATGTGGCTCTGGGGACATGAATTTCACTGAAATTAGTGATTTGGTTGCATCCTGAAAGTTTGATGTATAGTATTATCAGCATTTTTCATTTAAAAGTATTGTATAATTTTCAAAATAAAATTTTCTTTGACCTATAGGTTATATATATATATACATACATAAATTTCTAGTTGTATTTTTATCATCATTTTTAAACATTGTATTATGATAAATCCGTACACTTGGCTTGACTTTAATTCTTGAAGTTGAAAAAACATTTTCTACAGTGTTTGATCACAGTTATCACATGAAACTCCAGTCCTGGCCAACATCCTGATTACATCCTTGTGAGAGACTTTGAAGCTAAAGGCCTGCTCCAATGTTCCAATTCTTGACCCATAGAAACTCTGAGATAATGAATGTTTGTTGTTTTAGCTGCAAGTTTTGTGATAACTTTTTATCTAGCAATATATAACTACTAAGTGGGCTTTTAAAAAACATAGCTTCTCAAGTTCCAGTCCTATGTGATTCTTTAAGTTTGGGATGTTAACCAGAATATGTGGAGGTTTTTTTTTTTTTTAACTCTCTGTGTAACTCTTTTATTACAATCTATCTGGATAGTGAATCACTGCTGTAGGTCGTACCCCTCCCTTCCCCCAAAACTTTTACATTGTTAGCAGAATATTCTTACTAAAACACAACTGACCATGCTTTTTGTTTCAATCTTCTCAATGACTACACATTACTAATAAAATAAACTTCTGACTAGCAGAGAGCACATCACCCTTAACTCTCTGGCTGCTATGTATCCCCCATATACTCTACTAGTCACCCCACAAAAGGCGTGGTAAACAATATGCAGCTGGTCCTCCTTGCAGACTTTCCTGTCTCCATGCATTTGCAACACTTGTTTCATCTTAGAATTTTCATTCTCTAGCGCAGCTCCCATCAAACTGCAAACTGCTCATCTACAAAATATAAATAAAAATGTGCCTCCTCTATGAATCACATAACTATTTTGAGATTTACCTCCTTGTGACATAATTAATTTTTATAATTTATCTCTTGAGCAGTAGATTGTGGACTTTTGCATAGCCTAGACCCAGTTTCATCAATCTTTGTTTACAGCAGTATTGTTAAAAATCAGACATCCGTCATACACAAAGAGCAATCTCAAGCCACAAGATTGTTATTCAATGAAATATAGAATAAATTTTAAAAAATGTGTTCAGCCGTAGTTGTTCATAAAGTGCTATACACACCATCATGTTATTGTCCTTATTCTTAACATATACAGTTTTCCTAGTTCAATATTTTATATATCAAATAATATGGTTGATTTTCATTATTGCTTTCAAGTTTTATATTGTATCATTGTTTTCAAATGCCCACCAGTGAGTAACCAGCAATCTAATAAAGGTTCTTAGGAGATCTGCGAGACCCCGAGAGGGGCATAATTCTTAGGATTAAAGTTAGTGCCAAGTACAATTTTGAAAATTGTAGCATAGATAAACAAGATTATAGTGTATAGCACAGGGAAATATACACAAAATGTTATGGTAGCTCACAGAGAAAAAAATGTGACAATGAGTGTGTATATGTCCACGTATGACCGAAAAATTGTGCTGAACACTGGACTTTGACACATTGTAAAATGATTATAAATCAATAAAAAATGTTTAAAAAAAAAAGTGCAAAGTAAGACATTGTCAACCCCTACGCCCAGCTCCCGCCCCCAGCGCCCGCCCCCAGCGGCCGGTCCCAGAGCCGCCGCGCCGCGCGGAGCCGCCGCCCAGGGCTCGGGCAGGGGGGCCGCGCGCCGCCGGCCGGGCCGCTGTGCTGATCTTCGCGGGCGCGACGGTCCGGACCGAGCCGGCTCCGCGGCGGGGCCGCGGGCGGAGGGGCGACATTGGGGCGACATTGGGGTCCCGCGTGTCCGGCCGGGCAGCCGCCGCTCCGCTCAGCGCCCCGCCCCCGCCCGGGGTTTGCGGAGGCAGAGCAAGAGGCTGTGTTTATGGTCAGTAAAAACATTCTGCTGCCCAGGGGAGAGGGTTGGGGGGAGGAAGCTGAGCCGGTTCTAAATGTTGTTTGCTCTGTAGGCTGCGTTATTTTGGGTCTTTTAGAGGGATGGCCCCTGGGTGACCCAACTTGCAGAGTTTTCTTAAACTCTCAGGTGGAGGAGACGTTTAGTGCAGCTAGTGGATTGTGAGGACAGTGGCAACCCTCCACCCCCCAGGTTGGTGTTGAAGTTTGATAAAGCATGTAATTTCTTGATGACTCGGGTTTGGAAGATGACTTTTATTTCCAGTGTATCCCAGGACCAGCTGCATCATGTGGTTGCTGTGTAAAGTGCTTTATTTTAGATTAGCTTTTTGAATTCCCCGTAGTGTACTTAAAGACCTCAAAGTGTGTTTGAAAGCTTTGGATTGAAATTTTCTCCTGAATGCTTTGGATGCTTATAGACTAATCTGCTTATTTAGAAAATATCCGCATATTCCATGTCATGATTGTTGCCTTTCTTTCCTTTGTCCCTTTGACGTCGGACTGCGGAGCCAGGCTTAGCTTTGTCCTGTCTTCTGTTTGGTCTGGATGATGCTTTGTAGGTAGACTTCTGCTTTACACTCGCGGTGTTCATTTGCCAGAGAAACGTTTCAAGTTAGGAGCTTCTAGTAGGCGTTTAGCTTAAACTAGTGTAGCAGCAGACCCTCTGTAGGGCCTTTTCTTTAACATTTGTATTCACGTTCTACATATGACTTCTAACAAATCACTTCTGTGTCCGTTTTCACTTTTTGTTACACACTGATTTCTATGAGGTGGTAAAGTAAGACAAACCATGTGAGGCAGTTTAAACTACTGATAAGTAGTGGTACGTATGACAGCCTTTGCTTTTCAAACGTGAAACAGTAAGAATAGAAACTGGTGTAGCTTGATGATTGAAGAAAAAAGTTGAGCTTACTTTTTATCTTCGTGGGCTAAGACCCTTGTTAAACAAAAACTTTCTAAATTCAGAACTCTAGAGTCATCTTAAAAGTATCATTTTGCATTAAACATTGGTTAAAAGGCTACTTAGTTTTTGATGTTTGTTTTAAGTAGAAGTTTTTCAAAAAGATCAAGAACTCTTCCATTTTAAAATTAGTGGTTAAGATTGTAGCTTTTGGGTGCATGGAGATACTTGTAATTTTATTTCATAGATAATATTTTAATCTACAAGTCAGAGTTATTTATGGTCCAGTTGGTAAGGAGTTTATATGAGGGTGATGTGTAGAATAGAACACATTCAGGTTCTCATATGAGAGGATGGATATCTTTGTGTCAATAAGGAGACACCATAGTGGGTTTTTAGGTACTGAATCCTTTTTCAGTCGTTCCCCCATCCAATCTGTCAATCTCTATATTGCATTAGTTTTTCTTGCACTTAATGTGAGGAGGGGGAAGCTGAAAAGGTGAATTCATGTGTTTAGAGTCATAAAACTTAAACTTCCCTAGTGCCTCCATTTCTAGCACGTGCCCCAGCCTGTGCTGCATTTGTAGGAAGACATCATGAATTTTCTAGAGTTCAGTAAGTGTCTATATAGACACGTGCTCACATATATAGAAGTGCTTTTCTTTCTTATTTGTAACCACATTAGAAATGTATCAGAGCTATCATGATTAGGTGTAGCCTAATGAATTTTTATGTATGTGTTTTACTTTTAAAAATAATATGTTAATGAGTTATTGTCTTTTTCTCCTAAAAAAATTAATTGGTGTGTATGAAGGGTCAAAACGTATTTTAACTGTAGCAGTAAATTTAGTCCCATTATGTTTTGGTTTAATGAAGTCATACTTTAAATGAACTTTAGATTATGACAGGTTTTTACATTGAAAAATCTGGTATAAATGCTTTGCTGCAGGCATTATATAGAAATAAGTTTCCTGGAAGTTTGGCCAAAAGTTACAAAAGTATCAAAGCTTAAGCTGTTTCACTCCTACCAGCAAGTAAGGGTCTGTGAAATTAATGAGAAAGAATTTTTTTGTCTTTAGCTTTAAGGGGCTTGAACTCTTCAGCTTTTTAACTGAGATTGATACTCCAGTTAGCGGTCTCATTTTAAGAAGGCCCATGTCATCCCCTACATTAACAGTACCTTCCCTGTGTATGTGCAGGGCCTCTCTGAGTGGCAGGGTTTCAGGGAAGTGGGTGTGAAAGCACCTCTCAGTTTTCTGATCTCCTTTTTATAACTTGTTTAAAGTCTTCCAGGCTGTTTATGATCTGGTATCTTTTAAATTATCCTGCAGACTTGCAGGCTTGGGCAGTCAGGGCAAGGGACACTTCTGTGATGTCTGCTGTGTATCTGGTACTCTGTTCAAAGTGTCACTTTTCAACAATTATGAGAGCATTCCATTTGAAGAAGCAGGCTTGAATAAATAATTTTTCTATCATCACGCACCTGCTAAGTGGTGAACTACACATTGAGACCCAAACCGGTTTGATCTCAAAGGCTGAGCTTTTTATTCATTGACCCTCATATCTCTTTGAAAGCAGTTTTCATGTTTTAGCCTAAAGGTGGCCTCTGGACTGACCACCTTAGAGATGTGTTTTGTTGATTTGCAGTGTCTTTGAATTTCAGCTAGTGATCAGCATTGAAAAACTGGGAAATTTCTTGATGAGTCTTATGGATTTCTGGATTTTTAGGGATGACTTGAAAATCCAGTCACTGGTAGGCTGTGTTCCCACCTTCTGGGGCAGAGAAGTGGGGCAATAGCTGCCCTTTGTAGATCGGGGTGTGTGTGTGCAGTCAGCGTGGTCCCCTCACCCTGGCTGGTGATGTGCGTGGCCTGCAGCACTGATGTTCTGTTACCTGCCTCAGTCCTCGCAGGTGTGTCATTCACATCTCTGCCCCAGCTTCCCCTTGCATGGATGACTCCAACCTTTAAAAACAAAACGTTTTTTGGACTGTGACCACTTATCCAACTTCTAATATATTGCTTGTCATTCTTAATTTTTTCAGAAGTCCTAAAAATTTGTTAATAAAACCTGTGGTATACATAATACTTTTTATCCAGTGTTAGCTTATTAGGTATTTTTTAAATCTTTGTTTTTATAATAGTAACAATTTGAAAGTTCTAAAGAATGATGATTATAATTTTTCCACATCTCTTCATCTCAGTGAGCAAATTAAAAAACCACTACTTTTTTACTGGGATGAGGCTCACAAAAAAGAATTTGATTGAAGATCATATAAATAACTTTTTTCTTTTAAGAATGGGTTATAGAGATATCGCCTCCCACTAGTCAGAATGAGCACCAGTAAAAGTCCATGAATGATAAACACTGGGGAGGGTGCAGAGAACAGGAAGCCTCCTGCACTGCTGGTGGGAATGAAGTTTGGTGCAGCCACTATGGAAAAACAGTATGGAGATTCCTTAAAAAACTAAAAATAGGCTTATCATGTGATCCAGCAGTCCCACTCCTGGGCATGTATCCAGAGAGAACTCTTAACTCAAAAGATACACGCACCCCAGTGTTCATAGCAGCACAATTTACAAAATAGTCAAGACATAGAAACAACCTAAATGTCCGTGACAGATGACTGGATGAAGAAGTTATGGTACACACACACACACACACACACACACACACACACACGCACACTGGAATACTAGTCAGCCATAAAAAAGAATAAAATAATACCATTTGCAGCACCATGAATGGACCTGAAGATTATCCATTCCAAGGGAAGTAAGCCAGAAAGAGAGAAAAACACCATATGATATCATGTATTTGTTGAATCTAAAAAAAAAAAAGACAGAAGTGAACTTATTTACAAAACAGAGACAGACTCACAGACATAGAAAACAAACTTACGGTTACCAGGTGGGAAGGGACAAACTGGAGTTTGAGATTTGCAGATACTAAGTCCTTTATATAGAATAGATAAACAACAGTCCTCTACTGTATAGCACGAGGAACTAGATTCAATATCTTGTGTGGCTTATAATGGAAAAGAATATAAAAAGGTATGTGTAATCAGGATTTATTTAAAATAAATAAATACTAAAAAAAAAAGGAATGTATGTATATATATATATATATATATATGACTGAGGTATAACATGGTACACTAGAAATTGACACAAAATTGTAAACTGACTAAATGTCAATTAAAAAAGAATGGGTTATAAATATAAACTCTGCTTTCAAAATGAAGACAATGAAATGGAATAAGAAGTTGAACACTAAGCATTTTTCTAACATTGTTGGTAGATGACGGGTTTGGCAAAGAGAAGATTGCTGTGTAACAAGTCTCTGGGACCAGACTTAAAATTTTGGCTGTTTTTGATGGAAGTTTTTCTGAAATGTATTACATATTTATTGTGACCCTAAAGTGGACTGAGTTTAATCTTTTCTTAAATGGTTGAAGGTTAGTATAAGAACAACTTATTGTTTTGAGCTCTCTTGTAGTTTCTGTTTTTTATTTTTCCAGAAACAACTGAATGGGCATTCTAAATTTACTCTAGATGATGGTGTTTCTTATTCTTGTATCTAGTTTTAATACTATTTCCAACTTTTTATTTAAATTTCCTTGTTTTCTTGCAAACCTTGTGGATGTCACCTTCCGATGAACTGTTTCTAATATATTTTCTGTGGGGAAAGTAATCATACTTGACATTTGCCTGTAAAGTGGAATAAATAAGTTCTGAATCTTCTGTGCAGTAAGACATATGAGCTTTAGTCATTTTTTTTTAAACACGTGTTTTGGCTGTGTAGAGTTTAGTGTTGAGATTGCCCTGTTACTTTGTAAACAACTGGGATGATGTATTAGTTAATGAGGCAAAATAGGATGGAGAGAGGAAACTGATGAATAACCAGAAAGACACAGCAAATAAAATGCACATTCCTTAGGCTTCAGGTAGGTCATTTCTGAGATTTGAATCATGAGTACTCTGGCTGTCAACTGATACACTAGATTATTGATATTAAACATAGCCTAAAATGTCTGATTGTAATACGCTCTCCAGAAATGTAAATTATCTGTGAAGAAAAAGTACTTTCTGTATTTAAAGGAAAGATTAAGCAGGAGGTAGAAGGCAGGGGCTCCGGATGCTCTGTTTTGCTGTTAGTTTGTAGTAAGTCGCTGCTGTGCATCACATTACAGGTTTGGTGACTATGATTCACATGAAGTGAAGTTTCTTGTTCATCTTTGAATTTTACTACACTCTAATGGTCTGGAAAATTTTGCCAAAGTTAGAGGTATATTTTTAGGGTGGCCTAGCTTCAGATGCAGTCTATATGGGGTATCAAAAAATGCAGTTTGTTTATGTGGAGAGATTTGGGGGCAGGGCAGGGGCAGTCACTGGCTACAACTGCTAACACAAAGTTTAATGAGAGGCCTGTGTGGCCACAAGTTGCAGGAAACAAATTGTAGGTGCGAAAGGCTGTGAACAGAGAAACACATGGTGCCTTCAAGTCCGAGCCCCAAGTCGCAGGGCGCTCACTCCGGGCTGCAGGACTTGATTTGTGTTTTGTGTTTTCACATGAGCAACTCTGTGTGACATGCTTGGGCAAGCAGCTCCAGGGTTTTTTTCAAAGAAGGATTTGATTTATTGAATGATTGTTACTAATTCTTCTAGCAACTCTGAAGTCTGCTTGTTCTGAGTGAAACCCAGCAGGGCCAGCCCTCCCTTAGCTGAGCTGCCCGGCTGCACAGCAGCGGGAGGAAGCCGCGCTCAGGGCGGATGGGAAGCGCGGGGCGGCCCCCCCGCCCCCCCCCCCCGAGTCAGACCCCCGGGAGGCAGTGACCCTGCCGCCCGGCAGCGCGCAGGCCTCGGCTCGGTGCTCGCTGGGCCCGTCCTGTCCCGGCCGGGCTGCGGCAACAGCAGCGCTGAGACCAGGTCTCAGGGAACGCGGGCGCCTTTGGCTGTTGGGTGAATTCATCCCGAAGCTACTGCAGTTCCAACTCAACAGCTTGTGAACTTGCACAGGGAGAGCTCCGCTGCTCAGTCCCCAGACTTTCTGGTGTGTCTGTGACTCTAGGAGTCATGATGCTACAGCCTGGAGGGGGAAGAGAAGTGAAAAACACAGTTTGTAGGCGTAGACAGAAATGCCAAGACCTAAAACTAGAGTTCCAGATATGTATCCATTTGCAGCTGAAGTGAGAATTTATTCAGCTGGAAGGACGTCAGCCAGCTGGGGAGGGCTTTCTGAGGCGGCAGGGAACGGCGTGCAGTCTAGTGAGGCGCGTGCAGGCTTACCTGCCTGGAGGGCGGAATCCAAGGCAGGAAATAAGGGGAGATGCTCACAGGACCATGGTAACTGCGACTCTGATTATTCACATAACAGGCCACGATAACTGTGAGGCAGAGTGTTTGGAATTTTGGTTGGTTGAGCAGTTGGGATATAATACAATAGGAAATAAATTAGCTGCTTGACGAACTGGGTGATTGAGTCCTGGATTAGGGTAGTGATTGCAGGAATAAATAAGAGTAGAACAAGAAATTACATGGAAGAAAAACTGGTCAAACTTGGCAAATGTTTAATGTGAAAGTATCAAAATTTCTTGAGGGCTCACTCTCTGGGTTGAATTTGGACCATAGATGCTGTTGTTGGGAAGAGTCTGATTTTATAAAACTTTGAGGAACTCAGTCTTTGAAGTTGAAAATGTCTAAAATTCTGAATCCAGATAGGAGGTTATAGGTTGGGGTTTGTGTCAAAGTCCGATTGTATCCTACTTGCAAGCTAATACTTTTGTTGGGGGTTGGTTAAAAGTTTGCATGGTCCTTCAGTAACCTGTGCCTAGTCCTTTGGGAAGCGTTGGTCCAGATAGTTGGGAGGTAGAAGTTTGTTGAATTTGGAGAGGAGGGGAGAAATTAGATGTTAAGATACATTGTCAATTATATTTCTCCTTTACAGGTATATATTTACTCTCCTTAAGCTGGAATTAGACTCTTCAGGTCAAGAATATGCTTGATACCATCGATTATATGTGAATTGTAATTCCTGTTTCAGAGACAAGGTGGAGGAAACTGTGATCTCTGCATTGGAGGCAAGTGTATATGTATGATTTGTGGAGCAGAATTACCTTTTCATTCATTTCTTCTTGCATTGATGATGGCAAAGGATACACACATACACATCTTTGAACTTTGAAGTTTGGATTTAGTTTTCAAAAGAACACAGGTAGAATCTTATACTTAGGAATTGAGTGGGATATTTATACACTGCTTCTTTTCCTAAGAGTTAAGTACGTTAAGTTTGTAAAAATGGTGAAGAAAGTGTAAAGTGCTTTGCAAATATTGTTAAAATTATGTTGTTTCCAGACCTAGTTTCTTTTGGTATCCGTCGGTTAGAAAATATGGATAAATAAATGTATTTTTAGAAGTTGAAATACTGGAACATCATTACCAAACATCATCTAATAGAACTGAAAAATTCTGTGAATTCCTTCTCAAATACAATTTTATCACTTTTTAATATTCATCATTCAGTCTTTTAAAATGCCTGTTGTTATGAGTTTACATCATAGTATTCATGTAGTTTTGTATCCTTCAAGAAATTAATCTGTATTTAAAAATGTATACGCAGAGCAGAGCCCGCAGCACTTGTAGGAGGCGGAGAGGCGGTTCGGTTGTCGCAGCTGGAGGGGTGCTCCCGGCACCCAGTGCCTAGAGGCCAGCGATGCTGGTAAACAGCTTACATGCTTAGGACAGCCCCCGGCAACAACGAATTATCTGCCCCAAGTGTTTGCGGTGCTGAGGCTGAGAAACCCCGCCCTAGCAGAGATGTGTCACTGTTGTCACTGTCTTCTTTGGCTTTTTTGCATTGTTGTTATTTCCCACGGCTTGCTGTCTTCATTGATTACTCCAGTTGCGTAAGCTTCCCGTATTCTTACCCTGTGAAGCCTCCCTCTTCCAGCGCTCAGGCACTGCAGTCAGAACAAGTGGAGTCTGCTTTCCAGGGTTGCCCATGCTTCTCTTCATCTTTGAGCTTGTGTTTGGGAAGAATATCTGATTCTGTTAATTTA
Source organism: Vicugna pacos (assembly GCF_048564905.1). Taxonomy (NCBI): domain Eukaryota; kingdom Metazoa; phylum Chordata; class Mammalia; order Artiodactyla; family Camelidae; genus Vicugna; species Vicugna pacos. The sequence goes on from NC_133011.1 coordinate 1,849,092, forward strand.
TAGCAGTGATGGAATGATGGCCCATGGGGATTATCTCAAAACCAGCCCAAACCAGTTGCTTGTTAACCCAGAAGAGCCTGGATTAGAAGGGTTTTAGTTTCTGTGGGGGAAGATTTTTAAGGCCCTTAAGCAGCAACTTACTCTGCAAATCTATCTTCACAATTAGTTCTACTCAGCTTCAACTTTTCACAATTTATTTTCTTCAAAATTTTAACTCAGAAGTCCTAAAAAATCTTCATATCTTTCTCTTAACTCCATCCCTCTCTCCCCTTATTTTCATTTGTAACATTTTTGGCAGAATTGTTTTATTTACACATCCAGATTTCCTGGAAAGAGACAGAGGCAGATGGTTTGAGGTGCAATATGGGAGAAAGGTGAGGTCATGAGGGTGGGTTTAGGATATACTGCAGGATGTGGGATAGACAGCTATCAACATTGGGGGAGTGGCTAGAGCCATTGTGTGTGTGTGTGTGTGTGTGTATGTGAGAGTGTGTATGTTAGATCGTTGAAAGTTACAGTCCTTTATGTGGGTCGCTGATGTCTCTCCTTGTGTCTGCACTTACTTGAAATGGTGTACAGGAGTTTCAAATTGGTGTGGAAATTAAATTATGTACATGTTTCCACTTTTGGATTTTTAAGTTATATTTCATAAGTGGATGGAATTTAATACATTCAGTATTAAATCAATGTTTTATGTCCTTTGTGATTGATTTAGTTTATAATTTATAGTTTATTATTTCACTTTGAGCCAGCTAGCTGCATTAGTTTTAATTCTTAGAGACTAGCTTGTCTGAAAAAGTGGGTGGGTTGGAATATGCGTATAACTGTAGACACACTCTCCTTTCTTGAACTTTCACTTGTAGCTCTTAGGTGTAGATATTTATAGAAAATAATTTGACTAGTTTCTAATGAAGAAATAGATAATGTAGCTAGGTTTGAAGTCACACTGTACAAGTCGCTTCTCCAAGACTGCAGCAGTAAAGGCACTTAAGTATGTTGCTGAAACATAAGACAAGACTGCTCCTCGAAATCTGCCTTTGTCCTATAAGAGAACAGCTTTGTTAATGGAATTTAGTTCTTTAAGATCAGGGTGAATACATAAATGTTAGAAGCCCTGGTCAGCACAGTGTGATGCCTAAGACATGGTTGATGACTCAAGTTCCTTAGGAAGAAAATACAATTTTATGTTGGGGAAAATGCTCTTGTTATCTGGCTTTTAAATTGCACAAGTGAAAAGGCTGTACAGAACACCTCGATTACAAGTGATTTTCCTGAGGAATGGGAATGTGCCAGCCTTAGCTTATTCATACACATCATCTCATATATTGTAATTGAGTTTTTCTGTAAACACGAAGATCTGTGATGTCAAAAGATTTTTGCAGATTTTCTTCCTCTATTCATAAGATTGTCTGATCAACTTTCTTTCATAGAAAAGGAAAATGATTCACTTTGTTTCTTACGTAATATTGCTCTCCCACACAAAGATGGCACTGAGCCACCATCAGTGAGCTGTGCTGATGGTCTCTTCTCCTCTGATGTCAATGGCATGTTCATTCTATGTTTTTTGCTCTGTTACATTTAATTTAGATCAGAACAGAAGATCGTAGGCTTTAGATTTAGGAGTTAGGAAGGAAGCTTTTGTTCGCAGGCACTCCTAGGAAGCAAGATACTGTCTCCTGATGGAACATGAGAAATAACCCCAAGGGCTGGTGCTTAGGGCAGACTTACTGTGTGCCAGGTTTCTGGATGGAGCTGATACACCAAATGCCCAGGTTAGGGTGTATCAACTCACATTCCACAACATCTCTGTAAGGCTCTGTTACTCTCATTTTATAAATGAGGGAACAGGATCAGGGAGGGTAAGCTATCCAAGTCAGAAAAGGCCTTTAGCTATTAAGTGGGGAAGCCAGGATTTGAATGTGTTCAGTCTGGCTCCAGAATTCATGCTGTTAAAAACTTAACTGCCTCTAAGAAACATGTGCTTTAAAAAGTATAATGAGTTTGTTAGATTCTGCCTCTGTATGAAGCTTGGATCATTTTACAATCAGAGCATAATTGAGGCTCTTTGTGCTTAGAGTATTTGAGCCATTTGGCTTTCGGTCAGTCAAGTTCTTTGTGAGGTTTTTGGTTGTTTTTGTTTTTGATGTTAGGAAGTATTTGCAATTAAGAGAAGGTAAGCAGCTTACAGAAACATTTTATGCACAATACCATTTCAGTTTCATCAGAGATAAATTTATATATGTATTCATTTTTTAAAAGCTGAGGACAGGTAATAAATCTCTAGATGGTGAGATATAGGTTCTATCTTTTACAAAAGTATCTATTAGAAAAGAAATTCCTTATGTAATTTTGTGATCGAGTACTCACAGAAGACATCAGGGGGGAAAAAACATTTTTTAATGGCAGAGTACCTTTAGTAAATACCAGTATCCTGGTGTCTTTCAAAAAAGTTACAGGAAATAAAATGCTTTTCTCAAATTATAAAAAAGAATAGACCTGCTAAGCTCTCCAGTGGCAAGGAGACCAAGTTCTGTTTTTTCTGCTTAGAGTCTGCTGGCCATTTTCCTCTTATTCCTGTGTGTGTGTAGGTAAGTGAGTTTTTGGTGTAGCTTTACTTTCCCCCCCAGTTTTTCTTTTAACTACAAAAATTAGTTAAATCTGTTTTCTCCGTATTACAGGTACAATCTAATTATTCTTCTACCAGTTTTACACATAGGCATTTGCTTGATATACTATGTTTGTTTTTTCCTAACTTTTTATCTTAAAAACGTTTATATTTTCTAAAAGGTTGGTAGTATATATATAGTCCAATGAACATCTGTATACTTTTTACCTAAGTTAACTAATGGTTATCTTTTGCCACATTTGTTTTCTCTCTCTTAATATATATTGTTTTTTTGTTCTGAACTAATTTCATGCCCTTAAATACCTGTTTGCATCTTACAAGCTTAAGGGCATTGTCCTTACATAACCAAGAAGATTATGTTCTCTTTTTAAATGTGGGGATGTTCAAATTTCCCATGGGGCTTGCAGGTACTAGGCACCACGTGAATTTATTTTATGCAGATTTCTGGGGATTACAACTAAGGGCTGGAAAGTAAAAGCTGTTGGTCTGCTTTTTATGTATAGATAATGTCATAGTAGAGAAAAGACACATTGACCAATAACTACCCTGCAGGATGGAGCGTTTTATATAAGAATGATGGCACAATAAGACAATAGCCTAGAGGTTATCACAGAATTATGACCTCTTAGGATAAAGATATTAGTAAGGATGAGCCTGGCTCAAGAAGATGCTAAAGTAGAGGACAAACACACAAACAAAACGCAGTACTAGTCCACGTGGAAAGGCATCTGGCACATAGATAAACTTCAGTTATCCAGAAAGTTTCCTCAGTGGAACCTTTGGTTTTCCTTTGATGTCAGATCACTACCGTCTTACTGTACTCTCGCTTAAATGGATTTTGTCTGCATCATTGTCGGGAGACAGATCTGTTTTCTCCGTTGTTAAGGACTTTACATGATTAGAACATCGTCAGTGAGTGTGACACGCTTTAGCAGAAGGGAGAAAAGGAGTTAGAGGTCGGCATCCTTTGAGTCCTTCCTGGTCTGCTCCCTGTGGATCCTGTGGCCTGGCTTGGGAAATGCATCCGAGTGATAAAAGCAGCTCCAGGTCTGTATTCAGGGACTACAATAGAATATTCATTTTTTTCATTGTTCATTGTTGTATTATTTTTACTCTTAGATTTGTAGATTTGTTTCCCTGTTGAGTATTTTTTTATTCCCTATTAATTAAAAAATTACTTAGGCTGAATGGGTTAGAATTTTCTCTATAAAAACTTAATTGCTTTTTCTCAATTACTATGTCTTCCTATTAAAAAAATTTTTTTTAACACTCAGCAGTTGTCATTCCCTGCAAAAATTAGACTCAAGGGAAATGTAGAATGTCTTCATGGTTATCTGATTCTATCCAATAAAAGTTGTAAAATTTACTATGTTATTAACATGAAACCTTATAAAAAAAAACCCTTTTCATTTTGGGGTAGGTTTAGACTCACAGAATGTTAGTGCTAGAAGGAAGTTTTGTACTCTTGGTTGGGTTACTTAACCTCTCTGTGCCTCATCTTAAGATTAATTGTACTTGTCTTATATGGTTGGTTTGAGATTTAAATGAGATAGTATATTCATTGATTAATTAAGCAGTAATTTACTGAATTCTTACCTGCTAGATACTGTATGCTATTGTAAACACATTAATTCATTTAATCCAGGTAACAACACTATTAGGTACAGATACTGGCATTTCACTTATTTTACAGACAGGGAAAGTGAGGCACAAAGAGGGAGGTAACTTGTCCAAGATCACTCAGCTAGTAAGTGGCAGAGCTGGGGTTCTATCCCATGCAGTTTAGTTCTACTTATAAATAAAATCTGCTGCTTGCTGAACTGTTGAAATATGAAGTAAGACGTTGACCATGTACTTCAGTGGGTATTGAAAAACTTAGTTGCAACAGCAGTATGACAGTTACAGTGCTGTCCAGAAAGTCATGCAAAACAGTGCTGAAAGTTGCATGGGTAATTGCAGAGACTGGTATCCGAAATGTGCTCATAGCATCAGTGGAAGATTTTTAAAAACCTTATCTAGTGAATAGATCTATAATAATTTTATTTTTAACAAACTGCACTTTGCAAATGCTAGACCTATTAGAAACTCAGATACTTCTTGGATGAGTATCATAAGATCACATTTCCTGATAATTGATGCATGGCTCTCTTATCAGCAAGGTATAGGCTGCTTTTTTTTAAAATAAATATAAATGAAAACAGATACTTCCATGGACCGGTAAGTGGATCCCTTAATTCTTATGGCAGACATTTACTGAGCCCCTGTTTTCTTTCTTACTCTGTCCTAGGTAATGAGGGTACATCACAGAACAAATCTAAGTCCATGTTCTTATGGAACTTACATTCAAGTGGTGGAGGGATGTGTCAATAAATGATAGTGTGAAGGAAGGTAAAGCAGGGCTAGAAGGAGTGTGATTGGGACATAGGCTTTCAGACAGGATGATGAGAGACAGCTTGTGAAGAAATTGAGTAGATGTCTGAGTGAAGTGTGGCAGCCAGCGCTGCTCTGGGGGAGGATGGCCCAGGCAGAGGGACAGGTGTTGAGGCTCATGTGGCTGCAGAGTAAGGGGCAAGTGGCAGAATGTAAGGTGAGACAGATACGGGAGTGGAGTGGGGGAAATGCAGCCTCCTGGAAGGATCACAGCAGCCTTGTACACCATGGCTAGGACTTCGAGCAGCTGGGAAACCTTTGGAAGGTTTTGAGTGAAGACTGACATGATATGACTTCACTTCAACATTATTCCTCCGGCTGCTGTGTGAAAAGGAGACTGCAGTGGGGCGAGAGCGGAGGCCAGCTATTTGTCATGAGTTTTGACTGTCTAGAACCTTTTAAATCTTGCTTTGTTTGGTACATTTTCAGCCTTAAGAATTTCATCTCCCTAGTTTAGACTCCTCAGCCTTTCATTTGCAACTAGGACACAGACATGCACACTAGTCTTCTTAAGTAGCTCCTCTAATCAGGAGCATCGCTGGAGACCTGGCTTCTGACTGAGCAGGCATGGATGCTTGCTGACGTCTCGCCAATACTGTGCACCTTTCAGACAGTGGTGACAGGTTTCCCCCTAGTCATTTAAAGCTTGTGTTTGTGGTACACAAGGGGCATTGGACAGGCAGGCTCTCCACTAAGGTTGATGTTTTTCACAAGATATTTTGGGGGTAATTATGGGATATACTCCTGCTTCTGGGAATACCTGGATAGTCTTGAGGAAGATAAAGGTGGGGAGGGTGCCAGTACTATTGTCAAGTAATACAGTAATATTTCAAGTAAAAGAATATTGTTTGGGAAATATGGGAATTGAATGAGATCGTAATGGAGAATGCTTTATTGTTTATGGAAAAGTCTATAGATTCTGGGTCAGGTTTCCTTTGTAGGATTTGCATGTTGATTTGCAAGAAACACAAAACCTTGTATCCACATCTGTGTCTGGTGTTCCTTTGCTTGGCTCGTGGTTTCTCTTGGTTCGTGCTTGTTCTTATAGAAGCAATGATATTGCCAGCATTTATTAGGGCATATGTTTTCATAGGTTGATGGAACCTGGGAGAGTCTAGCAAGTAACAGGGGTCAGGAATAGGGTAGCTGATTAGGAACTGGAGTAGACAAGTAGGCAGCTTGGAACTAGGGCATCAGATCTGTATCAAAGGGAAGATAAGATACAAATACGAGTAGATCAGAGGCCGGTTCAGACATGGTTGAGGAAAGGAGTGAATATTTAAGTGCATCAGTGAGATTTGGTGTTAGAGCTGCATCTGTCCCTACTTTTTGAGCTTTTGACTGGTTGCTAAGGTATAGGAACCAATCTCAGTTAAGTAGGTGCAGGCTCTGCATGTGGGAGCAGGCAATTCTGGGGCGTCTGATGGAGCCAAGTAGCGCAGGAGCTGGAGACTGGCATGGGCCCCTGTAGGGGAAGCTGTGCCAATTTCAATCACCAGCTGTGGAAATCAAATATATACATTTGGTGTATAAGAAGTACATTCTTCTGTATTATTTTGTAACATGTTTTTCCATGTCTTTGAGGTAGATGTCAATTTAGATTTTAAACTGGTTTAAAAGGTCCCTATTATATGCTATATTTAGATAATTTTTTTCTTTTCTTTTTTTTTTTTTTTTTTTTGGTCATAGCAAAAATGTGAACCAGTAACTTACCTTGTTCATGGTGAGGGTAATAAAATTATTCTATAAAGTTATGAAGATTGAAACCAAAGTTGTCTCCTTGGCACTGTCTCTTAATTGCTGTGTGACCTTGGGCTTCTTATAGATCTCAATTTATTTGTCTTTATTTTATTTTTTATTTTATTTATTTATTTATTAAATGGACGTACCAGGGATTGAACCCAGGACCTCATGCATGCTGAGCACACACTCTACCACTGAGCTATACCCCAACTCAGTTTTCTCTAAAGCAGGCTAGTAGTTCTTACTTTATAGGCCAGTTGAGTGGATTACATGAAAAGCTGCAGCAAGTGCTCAGTAAGTGTCAGCTATCATTACGTCCAGTAATTGTTTCTAAACAAGAAGTTTATGTAGTCAGGCTAGTTTTTGCACCTAGCGAGCTATCTGTATATTTAAGGAATTGAATACATTTTTGAAATAAAGGAGACATATATACTTTTGGCTTTTTAATTTTTCCATTTATAGATGTGAAATGTGAAGCATTAAGAAAAACATTTGTTTTAAACACATCATCTTAGCCAGATTTTCATGTGAATTTTAAAATACTAGATTTCTAAAGTAGGAATGGGAGTAAACCTTAGTGTAATATTATGAATATATTACATGATGAAAAATAAAGATATTTGTATTAAAGTCAAGAGCAAATTGCAAATGCTCTCATTCACTGTTACTCTGCATGGCTTGATGGTCCTAGTTAGTGTAGTAAATTTATTTAAAAAGATACAATTATAAATAAATGAATAAAAGATTTAAGTATGGAAACCAGAATCAAATATATATATATACACATTCTTAGAAATTTTTATTGTGAAAATCAAGGGGTTCATGTATCCCCTCTAGAGGCACACGGATCTCAGGTTTGAACTCCCGCTATAGTGGGGGGAAAAGGTGGTTATCACCACTCAGCACTGATGAAGTTGAGTGCTTGAGTAAACTTTCTGTAGGTTTGGCATCTGTTTTGGAAGCTCTGCCTTTTCAGCCCTGCCATTGTCGTATGAAAACAGTGATAGAAAGTACATACATGAATGAATGTACAGCTCTGTTGAAAAAACAGATGGCCAACCTCGAGTTGGCCTTTGGGCTGTAGCTTGCCTACCCCTGCTTTATTTTATTTGGGAACTCTTTCTAATCAGTGCATTACTTGTGACATCAGGTAAGGCATATCTTGCTTAAATGGTAGCACCGGTGGTCACCAGCCTGATGAACATACTTAACGTTAAATGCCTAGATTAAAGCAAGCATGTAGAAGAAGAAGGCTCTCGCTGCTGGTGGAAGTCAGGGAACTTCTGAATGCAGAGCAGTTGCAGAGTTTCTCAAACTTGAATATGTATGCAGATCACGGTGGGGATCAGGTGCATCGGGGTAGAGCCTGAGTCATTCTGGGATCAGTAGATGTGAGGTGAGCCCGAGATGCTGTATTGGAACAGTTCTCCTGGAGATACCCGTGCAGCTAGTTCCTGAAATACAGTCTGAACAGCAAGATACCATGTGTGAGGAAAATGCAAAATGTTGTACACACAAAAAAATTTGGTTGGTTAAGGACTGAAACATCCACAAACACATATTTCCAGGCTCGGGGGCAGTGGTTAATGAAGGAACTTGTTATTGGAACACGCGATGAATAGCAGGCTCCCAGGTTTACTTTTAGCTTTTCAGCCTAAATGTTGAGTCGGACCTACAGTATCACACTCAAGTTCTTCAACATGGTCCAGTAGCTCCTCCCTCAGCTGACATTGTGCCTTGATGTTTGGTCCCCCAGCTCCTCTGGTGCTTGTGACCACTGGCTGCCATTTAATCTTTTATTTCCCCAATCTCTTGCTACTTGCATCTGTCCTAGTAGCAAAATATCATTTATGAATAATGAGTCACTATAGGATGCTTAATAGTTTCTCAGAGGTGAATACAATGTTGATTTTATTTATTTTCCTGAAGGAGGGCAAGTTGAAATGTTTTGAATTGTTTTTCGTTTTGATTCTGGACTTTATTTTTGGAAAAAGTTTATAATTTAGGGAAAAGGAAGAGAAAGGCCAAATACCCGTATGCCTACCACTTTGTTTCAACATTTTTCTTTAAAATTTTTAAACAATCGTTTTATTGAGGTATAATTTCTATACAAGAAAATTCAACAATTTTGAGAGGTGGATGTAGTTGTGTAACCACTACCGTAGTAAAAACAGTGTGGAACGTTCACATCAGCCTGTAAAGTTCCTTGTGCTCTTTGCAGCCAGTTCAGAATACTTTCTGATTTCCATTTTGATTTTTTTTTGACCCATGGGCTCATTAGAAGTGTGTTAAGTTATTATTTGGGGATTTTTCCAAGTTTCTGCTGCTGATTTAGTTGCACTGTAGGAAGAAAACATGCTCTGTTATTTCAGCCTTTCACATTTTATGGAGACATGCTTTAAGACCTGGAATTGAGGTCTGTCTCAGTGCACACTCCGTGTGCCTGTGAAAAGAATGTGTATTCTTTTGTTGGGTGGAATATTTTGTAAATGTTCATTGGGTCAAGTTGTTTGAGTGTTCAGTCCTTGTTTTTTTGTCTTCTTGTTCAGTGAGGACTGTTATGATTTCCAACTATAATTACAGATTTCTCTACCTGCATTTCTGTCAGCTTTTTCTTCATGCACTTTGAAGCTCTGTTATGTGATACACACTGAGGACTGTTACAGCCTTTGGATGTGTTATCAAATGTCTGTCTTTATCCCTCAGATTTTTTGGGGGGGTTGGTTGCTTTGAAATTCACTTTGATAACACGGCGGCCCCTCCGAGCTAGTTATGGGTTAGTGTTTGGATGATGTGACTTCCCCAACCCTTTTACTTTAACTCATCTTTTTGTGTGTGTTTAAAGTGCCTTTTAGACAGCGTGTATTTACATTTTCTTTTTTGAAAAACAAGAAAATTGCTTTCTGTCATTTAATTAATATGTTTAGATCATTTACTTTTAATGTAATTATTTATATGATTGAGTTTAAAACCACCATCCTACTATTTTTCTGTTAGTTCCGTTGTTCATAGTCTTTTTTCAATCCTCATTTCCTACATTCTTTAAGATTAATTTGCTTTAAAAATGATTGCATTTTATCTCTGCTCTTGGTTTATGTAATATACCTGTTTACTATATATTTTTAAAAGCTGTGCCTGGGTGAACAGCGTACATTTGTAAGTTACCAGTGTACACCTTCAAGTAAAAGGCCCCTTGATGCGTGGTATGCTTCTATTTCTCCTCCCCTCCATCACGCTGTGTTCTCATACATTTTAATTGTATGTGCATCATAAATGCCACATTATGTAGTGTTTTTTTAAGTACAGTCACTTAACTCTGAAAGAGATTTTAAAAATGAGAAAAGAAGCTTTTAAATTTTCTTATATATTCATTATTTCTGGCACTATTCTTCATGTCAACACAGATTTCCAGCTGGATTATTCCTTCTGCCTGAAAAACTTTTAACATTTCCTCACTGCAGGGCTACTGGTGATGAACTGTCAGCTTTGATGTCTGAAAAAGTGTTCATTTTACTTTTTTTTTTCTTTCATCCTCATTTGTGAAAGATATTTTCATTGAGTATATAATCTTAGGGTGAGATTTTTTTTCTCATACTTTAAACATGTTGCTGAATTATCTTGTGACTTATGTAGAGTCATGCTGTCATTGACACCTTTTTTCCTCTGTGTGTAATGTCTTTTTCTCTAGCTCCTTTGGTCCTAACCCACCCACAGGTGATTGTAAGGTTTTTTGTCCCTAGATTTCAGCCGTTTGCCCATGACTTGTCTCTGAGTGGTTTTCTTTTATATTTATCCTGCTTAGGATTTGTTGAGTTTCTGGGATCTGTACACGGAAATTTATCTTTCACTTTTCCCCCATCATGTTTGTTTTCGTGTATTTTTTATAATGTTCCTATAACATGTTTATAATAACTTTTGACTTGTTTGTATACTGATTCCATCATCTCTATAATTTGTTTTTAATGTCTGTTTTTTTTTCTCTAGTAATTGGAGAAAAAATATTTTCCTGATTCTTCACATGTGTAATAATTTCTGATTGGATGCAGATCATTATTGATTTTACTATTTTTCTGTGTTTGACTTTGTCTCTCCTTTAAACACTGTCAGATTTTTTGGAGGGGTGTGAAATTAAACTACTTGGAATGAGTCAGATCCTTTGGAATTTGGCCTTTAGACTGTGTTAGGGTAGGTCCAGAACGACCTTTAGTTTGTGGCTAATTTTACCCCATGAATAAGGTGATGGTTTTCTGAAGACTTTACCCAGTGCTCCATGTATTACAGGCCTGTCTTCTCTGGCTGGTGGGAGTATGAACACTTCTGAGCTCTGTATAAGCTTTGAAGAATCCTCTGCTTACTTTCTTTGTGGTTTATTTTTCTGACCTGGGATAGTTGATTCACTCACATGATCAGATTTGTGCTCAGCCAGACATGTAAGGGGATCCCTCCTCAGATCTCTGAGCTTCCTTTCTTTGTGGCTTCCTCTTCTTTCGTACCCTGACCCACAAATCCTAAATGCCCACCCTCTCTGCACTCAGGTATCTGGCTCCTCAATTCAGTGAGAGCAGCAGCCTCTGTCTGGGTTCCTTCACCTGCACATGGACCTAGAAACTGCTCTCAGGTAGTACGTCGGGCCAGTTGTAGCTCTTAACCTCATTTGTTTTTCCTCCCATATATTTTTTCTAGTTTTCTATTTATTTATGGCGGTAGGTTAAAGTGAGTCCCTTTTCCTCCATTATAGCCAGAAGTGGAAAGTGATAGTAATTTGTGTCCTTTTTCATTTTTGCCCTATCATGAATCACTTCCATGAAAATTATGCATGGCACTTTACTGCTAAATTCTTCAAAATACATATCCAAACATTCAGATACTTTCCCTACCGTATAACCACAAGGTTTCTGTATTGAAGAAAATTAACAGATTGTCCAGGATTGTTTCCTTCTCAATTGGGTTGTCTTGTCTTTTCGTTAGTTAGTTTTTTTGTTTGTTTGTTTGTTCTCATATGTTTGGACAATGTCATGTTCATGGTTAAGTGGCTCTTCTCTGTCCTGTTGCTGTTTTTTTCTGTGATACAATGTGGGTAGCTTCTTTTTTCCTTGTCTCTGAGACCAATGTATTTTTTCCCCTCAAGTCACAGCTTGAGGGGCTGATTATTTTGTGTTTTACCTACTTTTCTGGAGTCATGGGACCATGATTATATACAGCCAAAAATGGGCAGAAGGCCAAAACAAGCAATTCTTCAATGAACACATACCAGTGACCGATAGGCACATGAAAAAATGCTCAATCTCACTAATTATCAGAGAAATGCAAATCAAAACTACAATGAGGTATCACCTCACACCAGCCAGAATGGCCGTCATTCAAATGTCCACCAACAATAAATGCTGGAGAAGCTGTGGAGAAAGGGAACCCTCCTACACTGCTGGTGGGAATGCAGTTTGGTGCAGCCACTGTGGAAAACAGGATAGAGAGTCCTCAAAAGATTAAATATAGACTTACCATATGACCCAGTAATCCCACTCCTGGGCATATATCCAGAGGGAACCCTAATTCAAAAAGACACTTGCACCCCAGTGTTCACAGCAGCATTATTTACTTTCACCAAGACATGGAAACAGCCTAAATGTCCATTAACAGATGACTGGATATAGAAGTTGTGAAATATTTATACAATGGAATACTACTCACCCATTAAAAATGATAAAATAATTTGCAGCAACATGGGTGGACCTGGAGAATGTCATTCTAGTTAAGTTAGCCAGAAAGAGAAAGAAAAATACCATATGATATCACTCATATGTAGATCTTAAAAAAAAATACCCACAAATGAATTTATATATAAAATAGAAACAGACTCACAGACATGGAATACAAACTTGTGGTTGCCAGTGGAGAGGGAGGTGCGAAGGGAGAAACTGGGAGTTTGAGATTTGCAGATGGTGCATATAAAACAGATAAACAAGTTTATACTGTATGGCACAGGGAAATATATTCAATATCTATTAGTAGCTTATGGTGAAAGAGAATATGAAAATGAACGTATGTGTATGTTCATGTATGACTGAGGAATTGTGCTGTGCACCAGAAATTGACACAACATTGTAAATTGACTATACCGAAAGAAAGAAAGAAAGAAAGAAAAGAAAGAAAGAAAGAAAGAAAGAAAGAGAAAAGAGAGACAGGCAAAAAGGATTGAGAGGAAATCACGTAGAAGGTGGTCAGTGAAGATGCAACACATAGACATCCCTGAGGATGAAAATCAAAGGAACAAGATGGAACAAATATTAAAAATGGTATCTCAAGAATTAACTTTGATGAAATGAAAAATGGAATATATATATATAAAGCCTACATCACATGCCTGGGGGAACTGACCCAAGGTGGCCAACACCAAGGACTATTGTAGTGAAAGTGTTGGACTTTAAAGGAGAAGGGAAGTCCCCTGGGTGTCTGAGCAGTGTGATCAAGGACAGAAAATCTGATTGCCAGCAAGCAAGGAAGTACAAATTAAGGATTCTGTGCCATTTCAATCTTCCAAGAGTCAAGTCTGCAGGCAAGGAGTCCAGGAAGACTGTTCCTGAGAAGCAGCTTCTGGGGTGGGGGTGTCCCCTTGGGGCGCCCTCTCAGCAGAGGGCATCTCTGTGGGGTGGGGGTGAGGGAGCCCTCCAGCGCTTCCTCAGGATCCAGCGGCTGTCTGGGATCGGAGGCCCCCAGGGGCCCCTCCTGCAGCCTGGCTTGGTCTGGGCCACAGTATCTTCCCTGGCCTTGGTCTTACATGATTCAGATGAAAACCACTGGTTGAGGCTTTGACCGAGGCCCATGCCGCCCAGTACAAGTAGAATATGGCCGTGGAGATTGTTTTAAACATCACATTAGAAAAGGAAAAAGAAATAGGGGACATTAATTTTAATAATCAGTTTTATTTATCCCACTATGCCCCCAAATTAACAGTTCAATATACAATCATTATAAAAGCATATAGACATGGATATCTTAAATTCTTTGTTTTCACATTCAGTTTCTGAGATCTTGTGTGTCTCAGGCACAGTGCACCTCAGTTCAGACCAGCCATGTTCCCATTGCTGTATGTGACCAGTGGCTTCGTGGTGGCTAGTGCAGACCTGGGCGGGTTTGTGGACAGTGTGACAGCCTGGGGGGCTGGCTCTGAACGTGCTGGCCTCTCTGTGGTGAGGCTGTGCTTGGGAACACCTTCAGGTGCCTTAGGGACGCCGACTCAGGCCAACACCTGAGGACACACAGCCCAGTGCTCTCTGCCCCATGAGGGGGTTGGAGGCCGGCAGTGGACAGTGCGGAGGTGACCGCAGTGGAGAAAGGACAGTGGCCCTGGGGGTACAACCGTGGAAAGGAGGGCATTGCAGGAGCAGTGGAGAGGACGGGCTGACTCGGGGTGTGGGCAGCAAGCGCGTGACCCCGCCAGGCCCCCGTGTGCTCCGGGCCTGGCCCTGGGGCCCCGCGGCGCAGCCCCCGCCGCCCGTGTGCGGGATGGCGGCCGCGGTGCCTGGCCCGGCTCTGCCCTCACCCCCCGCCGCTGGTCCCGTGGGAGCTGGATGGCCTCCTGGAAATCAGCCGCGTGACCCACTCGCTGCTGAGCAGGGGCCTGACCTGACACTCACCCCCCCGCGTCCCCCCGGGAGCCCGGCCCCGGCTTCCCGCTCGCCGGCCGCCGCAGCGGCCCCGCCCGCCCGTGAGCAGCAGCGGCAGCGCCGCCGCCGCCGCCGCCGCCGCCGCCGCCGGGGGGATGCCGGGCGCCCCGCCAGCGGGCATCCGGCGGGGTGGTCTCAGGGCCTCCACCCTGCCCCCCGACCCCCATCGTTTCCCGCGCCCAGGGTGCTCAGGCCCTCCTGGCCTCCCGTGTGAGCAGGGGCAGCCGTGGGCCAGCCCGAGGGGGTGCGGCGCGGTGGCGGCTCGGGCGGACGGCGCGGCGGGGCCGGGGCTCCCGCCCGGAGCGGCCCCCGCGGCCCGGGGTGGGACCCGTGCTGCCCGAGGACGGCGGCTGCCGGGTGGGCACTGCCCGCACACTTTGAAGTCTGCAGACGTCGGAACGTGCTGGGCGGTGCCTCTCTTTTGCTTCTACTCTGAGATGTTGGGGAACATGAGGATCAGCTGGTCAGCCACCCTCCCACCCACCTACCATTTGACTCCTCTATTGAGCAGCACAAAGCGACCCACTGGGTGGGTGGCATGGCTGCTGGCCGCAGGGTCGTGCGGTCCCGCCTCGTGAAGCGGCCCACATCCTGGGGTAGCCCTGGGGCGGCCCCTGCACCCTGGGTGTCCACCTGCCTGAGGCTCGTCCTCTCTGCGCCCTGTTCTGTGTCAGCACAGGCGGGAGTGTGCGTGTATGTAAGAGTGTGTGACTAATAGTGAGAGCAGTGGGGGAACATGAGTGATGGTGGGTGTGTAAGAGACAGTGTGTGCATGTATGTGAGCGTCTGTGTGAGTGTTATTACCACTGCTTAAAAATAAGTGTCTTTCGCTTTTACTTTGCTGCATTACTGCGTCTGAACATCCCACCACGTGCTGGCTTAATCACAGCTGATGTCTAGGCCTAGATTTTTTTGATCCAGAGGGGCTGAGCTTTGACCCTGAGGGCTGAAGGGAGGCCCTCCTGCAGCCTGATCGTACCTGTTGTTGCCCTCGTCTGTCTGGGACCCAGCGTTGCTTTCCTTGTGGGGAGGCAGGCCTGTTCTTGGTGTGTGGAGCTGTGCCTCAGAGCCATTGGCCCAGCCCCGGGCAGCAGAGGGGACATGTGGCCATGGCCACAGGGGCCACAGGTGGAGGAGCCTCCTTGGGTCGGGGGTCCCCACGCCTGGCTGGGCGTAAGCCACCGGAAGCAAACTTGAGACCACTCATTCCTGTCAGCTCCCTTCTGAGTGCCTACTTTATTAACAGGTGTTTTTAAAGTTGTTATAGTTAGAATTAACTGAAAAAATATTTTTATTATACAAGTAATTCCCCATAGTTGTAGAAAAGCTAGAATATATATATACATGGAAATAATTCAATTCCTAATGATTTCCATTGTAAAAATGTCTTCTAGAGTTTTTGCCGTATGGTCAAAGACAATGTACTTTTTTATTTTGCAGAAATAGTTGTTAATAGGCATGCTGTTAAATAGACATTTTCCCCCACGTGATCTCAAAGGAGAGCAGGCCGTGCCAGCAAGGGTATGCACGTGCTTGCTGTGCTTCTGGAAATCTGCTTAAGTCATGGCCAATGTTTGCAGGATGTGCGTTGCTTAGGTTAGTCCATTTGGAACATTTGGAATGAATTTCTGTTATGTCCCTTAAATGATTTTTGCCCATTGCTTAGAACTGGCACCTCCAAAGGGGAAACGCAACAGAACCCCAGTGTCGGCAAGTCCAGAAAATACATTACAGTGGGGGCGGGAGGTGGGGAGCAGAGTCGGGTGACACGGGAGCTGTGACTTTTGGGTATCACTTTGGGTTGCATTTTTGATTGTCTAGTGTTTTGTCCCCCGTTTAAGGGATTCCCAGAGATCTTGCAAAAGGAACAGTTGAAATGTTCCCTGGGCTCCCTTTGTGGCCACTGCACTGCGTGCACACATCGCCCACCTGTCCTGGTCATCTTGGTGACATAATTAAGATGGGCCGAGGCCTCAGAAACACCAGGAGCCGTGGAAGGACTGTGGGGCGGCGGGGGTAGGGGCAGGTGAAAATGACACGAGGAGGAACGTTCAGCAAGCGCTGCAAACCCTTCTGCTGAATCACTGTGTTTTCTGAAGGATGCTTCGGGCATCTGGATGGAAGCTGGGTGAGGAGTGGAGTTAGGGAAAGAGATTCTGAGGCTCCGCCCTCTGAGCTGGGCCCATGTGGGTGCCCTCTTCCCAACTGTGGCTGATGCTAGGGAACAGCCACGCTGTCCAGGGCTGCCTGTCCTGATGGTGACAGGAGTCCCGATGTCAGAGCCGAGGTGGCCAGAACTCACGTCAGGACCTCTGCCCTCAGTTCCCTGAGCCTGCCCTCCATGATGTCTTCATCATGTCAGTGAGCAGAAGGCTGCCTTCGCCTGGTGCTGCCCTGGGAGCCCGTGGGCGGGTCTGCAGAGCCCGCCCAAAGCCCAGGCGCCTGGAGGCCAGGCGATCGCTTGGAAACCCAGTGTCATGTGTGTCAGAGCTGCAACCTTGGCACGTGTGCTGGCTGGGACCAGTGTGATGTGACCTTGGCCTCCTTGGGCCCAGAGACCTGGGGTGCAGTTCAGGCAGGCACACACCAGAGCAGCTCTGGGGGCCTCTCCCTTCTGTCAGTGCTGGCAAGAGCCATCCTGTATTTTTAGGTCTTCTGGTGGAACCCTTAATGCTTCATTAGCTGGAAAAGAAGTTTTGTGTGTCCAGGGTGAGAACCGCAGTGTGCGCCCAGTGTTTTAAATCCCACCTCAAGGTTTCTCGGGAGCCGCTTGCAGGAGCCCAGGACTGCCTTTGTTGTCTGGCATGTCCGCTTGTTTTGCTGCTTATTTCTGATGCATGAGTTGTGCCTGGTGACTCTGGGAGGGCACTTAGGTGGCCTGTGTCTTCAGTGTAACCTGTACAGCTGCTCACTGCGACAGTGCTGTAGCCTTGGCAGTAAGCCAGTAGCTGGGCTCAGAGTCGGGCCTCTGGCTGGAACAGCACCGAAGGCGGGTGTGCCCTGAGTTGGGTGTGGTGCTCCATGAGGCTGTCCCACCACTGGCCGTGCTCAGGGTGGTGGCTGCCAAGTTTCTCTGCTGGAGTGGTACCATTTTTCTGTTTGAAGCTGGTAAGTAATTTATAAGGAGATAATTTGAGACTTTAAATAAGCTGTTTCTTGTTAAAACTTGACCCACTGATTTCAGCACCTGTTGGTGATTCTCATCCACAGCCGTTCTCACTGTGGCGGCTGAACAGTGGTGATGTAGGAGCCTTTTCCTTCCACCTACAGGCAGTAGTTGGCATTCTGCTGTGTGTGCTTGTTCGTGCTTATTTATTTCTTTATTTATTGTGAGTGAGGACTCAGGGATCCTAACGCAGGGTTATGATCTGTAACTGGCAGGACTTGATTCTGTGGCTCGAGTCAGCTGTGTTTTGGCCATTGGGGTCCCCTCCCGCCTCGCCTCTGTGTCTTCTGGGCTGTCCCCAGGGCTCTGCAGCCCTGCCCTGCCTTCTGCACCACAGAGGCTTCCAGGTTCATCTTGGAATTCTCCTACCTTATCCTTGAAATCTGTGATTCACCAGGACTCCTTTTAATGGAGAATATTTTAAAATTAAGCCAAGCCTGGGTGTTAGGTGTGTCCTTGCCTCTGGCCCCTCTGGGACTCTGGGGAAGGACTTCTCTGGACTTCCCACTTGTGGAGTGGCCAGTGGCCCCCAGCCTGCAACCACATCACTCCAGCCCATCTCTGTCTCTGTCGGTACATGGTGATTTCCTTCTGTGTCTCTGTCCTCTTCCTGTGAGGTCGTCAGCCCTGTTATATTGGATTAAGGGTGCACTCTACTCCAGAATGACTTCATCTTGTCTAATTACATCTGCAACAACCCTGTGTCTGAATGAGCGCATTCTGAGAGACTGGTGATTAGGGCTACAAGTTCTGTTTTGGGGGGACACAGCTAAACCCCTAATGTTTACGTGGGCCTCCGTCCGTCCTGCTGTCTGTGTATTAAAGCCATGCATTCACACTGTGGTCATCAGTTTCCATTCAGCACTGCAGGCTTCAGTTCCATTTCTGTAACTTCCTTCTACACTGCGGGTTCTTGTTTCATCACTCTTAGTGTATTCCCTCATTTGCTCAGTTCTAGACTCTGCAGAAAGTAGCTTCAGAATTACTGACCTTACCCCCTGCAAAACGCAAACTACTGACTGGAATTCAGTATTTGCTTCCATTATTTTGGTCTTTACATTTAGAAATACATACGGTCAAAATATGGTGTATAACAGTTGTTTGGGGGGAGGGTATATCTCTGTGGTAGAGTGTGTGCTTAGCATGCCCGAACTCCTGCGTTCAGTCCCAGGACCTCCATTACATAAATAAATAAATAAACCTAATTACCACCCCGCCCCCAGATTTTTAAAAATAAACATCGTTTAGGATATTGGAGTAACAATTTGGATTTACTCTTTAGCCTTAAACAAGTGGGACTGTGGACACAATTTATGAAGCAACTGTTTTCACTGGATGTTCCCCTGAGGGAAAGGAAACAAGGGGTGTGGACTCTGACTTCCCTGGCTTTCTGACTGGAAGCACTTCAGACATCTTGCTCAGAGGAGGAGACAGATTGGAAATCGAGGAAGCCAAAACAGCTGGAATTTGCAAGGCAGAGTATGGGAGAGGAGAGAGGTAGGCAGAGAAACAGCTCCTGAGACCAACCTACATGCCCTTTTTAGTCTTTGCTTGAATATTAAACTCCGTGACTAGGAGAGGAGGAGCTGCTGTAGGTGGACTAGTTCCCAGAGCTCACAGGGCCTTGCCTGCGAGAACGGAGAAACCTCACTGAGCACCCGGGCACTTGAGAGAGATGCCAGAAGGGCCTGTCTCAGTACCAGCCCTCGGGGAGTGACTGCCGCACACCCTGGCAGGTCACAAAAGGATCCAGCTGACTTGCAAGCACCTTGGCCACCTGCCCAGGAACACTCAACGCTCTTGAAAGGATGAGGACAAAATCCAGCCACTCAGCAACGTGCCGCTGCTGTGCAAACGCGCTCAGTGCTGCGGGCCGCTGCCCACCTCTCAGATGCGCATGTTCACTTCATGCGCTGGTGTTGCTTTGACAGTTACATCCTTGGTTAATTTCTTAAGGTGCAATATGTGCTAATCAAGGTCTTAGAATTTAGTAATGAGCAAATCTATATTTTGGTAATCGATGTATAATTATTTTGCAATGTGCTGGTTTTAGGTGTACAGCATAATGACTCAGTCATATATGCATATTTATCTGTTCTTTTTCAGATTCTTTTCTACTAAAGGTTATTCTAAGGTATGGAATATAGTTCCCTGTATTATAAGTAGGGCCTTTTTGTTATCTATTTTACATACAGTAGTTAGTATCTGCTAATCCCAAACTCCCAGTTTAGCCTTCTCTCCACTTCCCCTTGGGTAACCATGCTTTGTTTTCTGTCTGTGAGTCTATTTCTGTTTTGTGTATAAGTTCATTTGTATCTTTTTTTTAAGATTCCACATATAAGTGATATCATTTGATATTTGTCTTTGTCTGACTTAGAATGATGAGCTGTAGGTCCATCCATGTTGCTGCAAATGGCATTATTTTATTCTTTTTTATGGCTGACTAGTATTCCATTTTATAAATTTATCTCATCTTCTTTATCTAGTCATCTATCAATGGACATTTAAGTTGCTTCCATGTCTTGTCTATTGTAAATAGTGCTGCTATGAACACTGGGGTGCATGTATCTTTTGAAGTTAGAGTTTTCTCCAGATATATGTCCAGGAGTGGGATTGCTGGATCATGTAGTAACTTTATTTTTAGTTTTTTAAGGAATCTCCATACCATTTTCCATAGTGGCTGCACCAAACTACCTTCCCACCAACAGTGTAGGAGGGTTCCTTTCATATTTTTTTAAATCATGCTTCCTTGCAAAAGTTTTATATATTTAAACAAACCCTTCTGATTTGAAAAGAAAGCAGGAGTAGGGGAGAGGGTGTAGCTTAGTGGTAGAGTGTGTGCTTAGCATGCATGAGGCCCTGGGTTCAATCCCTAGTACCTCCATTAAATAAGCAAACAAATAGATAAATCTAATTACCTCCCCACTAATAACGAAAGAAAGGATGGAAGGAAGGCAGGAAGCAGGAGTAACTGTGTAAATGTAAGATAAAGTAGATTTTAGAGCAAAGACTATTACCAGGGATGGGGGGACAGTACATAATGATAAAAAGGTCAAGCAAGAAAATACAGCAATCCTAAATGTTGATGCACCAAACAGCAGAGTTTCAAAACACTTGAAGCAAAAACTGAAGTAAGTGGAAGGAGAAATGAACAACTGCACAATTGTAACTGGAGAAGTCAGCCTTCCTCTCACTTAGCAACTGAAAGAGTGAGTGCACAGAAAGTCAGCCGAACACCTTCAACCAACAGGACACTATTGGCATGTACAGAACACTTCACTCCACAACAGCAGCACACAGATTCTTGCCCATGAGCACTCTCCAAGATAAACCATATCCTAAAACAGACCTCAAAACAATTAAAAGAACTGAAATATTAGAGTGTGTTATCTGACCACAGTGAGCTCAAACTAGAAATCAGTAACAAAAAGATGACAAGAAAATCTTCAAACACTTTCAGATGAACACATTTCTAAATGAACCTTGGGTAAGAGGAAGACTCAAGGGAAATTTTTAAAAAAGACATTGAACTAAATGAAAGGCAAATATATCAAAGTGTGCGGGGTGCAGCTAAAGAAGTGTGTGAGGGAAATGCATAGCACTGAATGCTTGCATTAGGAGTCTCCATGCTGATTGTGTGCCCATGTCCTTAGACAAGCTTGGAGGTCCCATCTTACAGGAAGCCACCCTGATTAACTTTCTTACCAGCCCACCCTGCACCCCTGAGCATGCAGCTTCTCTACCCCATCAGAGTCTGTCCTGGATGTCTCCCCTAGGAGACTGGGAGCAGTTCCATGGGAGCAGGAAAGAGGCTGTAAGGTAATTTCATTTCTCCTTGCAGGACCTCAAAATGCTTTTGTAGGACCAGCAGTTTAATAAATGTTGAAAACCAAATGGTTTTGTTTTCCTTCTGTTTTAGCAAGTTTGTTTTCACGTCTTCAGGTTGAAGTCATAGATACCAGTAAGGGGAGTCTAACAGGTTCTCCGGATCCCTCCACCCAAGGGCCCTGCGTACTCATGCACTTTGCCAAGCAGTTCCTCCTCTTCACGAGTGTGTAGGGGCTGCGTTGAAATCCCTGAGACTCCGTCAAGCACTGACGCTCTCTGTCCCCAGCCTTTGGAACCTGGCCTGCTCGGGCATTTACGGCGGCTGCCGCAGCTTCGTGGGCCCCCGCTCTTCCAGGTCTTCTGCCGGCTGCGGGCTACCAGGGCATCGCGGCGGCCAGGGGGGAGCTGCTGCAGGTGGCCAGGAGCCTGGTGTGTGCCCCTTGGGGGTGCAGCCTTCCTGAGGGGGGATTCTGCACCCACTTCCTGGGGTGGGGGTAGGGGGGCTTTCCTTTCCAGCCAGTGATGCTCAGTCCTGCGTCATCACAGGGCATTTTATGAACAGACTCCTTTTCCCAAACCCCTGTCACACCTCGGCCCGTGGGGCAGTGGGGGCTGGTGGCTGACACGGCCCCTCTCCCCCAGCTGCGAGGCACGATCCTGCAGTATGAGGAGACGCTGATGGAGGTGATGTCCGAGGTCTGCCGGCTGCCTCGCACACGTATGGCTCCCCCAGTGAGCACGGCACCTCCTTGGGTGCACAGGGGGCGGGGGGAGTGTCAGCCCGGCCACAGGGAGGGAGACCGAGTGGGCAGTCACTGGCAAGGTTCCCATCTGCTTTCCCCGCTGGGAGGAGGTGGGGGCCAACCAGAGCCTGACGGTCTGCAGCCTTTCAGCCAGGAGCAGGCTGCGGGAGGGCGTGTGGGAGTTGTGGGGCGGGGCTGACAGGGCTCTGAACCCTGTGCACCTCAGCTCTCCTGCAACACCCGGATCTTGAACATCACTGACCAGGGAGGGGCGGGGAGCTCGACTGCCAGGTCCAGCTGCCCGCCGGGCTTGACCGGCCCAGGCCTGGGGGCAGCTCCACGCAGGGTGCAGCCCATCTGTCACATTGGCTGGCTGGCTATAGGGCCCTGGGGCGGGGGTGCCCTGCGGGGTGCCAGACCTGCACGGCCTGAACAGCACTGGTTTGGGGATCCCCACACTAACAGCCTTCGTGATGTCAGAAAGCATCATCCACAATCAAACTGGACTGCAGGAACCCTTGTCTTGTACAAAACCGCCTTTTGTCTTGGATCCATTAACACTTTCCTGAGAGCTGGACAACTGCCTTGCTAAGTGACTTGGGCCCACGTGTGGACCACCCATGGGAGACTGCTCTGACAGGCAGTCGGCTGGTGAGGCTGAGCCCCCAGGGCTGTTGCTGGTGTCTCGGGAGATGGCGAGGTGACCCATTCGGCCGCTGGGGAGGGAAAGGACCGTCGGTGAGCCTGGCTCGGGAGCCTGAGTCCGTTGTCAGAAACAGATGGCAACACTGGGGTCATAAAACTGGTGCTCAGATCCTGGCCAGAGGGGGCATTTTTAATGTCGGAGATGAAGCCATTTAGGCCAAATCCAGAGCTGGTCTGAGGCAGAGCTGTGGACATCAGGGCCGCTCCCTACATGTCCTCACCCCACTGTGTGGCCAGGCCCGTGGCACCTTGTGTGCCTCGTGTAGATGACACTGTGTTGCTAGGGGAACCCTGCCCTTTAGTGCCTGCTGGGGGGCTACACGTGTGGAGGAACACCCCCCTGGGAGGGTCTGAGCTCACGCTGGGTGATACTGAGGCCTGGGGGGTGGATGGGGTTGGCGGTGGACCACGAGAGGAAGCGATGGCCTCTTGGGTGGGCAGGGCCATGGGTCCTTGTGGGTCAGCACTCAGGGCTGACCGGTTGGGATGAGGGCTTGAAACCTCTTAAGTGTCTGACTTTGTGCCTCTCGGGGTTGTTTTGGCTTTTCCACGTCTTCTGTGTGACCACCCATTCCGGCGTCAGCTCGGGGAGTCTTGACTGGGTCAGCACCGACTGTCGGACTGAATCAGGCAACACTGACTTTGTGAGCAGGCTTCATGCCTTGTGTCTTTTCCTGCCATATCACAACGTCCAAGGCCTCCAGGACAGCAGTGGAGACGCGCTGTCTTGCGCAGGAGCCCTGCGGGAAGCTGTGCGGGTGTCACCGCCCAGTAGGAGTTTAGCTGCAGGGCTCTGGTTTAGTCCCTTATCGGATTAAGTACACTCCCCTCTGTGCCTGTGAAGTGAGTATTATCAATTACCTTTCCTACCTCTGCTGGCCATGATGCCTCCTCGGAAGATGCAGGCAAACCTGGGAGACATGGCGGGTTTGGCTCCAGACCACCGCAAAGAAGCGAGCCCCCTGACTTGTTTGGTTTCCCAGGGCATGCAAAGTTATGTTTACACTACACTGTAGTCTGTTAAGTGCATAATAGCATTATGCCTTAAGGTACAACACACCGTAATTAAAAAACACTTCATTGCTGAAACATGCCAAACAACATCTGAGCCTTCAGCAAGTTGTGACTTTTTGGCATAGTGACATCCAAGACCACTGCTCACAAGTCACCCTAACAAATATAATAATGCACTTTAAAATGGGGGCAGGGTACAGCCTAGTGGTAGAGCATGCTTAGCACACACGAGGTCCTGGGTTCAATCCCCAGTACCTCCATCTAAAAACAAACTAAGTAAATAATTACCTCTCCCTTTGGCTAAATAAATAAATTTTTAATTAAAAAATAGAAAAGGGTTTAAAAATTAAGGGAGGAGGGTATAGCTCAAGTGCGTGCTTAGGATGCACAAGGTCCTGGGTTCAATCCCCAGTTCTGCTATTAAAAATAAATAGATAGATAAACAAATAAGTAGATAAATAAGAAAATCCAAGCCCCCAAAGCAAAAACAAAAATAATATAAGGGGAAAAAATCTAAAAAAATTTTTTAAGCTTAAACTATTGTAAAGATGACCACGATGTGACACAGAGGCAGGAAGTGAGAAGATGCTGTTGGGAAAATGATGCCTGTAGACTTGCTCAATGCGGGGTCACCACAAACTTCAATGTGCAAAACACACAGTGTCTGCAAAGCACAGTAACACGCGCTCTGTCTGCACAGGGCTGACAGAGACAGAGGCTCTGGAGCTGAGGCCCAGGGCCCGGGTGGTGCTGGGCTCAGGAGACGGGTGGCCATGCCCACGTGGGCACGGTGGCCGTGTCAGAGAATGCTCCCGGCCAGGGACCCCAGGTGGCACCCTGGGGCATCTCCTGCCCCTCCAGCCTCCCCCAACCCCAGACTCACCCCCCACTACCACAGGCATCCTGGAGATCTTCCAGCTCCAGATGAAGGACGTCGTTGAGTACGTTGAGCAGACGACAGCGTGCTTCCAGGACCTGCGGGAGGTGGGCGACGCTGTCCTCTCCTGCCTGCCCGGCCAGCAGCTCCTGGTGGGCGCCCAGCCCTGCCCGGGCCCTGCGGGCCCCGCCCCAGGGTGGTGGGATGGGGAAGATTTAGAGGCTTGATTTATTGTGATCATTAATAAGGGAAGGGGAGCAAGGGTTTTCTTCATGACTATTTATAGACTTTAATTTGAATTTGTTTCCTACAATTGAAAACCAAAAAAATTTCAAGTTAAAAGTAAACTTTTTTTCTCCTATTAGGAAATATGATTTCTAAGCTTTAACAAATCATGGCATCATTTTATTTATTCCTATGCTATTTTTTCTCTGCATACGATGTTATATTTCTCTCTCTATAAATTTCTAAAAACTACTATTGAATTTTTTCTATTCTGTTCAAAACTCATTAAATAAAATTGGAAATTTTGAAAAATCATTAAAAAAAGAAAAACAGATCTGCAATGGAGTTCATCGTTAAAGAATGGTTTACTCTGTGAGCATTGTCAGAATGTTTTATTATACAGTATTTGCTGCATCTAAATGAACGTATGTGACGCACATGTAAGGTGAGGAGCACCGTCGCCCGGGAGCGCTGTCTGTGATGGAGAGTTCGGAGCTGAGGCTGTTGAGCCCTCGAAGTGCGGCTCCATGTGACGGAAGAACTGATTTTTAAGTTTTATTGAATTTTAATTATTTTACATTTAAATAGCTGCCTGTGCCCCATTCCTGCTGTGTGGAGAGCCTGATAAAGCAGACACTAGGAGCCCCTCATCACTAAGAAATCACGTGTGGGACACCCGCTTTCTCCACTGATTGCCTCTGGTGTCATTTAGCCTGTCCCTCTGTCCCCTGTAGGTCATGTCCACTGACAGCTCTGAACTGAGGGCCTAGTCACTGTGACATGGGCTCTCACAGGCCTTGCTCTGCATCTCCCTCAGGACTGAGGAGCAGGGCGCCTTCCCTGCTGTTAAATGCTCCCTTCATGTCATGTGTCCATTTTACTATCATCTGTGAATCTTCTGTGCTGCATTTGATGCACACACCTCTCCATGTGTGTGGCTTGAGTTTTCACTCCGGTAGTGGTGGTATTTGATAAAGTGATATTCTTTGAATGTACTCACTTGTTTTTCATGGTTAACACATTTTGTGTCTCTTAAAAGAAGTTCTTTGCTACCTAGGAGCCGTGGAGATATTCTTGTGTATTTCCGCCTACACGTTGCAGGTTTTGCTTTCTACGTTTCAGTTCTAATCCCTCTGGGGTTGGTTTTGGTGTCTGATATGAGACGTGGAGGAAGTTTCTTTGTCCCTTCCTGCGGGGGGTGGCCAGTAGTCCCTCCTTGAGCGGCGGAAGGACGATGCCTCTCCTTGCTGGTCCCCAGGGTCACTCTGTCCCCCTGCAGCTCCCAGTGGACATGCTGCTCTGTCTCCTGGCTTTCCTCCATGTCCCACCAGTCTGTGCATCTGTCCCTGGCTTCCAGCTCATAGCCTTATGCATTGTAACTCTAACTTCAATCCTGACGCCTGACAGGACGTGTTCCTGACCTGATGTCTTCAAGCACCTTCTGCCTCTTCGCGGATCCTGGTTCTGCTTTGGAAGGATTAGAATCAGCTTGTCAAATAGATTAAAAAAGCATACTGGGATTTCAGTGGGAATTGCGTTGCCTTCTAGACCCACATATGGAGGTCTTTGCTCTGTTGCTGCTTTGATGCTTATTTGGCGGCGGGTGATTAGGTTTATTAATATATTTTTAGAGACAGTGCTTTGGATTGAACCCAGAATCCTGTTCATGCTGAGCACACACTCTGCAACTTGAGCTGTGCCCTCTCCTCCTGCTCTGTTGCTTCTTAAAGCAGTCTCGTCTCCAGGGCCCTGGCAGCTTGGCAAGGTCAGGGTTGCATTTTGCAATGACCGAGACCAGGGTGCCCTGTATGCTGTGCTGGGCATGACAGTCCCACTGCCAGGCCTGTAGGGGCTGGCTGTGCCACGGGACTGGCCGCCTCGCACCTGTGTCTGCAAAAATCAAAGTGAGCTGGGTACAACCTCTGGTCAGGATCCACATCTTCCAGCTTTCCTTCTGCTGCTCTGCTCCAAGGAGACCCTTTCCAGAGAGAGGGGACCCCCGGCCCTCATTGTCCTGCCCCCTGTGACTCGCATGGCCACCCTGACCTGCAGCACCGGTGGCGGGAAGGTGGCGTGTGGCTCCCTGAGGAGCTGGTTTCCAGGGCAGCCTTGCCCCAGGGACAGCTGAGGGAGAGCTGAATCTTCGCCCTAAATACATGTGAATGTTTTACAACCGAATAAGATAGGGAATCTTCCTTTAGTAATCACTTATCATGAAATTGAAATGTTTAATACAGGAAAATTCCCCTCACGTGTGGCTTTTGTGAATGCACACATGAAGCACAGCCTCGTCCATGTGTGTCCAGGCCTGAAGGAGCCCCTTGGTCACTGGCCCCAGGGAAGGGCGGGGGCCGCCCTGTGGGATTGATCCGGCTGGTGGCAGGGACCCCTTAGAGGCCGCTCGCTGTCTCTTCTGGTCCTGCTGCCCTTTTAGGAGATAAGATTAACTGTCAAAAGCTTTTCCTTTACAAAATAGAAAATGTCAAGGATGCCTTGTATGAACAAAAAATAATTATGGAACCAAACTAATTTAGGAGTTTGGGACTAACAGATGCACATGGCTGCATCTAAAATACATAACCAACAAGGACCTACCGTACAGCACAGGGGACTGTATTCAGTCTCTTGTAATAACCAATAATGGAAAAGAATCTGAAAAAGAACAGAGATATACATGTATAACTGAGTCACTCTGCTATACACATGAAACTAATGCAACTTGTAAACCACTACCCTTTAATTTTTAAAAAATTCTAGTTTTCAGATGATTGATTTTCTTCAGCAAATGTTTCCTTGCTGACTTTTCATTGTTCTGTCTGAAATAACTGAAGATGGGTTGGGTTCACTGGTGACTAACCTATAAATGGGTAACCTTGATGATAAAATAATCTTAGTATATCTCATTACAGTATAATATAATGTAATATAGCACAATAATACAATAAAATAACTATATTCTGTTCCACAGGAGGAAAATATAATCATGGAACCACAGGAGTTTGAAGCTGGAGGGGCAGAACTCATCTCTCATCTGCTGAAAGGAGTTGTCAGGGCAACACTTGGACATTTGTTGGCTTCTGGAAGGAGTGTGATCCTGTGTTAGACACTTCAGAAAAGAGGGGGGAGGGTATAGCTCAGTGGTAGAGCGGGTGCTTAGCATGCACGAGGTCCTGGATTCAGTCCCCAGCACCTCCAGTAAAATAAATAAATAACCTAATTACCTCCCCAAATAAATAAATAAATAAATAAATAAATAAATAAATAAAGTAATGAAAAATACTTAAAAAAATTAAAACTTTGGAAAAGAGAAATCTGGGACCGATGAGACCCTTACCTGCCCAGACCCTTAAATACTCGTTGTCTATCCCTGGACACAAGCACAGCCTCTCTGAGGTGTCTGGGACTCTCACAGGCCCCCCAGCCCTGGGAGACCAGCCCCCACAGTGGACGGACCTTCCAGCTCTCAGGAGGTGGATGAGAGCTGGGCCCCGATGCCCCACGGACACACATCCTTGGTGTCTCCTTCCTTGTGACACCTGGGCCTGGGTCTCAAGTCTGCACTGTGTAATGACTCCCCTGAGTGAGGAACGTAGCACTGGGCATCTAGAAAACATGTTATGAATAGCTGTCAGTTGATCTTAAAGCTTTGACTAATGAGTGGATGGCTGCTTCCGAAACATAGATTAAAAAGACGGCCTGCAGCTCAGCTCAGTGCAGCCTCCTCAGCTCCAGCCTGGAATTCTGCACTGTTGCTTTGGTCCTTCTAGAAATAGAGGTAATGTCTTCCAGTCGGTCCACCGGGTGGACTTTGGAAAGTGGAAGATGCCTGGCTCCTCGCACTCCATCCCATCACATCCAGACTACAGACACCAACATCTCCTTGGTGGTGATTATCGTGTCTCCAAGGAAGGTGGTGGTAAAGTACATTTGGCATCCATGTGGGCTCCCACTAATATAGATGGAGATGTTAAGGGTGGATGTGGCCTTCAAATTGCCACAAATTAGACAAATGGGTTCGCCTTCCCCCAGCTGCCGGGGACACCGTGCCTGTGGTGAGGCCCCAGGGTGCTGGTGGCCCTGGCTGGCACCGGGAAGCTGTTCAGTAACTGAAGATGTTGATCTGGCTCTGAGACTCTGCTTTCTGGAGAAGGGTTGTTTCATTTTGTTTTTCAAATTCTGCCGTCTAAACCCAACCTGAAATTTTTGGTAATGTGGTTTATTCTTTTAAACTTGTATGTGTGTATACTTGTTAAACTTTTTGTTTTACAATAGTTTTACACTGCTATGTTTTTTTTTTAAATTGATGTATAGTTAGTTACAGTGTGTCAATGTCTCATGTACAGCACAGTGTCCCAGTCATGCATTACATACATATATTCATTTTTATATTCTTTTTTATTAAAGGTTATTAAAAGATATTGAGTATAATTACTTGTGCTGTACAGAAATTTAAGTATTTTTATATGTAGTTAATATTTGCAAATTTCAAACTTCTGAATTTATCCCTTCTCAGCCCCTATTTCCCCCCCACCAGTAATAAAAGATTGTTTACTATCTCTGTGAGTCTGTTTCTGTTTTGTAGATGAGTTCATTAGTGTCTTTTTTAATTCCACATATGAATGATATATGGTGTTTTTCTCTTTCTGACTTATTTCACTTAAAATGACGCTCTCCAAATCCACCCACATTGCTGCATGCTTGTTTCTAATGCTGACATTTATAGCCACTCACCGTCTTTCTGTGGTTTGGTTTGGGGGCAAAAATTTGAGCTCATTGGCTGTGGCAGCAGGAAGCAGCAAAAATGGCTGGATGGCCCGTCTGGAGGGGCACTGCTGGTAGGCAGGTGCTTTAGCACCAGTAGAGACCCCTGTCTGTGTGGCACTGTCCCTGTGATGCCACCCATTGGCCAGGCCACTTTCTTGCACTCACCTTCCAAATGCCCTCCTGCCCTGCTGGTGCAGGCTGGCCGATCACCCATCTCCACTTTGCATTTTTCGCTTGCCAGTAAATATGTCCTGGAGACCACAGCACATGAGTGGTGACATTCCTCTACCTTTCTGTAGATGCACAGGCTCCCACAGACACCACCCTCATTCCTGTTTGCAAGCTGTGCCTCACCATCCGCTGCTCTCCTTCCTTGAGCATGTCCCCCCCCAACACCACCACACATACACACTTCTAGAGGAGGCCCGGGAACAGCTCGTGTGGGTGCTCTGAGTGCACCTGTCACATGTATTCTGTGCACAGGATTCAGGCACAGGTGACCAGGAGCTTGGGGGTCAGCCTCCTTCTGGGGGGTTCTGGTGGAGCCGGGGATGGCTGCTGACTGCTGCATGAGGTGTCAGTTAGGTGACAACAGGCCCCTCACCTGTTGGGGACAGAAAGCCTTCTCTCCGTCCTCTTGGTCTTAGCTTTGCTGTCACCATGGGGGAGCTCCTCAAGGGAAACTCTTGGCAGTCATATGCTTTGACTCTCTGATTTCTGTTCAATAACCTGCTTTATGGTTTCAGGTTAGGTGCAGAGTAGGAGGTGCAGAAACTCATGCTCATCTTCTGCCCTGAGGTGACGGCACCAGTCGGGGGAGCCTTCTCCTGTTTGTGGGCCCCAGACTTGGGAAGGGCGCCCTGTGCTTGACCATCTGTGGATGCACAGTGGGGCTCTGGGAGTTCTGCCACCCCTGTGATGCTGGAAGTAAATCTTTCTCCACATTGGGTTCTCCTGGAGATTGGATGGGCCTTGCGTGGTGTCGGGTGTCATCACCTCTCTAAAGCAGCTGGTGACCCAGCAGCACATTCAGGGCCACTGCTCAGAACTTTGTCTGGGGCTCTGCGGACACTGGTGCCATCCCTTCCTCCTGCCTCCTGCCCTGTTTGCACAGGAAGTGGCTTCTTTCTACCTGTGCAGGGAGGGCTGTCAGGCCATCAGTGCTGGAAAGCAAAGGCCACGTTCAAGGCTGGGCTTGTGCGTGTCCACATTGAAATTAGTCAAAAGAAAGTAAACTGAAAATTCAGTTCCTCAGTCACATTCCAAGGACTTGATCACCACAGGTGGCTGGCAGCTACCTCGGTGGACAGCAGAGAACATTTCCACCAGCCCCGAGACTCCATTTATTTTTCACTAAGTGACAAAGATGTGCCTTGTTTTCAGCACTGATTTCTTTGTCCATCTTTGCTGTGAGATAAACTACCTCATGTGACCTTTTCTCTTTGTTCTGGTCTTTAGATGTATGTGACCTGATGCACGCAGCCCCTTTCCAGAACATCTTGCTAAGAGTCCACATGAAAGGTGAACCAGTGTCCTCTGACCAGGGTGGGGAGGCACATCTGTGTGGCCAGAGGGCTCAAGGTGTTTTGTTTAGAGTTTAGTGCCTGTTCATTGGGATAATGGGTAATTTAATATAGTTAACTGAGTATTGAATCACTGAAGTATTTAGGGCTGAAATGATGTCCTGGATGTGTGTCAGAAAAGCTTGGGGAGGGGGAGACGGCACAGCTCAGTGGTAGAGCGCGTGCCTCGCCTACACAAGGTCCTGGCTTCAGTCCCCAGTATCTCCATTAAAATAAATAAGCCTCATCCCCCCCTCCAAACCCCCAGAATCGCATAGGAGCAGGGATGTTGAGTATCTGTCCAACAAGAGTGGCAGGAGTTCGTGATTCTTGCAGCAGATGGGCACACAGGGTTCACTGTCCTGTGCTCTGCTTTTGATTCCTTTGCATTTTTCAATACATTGTTGGCTGGATTTGCATTTCTCTAATTATTAGCGAAGTTGAGCATCTTTTCATGCGCAGTTTAAAAAATAATGACAATAACAAATACTGGTGATGTAATAGAAAAGAACAAATCTGACTCCGTATTGTATATGTTCCTTTTCCTTTAACCCTGGGCCCTGTTTTCCAGGCTTAGCCTTGCCGGCTCTGCAGCTTTTGGGAAACAATGTTGCCTTTAGCCTGAGATAGACAGGAGAGCCTGTTCTCGGGCGCTGGCCTCCGAGGCTTCTGCACTCCGGGAACAAGCAGCTGCAGGCTAGAAAGTAACACTTGTTTTGTTGGAGGTTTTGCAGGAGCACCATGACCTGGCGCACGCGGACAGCTGCGGGAGCAAAGAGCTCCTACAGCAAGAAGTTTACAACAACTAACACGCACCCCACTTTTTTTTTTTTTTGTATAGAATGAGCCTGTATTCTGACTGGGGGAGGATGGTTCTCCAAGGCATTAGTCTGCCATCCTCTCAGTCTGCTGGCTTTCCAAATAAAGTTGCCTTTCTTTGCCCCAACACCTCATCTTTTGATTTATTGGCCTGTCGTGCAGTGAGCAGAGCTTGGACTCGGTAACAGTTTCGCACATACAGCAAAGCGATTCAGTTATACATATAAATACTTATATATTTCTTCTCTTCAGATTTGTCTCCATTATATGTCATTATAAGAAATTGAATATCATTCTTTGTGCTCTACAGTAGGACCTTGTTGTTTATTTTATATAGAGTCATGTGTATCTGTTAACCCCAAACTCTTAATTTATCCCTCCCCCACCCTGTGACCTTTGGGAACCATAGTTTGCTTTCTGTGTGCAGGAAGCATTTTTAGAAGCAGATTCCAGTGAGCTATAGGCAATGTACATTTAAAATTCTGGTAGATATTGCCAAATGGCTTTTCAAAAAAGACCGTACAACTTCACACACCCACCAGCATTTGGGAGTGCCTTGCCAGCTCTGTACATTATCAACCATTTTTCTTTTTTGACAATCTCGGAGGACAGATTCTCTCTGTTGCTTTAATTTTCTTTCCTTTTGTTAGGATTGAGGCTGGGTATCTCTCTGCCTCCCCCTCCCAGAACACACAGTCATCCTTGTTCATTGGAAAATACACATACAGAAAAAGCAAATTTCTACTGCATAGCACAGGGAACTATATTCGATATCTGGTAGTAACCTGTAATGACAAAGAATATGAAAAGGAATATATGTATTTACATGTATGACTGAAACATTAGGCTGTGCACCAGAAATTGACACATTATAACTGACTATACTTCAATTAAAATTTTTTAACTAAGAAAATACACATACAGAAACGTGCACAAAGCTTTATTTTACACGTGTGTGTGTGTGTGTGTGTGCAAGGGCATACACACACATTTATGAATAGATACCAAGCAAACACTTGGGCAACCATCACTCAGTCAAGAAACAACACGGAATGTGACAAGCACCCCAAAGCACACCCAGCCCCCAAGCTCCTCTCTGACCATAAGCCCCTCCCTCCTGCAGAGGTAACCACTATCTTGTGGTCACACCCAAATAATACAGTCTATTTTGGCCTATATTTCAATTCTCTATGGATGGAACCATATCACACACGTCCTTTACCCTGTGTTGTGTTTGTTAGATTCATGCCCTGTTGCATGGTGATCGGGTGTCATCTCACACGATTAAAAATCATTTCAAATTCTCTCTACACTGGGGGCTGGGGGTCTTCTCTCTCCCTTCAGTGTCTCATTGGTGTGGTAAAATCTCCCCACATTTCTAGGGGGAAAGATTAAGAAGGTGGGAAGTGGGCTGGGAATTGGGAAGAAACTGAGGCTCAGAGAAGCCACACAGCCAGCAGGTGCCAGCCCAGATTCACATCCATGACTGTCTGACACCAGAGTCCAGGCTCACTGCCCCATCCCAAGGAGATGAGGCAGCTTCACACAGCCCAGGGGCGTCCAGGGTGACCTGGGCTCCATACAGGGCACATCCCAGACAGTGAGGACTGTATGGGTGCAGAAGACACTGAGTTCAGGGAAGGCTTCCTGGAGGGGGCAGCAGTTGACCTTCGCTCTGACCCTTCTTCCTCCCCAAGGCCCCTGCCCCTAGTCCAGGGTGGGGGCTTCAGATGCTCTCACCTCTGGGCAGGGTCTTCTTGGAAATAACTTGTCTGCCTGGCCTCAGATGAGTCCTGAGACAGGTTAGAAGGTGGAGGCCATGGGCCTGTGCTGGGCTTCTGGGAACCCTGTGGTGACTTACCCTCTGCCCTCCCCTTGCAGACACAGTCCTGGACTGCGACCTGAGCTGTGAAGTCAGGCAGGACAGGGGCTTTGTGGACAAGGCAGGGGATCTCTGGCTGGGCCTAGAAACGGGGATGGGGTTTGGAGCTGCTGCAGGCTGGGTTAAGAGGGATGAGTCCCCTCAGGTGTCCCCCTGCCTCCCAGCTGATGCCAAAGAGGAACCAGGCATGGCTGGAAAAATTGAATAACACGTGTACTTCCTGTGTATACCCATGGGAGACAGCCAGGGTAAACTGAGTGAACTCACCAAGAAGGCTGCAGCCCTCACCTTCAACATCCTCTTCAGCTAAAGACTCAAGAGGAAGCTGCAGGCAGCGGTCAGTACAGCGGTCAGTTACATGGAATGCCCGGAGGAATGAGAAGTTCAGTTAGACAAGGGCTGGAAAGGTGTCACTTTGGTTTAGACGTGGGAGTCATCAGTGACTCGCTGCGTGGGGATGGAGGAAGGGAAGACACACCAGAGTGGGTGGGGACAGACTGCTGGTGGGGAAGCAGGCAAATCCTTCAGGAAGTTTGTCATCAGAAGTAAGACTCTCTGGTTCACGTGAGAGGGAAGAAACAGAGGGAGATGTTTACAGAGAGGGAAATTTGAAATCATCACTGAGAAGGAAGAAGGTGCAAGTTAACTAAATAAAAGTAGCAGGATGGCTGGGCAGTGCGTGACTTTCTTCAGCAGCACTTAGATGCCTGGGGGGATGTAAGGGGCAAGAGTGATAATCAGTCTGTTGTGTAGTTGGGAGTTTTGCCAAGTAAGCACACTGAAAATATAGAAAAGGGAATAAAGGATCTAAGTAGGAGTTATTAAAAATTTAGCTCCTGGAAATTGTTGAGAAGGAGAGCATTTCCTTTACCATCTTACATTCAGTGATTGGGAACCTGCAAATTAAATTGACTAAAGCAGATTACTGTGAGAAAAAAATTACGTATGAATACATGCAGGAGTTCACAAAGCAACGGGATTTGAAGGGGTGGCTAGAAGTGGGGGCTTATATGCAATTTAATAAGTGACAGGAAAAGGAGAAAGGCATTTTCTGAAAAACAAATGACTTCTTGGTGAGAGGGGAGAGAAAGGGCACTTATGGTAGGACAAGTGACATTTAGGGAAAATAGAGAACGCCTTAGGAGAATGTATGGGAGAGATGACAGGTTTGTGACAATGTCTTGTTGGGTCTGGTGCTAGGAACTTGTCTCTAATTTTAAGACTGTTTCCAAAAAGTAAATAAATAGAGAAAATGAAAAGCCTGAGGCAGATTTCGTTTCTCCATGAGGAAACAGCTGTGAATCAGCGTTTAAGGTAACATATAGAAAGTCTGATGGCACTGTAACGATTGTGATCCATCAGAACACTGGAACAGCCACAGCAGATCCAAACGCTGCCCGTCTAAATCTTTAGGTCTACAGACAGTGATTAACGCTGGAAAATTCACAAAAGCTATCAATCAATATCAACGACAAGTTTGGTGGGTGGCTGGGTGCTGCTTAAACAGCTGGCATCCGGGCTCAGTTTGAGTATGTAATACTCCAAAGGGCTGGGTTTTATTCCCTAAATCTGCTTAAAGTCAATGAGATGCAGAGAAATGTGGTTTAAAATACTACATCAAATTTAATCACGCACATAGAATGCAAGAGTATTTTCCCTTAAGAAACAGTGTCAGTATCTTACATAACGAGAAGTGAATAAAATGTTAGGCAAACAGCCCAGCAGGTAAATGTTTGCTATTTTATCTTGCAGATCATATACTTATTCTTCAAAAATTCCACATATTCTTCACGTGCTTTCGAAACCAGATCTGGACTTAGACTTGACTCATCCATCAAGGCTACGAGAGACTCTGTAGGACTTAAGATTCAAGTTCAGTAGTAGCTGGAAAGAAAATGAAAGAATTAGATTCTTTACTGAAAATAGTTCATAGGTAACTAAATGTCAGTTTATTTTTTAAGAAAAGCTGAGACTCTTCTAAGTTTTAACAAGAATGAAAAATACCTACATACGATTACAACACAAAATACAAGATTACTACTCTAGACTTTGCCCAGGGCTGCACATTGAATTAACTGCTCTTGTGGCTAAGGATCAGAGCCCCTGGTTTTCTCATTCTTCATTCATTTACTCAGCAGCCATGTACTAAGGCACTGTGACAAGCACTGGAATCACAAGATGAAGATGACAGAGTCCACCCTGAAACATCATGTACCGTAAACTGGAAAAATAGATGAACAGGCAATTTCGGTACAGAGACATAAACGCCATGGCAGGTATAAAAGAGGGCACAGTTGGAACACTCAGAAGGGACGTCCAGCTTTGTGTCAATACTGTCCCCTCTTTGGTGGCCATGATGTGTAAGCAGATACCTGAAGGAGGAGGAGAAAGTGTGGGAGGGAGAGGCAAGAAGCAAACACAAAGAGCAGAGGCAGGAAGGGCACCCGCGGAGCTGGACGCAGTCTGACCAGTGGCTGGAGCCAAGGGGCAGAGCAGGGGAGAAAAGAGATACGGCTGAAGACTCTGGCAAGAGCCAAATCGATGTGGGTGTTTTTCTTCCAAGCTAAGGAATTTGGAATTTTTCCTGAGGGCAAAAGGTTAACCCCTGACACAGTGAATGACAGGAAATTAATTGTCATCCACCAGGGGACAGGTACATGAACTGCGGTTGCTTGAGTCTGGGTTTTTGGCCTCAGTCACTACCAAACTCGAGAAGCTGATGACCTCCATGCTTTCTGAGAACAGGTCCGTGTGCAGATGACAGGCCCACGGGGACAGCAGGAGAGGAAGGGCACAGCCAGAAATAGAGAGAGAACACAGACTTCCTGAGACTTTTTTTAAAGCTATGGATCATGATGAATAAATGAGGAATAAGTACACTTATCATTATGAGTGAAATTATGCTTTCACATTTTTCATTAGATGTGTGTAAGAAAAAAATTCAACATACTATCTGTTATTCAAACAATAGAATGAGGTGCCATTTACTCTTTACAGTGTATTTTGGAAATCAATGCCTAAATTTAATTCAGAAATGTTGGCAACATACCTTCTTTTAATTCTCTATCTGTATTACTCTCCACCTCCTTCTGCATCTGAAATAAGTCAAATATTATTTTTAATGTGTAAGTTAAACAAGAAACACTATCATAGGAATGACAGCTAGCTTATGAAATGTGGCCTTTAAATAAGTACTTTTAGAGACTTGACCTAACTTGGGGATTGCTTAAATAGAAAAAATAATCACAGGAATAAAATAAAATAAATTCCTACTTACTTTGATTTTAGATAATAGAGAACATATGTATGTAAGGCTATTTAGAGTCCCCTGATGGAAAGCACAGCAAACCCTGCCCTGTCGGATGCACATAATCTCAGAGGGTGATGCCTGATCTTAGCACAAAGAGTTTAAACAATTCAGGTCATGTTCTACACTGAATGCATTACTCTGCAGTTCTCAGAAAAACTGCCTTTTATAAAAGTTTAGTTTTTTTTTAAACATTAATGGCTTTTTCCTTAAAATGAGCTTTCCATTCCTGCACTAACATTAAAGGACAAAACTGTCCTCAGGAACTTTCTCTTGCATTGCTTTTGCACTCACACTCTTCCACCATCATCCTGCAAAGTGACACACTGTCAATTTCTTGGTGACAACAAATGAAAACATTTCGAGTTTGCATCATGCTTAGCCACTGGCGGAAGTGTTAGCCATGCATTTTTTTTTTTAACACCACACAGTCCGGTTTCATGACTCTGAAGCACTTAGACTCAATTTACCCACAACACTGTCTACGAAACCTGAGCTTTTTTCTTCTTTGATTTATTATGACATGAAGCCAAGTGAGAAGAAACAGGTTGAGACCTCACTTAACAAGGGCCCGTGCTACCCTTCTCTGCATGAAGATCATGAAAACACCATCAAACCATAAACCCACGCGCACCGCTTTAAATGGCTATTTTAAAAACGATACACAATGAAAACTGGTTGTAATTTAAAGGCTCCCTATCATTGCCACCTCGGTATTCCTGCAGGTGAGGGCAAGACAGAGACATAAGCGAACTTCATCTTAAAAATTTAAGTATTTGCTTTGCTTGACTACCTATTTAGAAATGTTCTACAGCTGCTCAGTAAGACATTTTATAACAATTAAAATAACAATGCTATAAGTAAAACAGCAATTAAGGATGTACTCTTACAGAAGAAAATGATAAAAATTTTAAACTTAAAAACGGAACTTAATGTTTTTAGTGTCACAAGTTTATTGAATTCATAAAAAGAATTTATCTTGGATTCCTTTAAATAAAAAACATCCTCATGTGGTTAAGTAGCTCAATGCCAATCATTTACTTATGCTTAGGGGTAGAAAAACTGGGGTGCTGCAAAACTGAAAATTAGTATCAACCAGTGCCAAACCGAAACCAATCAGAAACTAAGCCAAACATTGGAAAGTGGATCTCTAGTTATTTGGCACTAATACTTAACTTCTAAAATAGAATTTAAAATGGAGCTTTTTAAGGAATTTAAAATTTGTCAGTTTAGTTGCCTTTATTGAATAAAGTTAATGACAGGTATCTCTTGAAAATTACAAGTCCAGGGACTTTAAAAAATTATCAAATTTCTGTCTCCTTTCTTTATTAGCACAATTAATTATGGCTTTTACTTAGCGTGCGTAATTCAAATAAACAACTCAGAATTTCATCAAATTAAAAACAAGAATTATATCAGAAATCTGAAACCCAAGGAAAAAAAGGCAATGTAACTAACCCGGAACAAGGGATCGCTCAAGTTAGTCGAAGGGTCTGAAACAGTCTTGAAGCGCCTTCTTCGAGTAGGACTGCCTTTGGCCTCCGCGCTAGTACCAGCAGCAGAAGGCGGTTCGCCAACAGGCCTTGTAGGAACAAAGCCGGGGAAAGAGCTCTTGTGCTGCTTCTCCAGCTGAAGCTTAGAGCTCATCTCGGCCAGCCTCTCATTAACCCTGCGAGGATCGCAGAACAGATTTCACTCATTTCATTTTCTTCCTAAGTGATGTGTATTTTTAAAGTTGCTATAATAGTAAACAGATTGTCCCGTTAAACTGCGTTTTAACACCAAAAATACGTCAGCGAAGACCTACTGTAAACAATTACAGTTTAAAACTGTCCTAAAGAAGGACGTATGTCCCTGGGGGGGCCCTTAACTAACAAGTACTTCAAAGTGGGGAGAGTCAGAGAGTCAGCCCCCACAGAGGACCCCCACTGCCTTCTGCACCGGCTGCTTCTAGACATACTCACCCTCAGTAAACCAGTTTAGAAATAAAAAATAAACCATCCCTCAAAGCCACTGTCAAGCATTTGCTTTCACCCCCCTTATATACACATTTCACTCATTACCCGGGAGAAATCAAGCATGGGGCACTGAGCAACAGTTTAGAGCCACCACCTCTGGGGGGCACCAGGCGGCAGAGGAGATGGTGGGAAAGAACCACAACAGCGCCAGGGGCAATTTCAAGTGTCCCCCGATTTCCCAAAGCTCACTTTGTTACTTCGCTTTTACCAGAGGCCTTCATCAGCACCTGCTTTCCATAACCAAACAAAATCTCAAGCGGATTTTCACTTTTATGGAAAAAAAGCAAAAAGCCAGAATAGCTCTGGGTGTTTGTTTTAGCCCGAGCCATCAGAGGGGCAACGAGCACCCCGAGCAGCGAGAGGGGCCCCACCGAGCTCCTTCCCCAGAACCACCCTCAGTGTCCCGGCATCACGCCGCCATGGCTTTGGACTGTGTCTGTGAGCGCCTGTGCTTTATGCATATTTATTTCATGCATCCACCAGCAAGATGTGTCCTAACTGCCTCTTTGCTTTACACCGACAACTTTCATAGGAATGCTCTACTTTTGGAGAGCGGGGAGACCTGTAGCTTGTAACACTGCTACTCAGGCACCGGAGGTGGGACCCGCCCTTCCTGTCTTCCACACACCCCCTCGGGCAGGCCACCATATTCTTCTTAGCCACTTTGTGAACCACTATGCTGCCCTTCACCCCTATGTGAATTTCCCCCTATTCCCCAAGCACGCCTTTATGTAGTGGAGACAAACTTAGAAGGGTACAGTACTTCGTCTCAGGGTGCATACGAGCGATGACACCAAATATCACAATCAAGAAAGTAAATTCACCAAACACCAGCATGGGGCCCCTTGGGTTTATGTTGCGCTCTTCCAAAACACAGTTAATTTTTAACTCATTAACATTTCTATTTATGGGAATTCCAGCTAGAAATTTTGTGATAATATGGCTGTCTAAATTACAAAGTTTGCAAAACCCCTAGCTTAAAGACTAGATCAGGTTAAATATATGCAAATATAAAAAATAAAGTCATATAAAAGCAACAAAAGGCAGGGAGATGCAAACTGCCCTGGACTGACATTTTAAAGGAGAGTTCATTTGCTAACATCATTTCCCAAAATTACACTATCTAGTTAGCTCTCACTTGCTACTCACCTCATGAACCTGGCTCAATAAAAATGATGCCTTAGAGGCAAATAAACGACCTAAATTATTTTCTATAATTCTACGTTTTGACTTACGAGGTTAGCTGACTTGCCAAAGACTTTCTATTTTCCAGCTCTTCCAGGTACAGTTGCTTGTACTGTTCCAATCTGTTTTCATTAGAATCATTTTTTAGTTCAGGTTCCAGATCTTTAACTCTCTGTTCCGTTTGACTGACTGAAGCACGTCTGCACTCTCTTAACACGTTTTCTTGAAGTGCTGCTTGTGCCTAAAGCACATTAAAAGGATACAATTATAAAAATAATTATAACCTGAGTAATTGCAGTCTGTTTGTACCCTTTAGTTTTCAGTCAATGACTCAGAGAGTAATTTTAAGTGTGAGAAAAAAGCTGAATGTTAAACTACTTATCATCAATGTCAAGTGAATTAAACCTGAATTACAAAATTAAAGTTGAATCACTCTTATATTAGTACTCATGTAATGTGATAGTTCGAAGAATAATAGGATCAACTTAAAATTTTAAAAATTGAACAATACAATCTAAGAGTAATCCCAGAGTGTGGCACAGCATTTACATCACAATATATTCTTTTCCTCCTAGTAGTCTTGATTTACACCAATTGGTCTTAAAAATGATTCTCTAGTGAGAATTGTTCTGAAAGATCAATTTAGTGATAGTGACGATGGAAACTGAATTATTTAAAGGGACTATCAAATGCGGCCTTCCTTCCAGAAATCTACAAAACAAACTGCTATATGGGAAGTAGAGGAAACACATAAAATGTACACATCCGAACTGTAATTCTCAGCGAAGTGAGTTAGAGCACGTTACAGATCAATGCTTCACCTGTATACACTGGCTGATTCCTTTCAGTTTTTCTGCCACATCCTGTCTTCTTTGCACCTCGGTTTCCTGTCTGTACTGCACAGCTCGCCTGAGTTTTTTCAGTGTTTTTACTACATCCCTTCTTGTTTGTTCTTCAGTCTCCCGTTTGTCCTGCTCCACTTGACTGTGATCCACTGTATTCATTTCGAGGTGACGTCTGAGGTTTACTGCTTCTTCCTCCAACTTCTTCTTCTCCTCCTCTAGTGCTTCACATTTCTTTTGCGTCTGTTTCACAGATAATATCTCGTGTAGAAGAAGCTGAGTTTCTGCACTCAGATGGAGAAGTACTGAAGATGCAGATTCCTCTTTTGCTGGAAGATCAGCATTCTGCATGAAAAAGGTAAAATTGTTTGGTAAGAGGTTAGCAGACTGAGAACAGCCTAACTCTAACCCAGCATCAAAGGTTGAAATAAATTCAGTTACAATAAAATGGTATATCTACCTTGTGCAATGGAGAAACTCAAATTACTCAGAAAATCAAGAAAAAAAGTTCAAACCACCAAGAGTCACAAAAATACACTGTTTACTGTCATCATCTTTGTTATACATTTGTACTTGGTTTTACACTCTTATTTTTCTGTAATTGTTTCATGTCTTTCCTACATAAAATGACTACAAGGCACCTCTTAGTAGAAAGTCTCTTACCTCTTCCTTCCCCAAGTCTTAACTCTTCATGATTTTTAAAGTTTTAGGGAGGTCATATTGAGTTACTTAGGGCTGAATTAATAAATGCCTCCCAAAACAAGACTTTGAAAAAAGACTGCAATTAATACATCTTACAAATATGGATTCTAATGCCATAAGCCTTTCTCTGAACTACAAATATCTTATGCTAGTTTGAATTGCATTCCAAGGAGCAATGAATGATTCACAGAGTTAAGGAGAAATCCATCTCCTAGTGTAGTGGCTTTGAACTTTTGAAATTCAAATTACTAATCTGTTATCTGTTTCTGATAAACTGATTGAATATTATCTAATTTTTAACAGCTGTACTCTTGGAAAATTTCCCTTGGATGGGATGAAATATTTATTTCATTAATTATGCATTAAGCTATAGAATACAGCTAGGCATCTCTCCTTTTAAGTAAAAGGAGGCAGACACAGGGAGCTGAGAATGCAGGATCTACACCAAGAACAAGATCGGCACCAGTGTTACACACAGGAACCAAGCCGAAAGAGGACTTCATTGTGAACCACAAGATGACGGATTAGAGAGGCTTCCAAAGAGGAAGGTTGAATTAATCTTCTCCAGGGTTAATCTTTTGCCTCTAGGTAGTGAAATCTATGGATGAGTCTATGAATTATAATGAATGCAACATAATGAACTGTATTGCAGACTGAGTCAGCAGATACCCTGACCATGATTTGATGGAAACTGGAGTGAAGTGGGAGGCACTGGGTGAGATCCTAAAGGTCTGAATGGGGGGAAAGAATGGACTTTACCTTTGCAAGCCTACTTTCTGTCATGTCACAGAGTCAGCAAGGCATAAGCTGGCCACAGGCCCCTTCAGGACGCAGCAGATCTCCACAGAAGTGGAGTTACAGACATTCCGCGACACTGACTTTTTATTATTATGTAAAACAACTGGTAATATGCAAGAGGACTCGGAAAGAGTTCTCATAACATCTGAATTGGTACTGGCATGGGACAGACATAGATCAATGCATCACCACTGAGAATCTGAAAGAAACCCTCACATTTACGGTCAATTGATTTTCAATACGAGTGTCAAATAACTGAATGAGACAATAATAGTCTTTTTAACAAATGGTACAGGGACAACTGGATATCCACATGCAAAAGAACAAAATTCGACCTCTACCTCAGACAATATATATAAAATTAACTCAAAATGAAAGAGCTAAAACTACAAAATTCTCAGAAGAAAACACAGGCGTGTGTCTTCATGACTGGATCTGGCACTTGTTTCTTAGGATAGTAAAAGACAGAAATAGATTAACTGAACTTCATCAATATTAAAAACTTCTACTCTTCAAAAGACACCATCAAGAAGGTAAGAAGGCAAGGTCCTGAACAGGAGGAAATACTTGAAAATCCTACATCTGATCAAAGGCTTGCACCCAGCATACAAAAAGGACTCTGACAATTCAATCATAAAAAGACAACCCAATTTGAAAATGGGCAAAAACCTAAACAGACAGGTCTTCAAAGAAGATACACAAATAGATAAGCACATGAAAAGATCCCCAACATCCTTAGTCATCAGAAAAATGCAAATCAAAGCCACAATGAGATGCCAGTTCACACCTACCAGGAGAGCTGATGACCAGTGGTGACAGGAATGCATAGAAATTGGGAGAATTATACACTTTGGATAAAAATGTTAGATGGTGTAACCACTCTGGAAAACAGTATGGCAGGTCCTCAAAAGGTTAAACAGAGTTACCATATGACCCATATGACAGCATTTCCATTCTTAAGTCTATTCCCCAAAGAAATGGGAACATGTTTACACCAAAACTTGGACAGAAATGTTCACAGCAGCATTATCAGCAATAGCCAAAAAGCAGAGGCAACCCAAAGGTCCATCAACTGATGGATGGATAAATGGTTTAGCCCCACAACCGAGTACTGTTCGACAATAAACAGAAATGGAAATACTGACAAGCGCTGTAACATGGATGAACCTTGAAGACGTTTTGTCAAATGAAAAAAGCTAATCATGAAGGACCGCACAGCATGTGATTCCATTCCTGGGAAACACCCAGAACAGGCACATCTATAGGGACAGAAGTCAGACTGGTGGTTGCCGGGGGATGGGGGGGCTGTGGTGCTGGGGGGGGTGATGGCCAAGGGATGCAGGCTTTCTTTTTGGGCTGATGGGAATGTTCTAAAATTGATTGTGGAGACAGCTGCACATCTCTGAATATACTAGGAGATGGTAACTATGTATCCTAAATGGGCGAATTATATGATACGTGAATATTTTTCTTTTTTGGTGGAGGGAAGTAATTAAGTTTTACTTCTTTATTTTTAGAGGAGGTACAGGGGATCGAACCCAGGACCTTGCATATGCTAAGCATGCACTCTACTACTTGAGTTA
Source organism: Vicugna pacos (assembly GCF_048564905.1). Lineage (NCBI taxonomy): Eukaryota > Metazoa > Chordata > Mammalia > Artiodactyla > Camelidae > Vicugna > Vicugna pacos. Next base: position 1,893,575 of record NC_133011.1, read on the forward strand.
TGCAATCCCCCTATAATATGTGAATTATATCTCAACAAAGTTAAAAAAAAAATCCAAAGGCAGGATCTAGACAATTTTCTTAATTCTCTATTTTGGGTGTACAGATGTGATCTGAACTTCTCCATGCTTTGACAACATGTCTAAAATGAATAGAAAATGAAGGCAATGTCTAACTTCAACTGGTTTGTATAATGACCTTTCTGCACAAGGCATTCTGAAATCCATGAAATAAATACACACAGATTCTATATCCATTCACAAAAGTGAAGATGAGACATGACAATTTTCTGGAACATTCCATGAAACATTATCCTCTGATTTTATCTAGCTTGCCTCATTGTGGTGAGAGATCACTAAAACATACTGTTTAATAGGATAAAAAAGTTAACTTCTGTGAGGAAAGAGGTATAATTCTCAACTTTTCTAAGGGTAAATATTATAAGAAAAAAATAAAGAATGGCAGAATGAAAGTCAACATTTAAGAAACAAGTGCATTATAAAGATAATAAAAGTAAATTATAATGAAGATGCAAAAGAAAGCTATCCCCGAAAAGCTAGTGTCCTACAACACTCTGTGCTGCACATTCATGGCCGAAGTGCTGAATTTCATACATACTGGGTTTGCAGCTTGATGTGGCTTCCTCTCTCCATCCTGTCTCTTATTTTCTGAGTTAGTTTGATGATGTGCTGTCACCTCCAGGGATGCTTCCAACATGGACACTTTCTTTCGGGTGTCAGCCAGTTCTTGCTGAAGCTGTCTCATACAGGCCTAAAAAGATAACTCTGTTACTGAATTTTCTGTCACCTTATCATTAAGTTACATTAATAATATATAACTCCAACAAATGGGCTTTGAGAACTATCCCCACAGACATCAGTTCACCTTCTTTTCCTCATAGGCACACATTCCTGCTTACTGAATTTCATTAAACACACAGAAGGTGTGGCCCTCCTGCCTTACCGACAGTAAGTTAACTTAGACAATGGATGCAGCCCCACCAGCCCCTCCCTGCCCCTCCCAGGAAGCGGCCGAGCTTCACCCCCACTGAAGTCTCTGACAGAAAGGGGTGTGTGGGTGGGCTGAGTGGTGGTAAGTTCCACACTGTGGAACATTCTCCCTCTTTCTCATTAGAGGCTTAAGTTCAGAGTTCTTCACATCTTCAATCTGGTGTTTAAACCCTTCCAACAGACTTCCATCTCACAATAAAAACGAGGATATTCCAATGGCCTTTGGGGACCTGAGACAACCTGGCGTCCCCTGCCTCCTGGACTGCAGCTCCCACAGCTCCCCCCACCCCTCCCACTGACTCCCTTCCTGCCACTCAGGACTCTGGCTGCTCCTCCTCAGTCTGAAAATGGGACCCCAGTGCCAAACTCGTACATCACAGAGCGCCCCAGTTCCTCTGTACTGGACAAACTTAGATCCGAATGACAGTAACTGAGCCTTGCAATGAGAACTGTGAGCACATTATTTGAAAAAATGTTCAAAGTAAATTACAAATAGAACAGGGGAGACTAAGTCAAACACAGTTTTGCTAAAATTTACATTTGTCCCAAATTATGACTGAATGAAAAGTAGATGCCTTTAAGGAGTGGAGAGGTCATAACAATACATGATTTGAGATAGAAGTATTTCTAAATTTAATTGCAATTGACATGAATAAAAATAAAGTTATATCAACTAAAAATGTATGAAAAGCTACTGAAGGAAAAGTACTGCAAGATACAGCATTTACACATTAACTGTCAAGGTAATCCACACAATTGAATCTTTTCTCTCTCTCTCTTTTTTGTTTTTGTTTACTTTTTTTGTTCACACAACTGAATCTTAATTTCAAAATACTCATCTTAGGTCTGAGCATTTCATTTATCTGCTTCATGATACTAAAATGTGGTGACAAAGATTAAAATGATTTGGGCAGTATAAATTACTAAGACCTGCCTGTATCTGTCAACAGCTTATAGCTTAATCTCTTAGAATTTCAGGTGACAAGGCATCTTTACACAAAGTAAAGCACCTCTCAGGTCTAATTTTTGTTTGCTGGATACAAGAAATGCCTTTAGGCTGCTTTACAGTGTATATATTTATAGCCCGCACACTTTTTATATTCAACTAGTTTCAACGTTCAGCTTCCATCAGATACTACTTTGAATTTTCTTTGAGGAAGTCTGAAAATTAGTTCCCTTTCTGGGTACTTACTTCCATTTCTGCTCTGTCCGTTTCATACTGACACAGTCTGTCCTTTAAACATCTGCATTCTTTAATTAACTCCTTGTTTCCTTCCTCCAGCATCAGAACTCGTCTGCTCATGGCTTCAAGTTTTCCCATGTGATCCAGAAATGGCTTTGGAGTATTAAGTATTGTCTTTTCACTTCTGGCTTCATTTCGAGCAACTTCTAGTTGCTGTCGAAGCAACGTGTTTTCACTTTGTAGTTTACGTATTGTCTCCTTCAAGAATGCCTGCTTTGCAATGTATTTGATGACGTCCCCTTGTTTGCTCTGAGACAAGGGTTCAGTTTCCTTGTTTGAACACTGGGCTTGGCCTCGGTCTCTGTGCACACATTCTAATACCAACGTTGTTGGTGTAAGAGCATCTCTCCTGGGATGGAGCTCAATTTCTGGGCCACGGAATTGACGCTCAGCTTCAGGAAGTTGCTGAGGAAGCACCTCGCTGCTATCTTTTGGGTCAGACAGCTCAAAATTCATTGTGTCCTGTAAGTGAAACCCCTCATCTCTTACTCTTTGAACTGTACGCAATAAACTGACATATCATAATTTCCTTTGAAGTGGAAGACTAATCTCTAAGTTTATACAACAAAAAGTTTGCAGTAACTGGGTATCCAACTGGAAAAACTTAAGGTGGATACAAATCTCAAACTTTTACCAGAAATCCCCCAAAGTTCAAAAATTTAATTAAAGACAGTGAATCCATCAAAGTAAAAAAGAAACCACAAAAGGATGTTTAAGAAGCTCAGAATCAGAAAGGCCTTTCTTTCTCTGAAATACAACAAACCCAAAAGGCTTAAAATAAAAAATGAATAAAACTTGACTACACTTAAAAATTATATCTGACATCTAACCTTTACAGCTACCCCCAAAGTAAGAGCCTTGGCTCTGTAGAAATTGGGACAGGTTAGATTTCCTAAAAAATTCTTTCCTGAGAATATTCCATAAATATTCTCCCTTTCTAACATTTTTAGAGCGAGTTATAAGAATTACATCTATGGATAAATGATAAATCTAAGCACTGTACTAAGCACATCTACAAACATCAGTTAACTCATTTAGCTGTGACAATTCTGGAATAAAGGGTTAAAAACACAAGCAACCTGCAGGGTTTTCCCCAGGGCTTCTGACTCTCTGACTCTTACACCAAACCAAAGCTACTTCTCTAGGATAAATACATAAACACAAGAGACGCCTTCTATTTCCCTAATGGTGAATACACTAAAGGTAAAGAAGGTCAAATTTACAGAGCTGCTCTTAGAAAATCAGGAGACTATTTGCTTCCGCAATAATTTTTATTTCTTCTTCATGGTGTTTATAACAGTAATGGATGTGAAATAGCAGGGAAATACAGTGAACTGTTTTATTAAAAATAAAATACTGATCAATAAATTATCACTAAGTATAGATTACGGCATCTCTATCACTATATACGAAAGCTCCCTGAAATCGGATACTACATGGAGCAGAGCGTCACTTTTTATCACACGTAGGAGAATGACACCCAAACTACGGTTTCTGAACTGGCTATACGTTTTCCTCCTTACCATCAGTGGATGGTCTATCAAAGGAGTGAGATCACTGCCAGAAACTAGAATGCCTGCCGTTAGTAGCAACAGTTTTGAGATCATGGAAAGCTCAATTCCTATGGACAATATTAACAGCCTCTCCTTGGATGAGGCCATTGTGAATGTCACTACATCATTGTTGCCGGCAAGTGGATTTGAATTCAAAATATTGCTTTATCCAATAGACTGGAAATGAAACCTCCAGAAAGTATATTTACATATACAGGCTTTTAAAACCCTCTATACTTTCTGTACCTACAGTATTGGTTTTTAAACTATGTAAGTATACAAATTCACACACACACGTTTGAAGATGACTAAAGAAAATACCTCAGCATTCATTTTCTTATTAGCCTTTTCTGCCTCCTTTTGTTGGGAAAGACGATGGGCCAGGATTTCATCTTGTATTACTCTGGCATTCTGCTCTCGAGAAAGTTGTCTCTGAGCGTCATTTCGCTCTTCTAAAACCTGAAGACATATTACATTAGGGTTTGGGTTTTACAACATGAAAAAAAGTAAAAAAAAGCTTAGGAGGGGAATCTTTAAAAAGAAATTTTAAACCTGTTAATAAGATGTAGCTTTTTTAAGCACAGGGACCTTTAATGCACATAAACAACTCAAATTCTAACATACATGACAGCTAAATGTATCACAGAGCAAAAACACAAGGGATGTAGTATCATGAAAGAAAAACTTTTTTAGCACTTTTTAACTTGAGTTATAGTCATTTTACAATGTTGTGTCAAATTCCAGTGTAGAGCACAATTTTTCAGTTGTACATGAACATATATATATTCATTGTGACTTTTTTTTGTTGTGAGCTACCACAAGATCTTGCATTATTTCCCTGTGCTGTACAGAATAATCTTGTTTATCTATTCTGCATATGCCTGACAGTATCTACAAATTTTGAAATCCCAGTGACAGAAAATTACTTTATAAGGCATTTAACCAGTTCCATCATAGTCTCAAGGAGATTTAGCCTGGATTTTAACTTCAAAAAGCCAAAATTAACACCTGGATTTGAATTAGACTTGTTGCTTTGTTCAATGGACCAAAACTGTTAATCCTTATGTTAATGATGAAGCTCAATTTAACTTCCATTCCTTCATTCAGAAAAGACACAGAGCATCTATTAGATGCCAAGAACACCAAGAAATTAGTAAATTAAGCTCTAAATGTCATAGTTCATATTTAGGATGAGATAACTTTTATTTGTTTTAAATGAAAATATAGATTAATTCAAAAGAATATTATAAATAATATTGATGAAACAGTGTTAGAGGTACGAAACTTTCACATTATGACTAATTTACCTGATTTGGTTTATTCCTTACGCTCTTCAGTTTGCATTCTAGTGCTCGGACAGTGCTTTCAAGTTGTTGTTTCAGGTCAACTTGCTCATTGTATTGTTTCTCTTTTCTTTTTAAATCATCCTTAGATTTTTCGTATAATGTATAAGCATTTTTCTTCTTCTTTTTTTCTTGTTCTAATGTGCATCTGCAGTGAAATATGCTTACCTTAAAATTTATTTTGTTAGAAAATAAAAAGTTCATTTTATGATCTGGTTCTTCACATGCTGATTTATTACCCTAATGGAATTTCTATGTTCTCAATTTTTTTTTTCATTTCTAAGTCTCACATTTTAATTTCCTCACTTCAATCTCTTCATAAAGATACACACACACACACACACACACACACACACGTTTGAAAAGTAGCAATGAAAAGACAAAATGCTACTGGGTTTCAGACAAGAGTAACTGGTCAATAGTGTAGGAAAGAAATTTGCAATTATTCAGTAAGGTTTGAATTGAAAATTACCCTTTTTTCCCCACATAGTCATAAATTACTCCTTCATTGGGACAGAGAATTTAGTTACTAGTTAAAAGAGAAGTTGCTATTTAGAAACAAGTTTATAAGTTCATGAGAGATAAAATTTCAACTTCCTGAAGTATTACAGGGACTCCTACATGATCTCCAGAGGAAGGTAACACCCACAGGAGTCTTTTCCAGAACACAGACCCGCTAATTAGCATAATACAAGGCGAGTCTGGGGAGTCTACTCCCTGATGCCCTACACTATGTTTCTTCCTTTGCAACACTTTGAACTTACCTTGTTGAATATTATTTATTTAGTATATCATTTTTAAATCCCTTTTGGTACAAGGCAGGATCCATAGTAAGTAATTAAAAAATAAAGAGTAATCCATGTTTTCAGCATACACCTTTGAACTAATCTTATCTCTGCATGAGAGCGACTAACCAGTAATCACTTTCCACTTTACTTTTCAGTAATCACTTTCCACTTTACTTTTCAGTCCATCCAGTAATCACTTTCCACTTTACTTTTCAGTCCATCCATTCATATGTTAAGAATCAAACTGTATAATTTTGTTTTAAAGTTTCTGCCTTGAGAAAAATGGTCATTTCATAATTCTGCAAGTGGGAATGTAAAGTAATATAAACTTTCTGGAGGACAATTGAGAGATAAGGATCAAAGATTTTTTTTTAAAGAAATATAGAATGAGGAGATATATATATATGGCTGTGTTATTTCCAAGAGTCTCATATTCCACAATATTAATGAAATTTTCTCCTCTGTAAAATCCCAAAAGGTAAGTTAGCAATTATAAGACTTCTCCTACATACCTACAGTATTAAAGTAAATATAAAGTGTTCAAATACTTCTTTAAAACCAAGAAATTCAGTACCTCATGCGGCAGAGCTCTTGTTCCCACTCCACATTTTGAAGTTTTAACTGTGATTTTGCTTCTCTTGTTTTCAGCAGCTCTGTGTGTAGCCAGTTCACCTTATTTTCCATTTCTTTAAGTTTTCCTCTAAGTACTGCACAGTCAGATTCTTTAAGTTCTATTGATCTGACTGAATCAACTGGATCCTGAAGGTTCAATAACCGATCAGAATCTGCATTAGGAAGAAAACAAAAACAGAAACAAAATACATGAATACTTTTTGTGTATAAAGAACTGTGCATTTTCACATTCATTCATCCATACGTTGAACTAATGGATATTGAGCATCTATAACGTGCAAGACATTCTTCTAAGCTCTGCAGATATTAAAAGAGTGACAAAGTAGTATTATGAACATTACGCAAATAAATTTGACAACTCAGATGAAGTGGGTAAAATTCCTTGAAGGGGAGAAATTACAAAAGCTCAATTAAGAAAGAACAAACAAGCTAAAAAAGCCCTATATCTTAAAAACAAAAACAAAAGTCCTATTTAAAGACCTTACGACAAAGAAAAATCCAGTCCCAATGGTTACACTGGTGAATTCTACCAAGTATTTTAGGAAAATTTAATACCAGTTCTACACAAATTCTCCTCAAAAAACGAAGAGGAAGAAATATGTCCTCATTCTCTAAAACTGACATTACCCTGAATCCAAAACCAGACAAAGATATTACAAGAAAGAAAACTAATGTCATGAAAATGGAGGTAAAAATTCTAAACTAGACATTAGCGAATTAAATCCAACAATACAGGATAATTCATTGTGACCAAGTCGGGTGTATCCCAAGAATGCAGGGCTGTTTTAACACTTAAAAGTCAATGCTATTCATCATATTAACAAACTAAAAAAGAAACCATATGATCATGTCAGTGGATAAAAAGAGGCACTTGTCAAACCTCAACACCTATTCCTGATAAAAACTTCCAGGAAACTAGGAACCAAGGGATCATCTTCACTATGACAAAGATCTATGCTAAGCCTACAGCTGACACCATACGCAACGTTGAAAAACGGAATGCTTTTCCCAGAAGGTGAGGAACCGGACAGGAGTGGCTTCTCTTACTCCTTCTAATCAGCACCGTACTGGAGCCAGTGCAATCAGGCAACATAAAGAACCAAAAGGCATCTGGATGGGAAATGAAGAGGTAAAACTGTCAGCTAATCAGCGGGGAGTATGATTATATGGTGCGAGTCAGCTAACTCCAACCTGTGGGCTGGGTTGCTTGCTTTGGTAAATAAACTTTTACCACATCCATTACAGCCACGTCCATTAACTTGTGTATTGTCTATGGCTACTCTTGTTGCAACGGTGACAGAGCTGATTAGCTGTGACAGGGAATGTATTTATTTATTGGCTGCAAGTCTTAAATGTGAACTATCTTTAGTAAGACAGTAGTTTAAAGAAGAAAAAGCTTGACCACCTCTGGTTATGTAGAAAACCTGAGAGAATCCATAAAAAGGCTACTAGAACTAACAAATAGGTTCAGCCAGGTTGGAGGGCACAGAGTCAGCATACAGAAATCAACTGTATTTCTATCATCAGAAACTAAAATTTAAAATACATTATTTTAAAACAAATAAATAAAAATATACAACTTATAACCTCACTGAAAAATAAGAAATACAGGTAAACTCATAAAAGACGGAAAGACCCAGACACTAAAAACTCTAAAATATTACTGAGAAAATCAAGGAAGACCTATGTAAATGGAGAAATCAACTTTGTTCGGGGTTAAAAATTCCGTATTGTTAAGAAGTCAATTCTCCCCAGATTAATCTACAGATTCAACATAATCTACATCTCATTTCCAGGACACTATCAGACTTTTTTTTTTTTTACATTGACAAGCTGATTCTAAAACTCATGTGGAAAGAAGGGTAATAAAAGGAAACAAGATGAAGCCAGAGGACTGTGGCCTTTAACCATGGAGCTACAGAAGCAGGAGCTGGATTTTAGGCAAGGAGGTAACAAAGACCTGAATTTTAAAAACTGTCTAGTAATCACGGTTGCGGTGTAGACCAAGGTCCCAGGAGGCGGAGCGGCGGCCAAGAAAGTCCTGAGGTGATTTCAGTGTTCTAGGAGGGAAGCAGCGATGACCTGACCCCGGGTGAAGGCGTAGGAGCAGCAGAGGCAACAGAAAGCACAGGGAGAGGGGACGGCCACAGCCCCTGGCTGGCAGCGCACACACCTGATTCTGCTTCAACACAGAGCAGGCTTCTGAGACGCAGCGGCCTGTGACGCAGCCGCGCTCCCCGGGCAGCGCTGGGTGTGCACACGTCACCGCGAGACACTTAAACAGGCTGTGCAGTCACACGGGGGGGGGCCTACCTTCACTCTCCGGGCCAAGTCGTTTGACTGGCCTCAGGGTGTTCTTAGAGTTATGGAAAAGCGACTCAGAATCCTCGGAAGCTGTCCCCGGTGACAGAGTTAAGTCATCGAGGCCATCCACAGAATTCATCTGCTCTTTGACCTACGAATAAATAATGCTATTTCAGAGTGTCCAACATAGTTATAAAATATGCTCAGTGTACAGAGGTGATAGATATCCATCTTTTTATGAGAGCAAAAACACAGACACTTCTCGAAAGAACTGATTTCTGTCAAAAGGCTAACTTTATCAATAGTGTTTCTAAATGATTTTTAAGTAAATGTTTCTACAACAAAGGAGGATTTTCTGTTTTTCCACTCTATCTTTTATAATTTTTTTTTACCACAGGAAAACAATATTCAGGAAAGTTTTTTTGCCTCAATTCCAAGGATAAAGTTTAACTATAAATGATTATAGATCCTAACAATACTTTAAGTTTTGTAACTAGATAGAATGCTATTAAAAACTAAATATTAAATAATTATTTATTGACTCTAAAAGTCTAGTTTGAAAGGCAATTTCTTTTGAACTGTGTTATTAAAGCACAGAAAACAGTATTAAACCAGAAATTTAAATTTACATTTTTACATACCTGTGAGTGGTTATTTTCACTTCCATCAAGTCTTTCTTCCTCTTCCTCAGATGTCCTTTCTAAGTCTAGGTCTGCTGAAAAATGAATATGCTTAGTTAAAATTCATTTTTATCTAGAACAGCTAGATAAAAGGCATCATCTTTATAAAAACATAAAACACATTTCATCAATTGACAGTTTAAATTAAGCTTCATCTTTAGCCGGATATTTACTTCTTTAAGAAATACTTCTAATTATTTAAAACTTCAACAAACTATTTGGGAAATACTAGATGTTACCAGATTAAAGGCATACAAACATCTCAAAGTTTCACTCACAAACTGATTCACCAGACATGAACAAAACAAAGAGAAATAAAACAAAATTTAAAAATACAGTAGAAATATACAAAGTCACGGTAGACTCTATTCTCTACCTCCTAACAGTACCTCTTTAACAACATACCAAGCTTCAAGAGCAATGTTATTCATGGTTTCCAAAATTACTGCTACTTTTTATGCTTTTATCTTTCCTTTATCTGAAACGTTTCCCTCTACCATTCTGACAAGTTCCTTTGCCTCTTTGAAGACTCAGCCTGCTCTGTGAAGTCCTTCTTGATTACAGCTCTCTTTCCGCAGAGACACAGGGATCTCTTTCCTTGGAGCTACCTTGGTACTTCACAGATTTTTCTAGTGTGTCTTCACCAGCTGAACTGTAAACTATTTCTTTACATGTCTATCCTCTTTGCTCCCATGCTGTAGAGGACACTCTCTTAAAAGTATCTGTGTATAAACTATTTATTAGAAAAACTTTCAGTTTTGAGCTTGTAGTCACTACTATAGGAGATAACTGAGAATCTTTTCCAAATACAACATTAATTCTGCAGGTAAGGATAGAAAAGATAAAACTACAGGAGCAGAAAAAACATTGTAAGACTTATTACTACAGCTCTGATTATATCACTGATTAAGGCACTAAATTAATTGGTATATAAAGTAGAACACGTATTAGATGTGGTTAATCAACAGACTGGGTATCCTAGAAGAATTAGAATTGATATTCCATATATTATTTTTAAGTGATCAAGCACTCCTTAAAAACCAATATCCTTTTCGACCCATCAATCCATTAAAAATAATAAAACAAGCTGATACACTGTGCGGACACAGTTAAGAAGGAGGTCCTGTGTAGCAAATTCCCAATGTCTGCCACTACCGCTGGGAAAGCCACTTCTAACATACAGAAAGGCAGAGAATATACTAGAAATACTTTGATATTTAGTCGCAGAGGTGCTTTTTCAGTTACACTGAATACAGCTATAACAAATATTTATAAATTCAGAGCTAGATAAAAATAAAGCTAAGAAACCATACTTTGAGAAGGGAATCTTTGGATGTCCACCTAGGTTTCCCAACTACTCACAAAGCTCTAGACATCATCCTCCTACCCGCTCTCAGGAGTGTGCTAAATACTATTCTGAATGAACTTACTTTCTCCTAATTCTCTTTGCTATTTAATATGTTGCTTTGATCAGAGGTTGAATGTAAATGTCATGCAAAAAGGTATTGTCCGGTTGTAGGTTGCATAAAAGGAGTAAACACAAAGGAGATCCTGCCACAAAATGATTTCTGCAAAGTCAGAGTACGGTGAAGCCACGCACAGGTAGACCATGGCTAGCTCTCTGTGCTGCTTTATTACCTTCTTTGCTGCTTCTGTTCTCTGGCAGCTGTGACTCACACAGGCCACGGAGCGCTGCGTTTTCTGACAGAGACACGGCTCCAATATTCACCTGGTCTTTATCTACCAGGGCCGTCTGCCTCAGTTCTGTGGGTGCTGACTGGTTTGTGGTCACTGATTGTGATACCAACGGACATTTGTCAACTTTCAAATGCTTGGCTCTTTGACCAGCCTCATTATTGAGGCTCAAACTAGTAGAAACCCAGTCTGAAGGACCTGAAAACAAAGTTTCCACTTATTAGAATGTGAATAACAATACAAACTTGACTAACTTTTACGAATTCTCTTCCCAGAGCAGGAGCCCCATGTCCGCAGCCCCGCGCCCTCCTCTCCCCGAAACACACTGCTCCTTCCCAGCTGGTTGTACTTTACATGTCATTGTTGTTCATATAGGGAACCACTGTCTCTCTTTTTTCTACCTTTAATTTTCTAGTATTACTAATATGGATTCACTCATCACTCTCTATAAAACAGTCTATATTCTGTAAGGGCTTTATGAATAATTATGACTCTTCAACCTATTAATTTTTTAATTAACAAAATGTATGTCTAACCAGCCATTTACTGGACGTTTAAATATGCATGACAGTATTGAGTCCTAGATATGCGGGCTTTAAGAAAACTTCTACTGAATGGTACTACTTAAATTACAATGAGGCAGTCTTTCCTCAATGTACCAATATCTTCAGAATTCTTACCTTAAGCCTTGGATAAACATTATAAATTTATATAAGAAAGGATAGCCTTGAGTGACTAATTGTTTCCATATAAAAATAGGGTAAATCTAGGTACAAACTACATCCAAAGAGTACAGAGTGCCATGAGACAGGAAATATATAACAAAAATGTTTTCCTTTTTTAAAAAGAATTAAGTTGTCAGATTCAAACTTTTTAAGACAAGTTAAAGAAAAAAAGGCAATAAATGTAGAAGTGAACTTTAAAGCCCACTTCATCACAAGGGCCTCTTTATTATTTCACACCCATGAACCCTGTTTAAAACAGCAGTTCTCAAGTGTCATCTGAGAAGCCCTGAAGCCCCATGTTCCCTCCATCTAGGGAGTCCAGAAGGTCAAAACTATTTTCACAATAATACTGAATGCTATTTTCATTCTCATTCTCTGTTAAGTGTGCAGTGGAGGTTTCCAGATACATAACATGTGATAACATCATAGCTCTGATGGCTAATGGAATGTTTGTGCGTGCTTGTTTTTTAAATCTTTCAGTTCTATTTTCTAATATACTAAACATCAATAGATACAACCCACTTAAAAGTTCTTCAGAATTCTCAATAATTTTTAGTAGTATAAAAAATATCCTAAACCCAAAAACTTTTAGGATTACTGTTTTAAAAAATCATATCTACCAAACATTAAGGTACGACTAATCACTTCCATCATTTTTAATAATCAAAGACACCACACACACACACACACACACACACACAGAGAGAGAGAGAGAGAGAGAGAGAGAGAGAGAGAGAGAGAGAGAGAGAGCGCTAATCAAAACATCCAGTTGCCTTAAGACCTTTGGGCTAGGGAAATAGCTCAGTGGTAGAGCACATGCTTAGCATGCACAAGGTTCTGGGTTCAGTCCCTAGGACCTTCATTAATAAATACAGAAATAAATATCATCAATGTGATAGCACTAGATGAAATAATTAAAGTGAAATATGACTGACATGTTAGCAAGTGAAGCTTTACTCTACGTAAAGGTCAGAATTCAATTAAGCATTTTAAAACTCTGGAAAAATCTTAGAACCTAATAATCAATCTCTCAGAATCCCTGAGAAGTACAGGGACTCCAAACTGAGCACTTTGGTGTCTCCCAACATCAATAGAAACATCCAAGTCAAAGCTGACATTTTAAAACTCTATTTCTTATGCTTATACATATTTTTCAAACATGGATACCGATCATAACATCTGCCTTACTTATGTCATCTTTCAATTAAATTAGAAAAAATAAAAGGAATTAGGAATAAGAAGACTGTACTTCATTTCATAGTTAAATTTGTACTGCAAAATTTACCTGATTTGAATCTTCGTATATTCTTCATTGCTCCAGTTTTTTTACGAACAGAATCTTTCACTCCAACTGCAGGCTGAATGGTTTTTGAAACAAATCGATTAATCATGTACATTTCATACAATCTGTAGTAATAATTCAAGGGGGGAGGGTCTAGCTCAGTGGCAGAGTGCCTGCTTAGCAGTGCATGAGGTCCTAGGCTAAATTCCCAACACCCTCATTAAAAAAAAATTAAAGATAAAAGTATAGAAGTTTTTACCTTCAGGTGAGGATATTTTTCAGTAGAACCTAAAAGCCAAAAGGGACACATAATCAATTATAAGTAAATATGAACGCCAACTATCCAGTCATGCGATTAGTACTGAGCGCAATCCTCATGCTTGCTTTGGAAATGAACACGTTAGGTTTCGGTGTTTTGTTTTTCAGGGGCAGTTAGGACAGCAACAAGACAGACATATGAATCCATGATAGATACTGAATAAAGAGCAGGAATATAGGTTTAACAAAAAATGCAGTTAAGATGTCAAAAGTACGAGTATGTTTCAAATGATTTTATAAAATAGAAACATGCACATATACAAGTGTGAACATGCTGCCTGAGGAGGAGAAAAGCGATCTTAAATCAGAGGAACAAGTCACGGCTCCAAGAAGACAAAAGTGAAAGCTGATGGTAAAATGCAACAGCACATCTTTCATGCGACTGACACCATTAGACTACAAGTGTTTATCATGCTCTTCAATTTGTCCTGTGATTTAGAAAGTCCACAGTTGTGATGGCAGTTCATTTGAATGTGCAGTTCACTTCTCGTCAGAGAAAGTGTTATGAATTGATCAGCTTGGATACACACTTGTAGAATAATCGTTCATAAAAATATTCATTTTTTCCCATATCCACATGGGCTTCCGGTATGCCTACATTTCTTGGATCCTCTAGCTGTCAAAGTTTCTTGATCCACTCATGCAAGAAAGAATGTATACTGAGTTTTCAATATTGAAATCTGGTGATCAAAAAATTTCATTGCCACAGAATTATTAAGACTTTTATGTTTCAAAACCTGTGTAGTATTCACTGAAAATAACAACTTTAGCATTTATGGAATGAATCCTATTAACTTCTTTTATTTCCAAAATTGGTTTGGTAAATCAGGCTAATGTTTAAAAGGATTATTGTGAAACAAATACCTTATCAAAAAATTTCCTATCATTAAAAACAACACCACCACAGCCAATGCTTCATATTCAAGTTAGTCTCATTTGAATAACAAATACCAATACAACATTTATCTTTGAAGCCTGATAGGAGGAGAGGCTGTGGTTTACCCCAATTCTAGGCCCCCTCCTGATTCTAGTATTCTCTGGATTGGCAATGATCTAACCTGGCTTCAGTGCAAATACACTGATGCCATCGGAAAGGAGTTCTCTCAAGTTTCCTCCTCAATTCCAAAATCACCTACCTGCTGCCTTTTTTTCCTCCTTCCTTCCTTTCACTTTAATCTTCAAAGATACCTTTACATCTGTGGTCTTAATTCTTCCCCTTTTCTATTCTTCTGACAGATGATCCCCACCACTTCTTTTTCCTCTCTGCTTAGCAGCAGTAGCTTACATCTCTAATTTCTACTTCAACTCTTTTCCTCCCTCTGGCTATGAACGTGCTCAGAAAGAAAAACAAAATCATGCTTTTCCTTGTTGCTGTTGTCTTTAACTCCCCAGTGGCTCTTCTTCCAGATTCCCCTGAACACAAGTCTACCCTCTGAGAGTGGTCTGAAGACCAGCAACAAGAGCATCACCTGAGAGCTTGTTAGAAACGCAGACCCACTGCTCAGAATGTGCACTTTTCACTGGGTCCCCAGGTGACTAAAATTTGAGAAACTCTGGTCTATACCGAGTCTGCTTCTATAGCACTCGGACTTAACTGATCCCTCTGAAACAGCCGCACGCGTCTCACTGTAACACTTCCCCCAAAACTACATCAGGATTTGCAGACTTTTCAGTGGACTCTTAACCAGGCTCCAGCTCCCCTGACCTCCCCGGAACGCACCCTGCTCTCCACCTCTTTCCCACTCTCTTCTGTTGGCCTATGAGACACCATCCTAAAAGGCAGCAGCACGCTGCATGACACAAAGGTCCAGACATCGACAGCTGACCACACCTGCCTGTGCTCACCGGCAGCCACAACCATCAGCTCTGTGTGATCAGGTACCGCAGTCCTCACTGCCTTCCAAACGGTCAGGGGACGGGGGAGTGGAACATTCTGCTGTGCCTCCCGGACAAGGTTTGGTGCTGGAAGGAGCTCACTTCATACCCGTCTCATTTCAAACACTCTTCTCTTCCTTCTTCTAAAGAACTATTCTACATTACCACCTCCTGCCAGGGACCCCCCCTCCTTTTCCTTCATTTACTCCCCTCCTCTCTACCTCCCTCATTCTTCACTCCCTCCTTCCCTCCTCCTGGTTTCCTGACTGTCCTCAGGTCACAGAGCATCTTGAAACAAAACTAACAACTGAGCTTCTTAAACAGCATTCTAGTTTAATCTGTTGCTGACACCTGGTAAGATAAACAATTTACTTTCTTTTCTCCTCTTTTTTCTCACTATATGTTCAACAGGTGATTTTCTTTGGCTGAGAGAATAGATCCAAATCCATGTTTTAAATCAACATTCTGTAAAATGACTTATTTTGGAATAAAATACAGTACTTACTTTCTATTTGTCCATTTAATGTATTTTTTTCTCCTAGACCTGCAGCTCCAGATAAATTATCAACACGGTTCGGTAGTTCAATCTCGGAGATACTCTGTTAAAATTAGTATTAATGATGAGTTGCATAAAGATTTCCTGATCCCTTTCTAAGAAAATACCTGCATTTCCTACCTTATTATTATTTTTTTAATTTCCTACTTTAAAAGCAATTAGACTCGAAAAACAAAATAAGCATATCCTGGAAACCCAAACATTTAAATAGAAAATTTCATATACACTCTTTAGATCAAGTCTATCTTTTATCTTCAGTTGGCTTTTGACTCTGTAAACTGAGCATGGAAAGCTAGAGCAAAGATTTTCACAGACAAAATACTGACTTACATGCAGATTTCAACAAAGAATTAACTTCAAAGCACCTAATTCCATTTTGCATTCCTCGACAAAAGAGGAGGACGTTTAAAAAACATGTATTTTCTTATATGTATAAGTGAGTTGCTTTGCAGGTACACTTGAAACTAACATTATAAACTGACTACACTTCAATAAAAAATTAAAATACAGTATTTAAATATATTCTTTAATAAGTATACTATATATTTAAAATGTTTCTTAGTACAGATATTGTTTTTAGCATTAAAATAACATACATGGCATGAAAACAAGCCTTGGAGCCTGTCATGTTGAGTATTAACAGAACACTGTGGAAACCGCTACATTTCAGTAAACAAAGGCTTAGGAGAATCTCTTATTTGATAAAACTTTTATTGATAGGGAAAATAGTTGAATAAAGTACCAAAGTAGAAAGAAAAACATTTGTTTAAATTAACAGCAGAAAAATTTTAAACGTAGCTATGCAGCTCTTCAAAAAAGTACCATAAGCTTTACTTTACTTAGGGAAGAATAAGAACACTCTTTAGTGACCACCCTCATGTGCCAGGCCCTTATGATGCACATTCTCCTTTCTACACACAACAATAATAAAAGTGATTCTAAGGACAGTTACCCACTTGCTGTTTCCTGGTCACTCCAAGATGCTGGAGCATCGTGATAAGCAGATGTGACCCGCTGTTCTGTCTGGAACATCCCTCCCCGGGACCTACGTGTGACTGGCTCCTTCCTGTCCGTCACCTGGCAGCTTTGGTCACAATCAGCTCTTTTCTGACTACCTAAATTCCACCCTTACTCCACCCCCGTCCTAACTACAAACTCCCCCACTGTTGTCTAACCTAACGCTCTCCACGTTCCTTATGTGAAGGACTTACTGTCCCTGATACCGGGTTCCTGTTTACTTGTTCTTCTGTTCCTGCCACTACAGCCTAACCCCTCAGCTGCTACATTCAGTGTCTAACTGCCTGGTGCATAGCTGGTGTTCAGGAACAGGAATTTAGTTAAGGTCAAAACATCTAAAATCCCCAGAAGGCGTCAAGTACCAAAGCACTACATACCTATCAGAGATCTCCGATAATAGCCTACCAACACTCAACATACCCCAAATGAGAAATCCCCGTGCCCGCTCTAACTTTCCCACTTTATTGTCCTTCAGATTTTAAAAAGGTGTCCTCAACAATTCAGTAGGTCACTAGTGGCCACTGTGATCATTCTTACATTTCTATAGCACCCTTTACAGTTGACAATGTGTTTTCACATTTGTTACCACATTTTTGTTCATGACACATAACCTGAGAGGTAGGTATCAGTACCATGTTTTTGAACAAGGTCACTGACATTCAAACAAGTCAGACAAGTGTTTCCAAGATCCCACAGTGGGTCAGAACCAGGATGCTACCACGTCTGCTGACTTCAAGCACAGGAGCTGCCGAGATCCAAGAGTTCAGGCCCTCCTTACCTCTTTCCACGGCTATCACCTTGGAATAGGTCATCACTACCCTGCACTTAGCTTCCTTCAAGTTCGGTCGCCATAAAGGTACTCAGTGCATGCTATTTTCTACCCAAAATGGGCTGTCCTCAGTAAAACATCACTAATCCAAACTGCTGGTATTTTAACCCCACATATTTATTACTATACCCCATGCTTTGGCTTATCCTGAAATGTTCATTGCAGATCTACTTGACAATCCAAATATAATAGTACTTTCAAGTCACAAGCACTGTCTTTTCAAGGACAAAGTGGTTAAACGAACAAAAGCACCGGTTTTTTGTGGGGTTTTTTTTTTTTTTTTAGTACAACCTGTTTCTCTCTGAATCTCACTGAGAGTTTTACACATTCCTTTATAACAAAGAAACAAACATCTGGTCACAGGCTGACCAAGAATTATTTTCTTTAGTTTTTAGAAAAGGTGACTTCAGAACCCAAACCGATTCCCTGTGACTTCTAAGCCTTGGCTTTTGCACTACATACACCAGTTTCATTACGTGAGTCTGGAAAATTAACAGAAGTGCACTCTGCAGTGGTATGACATGTAGCACCGAATGACTTTGCTAAGTGTGGGTTAAAATGAGGAAAACATTTTGCTGGGAAAATGTAAAAGTGAGAAAGCAAAGTCAAAACATCCCTCCATTTATGTTTTAAAATCATGCAATGCTTATATTTGAAAATAACAATAATAGAAGGCAGCACCTCAGAATCCCAGGGTGATCTGACATCTTCCTTTTCTTCGAATCTTAATGCTGACGTTGCGTCTACAAAATGCAGTCAAAGATACATTAATGAGAACACATACCACTGGGAAGTTTAAATATATATATAAGTCTATCTCGATTCCTGAATATGTCAATAAATTAAAGTGGCAGAAAAGAATTTCGGAAGGTTGAAACATTTTCTGGAAGAAAAGTTGGTCGCAGTTGGGGTATTTATGAAAGAAGATGGCAAAAGAAATACACTTAAGAAGAAATGGATATCGTATTTGGATCTACACACTTTAGATTTTTTACACTACCTTTTTTGTTTTTTTAATGGTGGTACTGGGAATTGAACCCAGGACCTCGTGCATGCTAGGCATGCGCTCTCCCACTGAGCTATACCCTCCCCCCTCCAACCACATTAGCTTTTAAGCAGGGAAGAAAATCCATAGATGCTCACTGACGTCCCACCTCTGTCACTTTTGTGTGCTCCATCAGTAGAAATCAATGTGCTGTGATCTGCTTGCTCCTTTACGACACTGTTAATAGTCCGAGTGCCATTCTCTTTTCCCCCAGTTTTCGGCTTTGTTGCCTCTTCCTATAAAAACAAAACAAAATGTAACAAAAACCCAACTTCAGAAAACATCGTATTCCTACACTTAGTCATTCAATCAGTCAGGAAGAAAACATTTATTTACTGTATGCATCAGATCATAGGCATTACCCTGGGAGAAGCTGGCAATATACATAAAAGACAGATTCGGCTCTATATTCTAGGGGAGGCAGAGTCACATGAAAATGAGTCAACACAGACAAGTATCATTCAACAGCTCTACACCTGAAGTGAACAGACACAGTAAGGGCACAAAGGAGAGAAGAGACTTGATGCGTGTCAATAGCTCCGGGAATGCTGGGAAGTACAGACTGTGTCTTTAAAGACAGACCCAGTGCAGAGAGCAGATGTGAAGGGGGTTCTAAAAAGGGCAGCCTGAGCCGAAGGTCGAGGTGTGAAACAGCATGATAAGTCACATGGAAAACTAGAACTCAGTTACTGGGGATGGAATGGAGAGACAAAATTAGCTAGATTAAATATAAGACATCACGTCATCAATTTAAATGTGAGGATTTCTTAAAAAAAGAAATAACTTCAAGTTAAAACTAACTTCCATAGGTAACTATATTCACTATCTCACGAACAACTACAATGGAAAAGAAAGAAAAAGAATTAGATATACATACATAGATATGTATAACCAAATCACTTTACTGCACACCTGTAACTCACACACTCCTGTACATCAACTATACTTGAATTAAAAAACAAACTTCTATAACCAAAAAGAAAAAAGGTGAGGATCAAATTTTCTTTCTTGTTATTCATAAAATCGGCTATATGTCCTTCAGAAGAGTCTGAGCACTTTTTTCCATGAGCTGACTTCTCCTTCTCTTAATTTGAATTTGAGGTGATTTCTATCATGATGTGTGCTATAGAGTTCCTGCTGTCACTTAACCCCACTATTTCTGCTGTGTTTGTATAATCATCTCTCTCATTTTGACACTCGTTTATCTTGTCCTTATTAGATGAATCTTTCCCCTTTGTAACCCTGCCCACCTTCATATTCATCCAGCTGCTCCTTCCACTTGCTCTCTTACTCTTTCTTTTCTTAATGGCATATTTGAGAACTGTTTATTGCCACTAACCTTTACAAATCTCAGTCCTACACGTGTACCTCTCTTGTTATCACACTGTTTTCTATTGTGATCTTGAGGACTTCCATTCCTGTGTAGGATCCTTTTCATCCCCATGAGAATCAGGGGGACGGTAAGTGAAAAAGCACAGGAAGGAAAAGTTAAAAACAAAACGACTTACCTCTGAAACAACAAGGACTGCTGAAGACGTGAGAGGTTCCGGTGCTGGGAAGGCAGGATGAGAAAAGCCTGAAACTTCAGTGGATGGTTGGAAAAAGGTTCTAACTGCATCTTCATTTTCACTATTAGAATTTTTGTCCTCAAAGAAGGTGCTAGTTCCTGGTTTCAAAACACCATCTTTTGCCTCTGCTATAGTGAAAACAAGGTATGGTAGATGAAATGATCTGTAATTTCTCATCAGTGAAAACACAAAAAGACAGTCTTCAAATAACTTACTGTTTATCACGGGTTCTTCCCAGACCCGAATTAGCTTGGCGAATCTTGGATGCCGGACTTTCTAGAGAAGAAAATAGCAGCTTTAAGAACAACAAATATGAAATTGAATAAAGTAACTGTAACATTCCCCATTCCTAGATGATCTAACACAAAGAGCGCTGGCTTTGGAGTCATTCAGATATGGATTCAAGTCCCAGATCTGTCATTTACCAACCTACATCTTCTCACGGGGTGAGGATTATGACAGATGACCTCAGGGGTCCCAAAATGTTACTTTCTTTACCCCTCATTGATTATTATACAAATACTATGGTATCCATTAGACGACTTTCTTGACCAAAATGATCTAGAACAAAATCTTATACCTGATAGTTTAGAGTCCTATGGAAAAAACTCACATTAAGAAATTTAAAGTGGTTGTTGTATTTTGAAATGTGCTTGCATGATTTATATATGTGTGAATGATCTCTCATGGGGGAAATATGAGAGTTTACTTTTTAGTAGTATCTTATTTGGATGAGTTAGAACAGCAAACAGTATAAGCTACTTCTATTCCATTCGCCAAAAAGCTACAGACAAATGGTTGTTCAAAGTCAGTTACTTCTAAGAAAGAGGAATAAGAACAAAAGTAATTCTGAGGGGCAATGACTCATGAGTGAAAGCCACACACATAGTAAACAGAAAGCTGTCACTAAATATGTTCACAGAGGCAGAGTGAGATGGACTGAAAGAGCAGACACCGAGGAAGTGTTTTCTGCAGAGAAATATTAGGTTTGGGGAAAATCATTAAAAAAAAAAAAGGGGGAGGAGGAAGAAAAGAAAAAATGAGACACGACTAGTCAAGTACAAACTTAAGGCAAGAAAAAAGGGAAAATGTAAGTATAACAAGGCATGTGGAGAAATATATATATTTCAGTATTTATATTTAATAGATCAGGGATGTATCAGTATTGTTAGGGATATACGATGAGTGAAAGCCTCTGTTTTACCTTTTTATTATATATATAAAAATATATAAATTATATATGAAAGTATATATATTATTTAGCAAATTTTATAAAAATATGAAAATATATGATATATAAAACATATATATAAAACAAAGGCCTTTGTTCACCGTATATCCCCAATAATACTGACTTGTATTACTCCACAACTGTTTGTAAATACTACTATAAGTAAGAGTTAAATTTTGTCACTGTAAGTCACTCAATTGAACATGGTCATCTCTCACTACCTGAATGCTGCAAATTATTACTAGAGAGAGAGAAAAATAGATTTTGGAAAGTTCCTAACACATCAGCTTTCCACCTAGACAAAGAAATGGTAATCAGGATTCTAAGGATAATAGATAGCTTGAAGAGATATATTTAATGGAACATGAGAGGGGGCTAAAAGAAGGTTAAAAAGTTTTCATCTCAAATTCTAAGCTCACAATGGTGGATACTGAAAAACACTGCAACCTTTTCCTATTTATCATATACTTCTTATCTATTTCCTTGGCATTTATGACATATTTCCTCTCGCAACAACTGAACTTTTACAGCCTAAACAAAGGGAATAGAAATTTAAGTCATATTTTTAGAATTCAAATAGATTTCTCTATGACATAGTACGCATATTATATTACCTGTATCATCAAATAGATTTCATTATGATAGAGTGTGCATGTTGTATTACCTGCAGCATGATGCAGAATTCCATGTCTCTTCATGCATTCACATTCATAAAATACTAAAATGCTTCTTACATTTAAGACCTCATTCTAGGTGCTCCAGGAAATGCACAATTATGTTCCCTAATCTCTAGCGGTGTATACTGATGCAGGGGCTATAAGATGAATATGTAAATAACTATACTACAAAATGTCTGAAAGTTGAAATTTTAGAATGGGACATGAGGACTGGACATACTTTTTAAAACTGTAATATGAAAGAATTCTGAAATAGGTTTCATATGATTGTTATTAAGAGTCTACTTTTAAAGCTGGCTGTTATTTTAGGGAAAATATGTATTCTTCAGTTAGATGCAGAGTTTTGAATATATTCATAATGAGATAATTTAGAAAACACAGAGGAATCTCTTTATAGTATGGATTTTGAGAAACAGAATTTTAATTTCTAAATTTCTAGAATTTCAACTATTATTTTAGTCTTAATGCAGAACCAGAGATAGAAAGAATGTAAAAAAAAAAAAAACAAAACAACCCTCTTTCCTCACAACTCTCTGATACCAAAATAGTAAGTGTCCAAGGGGGAAAAAAAAAGATACATGCTACGTAAGTTTTGGAACTGAAAGGCCCCAGGAAGAGGCCATGACTATCACAGTAAGTAGCTCTGTGCACTGAAGAGGTCCCTGAGGCACGAGTATTATACAAATGCCGTCAGTGTGGTTTGAAAGTCAAAGAATCCTTATCCTTGGCCACGCTTCACACCTCCTCTGTTGTGGGAAACCTTTCCACAGTACAACTTTCCTGTCACGATCTATTTTCTACTCCATTTTGCTTCAGCCTCATCTTCAGTATTTACCAAAGTTTAAAAAAAAAAAAAAAAAGAAAAAGAAAAAAAGAAAAAAACCTGCCATATTTTAATAAAATGGTTTACCCTGACCAACTTTTTCATACAAACATAAAACAATGATAGGCAGAACACTGCTAAATTTTAAGAGTAAATACTACAGAAAACTAAATTCAGAGAAGAAAAATTAATTTCACAAGAAAACACTTTACCTTGGGAGCAAGATCTAAGTCATCATCTGATGGAGGCCGTGAATCATCAATATCATGTTTGGGTGAAATACTTTGGAGAAAAATACACATCAAAAATGAGTGAGTTCATTTCTTTAAACAAACAAGTCACACAAGTCTATGCTGAGGGATGAGAAAGCAGATTTGGGAGCCAGGCTGCCTGATGGTTAAGTCACAGGTTAACTACTTGTTAACCATGGAATCATGTGTCAACTGGTCAATCTCCTTAAGCTACAGCTGCCTAATTAACTAGAAGTAAGCTATAATAGCACAGCTACTCTGCAAAGCTGTTGTGGTGACTGTACGAGGTAACAAATGCCAAGTACATAGGTGTCTAACCCAGAGTAGGACACTCAACAAGCCTTGTGTCTTTTCTCTGTGTTCCCTCAGTCAGCATGTAATTTTTAAAAATCCATAAACTCCTACCTGCTTACAGAGATGTCTTCAAACCTTGGTGCAACCTTAATCACTGTAATCTCTATTAAAGAAGAAAGTAAAATAGAATTTATTTGGGCAATACAAAAATACAGAATATTAAAAGTATGAGATCAATGTTTTGTTAAAAAGCATTCCATTGGGACCACACCTGGAGACTACACACTTGAGTGAATACTGAGTATACCCCTGGCAAGTAATTAATGCATAAAAACCACTTCCTCTCCTTTATATTTATCAAAAAAAAGAGGGTGTTTATCCAAATTTGATATTTTAAAGTGAACTGCTGTTTACAAGGACCAAAATCCCAACCAAACTTTATGAGACTCACAAAAGAATGATAATCATTAGTAGAATCAGTATCATAAACTGACAATGTCAAGCTTACATAGCATGGTATTTCTGGACGACACCCATGGGACAAACCCACCCTGCCATTCGGCTTTGTCAACCTCATGTTGTCTGGGTACGGTCATCCCTATTTGCTCACATGCGGTCTAGGGCTTCTTTCACACTGCAATGGCAGACATGAGTGGATGTGACAGACATCACATGGTCTAAAATATTGACTCTCTGGCCCTTTACAGAAAAAGCTTGTGCATCCCTGCTTTATGTCATAACAGGAAACCCTAAGACTCAAATCGAATCTTCTTACTCTTCTGCTCAACATTCTTCAGTGGATCCATGCAGCTGCCATTGCTGGTTCCCAACTCGACATCCTTTTCTTCTTCGTTGTCCTTGCTGGACAATTGCAACTTTTCTTGGATATTTTCTGCCCCAGTATCCTTTTCTTCTTCGTTGTCCTTGCTGGACAATGGCAACTTTTCTTGGATGTTTTCTGCCCCAGTATGCGAAGGTAAGCTCTCCTTAGCTGCAAAAAGAGAAATGATTGTTTTACGGTCATCACAGTAACTGCATTTCCTTTCCTAGTGGCTGCTTTAGGAATGAGCATGTGATGTAGCCCAGCCAGTAAGATGCTAGGGGAAGTCTACCGGAAGCGTCTCTGTTTCCTTCCTAGTTAACAGAAAACATGCAGAGAGAAGCAGCCCTCCTCGCCTGCGGATACTGTCATGTGAGAAGATGATGCTTGGAGCTGCTGCTAATCAGCAGACCAGGAAAGGTGACATCAAACACCAGCAGCCTCATAGCTAAAGGAGGGACAGCGTCTGGGATCCTGACGACATCACCGAACCTTCTGAACAATCCTGACTCCTGTTGCTCTAGCCACTGTTACTTAGGGCTCCTATTATTATTTGCAGCTAGAAGCATTCTGACAAATCTCCCAAGGTCTACAGCAGACCTCCTCCTTTCTATAGTACTCGAAAGGCTTTCAGAAGCGTGCCTGAGCGAGGTAGTCACCTCGTTCCCAACCATTCCTACAGCATCCTGTCTGCACCAACAAAATGAAACTCATAGATCCTGCAAAGTTCACTGGCACATCTTAGCCTCTGCACCACTGTCCTTTCTGCCAAATGTAAGCTTCAGAGATGTTCTGCCCACCAAACACTGCCCTCTGCCTCCTTCCCTGGTAAACTTCTACTTGCTCTGCATGGCTTATCTGACATCCTACCCACTTTTAAAAAACATCTTTCCTCACCATGGACTTAAAAGTATTTGGTACATATTAAATACCAATAAAAAATACATAAAGACAGTTACAAAGTCCTAGTGGGCTCTGGGACACAGTAAGCACAGAATAAAGTAAAGCCAATCATAAAAATGAGGATGACAGTAGCAAGCTCCTGGAGGCCAGGAACTGTGCTTGAGACCTGTTTGCATTCTGCAACGTCAGAGTGGTGCTTAGTACCTAAACGAAACTTCATAGTCATCTGTTAAGTGGATGAATTAACAGATAAGAATGTTTTTTTTTGTAAGTCCTGTTTAAAAAAAATACAGACATTAACCAGGGACAACTGTTGTGTTATGAGCACCTTGAAGACCAAAACTCTGTCTATTCCATCTCTGTACTTCCTACAACAGAAGTTCTTTGCTTGATCAAAATCTACCAAGTTAAAGGTGCCCTCATACAGTTCACACTGAACAGCACGCAAGGAGTCACACCTAGGCAATGTAGTCTTTTTTTTATGTGAAGCACTTCTGTGCTTTTATTACAATTTGTTGAGTCCTGAGTTGTGCTATTTGAGTATTTATTATGACAATCCTTTAACTAATGGCAACAGAAAATCTTGTTCTAACAGAATTATAGTTTCATGACAAGTATCCCAAAAAAGAGAAGAAAACATCTGACTCTCATGAAGTCAACATATCTCATTCTGTTTGCACTTCTGGAGAATGAAATTGGTGAGAGAGAGAGATCTTGGTGGTGTAATGATGTGGAAAGTAACCAGTGCTTCTCAACAAGGCACTGCTTTCCTGACTTCTGCACTATTACCAGGTATCTTTAAAAAACAATCTCTTATTAGTATGCTGCACACTGGCCCAGTTGTGCAGTTCTAACTGTTGGCCATTTGTTTACAGCACCAGGAAGGTATTGCCGAGCTCCCAGTTTTAAAGACAATCACTTTTTAGTGAGGCTAATCACTATGAAATAACTAGCATTCATTTACCCACTGTGATCCATTTGCTGTAAAAATTAAAGATCCAGTTCTGTAACAAGGCCAACTTCTTATAATGTTACAGGAAATGTACAACAAAGTTAAAAACCTACTTTTCTTATTTACATAAAGATATAATATGGGGTTTCAGGGGCCAGGATTAAATAAATGAATTTCTTTTCAGACAATACTGTCTCAGATTTTAAATTACCTATAATTAACTTCTTAAATAATTCTGAATACCAGACCATTAAGAAAAAATTAATTAAAAAATAAAAACATACACAAAATTTACACGCTGGCTTTTTTCACTGCTCTTTCATTATCAAAATTTCCTCAATCTTACTTCCTTATCTATGGTAGGCCCAATAAGAGTAACTTATTACCAGAACTCTGTCCTAGGTCGCTACTTTGAGGGGGAGTAGTTGGTATCTTTCCTGCTCTGTAGTCGACAATCAGCTGGTAAAGGCTATGTATAAAAAAAGTCATAAGTAAATATTACTACTTGAATACTAATATGAAAAACAATTACCAATTATATTAAATTCTTAGATTATTTCAGACAGTATCAGAGGTGATATCAAAACTTCAATTGTCCCATACACTTCAAATTTGTACAATCTACAAACTTTTAAATTTAGCACGTATAATTAAAAAAGAAAAAACAGTAAGGTGAAGTAGTCATGAACTGAGGGCAGTACAGCTCAGTAAGTTAACTAGAGCGAGCCTGACATTTGGAAGTATCTCGAACTCAGAAGTCCCAGCTCTATACCCAACAGCTATTTGTTCCTGGAAAAGGTGCTTCTCTTCACCTCAAAGCTTCCTTTATAAAACTGGGATCTTACTGTCAGGCAGTTAGTTTTTAATACTCATAAGAGTATTATGAAGATTTAATGAGATAATGTATCCCCCAGATGCTCGGAGAAATAGTGGAAGAATGGAATAACTTCTTCTTGAAATTAAATGCTGGAACTATTTGAGAATCCCAAATAAAACCCAACGTGTGTTTTTTTATAGGTGTAACATTTAAATGTGGCAGTTTTCAGAAAATGTTACAAATTACGGTGATTAGCTGTTCTTCGTGGTTTATACTTCAGGGCACCTCAGCTACTATATAACTTGTAGCTACATTTATTTATAAATATATGACCTCATACAAGCATATGTATGAGAACTAAACAAGCCATCACGCTGAAGTTTACGTGTCAATCACCACGAAGACCGCGGAAACTGGATCAGCACAGGCATCCCGGGAGCAGAGGTCAATCACGACCCGACTGCAGGACCAGTGTCTTTTTCCTTTTCTTCTTTTAAAGTTTTATTAAAGGTCTTTGGAGAGCAACATCCAGACCCCAGACCCAGCTGCCGAGATCATGTTAAAACCAGTTTTAGTACCAACACTACAGCAACAGAATAAAGGGAAACAAGAGAATGATTAGCATGCCCTCGCCCTGCCCCAATGCCTTGTGGGAGAGGACTGTCACTGTGCTCTTAGGGAATCCCTTAGGTTCCTGGAAAACTCAAGAGGAAGATTATAGAAGAAAGTCCCCAAAGGAAAATACAGGATTTTCTGCTCTACTAAACATTTCAAGACCCAAACAACTAGTTAGAAAATTCAGATATGTGACATTATTTGTACCCCATGCATTGGGGTTACACTGGAATGAAATGGAGAACAGCAGGACCCTAAGGATAAACGTCTTACAAACCCTGAGATAAAGAACCCTGTGCCCACTGCTCCATCTCACTAGTCTGGCCTTTTGCTGGTTTCCAGCTGGTGATGGGGGAGGGTCTCACTGCCATCCCCAAAGTGCCTGCTCCCAACTAGGAACTCTCACCTGTCACATAACAAGTCACAGTTAGGTCATTTTCAACCTCAGTTCAGAGATAACTGGCATTTTAATGTAAACACTTACAGTTTAAAACCATTACGACGAGCATATCTTTCAGCAGACATTCCGTGTAAATCTCGAGAATCGGCATTAACACGTTTCTGAAGAAGTAGCTTGACTATGTCTGGTGAGTCATGAAATACAGCAAGCATCAGTGCTGATCTACAACAAAAGAGACAACTTCACCCTTAGGATCTTAGTTAGCGTGACTCAAACAGTTAATCTGATCTAGTTTACCAAGTTAATATCCTGCCCACCCCTGGAGAACTGACCATTTACACGCTCGAGTGCTCATCTTTGCAAATCACTTCCAAGGCCAAAACAGAGGGACAAAAAAGAAGCCTCCTGTCCTACTTGGGTAGCACACAGTAGAAGTGGCTAATTTAAAGTCCTTTGATGGACAAGAAAGGATGCTGAGATCACTTATCTGAAGCAAGTAAAGATTTAAATAAAGGATTCCCCACTTCTTCTCTAGTCTGAAACATTTAATACTTTAAAATCAGCTAGAGGTCAGGTAAGGAGAAGCTGTTTGCAAGCTGAAAACAGTAACATGAATAAAAATGGCAATAAAAATAGTCACGGTTGCAGTGAATCACGCTGAGAAGCATGTGCCCAGCACTAACCTGAATAGTATACGTATGGTCTTTCTTAGGCACAACCGCCCTTGAAGGATGTACTACGACCCTCCTTTATGTGTCAGGAAACATACTGGTTGGTAATAAGTCATGTCCCCCAGGTAACACACCTGACCAGCAGGAGAGCTGGGAATTCAGCCTCGTCTGACTCTAAAGCCCAGCTCCTTCCTCTTTATCATCCACCAATGACCCGTCTTCTTTAAAGGGAATGTCTATTCAATAATTAAAGCTGTTTTTCTTCCTTCTACCATTATCAATTAAAAATAAAAAATCAAACTGTACTAGAAATGAAAAAGGATAAAAGCTGATCAGCCCACAGTATCTGGTCATAGTTACTCTCTTAGTGATACTCATTGAAAACCTAATAACATCAGTATCCTTCAAAGGAAGCAATTTAAAGCAGAATCATCCAAAAGACAAAACAAACTCCTCTCTGTTTAATATTCATCTTTTAAGAAAAAAATATATGCCAACTAGACGTTAAAAAATTATAAAAGAATGAAGAAATTCAACACTGTCTCATAAGTTAAATTAAAATTAGAGTCCATACTAATAAAACTAAAAATGAAATCCCTGAACTATTGTAAGATCGTATGACCAAAAAAATCAGGTTGCAAATGACATCAGCCACTATCATAAAGGAAGATGAATCCTGCTGCATACTGTTCTTTGTGACACCAGGCAGAATAATTGCTTTTCTACCTAACTGATGATGTGTTGATTCTAAGTTAATCCTCTTCTTATTAAGTTAATCTTTCTGATTGGCTGTTACTACTCTAGAACTACATTAAGATTTAAAAAAAAAAAAGAGAAAGCGAGCGCAAACTATTGTACCTTTGAAAATCGTCAACTGCATGTACATTTGCCCCGTTCTCTATCAAAAATTTGACCATTTCTTCTTTGTTCTCCCTGACGGCGAGTAAAAATGGTGTGAAGTTATACTGTAAAATAGTAAAAATAGTTGATAATGTACAAAATTACATATAAATTTCAAAACTGAATTTAAAAACTTAAGTCTCTGAACTTAAATATATACTATAAAGTAAATAACAAGTAGCCCCTTCCTCCTTGCCCCTCTGTGCCCTTCTCTTTAAAAGGTTCTTCCTTGACCTCCTCAAAAGTTTCCCTGTGAAGTCATTCTCTGAATCTCACTTCAGACATTTGCTGGTTTCAAGAACCTTTGCTTCTATCGCAGTGTGTGTCAGGCATTCTCTAGTTACCTTACTGCTCAACTACTACTCCTGACACTCTAAGCACTGCTCCAGAGAGAACCATTTAGCTACTGAATCAACTACATTTCTAAGGAGCCACGCTGAGGAGAAAGATACCATACTGTCTGCAATAAGCATAACCTATCCAATTACAACTATGACTAATCTCATAAAGCTTGCAGACATTCCAATGGGTATACGATTATTTGCATGTAAAGAAAAAGTTTTTCTTAAACCAACTTACAAATTCTAATTTGAAAAATTCCATCCCACTCTTAAGGGATTATTATAAAATATGAAGTAGCCTATAAATTAATATAGATTGCCTTTAAAATCTTGAAATATTTATCAAAATATACAATAGGAATTGTAAATTCAAATGCTTACAGAGGCAACATAAGCGGCCCGAGTAAGTGAAGGTCCCATGTGAGGACAGCAAACCGGAGAACACACGCCCCACCGAGAAGGGGCCACCTCTGCAGGGCAGACCGCATAGGAGCCTGGGCTCAAGGGGGACCAGATTTGATTCTTTAGGAGAAGTTCTGAAGTGCAGATATTGGCACAAGTCTCCTAAATTTTAAATGTTGACTCAGTGTGTGGAGACAATCTGAACATACCCAGGGCCATGTTTAGTGTATAGCCCACTTGTGTTGTTATGTTTGCTGTGTTTCCAAACAGTTGCGTATAAATCAAGTATTTGTATGTAAAACCTTGCCTTTCTTTAGAATCATATGTCTTACACACAAAAACACTGGGCCCCAACATGTAATAAAAATTGTGATTAAGACTCATAATACCCACTCCAAGAATTTTTCCAATGCCTACTAAAACTACAATCTACCTGTATCTAATTCTCCCTGATTGCTAATCAAATGGATAATTAGTTCGTAAGACGGCCAAAACTAAATTATTAAAACAATTCCAATTTGTTACTAATGTCATGGGTCTTGATGTTTAAAACTGCCATCTTCCATGGTATACTTATATATAATGGAAAACAACTCAGCCATAAAAAAGGAATGATGCCATTTGCAGCAACATGGAAGGAACTAGAGATTATCATACTGAGTGAGGTAAATCAGAAAGTGAAAGACAAATCCCAAAGTATATCACTTGATACGTGGACTCTAAAATATGATACAAATGAACTTATTTACAAAACAGAAATAGAACCACAGACATAGAAAACAAACTGACGGTTACCAAAGGGGAAAGGGGGTGGGAGAAGAATTAGCAGTTTTGGACTAGCAGATAGAAACTACTATATATAAAATAGATGAACGACAAGGTCCTACTGTATATACTACAGGGAACTATACTCAATATCCTGTAATAAACCATAATGGAAAAGAATATGAATATATATGTGTATATATATATAACTGAATAAGAATATACATATATATAACTGGAGATATATATATATAATACAATCACTTTGCTGTACACCAGAAACTGTTACAACACTGTAAATCAACTAGACTTTAATTTTAAAAAAACTGTCATCTTGATTATGCTAGGGCTCAGTGACTCTAACAGATGTATTGCAAGAGTCTGTCACACAGCTTTAACCAAAAGAAGGCTCATGATTTCCAATTACTGCAATCAGAAACACCCTGTTGACCTAATGACCTGGATGGGAACAAAAGGTGCATAATCTTTAAAGAGTCCAACTCTACTTATTTAATCACTCACCACAACCAAGTTTCTAAGACTGTCTGAGTGCCACTGAATGATCAGTGGTTAGAAGGGAAAAGGAACTATTCTTCAAGGCAACAGATATTGCCAGTAGTATTATCGGTAAACTCCTCAATCACAGAGGAAGAGAAGGATAAAAGTCAGGCTAACATGGCCGGAAAGGAGAGCACTGAAAGAAGCGGCATCTATCAAACCCCTGCTCTTCCAGTGATGTCTTATTTTTGAGATCTGTGAATTTACATGTATTACACATATCCATTCAATAGTCCTTAACCAAGGGTTGTATCAGAATTTCAGGGAAGTATTTCTAAATACTTGTGTCAGACCTGAGTAGATTCATTCAATCAAAATCTCCAGCGGAGAGCCAGGAGAAAAAGAAGGAGGACAAGCTTCGCCATCACTTGCTCCCCACCTACAGCCACAGCCCTGCAGGGGAGCTACACCAGGCTGAGCATGGAAGACGCCGAGATGTACATGGAGGGCCATGTGGTCACCAGCACAAGTGAATACCCTTGTTGGCTGTCAAACATGACCTGACCTCACTTGCCCAGATTCTAGAACCTGGGATCCTGGGGTGCTCACGGCCTGTGGTTTGCCACCTCCCCTGCCCAGGTGCAGTCACCCAGCTCCCTCTGCTGGGTACTGGGTTCCTTCCTCCTCCCACCCATCCCCAGGCAGGAAGCCAGCCCTTGCCATCACTTCACTGCTCACAAGCCATCACCTTCTGTAGGCTCTGAGCCTACCACCCACTCCCAGGCACTTCCTAATGGGAAGCTGTTTCTTCTGGGGTAGAAGTGCAGCTGGGCGACAGAGCTCTGCCCTTTCTGTGGGCACTACCTCTAGCCCCTGGCCTTGGCTTCGGAGTTGTTTCCATGATAACAGGGCCTGATGTCATCAGTATACGTATTACTATAAATAAAACACCTGTCGCTAGAAAAGACCCTATATTTCAAATATCTTGTAAATAAAGTCAGTTGAGCTATACCTTGTTTATCGCCTCGATATCTGCATTATAGCGGAGCAGCTTTGTTGCAATTGATGTATTTTCAGCCAAGACAGCGTAATGCAGAGCAGTGTTCTGACAGTTGTCCTTAAGATTTGGGTCAGCACCGCGTTTCAGCAGGATAGTGACACATACTTCTTCCTGGCATTCTACAGCCTGTTGGTATCACGCCAAGAAACAGACTGTAAGTGCTAGGCATTCCAAGTTAACATTCCTCAAGTTCCATCAGTTCGTTATATTTAAAACAGATAAATTCATTTTTATTCTAAGTAATTACATCGAATCCACCTCACATGGACATGGTTGGCTGCTACACACCTTCATGAGAGCTGTCTTGCCTTCCTCGTCACGAGCATTCAGATCACACTTCCACTGTATGAGGAGAGTCACCACTGATGACTTGCCGCTGCTGCAGGCTAAGTGTAGGGCAGTCCTGCGAACATGAGAGGACGTTCCAGGAAATTAGAGCGTACTAGTTCAAAGGTACATTACTCACATAATTCTAAACATTCAACAGCATGCTATTCCTACCCGTTTAAAACTAACATTTAGTCTTCTTATCCTAGTTCTTTCTATGGGGAAAGAACAGTATTTATTAGCTCTTATCACTCACCACATTAATGGAAGAACTACCTGTCTAAATAGAAAGGGCAAGCTTTTGAGATTCAGCTCAACTTGGGTCCGACTTCTACTTCAACACTGTCACTTAATAGCTCTCACTTAGCCTGTCTGTGCCTCAATTTCCTCATCAACAAAATGGGCATCAAGTAGTAGTGGCATCAAAGGACGCCACTGTGATGCTTAAATGAAAAGCTATGCAAAGTGTCTGGCAGTTCCCTGCACAAACTAACAGCTCAATAACTGTTAGGTAATATTATTATTGTTACCGTTACTCTTTTACAGAGACAACATCTCAATGAAGTAGAATGATAGTCTTATCTAATCTGTTGCTGCAAGGATGAGAGAGAACACTGTACTTCAATGATTCTAACATACTCATTCTCTCACACTTCAACATCTCTGACGTGGGAATGCAATTTAAAATTCTCGTCTTAACAACCATAGCTGGCAGCTCCTCCCAGGCCCGCCCCGCCCCGCCCCGCCCTGCCCCTGTTACCTGTTCCTCCTGTCTCTGCTGTCTACGACATTGTTTTTACATGACAGCAACTCCTGCACTTCACGCCTGTAACCTAAATATGCGGCTCTGTGGAACTCCTTCAGCTCACCGCTGTGGACGTAATACCCAGGCACAGAGTTCTCACGATCCCTGAGCTCTCTCAGATGGATGGTGAAGCCCACCCATCTCGCTAACTTAACGAGTCCCTTCTTCATCTGGCTTATCGCCTTCCGACACCGCTCACTTCCCTCCTGGCCTCTTGCCGCCTCCCGATCTCAGCACTGGCGCTACAGAAGAGCCACAGAGGTCTTGCTGCCACACCTTGGCTGCAAAGCTCAACGGCTCGGAATGTTTGGTCCGGAACACTTGTAGCCTAGCAACAGCACTGACCCTCAACTTTCCCTCAACTGTCCCTCCAGAGCCAGTGTCCCTGTGAGTGCGCACAGAGGCCCGGAGGCCCAGTGTGCCCGGTGCGCACGTGGGAGCCTAAGGCATTTCAAATCTCTCGAATTGCTTGTGGACCATTTTGGATTCCCTTCAAATGTTGGTGCTAGGTGGCTGAGTGTTTTGGGACATTTCCAGAAGTGAGGCTTGCCCATGAGAAAGCCATGTTTGTATGCAACTGTGGTTAGAGTGGGGTGGAACCACAGGATGCTGAAGGCCTCGTCCCCCAGAGAGCTCCCCACCAAAACTCTCTACATCTCCTTATCCCTCAGTTCATTCCTTTCCAGATCCCTCTGGGCCCCAGCCAGTCTCCAGGGAATTTAGCAGATGCAAACAGCAGAAAGCTGTTTTCATGGTTTCAGAGATTGTGGCAATATGTATCATTAAGTACAAACTTGAGAAACCAATACACGCTCTCCAGATGAAATGAAAATGTGTTTCTGCATGTCTCCTGACCCTGCTCCGTGGCTCAGCCTTATGTTTACACGCTTTCTTCACTTTATTTTTTGCTTTTATTTCCACCAAGTAAATCTTTAATCAATCAAAGATTTATTTGGGAGCATGGTATAACATTTGAGAGCTTTTTAATCACGTAACTATGGAAACACATCAGTTACTCAGCGAGGCCAGGCTGCAGGCTGACCACTTGCAGGAGGGGCGGAAGGCAGGGCAGGCCTCTTCTTACTGCCCACCTCCGTCCTTCCTCCCTCAGCTGGCTAATTATGGCTTCCGGCCCCGCCAGGATCAAAAACTGCAGGGGGCGGCAGAGTTCCTAAGTGGCTGACACTCCTGGGAGCTGGTCTTGAGCGGACTGGACCTGGCAAGTGTTTTAAAGCTGACTCTCTCAGGGGCATTTCTGGGCCCACACCTGCCCTCACCTGCAACTCCCCTGACCTAAGTGAATGTGGTGTTACTAATTGACCCTTTTAACCTATCTTTTCTATTAGCATACACCGTCATTTCCCTCACCATAAAAAAAAAAAAAAAAAAGACGCATCCACCCTCCAGCTGCGGCCCCATCTCTCTGCTCTCCAGCACACACGCCCCCTGCCCCTGCAAAGGAGCTGTTCCCATCCACTTCCTCTGATTCCTCTCATTTTCCATCCAAGCAAGCGTGTCCATTCCCTGCAACTGCTCACGACAGGGTCCCCCACCACCCACCAGGTGCTGACTCCACGGGGAGCTCTCAGTTCTCTCCTCGCACGGCCCGGCAGCCACGCTTCCCCCCGCTGCTCTCCCCGACTTCCTCAAGCCTTTTCCTCACGGGGCTTCCCGGCTCTCAGGCTGCTCTGGCTTCCTCCCACGGCCCTGGCCGCTCTTCTCAGTCCCAGCCCCTGAGTGCTGGCACACAGCACCCCTGAGGCTCAGTCTTCGGGCCTCTACTACTTTCTCCTGCCGCCCCCATCAGCCTTAGGGCTTTATGTATTCTCAATGAGTTGACAACTTCCAAACTGCTATTTCCAACCCAGACCTCCCTCCTGTATCTCCTGTATTCCAGACTCAAATACCCATTGCCTCTCAATGTCATCTCTTGGAAGTTTAATAGGACTTCTCCTGGGCCGGCCCTCTCCTGGTCCTGCCCTCTCCTGTTTCTGCGCTCACTTGGGTCTGCCCTCAGGTTTGTCTGCCCACCCCTGGGCCTGCCCTCTTCTGATCCTTCCCTCTCCTGGTCCTACCCTGTATCTACTTGGCCTCCCCTCACATGGCCTGCCCGCATCTGGGCCTCCCCTCTCATGGGGCTGCACCCTACTGGGCCTACCCTCATCTGGGCCTGTCATGTCCTTTGCCTGCCCTACCCTGGGCCTGCCCTCTCCTCTTCTTGCCCTCTCTCTCCTGGGGAAGCAAGCCAGAAAGAGAAAGAAAAATACCATGTGAGATGATTCATATGTGGAATCTTAAAAAAAACACAAAATATAAATGCAAAACAGTAACAGACTCATACACACAGAATACAAACTTGTGGTTGACAAGGGGGTGTGGGGTGGGAAAGGACAGACTGGGAGTTCGAAATTTGCAGATACTGACAGGCATATGCAGAATAGAGAAACAAGATTACACTGTATAGCACAGGGAAATATATACAAGATCTTATGGTAGCTCAGAACGAAAGTGAATGTGACAATGAAAATATGTATGTTCATGTGTAAGTGAAAAATTGTGCTCTACACTGGAAATTGACACAAGATTTTAAACTGACCATAACTCAACAAAAAAAGTGTTAAAAAAACGTGCTCCATTCAGAGCTATGGTTATTACATGCTGATCTTTCAGGGACAGAGACTAGGTTGGAACCTAAATGTACAGACTGGGAGAGAAAGGGATTTCAGCTACTCTGACCACTTCATGTTGAATGAAACAGAGAGGCCAAGCCCTCACATTTCAAAAGTGCCCAGTTGGTGAGAAGACCCACTGCAGGGCGGGAGAAGGGAAGAAACCTCCTTAACAAAGGTCCCAGATGAGAAAATGGCCCAGTGACACTCACTCAGCCCAGACGGCCTTCAGCCTGAACGTGAGCATGGGGAACCCGGGCAGAAGTAGGAGTGAGGCCTCCCCTCACCTGCGCAAGGTGGAGGCAGCTCTCAGCACCCCCCTCACCACCCACCTGTCCAGCCTTCCTCACTGAGTCACAAGGGAACTGGGTGGAAAGGATTTCAGTCTCATGCGTTTGGCCCTGGGCGGGGCTGGGACTCCCCTTCCATCTGAGTGGAGGGCAGTGATGTCCCCGGAATAGGGTGTGTCTGGAATCAGCTGCTCCAAGTGCCCCGTGTGGGTGTTTCCTGGCACCACAATCAAGAGGGGAGGACCTGACAAATTCTGACGACAATCCAAATGCTTACTCTTTTATTAGTCAGCATTATAACGTTTATAGTAAAGGGCTGAGCCCAGACACAGCAGAAGTCAACCTCTGTGCTACCTCGTGAGATCTGCACAGGCCACAGCACTAGATGTAATTTACTCTCATAAATCCCCTCTCCATTAAATGTGAGCTCACACTTGACCCTTAGCTACTTCAACAACCTCCCATTTAGGTTCCTGGGGAAGGTTCTCACATACAACATCCAGGCCTTTGATAGTGACCCCAAAGCATCCCAAATGTTAGCGACATGTACACCTAAGATACACTTCTCGGGGAGAGATTTCTCTATTAAAACAGCTACTCTAGGCAGTGGATAAGAGCAGTGTTGTCTGAACACGTCCTGCCACACACAGGATGCAGGTCAACATTCGGACAGGCTCAAGCTGTGTTTATCTTTGTTCATGGTCCCTGCCTCTTTTTGTAAAGTCTTGTAAGTTTACTTGCCCTCAGATGTTCTGATATCCTTCCTACTCAAATTAGTAATTTCTGCTTTCTGTATTATTAACCTACTTAGAAAATGGAATGGTACTAAGGTAGACTGGCAATCTATTAAGAGCCAATGAAGGCAAACTTTCAGGTAGGTT
The DNA here is from genome assembly GCF_048564905.1 of Vicugna pacos. Classification (NCBI taxonomy): domain Eukaryota; kingdom Metazoa; phylum Chordata; class Mammalia; order Artiodactyla; family Camelidae; genus Vicugna; species Vicugna pacos. The sequence continues at coordinate 1,931,429 of NC_133011.1, forward strand.
CCTAACAAAGACGTGTGTTACAATGAAAGCCCATATTGACAAGGTCTATGAACGATTTGGATTTACTTTTGGGGTTTCTTAACTCATATATAGCTAACTTGCATTTTCCCCAAATTCATTTTTGCTTACTAACCCTACAGTTCATACCCTTATGATTTACTTCATCAAAAGCAATTACTTAAGCATTGTACGCGGGCATGTTTGTGGCCTGCCTTCTCAAAGGCTGCCAAGCATGACACAAACGAGACTAAGTTCATCAGGAAATGAGTGTGCACCTGACCCAGGGCCACACCAACTCATCTGCCCTGCGCCACAACCACAGCACGAGGCGCCGTAAAATCTACAAAATTCTTCTGCCAGCTCTGAGCTGACAACTGTACTTACAGGTTCCGGGGGCCTTGTGCCAGCCAGGGGAGCGCACACACGCGGCGCTGCTGCACCGGCCAGGGGTGGGGTCCAGCCAACGTCCCCGCTGTTTGGCGGACTGTACACTTGGACATTTCTGGCCAGTCCTCTCACCACTGAGAAAAGAAAAGGCAACACATATTTCTTATGTCTATTTACACATGTCAAGCTATCACTTATCCCGAACTTCTGCTCTGTAGTAGGAGAAATACTGACTTCCTTAAACTTTGGATTATCTACACACAAAAGCAGATGACAACTCTCCAAATACAAATTTAGCCAAACTTAGCCAACTAGGGCCTTGGTCTCTACGGGAGCTAAGTTGGTGCCAATAAAAACAAGCTAGTAAAGGCAGTAGTACTGGGTTGGCCATAAAACGACAAGGGACAAGGGCAAGAAATCAGGAAAGAAGCTTCAGCTTTCCAGCACGGGTCATGGAGAGAGAGACAAGAGGATTCTATCATCTCCACCTCTAAATGAGAACTGACAACACCGAGGACTTCCATCTAATCCGGGCGGCTAGGTTAGATGGTTTCAATCATTCATTTCTTCTCATTCAACAGACAGACACTGAATGTCTTCTGTGATTAAAGGAAAAGGCAAAGAGTGAGAAATTAAAGATACACTCAGTTCTCAATTAACTACCCAAGTAGGGACTTAGAAAGACATGCAAATTAAATCCATGTATTAACCCCAAACTCCAGTTTAGCCAATAACATCATTTTTCTAGACTACTAACCTTTTGCCAAGAGAAGTCATCCACACTTGCTTTCTTTTAGCCATCAGCACGTGTATTTTTAAGCCAAAAAAAACTTTAGAGGTATGCACCAAAGCCTTTAAACAATACTACGAAGAATTGTAAAACCACTCTGAACTGGTTTCTCAACATGTTAACAGCAAATGAAAGCACACAGATTTTCAACGCCAAAAGTACTTCATCAGCAAATAGAGAAATGTGCTATCAGGTAATGTGACCAATAGATTTCAACAACTGACACTGAAAGCCAGTGACAAAATACTGCTTCACATAAATTTATCAAGCACAAAGCAAAACCCATTAAAACTTTTGTCGGTCAAAGAGAATACTCTTAACTGTATACACACTTACAAATCCTGAGGTTATCATTTCAGAAGAATGTCATAAATTTTTTATTTCATACACTAAAATATTAACTGATGAGGGTTGGGAGGTAAACTATGGGCAATTGTTACATTTTTCTTCCATCATTATGAATGTCCCTAATTTTCTTTAACAGGCCTATATGGCCTTTATACTGAAAAGCAAAACGCCTCATGAAAAAACTAAAATTTTCTGCCTTCTTACTTCCATGTCCTTCCAGTGTCTGCTGTACGCTCTCCATCGCCCTCAGTATAAACGGGAACCACTGTAACGGTGTATGGAGAGGAGGGGTCAGATCAGGAGAGGCCAGGCAGGGGCCACCGGCTCAGAGGACAGACTGACCCCGAGGCCTAGACATGACCCTGGTCACACACTGAGCCTTGATCTGCATCACAGACTGACTTTTGATCCTGGACACAGGGTGCCTGGCTCCCATCACAGACAAGCCCTGATCCAGGTCACAGACTGCACCCCGACCTTGGCTGCACTTCCATCACAGAGGGGCACTCAGCGAGTGGTGGCTGCTCCCCATCTCGTACTGAGCCCTGATCCAGGTCACAGGTTGCCCCGACCTTGGCCACGCTCCCACCACGGAGGGGCACTCAGCGAGCGGTGGCTTCTATTTCTGTTATCGTTGTTGTATCTTTAACGTGTGTCCCACTCACAGTTGACCCGACAAATGATATTCAGGCCAATGCACCTACAACCGGGGGAGTCCCCGCAAGGACTCCTGGGGCCCGCAGTGCTCGGTAGAGGCTCCCAGGACCCCCTTTGCTGGGTGGCCACAGGGCTCCTGAGCTGGGTGGGCTGTGAGGGGGCAGCAGAGGAGTGGGTAAGGCTGGGGGGTGGGCTGCCCCTCCAGCCATTCTTCTCTGGCTCAATGCCCCCTCTGTCTGGAAGCCTCGTTTACATCTCATTGCAGGATGAATAGAGCCAATTAATGGTGGCCAGGCAACCTTGGCCACCCAGGAGAGAGGGTACATGGTGAGGGGGTTCCCAGCATCCATCCTACCCTGGCACCCCAGCCTGGAGGCTGTGGCCTCCCTGGTCCCTGTGGGCCGGGATGAGGGCCCTGGGAGAGACCCGCATCCTGCTAGGCCTTCCTACTCCCTGGGCAGAGCTCTCCCCAGCACAGCAGGTGGGGCAGCAGAGGCAGTGGGGCAACCCCTGTCCATTCCTGCCCTGCCCTCGCCCACCAGGCTGGTTCCCCAGGCCTCCAGGGCGTGGTCCAGGGCCTCTGAATTTATGGCTTGTCCTGGGGCATGGGAGTTCCTCCTCAACCCCTTGTGTGGATGTCCAAATGAGGACCACAGGGGACAGGACAGCTCTCTTAATTCCCCCAAGTCCCCAGTCCCTCCCACCCCAGCACCCATGGGTCCTGACTTGGCCCATCTGGCCAGGGGTAGGAAAATACACAAAAGACTACCATAAGAGGGAGAGGGACACAGAACTGAGAGGCCGGGGGAGCAGGAGGGCAGCTGCAGAGGGGCCCCCAGGTAGGGGTGGAGGTGGAGGAGAGGGGACAGTTGCTCTGGCCAGAGAAACACTTGCCAGACAGACATGTGATGTGGCCACGTGGCATTTGGACAGGCCGGGTGGTGGCAGGGCTAAAAAGAGGCCACGTGTTGGCCTGGGCCTCTTGCTGACTCCCAGCTTGGCTGGGGATGGAGGAACACAGGTGACACAGCCTCCCCTAGGCAGTGTGAGGGGCGAAGCTCCCTGGCACAGGCTCAGACAGCAAGAACTGGGACAAGCACCTGCCTAGCTCAGCTGTGTGTCTTCTGAATGACTGCTGGACCTCTCTAGTCTGCATGCCACCCCACCTTGACATACATGCGTGTACACACACACACACACACACACACACTCTCTCTCTCTCCCAGTAGAGTGCTGGGCAGGAGACACCCCAGGTGGGACCACCAGCTGACAAGAGCTGACTCTTACCTCTGTCTCCCCCTTACAAGCTGTGTGGCCTTGACTGCTGTTTAACCTCTCTGTCCCTCATTCCACTACATAAGTATTAATGCAGGCCTGCTGTGTACCGGATTTCATCAGCCAGCAGGGCAAACTTCCCTGCCCTGTTGGGGGGTACATCGTGGAAGAACAGAAAATAAGGACACGGGAATTATCCAGTGTTCACAGGCGATGCCATGTGGGAAGAGAAAAAGACACGGGATACAGTGAGAGTGCGGCTGGGGCTGCTGCCACTTGAAGCAGCATGGTCAGGGGCTCAGGGCAGCCAGGGCGCAAGCAAGCTGAGGGAAGGGGCTCCGTGGGCATGTGGGGAAGAGTGTTTCAGCGTGGGGAACAGCCCATGCAAAGGCCCTGTGCAGGTGGCAACCTGGCTGGGGAGCCAACCCCCAGGCTGCCGGGAGGAGTAAACTGGTTAACAGGTGGCGTTTCCTGCACAAAGGAGACACTCAGACGCGGCTGCTGTCACCACCACCAAGATGATTTTCATTCCCAAGGTCTCAGAGCATCAAGGCCTTCGGAGTCTCGGGCACATGCATGGGGGTCTGAGCTGACCCTGGGCCCGGGTGACCGTGTCCTGTCCTGCAGCCGAGCTCCCCACTTCACACTGTGGCAGCCCCAGCCCTCAGGCCCTGTGAGCCATCTTCCTCCAAGGCCCCCAACCCTGCCACACAGCTTTGACACGTGCTTTGTCACAACTACTGAAATCGGCCTACACACGCACTCATACACGGTGGACACGAGTACCTCCCACGCTCACACACATGCACAGAAGAACCCAATGCACACGTGCACATACCGACATGCTGGAAGGGGGCAGTCATGACCATGTGCACACATGTGCCCCATGCACTGCACACATGCAAACACACCCCTTGAGCACACAATATATGCTGGCAATGCACATGTGAATGCACACACACATGCCGTGTACACGCACAACAGTACTTGTAAACATGGATGCGTGAAGACAGACATGCTCGCACAACACACAGCACACATACACACACGTGGATGCAGGAGCAGAAGTACGTGCACACACACACACAGGCACAGTTCTGCCCGCCCCCTTCCAGCACCACTCCCCAGCATTCCCATTCTCAGAATCTCTGCGCGCGGCCATGGTACCCATCCCCATCTCCTAACCTCCCTCTCCCTGCCCCAGCCCTCCAGATTCCCTACCAAATAAAGAACAAAGATACAGGGGACTTTTCATCAGTAACACTGCTTAGAAACACTTTCACCCCAGTTCTCATTCCTCATGACAAACAAGGAAAAAGATGTTTTTACTCTCAGTTTTAAAGACGAGGGGTCTGAGGGGATGGAGGAGCTGATGGGTTGGGCCCAGGGACACTCACTGTGTGCGTGCGTCAGGCTGGGATTTGAACCTGACCTGGTCCTATCCTGGGGCACTAGGTCCCAGAGTTCCGTCCTCCAACGACATTCCCACCCATGGGCCTCTCACATCCAAGCCCACTCTGACCTCTGAATCTTCCGCCCCAGCCCATTCCTCCCACTGCTTCACCACCTTGGCTAACGTCCTCAGTGCCAGCCAGGAATCTGGGAGTGGTCCACCCACCTCCTTCCTCCATACTCACATCCTTTGCATCCACAAGTTCATCAGCTCCACCCCTACCCCTCAGACCCTGCTCCTTCCTCCCGACTGGACCAGCTTTCTGCAGCACCAACAGCACACATATCACACCAGCCCTGCCTTCTTGATCTTCTTCAGAGAGCTCTGCACTGCTGGGTCTATCCGGTCTCTCCTCAGCACTCTCCCTGCCCTCATGCTAACACAGACCAGCTCCAGTGTGGGCCAGGCCCCAGGGCCATCATGTCCACTGTGACCCAGCACTCCACAAAGCAGGTGGCATTTTGCCAGCAAAGACACTGAGCCTCAGGGACCAGGTGAGCACTGGAGTGTTGCCACATAAGATGTAAAGCCAGGCCACTACCCACCTGGTCCTCCTGCACCCTCCCACCTCCAAAACTAACCACTGCCCTGCATCTCTGCTCCTCAAAGGAGCCGTCTATAGTCTGTTCCATTCACCTCCTCCCTACCCGCTGAGGACCACTCCCACCAGCACGCCAGCCTGGGGGAAGGAGGGGGAGCTGCCCCAGCCAAGGTCACAGTGACCTCTACCTTGCCCAGCCCGAACAGCCCTGGGGGCCCTGATCCCTGATGGGAGATGGGAATTTTCTGATGTGTCCTCGATGCCACACCTGCACCCCCTTCCCGGGGCTCTGGCCACTTCTTCCCTCCTCTCCTGATCCTCTCCGTCACCTTGCTGTTTCACAGACCCTTCTAATCTGGGATCCTCAGCCTGGGCCATCAGTAGAAACAGGTCCAGGATAACCAGCTTCCTTTGTGACCCCACTTAGCTTATTCTGTGCTTCTACAGAGGCTATTCTGTGGAACCCATCAGTGCCACTGGCTCAGGAGAGGCCAAGGGCCCTGGACCATGTCATCTGGCCCTGTGACGGCCAGGAAGCATGAACGCCCAAGCCTAGCTTGGCACCTGCTGCCCTCCCTGCCCTGGCTAAGGCTCCGGCCTCCTGCAACATCCTGGGCTTTCTGCAAAGGGGGGCTCCCCACCTGCCCTGCTGCCATGGAGGCCCGGCCAGGGTCCCAGCCCACTGCTCATGCCCTCCTGTAGGGGTGGCCTTCTCACCAAGGAAACCAAACTGCTAAAAAGACAGACTGCCCCAGCCCCTCCTTGCTGGGACCCGCCCAGCACACAAGTATCCCCGCCTTTGCCTCTGACACCCACAGGGCTTGCCTACACCTCTTCCAGAATCTTGAACATGGGCCCCTGAACAAGACAGCCATTGACTCCAGATGACACACAGCAGGGACACTCCAACACCAGGGAACCTCCCCCCTTCACCTGACCCCTGCTTCTTGTGTTTGGCTGTTAACACCTTCCCCCTCCCCCGACCCAGAAGGCAGCTCCAGGACACAAAGGGCTTTCCTTCTGCCTCTTCACTGCACCTCGTCCCTGGCACCAGAACACTTCACAAGCACTGGGGAACTAGCTGCTTGGTAAGGATTTGTGCAGCCACAACACGTGCAAACCCCAAAGGACATCTCCTGACCACAATTCCCGACAGCCCACTCTCATTTTTTCTCCCAAGCCCCAGGAGGCCCCTGCAGACCCTGGCCACAGGCCACAGGCCACGGCAGCCTGCTGGCCCATCAGAATCATCCTACCTGCAAAAGAGGAGGGACCTTCGCCCAGCCGGAAATGAAACACTCCCTTATACCAGGAGAAACCAGGCCATCCTTCCCTGTACACTCAGCAAACACCTCCCAGTGTGCCGCACCATGCCTGGCCCTGGGGGCCGAAGGCAGGCACCCCAGGTCCCTATTCTCACAGTGCAACTGGCTTCCCCGACGGAGCCCTCAGGAATGGGTGGCCAGGCCACGCCTGAAGAGGACATCCTCTCCCCCTTGCCCTCTGCCAAAAGGGCTGCCCCCTGGGCCTCTCCCCACCGGTCACTCACCTGGGGCGCATCCCTGCCCCGGTCCTGGGTCAGGCTGGTGAGGCAGTTCTCAGGGCCACCAGCCACGTCTCTGCAGCTGCGGTTGCCCGTGACCAGGTGCTCCACGGAGGTCGTTGTTGGGGTGGGAGGGCCCCACTCTAGGGCCTGCAGTCACTGTCTTGGGGAGGCTGCTGTCCCTTCATCTGCAGGAACTGCCTGCTGGCCTGCAGGAAGGCCAGGGGCCCCAAAGGATCACAGAGCCTCAGCACCTCATCACAGCTCTCCCTGCCCAGGTAGGTGCGCACGGACTCCAGGAAGGAGTCGAACTGGTAGTGTGGATGTGGGCGGGGCTGCTGCAGGCTGTGCCTTGGCCACCCTCATGTAGAGCTTGTGCTGGTGCGGGTCTGGGTTGCGTAGCATCCAGGAGCTGCGTGAGGTGCTGAAAGAAAACTCAGCAGCCGCCAAGAAGTACCTGAAGAACCTGCCCTGCATCAGCATGGGACACAGCTCAGCCCCAGGAACCACGTCTGCCCCCGAGGACACACAAGCCTGGTGCCCCAGAAGCAGCAACAGCAGCGGATGGAAAATCCAAAGGGCGCCCGGGGCAGCGCCTGGCCCTTCATCCTAGCTGGAGGGGCTGCCGGGGTTCCGCAGGCTGGGCAGGAAGGCACGGGCCAGGCCTTGGCATGCCAGGATGCAGAGGCAAGGCTAGGGCTAGGTCACAGAGACTCTGAGCCGAGGCAGGAGGAAGAGAGGGCTTCAGATGACCAAGGGGGCAGCAATGACTCCTAATATCCGGGGCCCGGATGCCGGCCTGGGGCTGCCAGCAGCAGCTGAAAGAGAAACCAGAAGAGGGGACTGTGAGCCCCGTGGGGAAGGTGGGATTCGGGCATGCTGGGGGCAGTGCCCACCCCGAGCTTGGGGCCCTGACACAGGCTCTGGCCCTGCTCTCAAGCACCTGCTTTGTGCACCTGTCTGCCATCTGCCAGTGTTGTTCACCTGCAAGGGCACGGGGTGACAGGAAGCCAGGGGCCTGGCATGCCCTCTCCCACCTAGGCCTGGGTGGGAGCAGTGGGCAGCCCAGACCAGGGCCACAGGCAACAGTAGCCTTGGCTGTGCCCATCTGGACGGACAGACTGGCATGGCCCCATGGGCTCTGGGCCTGCCTGCAAGCCCCATGGTGGCCATGAGGGTCATTACCATTCTGGGCCTCTGTGGCCTCTCTGACCTTACTCCTCCCCAACCCCATCTTTCAGGGAAGGATCTACAAACCCAGCCAGAGGAGATGCAGAACAGTGGGGCAGAGGAGAAAGGTCATTCCAGGCATCTCCCAGCCTCCCTGCAGCCCCACTCTCTGAACCTGAGCCCATGTCAGTGCAGAGACCCCTCCCACCTCTGCCTCCTCACATCAAGAGTGACCTATTCTTTGGAGGATGAGGATGGGGTCAGACCTCAGTCTCTGGCTGTGACTTGGACATCCAACTGCCTCCTCTCTGCCCCACCCACCCTGCTGCCTGTCACATGGCCCCTCAGGTGCCCCTTCAGTCCCCCACCTGCACTCCTGCTAGGACGCTCCCTTCCTCCCTTAACCCCTCCAGACTCTCCTGGAGCTAAAGCCTGGACCCACCACTGCCTCCTGCCTTGGCCAGGCTGGCACTGTTACCCTTCCCCCATTTCAAGGTGAAAAAACTGAGGCTCAGACAGGGTCACAGTGAGGAGGCAGGAGTACCCACCCCTGAACTCACAGACTGACCCCAATCTCATGACCCTGGGATGGCCTGCCCTGCTCAGGGAAAGGGTGCTGTCAGTGTGCCACCCGCTCACACCCAGGGGAGGGGGCGCTCCTGGCCCAGGTGAGTGGGGATGCAGCAGAGCTGTCCTGGCCTCAGGAAGCAAGCATCACCCACCCTGGACTTGCCCCCACGTGAATCCTGGGAATTTCCTTCTGCCTCTAACTTCAGTTTTCCCACCCTTGCTAAAGCCCCTGGCTGGCCATCGCCCCACACAGAGCTAGGCCACTGGGTGGAGAAGGGAGACTGAAGTCTGCACCCCAGTGCCCGCCCGGCCTCCTGGTGCCAGCACCTCTGCTCTGCTGTCTGTGCACATGCCGGCCTCCTGCCCACAGGGACTCATTGCTTCTTGCTGCCTGGGCCCAGCAGTGACCCAAGGTCGGTCACTGTTCTGCAGCCCCCTCCTGGCGTCCTTCCTGACAGGTCTTCTAGGCACAGCAGGAGCTGAGCGTGGGTGGCCTCCTGGTTAAGAAGGCACCATGAACATCTCCTTTCTTTTCTAATAGAAACGCAGTGACTTCATGAAGTTGATACTTCCAGGTAATCTAGGAAATAAAAGATAAACCTTCACAAATCCCTGTTCCTGGCGTCTGAAGATCCTAGTAAGATGGGGAAAAAAAAACTTGGTAATAAATAATGAGTTCAAACCCTAGTAGTACGCTACTTTACAGTATCATGTGCAAACATCTGACTTTCCACTCTTGGAGTGGCCCATTTGGGACACTACTGAACCAGGGTCATTCATTTTTTTCCACTTTTTTATTTTAAAAGTTGTTATGCACCTCAATTATGTGTATCCACGACACAAAAGGTAATATGAACATACAAAGAATAGTATACACCAGAAATTGACAAGTGTAACTACACACAAAATATTTAGAACAAAATGACAATGACACCACTAGCTTGTGGGACCTCAATAACAATTCATAAACTGAGAGTTTCTAGTGAGTAAAGAAGAAATACCCATTAAGCTACGATAAAACAAAATGTAGTACACAAAAGAATTTCATAGAAAGAAACAACAGAGAAACAGAAGTTTTAAAAAATCCCCGATTAGTCTCTGAAAAGATTAATAAAGTAGAATACTACTTTCCTGCCAAGAAAATAGAGAAGCACACATAACATATTAACAGGTTAACACTTTAAGTCAGCCCGTTTATAAATCTCCGCGATCTGTGACGCCTTCCTGTCTGCCCCTCATCCGCACATTCAGACAAACTGTTCATGCTGTTACTTCTACCACCGAGTTCTCATACGCCCACTCCTTTCACCCCAGGGGCCCTTCCACACCTCGACTGCACTCCTACAGCTGCCCCTTCGTTACACTGTCCAAATCCTGCCTTCCTCATTCCCTTTTATACCAACATGAGAGCGCTCTTCAACACAAAGCCAAACACATCGGTCTCACAAAAGCCATCAAAGATGCCTATTTTTTTAAAAGCAGAATGTCAGCCAACCTCTGACCCTAAGTAAACACAGGAAACATTCCGCTACACCTTCTCACCTCCCACTCCTGTATCACTGGGTCATCTCCTGCTCCCTGAGGGGACCAGCCAGGAGCTTTCACGATCATGTTCCCCCTCAACCTACTCCCTTGCTTCTGCCTCTCAAATTCCTATTCATCATTCCAGTCTTAGTTTCAATGTCACATCTTCCATGAAAGTACCTCTGATCCATCAGTTACAAATAATTCCCTAATTTCCTACAATCCTTTGCCACTCTCACTGTACCTCTTTTGTAAAACACAATTCTACCTGCATTACAAGTTTTAATTTACATTATCTGTCTCCTTCAAGAGACTGCAGTTCTTCGGGTGATGACTGTGTTTTAGCCATCTGTGTGTAACCCTTAGGAACTAGGACAGTGCCCTGTAATTAGCAAATACTCCAGAACTCTTAAGTATACAGTCAGAATTGGATCTGACACTAAATGGTAATTATAAGACTATTACTGAGAAATTTATCTTCTCTGGAATTCAATGAACTGACTTCTCCAGACATATCACCCACAAATCACTACAGTGATCTTGGGGAAGCATTCTTCCTACTTTTTCCTCAATCTTTCATGTAATGTCTGCAGAAATTACGTTCATAACAATAAATTGAAAAATAAAAATGCAATAAATGCAACAAACCTAACAGCCAAATTGGCTGAACACATACTGACAGTGCAAAAATAGTAATTAAGGTTTAGCTGAACTAAATATCAAAAAGCCAACCAAGCATTTATGGAAGTTCCAAAAACAAATAATCTACACAGAATTAGGGTAAAGGTATTTAAAGGAATGTGTGGGCTAAGGAGTCCAAGAAATGCGTCAGTGTGTTCAAAGGGTAAAACAATCTAAAAATCACCTACCAAGTGATTCTCTGAACCTCAGGAGGGCTATTTGAAAACATCAAGTCATAGGAAAACAATCCAATTCAAAAGTGGGCACAGGATTTTAATGGACATTTCTCCAAAGAAGACACACAGATGGCCAATAAGGCCAAGAAAAGATGCTCAGCATCACTAATCATTAGGGAAATGCCTATCAAAACTACACTGAGATGCTACCGCACACCCACTAGGCTGGGCACTACCAAGAAAACAGACTATGACAAGCGTCAGTGAAGACGTAGAGACTTGCAACCCTTTGTGCACTGCTGGCGAGAATGTAAAATGATATACCATTATGGAAAATATGGTGGTTCCTTAAAAAATTAAAAATAGAATTACCACTTAATCCAGCAATCCCACTTCTCAGTGTATACCCAGAAGAACTGAAAGCAGGGACTCAAAAAGATAATTTGCACACTCATGTTTCTAACAGCATTATTCGCAATAGTCAAAAGGTGGAAGCAACCCACGGATGGATGAATGAAAGGATAAACAAAATGTGGTATATACATAAAATGGATTATTACTTAACCTTAAAAATGAATGAAATTCATTTACAAAAATGAACTTATTTATGAAACAGAAGAAGACTCACAGACAGAAAACACATTTATGGTTGCCAAGGGGGAAAAGGGGTGGGAAGGGATAAATTGGGAGTCCAAGACTTGCAGATACTAACTACTCGATAAACAGAATAAATATCAAGATTCTTCTGTATAGCACAGGGAGCTATATTTGGTATCTTGCAGTAATCTATAATGAAAAAGAATATGAAAAATAATCTATGTATGTATATGTATAACTGAAACATTACACTATATACCAGATATTGACACAATATTGTACACTGGTTATCTTTCCATTTAAAAAAACCAAAAGGATGCAATTCTGACATATGCCACAACATGGATCAATCTTGAAGACGTAATACTAAATGTAATAAGCTAGACAAAAAAGGATAAATATGGCTTGATTCCACTTATACAAGATACATAGAATAATCAAATTCAGAAAAGAGAATGGTTAATGGGGCTGAGTCGGGAGGAGGGATGGGGAGTAACAGTCTAACGGGTACAGAGTTTCAGTTTGGGAAGCTGAAATGGTTCTGGAGATGGATGGTGGTGGATTGCACAACAGTGTGAATGTACTCATTGCCACTGAACTGAATATTTAAAAATGGCTACAATAGTGAATTTTATGTTATGTATATTGTACCACAATTTTATAAAATCAATAACTTTTTACTGCCAAGGAATGTCACGGAAATTATGTATCTGTGACAAAGATATTTAAAATTCTCAACTCTCAAATTTTGCTGCGTTGTGCTAAAATTATATAAATTCATACAGAAAAACTGGCTACTACCTACTGATTAGAAGCCCACTTTGCTGTTGTTCAGCACATTATAGTAATTTTTAGGGTGTTAGTATGTACCTCATTTATAACCAAAACACAAGTACAAAAACATAGCCAAAAAAAATCATCAGGATCAGTGAAGAGCACCTAAGTTCCTGTACAACGACCTCTCCTGACAATTAGCAGCACAAAATCACAACAGTTTCTTTCACTTTCTACTAGAAGCCCTTGAAAACAAAGACAAAATTGAGATCACTATTAAAGTGGATAAACAGTAATTATTAGGTCAGTGTAATTACTGTTTAATAGATACAATTATTATTCAACATTTTTTAAAACATAGGGTCCATGGAAAAACATTGTCAATTATACTCAAGAACTTAATGTTCATCTTGATGTGTTCTCTCTGGAAGCTTGCTTCACAGTCTCTAGGAGGTGAAAGGAACACGTTCTCTCTCTAATCCACCAATATCTGAATTAACATATTTTAAAGATAAAACCCAAGAAACAACAAAGTTATTAAGAGTGATCTCTGTCATTTAGATAAGACTTGCTCTGTATACAGAAAGCATCACTAGTTACACTGGAACAGATTCAAAATACCAAACTGTGCCCCACTTTTACTTCCGTTGTGCCACCACAGTCAATCATGACATTCTTTAGGCAAAGCAATGAAGATTAGGATTAATCCAAACTTACAGTAAGGGAATAAAATTCATACTGGGTTATGAGAAAGAGGGAAGGGTGGGAATAAAAAGGACATGACAGGTCTATCGTGACAGCACAGTGCACAGCCTTGGGTGTGGCCTCTCCTCAACATGCAGCTGCAGGATCCCCCACTCTGCTTAATTCTGGATTCTTACACCCCCTTAACTGATGTTCCAAAGGCTTCTTAATACAAGCTGAAGCTCATCTTCATTTACCCCTTCTACCCAAATCTGCTCCTTTCCCTGAGGTTCCTCACAGGCTCATGTTAAGCTGAAGTTCAGAGTCATCATTAATCCCCTCTCCTTTACCCCATACCACATTCAAATGTTCAGTAAGTTCTCAAATCCACCACCTCCTCTCACTCCATGACCACTGCCACGCCCAGCTCACATCCTCACTGAGTCACACCTGTACTACTGCAGGACCCCCTCAGTGCTCTCTGCTTCCGGTGTTCCCTCCCCCTTCCCCCTTCTCCACCCTCCTCTCATAGGTCCTCCTAGGGTCCACAGAGCAGTCTTTATGAAACATAGTATCACATCAGCTCCTTGTTTAAAAACCTTCAGTTGATCCTGTGTGAAATCATTACCAGTCCCAATTCTTTACAGCATGTCTTACAAAATCTTTCCAAATCTGGACCTAACTTCTATCTCTAGCCTCACCTGCCTATACATGGACAGTTGTGCCCCCGTAGGGCTGCCGGTTCCTCTCCTACAAGCTCGTATTTCTTCACATCCCTATGCCTTTGCAAAAGGCCATCTCACTCCCTGAGAACACCTCCCGCTTCCCCACTCCCTATCCATGCCACAGGTACTTTTACTTACATTTTAAAATTAGGTTCATGATGTCATCTACACATAAATTACAAGGGAAAAAAGAGATGTTGGGGTAATGCAGAGACTAAAAGAGGGTAAGAACCTACACAAATGCTCTGTGGAATAGTGTTCCTGGTCTGTTTCACAATCATACAGTTAGGAAAAAACAAGAAGTCAATATGAACCATTTTTTTAAATTAAAAATAGGACATCCCTAATCTATTCCTAGCTAGGTGACAATGTTTAAAAACTGATACATAACACTTCACACCCATGATGATGGCTACCATCAAGAAAACAGGAAACAACATCTGTTGGTGAGGATGTGGAGAAGCTGAAACCCTGGTGCACTGCTGGTGAGAATGTAAAGTGATGCAGCCATTATGGAAAATGGTACGGTGGTCCTGAGACAATTAAAAATAGAATTACCATTTAATCCAGCAATATCATTTCTCAGTATATATCCCAAAGAATTGAAAGTAAGGACTCAAAAAGTATTTGCACACCCATGTTCGTAGCAGCATTATTCACACGAGTCAAAAGGTGGGAGCAACCCAAGAGTCCATGGATGGATGAATGCAAAAAGTAAATGTGGTGTATACATAAAACGGAGTGTTACTTAGCTTTAAAAAATGAATGAAATTCTGTTATGTGCCACAACACAGATAAATCTTGAAGATCTTATGGTTTAAGTGCAATAAGCTAGAAACAAAGAAGGACAAATACTGGGGAGGGTATAGCCCAGTGGTAGAGCGCATGCCTAGCGTACACAAGGTCCTGGGTTCAATCCCCAGGAACTTCTCTAAAAATAGATGAATAAACAAACCTAATTACCTATCACCACCAAAGAAAAAAAAAAAGACAAATACAAATACTGTTCGATTCCTCTTACACGAAGTATCTAGAGTAATCAAATGCATAGAGTCTAAAGTAGAATGGTGGTTGCCAGGGGCAAGGAAGAATGGGAGTAATTACCTAATGAGTTAGGGAAGTTCAAAAAGATCTGGAGATGAAAGGTGGTGATGGCTGCAGAACAACGTGAATGTACTTAATGCCAGTGAAATGGTAATAAACTTTGTTATTTTACAACAATTGAATAGAAAAAAATTTTTGAAAAACTGATAGGACAAACTGTTGGCGAGAATGCGGAGCAACCACAACTCTCATACATCACTGGTGGAACGTGAAATGCCACAATCACTTTGGGAAAATGCCTGCTAACTGAACCGATGCCTACCCTGCGATATCCCAGCCTCACTCCTTGGCAGTGACTGCAGGGGAAGGAGAGCATTTCTGTACAAGCGTGGTCACAGCAACTGTACTTGGCATAGTCAGAAGCTGGAACTAGCCCAGGTGTCAGTCACCAGGAGAACGGCGAAGCGGTGCTGTCTTCCTACAGTTAAACAGTGCACAGCAGTAACAGGCACAAGGACTGACACGTGCAGTGACAGAGCTAAGCCTCAAAACCATTACGCTGAGTGAAAGGAGAATTCTACTAGAGCAGCTACTGAATGATTCCACTAATATGAATGAATAAAACAGGCAAAACTCATCCACAATGGAAAAAAAATCGGAAGTGTGATTATCTCTGGGGGATGGAAGTGGGGACTGACTGTGAAGGGACTTCCTGAGTTGAAGGTGATGTTCTCTACTTTGTTGGGGACTAGGGTTACACAGATGTATGCATTTGTTAAAACTCAATAAATGCCACAATTAAAACTTGTGAATTGCATATGGTTATTTTACCTCAAAAAAATGCCACAAAGAAAGCAATTCTAGTTAATGACACATGTGATAGGAATACTTACAGATAAAATGTACCCTGTCTGCAACTTACTTTGAGACGTAAGAAATTAAGATGGAATGATGAAAACTTACAGTTTTATACATCAAATAAAAAAAGATGGGACTGACAAAATGGACACGGGGCTAGACAGAAACATGACAAAGCACACAGAGTAAAATCTTACCTCTAGCATTAAAAAAGGCATCATGAAAATCTCCTTTCTTTTCCAATAGTTAGGCAGTGACTTCATGAAGCTGATACTTCTGAGTAATCTAGCAAAAAGGAAATGACAAACCTTCACAGATCTTTTTCATGGAGTCAGAAGATTCTATTAAGAATGAACAAAAAAAACCCTGGATAATAAAAAATGAATTCAAACCCTAGAAGTATGCTATGTTACAGTATAACATGTAAATATTTGACTTTCTAGTCTTGGAGTGGCCCATTTGGGACTCTAACTGAACCAAGGTCATTCATTTTTTTCTACTTTTTATTTTTAAAAGTTGTTTGTGAACCTGAATTATGCGTATCCATGACACAAAAGGTAACATGAATATATAAACAATAATAATATACACCAGAAATTGACAAGTGTAACTACACACAAAATATTTAGAACAAAATGACAATGAAACCACTACACATTAGCTTGTGGGATCTCAATAAAAATTCATAAACTAAGTTTCTAGGGAGTAAATGAGAAATAGCAATTAAGCTACGATAAAACAAAGGAAAGTAGTACAGAAGATAATGTCACAGAATCAACAGAGAAACAACAGAGGTTTTTAAAAATCCCCAGTTAGTCTTTGGAAAGACTAATAAAGAATAATACTTTCTTACTAAGGAAAAAGAGAAGCACAAACAACACATTAACAGGTTAACAGATCAAAGAAGGAAAATATGTGATCATCTCAATAAATAGAGAAAAAAATCATTTGATAAAATGCAGCACAGCACCCGTTCCTGACAAAAATAAAATCAATATAAAACACTCTAACCCAAACTGGGAATGGAACTTTTGTAATTTAATTTAAAAAAAAGCTATTAAAATCCTACAATAAAAGTCGTATTTAATATAAAATGGTAGACACATTCACTTTTAAATCAGGAACGACAGTGCACACTGTCATTGCCTCTTTTCAATAAAACCCCAGAGCTCCTAGACCTCTGACAGGAGACTGAAAAAAGCATAATATTGGAAAGGGAAAAAACTACCATGGTTCTCACAAAATATTACGGTCATAATAAAAATCTAGACACTATTTGAATGAAAAAATACTTCAGCCTCGTTGCCAGATATAAAACAACATGCTAAATTTAGTAACATGCACCAAAAGTAATCAGTAAAAAATGTCATTTCAAAAAATTTTCTTCAGAATGTTAACAAGAAGTGTAAGTATCTGGGAACAAATTTAAGAAAATATGCAAGAGACAAGTAAGATGTTATATAAAGTGACAAAGCCTCACCAAAAGCACAAAGGGCATTTTTAAAAAGGCAACCATGGTCCTGGATGTGAAAACAATAGCATAAAATGTCAATTCTCCTGGAATGAATCTATAAATTCAATGCATTTCTTCATCAAAATCCTAGAAAATGCATTATTTATAAAGGTATGTGACAATGTGATTCCTAAACTGATATGAAATAGTAAGAGGCCAAGAACAGCCAAAGGATTTCAAAGAAAAAGAATGATGAGAGAAGAATTTTCTTTGAACTAGTAAATCTTATTCTAAAGCTGTTTTCATTAAAACCTGTGGTATTAATATAAGGAAAGAAAAATGACCAAAAAAGAGAGAAGAGAATCTGCAGAAACATCTACGTATATTTGGGAGTTTGGTGTATGGCATTAAAAATAAGGGAAGAAAGGACAAAATGACACGTGGATCATCAGTCATCCACATGGAAAAAATATATAAATCCCTCTCTTGGTCTGTTTACAAAAATAAATTCCAGATAAAATGAAAAAGCCAAACTATAAAACTCATATAAGAGGATATCCTTTATGCCATTAAAGTAGGAATGGAAATAAAAGACACACACACAAAAACTTAACTTTAAAGGAAAATATTGATAATTAAAATGGAAATCACTGAAAACGAATTTAAAAAATATGCCATAACAGCATGGAAGGAGGCACCTCCAACATAAAAGAGCACTTAGCATCAGAAACACAGAAATAACAAGAACTTTGAGAAATCAGTACAAAGGGCAAATCCTCACTAGGAAAATGGGCCAATGATGTGAACAGATAGTTCAGGGACAAGAAAACCCAAAGTGTTACTGAACACATGGAAAGAGACGCAGTGTCACAAGTGATCAACGAGAACCATCAGAACTGGGAGAAATCAAGAGTCTAAAACTATAAGGCTACATGTCATGCTCCATCAAATGAAAAAAGATGTAAGACGTCTAAATATTAGGAACATGCAAGGATGTGGAAAAACAGCGAACTAAAAACACAGATGAGGAGAATGCAAACAAGTAAGAAATCAACTTGGCAAACACCAGTGGAATTAAGCTACTCTATTGTCTAAAGAATCCCACTTCCGGGGATATTAAGGCACATTACTTAGAGAAACCTCACCTGAGTACCTAGAAGATATGCACAAAGATGTCCCATGGAGCAGTTTGTAATGGCCAAGGACTGCAGACAATCAGAACGTCCACGAATAGGGAAATACATGAACTGTGGCGGGTCGGTCAGTAGACTGCTTTTATTTGTTTATTTACTTTTCTTTATTGAAGTATATAGTCAGTGTACAGTGTTGTGCTCAGTCAATAGACTACTGTATAAAGGTTAAAATGAATGAACTAAATCTATACATATAAAAATAGATAAAAATTAATAAAAAACAATTTGCATTTGGATACATACAGTATACCATTATACAAATTTTTAAAATACATAAAACTATATCTTGTGTTCCTTAGGTAAATGCACATATAGGAAAAATAAAAAACATGGATGGGAAGAAGAAACTGCCCATCTTCACGTGGGTGATAAGCTCAGGCAGACGTAACACGTAATGGGTGCTTTATTTCTAAAACAAACAACAAAACAACAAAGATAGAAGCCAGTACAGCAGAGTGTTCACATTTATAAAATTTGGTTGGTGGGTATACATGTATCTGATGTTCTGTACATTTCTATACATTTGAAATATTTCATAATTAAAAATTTTTAAGTGTGTGGGCAGTTCAGGAGGTGGATGTGGAAAACGCAGGTTACCGTTTCATGAGTACTCACAGCAGAGGAAAGGAGACCTGATGGAGGCTTAAAAACAAATTTTAAACAAGGAATGTGCTACCTCTTCTCCTAGACTAGAGTTCATGTGTATATGCGTATACACACAGGTACGCGCGTGTGTGCGCGCACACGTTCATTTTCATTTGGAAACAGGAGCATACAAGGGAAAGAGGATCCAGGCAACGCCTGCGCTAAGGCTCCTGGCTGCCATTCAGCTTGTAGGTCCCAGCACTACAGGACCATGTAACATCAGTGCCTGCAAGTTAGAGAGTGTTTTGTTCTCTTAGTATTTTTATGGTATTCCTTTTTCTACATTTATCAAGTTGGCTATAATGGCTGTGAACCTTGACTAATAACAATGATGAAACACGTGCTGTTTCTGATTTTACTGGAATAAACACAGAAGAACTTCATCACAGCAATGGAGCCCATGCACCATGGAGTCAGACTGTCCGGGTTTAATCTCAGGTGCTAGCACTTACCAGGTATAAATTTAAGCAGATAATTTAATATGAGTCTCCCTTTACTCATTTATACAATGGTGAATGATTAAGGGAAATTGACTCTTGCCTCCTCTACACCATTGGTCTCACCTGAATGCCTTCTTCCAGGCGGCAGCACTCCAGGCCTGGCAGCATCCCTATAACCTGGCTGGGGCTGAACGGACACAACAGCTCAGTGAATGGCTCTGCGACACACGGAGACGTTTGCAGCAATTCTTCATTTACAAGGACATCTTCTCTAAAACAAAAAGCATTATGTAATCACATCTATAATTAAGGCTACAGGTAAAAAGTACATTACCAAGACTGCTTTTTGGCCAGGTAAAACTGCAAATTACATCAGAGACCTTCTAAATCACGGTATTTCTCATTTAAGTGGAAAAACAATCTTCAGTAACAATATCCAGTGGTGGCGCCTCTAAGTCATACTCACACTATAGGGTTAATTTTCTATAAATTGAATCTAATGGTATAGTTCCCTTGCGTAAAACACTTAGTAGTTCTCCAGCACACAGAAGATTCAGTATATTATTTCTTAGCTTTACATATTAAATTGTTCACTGTAAGCCCCCAAACCCTATTTTCCAGTCTCTATACTTCTAACTCCTCCCCCTGACATATTTATAGCTTCATCTTCTGCTATCGCCCCCACATCATCCTCTGAAAATGCATGACGCTTTGTGCCTTTAAGTCTCTGCACATCCAGGACCCTTTATCTAGAACTCCTGCCCAATTCTCTGCCTAGACAACTGATACCAATTATTTAAGCCCAGTTCGTGCGTATCTAGGAACTCCTGTCTGACTCTCTCACAGTCTATTCCTCTCTCCTCTTGTTCCTGCAGCACTTTTTACTATGTCTGGTGTAGAGCTTTTAACACTGTACTGTGCTTAAACAAGTGCTTCTCGGCTCCATATGAAAAAATTAAAGAAAACATTGTACACTTATTTGTGCCCCCCAGAGCCTACCATACTGTGGAAGGTGGTGGGTGGAGGGCACAGTAGTGGGAAAATGAAGCATGTCAGTGAATGAACTCCACATCTCTGTCTCTTATGCCAGCTGCCTCTCACTCACTGCTGTGGTTTCCATCCTGTGTACGTGTCTCCTACTACTATTACTGCCACGTGGGGACCCTGGGTTGTGCTACTTGTCCCTGTCACTGTCCTGTTCCCTATCTCTACCACTCAATGGCCATGATGGTAGTGAGCAAAGCACTCTCCGAGCAGTGCCGTGGTGGTGACGAGTGGAATGCTAGCTCCATGATACATACAGTACTTCCAACTGAGCATCTCAGTATTCAACATTAATACAGCTGTATTCCAATTAAGATTTTTCAAGAAAAATTCTAGTCATCATTAACACAATGTGAGGATGACAGAAGTCTGAATAAATTACATGAAACCCAAAGAGAATACTGTTGCAGCTACTACAGCAGAAGATATGGGGGGGCCGGGGGGCCTCTGTGGTTATGATGTCTACGGTGAGTGCAAAATTTACCTGAAGTTTTTTAAGGACTGTTTCAATCTGTTTAGAAAAGTGAGTAGCAACCAGCTCTGCAGCTTTACCAGGCTTCAGGGACACAACTTCCTGGAATGAAAGGCAAAAAGATAAAATGATCTTTAACATTAAATTTAAATAGAATTTCCACAGATGTGAAGCATGATCACCTCCTTCAAAACTTTCATGGGCTTCTACACTGCCTTTCAGGAGACCTCAACACAGGGCCTCAATATTAATTAAAGGCATATTGCAAATAAGCAAAATTTTAAAAGTACCATGTGAAAAACCTGATTTTGATATAAAAGGTAATTCAGAATTCTTAGAAAATGAAAGCACTAAACATTCAGGACTTAGGTGACGACACCACAGGATGAAAAGGAAGAAACACCTCCCCAAACTCCCCTCAGGGAATTTCATCCTTGATCTTAGAGCCGTTACTTTAAAGAAATGAAAAAAAGGAATATAGCTGCAATTTCTCTGGCTAAGAATTCTGAAATTTTACTTCTGATACCTGGTGGATTTTGAAATCAGAAGTGTCTTAAGAAAGGAAATTAAGGTCATAACTCTAAGAGGTTGACCACTCTTCGTAAGGCCTATTTCTGTTGAATCTAAGACCTCCAATCTGCCCTCTCCTTGAACCTTCCTCAGTACCACTGGCTCTTCTTGTCTTCTTGAAACTCTCTTCGTGCTTGGTTTCTGTGACCCTGTTACACCTTTTCAATTGCATGTTCTATTGCTAAAATGCAAAGATTGGCTACAGATCAACATATTATATTGCCAAATAAAAATAAGTTATTATGATTGCAAAATTTATGATATAATCTAGTAATTTTGATAGTATTTGTAGATGAATAATAATTAGCTGATAGAAATAACTAGTTTATACCACTTTATACATCTCAAAACAGAGAAGGTAGTATCATAAATAAAAAAGAAAATGTTATTACTGATCTTCAGACATTAAGAAGAAACTATTATGAATTAATGTTGAGAATTTGAATGGGTAAATTCCTGGAAAACTATAATTTACTAAGCTGATGTAAGAAATGGAAAAGCTGCACTGATTTTTAACCACTAAAGAAACTGAATAGTCAAAAGTCTTCCCATATGGAACACTCTAGGCCCAAATAGCTTCACTCTAAGTCCTAGCAATCAATTAAGGAAGAACTATTCCCAACATTAAATCTCATAAAGAACAGAAAAGAGGGTAACTTCCTCAGCTCACTGTGTAAGGCTAACAAAATTTTGATACCTAAACCCAACAGAAGATAACAAAGAAAAGGAAAATCACAAATCAGTCTTAATCATGAACACTGATACAGACAAACATCCTAAATACAAACAAAACACAAAATGTATAAAAAGGATAATATACTAGCATCAAGTTACAGTTATCTAGAGTTCAAGGGTGGTTTAACATCAATAAAATTTATAACAAAAATATAAGGGAGAAAAGGTAATAAAATTTATTCTTGAGAAAAACTGTTAGCATACTAGAAATAAAAGACTTCCATAAAAAATTTTACACTAAATACTGCACACATTAGAAATAAAAAATTTTTAAATTAACAATAGCACTGTTGTGCTAAAAAATATACAGTTGTAACAGTAAATCTAACAATCTAGAGATGAAAAATCTCTACAGAGAAAATTTTAAAACTTTATAAAAAGACAACTGAATAAAGGGTTATGCCAAATGGTCAATAAATAGAAGACTCACGATGTAAAGATGTCAATTTAAACTGACACTGAATGACAGATTCAATGCAACCCCTATTAGAATCAGAAGGTTAAAAACGTTTTTGGGTGGAATTTGACAAGTTGATTCTAAAGTGTATTTGGAAGTATCAAAGGTCAGGAACAGTCAATACTCTCTTAAAGATATCAAGACTTATAATAAAGCGACAATAGGACAGTGTGGTAGTGATGTAGAGACAAAGATCAATCAAACAGAAGAGAGCCCAGAAAAACAGACCAAGCATGTAGACCCTTGCTACACTCATGTTAAGGCCGCACTGCTGAGCATGGGGAAAGGCAACCTTTTAAAATAACTGCTGCTGGGCGAGCTAGACATCCATATTTTTTAAAATTAGATGGCTCTCCACCTCAAACCATATACCAAAACTGCTTTTAGATGGATGTAAGATTTAAAGATGCGGAAAAAAAAAAGAAAACTTCTAGATAATAATATAGGAGAACTTCTCCTTTGATATGGAAAGAAAAAATTATTTTGATTACTTGAGAAAAAAAGTTTTTATTAAAAAGAACCACAGAAAAAAGCCAGAGAGGATATTTACAACAGGTATCACTGACAAAAAGACTTAACATCCAGCTACATAAAGAACTCCTACCGATCAATTAAGACAAAAGACATTCCACCAGAAAAATGGGCAGAAGACTTGAACAACCACATCACAGAAAGGAAATTTAAAAGGCCAACAAATATAACAAGGCCACCAATCTCATTAATAATTAAGAATATGTAAATTTAAAACATAATGAAATATTACACATACACTAGATTGACAAAATTTTAAAATCTAGCAAGAATACAGAGCTAATAGCAAGGGGAGGAGGGTTGCCCTGCGGAAGCCTTTGGATTTGCCCCAGGCTTCCTTGTCTCCCCAACACCTGGCTTGTGGGCACCCTTTGCTGTCCCCAGTGACAGGACACACATTTCCCAGTTTATTTACTGGAGGTTGGTGAGATGGGGTCAGCTGGTACGGTCAGGTGGCCCCCGCCCACCGCCCACCTGGGGCAGCAGAGGCCACCCCCAAGCCAGGCAAAGGGAGACTGGAGCAAATTGGCCAGATTCTCCAAGGCAGGCCCCCTCCCCAGCTGCCCCCTGCTCCCTGACTACACCACGCCCGCCTCCTGGGAGCTGGCTGACCGCCAGATGAGCATCCTGCGAATATAAGGAAGCAGAGCCAGCCCCCAGGACAGGACACCTTCCAGATGGGAGCAAATCAACAGTATACAATGGGCAGACCTTTCTCCCCGAGCCGCCTGCGCCGAGGATACTGTCCCTCACCGCCCCTCGCACCGACAGTACCGCGTCGCCTCCCAGGAGCAGGCTGACCGCCAGACAAGCACCCCACGAATGTAAGGAAGCAGAGCCAGCGCCTTTGAGATGGGAGCAATCAACAGGATCCAAGAGGCGGACCCCTCTCCCCGCGCCGCCTCCGCAGCTGATATAGCCCCCCTACCCCCTACACCCTGACAGCACCTCATCGCCTCCCAGGAGCAGGCTGACCACCAGACATGCACCCCGCGAACATGGGGAAGCAGAACCCGGCCCAGGCCACAAGAGAATAGAAAACAAATCCACGTGCTTGCGCCGGGCAGCCCCCATCCCACCGCGGCCGCCGCCTGGGCCCCATGAACGCACCACCAGCCTCCCGAGAGCAGGCCATGACCTGAAGGCCGGTCGGAGGTGCTCCAGGGAGTCCCGCGCCCTCCCATCTCCCGGGGGTGTCCTGCTTCCCCAAACCCAGGTACAAGTGGCAGCAAAGAAATGAAGAAATGGGGTTCAGAGACTACGGACGTGGAGGGTGGGGCACCACGAACCTGCCTCCGGGTCCTAATGGGCCTCGCGGCCCGGACCTCACCCACGCACCCCTACCTGTGCACCTCCCCAACTGCGCAGCCCAGGCCTCACCCGCCAGCTCCCGACCGGCGTGCCCCACCAGCGTCCCCTTACCTGCCCGGCGCCAGCGACTAGCAGGGGAGGCGATGGCAAGCGACAGCCCAGTCCCCAGGCTGTCTTCTTCCTCCAAAGCTGGTCCAGGAGCACCGGGCTCCCGCCCAGCTTCCAAAAGCTCTGGGCGTGCTCCCGTGTCCGCGCATGCGCAGCCCCCACCCCCACCCCCAGCAGCAAGGACCCTTGGGCTGGGGCTCCTGCTGTTTGGGACATGGCGAGTCAGGCCTAGTGGGGCCTGGCGGTGGGGCGGGGCCCACCCCGCCAAGTCTCCATACCCAACACCCTGACTTTGCCACAGACCAGGTCCTGGCACTCAACCAGAACCACCACTGGCCCAGACCAGGCCACAGCCCCCAGCCCCACTCCACCTGCTCGCCTCCCCCTCCCCGTTACTGCTCCCCCACCCCTGGCCAGGCCCAGTGACAGACTGGACCCCAGTGACAGACTGGACCCCCAAGCCAAGGCTCCTTCTCACACCCAGGTCCCCTGCCCGCACACTGCACCCAGCTAGGTACTAACCTATGGCCCTGACACCACAAGCTCACCCCTCATGCCTCACTGCAGGACACCCAGCATCTTGAGATGGCCCCCCTCAGCTAGGTCAATTCAACTTGGACCAGCCCCTTACCCCTCAGCCTGTCCCCCCTCACTTCAGGGTCCCCTCTCACTCAGGTGCACCCCTACCCAGAGCTGACCCCCTCACCCCTCTCCCTGCAGGTGGGGCAGGGAAGTCTGGGCTCTGGTCAGCATAGGACTGCCCCCAGTAAGGGATCCAGCACAGCTAGTATCCAGGCTATAGGGCTCCGCGGGCCGGGCCGGGCTGGAGGCAGTTCCCATTCCCACCCGGGCACCCTGATCCCAGACCTGAGAACTAGCCAGAGATCTAGCAAGATCTTGGAAGTCAGAGAGCAGAGAAGGGCTCAGAGAGAACTTCCTGGAGGCTCGGATGACCCAGTGCATATGAAGAGTGCAGGAAGAGCCGGATACACAGATAGGAAAACTGCCAGAACACTGACTTCCACACCCTCCCTGCCCCACCCATGCAGAGATCCATCCACAGACTGGAAAATGCCGCAGGCTTGGGCACTATGCCAAGCAGATATAGAGCAAATATTAGAACTCAGGCTAAAAAACAAAAATGAAAATAGAAAAGCGAAGCTGTGAGCTCAGTAGCTATGTGACATCAGGAGGGAGATTTCAAAGAGTAATTCCAAGTATATTACAATACAAACATATAAAACAGTTAAAGAATTGTAGGAACATTTACAGATCTTAAAAACAAAAGGTCAGAATCCAGATGACACATCACAATCTATAATGTCCAGTTTTTCAATAAAAAATTATGAGCTATGCAAAAACCCTGGAAAACATGAGCCGTCCTCAGGAAGAAAATCAGTTAACAGAAACTAACTCTGATGGGCCACATGCTGGATTCAGCAGACAACACCTTCAAAGCAGCTGTAATAAATATGCTTAAAGAGTTCAAAAAACCAGAGAAAACATGGCAACAAAGAAAAATATGATGACAATGATTTAATGGAAAAAAGCACTAAAAGGAAGTTTTGGGGGTGCAAAGTACAATGACCGAAATGAAAAATTCACTAGCTGAACAAAACAGCGGCTCTGAAATGGCAGAAAAAAAGAATCACTATACAATTTTAAGATTGCAATTTCTATTACTCTCTATGTGGAGAACAGAAGAAAAAAGACTGAATAAAAATGAAGTCAATTTGACACAACATTGTAAAATGACTGTAAGTCAATAAAAAAAGTTTTTAAAAAAAACACTAAAAAATTAAAACTAAAACAAACAAAAAAGGTCTTAAGTACCTGGGAGACAACATTAAGTATACAAACATGTGCATAATGGGAATTCTGCACCACCCCCACAGAAAAAAGAGGGAAGAGAAAAAAGGGGCAGAAAAAGTACCTGAACAGATACAGCCCCAAACACCAAATTGGATGAAAAATATTAATCTACAGCTCCAAAAACTAACAAATCCCAAGCAGGATAAACACAGATCCACATCTCAAGACACGTTAGGCTGAAGCTGTTGAAAACCAAAGAGAAGGAGAAAATCATGAAAGCCACAAGAGGAAAAAAGACACAAAATACGATTATGACTTCTTCTGAGAAGCAATGAATCCAAGAAACCAGTAGGATGACAAATTTAAAGTGGTAAGAGGAAAAAGTTTCTAGCAATTAGGAATTCTATATCCAGCAAAACTATCTTTCAAAAACGAAGGCAAAATAAAAACATTCCCAGATATACGCGAAAGAGATGTAAATCCAACCAAATCTTTATAGTTATATTAAATGTGAACAGCCTAAGCATCTCAACCAGAAGAGAGACTATCAGGTTGGATTAAGAAAAAGCAAGACCTAACTAAAAGGTGCACAACAAGACAAACTTTAGACTCAAATGTTAATAGAGACAAAGAGGGGCATTTCACAGTGAAAAATGGGTCAAACAAAAATGGGAATATGTAACAATTAAGACGATACACACACCTAATAACAAAGACATAAAACACACAAATGAAACACTGATAGAAACGTAAAAAGGAGACAAATTCACAATTACAGCTGGGATCTCAAAACTCAACTTTCAACAGCTGACAGAACAAGTAAAAATCAGTAAAGGTACAGACGATTTCAACAAGACCACCTACACCTTGACCTCACAGACGTTTACAGAACACCCTCCTGTGCACCTCTTCATCTGACTATTCACCCGTATCCTTTTTCCTATACTTTATAATAAACCAGTAAACATAAGTAAACGTTTCTCTGAGTTCTGCGAGGTGCTCCAGCAAGTTCATCAAACCCAAGGAAGGAGTTGTGCAATTCTGTAGCTTTTCTATGAAACAATGACAGTTGCCTCTACTGATGCGATGGCAAAAAAAAATGAAGCTATTCTACAGGCAGGGCCCCTCCATCTCCTCACTGGGACCAGCCCTGAGTACCTGGTATCTGCACTGTGCCACTGGAGGAAGTTGTCTGTGCAGGGATGGCTGCTCTCCACCATCACAGGCTGGGAGGACAGGCGGCCACTCTGTGAGTCTGTGGTTATGTTCTCCAAGTCAGTGACAGAGCTCCAACATTATCAGCCATCTGTGGGAGGAAGTGGGAGACAAAGCAGGAAGATGTCAGGATGCCAGCTCTGATCCAGACTTTTCTGCAGGGATGAGGCAGAGTGGGGCATTTGGGAGACTGAGACATCTACTTTAAATCAGGACTCGGCTTCCTCACCTTTACAATCAAGACAGCCCAGAGCTCACACAGACACTTGGAGAAATCTAGGTACAAGTAGCCAGGAGGCACCTGACACACACAAAACACCCAACACATACCAACTGATGAAACAAAAGGCCTCTGATTACAAGAATCTCTCTTAATACACAATCTGGTGAGGGAAGTCAGCCTCAGGAACAAAACTATCAAGCAAAGCAGCAGCATGGTGATAAAAATGACCCAGATCCTAGAAGTTACTGCGGGTCACACAGGAGAGGGCAGGCATGGAGAGGAATGACCAAGCCTTCCAGGTCAGTGGCAGACTGAAATGAGGGCTACAAATATGAATATACCTGGGGGTGTCTCTTGACTGGAGATGTTGAGGGTCAGCCCCCAGTACCGCATACTACCTACAGCCCATAATGTTCTGATTGCATTTTAAAATTTTAGTGATTCACAACATTGAACTGGTTAATACTGCTGACTATAAACCCCCTGATTGCTATTTTTAAAAACAAATGACTATATATTATTAAAGTAATAACAGTGGTGGGCTGTGCATTAGCTTTGATGATGTCAACGTCTCAGATTCAGGGGGAGACAGAAACAAAGTTGGGATTGTCTTCAAACTTTCCTGGCCAGTGGCAAGATGCTACTCCTGTGTCCCATGTTGATCTAATATTTGGGACTTTTTTTTAAAAAAGAGAAACATTTGAATTCATAACAATAATGCCTAAATAGCAGTGATCATACTCTGTCATTAATAAAACTACTTACTAGGCTATCTATTTGTTACCTAATACGATATGAGAAAAAAAATAGATAAAAATAATCATTTATTTCTGAAAAGTACAGAATAGAAAATAGTTTTACTATTTTTTCTAAATCAAAAAATTTGGAGTTTACTGTTACTACTGTAAGTTTGGGTTCAATTCTTAACATTGCAGTTCTATTTCTGTAATTTGACCTCCTGTAATTTGTAAAACACATTGCAGTATGCATTTTCCTATTTCGCAGATTAACTACCAGGACCATTATTGTCTTTCAGACTTAAAAAAATATATACTTCTCTGAAGAAGCTACTTTCAGCAAAGGTTCACTCTAACTGCAAAAAGATGCAAATCCTTCTGCAGAATGCACTTACAACAATTAAGCTGTACACACATAAGCTGTGAAAAACGACCACAATAACTGTGTTTAGCTATCTTTGAAATGCTAGACAAAAAGTAATCCAAAACAATAGCAACAAGATTTCACAATATACAGTCCTAGTGGACACATGTTCCAGCTCACTGCCCTCAGGATTCCCAGACCTCAGCTGAACAGGTGGAGCCCAGTGGTCTCAGCGGGCACAGGAGGCAGGGCTCAGAGTGGGGGAGCCCGACATGGCCAAAGCTCACAGTACAGGATGCGAGAGGAGAGTTACCTAGAGAGCACCCTGCAGATGTGCAGGTACCCTCCTCACCCAGCTGAGGATGCAGCAGAAACTGATGGGCGCCTACATGATAGAGCACTGGCCAAAGCCAAAGAAAGAACCACAGGAAGGACTGTGCTGCAGCACACCGGTTGGGAGAGCACAGAGGGCCTGGCATAGTGCCTGCTCCCATCAGCCAGATCAGAAGACCTCACAGTTCACCAGGCACTGAGTAGAACACCCAGTGGCTGGGAACAACTAGCCCCAGACTAGTATCAGGTCTGAATCCACTTAACAAATCCAAAACCAAGATCCAAAGGGATCAAACTACTACAGAGTAACTTTATATGAAAGCTCAAGAAAGTTTATAGACATACAGAAATCTCCAGAAACATTCAGAGTAAAATTGACAATGTACAGCATCTAACTCAAAGTTACCAGGTGGGCAGAAAGGCAGGAAAATATCTGCGATTCAGAAATAAGAAAAATCAATAAATCTCAACAATCCAGAACTGACACAGGTGTTACAACCAGCAGGAAAATTAAAATACTTATTATATCTGTATTACATATGTTGAAGAAGAGAACCAGAGACATGGAAGATAGAATACCCAAATCAAATTTCTAGGGGAGGATGAGGGAGATGGGTGTAACTTAGTGGTGGAGCACATGCTTAAAATGCATGAGGTCCCAGGTTCAATTCCCAGTACCTCCACTGAAAAAACTAAATTTTTAAGATAATAATTTCTGACTAAACTTCAATAAAAACAGTTAACAAGTGAATGAGTTTTACCTCTTTAAAAAAAGATGCTAGAGAGGAAGCTACAATGTCTGAGACCAAAATAGTCTGGTAATATTAACAGCATATTAGAAAATGAAGAAAAGACTAGTTTATTTGAAGATATAGCATAGAAACTATCCAAAATGAAATACAGAAAAAAAAAGTTAAAACATGAACAAAGTGTCAGTTTTCTGTGGGATAACTTCAGGAGACCTAATGAAACTGGACTTCCCAAAAAAGAGGAGACAGAAAGGTACAGGAAAAAAGTTTTTGAAGGAACAATGACTGAAAAATTTCCAAATCAGATGAATATTATAAATCCAAGATCCAAGAAGCATAATGAACAAGTACACAAACCATGAAGATAAAAACCAGGAAAATCAAGAGAAAATTTGAAAAATAGTCTGTGATAAAACACACGTTAGGTACACAAAAGCAAAGATAAGAATGACAGCAAATTCTCAGTGAAAACAATGTCAACGCCAAACTTTACAACCAGCTAGAGTATAATGCGAACACAGAGTGAAATAGCAACTAGTTCAGGCATAAAGAGCTGACAGGATGAACCCAGATCTGAGCTACAAGACATAATATAGGAAGTCCTTCAGTGAGAAGGCCCAGGATGCAGATGGAAGCATAGGTCTCCAAAGAGGAGTGAAGAGCACTGGAAAAGATAACCACATGAGTAAATACAGAGACATTCTTCTCTTAACCTAATGTGCAAAAAAATACTATCAAGTTTACAACATACACAGAAATGTATAACAACAACAGCACAAAGGTGGGGAGGGAAAAAAATAGAAATATACTAGTGTGTGACTCATTTAGTGTAAGTGGAGTAGCGCAGTATCACTATGGTAAGTTACACATGCACGATACACATCCTAATGCAATCACTAAAATAGTGTAAGTTAGAGCTCAAAGAAAACAAAGACAAAATAAAATCATAAAGAACAACTAACTCAAAGAAAGGCCGAAAAAGAGAAGAGAACAATCAAAAGTTAGAAGTAATAAAAAACAAATAGCAAAATACCAATAGAGACAAATAAGTTAAAATTAAAAGAATGGAAAAGATATACAATAGTTCGTCATGGTATATGGTATACCATGGTTTAAATACTATACAGCATTGATCAAAAGAAACGTTATTACATCACATTATCTATATTAATATCAGACAAATATGACTTTAAAGTGAAAATTTCACAGCAAAGGGATATAGCGGGTAATCAGTCAATTAATCAAGGAAAGTAAATCTCTACTTAGAAAAGAAGGAAGACCCTAAGCCAATGACCTAAGCTTCTTAGACAAAAAGAATTAATAAACATTAGTGCTGAGATCAGTGAAACAGAAAACAGAAGAACAATGGAGAAAATCAAGGAAACCATAAGCTTGTTCTTTGGAAAAACTTAATAAAAAAACTGAATGAAAAAGAAAATACAACGTACCCAAATTGGAGACACGTAGCTAAAGCAGTGGTGAGAGGGAAATTCACAGTGCTGAGTATTTACATTAGAAAAAGGGTCTCAAATCAGTATCCAAACTCTCACCTCAAAAGACTAGAAAAAGAATAGAAAATAAACATAAAGCAAGGAGAAAGATGAGCATATAAACCAATAAAGTGAAAACAGATAAACAACAGAGAAAAATCAAGGAAATAAAAAGCAGCAAAACCAAGTGGGGTCTATTTAAAATATGGAAGGCTGATTCAAAATGCTGCACATGAATACCCATAGTAGGTTTTATTTGTGATAGCCAAAAACTAGAAGTAATCCAAATGTCCTTAAAAAGAGCAATTCTATTTCTACACACTAGCAAGGAGCAACTGGAATATTTCTAGGTAATAGCAAAGAATAAAATAAATTTTTAAAATACCATTTTTAACAGGATAAGCAATATGAAATACTTAGGAATAAATAAAACAAAAGATATAAAAGACCTGTACCCTGACACTGCAAAATGCTGCTGAGAAATAGTAAAGATTTCAACAAACGGGGAGAAACACTACATTCAAGGGTTGGCAGATTCAATGCTGTGAAGCTGTCCCAAACTGATCTATAGTCAATGCAATCAAAATCCCAAGTAGGCTACTTGATAAAAATTGACAAGCTGATTCTAAAAGTTATATGAAAAATGCTAAGGGCCTAGAATACCCAAAACATACTGTAAAAAAACAAAGCTTAAGAATTAGCAAAGCCTCAATTCAGTCTTTTATAAAGCTACAGTAATCAAGACCCTATGGTATTGGCATCAAAACACAAAAATAAATCAATGAAAACAGAACTGAGAATCCAGAAATAGATCCACACATACATGACGACTGATTATTGACGAAAGGACAAATTCTTTCACTAGAGAAGCAACAGTTTTTGTCAACAAATGCAACTGAAACAACCGAATATTCCTACTCCAAAAATAAACAAATAAAATTCAACCCACACCTCACACCATATATGAAATGTAACTCAAGTTCAAACATATGCATAAATGTCAAAAAGCATAGAACTTTCATAGGAAAACCCAGAAAAAGAATCCATATGATCTTGAGTTAGGCAGAGGTTGTTTAGATGCCAACATCCAAAGTACGACCCATAAAAGATAAAAATGGATCAACTAGACTTTATCAAAATTGCAATTTTCTGCCCTTTAAAATTCAACCTAAGAGAATGAAAAGACAAGCCACACTGGGAGAAAATATGTGCAAATCCTGTATCTGATGAAAGACATGCACCCAGAATACATAAGGAATGTTCAAAACTCAATAAAACAACAAAAAAAACTAGGTTTAATTACATGCAAAAGGCATGAACAGACACTTCAACAGAAAACGCATCTGGATGGTAAATAAGCAAAACGCTCAACTTCATGAGTCATTAGGGAAATGCAAAGTAAAACCACAATGAGATATCACTACACGTCTGTAAGAATGGCTAAAACTAAAGACTGGCCATACAAAGTAGAGACAGAAATAGGGAGGAGCTTTAGAACAAGCCCTTTGCAAAACAGTTTGTACGTGTCTTAAGAAGATAAACATGCATCTACCATGTGATCCAATCATCCCTCTCCTGGGTCCTTGCCCTAGAGGAGTGCAAGTGCATGTCCATCTAAGACCTGTACACAAATGTTCATAGCAATTTTATTTGGATAGCCCCAAAATTGGAACAACCCAAGAGTCCGTCAACTGGCAAATGGAGGAACAGACTGCAGTACACCCATAAATAAAATACTATTCAACAGTTGAAAAGAAGTAAATCTTGATGCAATGTGGATGAATCTCAAAATAATGAGAACAGATTTATGCCCACGGGCCTATTTGGTAAATATTAGTTGAGTGTTCCAAAATTATAATTTAATTTAATTTAGGAAAATAGTTAATCTAGAAACACACTGTATTTAGAAAAAAACACCATTTAAGAGGGAAAATAAGGATGTTTAATTTTCCTATCTGAAATGGCACTGTTAATATTTTGATATACATCCTTGTACTTTTCTTTTTTATTCGTCCCTAATTGTGTTTTCCTATGGAGGTGGTACGGTATGTATTTTACAGCCTTTTGTGCTAAGTATTTTATTATTAGTTTTTACATAAAAAATTTTTATTGTAGTAAAATATACATAAAACTTAGCATATAACCATTTTTATGAGTTAAGTATGTTTACATCATTGTGCTGGAGAGCAGGACGTGAGAGACACGGAATGTGCGGAAAGTCAGAGCCCCTTTTCTTAAGTGCTGGAAATCCTAGGCAGGGTTGATGCAGCCACATGAGTGGGGTCTCCCTTCAAAAGAAGTCATTGATTCACCAAGGATGTCCCTCCAAGGCATGGGACTCACAGTGATTCTCTTACTAACATGAAATGTTATGACAGCCTTACTGAATGACTGCAAACTTTTTGTCTCAAAATTTTGTTAAACCAAGATGTATTAAGAAAGAGATTAGATGTCAGGTAGCCACAGAGTCTTCATATATTTCAAAACATAATTAAAATATCGGATTCTGTACAAATTAGGCAAAATAGTACAAAGGGTCCCATAACCCCATCAACTAGTTCGACAATTATTAATGTACGGCCCACAGGGCTCACATATCCTAAAAAACTCCAGGCAGCATGCTGTCTCAGACTTTCAGTACATATCACTGACATATGGGCATTTTAAAAATATACCCACAGTACCGTTACGGAAGCTAAAACAATTACTTTTTATGTCATCTAACTGCTAGCAATGATCAGATTTTCTGACCGGGAAACGACTTTTGCCATGAACTTTTACTCCCGCTTCTTACTAAAGATAGTGAGGAAGAAATTTGTTTTGTTTTCTTTTCAAGCCAATCTGATAAGCAGTAAATTCAAACTGTGTACCTCTCAAATTTTAAAATAAATACAATTATTTAATTACAAGGGAAAATGAGCTCCATGTTAGTATAGAAATGATCCAAGAAAGTCGTCTCTATCTTGTCATAGCTTACGGTGAAAAAGAATATGAAAATGAATATATGTAATTCATGTATGACTGAAGCATTGTGCTGGGCACCAGAAATTGACACAACATTGTAAACTGACTATACCTCAATTAAAAAAATAAAACAAGAAAGCCATCTCCTTTGTCACTTGCAAACCATCTAATGTTAGACGGGAACTCTAACACACCTACCTCTGTG
The DNA here is from genome assembly GCF_048564905.1 of Vicugna pacos. NCBI lineage: Eukaryota > Metazoa > Chordata > Mammalia > Artiodactyla > Camelidae > Vicugna > Vicugna pacos. Next base: position 1,966,277 of record NC_133011.1, read on the forward strand.
CAGTCGTTCAGGAGGGATGCTGTGGTGTCGGCGGGGTTAATGTTGACTGTCTTTAATTCAATTAGGTTATTTAGGGAATTTCCACCTAGAAAAAAAGGGAGGATAAAGGAAATCAGACTAAGGAGTTTTTATTATAGGACAGAAGATACTTTTTGAGTAAACGAATTCAATTACCTGACACAACCACCAGAGAAAGCATGGAGCTACTGTCAGCAGGATCTACTGTCATTTTTAATCTATGAAAAAGAACATTGGGGAAAGTCTCCAAACGAATCCAATGCTTAAAAAAAAAAGCATTCTCAGTAAAATTCAGCTATATTTTAGCTAATAAGATAGTATCACTAAAAGCTTAAGTCCAAGTAAGATTTTTAAAATACATCATTTGGCTTTAGGGTTAAGACTCTGCTTTAAGCTGGCAGAAGCAAGAGTATTCTATTCCATTACTTGCTCATTAGAAGGAATTTTCCCTCTAAGCCCCAGAAATGATGTGTTCATAAACCCCTGATCTAGGGCGGTCCCTTTATATCCATCAAAGAGTGGGTTATAGAAAACACGAGAGTCACGGTGGAGAAAAAAAGCCCCTTTCCCCAGGTCTACCCTGCGTGTCTGGATGATGTGCACTTACGACAGCCTTCCAAAGATCATCACATATTTGTCAGGATATATTAGAAAAACTTCTAACCAGAAGCCGAATCTGAACTTGTACATTTCACACGGGGGAGTGAATCAACATAAAACTAAGCACCCTATTACACCCTCTGTCTTTTGGTCAATTAGATAAAACTCATTACCTGTACTGTCTAAAATTTCTGACAATAAAAACTGGATGGCATATTACTCTGTAATTTTAAAATAATTATGAACTAAAATATGAAATGAGAACTGACAGGTACCACCAGAGTATAACTTAGTTTTTCAAAGTTCATGTTGAAGCTCTAAAAGGTAAAGTCATCCCAATCACAGTGTGTGTGGTAGGGCCGCAGGGCATGCACTTTTCCTTGTGAGCCGGAGGACGGCCAGCTGCCGGAGGACGGCCAGCTGGGCGCGCTGCCAGCAATGAGACGAGAAGCCTGGTTCATGGACGACAACACGTTTAGGCTCTTCGCCATCCGCGACCAGCTATCCGGCAGCATCCCTGGCTGACTGTTGTGATGACGCTTCAACTGTTTTCCAGAACCGCTGCAGGATACTGCAGACGGTCCTACTGAATGGTGGTCAAACCGTGTTAACAGGTGTGGGACAGAATCTTTACAACCAAGAAATAAAGAATATTAACCTCACTGTGATACTCATTGTGCAATTGTATGTGTAACAAATAATCACACCACTTTTTAAGCATCACATCACTTTAGACTTACACAATGTTGTGTCAATTACAGCTCAGAAAAAGCTGGGAAAGTAATTAAAGCTCTAATAACCCCAAGAAAGGTAAATATAAAAAAAATTCATGCACATGTAAAATTTGTATAAGATAAAAACAAAAGAATAGCTCAAAAGCAGACCAAGGGGAAACACAGAGACTGAAGAGCTAATGGAACAATAAGCACACGTTCAGCTGACTTGAGCAAAAACAATATAAACCAAATTATAATGGCACAGTAGGATTTTTCAAGTGCTGAAAAGAAGCTCCAGCAAAAATATTTTTCAGAAGTGAAGACACGCAAAATCAGAATTCATAACCACAGAGACATGCCTGTTCTTTAGGCAGGAGAAAAAAGATGACAGATGGGAAGTGAAAGATACAGAAAGGAACAGAAAAATGCTACAATATTAAGGATTTGAAAAAACTAAACAAATACTGATTACATAAAACAACAATCATTTGTATTGTTAAAAATGTGTCTGTGTAAAATTTTTAAACATAATAAATAAACATGATAATCAGAATGAGGGTAAATGAAGTTAAGAGGATCCAAAATCATTACATTGCTTAGCAGGAGAGTACAAATAGTAAATACTAGATTTGATATGTTAAAAATGGGTATTTTAATATCTTGACTAACTACTAATACCAAAAATGTATGTGTGTGACTTCTAAGCCAGTAAGTGTGTGATGGTGAGGGAGCTGCTAAATAATGAAGAACTTACCAGTCCAAAGGAAGATGGAATAGAGAAAGGAGAACAGAAAACAGATCACTGAGAAGTTGATCAATTTAAATACAACTATTTCAGCAACTGCTTTAAATGTAAATAATTAAAAGATCCAAATAAAAGACAAAAGATCATCACACTGGAATTAAAACAAAACAAATTATTTACAACCTCCCAGAAATATAACTAGAATACAAGATTACAGAAGGAGTGAGAGTAAAAGGGTAGAAAAAGATACAATAAGCAAACACTAACTTCCCCACAGAACTGCAGGAGGCACTCTTCTAGGCATGCATACAATACGTGTAAAACCCCATCATACACTGAGTCTTAGATCATATACAAGTTTCAAAAAATGTTAAAGATCAATCAGGGTACATAATCTGAATGCAATGCAGGAATCAGTAAAAAGATAGGTAGAAAATGCCAACAAATCTGAAAATTTAAAGATCAATGAATGGAAGAAAATAATTCCACTGGAATTTCTAACATACTTTCAAATGCACGAAAATGAGATATCACACAACAGTATTGCAAGATATAGCTTAAGCTTTGCTTTTAGATAAATTTAAATATTTAAGTTCATACTAGAAAAGATAAAAATGAGACATTGATGAGCTAATAAGAATTCAAGGATGGAGGGGTGTGGGAGTCAACCTAGACCTAAATTCCATTAGAAAAAGAAAGGAATGATAATGATATGAGAGACAGCAATTCAGAGCCAAAAGCTGGTACTTTGAAAAGATTAATAAAATTGATAAACTCATGGCAGGCTGATCAAAAAATATAAAGTACAGGTGTTAAAATAAAGGTGTTAGCCTTGAAAAGGAGAGAGCTCTGCAGATCCCGCAGATCTCCTACATAAGATAAGAAAATATTACAAATTAGGACTAGAAAAGAATTTCCTCAAAATACTGAAGGCTATCAAATATGAAAACCCCACAGCTAACATTATACTCTGTGCTTAAAGACTGACAGCTTCCCCCCTAAGTTTAGGAACAAGACAAGGATGCCCACCCTTGCCCCTTGTATCCACCCCAGTGCTGGAAGATCCAGCTGAAGCAACAAGGCAGGAAAAAGAAACGTAAGGCATCCAAATGGAAAGGAAGAAGTAAAACTATCTCAGTTCACAGACAAATGATCTTCTATGTAGAAAGCCCTAAAGACTCCACCAAAAGAAAACCTGTCAGAGCTAATTAATTAATCCAGCAAAGTTGCTGGATAAAAATTCTATACACAAAATGTGCTGAAAATATGTAGTGTATGTATGCAGTGTATATTCCTACACACTAGCAACAAACCTTCCAAAAAGAAACTTTTCAAAAATAATTCGATTTAATAACGCATGAGAAATAGAACCTTAGGAATAAATTTAACCAAGAAGGCACAGGACATACACTGAAATCACAAAACAAGGCTGAAAAAAATTAAAGATCTAAGTAAATGGAAAGCCATCCCTCGACAATTTTAGTGATACACAGATTCAATGCAATTCCTATCAAAATACTGTTTCTACAAAAGTAGAAAAATTCATTCCAAATTTATATTCACTTCCAACAGACAATAGTCAATCTTGAAAAATAATAACTTTGGGGGAGTCACATGGTCCCCTACAGAAGCCGTCATAACCACAGTGTGCAGTGAGGTGTTGGTGTACAGACAGGCAACTGACCAACGGGGTGGAAAGGAAAGCCCAGGGAAAAGCTCTTCCGCTTATGGTCAGCTGATTTTCAGAAAAGATGCCAAGACCATTCAATGGTGAAAGGACAATCTTTTCAATAAGTAGTGTTGGGAAAACTGAGTACCCACGTAAAAGAATAAAATTACACGTTATACCTTACATTATACATAGCATGTACAGAAATTAACTCAAAGTGGTTCAAGGACCTAAACTGAGGAGTTAAAACTATAAACCTCTTAGAAAGAAACACAGGGTCTTAACTTTATGACTCTGGATTTAGTAATAGTTTCCTACAAGAAATGTAAGTATGACACCAAATGCACAGACAACGAAAGAAACAAAACATAAATTAAACCTCATTAAACTTTAAAACTTTTATGCATCACAGAATCCTATCAGCGAAAGAGCGAAAAGACAACCCACAGAATAGGATAAAATATTTGCAAATCACGTATCTGATAGAAGTTTACTGTCTCTAATACATAAAGACCTCCTACACCTCAATATTAAGTTTTTAAATGGGCAAAGGACTTGAATTGACATGTCCTCAGAAAAGAGATACAAGTGGCAGAAAGCACGTGAAAAGAGGCTTAATGTAACTGAGGGAGAGAGGAGAGAAAGCAGGAAAGAAGGGAGGGAGGGAAGGAAAGAAGGAAGGAAAGGAGAGGGAGATGGAGGGAGAGGGGTAGAGGGGAAAGAGAGGGAGGGAGGGAGAAAAGAAAGGAAAGAAGAAAGAGAAAAGAAGAGAAAAGAAATAAATGTTGGTGAGGATGTGGAGAAACTGGAACCCTCATACACCGCTGAAAGAAATGTTAAACGGTACAGCCGCCGTAAAAAACACATTAGTAGTCCTCCCAAAAATTAAAGAACTACCTAATGACCCTGCAATTCCACTCCTAGTTTTGAAGACGGGGACTGAAACAGATTCGTACACCAATGTTGACAGCAATGTTATTCAAGAGAGCTGAAAGGTACAAACGATCCAACTGTCCATAATAGATGACTGGATAAACAGAATGTGGTATATACATATAATGAAATACTACTCAGCCACAAAAGGAAATGAAGTTCTGACACATGCTACAACATGGATGAACCCTGGAAACACACTGCAAAGTCAGTCACACAGAAAATCGAATTTTGAGTGGTTTCACTTATAAGACGTACCTAGGATTGTCAAGTTCACAGAGACAGAAAGCAGATTAGAGGTTGCCAGGGGTTGGTAGAGGGAAGAATGGGGAATTATTCCTTAACGGATACCTTCCTAATTTGGAGTGGTGAAAACGGTTTAGAAGTAGTGGGGTTAGTGTGCAAATTCCCTTAATTATACACTTAAAACTGATCGAACTGGCAAATTTTATGTTGGATATATTCTGCTGCTGTGAAAACACATACAAATAAAAAGACTCACTCTCCATTTCTCCAATTTCACATCCTATCCGACAAAACATTTATTAGTTTCTTGAGATCCTTTTACTGTTTTTTATGGAAATACAAGCAAACAAACCCCATTATTCTAGTTCCAGTGACCCCTTCATTGCTTTGAAAAAAATAGCAATTCATCAAGTCAGTAGGACCATCTTTTCTGTTTCACTGTGCACACAGTACAGTGCTGACCACTTAGGTATGAGCTTTAAAGACCAAAATTAAGTACCTCTGTTTCCACAATAACTACCTCACTAATAAATTTTGAGGAAAGAGAACATAACCATTCTACCATACCTTGTTCATTTATTCTGCTAAATGTATGCCTGGTGTTGTGTTTCCTGGTTTTGAAACACATTTCACAAAAATCAAATCAGTTTCTGCATTTGAATCAAGATCCATTGATAGGAAACATCTGACAGTGATCACACCTATTTTTAAAATAGCCATTGAGTTGATAAGAAAAAGATGAGGTCATTTGTTAAACTTGATTCCGAAGAAAGCCATTCCTCCCAAGTGAAACTAGTAATAAAAAAATCAAAACTCGTGTAAAGCCAGGATGGACACTGGGTACTAACTCCATTTCTGGTAAGAGCCCAGTCCAGTGAGACTGCTGAGGGAAGTTGACAGTAATGTCTTTCCCGTTGACACTGAAAGCTAGAACAGAATGGAAATTGTCTGGAACATCTTTTTCACCAATTAAAAACTAAAAATTAAAATTAAAACTATACCTAACCACGAGATATTATATTACAGTTTTCTGTGTTTTACAAAGAGAACTTCTCTCTGGGAGAGATATACTAAGGTACGTCTGGATGAACTAACACATGATGGGAATCAGGGATTAGCTTCAAAATAATGGAAGAAGGAGATCATGGACGGACAGTTTGGCCAGGAGCTGACAACTGCTGAAGTCAGGTAATGGGCACACGGAGGCTCATTACACTATAATCTCTACCTTTGTATCTGCTTGAAATTTTCCACAATAAGAAGGCTTATTTGTTTTTAATTACACCAACTAAAAACTCCATTCAGTATCTTAGGGAATAAAAATTACATTAATAATGGTAAGATTTCTTGCCGTTTAGTGAAAGCTAATCAAAACACTTACTTCTAAACCATTATTTTTGAAATTTATCTTTATTTTGATTTCTAAAGCTTTTAAGAATCTCTTAAGTGAAGAAAAATGTTAAATCAAAATAAAATGTTAAGCCATTTATTCCTAAGTAACTTAAAAAACTGTAAAATCTCTGCCCACTGGGGAAGCACCACCATTGCAGCCATTTCTAATCTAAGCTATTTGACCCAGAGATGGCTTGCCACAAGGCTGAAATTAAACAAAGCAAAAAATGGCACTGAAAGAATTCAAAGGCAAAATAAAACCACACACATATTTAATTATTTTTCATGCAAGTGTTAAAATGGACATAGTATACCATGTGATTTGAAAGCTCAACAATGTCACATTAAATATACACTGAGGAGAATTAAACTGAGTCCTAAATTTTTTATACAGCATTAATAAAAAGAGAGAACACTGAGGGAACTGGCCATCTGGCAGAAGGACTGACGGAAAAAGAACCCCAGTATGAGACAAAGTCAGCCTGAGACTGTGACAGATCAAGACAAAAACAAAACCACTCTAACACATCTGGTGACATCCAATCAAATCCAAACTACAATCCCCTCCTGGCAATTATGACCGACTGCTTCCCTGCCCATTATGACCTCATCCTGACTCAGTTATTTCTGTCCTCCAGGGAATGTTTATTAACACATCCATTCTTAGGATCACCCCAATTCCTTGAAATCTCCCCAAAATACCCAATGCAAACCCATTAGACTTTGTCACACACACACACTTACGGAGACACCGCATTCTCCATGGTGCATTCTCCCAAGTTGCAGGGACTTAATACACCTGACTGTCCAACAGCAGGGGTGCTCCTGGTCAAGAAGGCACTGACAAGCAGAAGGACACTATTTTTATATCATAAGGTTTGCTTAATACTTGTTTTTCCTGCCCTAGTTTACATTAGTTGATGAGAAGCCAACACCAAGAGCTTTCCTGCCTAGGTACCATGACCTTTCACAACCCCCACACTTGGCTGAGTCACGGACCCCCACTTGTATTTCAGTGTCATGACTGAAGCGTTCACACCAACTTTACCACCAATCTTGATGTGACAAGGAGAACTTGGTGGAGGACACCCTAGAGATTCCAATTAAAAAATCAACTATAGTTAGCATTCATTTCTGGGAACTAAATCTAATTAAGAAGCAAATGAAGAATGTTCTTACCTATTAAGTTCCAAGTGAATGTACCTAACCCAGGAAGTGCCTCCTTTCTGCTGCCAATCACACTGCACACTGAGTCATGTAATCCATCTCTATCCAATTTGATAACTTTGCCCACATCTCCTTCACAAACTTTATGTGTTCAACAGCATCTATCATTCCCACCTAAAATTAAATTTAAAAACTCTGAGTCCAGTGTATAAATAGGTGATCAATTTTAAATAGCATTATTCTATTCCTAAAGAAAGATTTCCTCTAGCACCCAGCATGATCTCAAAATCATTCACAATATGTAGAACCAGGACTCTTTTGATAACTGCCTGGCTTGATGTCAGGGGCAGGAAATACATGATGAACCTAGGTCAATGTGTGCCATAAAGCAAGGGAGCAGTCAAAAATTAATGCCTCCACACAAAAGCTACTAAGACTGATACGTGAATTTGGCAAGGAGCAGGATACAAGACTAACATACAGAAATCAGTTGCATTTCTTTATACTAACAATAAAATATCAGAAAAGGAAAGTAAAATTTTAAATTCTCTTTCAAAATCACATCAAAAACAAAAACAAAACTCAGGAATAAATCTGACCAAGGAGGTGAAAGACTTATACGTGGAGAACTACAAAACACTGACTAAGGCAATTAAAGATGATTTAAAGAAACAGAAAGATATCCCATGCTCTTGGATTGGAAGAATTGATATTGTTAATATGGCCATACAACCCAAAGCAATCTACAGATTTAATGTAACCCCTATGAAATTACCCAGGACATTTTCCACAGAACTAGAACAATTGATCCCAAATTGTATATGGACTCCCAAAAGACCCAGAATGGCCAAAGCAATACTGAAGCTGAAGGAATAACCCTCCCAGACTTCAGACAATACTACAGGGCTACAGTAATCAAAACAGTGTCGTACTGGCCTAAAAACACACAGATGGATCAACAGAACAGAATAGAGAGCCTAGAAATAAACCCACATACCTACAGTCAATTACTAAGGAGGCAAGAATATACAATGGAGAAAAGACAGTCTCTTCAGCAAGTGGTGTTAGGAAAATTGGACAGCAGCATGCAGATCAGTGAAGTTAGCCCTAGGACACCTCCTCACATCATACACAAAAATAAACTCAAAATGGCTGAATGACTTAAATATAAGACAGGACACCACAAAAAACTCCTAGAAGAAGACATAGGTAAAACATTCTGACATAAATTGTAACAATGTTTTCCTAGGTCAGTCTCCTAAAGCAATAGAAATAAAAGCCAAAAAAACCCAACAGAACCTAATTAAACTTACAAGCTTTTGCACAACAAAGGAAACGATAAACAAAACAAAAAGACAACCTATAGAATGGGAGAAAATATCTGCAAATGATTCAACTGACATGGGCTTAATTTACAGAACATATAAACAGCTCATATGACTTAATAACAAACAAACAAAAAAACCCAAACAACCCAATCCAAAATTGGGCAGAAGACCTAAATAAGCATTTCTCCAATGAAGACATACAAATGGCCAACAAGCACATGAAAATGCTCAGCATCGCTAACTGTCACAGAAATGCAGATCAAAAGTACACTGCGGTATCACCTGACACCAGCCAGAATGGCCATCGTTGAAAAGTTTACAAATGACAGATGCTGGAGAGGGTGTGGAGAAAAGGGGACCCTCCTACACTGTCGGTGGGAGTGTAGATTGGTGCAGCCACTATGGAGGACAATACAGAGGTTCCTTAAAACACTGAAAATAGACCTACCATGTGATCCAGAAATCCCACTCCTGGGCACATATCCAGAGAAAAATAAAATTCTAAAAGATATACGCACCCCAATGTTCACAGCAGCACTATTTACGATAGCCAAGATATGGAAACAACCCAACTGTCCATCAACAGATGACTGGATAAGGAAGATGTAAATATATATATACACACACACACACACACAAAATGGAACACTACTCAGCAACACAAAAAGAATAAAAAAGTGCCACCTGCAGCAATACAGATGGATCCAAAGATTGTCATTCTAAGTGAAATGGGCCGGAAAGAGAAAAAAAAATGCCGTATGACATCATTCATATGAGGAATCTAAAAAATAATAACTAATAATAAGGCCACAAATGGACTAATTATCATTTTGATTTTTTGAATATGTGTAAGCACATCTGACTGTCCTCTATGATTGGATTACCACATTGTTGATTCTTACTTTGTAGTTGGCTTTATTCCTTTGCTAACTATGTAAGTTTGTAAATCTAACCTCTTAACGATGATGAATAGTACAAATACGTAAACTAAAAAATAGTGCAGTATACTGTATATATGTATCTACGTGCAATATAATGTGTATGTGTACTTGAACTGTACTAATTCTACCTAATAAAACTGGAAAAGGAGGGGGGGGGGAAACAGACATACAGATCAGTGGAACAGAATAGAGCCCAGAATTAAACCCACAAACTTTTGGTCAATTAATCTTTGACAAAGGAGGCAAGAACACACAGTGAGTAAAGACAGTCTCTTCAGCAAAAGATGTAGCAAAAATTGAACAGCTGCATATAAATCAATGAAGTCAGAATACTCCCTCAGACCATTCACAGAAATAGATTCGAGGTGGTTTAAAGACTTAAACGTGCAGACAAGACACTGTAAATCTCTTAAAAGAAAACAGGTAAGACATTACCTGACGTAACCTCTCAGCCATGTTCTCCTAGGGCAGTCTACCCAAGCAAAAGAAATAAAAGCAAAAGTAAAGAAACAAACAGGACCTAACTGAACTTACAAGCTTTTGCACAGCAAAGGAAACCATAAGCAAAACAAAATGACAACCTACGGAATGGGAGAAAATATCTGTAAGTGATTCGACTGACAAAGGCTTAATTTCCAGAAAATATTAAAAGTTCATAAAACCTAATAACAAAAAACAAACAGTTCAATCCAAAAATGGGCAGAAAACCTAAACAATCATTTCTCCAATGAAGACTACAAATGGCCAATAGGCACATGAAAAAATGCTCAATATCACTAATTATCAGAAAAATGCAAATCAAAACTACAAAACCCCAGTCAGAATGGCCGTCACTCAAATGTTCATGAACGATAAATGCTGGAGAGGCTGTGGATAAAAGGGTACCCTCTTATACTGCTGGTGGGAATGTAGTTTGGTGTAGCCATTATGGAAAACAGTATGGAAATTCCTCAAAAAACTAAAAATAGACTTACCCTATAACCCAGCAATCCCACTTCTGGGTGTATATTCAGAGGGAACTCCAATGCAAAAAAGATAACCTACACCCCAGTATACATAGCACCACTATATAGATTTGCTACAACATGGAAGCAACCGAAATGAAGCAATAGATGATAAAGAAGTTCTGGTATATTTATACAATGGAATACTACTCTGCCATAGAAAGGATAAAACAATGCAATTTGCAGCAATATGGAAGAACCTAGACCATCATTCTTAGTGAAGTGAGCCAGAAAGAGAAAAACGCCACATATCACTGATATGTGCCGTCTTAAACAAGAAAGAAAACATTCTGAGCTCATCTACAAAAGAGAGAAAGATTCAGACTTTGTAAACAATCTTACAGTTACAAGGGGAAGGGGGTGGGAAGGGATAAATTTGGGAGATTGAGATTTACAAATGTTAGCCACTATACTAATTTTCTTTTTTAAACTTTCTTCTGTATAGCACAGAAACCTATGTTCAATACCTGGTAATAACCTAAAATGGAAAACTCGCTACAGCCACCAACTGAGGAAGCAAGAGAAAAAAAGGAGATAGTTATCCTGGGCTAGAGCCCAGTCCTGGGAAAGTGCTTGCCCACCGCCGCTGAGGCCGCCCTCTGACTGCACTGCGTCCTTCTCCCGGGAGCAGGCTGACATGAAGACATGCTTCCCATGTGAATTTCAAGCAGCGAAGGCCGCCCCAGGACAGACCCCTGGGGAGATGAGAGCAAGTCCATCCCCCACAACCGGGGTGCAGCACCCCTCCCCGCCGCCACCCGATAACCGCACCACGCCTGCCTCCCAGGAACCCACTGACCTGGAAACAAGTGTCCTGCGAACCTGGGGCAGTGGCGAGGAGAGAAGCGCTGCTCCTGACGAACTGATCGATTTGCCCTCATCTCCCCCGCGGCATGGCCTAGGAATGGCCTCTGCTGCCCCAGCCACGTCCCCAGGTCAGCCTGCTCCTGGGAGGCGGGCGCGGTGTGGTTGGAGGCAGCGGCGGCAGCAGCAGCGGCAGCAGCAGGTTTAGGGATCCGCCTCTGCGAGCCTGTGGATTGCTTCAAACTTCCCCGCGGCCTGTCCTGGCCTTGACCTCTGCTGCCCCAGGTCTGCGGGACTCAAGTTTCAGGTCAGCCTGCTCCTGGAAGGCGGGCGCTGTGCTGGCAGGGGGTGGCGGCAGGATTGGGGCTGCCCTGTGTTAGCGCGGGGATTTGCTCCCCTTTCCCGCTGTTGCTGCTGCAGTCCCCGCACACTGACCGCACCACGCCCGCCTCCCAGAAGCAGGCTCATCTGTAACCTGTGTCCTGCGAATCTGGGCAGCAGAAAGTGCCCCCAGGTCACCACGCAGGTGAGATGGGAGCAAATTCACAGGCTCCCAAGAGTAGACCCCTCTCCCCTCCGCTGCCAATGCCGCCACTACCGCCAATTCCGCCGCCCCCCGCACCCTGACAGCACTGCACCTGCCTCCTGGGAGCAGGCCATGGCCTGAGGACCAGTCGGTGTTTCCTGGCCGTCTGGTGCCCTCCCATCTCCTGGGACAGCACCCGCTTTCCCCCGGGTATAAGCGGCAACGAAGAGGCGGCGTTCACGGACTACTAATGTGGTGGGGAGTGGGCACCACGAACCACGCGATGGCCCCCGACCCACCTCAATGTCCTAACGGGTCGCGAGGCCCGGGCCTCACCCACGCACCGCTACCCGTGACCCTCTCCAACTGCGCAGCCCGGGCTTCATTCGCCGGCTCCCGACCTGCGCGCTCTCACCAGCGCCCCCTTACCCGCTCGGCGGCGACGGCGGCAAGCGGCCGCCCAGACACCAGGCCGCGTTCCTCCTTTGGGAGCTGGTCCAGGAGCGCTCAGCTCCCCCCGGCTTTCACACGCTCCGAGCGGGTCCTGGTCGGCGAGTCTGTGAGTCCGCGCGCGTGCGCGCTCCTCCTCCTCCCGCCCGCAGCACGGACACTCAGGCTGAACTCCCAATGCTGGGGACGTGGGGACTGATGCCAGGCTGGTGGGGCAGGGCCTGGCGGTGGGGTGGGCAGGCCCACCCCCTTACCCGTCCCACCGGGTCTCCATCCCTTAACATCCCCATCCGGTCACCCACTGGTCCTGGCACCCAACCAGAAGCACGACTGGCCTCGGGCCAGGCCACACCCCCTAGCCCCACACCCTCTAGCCCGACTCCCCCTGCTCGCCTTCCTTCCCAACCCCATTACTGTCCCCCACCCCCAGCCAAGCCCTCAAGTCTCCCACCGGACCCCCAAGATGCGGCTCCCCCTCACACCGAGGTCCCCGCCCCCACACTCCATCACGCTAGCTAATAACCTATGGCTTCCACACAAGCTCACCCCCCCATGCCTCACTGCAGGACCCCTAACATCCCGAGATGGCCCCACTCACCCCTCAGTGGGGTCAATTCCACTCTGAGCGGCCCCTCACCCCGCCCCCCCTCACCGTGGGATCCCCCCTCACTCCCAGTGCACCCCTACCCCAGCTGACCCCCCCCATCACCCCGTATGCCCGGGGTGGAAGTCTGGGCTCTGGTCTCCATGGAGACTACCACCAGCAGAGAATCCCGCCTAGTGTGCCGCTGAGCACCTAGTGTTGCAGGCTACAGGGTGCGGAGGGTGGGGCTGGAGGCGGTCCCAATACCTGCCCCTGCACCCTGACCCCTGCTCTTTGCTCTGTGCCTCCTCTGAGCCAGCGGGTCAGGGTGGTCCCAGGGTGGCCATGGTTCATTGATGGCCCTGATGGTGATTGGGACCCTTAGGGCAGAGGCATTGGGCACGTGGCCCTGCGGGGGGTGGGGGAGTGGGGGCGGGGGGAGGGTGCAGCTGAGCCTGGGGACAGACAGCAGGCGGGTAGGCTATGTGCATGGCCTGGGCTCAGCCCAGGTGAGTTAAGGGACCCTGTTCATTCATGCCAGGGAAGAGGGATGGGAGCTCCAAAAGTGTCCAAGCCAAGGCTAAAGAGCAAAGCAGGCAGCTGCACTGGCTAGGCCACCTTGGAACCCTCCACAACGCTGGTCTTTGCATATGGAGAGACTGACAATTGACCCGCCAATGAGACGTCGCCTCCCCCTTCCCCCATATAGTTTACAGGCAATTTAAGGGACTTTGATAGGTAATTATAATCACTGTTAATTGTTACTTTCTTTGCGGGAGATCAGGTCCACAGTCATGGTGAACCTGGCAGGGTTTCTGCCTGGGGCAGAGGAGGACCCGCTCAGAAACATCCTCTTACTTCTCACCAAAAAGCTTTGTAGTAAAAAAGAAAAAATCTGACTCTGTATTAGATCTGTTCCTTTTATTTTAACACTGTGTTGTTTTCTAGGCTGTCTTGCCAGCTCTGCACCTTGTGTAAAACAACGTTGCCTTTGGCCTGAAATTCACAGGAGAGCCTATTCTTAAGGCTCTGACCTTTAAGAATATGAACACTTTTGCACTCCTATAAAGATAGCAAGTTGCAAAATAGAAAATAACCTTTGTTTTGTTGGAGGTTTTACAGGGGCATGGTGACCTGACCCACGTGGACAGCTGCAAAGGATTCCAAGAACATAAGAAGTCCTACACCAAGAAGTTTGCAACAACCAACCACATCCCCTCCCCCTTTTACTAGAAAAGGAGCCTGAATTCTGACTTGGGGAAGATGGTTCTCCAGGACATTAGTCTACCATTAACTTGGTCTGCAGCTGTCCATGTTGGTCAGGTCATGCTGGCCCTGTAGAACCTCTAACAAAATAAATGTTATTTTCTATTCTGCAAATTGTCTTTATGTTAGTGCAAAAGTGTTAACATCCTTAAAGGTCAGAGCCTTGAGAACAGGCTCTCTCCTGTCTATTTCAGGCTAAAGGCAACATTGTTTTACAGTGCAGAGCTGGCAGGACTAAGCCTAGAAAACAGGGCAGTGTTTAAGCCAAACAAGCATATCTAATATGCAGTCAGATTTCTTGTTTTCTATTACAGTATATTCTATTTTTATGGTTTAAGTTTACAATAATAAAATTTAGCCTCCTCCCATTTTAAATTGTGCAGTTCAGGAGCATTAAGTGCACTCACAATGCTGTGAGACCAACACCACTGTCTGGTTTAAGACTATTTCCTTCCTCAAAGTAAAAGCTTGTATCCAAAGCTCAGGGCACGTCCTCCCTCCCCCAGCCTGTGGCAAACCCTAATCCCCTTTCTCTCTCTCTCTTCACCTACCCTGGAGGTTCCCTATCAATGAAATCATATAAAAGGTGGCTTTTTGTGTCTGCCCCTATATCTTAAGCGGGGACTGGAAATTATTTTTTACATGAATTCGCACTTCTGTATTTTGAGAGGAAAATCCAGATGGATTAAAGATGAGATACACAAAATGAAGCCCTTTTAGTAACTATAGTATCTATGTGCATAATCTCGGAGTAGGCACCACTGTTCTAAGTGTGAAGCCATAGCCAGAAGGGAGATGTTTAGCTCTTCCTGTGGCAAAACAAAACCAAACAAAACCAAAAAATGACCAAAGGCCAAGCAAGAAAGACAGCTGAAAAGACAAACCACAACCTGGAAAAAGCATTCCTCATGAGCCAAGGTCAGAAAAAGGTTTCACATCCCTATGGTCCAAAAACCTCTTGAAATCCAGTGTTCTAAACAGAAACAAAACACATAAAGGCAGTTCTAATGAGAGGCAATGCAGGTGGCCAGTGTGTGCCCCAGGTTTGCAGAACTCACATCTTTAGATCAGACTGCTAGATGGAGTCCTGTGCGGTTTGATCAGGGAGCAGCGAAGACTACAGTGGTAGCAGCTGCGGTGGCGGGAGAAGCGGGGCTGCCCTGCGTCAGCTGATGGATTTGCTCCTGTCTTCCCTGTGGCCTGGCCTGGGGTTGACCTCTGCTGCCCCAGGTTGGGGAACACACATGTCCCAATCAGCCTGCTCCTAGGAAGAGGGCATGTGACAGTGGAGGCGGGGTACAGGGGCCACCTGACCGCTGCCAGCTGACCCCACCGCATCTGCCTCCAGTAAGCAAACTGAGTGGGAAATGTTTGTGCTGCCACCTGGAGCAGCAAAGGCCACCCTCAGGCCAGGCATAGGGGAGTCAGGGGAGCCTGGGGCAAATCTACCAGCTCCCCCAGGGCAGCTCCCTTCCCCCCACTTCCATGGCCACCGCCCCCTGACCACAGTGTGCCCAATTCAAGTGGCCTGACTCCAAAGTCCCAGCTTTGCTTGGTCCATGGTGTCAGGTGTTTTGGGTAGTATGGCCATCTTAACAATATGGTGTATATACATACATATACAGAGACACACACACACACACACACACACAGTGGAATACTGCTAAGCCATAAAAAAGAAAAAAGATAATGCCATTTGCAGCAACATGCATGGATCTGAAAGTTGCCATACTAAGTAAGCTGCCATACTAAGTAAGCCAGAAAGAGAAAGAAAAATACCATAAAATATCACTTGTATGTGGAATCTAAAAAAATGACAAAAATGAATTTATTTACAAAACAGACAGACTCATAGAAATAGAAAAGAAACTTATGGTTACCAGGGGTGAAAGGGGGTGGGAAGGAATAAATTGGGAGTTTGAGATTTGCAGCTTCTAAATACTATATATAAAATAGATAAGCAACAAGGTCCTATGGTACAGCACAGGGAACTACATTCAGTACCTTGTAATAACCTATAATGAAAAAGAATATGGAAAGGAATACACACACACACACAACTGAATCACTATGCTGTACACTAGAAATCAACACAACATTGTAAACCAACTATACCTCAATTTAAAACAACCTCAGGAACATCACTTATAAGACTGGGGGGAGGGGCACCAAGTAGAGATTTGAGGTTAAGTAAATACATAACAGACTAAAAAACTTACATTTCTTAATAATTTAAAAAGTGATCCAAATTTAATGAGCAGAGGATTTGAATAGCTATTTCACAAAAGCAGATATATAAATGACTATCAAGCACGTGAATAGTCAACATCATGAGTTGCAAGGGAAATGCAAATTAGAACCACAGTGAGACACTATGAAACATCCAGATTAAGATGACTGAAATTAAAGACTGAAAAGACTAAATGCTAATATGTAATTGCCATACTTTGCTGGTGGGAATGCAGAATGCTACAGCCACTTGGCAAACACTTTGGCACTTTGTTATAGGGCTAAACATACACTTATCTTATAACCCAGATATTCAACTTCTAAATATTTACTTACAAAAAAATGAAAACATAGGAATGTAAATATATATAAAGCCTACTACCACCTGGTTGTACCCACTTTGGGTTGAAGAAGAAGTGGCCCAATGTTAGAATATGTATGATTCAGAGATAGTGACAAACAGCCTAGATTTTTGGCCACAGGCCAAAATATGGTCAAACGGTCAGAGATCTGGAAAACCAAAAACTGGAAAATTAAGTACAATGAGGTTTAAGGTAGAAGCATATGGATAGACATGGGAGTGGGAACAAAGTGTGTACATCTCTGTATCATATGTCAGCACCCACCAGAGAAGAGACACTAACCAACCAGATAGACAAAATGACTTGGACAGCTGACGTCAGACATTGACTACATGGTCCTGCCATCCTGGAAGGGCCAGAGTTTGTCCTACCACAACACATACTCCAGGAACTGGTTTGCCTTTCCTGCCTGCAGGACCCCATCCAGAAACACCATCTGAGAGCTAACACTGGTCCACCAGCAATAGGGTTCCACACAGACCAGGAGTCCCCTTCACAGTGAATCTGCCAGTCTTTTAAGGCTAGGGGATCCACTGTTTGTAGCCTATCCTTCCTCATCCACAAGTAACTGGAAAAAGAAAACAGGCTCTCTGAGCACAGCGTGACCTGAGGCTTTTTAAACTTCCAAGTACATATGTATTGGCAGGCACCTACATACCACGTTTACGTCATCAATCATCAATTCCTGAGGCAGGCAAGCTTCAAATTCTTCAAGCTTGCACGAGAGCACTCGCCTAGTTTAGAGTTTTTATACCTGTCACCCACCTCTCTGAATAGACTCTGCTCTTCCGATCACTAACATATACTATTTTGACCCCTTAAAATCACCTTAAAATCTGAAATTAGTTCCGATCTAATAAGTGGAAGTCAACGTCAAACATGGGCAACTCTTCAGGAGACAAAGCCATATATTTTTTCCCATTTGGCATTTTATGAGAAGTGTTTTGGAAATGTTAAACGACAGACATTAATCCTTGACCGTCCACAAAGTATGATCAATAACCTTTCAGACACTTTCATCACTGAGAGGAAGGAAATCACAAAATGTACTTGGAAGAATTAAGTGGCCAATTAAAACGTTGCCCAGAAAGCAGAGAGCCAAGTCAGGAGTAAGGTGCCACTCGGGCATCTTGTTCCTAACGTGGCTCTCTTACTGCACAATATCCATCAGAACACGTATACATTTTCCAACTTCTCAGTCCCCAAAATACAAGTGAGTTGTTATTTTTACCATCAGCTTGCTAAGTGTGATGCACCAAAGTTAACTATTTGAAATGCAAAGCGCAATGACAGACACACAGAATCGGATGACAGGGCTACAGCTCATACCGTGGATGTCTGCATGAAGTAGTCGTAGTCATCCCTGCCATCAGCAAGGACGTCCTTGGTGAGTCTTGCGGAATGGCTTGTGCTGCAATCTGGCTTTGTCCTCCTGAGCAGAAATCTGAAATGTACAGAGGACCAGGGATGAGCGACCCTGGGCTTTGGGCTATCTCAAACACACATACACTATTAACTCAGCAGAGTGGCTGTCAGCTCTGCTGAGCTCCCAAGAGGGCATCTGGCAATATCCAGAATGTTTTTGATTGTCACACTCAGGTAGGAGACAATGGTGTCTAGTGTGTGGAGGCCAGGGATCCTGTGAACAAAACTTCAATGCACAAGGCAGACTCTTACAACTAATAATTATTTGTTTGAGGGTAATAGGGCTGAAGTTGAGAAATTCAGATTGAGTGTAAGGAAGGATGCTAAAATAACTGCCCTTCTTATTCTATTTAGGAACTCTTTAAGTTTCAACCAATAATGTACAAATAAGCATCTTAAAAACCGACCCTTGGGAGAAAATACAAATTCTATGTCTCATAGGGAGTTAATATCCAGAATGCATAAAGAATTCCTGCAACAAAAAAGTAAATAACTCAATCAAAAGACAGGCAAAGAACTTAATAGATATCTAACACTGATTCACAAGTGACCAATGAGTATATGAAAAGATCTCAACCTAATCATCAGAGAAATGCAAATCAAAACCACAATGAAGTATCACCTCACACCCGTTAGAATGGCAGCTGTCAGAAAACCAGAAAGTAATATGGTTGACAAGAATGTGGAGAAATCGGGACCCTTGAGCAGTGTTGAGGAGACTGAAATGGTGCAACTGCTAGGGAAAGCAACATGAAAGTTCCTCAAAAATTCAAACAGACAACTCCAGCAACCCCACTTCTAGGTATGTAACCAGAAGAATCAGAAGTGGGGTCGTGGAAAGATACTTGCACAACCATGTTCATAATAGTGCTGTTCACAATAGCCAAGAGGTGGAATCACCCTAAATGTCCATCAATGGATGAATGGACAAAAAAATGTGGTGAATATACATACAATGGAATATTACTCAGCCTTAAAAAGGAAGGGAATTCTGACACCTGCTACAACACACATGAACCTTGAGGACACTGCTACATGAGACAAGTCAGTCACAAAAAGACAAATACTGTGTGATTCCATGTACAGATATCTAAAGCAGTCAAATTCATAGAAACAAAAAGTAAAATGATTACTGGGGGTATTGGGGGAGGTGGTAGAAGAAGAAAGTAGTTTCATGGGTGTAGAGTTTCAGTTCTGCAAAACGAAAAAGTTCTAGAGATTCGTTTTACCACAATGTGAATATACTTAGCACTATTAAACTGTACATTTAAAAATGGTTAAGATGGTAAATTCTACTTTTTTAAACACAATAAAAAAATTCATTAAAAAAGTAACATGATAGATTGTCACTGATAACACACTGGATGGCAAACAGGCTGCTTTACTGTTTTCTGTGGAATCCTTTGTCCAGAAAGGAGGCGGAAGAGGAAGAAGGAACTGAACTTGGAAATCTCTCACGCACTGTTATACTCTGCTGTGACCCCGCATGACAACCATATATTTAAAATCATTTTGCTCATATCAGAGACCTTTGTTTCAGATGAGAGGGCTTTTCCTGAGTGTCACCTTTGTGGTTGTTAAGCTGGTTTTGCAGCTTCTTTGTCTTTGTTCACTCGATCTGGCACCAGATGGCCGTGAGCTGTCTTCATGAGGACCTCAAAGTCCGAATCTGCGTCATAATCCTTCAAATTGTTCTTGGGCCCAAAGAGGCCGGCACCTGGGATGCCACCCACCACAGTCTTGGAGAAGACCTCTGCGCACTCAACGGGCATGCTCAGGCGGTAGAACATGATGTCCGTGCTGCTGTTCTGGGAGCCGAAACACTTCTGAGTGACCTTTAAACACGGGGAGCTATCTATGGTGCCATCTATCCTGGTCACCTAGCAAATGAAGATGCCATCGTTCAAATCTAATCACTGTTGATTCTTGACTCTGAAACCCCTAACATGCATCACCTCTTGAAGAACCCAAACATGGTCCACCCGTGGCACAATTTCGTAAATGAGATCATTAAGCATAAGGATTACTGTGTTACAGATATACTCAAGAGTTTCTGCTTCTAACTCAGAAGATGGTTTGAGAAATTCATGTTATAACTGTGTAAATTTCAAAGTGAACCTAACATTCCATATATATACACACACACACACACACAAACAATTAAATACACTTGACCCTTGAACCATGTAGGTTTGAACTGTGTGGATCCACTTACACACAGGGATTTTCAGTACTAAATACTACAGCACTACGTAAGCCATGACTGCTTGAATCCATGGGTAGAGGTCTACACATTATATGCAGATTAGCCCCAAAGTTGTTCAAGGTGAACTGCAGGTAATCAGCCTAATCACCTCTCATAAAGCACCTGTCCTGAGATTCCACCACAATGTGACACATCATTTACATGAGAGACAGTAACTGTTAACAAGTAGGAACTCCCTCTCCTGGTTTTGGGCAATGGTCTGATTTTTAAAGAAAAGGCAAACCTCAGTATGTTCGTGGTTTGATGGAACCTGGAGAAACTGAGGGAGCCTCTTGCTCAGCCACGTGGTAATATCCCTGTTTGTATTAACGGCAAATGGTTCATAGCCCTCCTGTAAGCCGCAGATGGTGAAGTATTTCAAGGTGCTGACATCCTTTCCAAAGTTCATCCTGCCCACTTGAGACACTCCGAGGCTACACACTGGTATGAACCCTGGGAAGAAAAAAAAAACAAATGGTATCATTAGCATAAGAGCCTTCTGGTATGGAATTATCAAAGTGTTGCTCCAGAAGTCTTCCCTTTGTGAGAGCCGTCACCCTGAGGCAAAAGCAAGGATAAAGAGACCACTAACAGCAAGTATTCAACGCCAGGCTCAGAAGACTGGGATTTGCTCTTGGCATCAGAATTCATTAAATGTGGCCCCGGGACCCCTTCTTTCCCCTTGGACTTCTGTGAGGCAACTGTTAGGCAGTCCCTAGTCCTCCAGGGGTCTCAGGGTGCACAGCCACAGGAAGAGGTCCCCACTCCGCAGCCTCTTCATGCAGAACTGCGCGTGCCTCTCTCGTAGGGGGAAAATGAGATAGAAGAGAGCTTGAAACTGCAAACGCCAACACCACTGAGTTAGATTTCTTTGCATGTACCTCAAAGAAAAAAGGACTGGAGGCAATATTTATAAAGGTTTTAATTCACTTATAGCTGCTTTTGATCTTTGAAGAGACTGTTGCTCTTTCTACCCTGGGGTACCCTACAGCTAAGCTTGGGGAAAAAAAATATTTGGAAGTCGCCAACATCCCAGTGAATCTTCTCCGTCTGTCCCTTTCCCTTCAATGTCACTGACACTATAGATTAAGCAGTATAATGCACGATTAACATAAATAATTAAGATATGAAATCAAAGAGTAAGTTAAATAAGAAACTAAATCAAAAGCAATAGCAATGAGCAATAAAGAAACAAAATATTTCAGTGTGTAGCAGGGCTAGTTAACCTTTCCACTATTAAAGAACAAGGGGAAACTACATTCACTGTTAATTGTCTGGCAAGGGGATGAGATGACACTTCTCAGCGGAGGGCGTGTCTATGTAATCTTCATTTCTTTCTATACTATTTTACAGGAAAGTTCAAGTACTCAATGCAATAACCAAAGTCAGTGTTGGAAGGGAGACCACAAATCAGAGGACCTAACCTGTAGATTAAAAAAGCAAGGAATCCTGAGAATAAGCTGACAAATTTCTCCTGTTACAATTTCTATTTCTTCCACTGTTGAAATCAGTGGCAGTGAAAGCAATGTATAACCCTCAAAACAGCACGAGACAGCACAAATTACACCTGATTAACTCACAATGGTCTCATGCAGCTAGTGTCCATCAGTATATGTTTAAAAAAAAAGTTGTGTAACTATGCTACCAACCAGGAAGCATGAACACATCCCGCCAGGTTCAAGGACGTCCGAATGATGAATTTCTAGTTAAAACTGAAAGAGCCACAGCTGTGTCTGCAGCTGTGCGAGCTCTGGGTGTAGCAGTCAAGGAAAGCTATCTTAAGTGTTCCCAAAGGAATCAGAGAGAAGAACTGGATAAACTCAACAGACCTGAGACAGCTGGAACTACATGTGCACAAACTGGCAAATGTAGCACTCATGTGACACGAACTAGAGAATACCAAGATGGGAACATCTCCTCAGAGGCAAAACAGTTATTTCTTTCACCGCTTTAGACGTAGGAGTTCCTACCCTAAAAGCAAACTTACTGATCCCTAAAAATTCTCTACAGTAGATCTGTGGGTGTTTGTTATATTAATATCTGAACTTTTCTGTATGTTTGATATATTTTCATCTAAAAAAATCAAGTATTTAGTGTTGTGCACAAGATTTATGTCCTGAACTGTTCACTCTGGCTATGTTTACAATCACAGAATGTTGTTAGGACAATAAGTGTGTTTTTCTGTTTCTTGAGATGGTATACTATTAAGTTTTTGAGAATCTGGCTTTCAAAGGCTCGTTAATATATAGGAAAATATTGACAGTAAACATTATTTCAAGCAAGAAAGATGTAACATATGGTTTATTTTTAAACATGTGAAAAGACCAGAAGGGTTTTTTTAATCAAAAAAAGTTTCAGAGTAGTGGGATTTTTATTATTTTTTCCTCTATTTTTATGTCTCTCAAGTTAACAATTTTTTTCAATGAATGTTTATTTTATTATGAAAACAAGTGATAGCCTTTGTAAAAATATTCATTTACTAAGTTGGGATATACCTACATCTTTCTCAGATAGAAATGTGTAAGAGTCACGTGGATACGAAATGGTCCAGACCACATGTTCTTCAAGTTGTGGAAGTTCTCGATGCTAGTGAGTGTGCAGTGAGCTTGGGACCAGAAGTCTTGCTAATAAAATTAGCAAGGACTGAGGATGAGCAATTAAGTCATATGCATTAAGACACTTCCAACTATTCATTTCTTTATCCAACAGATATTTAGAGAGCAGCTACTGTGTGCCAGACACTCAGGACACTGGGTGAGGAACACACAGGCCTCAGCCAAAAGGTTCTCACAGTCTAACGAGCTGGGAAGACAAGTGATGAAGTCATACTCAAATCACCTACTGACCCATCTGAGAAGACGGAGCACCAAGAACAGAGGAAGAGCAGAGAGATGGGAGTGGCAAGAACAGAGGAAGAGCAGAGAGATGGGAGTGGGAAGATTCTGCAGAAGAAGAGGGCAGGCAGGTACTTCTATGAAATGCCCAAGGACAGAGAGTTTGAGATCCAAGAGACCTGGATTCAAGTCTTAGCTCTGCCACTTTCTGGCAAGTCGCTTAAATTCTCTAAGCTTTAATCCTTTCTTCTGTAATGTCTACCCCCTGGAGCCATGGTTTTAAAAATGAGATCCTGTATATATAGTGCTTAACAGGGATGCTCACTAAACGAAATTTAAAATGGAAAAAAAAAAAGGTAAAAGAAATTAAATATCCAGAGTAAGAGAATGGTTAATTATGATATGTACACAAGGTTAAGTATGTGCAGGCATTAAAAATCATGTTTGGGGCTCACCAAAATAAACCTGTAGAAGGAGACAGAACTAACATGGTGAAATTTAAAAACTGGTGATTGCAGGTGAAGAGTATGCAGGTGTTCACGGTACTTTCCTTGCAATTTTCTGAAAGGCCAACACTTCTCAAAATGTAAAATTGACACAAATATCAAAACTTATGTTTAAAATGTTTTTATGACTTAGGACAACATAATATTGTTACAAAGATGGCAACAGAAAATTATCTCTACATCTCAATCCTTTAGATGAGAGAAAAACACATTGAAAGTCCAATTTTTCTCTCGGTAGTGGGAATATATATATAATTTAAATCAATTCATTATATTCTTGTATTTTCCAACTGTTCAAAATGAATTGATTTATTTTCTGAAAAATAAGTGGGTATAATTTTTTATTAGCTTACAGCCATAGATGGTATCCTCACTGCTTTACTGCTTGGGTCCCTTTTAAAGGGAAGTATTTATGAAAGTACAATCGTAAGTAGAAATTATGCTATTTTTTTCTGTTTTTAATTTAAATGAAGCAGAACCCCCCAAAATTAAACTGTATTCTGACGTTTGGAAATGCAGCTTTCGTAGCTACGATAACACAATGAATGTTTCTGAAACCCGTATTTTAAATGTGGGCATCACAGCACGAAGGACTAGATGGTGGTAAAGAGCAGACAAAGAGGAAACACCAGGTACTTTCCAGTCTACACGGGGAAGACTGGGCCTCAGTCACTGGCCAGTGCCCTGCAACTACAGGTGCTGACAACAGATGACATGCTGTCAAACACACAAGGCTCGTGACAGCAGCCAATGTCCCCTGAGTGTTTATCTGGGGCTTCATCTCAGTGAACGTTAAGGACCGTTCATTGAGACAGGAATCAGTTATCTTTTCTCCAGTGAGTCAAGTCCAGTCTCAGCTTAAATCACAGATAAGTGGCCAGAAAAGAAAGCCGGGTCTGCAGATCTCAAGGTCCACGCTTTAAGCCAGCCCTGTGTGTCACCAGAGAGTAGAGATTTTAGGCTTCCTGGACTGTATGGTCTAGGTCAAAACTGCTCAAGCCTGAGTTACAGGGCAAAAGCGGCCAAAAAGAGTATGAAGACAGAGGAGCATGGCTGTGTTCCGACAAAACTTGATTAACAAAAACTGGCGGCCGGATGGATTTGGCCCTTGAGCTTCAGTTCACCAACTCCTGCTCCAAGTTTTCAACATTCAAACACTGTCTCCTACAGTATCAGGTCCCTCCAAGCAGCAAACACCTGATCCACACCGACCACGTGGCAATCGCTGCCAGAGGCACTGCAGACACAGCTGCGAACAGGACAGGACAGCGTTCCTGACTTCCCAGAGTTTACCTTTCTTTACACAGGGAAGGGAGCTAATAAGGAAAGAGTTATCAACTTACAGAATAGGTCAGAGACTCATAAATGCTATCAAGACTGACAGAAGGGTTTGCCATAAATTACACAAGATGAGTTGATAAATGACCTCCCTCTTAGTAACTGTCTGCAGCAAAACATGATAATCGAGAATCAGTTCTTTCTTAGTTTGAGGCAGGCTGAGCACAAAAATATTCCAGCCCACTAAAATTGGTTTACACCCGTTTATGCACACACCTGGCACAGGTGTCAGTCCCACCTGACTGTCCTTTGAGTTCTCCATCTTCTATTCCAGTTACCTTAACTGACACCTTGCAAATGGCAAAGCCTGATGAGATCTAAGGCAAGTTCTCCGCCCAGCAGTGGATCTTAAATTAGTACACACGGGCCCAACTGGTTACTTGGGCCTGTGCCAGATCCGCCCTAACTATTTGTAAATCTGTTAAAAGAGTAGCTACAACTTATGGCTAAATTGCTTCCTCCAACAAAAGACAGATGGCTTCAGCAAATTCTAATCTTCTCTACTGATGAGCCTCCCCACTCCTGAGCAGAGGGCTGTGGTGTGAGCATGCTAGTCCAGTGAAGGAACTGGCAGTCACAAAAGGATGTGGGGGTGTGAGGCAGGCATGAAATCTGCAGTGGGGGCTGGATGAGAAGATAAAGCAAATCACAAGCATACCAGCTTTTCCTAAGAATATATGATTTCAGATTTTGAAATTTCTGAAATACAAATTGGGACCCACATTCATAACCAAAACCAAATTGTCAAAAGCAGATAAAAATGGCCAGTATTATATTAACATATAAATGTGAATTATTTGATCAGAGGAAAGGGTAACACTTACTGGTGGCCTGCTATGTGCCAGGAAATATGTAAGCACTTTCCCATTTATTATTAAATATTAACCCCACTTTTCAAGATAAGGAAACAACTAAGATGTTAAATCTTTCTCTAGGGTCCCACAGCTGGTTAAATGGGATGCTCAAGTAAGATAGAAATTTCCTCTATTCATCAACACATAAAATTTAACTGTCAATTAACCGGGGAGTTTAGCCTAAGCAGTTT
Source organism: Vicugna pacos (assembly GCF_048564905.1). Taxonomy (NCBI): domain Eukaryota; kingdom Metazoa; phylum Chordata; class Mammalia; order Artiodactyla; family Camelidae; genus Vicugna; species Vicugna pacos. Next base: position 1,992,649 of record NC_133011.1, read on the forward strand.
GGTTTTCACTGAATTCACCAATCATTTCACAATGAATTTCCCCAGATAACATGTTGTTTAGATTACATACACATAAGCTCAAAAGATACATGTTAAGTAATAATCTGGAATTTAAACACTAAAAATCCCTTCACTTGTTAAAGTACTCCGTGAGTGTAGTACCTACTTAAAGAGTTTCATTCCTGGAAAAATCCACAGAGTGTCTAGGACAGTCCCCTTTTCTGATTTTAGACAAAACAATGAGGCCACTGGTTTCCAACATCTTCTTACTCTTTAGAATTAGTCTACCACTTTATGACTGTCTTCATCTTCACTCAAAATAACTAGTGTCCCAAACCAAACCTGTGGTTGTTTGAATTGCCCCACAGCAGGGACTCACAGTCCGAGCTTCTTCATTCCTTCACAAGTGCTAACTCTTAATTAGGGAGAGTCCCAATAGCCTTACTTTCCCAGGTCTGATGCAAACCTAGGTCCCAGGTCTGAATAAACAGCAGATTGTAGAGTGACACTAATGACAGAAAGGACAGATGTGATGGTGGACCAAGGAAGGTAGGTATTTGCGATGGTGCAGACCCAGCCCTAATTCACACCATGTTGAAAGCAATCTTCTCAATGAGTCACATACATCTACCAAATAGTTCATACTTCAACTGAGGGTAAAAAGAAATTATATGTATAGACCGACAGCCCAATATTCTGTTTTTTTTTTTTCTTCCTCCATTTTAAAGGCATCTAATAAAATCAATAATGGAAAGTCGTCCCCCATTTCTTTTTCCGTAGAGGTCTTTTCTGCCTAAAGCTATGCAGCTATTTTAATTACAAAAATATCCTTCTGTTTCCCTCCCAAGGAAAGGAATTCTACATGGTCTCAGCATCAAGAATTCAGTTTTGCTCCTGCCCTTTCAAACAGCAGACACAGAATCAAAGGCATCATTTCTGGATCTGATTACAATCATCATGGGTATGGGACCAGAGGGCCCTGAGGTGATCTTTACTCACAGAAAAGCTGACAACCTTGAACAAGCGCCAATGTAATGAGGCATTTATGCTACACAAGACATGCACTCATAGCCTACTTTGTAAAATACAGATAATCTCCAAAGTATTCTTTCACTATTCTTTCACCATATGGCAAAATGCTGACTCTTCCGTGCTTTATGTTAAGGATACGATCAGCTCCTCACATTACCGGAAACCTGAAGCACTTGCACAAAGGAGGAACTTGAGACTAGTGCTAGACTGGTGAGGGGTGTAAGTGTAGAGGGCAGGGGATCAGTCCCCCAGGGCGGCCCCAGCAAAATGCCACAGGCTGGGTGGCTTTAACTTATTTGCCCAAGACCAAGATGTCTGCAGGTGTGGTTTCTCCTCAGCCTCCCTCCTTCGCTTGCAGACAGCCACCTTCTCGCTGTGTCCTCACATGCCCTCCCCTGTGCACCTGGTGTCTCTTCCTTTTCTTAGAAGGATGCGAGTTGTACTGGACCAGGGCCCCACCCTCAGGACCTCAGTATGGTCACTACCGGTCAGGACTTCACCGTATGAATTTGGAAGAACATAAGATCCAGTCCATGTGAGCTGGGAGTTTTGTATTCAGGATGCCGTCTTCAGCTGCAGACACATCTCAGAAGCCATGCCTGCTGAGCCCTGAGGACCCTCGAGAAGCCCTGGATGAGAAGAATCTCAATCTCACTTTATGAGGCGTTTCATTTAATGCTCCTACAAGGCATCGCTTCTCATTAAGTCAGAATAGTTGAGATTTCACCCTCTTCGGGAGGCGGCAAGCCCCAACAGAAGTGAGACACGCAGTCATCTTCTCAGTAGTGAGAACCGGCTCATGTCTTGTGGGTTCCTCCTTCAAGCAAGTGTGGAGTGCAAGTTGTGTCAGAGAAAACGCCACGCATCAGTTCCCCTCTGACATCGGTGTGTCAGGTAAATGTACTGCCCCCAGGTTTTCGCCACCATTCCTTTGTCTTGACAGTTTTCTTTCTAGCTTTGTGGTCACTGTTTGTTTTGCTTTTCTTACACTGAGGATTAAATTACTAAACTTGGATGGGGAAGAGATTTTAGGAAGCTAAAGCCTCCCCTCAAAAAGGGGTGGTATATCAGTAAGAATTCCTGTTCAGAAGTCTTCCAAGCAGGACTGTCTTGTGTAGGCACATGCTGGGACACAGAGGGCAGACGCCCCGCCTCCTAGGGACAGGACTCCAGAGAGGGTGGTGCCATGGAACACGTAGGATATAAGGCAGCAGGACTTTAGGGGCCTGATGAAGATGGAGAAGCATACAGAATAGAAATTTGGGACTATGGGAAAGACAGAGCCATTGCTTTGGCTTGGAGGGCTCCCCCACAAACATGAGACACCCTACTTATAAGACAGAGGCTATTACTATTACCAGGCCCATTGTTTTCTCTGCTATAAAATGAAAAAGACTTCTGATTTCATGGCCTGGTGTTTGAGATCACACCCTTCACCTTATCAGGAACATCACTAGAGATCAGGACTTCCCCATCAGCTCTCCCTCTCTCCCAGCTCTTCCCCCAAACTCTACACACATGCTTAAGAACCTCAAGTGTACAGAAGCAGGTGGTGGATCAATTACCACCTTTTGTCCAAGACACAGCTTTTACATGTGTTGTTGGTCCTTTCCAATACTGTAATAAGCATCTTCTAAGCCACCACCCAAAGGAAACCTAGAACCTCAACAGTATCTGCCATCTAACCATAGCACGCTGCTCTCCCCATCTCCCGGCCCCTCCACCTGAGGAAACCACCACTCTAGCCCTAAAATCAGCATCCTCTTATTTTCCTTTATACGGATTTTAAAATTTGGGTTGCTTATAACTTTGATAGTTCTGAGTCCAAAGGTTCAGCAGAAACTAAAACATCCCCTTGGTGAATGTATTTGTTTCCCATTCCTATGAGACAAAGTACCGCAAACCTGGCAGTCTAAAATAAGACCCATTTATTGTCTCTTAGCTCGCAGGTCAGAAGTCCAGGTACCACACGACTAGGGTCCTCTTCTCAGTGTCATGAGGATGAAATCAAGGTATTACCTGGACCATGTTCTCATCTGAGGCTCAGATCCCCTTCCAAGCTCCCTGGTTGTTAAAAGAATTCAGTTCTTTGTCGTTGTAGGACTGCGGTCGCCTTTTTCTTGCCAGCTGTCAACCAGGGGTTGTTCTCAGCTCCTAGAGGCCTCGTGCAGACCCCCACCATGTGGCCCTCTCACACCACAGCAGTCTGTTCATCCAAGGCCAGTAGGACAGCACATCTCACACTTTGGATCCCTCTGACTTCAAGAAGGGCCCAATCTCTTTTAAGGGCTCACCTGATTAGGTCAGGCCCACCCAGACGATTTCTATTTGATTAACTCACAGTTAACTGATTAGTAATATGATCATGGGAGCTATCTCCCATCTAATTCAGACTCTGTCCACATGACAGAAGAGAGGGTTATGCAAGACATGTCCACCAGGAGCAGGACTCCCAGAGACCATCTTAGAATTCTGCCTACAGCACAGTGTATTGCAGCCTCTTCCTGTGTTCTCCCCAGTCCTGATGCTGACTAGTTGTCAGTACAGTGGTAAGCGGAGACAAGGAGGAAGTCACAGCAGACCTTACCAGGGACTGCTCCTGCACCTGCCCAGCACTGTTCCTTTGTTGACATTACAGCCAGAGCACTCTTTGAAAAATGGAGATTCAATTAACCTGTTTGCTTTCCCTAGAGATACTCGGAAGAGATTTTAAAAAAAAAAAGCCAAATAGAAGGAAGACTCATGGAAGAGGACTCGCTACTTTTAGAAGTCTAATAACACGGCTCCTGATCTTGACCACAGGTCCTGGCCCTTCCAAGGGAGGGAGGGACTGAAGGCTCCTGTCCTTCTCCCGGGGACGGTGTGTCGCAGCAATCATTCTTTGTCCAGTTAACACGGAAGCTTCACGGTGGAGCCTGTGGTTGCGGAAGGACAGCACAGTCCCTGTTTGGAAAAGTGATCTGTAGCTCCTAAGAAAAGCCCTGCCCGCATCTCTATGGAACAACCTGACCTTCAGCTGGAATGAACTGGATGGCTGTCTCACCACCTGGATTTCACTGGGTGACCCCATCAGTTTTTTAAAGATTTTTTGTGATTTTCCTTTTGATGTTATCAAGAAACAACTTACATTGGTCAAGAAATCATTTCGGTTGTGTAAACCGTACAAAAGGCAGACATCAAGAGACAGTTCTTTTCATTACTTTATGAGCCACAGTATATATGACTGAACTATCTCTGCAGCAACAAAAAAAATTATGAAGATTTTAACAAACACCAAATCAGGCACAGCCCAGACATGAAGGCAAGTTAGCTGTAAGAACAATCTGAAAATAGAGTACTCACGAAAACTTCTTGGTCCTTTAGCAACCACAGTGCATTCCTGCTGGCCTAAATGAATGGTTTTTCAACTGGCTCCTCCGAGCTCTAGATGTCCCCGGGCTCTCTTAGAGGCGACTGTCGGCTAGGGAGCTTGTCTCAGGGCCTTCCACTGTTGTTACACCCAGAGCAGCTCCACTGACTTTTTTTAATAATGGGAGGGAAAGGGAAAACCCCAAGCCGAGAAAGCATCTGGAAGTCCCAGGCCTGCGTAAACTCTGCAGTCCTTTCTACAGAAGAAAACCTAGAATTCTGACTAACCCCTACAAAGTGAAGAGTTAATGACTACGGCTAAATAAAGCTTTTAACCTGCCTTAGAGACCAAAAGGATACTTCCCAACACTTCCAACCCCAGTCCAACAACATGGACCGTAACACTTTCAGACAATTCACGAGAATGCTGTATTAACTTTACAGCAGAGCGTAAGTTTCAAGTAATTTTTTAAATTTTAATAATTATGTGAAGTGTGAAGTCAGAAAACAAAGTTGTTTCTATGACTGTGCCCCTCAGACCCACGTCAGAGCCCATCTTGTCACTGCAGCAGCAACTGGTGTCTGCAACAATGCTGTAGCATTGGCATCTGTCATTGCTTAAACAGCACGACTGGGCGTTCCACATCGTGTACAGTTCTAACATCATTCTGTGAATCCAAGTGGCATAAACCAAACACAACTCACATCGACATTTCAAGAATTTAACTTCGTAAGAAGAAAGGCATAAAATACCAGCATTTTAAAATAACAACCAATTAAAAAAGCAGAATCTCAGGTCCTACCTGTAGGAGTGGACAGCGTAGACAGAGAACACAGAAGAAGCCCCTCTCCCACCTCCCCTATGATACACAGGCCCTCATAAAAGCAACACTGAAGGAGGGGAGGTAGGGATGGATGGGGGGTTAGAGTGCCTGTTTCACCCACCACCTGAGACGTAGGACTGCAAAACAGAAACTAAGTTGTAAAAATGCAAAGCTCCTATTGTTTTCACAAATCTGTCTCAGAAATGATGGTCATACCTGCTTGAAAGCTTACTGAATGAATAACTAGAGAACTTAATGCAAATAATGAGCTGGCTAACTTTCTGAGGATTGGTGACAAGTTTACAGAATTTTGAAAAGTACTGACTGAGGTAGATCTTAAAATCCAAGACTATACATAGACATATGTTCAAGTAATACAGGATATATTCAAAGCCATCTTGAAAAGAAAGTGCTAGCTCAGTTTGAAATGAAATATTTATACAATATTTTGTTAAACATCATCTTGTTTACATGCTCTGGGTAACACTACCCAACAGAACCCAGTGCTGAGCACTTGAAACCTAAGTTTCCACCACTGGAAACTCAGTTTTTACCTTTATTTCACTTACATTAATGTAACTTCAAATAACCCCGGGGACCAGGGGCCAGCCTAGGGCAGCAGACCTCTGAAGGACGAGCAGCGGCCTTGCCCCCCGCTTCCCAGAGGGCTCTGGGCCTTCCCGCACAGCGCTGCCCGAGGTCGAGGTCCAGGCCCGCTGGCACAGGGGCCTCTCCCCGCGCCGCGCCTCCGCAGCACTGCCCGCGCTTCTTTACCTCAGAGCCCGTGCACTCAACAGAAACTACCCGGGCGCTGACTGCCCCTGGTGCACTCAAGTCTCCGTGAAGAGGGACATCCTGCACCCATCTCTATCGTCTCAGCACCCATCAGGGGACCTGGTGCACAGTAGGTCCTCACTATTTTTTTTGAAACACATGAACCGGAAGAAGGTAGCAGCAGCTGATTAAACAGGGCGGTTCTAAGAGAAAACCTAACATTTGTGGGAAACTCTCCCTTTACCTGCCATTTCTTTCTGGTTCACACTTGAAAAGCCCCTTCTGCTTTACGGAACGGCCAGCTAAGCGGTGGAGACGGCGTCTGGGCCGCGGCCGCCTGGAGGCTGCCCTCTCCGGCGAGCCGCAGGCCCGAGGTTGACACCGCCGGTCCCCGCCCTGTTGCCGCAGACAAGGCAGCGGTCCCGCAGCCTGGGAGGAGCAGCGCGGTTGGGTGCCCCCGGAAGGCCGCGCGAGGCCGCACACTCACCGTCAGCGACGTCCGAGTCCCTTGCAGGCCAGCTCGGATCCCAAGGCGTCGAGCAGGGTCTCGCCGTCGAGTGGGAACACCATGGTGCGCGCGGTCACGTCGGCCACGCAGCCCACCACGTCGCCCGCCTGCCAGGGCCGCCCGCAGTGCTCGCTGTCCTGGTGCCGGCGCTGGGCCTGGGGAGAGGGCTCGGGTCACCGTGCGGGTGGGGGGCCAGCCGCACACCGCCCGCCTGGGCTCTGCACCCCTAACGTCTACATGGTGTCACTCACTGCGTCTCAACAAAACCCAGTATACTCCGTGATCTTCAGAGTCTACTATTTAAAAACTCTAATCCCACATACTTTCCATTACAATGAAAACTATGTCTTTAGAAATGTTATCTGTCTCACCACAGGGAATGCTTCCCAGGACACGGGTTGTTTTTCTCTACTCCCCAAAATACAGGGAATCATGAGCAGAGAATCAAGCTGGGGGTTTATCATTGAAAATGACAGTCTAATTTTCATCTGTTTCAAAATAAAATTCCATTTCTGGGAACCAAAGACACCGACACTTCAGCAAAACAGAATTCTAGAAGCATTTCAGTACATGCTAAAAACAAAAAAGGTTCAAATCAAACTTAAAAATATTAAGATATTTACTGAAATAAGCTGCCAAAAATTGAATACATATGGCCACATTGTTTTATATACGTAGGTGAAATTTCATCAATATATTTGGAACAGTTTTTATAAATCTGACTTTTGAATCTATAAGTATATTCTGATTTACAGACACAAAATTAGTTGCATTATTTTGTCAGAAAAATCTTTTAATTGTCCCCTTAAGCATCACCTTCATTATGAACTGATATGTAACAGGATACAGTCACCAAAGTGAAAGGATATGATTCTTCTAAAGCACAGCACATCCTACTTTAAAAAAATTTATTTAGCTAAATTAGGTATCAAAAGGTGTTACGTTTTTCCATCTGAATTAAAAAAAACAAGATTCAGGAAATGTCATGTTTCAGAACAAAGTGGGTCAGTTGTCCTAGAAGACACAATACTAATTTCTAGCCTAGAAATGCTTTCCCACATACATACGTGCATACCCAAATGGCAAATCTTCATGATTGCTTTTTTATTCTAATTTTCCTTTTTTAATTAGAAAAAATTTGTATTTCTCAAAAGCAATACAAATTCACCAAAAAAATTAGCAAATAAAAAAAGAAAATGTCAAGAATTTCATCAACCAAAAATGACTAGTATTATTCTATTGTGACTATGTTCATATATAAATACTTTGTATTTTGAATTTTAAAATATTTTATACAGATAAAATAATCTTTATTTATAGAATGCACAAATAAACAAGAAAAGAAGCACCTGACCAGCTTCCACCAAACTTAAGAAATAAAATGACTAATAATGTCGAAAAGGAAACCTCTTGGTGATTACGAACAACAAAGAGCATTCTTGTGCCTACTGAATGTTTATACCTATCATTAATTATTGCTGGAGAGTGAATTCCTCCTGTGGAACTGCTGTGTCAAAGTGAACGTAGTTTTAATCAGTACATGGATTTTTAATACTTTTGGTAGACAAGGATGATTCAGCTCTTTGATGTGACAGAGAATCCACGTTCTACTCTCTGAGTTTCGCTGCATTTCCAGGGTGAAGGGAAATGTTTTGAGACTGCAAGGACAGAAGTTTTCCGAGGAGCTACTTTCTCCAGTTCGTGCTCAGGGAGGTCTTCGTGTTACCGGACCACACAAGGCACAGCCAGGCAGTGTGGACACCCAGTGCACAGCAGCCCACAAAGTCCGGGCCCACACCCTGGGGTCTGGGGCCCAGCCAGGCGAACTCACCTTGAAGCCATCGAAAGTGAAGGCATGTTCGTCCGAGCTCAGCTCCTGATCGGGCTGGCAGCCTGGCCGACTCCAGCCCACTCGCCTGTCTCTGGCAGTGACAGCCTCAAACTCAAAATAGCACCTTCCGGCCCTCACGGCGTAAGTTTTCTCGGCCCGGAAGATCCGGAACCGCTCCCCAGTGCCGCTGCACACCTCTGCCTTGGCGGCTGTGAAGGAGAGGGACTGGGGTGAGGGCTGTGGGAAGGTGAAAGAAGAGAGCAGACACCCATGACTTCAGCAATTAAACCTATGGGGAGGAGGGTAACGCCTTTGACTCTCATCCTGGTTCACATCTTACAAAGTGTTTTCATGTATGTGATCAGCCACCGTCAGACGGTACCAGACTGCAAAGTACTAGGGCTTCCTTCGGAGACACTGGGTGTTCACTAATACTGTAAAGGCAGGTAATGTACAATCTGGGGTTTGTTTTTTTCTGTAGAAGAAAGCCTTCCAACCACTTGGTGGTTTGGTAGCGGAAGATGAGATGAACTTGAAGGCATGGATGGGAAGAAGCCAATAAAAGAGGTTTAAACTGCTCTGTGTAAGAAATGAACAGAAGTTTTTCGGTGGGAAAGAAGAGGGAAGAAACGGCCATGAAGTGAGGAGAGAGGTCACAGCAGGAGACAGCGGCAAGTAAGCAGAGCAGGGAACCACTGCTACAGTCCCCAGGCAGACCGCTAAGGGCATAACTCGTCCACTACCCGCACCCTCCCTGTACTGTGCTGTACACACAAATGCTGTGCTTCAGAGATGAGAGGGAAAAGTGAAAGGGTCACGTCCAGCATCAAGATCAGTGCAGAGCAGAGGGTAAAAGGTATCTGCAGGAGATGGACATACAGGAGAGGAGTGAGCCCAGAGTGCAGGACCTCAGGCCAGGGGCCCTGGGGCCAGGATGGCCTGGAATAGACAACCCCCTAGGAAATCGCAGTGTGTGGTGGCGAGGGTCCACTGAATGCGTATCAAAGGGTACGGTCAGCTCAGTTAAGAGCGGGGGTTAGATGCAGAGGAGGAAATATAAGTGACTCGACCTAAGTCACACAGCTAACAAACGGCAGAACTGGGGTGCTGCCAAGTGCTGCAGCCTGTGTTCTTGCCCCCTGCCTCCAGGAGCTGGCCTGGAGTCAGTCAGCACAGGGTAAATACTAGTTCTCAACTGTTCTCAACAGTTAGGAAAGACCTTATAACTAATAAAGTTTTAACAAAAGCTTAACCACTGGTTTGATGTGACCAAATCAATAAAAATAATCAATAAGCTCTAAAGGTTGCCAATAAACACACAGTTAGATCACCTTTAACAAGGTAAGATTAGATTGAAGTAAAGAAAAATGGACTAAGAGTTCCTAGCACACAACAGGAGCTGATCTAATGAAACGACGCGTACTGCTCTTTGGTGATGTCTGCCGTGATGACAGGGCATGTAGATGAACTGTACCTGCTGATAAACCTTTCCTAAGCTGGGTTAAGTTTCTGAACAAGCAACACTGTGTATTTCCATCTTTCCCCATACACACACACATATGCCCACGCCTAACCACCCAGTCTGCTCCAAGCCAATTTCCAGTGTTCAGCAGTGATGGCCTCAAATTTCACACACTCATGTCATGGAATACATTCAAACCTTTTACTGAAAAATAAATGCATTAATACAGTTTTTAAATGACACATTTTTACTACTGTATGGAGTATACAGCATGTACAAAATTCTCTGAAGATAGAAATTTTGCTGTTGATGCAATTAAGTTGGGAAAAGGGCTTGAGTGAGAAAAACATTTCTATAGTGAAGAGTAAAAATTTCTCATGTCTCTTATGTAATAACTGAATGACTTTTAAAAGAAGGATAATAAACTACTTTCTTGAGGAAAAAGAGCTAAGTTTTAACAAAACAGTTCTAAGTGCTGCAATACTAAAAAAAAAAAAAAAAAAAAAAACGAAATGCCGCATTTCCAGAGATAGTATTTCCTCAAGAAACAGCACACTGATCCACTGCTTCCTTAAATCATTGTTGTAACGTTCTCTAAATTAATCTGAGACACAGAGACCCACCAGAGTCCCAGAAATCCCTCCCACCCTGCCCTACTCACTGCCCAGCACCCCTCCCCCCTCAGCAACCCCCTGCAGACACAGAGACCCCCTGTGGACTTGGCTAAGAAGAAAAATATTGTTGTAGTCTCAACACAGTTTTGTTAAGTTCCAGAGAAAGATACTATAAAAGAATACTGTGTCAGTTAAAAAGCATTATAACATTCACTTTTTAAATATGAGTCATTTACTCAAAAATTTAGATCTGGAATTTTGGAAATATTGTAGGGATTGGAAATGAAAACGAGGAACTAACCCTTGAGTAACACGGGTTAAACTGAGGGGACAGCTGACAGGCATCCCGGAACAGCTGTGCTGTCGGAGAGTGGGTGTTGGGAGAGAGGAGAGAGGAGCGCTGTCCCACACACAGGGGACTGTGGGAATCTGAAAGAAGCTGTCTTTGTCAACAACTTACATAACAGAAGATCACAGAAAGAGCAATCAACCACTGTCACTGAAATCGCCCAACACTCCAAACAAGGGCTGTTCTGGAGCTTCTGCTTATTTGTGACTGGGCACCCCTCAGGACTGAAATGAATCAAGCTGCAAATCCCTCCCATGATGTACTTTTTGAAAAAACTGAACTTTACAGAGAGCTTTCCTCCATCAGTGTTACAGCATCAGTCCCCACTGCATTCCAGGAAGCAGACACACCACAATCCCCACCTTAAACTGATGGTAGAAAAATCTACGGTTCAGAGAATCTAAAATTCTCTCTGGAGGAGAAAATCTTCGAATCCAGACTATCCAACCCTCCAGACCCGGTGTTCTTACCTCGTCTGCTCCAGGGCCTATCACCTAACCAACTGAATTAAGGAAATACAGAAAGAAAGGACAGCACTTTCTTTAAACTACTAGAATGGGGCATTGTGTGAATTTTGCAGAAGTAGGAGCTCTTTTCTGCCTATTTAAATATTAAAGAAATAGGTGAGATCAGTTCATCATAAAACCATACCGACATTGAGAATTAGCTGATGAAAAGCGTTATTAGCATTCACGGAGGCCACAGCCACAGCTCCAGGATCCTGCAGTCTTGTGATTGGTCAAACCTGCCAGCAGTAGCTGTTAGGGTGAGATCAGACCACAGGGACCTGTCAAAGACTCCATACACCAAATGCAAACGTGGAGATTTCTACCTCTCAGGCTTCCCAGGAGTTGCCCACCTGGCTTATTAGCTGTCAATTGATAAAATTACAGGGAATGCACTGCAAATTTAACCTAATTATCTTAGGCCATGAACTTTCAATAAAAACACTTTGTTGCAAAAGATGGGCCACAATGAGCTGCAGCGACCTGCTAACTGAATGGGCAAGACTCACACCAAGACCATGAGGGAGGCAGGAGGTCCGGGACACCAGGGTCCCAGGTCATGGCGACCTGCCCCGCGTGCCTCACCACCAGCAAGCTTCATCACATTCAGCCAATTTGTACAGATTCCTTTCCCCTTTACATTACTGCTAGAACCAAAACTCATTCTAGGTCCAGTTTGTTCATTTCCATCATGATAATCACTACCACACCTTTGAAGTTATCTTCCTGGACCCAAACCCTAGAATTTGAAACAGTGCTTAAGTTTTATGTTCTGGGTCTTTGGTAAAATAACTCCAATGGAAATAGCTCCTCACACTTAACAGAACTGAGACAAACAAAAAGGACAAAAGTACTGTTTCATTCCTAACATGAGCAGGTATGAGGATGAGTGACCTACTCGGACAAATTCAGTTCCACAGACCAGCAAGGATGGAAAAGGAACAAAAGAAAAGCTGCAGTCTTTTCAAAAATATTTTCTGGACTTTTCTATATTAAAATTTGCCATTATTTATTTTCTTTATTTATTTTCTTTATTTCCATTATTTTGCACCACCTCATCCTTTCATCTGTAATGATTAAGTAGCAAATTTCATGAGAAAATACTTGGCAAAGTCACTAAAAAACAAATCTGCCTTTACAAGATGACATAAAATCCTCTACAATATCTTTTCTCAAAATGTGTTCCTCAGACAAATGGTCAGGAGGTACTCTCTACCAAGAAGGGTTCTATGGCTGATTAAGTTTGGGAAATACCATAAACTCAGTCCATCCCACTTTAGAGATTTGCAGTACCCAGTTTATACTAAAAGTTTCAAGAAGTCCATCAGCAAAAATAAAAACTTATTTATTTTAATATAGCACTTTTACATATTATCATATCAGTGCTTCTCAAACTATTGGTGGTGAAGGACTGATTGACTTTTTAATTTCAAGTCCATTGTCATCTGATTTTCTGATAAAATGCAATAAAATTGTTAGAGAAAATTTTCAAAAAATGAGGACATAAAAGATACAAGCCTATGTTTTAAAAACTGTTAGATTCAACAGACATAAAATTGCCCCCTTAAATTGGCATAAACATTTCTAAAAGCGTGTTCTAATATGTTTACTGACCTTCATGTCACAAACCAGTAACAATCTGTGACTGACACTCCGAGCAGCGCTGTATCTGAGGACAGACCCTTGTGTTCCATTAACACCCATCAACACCAGCAGAGCACTCTGGGAAATACTTACACAGAGTACAAAGACATAAAATACGGTCAAAATCTAATTCCGGACAAATACCGATCCAATCCATCAATGCACCGTGACAATTTCTAACTGGAATTAAAATGACTGCTGGACCTCTCTGGTCTGCATGACACCCCACCTTGACACACATGCGTAAACACACACAGCCCCCTCCCAGTAGAGTGCTGTGCAGGAGACACCACGGGCGGGACCACCAGGTGACAAGAGCTGGCTCTGCCCTCTATCTCCCTCTTACAATCTGTGTGACCCTGGCTGCTGCCTTAACCTCTCTGTGCGTCATTCCACTACGTAAGTATTAATCCAGGGCCTCCTGTGCGCTGGGTTTCATCAGCCAGCAGGGCAAACTCCCCTGCCCTGTTTGGGAGTAAATCGTGGCAGGACAGAGAATAAGGACACAGGATTTACCCAGTGTTCACAGGCGATGCCATGTGGGAAGAGAAAAAGAGATGGGGTGTGGTGAGAGCGCGGCTGAGGCTGCTGCCACTTGAAGCAGCACGGTCACAGGGTCAGGATGACCAGGGCACGAGCAAGCTGAGGGAAGGGGCCCTGTGGGCATGTGGGGAAGAGTGTTCCGGCCTGGGGAACAGCCCACACAGAGGCCCTGTGCAGGTGGCCGCCTTGCTGAGAAGCCAACCCTGGGCTGCTAGGAGGAGTAAACTGGTTGACAGGTGGTGCTTCCTGCACAAAGGAGACAGTCAGACACGGCTGCTGTCACCACCACCAAGATGATGTTTACTCCCAAAGTCTCACAACATCAAGGCCTTCGGAGACCCGGAAATGCGCATGGGGGTCTGAGCTGCCCCTGGGCCTGGGTGACCGTGTCCTGTCCTGCAGCCGAGCTCCCCGCTTTACAACATGGCAGCTCCAGCCCTCAGGCCCTGCCAGCTCTCTTCCCCCGAGGCCCCCAGCCCTGCCACACAGCCTCGACACGCACTGTCACAACTGCTGAAATTGGCCGACACACACACTCATACACGGGAGATGTGAGTACCTCCCACCCTCACACACACACACACACACATACTGACATGCTGGAAAAGGGCAGGCATGATCACATGCACACACATGCCCCATGCATTGCATACATGCAAACACAACACACGGGGAAGGAGGGGAGCTGCCCCAGCCAAGGTGACAGTGACCTCCGCCTTGCCCAGCCTGAAGATCTGCCCTCAGGCCTCCCACCCCAGTGCTGGGAACCTTGATACGTGGATGCAAGATTGGGATTTTCTGATGTTTCCTGGATGCCACACCTGCACAATCATCCCAGGGCTCTGGCCACCTCTTCCCTCCTCTCCTGATCTTCTCCGGCACCTCGCTGCTTCAACACGTTTCTAATCTGGGGTCCTCGGCCTGGGGGCGATCCACAGAAACAGGTCCAGAATAACCAGCTTTCTTTGTAACCCCACTTAGCTTATTCTGTGCCAATACAGATGATATTCTGTGGAACCCATCAGTGCCACTGGCTCAGAAGAGGCCAAGGGCCCTGGACCACGTCACTGGCCCCGTGATGACCTGCTGGCATGACCACCCAGCCCAGACTGGCCCCTGCTGCCCGCCATGCCCTGGCTAAGGCCCCAGCCTCCCACAACATCCTGGGCTTCCTGCAAAGGGAGGCTCCCCTCCAAGTGTCTGCAGGGCTCCCAACCTGCCCTGCTGCCATGGAGGCCCACCCGGGGTCCCAGTCCACTGATCATGCCCTCCTGGACAGGTGCCCAGCTCACCAAGGAAACCAAACTGCTAAGACTGTGCCCCAGCCCCTCCTTGCTGCAACCCGCCCAGCACACTGGTACACCCGCCTTTCCCTCTGACGGCCACAAGGCTTCCCCGCACCTCTTCCAGAATCTTAAACACAGGCCCCTGACCAAGTCAGCCCGACTCCAGATGACACACAGCCCCGACACCAGGGAATCCCCTCACCCTGCACCTGACACCTGCTTTTTGTGTTTGGGTGTTAGCGCCTCCTCCCTCCCCTAACCCAGAAGGCAGCTCCAGGACACAAAGGACTTTCCTTGTGCCTCTTCACTGCTCCTCGTCCCTGGCACCAGAACACCTCACAGGAGCTGGATAACTAGCTGTAGGATAAGGATTTGTGCAGCCACAACACATGCAGCCCCCAAAATGCATCTCCTGATCACACATCCTGACACCCCACTCTCCTTTTTTGTCCCATGTCCCAGGAGGCCCCTGCAGACCCTGCCACAGGCCTCGGCAGCCTGCTGGCCCATTAGAATTGTCATACCTGCAGAAGAGGAAGGACCTTCCCCCAGCCAGAAATGAAAAACTCCCTCATCCTGGAAGAAACCAGACCCATCCTTCCCTGAACGCTCAGCAAGCACCTCCCAGTGTGCTGCACCACGCCCGGCCCTGGGGCCACAGGCAGGCACCCCAGGTCCCTATTCTCTCAGTGCAACTGGCTTCCCCGAGGGAGCCCTTATGTACGGGTGGCCAGGGCAGCCCTGCAGAGGAGACCCTCTCCCCATTCCCTCTGCCCAAAGGGCTGCCCCCTGGGCCTCTCCCCAACGGTCACTCACCTGGAGCGCATCCCCACCCCGGTCCTGAGGCACTTCTCAGGGCCACCAGCCACGTTGCTGGGATTGCGGTTGCCCATGGCCAGGTGTTCCATAGAGAAGTTGTCGCTGGGGTGGGAGGTCCCGCAGTCACTGTCCTGGGACGGCTGCTGTCCCTTTATCTGCAGAAACTACCTGCTGCCTTGCAGGAAGGCCAGGGGCCCCAAGGGGTTGCAGAGCCTCAGCACCTCATCACAGCTCTCCAGGCCCAGAGACATGCGCGTGGGTTACAGGAAGGAGTCCAACTGGCAGATGCAGATGCAGGCAGGGCTGCTGCAGGTTGGGGCTGCCTTGTCCACCTTCGTGTAGTTCACGTGATGGCATGGGTCCAGGTTGCACAGGGTCCAGGAGCAGTGCGAGGCATTGGTGGGGAACTCGGTGGCCGCCAAAAAATACTCGAAGAACTTGCGCTGCACCAGCGTGGGGCACGGCCCAGCCTCAGGACCCACGTCTGTCCCCGATGCCACACTTGGCTGGCGCCCCAGCAGCAGAGCGGATCGAAAATTCGTAAGGCGCCCGGCCCAGCACCAGGCCCCGCATCCTAGCTAGCGGGGCCACCGGGGTTCCACGGGCTGGGCAGGCAGGCAGGTGTGGGCCAGGCCTTGACATGACAAGGTCTGGCGGTGACTAGGGCCAGGCTTTACTAGGGCCAGGTAGCAGAGCTCTGAGTAGAGGCAGGAAGAAGAGGGGGCTTCAGGCGACCAAGGAGGATGCAGTGGCTCCTAACATCTGGGGCCCAGATGCCGGCCTGGGGCTGCCAGCAGCGGCTGGAAGAGAAAGCAGAAGAGTGCACTGTGAGCTCCATGGGGAGTCTCAAGACTCAGGCTACTGGGGACAGTGCCCACCTCAGGCGTGGGGCCCTGACACAGGCCTCCGCCTTGCTCTCAGGCAACTACTCTCTATGCCTGTCCATTTGCCACCTGCCAGTGTGTCCAGGGGAGCAGGGAGCCAGGGGTCTGGGCACATTCTCCCCAATCTAGGCGTGGGTGGGAGCAGTGGGCAGCCCCGGCCAGGGCCGCAGGCCACATGGGCCTCGGCTGTGCCCATATGGATGGATAGACTGGCATGGCCCCCAGGGCTCTGGGCCTGCCTGCAATCCTTGTGGTGGCCATGGGGTTCATTCCCACTCTAGGCCTCTCTGACCTTAGCCCTCCCCAACCCCATCTTTCAGGGGTGAATCTGCAACCCAGAAAGAAGCGACGCAGGACAGAGGAGCAGAGGAGAAAGGTCATTCCAGCCATCCCACAGCCTCCCTCCAGACCCACCCTCTGAACCTCAGCCCATGTGGGTGCAGAAACCCCTCCCACCTCTACTTGCTCACATCAAGGATGAAGGTAGGGTCAGACCTCAATCTCTGGCTGTGACTTTGACATCCAACTGCCTCTGCTCTGCCCCCACCCACCCTGCTACCTGTCAGAGGGCCCCTCAGGTGCCCCCTTCAGCCTCCCACCTGTGCTTCTGCCAGGAAGCTTCCCTCCCTTCTACTCCCTCCTCTGGAGTCTCCTGGAGCCATGGGGTCCAGGCTTCTGCCTGGACTGATCCCTGCATCCTGCCCTGGCCAGGCCAGCACTGTTACCCTCCCCTCATTTCATGGTGAGGAAACCAAGGCTTAGACAAGGCCACATTGAGGAGGCGGGAGTACCCTCACCTGAACCCCCAAGATTGACCCCAATCTCGTGACCCTGGGGTCACCTGCCCTGCTGCAAGAGAGGGTGCTGGCTGTGTACCGCCTGCTCACACCCATGGGAGTGGGGCAGCTCCCAGCCCAGGTGAGCGAGGACACAGCAGAGCTATCCCGGCCTCAGGAAGCCAGCACTGCCCATCCTGGACTCACCCCCACGTGAACTCTGGAAAGTTCCTTCCATCTCCAAGCCTCAGTTTTCCTACCCCTCCCAAAGCCCCTGGCCGGCCATCGCCCCCACACAGCAGCGAGGCCAGCGGGCAGGAGGGAGACTGCAGTCTGCGCCCCAGAGCCTAGCCTCATGGTGCCAGCTCCTCCACCCTCCGTGCACATGCCGGTTGCCTACCCACAGGGACTCCTTGCTTCTTTCTGCCTGGGCCCAGCTGGCCGGCGACACAAGGTCGGTCACTCCTGTTGTCCCCTCCTGGTGTCCTTTCTGACAGGCCTTGTAGGCACAGTAAGAGCAGGGTGTGGGTGGCCTCCTTGTTAAGAAGGCACCATGAACATCTCCTTTCTTTTCTAATAGTTAGGCAGTGACTTCATGAAGTTGATATTTCTGAGTAATTCGGGGAAAAAGAAAAGATAAACCTTCACAAATCCTGTTCATGGAGTTAGAGATCCTATTAAGAATGGGGGAAAAAAACCTCGAGAATAAACAATGAATTCAAACCCTAGGAGTATGCTACTTCACAGTATAATGTGCAAATATCTGACTTTCTAGTCTTGGAGTGGCCCATTTGGGACTCTGAACCAGGGTCATTCTTTTTTTTTTCCACTTATTTTAATAGTTGTCATGCACCTGAATTAGTTGTATCCACTACACAAAAGGTAACATGAATATATAAACAATAATAATATACACCAGAAATTGACAAGTGTAACTCTACACAAAATATCTAGAACAAAATGACAATGAACCACTATACGTTAGCTCGTGGGACTCAATAAAAATTCATAAGCTAAGAGTATCTAGTGAGTAAAGCAGAAATACCAATTAAACTAAGATAAAACCAAGAACAGAAGTACAGAAAGGAATGTCACAGAAAGAGAAAAACAAAGGTTGTAAAAAAAAAAAACCCAGTTAGTCTTTGGGAAGACTAATAAAGCAGAATAATCCTTTACTATTAAGAAAAAAGAGAAGCACAAATAACACATTAACAGGTTAACAGATCAAAGAAAGAAAATATGTGATCATCTCAATAAACAGAGAAAGAGAAGGCATTTGATAAAATACAGCACCCGGGCTTGACAAAAGTAAAAACAATATAAAACACTCTAACGTAAACTGAGGATGGAATTTTTGTAATTTAATAAAAAAATTATCTATCAAAATCCTTCAATAAAAACCATATTTAATATAAAATGTTAGACACATTCACTTTTAAATCAGGAACGAGAGTGCACGCTGTCATTGCCTCTTTTCAATAAAACCCCAGAGCTCCTAGACCTCTGACAGGAGACTGAAAAATAAAGATTGGAAAGAAAATAAACTACCATGACTCTCAGAAAATATTATGGTTATAAAAAAATCTAGACACTACTTGAATGAAAAAGGAATTCAGCCTGGTTGCTAGATCTAAAACAACATACTACAATTAGTAACATGCACCAACAGTAATCAGTAAAAAAAATGTCATTTCAAAACATTTCTTTTCAGAATGTTAACAAGAAGTATAAGTATCTGGGAACAAATTTAAGAAAATATGCAAGAGACAAGTAAGATATTATATAAAGTGATAAAACCTCACCAAAGAGCACAAAGGTCATTTTTAAAAGGCAACCATGTTCCTGAATGTGAAAACAGTATCATAAAATGTCAACCCTCCTGGAATTAATCTATAAATTCAATGTATTTTTTCATCAAAATCCCAGAAAATGCATTATTTTTAAAGGCACGTGACAGTATGATTCCTAAATTGATATGAAATAGTAAGAGGCCAACAACAGCCAAAGAGTTTTAAAGAAAATGAGGGAAGAATTTTTTTCCAGCTAATAAATCTTCCTTTAAAGTTGTATTCATTAAAATATGTGTTATCAGTATAAGACAAATGACCCAAAAATACAGAGCACAATCCACAAAAACATCCATGTATATTTGGGAGTTTGGTGCATGGCATTAAAAATAAGTGAAGAAAGGACAATAAAATTATATGTGAGCCATCAGTCATCCACATGGAAAAATATATATAAATCCCTCTCTTGATCTGTTTACAAAAATACATTCCAGATAGGTGAAAAGCCTAAACGTAAAAAGCTAAACTATAAAACTCGTATTAGAGGATATCGTTTATGCAATTGAAGTAGAGATGGAAATAAAAGTCACACACACAAAATTTAAACTTTAAAGGAAAAGATTGATAAATTAAAACAGAAATCACTAAAAACTGATTTAAAAAACATGCCATAACAGCCTGGAAGGACGCACCTCCAACATAAAAAATCACATAGCATTAGAAATGCAGAAATCAGCAAGAATTTCTAGAAATCAGTACAAACGGCAAATCCACACTAGGAAAATGGGCCAATGATATGAACAGATAGTTCAGGGAAAAGAAAGCCCAAACTGTCATTAAACATATGGAAAGAGATGCAGCGTAACGAGTGATCAATGAGAACCATCAGACAGGCAGAAATTAAGAGTCTAAAACAAAAAGGGCTACGTGTCATGCTCCATCAAATAAAAAACAAGAATTAAGAAGTCTAAATATTAGCAATCTGCAAGGATGTGGAAAAACAGCAAACGAAACAAATAAGAAATCAACTTGGCAAAAACCGTGGAATTAAGCTACTCTGTTGTCTAAATAATCCCACTTTCAGGGATACTAAGACACATTACTTAGAGAAACATCACATGAGTACATAGGAGATATGTACAAAGATGTCCCATGTAGCATAGTTTGTAATGGCAAAAGGCTGTAGACAATTTGAATGTCTATGAATAGGGAAATACATGAACTGTGGCAGGTCAGTCAATAAACTACTTTTATTTATTTATTTATTTATTTATTTATTTATTTATTTATTTATTTAAACTGAAGTATAGTCATTTCAAAATGTGGTCAATCAACAGACTCCTCTATATGTACAAAAATTAAGATAAAAACAATTTGCATTTGGATATATATGGCATAATACCATTAATACAAATTTTTAAAATATATTAACTGTATCTTGTGTTCTATAGGTAAATACATATATAGGAAAAATAAAAAACATGTTTGAAAAGGATAAACTGCCCATCTTCAGGTGGGTGATAAGCTCAGGGGGACATGACAGATAACGGGTGCTTTATTTCTAAGACAAACAACAAAACAACAAAGATAGAAGACAGTACAGCAGAGTGTTCACATCTATAAAATTGCATTGGTGGGTATACGTGTATCTGATGTTCTGTACATTTCTATATATTTGAAATATTTCATAATTAAAACTTTCTAAGTACGTGGGCAGTTCAGGAGGTGGATGTGGAAAACGCAGATTACCGTTTCAGGAGTACTGACAGCAGAGGAAAGGAGATCTGATGGAGGCTTAAAAATAAATTTTAAACAGGGAATGTGCTGCCTCTTCTCATAGACTAGAGTTCATGTGTACATGCATATACACACAGGTACATGCGTGTGGGCACACACATTCATTTTCATTTGGAAACAGGAGAAAAGGAGGAAAGAGGATCCAGGCAATGTCTCTGCTAAAGCTCCTTGCTGCCACTCAGCCTGTTAAGTCCAGGCACAACAGGACCATCTAACATCAGTGCCTGCAAGTAGGGGCGTGTTTTTTCCTTTCAGCATTTTTATGGTATTCCTTTTTCTACATTTATCACGTTGGCTAGAATGTGAACCTTGATTAGTAACAATGATGGACATGTGCTGTTTCTGATTTTACTGGAATAAATGGAGAAGAAATTTATCACAGCAATGGAGACCATGCACCACAGAGTCAGATTATCTGGGTTTAATCTCAGGTGCTAGCACTTACCAGGTACAAACTTAGGCAGGTAATTTAATGTATGAGTCTCCCTTTGCTCATTTATACAATGGTGAATGATTAAGGAAAGTTGACTCTTGCCTCCTCTACACCACTGGTCTTACCTGAATGCCTTCTTCCAGGCGGCAGCACCCCAGGCATGGCAGCATCTCTGCAACCTTGCTGGGGCTGAATGGACACAACAGCTCAGAGAGCAGCTCCGTGACACACAGAGACATTTGCAGCAATTCTTGATTTACATGGAGACCCTCTCTGAAAACAAAAAAAGGCAAGAGAGCAGCATTATGTAATCACACCCATAATTAAGGCTACAGGTAAAAAGTATGTTATCGTAAAACCAAGGCCACTTTTGGCCAGGTAAAATTGCAAATTACATCAGAGACCTTCTAAATCACATTATTTCTCACTTTACATGGAAAAACAATACTCAGTAACAATATTCAGTGGTGGCACCTCTAAGTCATACTCAAAGATGTACTGTTGCTCTACAAGAAACAAAGATGACTTAGTTCAGTTTAAACACTGTGATCCATGAGTGACTATATATAATAAACCATCTGCCAGTCTCAACAACTGTCCCTACCATACTTCCCTTACAGCACCACATCATGTTATAATTATTTCTTTAATTATATATCTTCTCTAGAAGACTAGAGAATTCTGTGATGGGAGGCACCAGGCACCTTCTCACAGTGAATTCGCAAACCTTACAACAGTGTCTTGCATGTAGTAAGGGCTAAGTATTTAGTTGTTCTTAAAACAGGTAAGTGGGTAAGTCGCAGGATATACAGTATTTCTGGTCCATCTGCCTTGCAAGCCAGCTCTTCACAAAGCCCACTACTCACAGCACCCACACAAAAGCTTTGTCAGTACAATATTGGTTTTATCATGGTGGACAGTCAACCACCAGGGGCCAAAAGAAAATCAACTGCCATTCACTGGAGATCCAAGAACCATTTTTCTCTTTATCTTCAAAAGAAGTCAGTTCCTTCTGGGAGTCCTAACTTCTCTTCAGAATTCCTCAACTAAAGCTTCTCATGCAAAGAACTGGAAGATGATTAATAAGATACAACAACAATTGCTCAGGAAACTAACCTTCTGAAGAAAAATTAATGGTCTAAAGCAACAGTTTTTCTCATGTCACAGAGCAGAGAAAACGACAGTAACTGGCCCATCAGAGTGAAATAAGATTGATTACAAGGGACTGTGAGTGCCCTAAAAGCCATCCCCAAGAGCTGAGGGGGCTCAGTCTCCAGGCACACCTGTAACCCGGGAGCAGCTTGCCAACAGGCACAGGCGGGAACCCCTGGGCTCCAGAGAAAATGAGCTGGGGGTCATAATGGTGGTAAAGGGCACTCCTATTCTTACTACTAAGAGGCTTCAGTTACAGGAGGAGGAATTAGACCTAGGCAAAGGAAATTTTTTTAATTAAGAGCTTTGTGACACAGTCCTGAGTTGGGTGATCACCTCACTAAGTTTGCTGCTTGGGGCTTTCAATACTTGCTGATGGGCTAATTCAGTCTATCCAGTACCTCCCCAAATTGGCTGTGCATCCCAAAGACATTTTCTTTTTCTTTTCTTTTCCTTTTTTTTTTTTTAATAAATTGCACAACTGCCTTTAAGACAGGAGTTTGTTAAGTGACTGGCTATTCCCTATGTAGAACACCACCTTACTTCTTATCACATAGCTTGAAAATCATCTAAGTATCTACACAATACACTCTGAGAGCAAAGGCTGTTGCATTCATCAGTTTCCTCAGCATCAGCACAGTGCTGGCACATAATAGACAAGTCCTCAGAAAAGGCACACTGAACTGAACTGAAGTGACTAGAAATAAAACATCGAAGGGACTGCCTTCAAACAGGGACCCAAATGAAGAAAAGTAGAGAGGTAAAAATTACAAGGATTAGGGCTACAAAGTCAGCTGTAGCTAGAGACCAGTCCTGTCAGGAAGTCCTACATGAAGAAGATAGCAGATGTCCTGGACAAACCCAGGCAAATGAAAAGTTTCCACACAGGACATAGCCATGCCTCAACACAGCACTGTCAGATAAGAAGAGGAAGGGAGCGCAGACCGACGGTTCCGACACCGAGGGGAGGCAGTGCACTTTCCAGGTGTTTATGCCGCGCTGTAGGCAGGGCTGATACTTGATCTACGTCAGACTTCTGTTAATAGGTCTTATAAAAGCAAGGCTGTGGAGCAACTTAAGATCAGACAAAAGCCTCTGCCAATAAATCACAGTAGTTAACTCTAACCAGAACATTTACTGACAAAGCCCTTTATAAGGGCCGAAGATATGAATATACATCAAACCAAGCAAATCGCCCAAATGAACAGATCCTGATGCACTCGTCTGTGAGGCAAATAATGGGTCTGCCAGGAAATGATCAGGCGACGTTAACACAATCAAAACTTCAGTAAGTAGACAGCAGCATTAGTGAATTCACATCCACTTCTGACCATCACTTAACAGTCTTGCACGTAAATGTAGTTTGTTATATCCATTTCTCAAAGACATTTCCGTTAAGTCTTCTGTCAGTTCCCTGCTTTGCCAGACACTCACTAACTTTAACAGTTGTCAAAATTATGTATTTTAGACCTAAACTTTAATCCTTTGGGAATTTCTACTTTAATAATAGTATTAACTTATACGATATAACACGCAAGTATAAAGGGAGAATTTTACAAGACACACAAGGCTTTCTTTTGTCACCTTTTAAATAAAGTATATGTATGCCTTTGACCCACATACCCACACCTCAACCGCACCCCAAAACTCAGGATGGAGAAAATATTCACTCTTACTCAGTGAAAGTCATTCTGAACTATGTATAGTAGGCTATTTCTCAGGGAGAATAAACTGTCTTGAAAACCCTACGTTAAAATGATTCTAAAATTTAAATTCTGATTTTAATATTTGATTGACAAAATCAATACTGTGCAGGAATGAAAACATCTGGTCTAGTCCTTCCCCCAACTCTAAAAACTTGGTACAAAAACAGGCCCATCTGGACTGAGCTTCTAGACCTCTGGACCTCAGAGCCTCCCTCAGTGTCTTGTTTTGACAATTTAGGGCCACTTCAACTTGGCCTAAATCCTGACTGTGTGAACTTTCTGCTCATTCCCACGTGTCCAGTCCTGGCGGGGGGTGGGGGGGTGGGTGGGCATATGATGACTATTTGGGACCTTTCAGACTGAGAATTCAAATAATCACTCACAATCCGTTAGAGTAAAGAAAATTATTTTCCATATATCTTTTATTCAAATCAAGTTGTTTCAAAAGACCACAAATCTAAAGTTTCACCTTTCCACATACATCCAGGTTAAAAATGCCACAACGCACTCCTGTGCCAAGTAAATGCAAAATCCTAAGTGAGTACACCGCTCTGCCTGCAAAACACTTCAAATATCTTAACTACAGGTAACTTTAAATGTCTTAACTAGAGGTAGCAAAGACAACGCCTACAACCTGTAGGAATTTATAACATAATACACAACAATGTTCCACAAACTGGACAGGCAACTGACTGGCTCAAACAGAAGGCTGTCCTCGGGCAAGAAGGAATCCAGCAGCTCCAGTCCCTTCAGTCTCCGTGCTGACCCTGGGCGCTGTGCAGAGCTGCCAGTACCGCTCATTCAGGAACAGCCACAATACCAAACACACTTTCATAAGACACAGACTAAAGCAGACGACTGCACCATTCTGTCTAACAGCAAAGATCCTGACATGTGAAACCAATGGAACAGCAGAGCGAAGGCAGATTTTTTAGGGGATTTGGTCAATTTGCACTTCCTTATTTACAACTCACGTCTTCATTCTCTAGAACACGACTACAACAAAGCATTACCATGTGCCCTGACATGCAGATCCCTGATACCACTGACCAAGCAAAGCACACACTGTGGAGTCAGACCACTTAAACTGGGCCCAGTGCAGTCAGGGGGCGGTTGCCACAGAGGCAGGGGCAGAGGGGCAGCCCTGGGGGAGCCAGTGGATTTGCTCCAGGCTCCTCTGTCTCTCCTACATCTGGCTTGAGGGCAGCCTTTGCTGCCCCAGGTGGCAGGATGCACATTTCCCAGTTTGCTTACCACAGGCTGGTGAGATGAGGTCAGCCATTTGTGGTAAGGTGGTCCCCAGCCCCCATGTCTACTATTACATGCCCGCTTCCCAGGAGCAGGCAGACTGGGACACATGTGTCCTGCGACCTGGGGTAGCAGAGGCCACCCCCAAGCCAGGCCACAAGGAAGACTGGAGAAAAGAGGCCAGCTCCTACACAGCAGACCCCCTCCCCCAGCTGTCCCCTGCTCCCTGACTGCACCACGCCCCTCTCCTGGGAGCTGGCTGGCCTGGGGACAAACCTACAGCGAACCTGGGGCAGCAGAGGCCACTCTCAGGCCAGGCCACATGGGAGATGGGAGTAAATCCAAGGGCTTGCATAGGGCAGCCTCACTCCCAAAACCAGTCCTGCCCCGTGACCACATCATGGCAGCCTCCTGGGAGCAGACTGACCTAAAGACATGGGTCCAGTGGACCTGGGGCAGCAGAGGCTGCCCCCAGGCCAGGCCACAGGGGAGACGGGAGCAAATGACTGGCTCACAAGGGGCAGCCGCCCTCCTCCCACCACCACAGCCACTGCTGCTACCGTCCTCCCAGCCCCCTGACTGCACTGAGCCCATGGTCTTACCAAAGTGGGTACAGAGGAAACATATATCAATATAATAAAAGCTATTTATAAGAAACCCACAGCCAGCATAATACTCTACGGTGAGAAGCTGAAAGCCTTTCCACTACTATCTGGAACAAGACAGGGATGCCCACTCTCACCACCTCTATTCAACACAGTATTGAAAGTGCTAGCCACAGCAGTTAGACAACAAAAAGAAAGAAAAGGAATCCAAGTTGGAAGAAAAGAGGTAAAACTGTCATTACGTATCATTACGTGACATGACACTATTTACAGAAAACCCTAAAGGCTCCGCACAAAAACTGTTAAGAGCTAATGAAAGAATTCAGCAAGGTAGCAGGACACAACATCAACATACAGAAATGAGTGGCATATCTTTACATGAAAGTAATAACCCCTTTTAAACTGCATCTAAAAAAATAAAATATTTAGCAATAAATCTGACCAAAGAAGTGAAAGACCTATGTGGAGACCTACAAAACACCGACTAAGGAAATTACACAGGACTTAAAGAAATGGAAAGACATCCCATGTTCTTGCACTGGAAGAATACTGTTAAAATGGCCACACTGCCCAAACCAATCTACAGATTTAATGTGATCCCCATCAACTTACCCAGGACATTTTTCAAAGAATTTACAACAAATTATCCTAAAACTTATATGGAATCACGAAAGACCAGAATTACCAAAGCGTTACTAAGGAAAAAGAAATGAAGCTGGAAGAATAACCCTCCCAGACTGCACACAACACTACAGACCTACAGTCAAAACAGCATGGTACTGAAGCAAGAACAGACATATGAATCAATGGAACAGAATAGAGAGCCCAGATATAAACCCACAAACTTTTGGTCAATTAATCTTTGACAAAGGAGGCCAGAACATACAATGGAGTAAAGACAGTCTCTCTTCAGCAAACGGTGTAGGGAAAAATGGACAGCTGCATGTAAATCAATGAAATTAGACTACTCCCTCACACCACACACAAAAATAAATTCAAAATGGCTTAAAAACTTAAACATAAGACAAAACACTCTTAGAAGGAAACATAGGCAAAATATCACCTGACATACATCTCAGCAATGTTCTCCTAGGGCAGTCGACCCAACCAATAAAAATAACAGCAAAAATAAACACACAAATGGGACCAAACTGAATTTATCAGCTTTTGCACAGCAAAGAAAACCATAAGCAAAACTCAATGAAAACCTATAGAATGGGAGAAAATATTTGTAAATGATTCAACTGACAAAGACTTAATTTCCAGAATATATAAACAGCTCACAAAACTTAGTAACAAAAGCAAACAACCCAATCAAAATATGGGCAGAAGACCTAAACAAGCATTTCTCCAATGAAGACTACAAATGGCCAATAGGCACATGAAAAAATGCTGAATATCACTAATTGCCAGAGAAACACAAATCAAAACTACAGTGAACTATCAATTCACACCAGTCAGAATGGCCATCACTCAAAAGTTCATAAATCTAAATGCTGGAGAGGGTGTGGAGAAAAGGGAACCCTCTTATACTGCTGGTGGGAATGTCGTTTGGTGTAGCCATTAGGGAGAACAGTTTGGAAATTCCCCACAAAACTAAAAAGACTTACCCGATGATCCAGCAATCTCACTTCTGGGTATATATCCAGAGGGAACTCCCTCCGAAAAGATACCTGCACCCCAGTATTCACAGCACCACTACCTACTCAGTAGCCAACACATGAAAGCAACTTAAATGAAGCAACAGACAACTGGATAAAAAGCTCCAGTTTATTTATACAATGGAATACTAATCTGCCATAGTAAAGGATAAACTGCCATTTCCAGCAACATGGAAGGACCTAGAGATCATCATTTTAAGTGAAATGAGCCACAAAGGGAAAGAAAAATACCGTATCACTAATATGTGCAATCAAAAACAAAACACACTATGACCTCACCTACGAAACAGAAACAGACTTGCAGACTTAGTAAACAATCTTACGATTACCAGGGAAACAGGATGAGAAGAGAGAAATCGGGTGGGAGTCTGAGATTTACAAATGTTAGCCACTATACATAATAGATTTTTTAAAAAGTTTCTTCTGTATAGCACAGAAACCTGGGTTCAATATCTGGAAAAAACTTATAATGGAAAAGCCGTTACATCCACGAACTCAGGAAGCAAGAGAAGAAAGGAGACTTACGTACCTGGGCTACAGCCAGGTCCTCAGAAAGTCCTTGCCCACCGCTGATACTGCCCCCTGTCCTCACTGCATCCTCTTCCCAGGAGCAGAATGACAAGAAGACATGTGTCCTGGGAACCTGCGGCAGCAGAGGCCGCCCTCAAAACAGCACACAGGGTAGATAGGAGCAAGTCGGCTGACTCCAAGGAGCACACCACACCCTCTCCGCCGCCTCATCTCGCCTTCCTACACCGCCCTGCGCAATCCAACGCTCTAGGGCATTCGCCTACCACCACCACAGCTAGCCACACGCCGCCATTGGCCGCGGCGCCCCGCACCCTGAAGGCAAAGCCTCGCCTCCCAGGAGCTGACTGACCGCCAGATGTCCACCCCGCCAACATGGGGACGCAGAGAACGACCCAGGCCGCAGGGGAATCGGTAACAAACGCAGGAGTTCGCACGCGCAGCCCCATTCCACCGCAGCCCCGACGACAGCACCGCAAACGTCTCGCGGGAGCAAGCCACGACCTGAGGGAGGGTCGGAAGTGCTCCCGGGCCTGTCAAGCGCCCTCCCACCTCCAGGGGCTGCATTCGCTTCCCCAAACTCGGGTACAAGCTGCAGCGAAGAAACGGGCTTCAGGGACTACTAACGTTGGGGAGGGGGGCACCACGAACCACGGCGGCGGCCCGCACTAGCCTCAGAGTCCTGACTGGCCGCGCGGTTGGGGCCTCACCCACGCTTCCCCAACCCGTGAGCCTCCAACCGCGCAGCCCAGGCCCCACTCGCCGGCTCCCCGACCTGCACGCCCCCACCAGCGCCCCCTTACCTGCACGGCGGCGGCGGCAGCGGAGGCGACAGCAAGCGGCAGCCCAGTCCCCAGACCTCCTTCTTCCACGGGAGCCGATGCAGGAGCGCCCTACTTCCCCACGCTCCGGGCAGTTCTGGCGTCCGCACCTGCGCATCCGCGCGCGCCCCTCCTCCTACCGCCGGAAGCGCGGACCCTCGGGCTGGGGCTCCTGCTGCCCGGGATGTGGCGAGTGGGGCCGAGCGGAACCGAAAGGGGCCTGGCGGGCCAAGCAGGGACGGCCGGCGGGGCGGCAGGGCGGGGCGGCGACCGGGACGGGACACCCCGCTGCGCCTCCCGCCGTGTCTCCATACCCAATGCCGGGAGTCCTGGGAACCTGCGGCGGCAGAGGCCGCCCCCAAAACAGCACAAGGAGTAGATAGGAGCAAGTCGGCTGCTCCCTGGAGCACACCCTCTCCCGCCGCCTCAGCTCGCCGCCCGCTGCCACCCTCCGCCGCCCAACGCTCGCGGCCGTTCCCCGTCCGCCGAAGCAGCTTGCCGCAAGCCGCCGTCCGCCGCTGCCGCCCCCGCCCCCTGACAGCAAAGCCTCGCCTCCCAGGAGCTGACTGACCGCCAGACGTACACCCTGCGAACATGGGGAAGCAGAGGACGCCCCAGGCCGCGGGGGAGTCGGTAACAAATTCAGGAGTTCGCAGGCGCAGCCCCCATCCCACCGCGGCCCCGCCGACAGCACCGCACAGGCCTCGCGGGAGCAAGCCATGACCTGAGGGCCGGTCGGAAGTGCTCCCGGGCCGCCCCTTCAGGCGCCCTCCCACCTCCCGGGGCTGCATTCGCTTCCCCAAACCCGGGTACAAGCCGCAGCGAAGAAACGGGCTTCAGGGACTACTAACGTTGGGGAGGGGGGGCACCACGAACCACGGCGGCGGCCCGCACTCGCCTCAGGGTCCTGACTGGCCGCGCGGTTGGGGCCTCACCCACGCTTCCCCAACCCGTGAGCCTCCAACCGCGCAGCCCAGGCCCCACCCGCCGGCTCCCCGACCTGCACGCCCCCACCAGCGCCCCCTTACCTGCACGGCGGCGGCGGCGGCGGCGGCAGCTGAGGCGAGGGCAAGCGGCAGCCCAGTTCCCTAAATATACCCATTCTGTTATTAAATCTAAGATTATTTGCTTAACATAACATTGACTAATGACAGGTTTATAGAATCAGCACAGTGATAGAGTACAAATGCATTTTAAATTTGAAATAACTTCTAAGTTAACTAATCCAAAAACAGAACAAAAGAAAATCAGTCAACTCAGGCAGATCAAAGCCACTGTTACGTATGAAAATATGCTAATACAGCCCTCTTTTAGCCTAAATTCTTTATTGAAATATGTTTCTAGTATGCCATAGTTATCACCATACTGGGGCATAAATGAGGCCATCCTTACATTAAGATTCTGAACTCCCATCCAAATTAGCAAGAAGACTTTTCTCAGAACTTCCTCCCTTGACATTTCCCTACATCTAGAAGTGTGTTTGCTGATACCCAGTTACCAGACCTGGTTTCACTCAGTGTTTGACAGAGCAGGAACGCAGATATACCTTTGGAGCTGAAATACTGCGGAGCTTGGTGACAGCTGTCCTGAAAGTTTCATGACATAACATTTCTTGCCACTGTTTCTGTTCCTACTTTTGCTACTGCTGTTATAATCAACATGGCCAAAAAGTATGAAATGACGGAGGACAATGAATCTTGCTAGTGCACGTGGGAACATAATGCATGCCACCATCACAGAGAGAAGAGAAGACATGTCCTCTGTAATACACCCCTTTAAAAGAAGACAGATTATTTGAAGAAGCTAGTGGTCCCAAGGTGCCTGAAACTTGAAGGGTACATTCTTACATAGTGTCTACCCTCACTATCAGGGTGTCCACCTCCAAACACCTGGTCTGTCCAGAGCATTCGAGGCTCTGACAAAGTCCCTCATTCTTGATGCTTCTGGCACCTCTATCATGGAAGTTGGAGGCATTGGGTCACTCTTTGCTGAAGGCTAAATGATTCACTTGATTAAAATAATTTTCCCAAAGGCCATGACTACCTCTGGCCTATCTCTGGTGGAACCATCTCCTTTTATTAGTAGCATAATAAATATGTGTTGAATGAATGAATTTCCTGTGATACAAGGAAAAATGGTGCTTTCCTCAGGGGCTAATGTGCTCAAAATCAACACTGTTATATATGTGTAGACTCCAACATTAACCAGGCTTTAGATTCATTCTTACTGCCAGTCCTCTGTGGTGCAAGCTGCCACCAGGGTAAGAAGGTCCAAAATTTTTCTAGCATCAGCCACCACGGGGACCTTGAACTGATGCTCCACTTGAGTGTACCACAGCAATTAGCCCATTAACTCTCTCAATATTATTAAGCCAAGATGTTCATGGAGAACAGTTCAGTGGTTACCAAGGGTTAGAAACGGCAGGGGTAGAGACGGTGGAAGGGAGGTGTGGTTTTATGAAAGGGCCATACAAGGGATACTTGTGATGATGAAGATGTTCAGTGTCTGAACTGTGATGGTGGACAGAAAACCTGTTCTATACATGGAACTGCATAGAACTAAATACACAAACACACACACATGCACAAGTGTGTGTAAGTTAAACCACTGAACTCTAAAAAGATTAGTGTGCTGTATCAATATCAATAACCTGGTTGCTGTAGTATGTTGTAATTTTTGCAAAATGTTACCGTTGGAGGAACCTGGGTAAAGTGGACACATGTTCTCTGTATTATTTAGTGAAGCTATATGTGAATTTATAATTATCTCAATAACAACGTTAATTAAAAATTAATCCTCAAAGAAAGGAGGCCCAGATCCTACCGCCTTTATTTAGTGTTTTCCTCCTGCATACCTCTAGGTAAATTCTTCTATGCAAATGTGAAAAACACATAGCCAAATCTGTTAGTAACATTCAAACTCTAAAGGTTAAAGGGTGTGTTGGAGAAGGAATATAAATCTAATTACTGCATATGAGCCCTGCTCTTGGCTCAGATAAAATATTCTACTTGACATATTGGAGAAAACCATACTCTGAAATATCTCTAGAAAATTTAAGGGAGAGGGCAGTGGGGCACATAATAGAGTGGAGCAAATCTTATTGCTTTGTACTTACGTTATCTCTGTAATTTTAATCACTGTGTGACTTTGAAAGTCATTAATTTTTCTGCTAACATGTCTTAATAACAAAATAATATGTTCTGCGATAGATTTGTTGTGCAGATTAAATAAGATGTTGCATGAGAAAGCACCATGCACTTCCTGGCACAGAGCAAGAAACTAATGCATATTAGTTGGATCAGAAATGTATTGATTAAGAAAAAAAGAATCAAACACAAACTAAGGTGGTGGAATGAAAGAGAAGGAAGCTCAAAGTAAATAAATAATACAAATCAGAATCATACAAAAGAATGCTGTTAGATCATTAAGCTGGAAAGCAAGCTCTAAGCAAAGCTGAAGCTAAAGAACAAAATTTTGTGAGATTTAAATCTTAGATATGATATATAGACTATTGAGTGCTACTTATCTTTGCACTTTAGGTCTGGCAAATCATAAAATTATATAATATTATATGAATATATCCAGTTATTATTATATTGCATGACACATAGTAGTAGCCCAATAACTTTTTGAGCAAATACATTACATACTAACTTCATAGCAGGCTAGTTGGAAAAAAAAAAAAGATGGGCATTAATCACTATAAAAATGCACTGTAAAGCAAATTTGAGTAATGGAATTTCACTTTATTTCTGGTAAATATAGAGAAAATCAAAATAATTTCATATTCATTATTTGGGAAAAGAAGTCCTGGATAAAGAAACAATGGAGCAACATATTACAAATCTTGTAAGTATTTATAAAATGTGAACCCTTAATTTAAAAAGAATTTTTTTGTTTGATCTCTGTCATTCGACAATGTATAACATTTTATGTTCCTACTTCCAGAAAAGTGAAGACGGGCATCCAAACACTCTCCGGGAGAGGGGATCTAGGTTCTAGTTCTATGGTTTCATTAATCACGTGCTCTCTGTAGTGAAATCAAAGGTCATACTTGATCTGAGCAGAGAAGATAAGAGTTCTTTTACCTTTTGAGATCTGGAGTAAGATTTTACAGAAGAGGTGATGTTTGAGCTAGATTTAAATTCTAAATAATATGAAAGGAGAACTTCTGTGAATAATTTATCTAGTTTATGTAGCCAGAAGATAAGGTCAAAAAATAGTTTGGCTCCAAATACTGGAGAACCTTAAAAATCACGGAAGAACTTGAAAGCAATAGAGTGACAACAGATCTATGTTTCACAAACTTTTTTTTTTCTATGTGGAATAAAGATTTGGGAAGGGTGACACAAAAGTTAGGGAGACCAGTTAAGAGGGTATTGTATTACAAGGGTACAAAATAATAGGAAATGGCGATTACAAAGGTAATTAGGAGAGAAAGCCATTCAGGAAATTGTGTTTCCTTCTAACAGACTTCCAAGAATTGTTAATTAATTAAAAAGAGAGAATAAGGGAAATGAGGGAGACAAAGAAGTCCCTAATATGTGTTTTTTAAAGGTAGCTGACAATATCATTAGTGAAGATAATAGTAATAATAGAAGTAGAAGTAAGTACCAATAGTGGTAATAGTAATTAAACACTATATCACAAAGACTAAACTAAATGATGTCATCACCACTGATTAAGTGACAGTAAATAAGTTATGTCACTTCTAGAGGTTTATTGTCAATTAGTATAAGACTACCTGCATAAAAGTTAAATTAAAAAAAATTTTCCATTTTAGAAATTAAGTTCAAGGTCACTTATCTGACAAATACAGGGTTAGGGTACAATTTCTGATTATCCCATAATTATCCTTTCTATCAAATGGAAGAGTAGTGACTAGAGATGATACATGGCTAGAACAGTGACCATCATGATGTGATGATGATGACAATGATGATGAAAACAGCAACAACAAATACTTTTTTGGAACTCGTTATGAAGAAGACATTGTTCTAAGTATTTTATCTGATTAAAGACATTGTTCTAAGTATTATATCTGATTAATTCATTTATTATTATTAAGAAGGTGGTAAGTTAAACACTGTTGTTATAATCCCCAAATAAGAAGGCTAAATGGAGGCCCCCAAACAGACAGGTCAATGTTCTAACCCCAGGAACCTGTAAACCAACATGATTTTATTTGTAACTGGATCTTTTCAGATATAGATAAGTTAAACATTTTGACATGAAATCATCCTGGATTACACAGGTTATCCCTAAGTGTGTCCATGTGAGGGCTAGCTGCAGACAAAGCCATGAGAAGACAGAGGCAGAGACTGGAGTGATGCAGTCACAAGGATGCTGACAGCCATTAGAAGCTGGCAGAGTCAAGGAAGGATTCCCCCGCCAGAGATTCCAGAGGTACAGCCCTGCCGACATACTGACTGCAGACTTCTGGCCCCAGAACTATGAGAGAACACTTCTGGCCATTTCAAGCCACCCAGTTAATGATAATTTGTTGTGAAATCCCTTGGAAACTAATGCATCAATTATCAACTTACTGCTCTTTCTCTCCACATTCAACCTTCCTTGTATGCTCTGGGAGTGGGCACTTTAAAAGTTCTTCTTTGCAGCTGGCACCATCTTAAGCTCTGACAACAGACAGTGCTGGAGGGATACCGTAGGAAGACAGGGCTTCTCTTCCAGGTCCTGTTGTTCTCTTTTAAATTTTATTTTGCTTTCTTTTCTTCTTGCTTTGATTGCATGCCTACCAGTGTTTTGTGTGAACATTCAGGGATGCTCTCCTACACTGAATTTCAGCTGCACCTCCATGAGACCACTCCCAGTGAGACTCTAAGATATCTTCCAGGGCAGATTTCCCTGTCTCAAGCTGCCAGCACACTAGAGAGTTACTTCCTGTTTACAGGATTTAGCAGTACTTCTCCAACCACCAGCGTCTGCCCACAGAATGTGGATCAACTCTGGCCTGGAACCACCCAGAGAACTTTTCCACAATCTATTTACCTATAACCGTATCTTCTCTAATGAGATCTGAATCACAATCTGGGGGAAGGGAGATTACAGGTTTATTCATTTCTCAGGTACTTTCCTCAGCCCTAGAGTATTTTTTTTTAGAGCTCTCTTTACCCTTTATAGGTAATCCCCCTGTTACAGTTCATAATTCTTTATAGTGAAGATTTATTTTTCCAATTACTATGTGGTTCCCATCGTCTGGCCTCTGACTGACACACTCATTTTGCATATGAGGAAATTGATGCACAGGAATGTAAACTGACTCGCCCAAGTTCACAGTTAGTAATTGGTAGAATCAGTATTCAAGGTCAAGAAGAATAGTGCGAGCATCTGCAACCACTGGGTTGTAAAAAACTGACAGGAATGAACTAGATATTCAGCATATTAAATTGCAGAGATCTACAAAGTATCCAGATGAAAGAAAAAACTGTTTCTATTTCCTCTACTCACAACTGTACACTCATTACTTCATGTCTGCTTACCAAATGAAAGGAAAATAGTTGTTTTTCTCCTAATTACTCACAGAATACTTTTTGACACCAGATGCATATTTTTTTCCACACCAAGCAATTCCACAGTCCTCTATGGACACCAACTGGGTGTCCTATAACTTAACACAATTCTAACAATATCTACTTGGAGCTAGCATCAGATCTCAGAAGTTAAAGGCTCATTCCCACAAAACTGTTCCTCCCCAACTCTGATGCAAGTTGCAAGTCCGGGTTGTTACTTCTTCTTCTAACTAAGTCACAAGTTCCCTCCCCAGGCTCAGTAGTTTGCTAGAACAGTTCACAGAACTCAAGAGAACAAGTTATTCACTAGAGCTTCAATTTATTAATGGCTAAATAAAAGCGATCCATGGGGCCTGGTATGGGGAATGTGCAAGGGAAGCATATGTGTCCTTTCTGGGCTCACCACCAACTGAGCTCTTCCATGTGTTTAACTAGCAAGATGCTTTTCAAACCTTGCATTTTAGGGATTTTTAGGGAGGCATGATTGATTAAATCATTGGCCACTGGTGATTAATTCAACCTCCAGCACTTTGCCCCTCCCCAGGGGTCAAGGATAGTACCAAAAGTTTCAACCCTTTAGTCATACACTTGGTTCCACTGGTAACCAGCCCACATCCTGTGATTATCTAGAAGCTTACCAAAACTCACCTCATTAACATAAACTCAGGTGTGGGTGAAAGTGGCTTGTTATGAATAGCAAAAGACACTCCTTTCTCTTTTTTGGCTTTGGCAATATTTCAGGAACTGAGGACAAAAGACCGAATATTGTAACTAAAGATACTCCTATTGCTCTTATCACTCAAAAAATTACTAGGATTTTAGGAGCTGTATGCCAGGAACAGGGACAAAAACCAAACACAGAGTTCTTATTATAAATCACAATATCATAAATTAATTATGTTAAGTTAATCATTTGACAATTATAATTTATAGATTAAAAGAGGTAGAAGGAAGCATTGTAGATCTAAATAACACAAATAAATGTATCATTTCAAAAGAAAGTTTGGAGCAATTGGTGCAATCCAGTCTCCATAGAGGGCAGAGGTTCATAGACATACTGTAAATAGATAGGGTAAGGGGTCCTAAGAGAAAGAGAATGTATGGCTTTCCTGACATAAGAGAAGCCATTTTTGCCCTAAGCCATTTTGTGATCTAAGCCTGGCCACAATGCTTGCTCTTGAACAGGTCACAGTAACTCATGATCTTAAGGAGACAAAAGAATGCAGGAACAAACAACTGTTAACAGGCAAGAGAAGTAACAACAGCAAAGATAATATATCAGCTGTTAATACGCCCAGTTCTATCTTAATGGTAAAGATTAGCCTGGAGCACTTTCTTGAGCTATTCTGCTGAATTCCAAGCCCCCTCTAGCCTCAACTACCAGAACAGATGGAACCTAAGGAATGATGATGTTGACCTTTTGTTGACCTCACGACTTCAATCAACCAAAGCCTGGACTGTCAACCTTTGCCCCAGTGCTGTGCTAATTCTTCTCTGCTCAAGCCCTTTCATGAATGTGCACATCCCACCCAAATCCCTTCATTAATATTCATGTACCCTTAGCTGAAAGCTCCCCCAATTTTGCTGTTCAGGGATACACTGCTTTGGGAAAGATCCCTGGTGTTCTCCTTACTTGCTCCAAGTAATAAATCCTTCTTTCTCCCAATCATTGGCTTGATTGTATCTTTTGGCTCAATACCCACCAATAGGCAAACCCAAGTAACAATACTCAATTTGACCTATGAAGTAATAGCCTGTATGGTGATTTGGCAACTTTCTAATTAGCTCCCAACTTTTACAAATAAGGATATTTCACATAATAATGCAGTGTTTTTAGCTTCTCTGAAAAAAGTTAGAATAGAACTTCAGAGAGGTCTGTTCAAATACTTAACAAAATTAACATTAATTATTCCACACCATTTCGTTAGCTCTAGGCATTTTCTGTGCTTATTTATCTACTTCTGTGTGAAAATGTACCTATCTTGTCTATTTTTGTTACTATTGTTCCTCAGTACCAAGAGCTATTCTGGATATATACCACCTCTTTCTCTCTTCCTAATATATATTATATTAAATATATACACATATATATACTTTTTTTTAATTACAAATGAGGAGGTAAAAGCCAGTTTGTTGTGGATTAAATCCAAGGCAGTGAAGGTAGTGAGTGTAGATTATTAAAAATAACAACAAAAAAGTACTTTAAAGTTAAAATAACCAAAAATTATATAATAAATTAATATATATGTATAAATTCTGATATATGTTATTTTAACATTTTTTAAAGTTAATAATTCACATTAACAAGCATGGAAAGATAAGTAATGAATACCCTAACTCTTGACTTTTAATAAATGTTTTGGAAGAGTACCTGAGATTTCAAGTAAATATCAGATTCTGGTCATGATTACTGATATATTAGCAAAAAAACTTTGGGAAAAATACAAATAATCTAAATAGACACTCCATTTTTGGTTAATGTTCTACCCAAATTTAATTACACAAACAACAATAAAGCACATTCTAAAGTCATTACACTCATTCCCGGCATGTAAACTGAAATTTAAGTCTTGAAAAAAAAAAGAAAATGTCCCTTAGAGCTAAAGAACTTTTAAAAAGTTTTTCAACTCTAATGTTTCACTCAGAAAATGCTACATGACCAAGTCCTAATAACTTTGTAATCCTGTATGATGTATCAGGATATTTCCAAATCTCCCATTTTAATAATCTTTTCACACTGTGGTTCATATCACACAGTTTAATCTTATTTCTCTCAATTAAACCATTTCTGCCCTATTTTTAAAACTTGGAACTCAGTGCTTGTAAGGTAATATCTTCAAAGCAAAAGATTATGTCATATGCTTAGTCTAAAAGGTGCTTTTGCACATTATGATGCTAGACACTATTATTTACAGTAATATAAACATACTAATATGTAATATATGACATATAACCTTAATCATATAAATATATATTTATATTAAACATACCTTTGCTAAGTGATACTCCTGATTTCTCAATTTATCTGTTTAAATAGATGAAGCTCTAAGTATACATATTTAAACCCATAAACCTTACTTGTGCTGGAGAGATTATTTATTGCCACTCTTCAGTTAAGGTTATTTTGTGATCAAGTGGAATATATTTTAAGTTATTTATCTGTTTGACATTCAAGTTTTTAATTTGATCCTCTCTTAATCTGTACCACCCTACTCAAATTTATTTTCCCTATGGTTCATTTATTTTATATACTTCACTTTATCCTCCAGTCCTTACTTAGATTTTCAACCCATAGTGACCTCTTTAAAAATCTAAGCTCATCTAAGATCTATTTGTTTGGGGCCAAATATCTCCTGTGTAGTAACTATACCATCTCTTTCACTTTCAAATTTATTTCACTTTTTTTTCAACTGCTGCATAAAGGCTGTGTTTCCCTATGTTTGGAGGAAAAATACACAGTTGTGACTAGCAAATGCAAAAGGCCTTAACTTCATAAAGTTTTCTCAAATTTTGAATCCATTTTGAATAGCTTCTGTGGGTTTTAACAATGGAATTTAATAATTTATGCCAGAATTATCTTTCCGCCTAAATCTATCATAAAGATGCTAGGTAAGCTTCTAGTTCTTATTCTCCTTTCATTGGCAAAGACAGATTTAGAAATACTACATCTAACCTTTCTCATATCATATAGTTAAATACATAAAATTACAGACTATCGGTAGTATGTAGCTAGATATACAGAAATGTTTATAGTATATAATTGAATGTGTATGTTTATAATGTATAGTTAAATGCATAGCAATGCATATAACAGAGTAAAATGTGTACAATTATGGAATTATTATTAGAAAACTTCTAGAGTGTTTACTTTAAACCCAGTCTTATTCTAAGTGCTTTACATATGTCTAGAAATTTAATTCTAGTAAAAACTCTATGAGGTAGGTACCCTTATTATCATACCTGAGTGAAAATTAAGGAAATCTAAGAATAGGGTAATTAAGTAAATTGATTAGGGTCCCTCAGTAAATATAGTCCTGAGATTCAAATTTTGGCAATTTGATTCCACTATTTGTCCTCTTGTACATTATATCATACTATGACATAATTCAGAAACTATAATTTGATTTTCCTGACCAATAGAGGAAGAGTCTTAGGTATAAATAACAATTAACGGTAAAAAATACTGATATGTACACTGAGGAATTGCATAAAGTTTCATAAAAGTTCTGTGTTTATCATCCCTAATGAACTTCAAATTTAGGATGAATAAAGAGAGTTGTTGAATACAGCTGAAGTTCTGATGATATCAAAAATATATTACAACTTACATGACACTTCACTTTTGCTAAATAACTCTGAAAAAATAAGAGTTTATTACCATGCAGAGAGTACCGAATATAATTCCAAATTTGGGGAAATTTTTCTACTCTACTCAGCCACTGCTGAGTTTTCATGCAGCTTCTTTTTTGCATTCTTGCAAAAAGATGAATGAGGTGCAAGTCAATGTTACTTTCATCCAGTTGAAAGGCAGAGATCAGTTGACCTATCTGCTCTATCATCATAAAGCAGAGATGAGAATTCTGATAGAATGCATGTCTTGGAGAGAGGCTTATGAGCCTTACTTCAAAGAAGGTTATTCTTTAGTCTACGCAGCACTGTAGAACATGAAACAAGGTAATATTCAACCTATTCCAATTCTTTGCAAATGTTATCTTATTCCTTTACATTGGGTTGTGTTGTCAAGTATGGTATCCAGACTGTGTGAACCGACAGAAAATAAATGGATAGAAAAGGACTTAGTTAACCTTTATTCTTTAGTTTTGTACCTTTGTTCTTTGGCTTCCATAAGAAACAGATTCTATGTTTCATTGACTCTTTAATATCCTAGCCTTGACTTTGAATCCATTTTATAAAAATTCCAAAATATTTGTACCATCAATATAGATGATATGAATACTTAAGGATCTCTTTAAGTCACTTATGAAATCAGACGGAGTAGGTGTCTTTTCAGTACTTACATACAAGCACACACGTAAGTGATCACATATAACATTTTCCACAGTAGACCTCTCTCCCATCCTGGCATCCTCATGTTCCAGTACAACAGTTATAAATCCTTTTTCACTATGCCTTTCACAAATCTGTAGTAGTAATCAGCGCTTTTTAGAAATGTGAAAGTCAGTGCAAGGAGGCCATAGCTCAGTGGTAGAGCAAGTGCTTAGCAAACATAAGGTCCTAGGTACAATCCCTAGAACCTCCATTAAAAATGTAAGTAAATAAAAATAAAATAAACCTAATTACCCCCAAAAAAGAAAAAAATTAAAAATGTGAAAGTTAAAAGTCATATATGCACTAATAAGAGTATTTTTCCTAACATCAAAAGAATGATGAATGTATTACAACTCAACCTTTAAGAAGCTACATTTTCATTCTTGCACCATTCATTGTTTAAAAGGAAGGTAACAACCTCCTTGAGTTTGATGGAAAG
The DNA here is from genome assembly GCF_048564905.1 of Vicugna pacos. NCBI lineage: Eukaryota > Metazoa > Chordata > Mammalia > Artiodactyla > Camelidae > Vicugna > Vicugna pacos. Next base: position 2,033,605 of record NC_133011.1, read on the forward strand.
AAAGCTTTGTCTAATTCTGAGACTCTTTCTTATTTAGGATTTGTGTTTCTCTTCATAATAATCTTTACTTGTTTGTATAGCAAAGATTATAAATATAATATGCATTGTATCTGAGTCAACATTCCCACTCTACCATTTATTTAGTCATGATAACACTGAAAAAACTAACTTTTCTGAGGATGTATTTCCTCTTCTTTTCATGAGGTTTATACTACTTACCTCACAGAATTGTGACATAAAACAAGACAGAATACTTAAAATACTGATGTACTCAGCATGTGCTGCACTTATTGTACATAACAGGAGGAGCTGCTGTTGTTTTTGATACTATAAGATCTCAAATAACTTCAACCATTAGCTAGCCCAATCTCAGGCAAAAAAACGAAAAACAAAAAACAAAAGCAAAAGCAGACCTCAACTCTTAGTTTATTGCAAACATACTTCTTTTGATTTGGCTACCTAAGGTCCTGAGGGATAAAATGAGGAAGATATTTCCTTTTCAAAGTAAGACAATTAAATGAGATATTTATAAACAAATAAATACATAAACATATGAAAACAATAATAGTTAAGAAATTTAAAGCTAATCTAGAATAGTTTTTCTTATTGTCAAGAATTACAATTGTGGAAGATGGTTACTAACTACAAAAAAATGTATATTCTAAAATGTCATTCATATAAGTAGTACTGTAATTCTCTTACAGCTGGAAATATTACTGAAGGCTAGGACAATAGTGGACATACTCACATAGATAAGATGCTAAGCACAGAACTCACTTTAAGATTCTGAAAATGCAATTTCCACATTAAAATACATATTTTTAAAGTCTGGCATTATGGATCCATACCCTCTTATTTTCATATGTATCAACATGTTCACTAGGCATTATCAAACACTGAAAGATCAAAAAAAATCTCTCTCAATTTTGCTATAAAGCTCAAAATGCTCAGAAGATAGTCTTAAACCACGTAACATAAACTTTACCATCTTAACCATTTAAGTGTATAGTTCAGTGGCAATAAGTGCAGTCACATTGCTCTGCAGCAGATCTCCAGAACTGTTTCATCTTGCAAAACTGAAAACTGTTACCTGTTAAACAACTCCCCATTTCTCCCTCACCCAGACCTTAGTAAGCACGGTTCTACTTTCTGTTTCTATGACTGTGACTACTTTAGATACTTCACACAAGTGGCATCATATAGTATTTGTCTTTTTGTGCCGTCTTATTTCCCTTAGCATAATGGCCTCAAGGTTTATCCATATTGTAGCATGTGACAGGATTTCATTCCTTTTTAAGGTCAAATAATTTTCCACTGCATGTATGTGTGTGTGTGGTGTGTGTGTATACATACATATACATATACATATACATATACAGCACATTTTGTTTATCCTTTTAGATTTATTTCCAGCACAGATGTGTAGAATCAATTTTATAAAATGTAATGATATCATTCACTTCCTTAAACACCTTTAGTAATATCCTCTGACATTTGGATAACCTTCAGTACAGATGGTACACAATTAGTTAGTAATTTGAGCTTTTTTTAACCCATACAGTCTCATCTCTCATTAGCCTCCCTGCCTTGCCTCCCTTGTAACCTATAACTTATTTATAGTGAACTTCCTTTAGATTCTCAGACTCTTCATGGTTTTTCTCCTTTATGGACTTTGGTTTAAACTGTCCTCTCTATTTTTATCTAGCAAATTTCTATCATATTGTATATTAAGAGTTAGTATCTTTGTAAGGATAGCAACAGCATCTACATTTTTCATTATCTTATTCTAAAAAGCTAACAAAATAACTGCTTATTGAACGATTAAGGAATGAACTGATTATCAAATAAATTAAATAATGAATGAGGATTCATCCCAGTCAGTCATTTTTCACAAAATGCATTTTAAAAATATGAAATAAGTTGCATTGTACTAAACTATTAAGACATGAGATATTAGAATGAGTCTTTGTGATATAATCTAGGAAGTTGTTCAACAATTAAACAGAAACTGCAAATCAGCAGAACTGTCAACTTCACAAGCACTGAATCTGATTAAGAACTCATCAGTAATGCAAGGTTGAGATGATACATTAACAAATTACTGATGTCTAGCTCCAATTCCCTGGATCCTTAGGCTTCCAGAACAAATATTGTCTTAGCAGGTGAATATAAAAAACATTTATGTTTATCTGGTTCTGGCTTCATTACCTCATTTCACAACTGAAACCTTGATACTTTTCATTAAGTCCAAGTATACCTTCATATACTTTCAGCTACTTTAGGCTACTTGTGAATTTCAATCTTACTGATCTCCTGGAAAATAAAATTCTATCCTGAATTCCAGGTCCATGGCTAAAATGGCACCGTGTTTTACACAATCTCACTTACACTGACCTATTGCCTATGTATTGGGATCTTTATACATCATCTACCTTTGACAACCCATGACATTGATATACCCATGCCTGCCTACCTTAAATACTACCTGCCACTATATTCACGTACATCATACTCCACTTACCTAGTTTGTTTACTTAACAAATCCTGAGTGCTTACCATGAACAAGGCACAAATGTAAAATTGCAACTGTGACAAGTGACATAAAAGAGCATCAGTATGAAGAGAAGTGAACCTCACAAAGCACAGATTCTGGAACCATAAGGCCTAGATTTGAAACTCAGATTTGCCATTTATAAGCTTTGTGCACTTGGGTAATTTATTCAAGTCTTCTCTTTTCCTAATTCCTTGTTTGATGTGGTCAGTCCACCAAGGAAAGGGGCTATGTAAGCCTAAAACACCTTAGAGTTAACCAAGGTACTTCCCTTCAAGTTTGCAAACTTCTACATCCAAGGATCTTGAGAAACATAAGCATACTTAAAAATGGACTTCCCTAAAGGGGAGAGCTTATCAGTTTTTTAAGAGCAACAGTTGAAGACACAATGGGCATCCTATGTTAGCCGCAGAGAAAAAGAAGAGCTCAGCGGCCGTAGAGCTTCATGAAAAAGGAGATTAGGATGAAGCAAGCATCAAAGCCTCCAAAGGGTTTGAGCTGTCTTAGTCCAATCCATTCTGGTTATACCTTGGGGAGAGGAGAATCCAACATGCCTACCACACATACTCTGTTCATGGAATTCCCAGTATGTTCATCCCAAGCTTAAGTTCTTGTGTGACTGCAGCATGATGAGAGGCTGACAAAAGGGCAGGAGCAGGAGTGACAGCAGCAACTGACACCACAACAAACTTAAATTCTCATTTCATCAGTCCTGAGCCAAACATGGAACTAAGAAAGTTGATGAAAAATAAATAAAAGCAAGAGCCTATGAGGACACAGCGAACACAGGTCTTTCACTTAGCAAACAGCGTACTAGCTACATTCCCCTGTATAGGGATCTAAGGCATTTAGTTATCGAGTAGAAACACATCTACAACCAGGTCGAGTTCCGTGAGTATGAGATTCAGCAGAATCAGCTTTTACTTCAAGAGCTTCAAAGCCTGTCCCACTACAAAGAGAGCGGCCCCACCACACAAAACAGGTGGCATTGTCTGAGACTGTAGAGGCAGAGCAATGTGGAAGGACATGATGGAGAGAGCAGAGGGTGCAGAACCAAAGATCACTGGTATTGCATATCCGAGGCCAAAGGGACAGCAACTTGGGAAGTTTGTTTACTAGGATCCAGAGCAGAAAGCTCCAATAAAGATTAGAGATCATGAAAGAATCTTTATATGGACAATATTAGCTTTCTTTACTGCAATTTAAGCAAATGATAGAAAATAAAACTATACATTTTCCAAACAAAATGATTATCTTCTGCTTTAATTCCTGTGTTGCACAGCGTTGTAGTGATCTCAAAGTGGATGCAGTGATGCAAACTATGCTGTGGCACACACCTCTACCTTTGCTCAGAAAGTCAGTATGAGTTCTCTTCTTTGCCTCAACATCTTTACAGCGTTAGTTCTCCAAGACTTTGGGCTGGGAAGCAAGGAAAGGACGACTGACCTTCCACGGGATATTTAGGGGAAGGAGGAAGAACAGATCAGCGTTTGACACCAATAAAATAGTAAAGTCTATCATGTAGGCCTGTATGGTCCAGTACTATAACTACTAGACACATGTGGCTATTTAAATTTCCATTAAATAAAATTATATATGGACCTGAAGTGAAATAAATCAGACAGAGAAAGATAAATACTGTATGTTTTATGGATACATGGAATCGAAAAATAAAACAAACAAACAAATCTAACAAAACAGGAACAGACTCACAGATACAAAGAACAAACCAGCGGTTACCACAGAGGAGAGGAGTTGGGGGGGGTCAAAATTGGTGAAGAGGATGAAGAGATACAAACTACGTATAAAATAAGTAAGTTATAAGGGTGTAATGTTCATCACAGGGAATATAGCCCAGAATTTATAATAGCTTTAAATGGAGTATGATTTATAAAAATACTGAATCACTATGTTGCACATCAGAAATTAATATAATATTGTAACTCAAATATACTTCAATTTAAAAAATTGTATAGAACAAAAAATCCAGGTCTCCAGTGTGAATCAGGTACATTTCAAGGGCTCAATAGTATATGCAGCTAGTGGCTACCTATTAGACATCCCAGATGTATAAAATATTTATATTATGGCAGAAAGTTCTGTTGGACAACATCAATCTAGAGGTAGCAATTCCATTTCTAGGTATCCAGCCTGGAGAACCCTGATAAGCTTTCCAAGAGACAGCTAACAAGAATGTTTATAGCAGATGTATCTGTACTAAAAAAAATACTAAAAACTGCTCAAATGTCCATCAAGAGGAAAATTTATCAACTGAAATATACGCATACAATGGGATACTATACAACATGGAAAATGAACAATAGTTACAAACATTAGTGTGGATGAACAGCACATAATGCTAAGTTTAAAAAAAGTCACATAAGAATACATGTAATATAGTTATCTAGTTATATCAGCTATAAACAAAAATAAACAATAAGTTATTTAGGATAAATATTTGGTAGAATTGTAGAGAAAAAACAAGGGAATGGGAAATACAAAATTTACAATATTGGTTTCTTCTAGGATGGACAGTAGGAGGATGCGATCAGAGAAGTGCACAAAGGGACATCAACATTGTTGGGAATTATTCTATTTCTTAGGCAAGACTGTGGGTATGATGTTTTTGTTTTGGTTTCACATTTTGATGTCTCTAAAGGCAGGATGGTCTTAACAACTAGCCAGGTAGCAGTTGTGATGAAGTTGTTGTTTTTCCCTTAGAAATAACTTACTCAAAATTATTTCTTTATGTTTTATTCATGCATAAAAATAATATGTCAAGAATCTAGAGATCTTTTTAATATATGTTTAGAAGTCCTAAGTTGCAAGAAGATAAAAATCAGAGAACAAAAAGTGACTGGTTTTTAAAAATCAACACTATCTCATGCAAAATAGGAATATTACTACTGTGCATACAGAAAAGTGTTAATTTTTCATTTATATCTGCACCCACTATATTGCCTAAATTTAATATAGTCTTGGATCTTTTTTATATTTTCTAGTTTCTTGTTAAAATTCTCACTGTGTTCATCTATTCTACTTCCTAATTCAGTTATCTATTTTTTTAACCAATTCTTTGAAATCTTATCTGGTAAATTGTTTATTTCTGCTTCATTATTTATTTTTTCAGCAGTTTTATTTTTCCAAGTAAGGAAAGTTCCTCTGCCTTTTCATTTTACCTAAGTTTTTCTGCCTCTAAAAACTGAGGTGAAACAGTTACCTAGTGAGGTCTTGAAGAGGTACCCTTACATGGGAGCATTCTTACACAGGCTATGTGTGCCCAATGCCTTTGGTCGGAGAGCTAGATTTGGTGGGGACACAAGTCATGTCAGGGTGTGCTGGCAGCTACCACCTTGGTAGGGGACGGGGCTGGGGATGGAAGAGGTAGAGCTGGAGTCAGGTGTGAGGCAGAACTTCTCTGCTCAGGGGCTATCACCCTATCAGGGGTAGGGTCTAATCTCAAGTTGCTAGACCAGAAGCCCTGAGGTTCAGCCCAAGTTGGCTCTGTTCCTTTTGAGTATGTGTTTTCCTCTCACAGCACCAGGGCCCCTGCCCAGAGAGGGGGAGAGCCGAAGCAGAGGGGATCCGTATGGACTCTCAGCTCATGTTGGCAGCAAACAGAGCTCTGAGCTGTCTCCCACGCCTGTGCAGGCACCCACGATTGCTTCCCTTGATTTGCTCAGACACAGTCTCGCTGCAAGTCCTCTGTCCTTTGCAACTGATCATTGCCCCCAGCCTCTTCCATCCTTGCCCTGCTATGGAGCCACACTGCAGGGTGGGGTCCATGCAGACTCTGGGCATACAGTGGGGTGCGAGTGGCAGTTGAGTGGCTGTTTCTGATGTACTGCTTAAATGCCAACAACGGCTGCCATACCCAACCCAGACTCCACTCTGGGACTGGGTCACCTCCGCATCCCAAGGTCATCTTCTCAGTCTTGGCCTCCCCAGATACAGTGCTAAACTGTGACAGGGAGTGAGCAGGGCTGGAGCTTCTGCTCAGTGCACTCTGGGGAGCACGCTGTGGTGGTGGTGGGAGTACGCTGAGGTGGTGGTGGGAAACGCGGCAGCTGCTAGAGCAGACCTCTCCCTGCCCTGCCTCAGGGGCTAGCCAGTGTACACTACTCCTCACAAGCACAGTCTGGGCTTCCCACAGCCCTCATGTCTTTAAATTGGTAATGAGGTGAGGTGAACATTAGAACAATTGAATTAAAGTGATCTTTTAATAATCACCAATGGATTGTGAGAAAACTATTCTAAAATGGTAGGAAAACAAAATAGAGAATTTATACTATCTTCTTATGGGTTAAAATGTCCTAGAAGTTATCAAAAAAGTGCATGACAGTGTATCCAAAGAGAGCTGTATTTTTCATTCTTGTAAAAAAAAGATCAGTAACTTTCATGCCTTAGAAGTAATAGGTCTCAGGTGTTCATTATAGTTGTAGTTGATCTATCTTATGATTATATTTCTTTTAGAAAAATGCATGTTCTTAGTCTGTGTTAGACACCCAAATAGAGAAAGTTTATCTTTTCCTTGGAGGTCTGCTTCTTGCATAGTACAATGCACACTTACAAAAGCTTAAAGAGATTTCCCGGAGGAAATAAAGCTTCCTAGCCCTAGTATGATGCTCATGAAGGGCAATACACAGAATATTCCTGAGAGTGAGTGACCTGAGTGTTATATCAACACAGAAGAGACAGTCTGGGGACAGAGATTTTAAAACCTCATGTCTTTAGACAAACATAATGCAGTCTTCAATGCACATTTTTAGAAACAGGGGTGGGGATTCACTAAATTAATTAAAAGGGATACACAAAATTCACAGATTCAGCATTCTAGAAATCAGTGTTAAAAAGCACCAATTTATTATCTATTGTTTTTGTTTGAAAATAAAAATATTTTAAAGAGTGGGAGAACTACCTATTAATTTGTTACAAGGACAAAAAAGTAGAGAAAGTTTTCTTTGATTCAGGACTTGTTAGCCACTAAAACCATATTTTAGGTTTTCAATAGCTTTATTACTACCCGTGTTTCTCCTGACCCACTTTTTTCCTCCCAAATGATCTTGCTTATTTCTCCTTCCTCAAAACTCTAAAGGCTGGTTTTCATATGTCAAAAAGGTCAATATACTAATCAACATTAGAGACTGACATTTAATAAGACCAAGAACACATCCCCTACCCCTAAAGGTAAATAACTTCATTCTCATTGCTGATTAAGATTTTTTTTCTTTCTCTTTTTGGATTGGAGGCAATTAGAAGAATCAGCAAGAGAGAAACTTTCAGAAACTTTCACAGCTTTCACAGAAGAGTCCCTATAGCCACAATTCTTCATTATAAGTTGAAAAGAAGGGCGATGTGTTCTAGGCCTTCTGACACTCTGCTATCAACAGCTTCATAGAGGGAAATAAATGGTCAGGAGCAAACAATTCCTCCTTAGGATGAGTCAGAATTCCTCTTGAGATTTAAAGATTTATTGGAGTGTAATCTTCCCTATTTCTCCACGTAGGGCAGAGAAGTTAGTTAAAAGTTGCTGAAAGGAAGAAGCCACTGTTTGAAGGCGATAGAGTTGGCTCAAAAAAATGAGTAGGGACAGAATTGCACACAATTTACTAAATCTTAAGTTCAAAAGCCAGTAGGATATTTGTTCTTTCATAAGACACCAGGGAGAGGAAATCCTGAAAATGAAACCAGTAGTCTATACTCTCAGAGAACAGAACAGTACTGATCTAAGTCTAACCATTTCACAACACCTCCCGCAATGTCATAAAAATATATAAGCCAGGCACTCAGAAATAACCCTAGGGAGAAGAAGGGAGAGTGGGCTGGGAAGTTTGAAATCTAAAATGATTGAAAAGAATCCTTAAATTTGATTTTGTTTTCCTGGAAATGATGAAATTAGATTTTTGGCAGCAGGCTGAAATAGAAATGAGATAAACATGAAGTCCAGCATAAATCAAAACAGACAGTTCTGGTTTCTGCACATCAGAATGTCGGGCTTATGAAAATCATACCCACTGAGGCTTGCATGCAAGTTAGCTAATTACCATATGATGAATCTTTCTGAACTGGAAGTTATTCTACTGAGCTACTCTCAGAGTGCACATGAAATTTCTGGTAATCTTATTGCTTTTGACTTAAAGTGAGCTTATAGTAAACTAAGCCCCCTAAACTTTTTCCCAATGATTTTTAACACAAAATTCTACATGTGCTTGTACATTTTTAGAACCATAATTGTGTGAGCTTAGACTTCACTCCACTAAAACGAACAAACAAAAAATCCCTACATGTTATGTACCGGAAAGCACATGAGAATTACAATTCAATAAATCTGGGTTTGAATCTCAATTGGTTACTTGAAAGAGAAATATGTATGTAAACTGTCTTGGACAAGTATTTATGAAACAAATGTTTTACTTTCTCCTTTTCATATTGCATGTCACATTAAATTTATTTCATTACTTATTCCCACCTATAAGATATTTGAAAACACTGATTCTATTTGAGTTGTCTCTGAAATCTATAAATGTAATAAGGGCAGATGATCAGTGTTTTAATTGTCTACTCATTATTCATTTCCTCAGTTTTCCCTGCTGCTTCGGGCAGCCTCATCTTAATACATTCATAGTCTCCCTTACAGCAATGAATGGCCACATGACACTGGGCAGCCCAAGTAGTGGAACACTAGTATAGGGTTTTGATAAAGCTTTTGCTTTCCTGACTAAGGAAGACAATGTGGCTGTTGTTACTGTTGGCTCCCTTTTCACTCCTGCTTCCTGTGTTCAATGTAGATTTAGTATCTGAAGCTGCAGTAGCCATCTTTTGACCATGACATACGTGACAAGACAACATTTTCAGTAACTGGAATATAAAGATTGATAGAGCCTGGGTTTTTACTAGCACAGCTGAACAATTAAAAAAACTCTAGTGCATTTTTTCACAGAAATAGAAAAAACAATCCTAAAATTTGCATGGAACCACAGAAGACCCCAAAAAGCCAAAGCAATCTTGAGAAAGAAGAGCAAAGCTGAAGGCATCACATGTCCTGATTTCAAAATACATTATAAAGCTATGGTAATAAAATAGACACACAGGATGGGACAGGATAGACATTCCAGAAATAAACCCATGCATATACAGTCAATTAATTATCAGTAAAGAACTCAAGAACACACAATAAAGGGTAGTCTCATCAATAAACAGTGCTGGGAACACTGGGTAATTATATGCAAAGGATGAAGCTGGATGTCATCTTATGTCATACAGGAAAATTAATGCTAAAATGTGTTAAAGATTTGCATGTGAGACCTGAAACTATAAAACTTCTAGATGAAAACAAAGGGGGTAAGCTCCTGAACATCCATCTTGGAAACTATTTTTTGGATTTGACACCAAAAGCAAAGACAACAAAAGCAGAAGTAAAAAAGCAGGACTACATCAAACTAAAAAGCCTCTCCTCAGCGAAGAAAACCATCAATATGCTCATAGAACTCAACATCAAAAAAATAAACCTGATTATAAAAAGGGCAGAAGAACTGAATAGACATTTTTCCAAAGGGGACATGCAGATGGCCAACAGGCATGTGAAAAGATGCTCAACACTGCTAATGATCAGGGAAATGCAGATCAGAAACACAATGAGATACTACCTCACACCTGTCTGAATGGCTATCATCAAAAAGAACACAAATAACAAATGTTGGCAAGGATGTAGAGAAAGAGAAACCCTCGTACACTGTTGGAAATGTAAATTGGTGCAACCACTGAGGAAAATAGTAAACAGGGTCCTCAGCAAAAATAGAATTACCATATAATCCAGCAATTCCACTCCTGGGTATATATCCAAAAAATATATAGCAAATATATATATATTATATATATAATATATAATATACATACACATATACATACATACACATATATATGCATACACACATATACAGTGGAATATTATTCAGCCATAAAAGGGAATAAGTAAAAGTACTCATTCCTCCAAACCTCTTGCATTGTTAGGCTTCAAGAATACTGAAGTCTAGCTAAGTGTGTATCCTCCTGGAAGGAGATTTGAGGATGCTTCTTTGGAGAAACTGAATAGCCTCAGATGAAACAGAAAATTAAAACTATAGATTCCAGTGTTTGGGGTTCTCTAACAAAATGGCTGATTCCTCTACCGGTCATCAGTCAGTCAGCACAGCAGGTGACTGGCTTTCCCCATGCACGCTGCTTTCAAACATTGAGTGACAGGACAACAAAGATTTCCAAACATCTGAGAAAGTTATCTAACACAAAAGTCACAGAAACTAAAATCAAAATCAAAGAAAGAGACAGAGAAAATAGGTTACTTGCCAAAGATTAGGAATTCAAATTGGAAAGAATTTCTTACTAATAACACTGCATACTAGAAGACAATGTGAAAACCTCTTTAAAATTCTGAAAAAAATTTTATCTAAAAATCTATACCCAACTTTCCTCCTCCAAAAAGTAATGCATATTAGATGAGGTCATTTGTAAACATAGAATTTCTTAAAACATATGTAATTTCTCTTCTTAAGAAACTTTGGCTAATGTAATGGATTAAACGATAGAGGCAACTTAACTCCCCTGTTTCTCCAGCTTTTCACTGTCTTAATTCCCTAGGACTTTGGTCTCTCTATTCCAATTTATGTATAGAAAATATTTCAATATTTGTGGGCAGGGAGGTTCTTATGCAGGTATGCAAACAAGGGGAGGGACCTGAGGATCTCACTACATTTATGCATGCCCTCATCTGTTTCCCCTGTCTTTAGCCAACTGACTCATCTTGCCTTCATCATCACACCTGCTGGCTCCAATCCCACAGGCTTTCTGGGAATATGTGGCTTGAACTATCTTTCTTGTCCTAAGTAACCGTTCCCTGAGTCCATGCAGGCCCCTGGAGTTTAGATCTTTCAGCAATGCTAAATCCTTTTATTTCCACTACTTACTGAAAATATCTATTTAATTTCTTTGTTTTTATAGGTTTATACATTCTCTTTGTGTTGTTCTCACATCAGCAAAGTTTCAGTATACAAGGAGAGGTAAACACCTTTGTCTAAACTGCCATGTGACAAACGTTCTTTATAGTACATACAGGGCTGGTAAGGAAGGTTTAATGAGAAAAGAATATAAAAAATATTGTGTAAACATCAAAATAGTAAATACCTAATGCCATAACTATAAATATCATGCTCAGCAATCTGAAGCTTTATTTTACTCTTTTACAAAAGCCTATAACCATTGTTGAAATCCTGACACAGAATCTGCCAGCACCTTGATCTTAGACTTCCTAGCCTCCAGAACTGTGAAGAATGGTTATTTGTTGTTGAAGCCACTCAGTTTTTGGTATTTTTGTTATAGTATAGAACTAAGACATACACCTTTCTAAAAATAAATATTTTATAACTTGTGCTAAACACATATAATATATATATATATAGGTTAAAAATTACACATTTTCCATTATAAATAAGAGAACAGTATAATAGTTTAAACCTCAGCTGCAAAAAAAAAAAAAAAAACCTTAGAATAATCTCAGGAGTCAGTGGCAGGCAATCAGAATTCTACTTGGGCTCTTCTCTGCATAGTTTTGATGAAAATATTTCATCATCTATACTTTATTAATTTTTATAATAAGAAGATTGGATATACCCTCCTAGTTTCCTTACAGGACCAACATTCCATATATCCATCATGTTTTGAAAATTTCAGATGATTAAGATGAATATACATGAGAATGATAATAGTATTGGGAATATTGGATTCATCTAGAGATGTGCCTAAATCATTCAATCATAATGCTTTTATTACAGGGTAGGCAATGTTATTCAGTCCAGAAATAAATTTAGCCTTCTGCGCTTTATACTCATACACAGATAAATCTGATTTCTTCCCAAAGTTCATCTCTTGAGTCTTCTTAATCCCTTGGCTTCCTCCTGTCATTTTCCTATAGCTTCTTAACCCACTGTATTATAACAGATGCTCTTTGCCTTAGAGAGAAACTTGGACTGTGTATAATGATTATAGAAATTTTCCCACTGCTGTGCATGAGTTAATAACTATGATAGCAAAGAAGACATTTCAATTGAATACATTCTAGGCAACACTAAAAACCGGGATAGATGTCTTTTATATCTTATCCCTTTTTGAGAAATTTGGGTTTTTTTTTTGTTTGTTTGTTTGTTAGCTTGCTTGTTTTATGAAAGAAAAAAACAAGACACCTACCTATCATGATGTTTCTTTAGGACATGGAAAGAGAGTATTATTAGACCCATTAGTTCTCTATAGCTATCTAACTTTTAGTAATGCTGAACATTTTGGAGAAAATATGAGCCATTAACTAAATATAAAAATAAATTTAAAAGGTTTTATCAAGTAGGAGACAGCTATATATGTAAGTTTCTCAATGGCTTCTTAAGTGAAATGGAAGATGTGAAGTACTAAGGATGACAACTCAAGTTTCAGTGCTCTAAAGGATGAAGAATTGATTGGAATTAGAATACTTAACTTCAATATCCAATTTTTTTTCTGTAATCTTTATTGCAAACTAATACTATGTAAGTTGTCTTTTGGGGAAGAAATAAAATAAAAAGGCCTTGAATTTCACTAAGGTATAAGCAGGAAAACACAAGTGAAATGTAATATGATTCCTAAATTAAATTAATTCAGCAAAGCAGGAGCTAAGAGCCAGCAGTAACCATGAAAATGCTAGGCTCAGGGAATGGAAAGCAATCGAGAGGGCACTGTTTTTCTACAGGGATGTAAAAAGACATTTTAAATACTAAGGTACAAAGAGACACTACATAGCATCTGTTTACAAGTGCACGATTTTTATTTGTCTTAAAAGTATTTTCCAAAGTGTTTTAAGGAACAGAGAATTCTCAGATAAAAGTAAATATTGAATATTAGTTCAACTGCCTCTTGGCTTCCAAATGTATACTAAAATTTACTTATTTTTGTGTGGAAATATTTATCTTTTTACCCAAAATACTTTTATTTGTTCAGAATCAGACGTGCTTTTAGAAACAGTGGGAAAATCAGTAATGCTGAATACTTTAGAGAAAACGTGAATCATTAACTAAAAATTAAAATATATTAAAAATACATTTAGTTGGTAGGATTGTAATCTTATTGGAAGAGAGTGGTAAGATTGCAGTTAATGCTGGGAATGAGGCTCATGAGCCCAAATCATCAAGTTTGGAAATACCAGTCTGGGATAGTAGAGTCTTGGAACATTTGAAAGTACATTGCTCCAAACATTCAAACATTTGAGAGTCACCATGATTTTAGTGATCTGTTCTACTATTGGTAGACTAAAGACACTGGTTGAAGGATAGCCCATTGCTTACAGTCATACAAGTATTATTAGTTTGTTGATTATATTTCTTAAATCTGAACATGTTTTGCATTTAATAATTATGGTCTATAAAATTAAATGTTCTCTTAAATATGTATTTACATTTTGGTAACTTTTTTACATTGATTCACTGAAGATAATTTAGTTATGGTATCACTGTTTTATTTAAACTGAGACTGTTTATAGGTTATACCACATTTTCCACATAACCTTAAATGCAATGCATAAGCAGATACCTGTTCAAAGAAAGGCAGTCTCCCCTTCCTTTAGGCACAGCAATCTCTAGGAGTTAATCTCTTGAACATCATCATCTTCACTAAAAGGATAGCACAGTCAACCCACCCCCCCTCTCCACCGTGGGGAAAAGGGAAACAAAACCACAATGTCCCTTCCTTCATAATTCAAAGGAACCTCTTTTCCCTCTCCTAGATTGATGGTAGTACAAAAGAGGAGGGAGGGCTAGAGTGATCATTAGGGGCAATAGAACTGGCTCATTCCCCTGTTAAAATGCTCTCCTTTCTTAAGATTCCTTTATAATGAAGTTTTCTTAATTTCTTTCAACCTTTAACTTGCATTTCCAGTTGTCATTGCTCGGTGAACAGTGAAAGTCCACTGAATATCTTATTCCTGATTCATAGAGGAATTGTAACTTTTTGATAGAATATGGTGTAAGTTCAGTGACATTTATTTTAAATACTGCTCATAAGTAGACCATATATGTAAATCAAAAGTGTTACCAGATATTCATTAAACAACCCAATCCAAAAATGGGCAGAAACCTGAACAAGCAATTCTCCAATGAAGACATACAAATGGCCAATAAGTATGTGAAAAAATGCTCAATATTGTTAATTATCAGCAAAATGCAAATCAAAACTACAATGAGATATCATCTCACACCAGTCAGAATAGCCATCATTCAAAAGTCTACAAATGATAAATGTTGGAGAGGCTCTGGAGAAAAGGGAACCCTCCTACACTGTTGGTGGGAATGTAGTTTGGGGCAGCCACTGTGGAAAACAGTATGGAGATTCCTCAAAAGACTAAAAATAGACTTACCACATGATCCAGCAATCCCACTCCTGAGTATATATCTAGAGGGAACCTTACTTCAAAAAGATACATGCATCCCAGTGTTCATAGCAGCACTATTTACAATAGCCAAGACATGAAAACAACCTAAATGTTCAGTGACAGATGACCAGATAAAGAAGCTGTTGGTATATTTACACAATGGAATACGACTTAGTCATTAAAAAAGATAAAATAAAATGATGCCACTTGCAGCAACGTGGATGGACCTGGACAACGTCATTCTAAGCGAAGTAAGCCAGAAAGAGAAAGAAAAATACCAGATGATATCACTTGTATGGGGAATCTTAAAAAAAAAAAAAGACAAACTTATTTACAAAACAGAAACAAACTCACAGACATAGAAAACAAACTTATGGTTACCAGCAGGGGAGGGGGGTGGGAAGGGATATTGGGAGTTCGAGTTTTGCAGATACTAACTAATATATATACATAGTAGATAAACAACAAGTTTATACTATGTAGCACAGGGAACTATATTCACTATTTTGTAGTAACTTATGGTGAAAAATAGTATGAAAATAAATATATGTATGTTCATGTATGATGGAAGCATTATGCTGTACACCAGAAATTAACACACTGTAAACTGACTATAATAAAAAATATATACATACAAAAAAGATACTCACTAAACATCATCTAGTAGATAAGCCAGAATTTTTGAAACTATAACCATTTTAAAAGATAAGAGCCAAATCCTCCCATAGAGAATTTTCTTTTTTCTCTTTCTGTGCTATCCCCCTTAATACTGCTCACACATACACACAGACATAACATATTTTAACCCATCCCAAATACAGGAGACAATGCTGTTTTCTACTTTTTGATTAAAAGAAGGAAACTATCACCAAAGGATATAAAGTAAAATATACTGTCAAAGAACTATTTCCATAAAAAACTGACTCTTCCAGAGACATATGTTAGCAGTAATTATACTAGGAAGAAGGCATTAGTTCAAAAAAATCACTTTAAAATTTGATGGTATACAAAGAGAATGTATATTCAGAAGATATAAAACTTATGTAGGGTTGATTTGGGTTTCCTTAAGATTTATACCTTTTTGATTGAGGTCTCCATGTTTCATTAATGTGGAGACCATTCCAATCTTATGAAAGTTATCTTTAGGATAATACAGCATATTTCTTTTATTTTATGGTTATGTATATTCAGGAAATTCTGACTGGAGCTTCAGATTTTATGTCAAAATATTTTCTCCAATTTTCTAGAGCTACTAAATCAGAGCCAGCTGAAATTCACAATTTCAAGTTTAATTCAAATATTACTGATTTCAAATGTGATTTAAAAGCAACTACGAGGTTTCAGTTCTTTGATTTTGTGTAAAGAGATACCATAAAACAACTGACACTTTTTATTTAGCCATCAAAACACTATACTTAAAACTATCATCATAAAAAAAGGCTAAAATTTTAATAAGTTTCCAGGACAAAGTAATATTAAAAAATCCTATTTATGTATCACAAAATCTGTACAAGGAACTAAATAAATACTTTAATAGATGACTTATTTGATTGGTAAGCATCCCTGTTACAATAGAGCATTATTATCGTAGTATTTGCTGCAGAGGAAGACACTGCAAATATATTGTTTTTTCCCTCAGAAATCTCCAATGGAAGGAATTTGACATTTTACATATATATAGATGTACACTCACATATATGTACACGCATGTGAATATATATATTCCTGTGTATATGTTTACATACTATACATTATGTTTGTGTGTGTGTATGTGTGCTTGTGTGTATGTATATGATCATGTACATACATATGTAGTCAAAAGCATTCACTTATAAGCTTGCCCACTTCTGACCATATAGAGCAACACCTCTATGTATTTTAAATCAGATGACAGTGAACTTTTTCTCTGAAGGGCCACATGGTAAATATTTTAAGCTTTGCAGGCCATTTGGTTTCTGTGGCAACTACTGAACTCTGCCACTGTGGCATGACAGCAGTCATAGACAGTACATAAATGAAAAACTTTGCTGCAGTGCAATAAAATGTTATTTACAAAAACAGGTGGTGGGCTGGAATTGACCTCGTATAAGTATCCTAGAGCTACCATAACAAATTAGCACACGTTGGCGGATAAAACAACGGCTTATGTTCTCACAGCTCTGGAGCCTAGAGGTCTGAAATCAAGGTGTCAGTAGGGTGGATTCCTTCTGGGTGTCCTGAGGATAACTGGTTCTAGGCCTCTCTCCTAGCTTCTAGTAGTTGCTGACAATCCTTTTAATACCTTTTTGCTTTTAGAGGTATCTCTCTAATCTCTGTCTCTACTGTCACATGGTGTTCTCCCTGTGTCTGTCTCTGTGTCTCTTTTCCTCTTTTTATAAGGAGTAGGGCCCACCTATTTCCAAATAAGATCACAAGGACCACGAGTTAGGACTCCAACAAGTCTTTTTGGAGAACACGATTCAACCCATAACAACTCCCTGGGCTACGGTTTCCTAACCCCTGGTTTAAATAACATACATTTTAGGATTAGTGGTAAAGAGGAAGATAATAGCAGCGGAAGATAAACGTGTAAGATGATCCTCCAAATACTTTCCATGAAAAGATTTCACTGCATTTTTTTTAAGCCAGAGCTATAAATTCATGACTTGTTTGGTTATCTATTTCTTCTGTATAACAAATCACCCCAAAACTTAGCAGCTGAATGAATAATTATGCTAAACAATATGTATCTGTATACTGTTTCCTAATTTATAATATTTTAACTGCATTATCTCATTTCATTTTCATGAAAACTCTGTGTAGATCAAGTACAGATCTTCATGGATAGGACGGAAGGTATCATATCTAACAGGAAAATTGAGGGTTTCAAGGAACTGTCTAGAGCCATCTAGTACATAAATAATGTCAAACGAAGTATTCAAATCACTTTATCACAAACTCATTAGTGTTCTACAATACCACAGAAATGAAATCTAAGTGGAAAGGTAGAGAAATCTGCTCACACTGTCAAATCTACAATGGAGACTACTTTTAATAACTAGAATAAAGGTAATAACATATTGTCTCTGATCTGAGGGAATTATTCTTTATTTTGACCATAGTGGTTCTTACATGACTGTATACATTTGCTGAAACTCGTCAAAATATACACTTTAAATAGGTGTTTTGCTTTTATATAAATTACACTTCAATAAAGTGTTACTTCTGAAAAAGTGATACTTATATCTGCAAATTTTAATATTCTGCTTAACTAGAACATATTACACAGTTGATATGTAAGCATAATTGCTGGCACATAAATTATATAATCATTTAGATGATCTTATATATAATAACTGAATTAAGTAATCACGATTTTTGAATCAGTCAATTATTTTATTGCTTTTTTATATGCTGGCTTGGGTTTTCTTTCAACATCTATGCTTATAAATTCTCCAGTAATGGTTTAAAAAAATTACTAATTCTATATTTGAAAAATTCTGACAGTAAAATTTGCATTCAGTATTCTATATGTAAAATGTAGTTAATATTTCTGAGAAACAATTATTTAAGTTATCTGCAGAAGGTTTACCAAATAATTTAGTGTTTTCAGAATGGATTCCTTTAAATGTGTATCTGCTTGTCTAATATTTATCCAATCAACTTGGGAGTTAACTTACGCATTAAAACACACATACACACACAAACTTTAATTAGAAGACACAATTTTAAAAATAATGATTGTGATGATAACCGTAATAAATTCTTTCTTTCTCCAAATGGGTGAAAAAATCTGCCCGGAGGGCAGGTACGGCTGTCAGGGGTATATGCACAAGAAGCGGGAGGCGGCGGGGGTGTGGAAACCTGCTGCGGACCCACACCCGTCAGCCTGCGCCTCCGTACTCAGGGGCCGGGCCCAGAAGAAGCCGGGCCGGAAAAAGCCCGGCCCAGAGGAAGCCCTCCACTGCCGCCGAGCACTTCTCCATCCACTCGTGTGTTCCTGCAGGAGCCCCTGGACTCCACGCACCTCACCAGGTCCCACCGGATCCAGGGCTTGTGGCTGACCACGGCCTCCCCGTGGGCCTTCTCCTGGGCGTCATGCCCGAGTGCTTCCCTGAGCTCAGTGACCCTCAGCTGAGCTTCAGGCCGGCCTAAAACCCTGATGCGGCGCCCAGCATGGAGGTGTTCAGCTCCTACCAAGGCCTGAAGAGGTGGGTGGAGGCCCGGAACTCCTGCCTCTTCTGCCCGAGATGCTGTTGCCCACGCGGCTCCCCGAGAACCTGTCGGTCACTGCCTGAGCCTCCCCCTGGAGCGCCCAGTGATGGTCCAGTATATAATTAACAATATCCTGCAGCTGGCGGACCACAAGGTAAACCTGCAGATGGTAAATGCAGAACTGGGATTCTGGTGGAGATGGAACTTGTGGGGCATAAATGAAATGTGCGTGTGTTTGTGTGTCTATGTATGGGAAGAGGGAGAGAAAAAGAAAAGGAAAAGAGGGCGGCAGAGGGAGGCGTCAAATGGATTACTTTATAATCAATTGACTGAACTTTGGGGATTGTGTTCCATCAATCTGTGGATCTCTGCTTTCACCAATACTGTGCTGTCTTGATTACTGCCGCTTTTAAGTAAATACTTAAATTGAGATGTGTGCCTCTTCCAAATTTGTTCTGCAGTTTCAAAATAATTTTTGTCTATTCATTTTTTATTGTTTTTTCATGTAAATTTTAGAGTCAGCTAACAGATACCTACAAAAATCCTGCTGTAATTTTAATTAGGATTGCACTTAATCTATAGATCAAATTGGGGATAATTTATTTCGTAACAAAATTGAGTCTTTCAGTCCAAAAACATCTTTCGCTAATTTCTTGTTTAATTATTTCCTTTCATGCTTTATAGTTTTTAACATAGATTCTGAATGTTAGATTTTTACCTAATATTTCAATTTTATCTAGTGCTATGGTAAATGTTTATTTTTAAATTCTGATTGTTCATTGCTGGCAGGTAGAAATAAAATCGATAGTTCGATGTTGACTTTGTATTTTAAGACATGATAAACTCATTTATGTATTCTAGAAAAAAACTGAGTTTTTCAGACTTTCCACAGAGGAAATCATTTCATCTGTGAATAGAAAACATTTTATTTCTACTTTTATATTCTGTATGCTTCTCATTTATTCCCTGTCATTGGTTAGCACACGTACTACAATGTTGAATACAAGTCAGGAGACAGTGTGTTCTTGCCTTGTTCCTCACCTTAGGGGCAAAGCACACAGGCCTCCACTATTAAGTATGATGCTGATAGCATGTTGTCCCAGATACCCCTGTCAAGTGGAGGGATTCCCTTTTATTCCAAATTCACAGTTTACCATAAATGGATGTTGCTGTTGTTTTTTCTCAAGCGCTTTCTTTGCGTTTACTGATAATATCTTGAGCTTTTTTCTTGTTAGGTCTGTTAATATGATGAAATACACTGATTAATATACATATCTTGAACCAGCCTTGAATTATGGGAAGAAATTCTGTTTTGTTGTGATGTATTAGTCTTTTTATTTATCACTTGATTCCATTTGCTCATATTTTTGTGCAGGACATTTGGGTCTATGCTCATAATAAGATGTTTGTAAAGCTGCCAAACTTTTGTCAGTGTCGCTGGTAATGACCAAAACAGAAATTCAAATTGACCTGATGGTTATAAGAAGTTTGTGTCTTGCTAGGGAGATGTCTATATTTTTACCTTTAAAAAATAACTTCATTTTGAATTTGCCTTATAGCATTATCATGTTTTTGTTTACTGTGAGCGGCAAAATGAATGGTGATTGGAAAGGGTGATGTTTATTTAATACTAGTATTAAGACAAGGCTTTCTTTGTAACTTGCAGGCATGCCTGGGATTTCTGCCCCAGTTTTAAAGAATGACAGCAAAGCACCTTTATCTGACATTTAGGATGATTAAAGTTTGAAAAATCACTTGGCATATGCAGCATGACTCCTCAGGGTGCTCTAGCTTTATAAGGTAATGGATCATGTTAGCGTAACTTATATTTAAGATTTTCTGGCCTGATACTGTGTTAGACAGTATTGCTGAAATGGAAACATAAAACTTTGCTGCCATGAGATCAAGTTTGTGCCTGTCCTACACTATAAATTAGTTCCATAAAGTTTTAAAACACAGTATTCTGGTTCTAGTATTACTGTGAAATAGCAAACTGTGCTTAAATATAAAATTAAGCCTACCCTGTATGAAAACAGATTTTTTTTATTCATGTATCATTGGATTTTAGGAGTACAGGTAACTTAACCACCAAGATTTATATGAAGCTAAAAGAAACCAATTGTGTTTGAGAATTCATTTTCAAAGATGTCCTTCTGGGTCATAATGCCTAATTTTTATGAGCCTGTTTATATATTGGCTTCTACTGCAGCATAACAAGAAATGTAATAAGACAAGAGGAAGAGATTATAATAATACAATGTTCATAAAAAGTGTACCATCTATGTATGACATCCTGCTTTGAGATTATATATATTCAGGAAATACTAAAGAAAATGGAATAATGAGTCTAGCCCAGTTTTGAAAGGACAAAACTGGTCTCTTACATGTGTTAATTAAACCATTTTATTAAACCATTTGAAGAAAAAAATTCACAAATAGAGCATGACAAAAAATCAGTTAATCATTGAAAAATACCTTGAAGATGTAGATGAAGGAAAGTATCATTTTGGCAAAAAAGAAAAAGTAGGCAACACAATATATAGCTCATTTGGTTCTCTTGTCACCTAACATTAAAAAGTCAACAAATAGCATTCATTTTAAATAAAGCATAAACCTATAGAAAGAGTGGATCATTATCTACTAACTATAAAATGGTCTTATTGTTAACTACTTACAGAATACTATTGAGCACACAAAATTTGTCAAAATTTATAACCATTTAATAATTTTCTCGCTTGTTACGTATAATTCCATGGAAGCATTTTTTGATTTGTGTATTTTCAAGCATTTATTTCATTTTATTGCCATATAGGACCAATTAAGTAGAATGGTAACTTTATTTTTTACTTTAACAATATATTATTGTAAAAAGGAAAATGGTAGTAAAATGGACTTTTGGCATTCTATATGAAACTGACTGTAAGCATTTCTGAGTTCTTATATATGAGAGATAATTTACATAAGCAAAATTATCCTTTTAATTGTATTTACTGAACCAAACTTATCTATTGAATAATGCAAAATAAAATAAGCTACATACAGTTTCATGATGGTGAAGAAATAAATGTTAGGAAATATCAATTTTAGTTTTTACACAATTTTCCCTAAACTCAATTGATTTAATATACTGGAGAGGTGAAATAGCATCCATGATACATGAAGTACTTGGAAAAGGGAATTCGACATTATTTATTTGACAGTCCTATAGATTTATGAGTGTTAAGTCTTGTAAGGGATAAATTGATAACTATTAGTATTGATAGATTGTGATTATCACAGATCAAATAAAAGGGAATTATTTTGCAGGAAATGATCTAACTTCCCCTTTTATACTGTGCTTCAATCTGTGTATACAAATGTGATGGATTTTTAAAGTTATCCGAACTTAAAAAAACTTATTTTGTGATGTTCATTTAATTTTAATTTTTAGAGAAAATTGAAAATATTTCAAACTTGATCAGTCAACTGAAACTGAAAAACATTCAGCCTGTTAAATTAAGGGACTTCACAAAAATACTGATTGATTGTATCTCTTTCATTATAATATCAATTAAGCATAACTAATTGTGTTGGGAATTATCTTGCAGTAATTACTAGCAAGCATTTTGGTTGTGTACATGTAATTTATAGTTAGGAAATTATTCTAAAGTTATCTGTTACACTAAGACTTAGGGGGTGTCAAATTGACTTTATGGGAATTTTTTTATGTTACTCCGCCTGGTCACCAAGCACGACCATGACATGCAGTTGCTGTCCAGAGTGTTGTGACAGCAAAGTTTTGATCCTAAACTGTATCATCAATGTAGAAGCAGAAACACATATAATGCTAATATTTTAATGAAACATTCATCTTGTGTACATTCTTTAAAATGAATACTCTGCAAAATGTTTTTCTACGTTCATTTTAAACTTTATTCAGTGTTTACTGCAGTTAGCTATACAGTGAGTATAAATAAGGTCACTTTTATATTTAGCATGTTTAGTATAAACTACAGTGACTTTCATGCCTTCTTAAAATGTCATGCAAATTTATTTGGATTTCCCTGAAGGAATGCTTTATGTGTGTCTATGAAACTTGTTTATTTACTGTAATTACACATAGTACCCACTTTGTGGCTTGTTAGGGGAGAGATGTGTTCATGTGTGTGTGCACATGTATGTGTATCTAATATTTGTAAGTAAAGCAAGAAGATATCTTAATTTCCTTCCTCTGTCATAATGGAGTATTATTTAACAGGCTTCCTGAACTATTATTATTTATGTAGGAAAGTGTGCTTGTGTTTATCTTAGCTATTTATTAGGTGATTAGCACCCAGACATTATGGAGTTACATGTTAGCTAGTAGATTTCTTACTGGTTGAAAAGATAACTTCAATGGTGTATTTTTAATGTTCTGTAGGACTTTAACCAGTTTTGTATC
This sequence comes from Vicugna pacos, assembly GCF_048564905.1. Lineage (NCBI taxonomy): Eukaryota > Metazoa > Chordata > Mammalia > Artiodactyla > Camelidae > Vicugna > Vicugna pacos. Next base: position 2,057,212 of record NC_133011.1, read on the forward strand.
TATTAGTGTGTTTAATTTAGCATTCTTTTGACTGGGTGATTATATAAATATTCATTTCTCAAATTATTTCTTGAACTAGCATGACCATCTTACTAGTTCCTTAATTGATTAATGTTTTCAACAAGTATCTTTGACACGTTTATTCTGTATTTGTATGAGAGTCATGTTTTTAAATTTTGAAAATTGTGTTTTATAGACACTACTTACATAATTCCACCAATGTGATAACTAGGAAATCTGCGTTTTTAAGAATTTGGTTTGGATGCTGATTTTCACTAGATTATGACCAAAGGCAGAGTCTGATGGCACTCCTCTAGATTTCTTCTGGAGGTGACTCAGTCATTATCACAGAGCATTTAATGAAGTTTCAAAAACGAAGTGAATTTCCTGCAGTTATTTCATACACTTGATCCCTTCTAAGGCCCTTCTTTGATGCTTCAGAATTCTACTTTTGAAATATGTTGAGGAAGACACGAGTTGTGCTATATCTCTACAGCTTCAAGGCAGGCATTTACACAGGCCATCAAAAGCTTAAAAGAGCTCATCTGTCTTCTGGAAACAACCTTTTCAAAATACATAACTTTGCTGTTACATTTATGAGAGATAGAATAGAAAAGAATTGGCTCCGTTTAAAGATAATATTCCCATACAACACTGACGACCTGAATGTGACAATGCATTAATCTATCTGTGATTATGTTGGAAGTATTGACAAGCAGCCTCCTCCAACACGTGTGTTTCATGGCCCAGAAGCTCATCTGCAGACTAAACTTGCAGATTTCAGCTGTCTCTCTGCATATTTCCTGACAAAGCATTTCCTAGTCATCTGGGTTGTATGTTTTGCCATCCTTATTGTAAAACATGTACTTCTAGGGGCTGGAGATAAGATTAGAAACTTTTAGAACAGAAATGTGAATCTGTCCTCAGATTCTCAAATGCATTATATACTTTAAGGATTTAGATTTATACTGCCAACAATCACTAATTCCTAGACTTAAAAAATATTCCATCATTTCTTAGGTCAAATGCCAGAGTTCCTTTGTATCACTACCATAGATGATATTATGGTAGTTTAGTAATCATGTATTTCTGAATGTTAACTAACAAAATATATTAGATTTTGAGTCATTCGACTATGCCACTATATCTTTGGTCTTCTGTTTTTGAGCCTCAATAGACAAAATTTTCTCCAGTAATGTTTAATTTACATCATTATCAAGCCTATTGTTACTCATAGTGTAAAACTGATAAATGAGGTTTGTGTACTTTCTCACATCATTTAATTTTAAGACACGTAATTAAAATGTATTCTTTAAAGCCTTTCCTACCAGATTGGATCTTTTTAAAGTGTGCCCAATTTCTTTTACTTTAGATTGAATAAAAATGGAGCTAGTGTTATGGGATTTACAGCACTAGTTGAATTGTAATGTTTTTGACATTTGTAGAAGTGACTTTTTTTTTATACAAACCCTGTGAGCTCTAGCTTATATAAATGAGTAAGAAAAATTCTGAGTTTAACATTATTTGTATCAAGATAACAATTGCTCCATGTATTGAGAACTACGAATATTTCTAGCTTTTTTGAAAATTCCTGATCATCTATTATAGATAAATAAATGCAAGAATTGTAAGCAGCCAACAGCATGTTTTCCGTTTATTCTGCCTCCAAATTTACTTAGCAAAGACAGGGAGCAAAAACACAATACTATTTTGGATACTTCTTGGTGACATAATAAGCAATTAAGAAATATATATTACCTTACTGAGGAACTATATTTTGGGTGAAAAACAACAATCATCCATCCTTTAAATTACTAGAAAGTACCACTTGTCAGGTACATGACCTTGGAAAATCTAATTTCTTTCATTTGTGAAATTACGGTAGTAACTGTACTTTCTTCACAGGGTTATAGCGAGAGTAGAAGTTTGTAAAGCACATAAAAGATTGCATGGCATATGGGACACAGTTAATTTTAATTATGATAATCCTAATAATTATTACTATTGGAATAAAAATCCCTCACTGTGCAATATGACTATGTATTTTCATAGCACTTTAAGAACAATTATTATCATGTATTTTATCTTATAGGACTATAATCAATGTAGCCCTAATTGATAGATAAAATAACTCTTATCCAGACTTTGTAAATAAGGAAATTAAGATTGAAATACTCCTAAAATACTATTAAATGCCCAGACAACTAATATATTGACATTGAAATGGCAAGGCGTCAAATTCAGATTTTTGGATTCCAAATCAGAAATTCTTTAAAACTCAAACCTTGTGAGTGAGAAAAACAGCAGTACCCCTCCTCCAAGGAGCCTCCTTATCTCCCGCCATTCTGGGGAGCATTTGCTTTTTTAGAACCTCAGTAGATCTGAGAATCAGTAGACATACGGGTGGCTACTTTAAAAAAAAATATTTAGATGAACCAAAAAAAATCACAATGGTAAATCTGCGCTATAAGCTTATTAATCCACAAAATGTATAAAATGGACATCAGGGGAGAGTACTGAAGGCAGAGCCATCGGTGGCAGCCTGAACAGCTCATGGTGGATAAATCCCAGTCAGTCACACGTCTGTCCGGGTGGCCTGGGCCAACACATAACCAGGGCACATACGGATAACAGTCACATACAGGAAGTTGCTAAATTGCCACTTTCTACCCTTACCATAATGGCAGCAAGGGATCCCGTTGTTTTTTTCCTAAGAATAGTGATGACTTTTCCAGCATAAGTGATGTGTTTATAGTACCAAAACTGCATGATTTTCTCAGACTTTGAAACTAAATATTCAAAGGTGATCTCACAATTTGTATGTTAGTAGTAGAATGATACTGTACAAAGGGATGCACCTTGAAAAGAAAGGTATCATTTTACATTATTTGAATAATTACACAATATTGAATTGATAAAATTATAATAATCACATAGTCCTTATTAAGCTAAGCAAAAACTCACTTGACGAAACAACAGTTTACTTACGACTTGTTTCAAGAATCTTTCTTTGTTCTGTCCACCAATCTGAAGTTGCTCTTTCAGAACATTTGCTAGAGCACATTCATTTCTCTACCTGGAACCTTAAGCCACTTCAGCTCAGACCTCAGAGTAATATAATGTATCATTTCTTCTAATTTCCCCTGTTTCCAAAATACAGCAAAGACTGGTGAGGTGGCTGCATTGGTCAGGGTCCAACTAGAGAAACAGAACCTCTAACAGGATGCATGAATGATTCTTCAGCTGTTCCCATCGTCATTCCCTTCTGTTTTTGAAATCTTACATGGGTTTTATGACTTACAAGGCACAATTCGGAAATTCACTAGAATTCTTTCACAGCGCGCTGGTTGCCCTGTGGGCGTCCAGTCCTCCCCACGAAGCCTGCTCTCTGATTGCCGTCCCACTGCGGACCTCACACGCCCCACACCGCAGCGTTTTGCTTAGGACACACCCTCTCTGTGAGCAAGAGCTTTAGTACGCCTCTCCCTGTGGGACCGCTACTCGGCCTCCAAAGTGGACCTCAAATTTTTACTGCTCCATAGCTAGAATTCAGCTTTCCCTTCTCTAAACCTAAACTATTCCTTTCTCTCATTTATAGCACTAATCCTGGTTATTTTTAGCTCTCCCCAGTGACAATGTGAGCTCTTGATGGTAGTTAAGTGCCACATTCTCTGCTTAGCACAAAGGGTCTAGCACATAATGGCTGCGCAAGAAGAAAATCAGTTCCGAGATCATTCTGTGTGCCAGGAAAGCTTCTAAGGAAACATATATATGCCATTATGCTCACATGCCCATTTAAATTTAATACTCATAAAACACACATTTAACTGTGTGATAAGGAATTGTATTATCCACATTTATAAAGTAAATGAAGCAAATCTATGAGGAAGAGTTTGCCATTATGCTGATTATATAGTGAGAGAAGTAATTTACCCAGGCTCTCGCAGTTAGGAAGTAATGGGGTTAGACTGTTGTAATTAAGAGTCTGACTCCATTTTTGTGCTTGATCACTGACAGCATTCGGACCCCAGCCCTCTCTCATCCTCTCTTGCTCCACATCTGGATAGGTCTCTTGACACCAGCGGCAGGTGTAAGCATAAACTTTTGCCCACACGTTGGAATTCTCACCCTAGCCCTGTAGCCTGACCACAGTAAAAACCAAAGCCAGTAGCTCCTTTAGCTCAAGATGTTTAAGACAAGTTCAGATGCTGCCCACCTCTCCTGAGAAAACCTGAGAACGTGAATTATAAAAACACTACACATTTTTGGCTGTGTGTGACTTTGGCACCATCAGTCCTTGACATCTGAACCGGTATGGGAAGGGGAGCTGATCGTGCCCACCACGGTGTAACACAGCAGTGCTGAGCCCAGGCTGCCTGAGTCCAGAATTAAAGCTGTTAACATGCTACATTACTTCTCAGATAATGTTAAATAACTATTTTTCACATGAACTAATTTATGAATTCCTTGCAGACAGGGTATTTTTCTTGATAATTTTTAAATTAATTTATCCATTAATTATTAACATAAGTATACATTAACATTTTTCTAGACAGAATGAAATAATAGAGAATTGAAATAGCCTGGAACAGAAGATATGCAAGGCTTTGGAACTGTTATATTGAGTTGTGTGTACATTTTAAAAATCATGTAATAAAATTGTCCATTAATTATAATAACATAAGTAGTAGGAGTAAATTAAATTAAATTAAAATCCAGGTATCTGGATTCACAGTTTGGTGCATTTCCCAGAAGTAGCATAGATATAAATAACCTCATCTCATTTCATCTGGCAAGCAAATTCAGAGGCTGAGTGCAACTTTAAAGCTCATGCTGAATTTGCTGTTTTATCCACAAAAGCACCTTCCATACAAATGGATGATTAAACAATATTATAATCACAGAAGGAAATTATTTTAACAACTCAAACATAATCTTCAAACCACATCAGTGTTTTCAAAGTAGCAACAAAATAAAATCTTCAGGCTCTTCCATTAGCTGTCTCAGAATCATTCCTACTGAAAACACACAGCAGAAACAAGTGAAATAAACAAACTACAACAAAAATAACAAAATAATCAACAAACTAGCACTTTTAACTCTGCCAGCGGCCTTCAGTTCTAAGTGAAGTAGTCACAACTGAGCACTGATTTGCATCAACCATCGATCAAAAAAGCAAAATAAATCACTGTGAAAGCTCATTGGTTTACATCATTGCCCTTACATATATTAGCTTCCAGAAAATCATGAAGCCCAGAATCTTCCGATCATTTTATTATTCACTCTGACTTGAGACCGTCTGCACAGTGCCGACTCAAATACACTTCAGTGCGCACCTTCTTTTCAAATGAGTATCTACAGCAGGTTTATTTACAGCCACCACCTTCCATCAGTGCATTTCCAGGTGTGCAAATAAAATCATCTCAACAGCCCTCTCTTACAGAAATCCGAAACAAAACCTACACATCTTGGCAAGCGGCTTTTCAAAAGATAACAAAAGATCTATAATGTAAAATGTATGTAATGATTTATCAGAGATTCAAAAGGACGCTCAGCTTCTACTCTTAAATAAGCACGCACAGAGTCTCAGGTACAATGAGAGGATTAATTTAAAACTTATAGGATCTCTCTGCCTCTCTCTTTATATAATCAAGGTTATTATCATCATTTCCATTCTCTTTTCCTCACTATGATTTCTCTGAAATTTGGACCCTCTCTTTGTTTCTTACTTAGATATAGTTTTCTACTTAGGAGCTTTTTCTTCCTAATTCTTCAGGAAAGCAGAATATGCTTCCCCCTGCTGGGAAAAAACCAAATTACAAGGTCCCTGGGAACATGTTCCTAAGGAGGAAAAAAATCAAGTTCCTGAGAAAAATAAAATGTTAAGGAAGCAGGTGCACAGCCTTCTCTGACAGTTTTATCAGCTGCAGAAATACCTGTACACGTGATTTAGACTTCCTCACATGCACTTTAGTTTGGCATTTTTCAATAGTAAGCCCACTAACTCTCATTAAGTGACTGATGAATTAATCATCGAGCCTGCTGTCCCAAGAAAGAAGTCTAATTAGCCCATCTGAGAAAATGATCAACTTGTAACTTCTTTTTTTCCATTTTAAAGATATGATCAGTTAGATTAAGACACTTCTGGGAAAATACATTGAAGTAAACGATTTAAAAAGACTTAACTGCATTTTTAATCTCTTTGAACATTCTTAATCATTGATGAATCCACTAATTTTCAAAATTCTTAGTATTTTATGTAATTATCTTTATTTTTAATAGATAAGGTGAGTTTAATTTTTTAATTGGCTTTCATTTTCAAGTTTAATTTCTATTTTTTTCATTCAGTAACCAAGAAAGTAGTAAGCATGATTGTATTTTCCTTTCCATATCCTCTACAAAACCACCTTGTTCCTTGAGAAAGTTTCATTGTTTCACGTGTTCAATAGTTTGATGATAAAGATTTTCTTCGTTGCCTGGTGTACAGAATAGAAAAAACCCTGACACTTTTTTGTTGTAAATAATAATCCATCAGTAAAGCATTTCAATAAGCCTAATGCCTATTTGAATCATACATGGAGGATTAGGATTCTTCCTTCCAATTCGACTAAATCTCAGAAAAGCATTTCTTTTAATGCTGATGGGCTGAGGAAGAGAAAGTTGTTACTTTAGTTTTCCTATAGGTAAGTTTACAACAACCTAACCTACAAAACTGCACTGTAGCCAATTTGATAATGAAGCAATTCATTACTGATGAAGCATTAATCAAAAAAAATCTGGAATTGTTTTAAAAAGGTGTTATGTATGTTGCTACAGATATCGTGAGCACCTTTGAGCAGTTAGACAGCACTATTTCAAGATAATGGAGTAATTTGGTTAATACTTATGTCATATAGAAGTGTGTGTGTGTGTGTGTGTGTGTGTGTGTGTGTGTGTGTGTGTGTTTAAACCACCTTTTCAAAAGACAGCAAAAGACATTTATGTTCCTCTGAGAACGAAATCTCTTTTAACAATACAAGTACACGAAAGAAAATGCACACTTGGTAAAACTGCTGATCAACTGTGGAGCGACGCCAGGGACCAGACCTCCCAGGGCCCCCAATCACCACACTTCAAATAAACTGATAAGCACTTTGGCCTCTTCCACATTCACAAACACGGTTGAACTTGCATCATTTAATCTAGGTTTATCCCAAGACCATCCATAGGAAAGACTGTAATTAGACGAAAGGATAGCAAAATCACTAGGAAGGAAGGAAAAAAGCTAAGACAAAAATAAAAAGGAAAAGGAAAAGAAATGCTGATTCGTAGCTAAGCAGCTCTTAAAACACTACACTAATCACTCCAAACTGATCTCCCTTCCCTCTGCGGAGTGAAAATAGCCCTGTTACTCGTTCCTCCGTCAGTGACCCTAACGGCACATCTCCACTGCCCTTACACCTCCCAGCTTTCGTCTCCCCAGCTTCAGACGTGGAGGGCGGGGAGGTAGCATCTGCCCGCCCGAACCCGGGCTCTGCCCGCCCGAACCCGGGCTCTGTCCGCAGCTCTGGAGCACCTTCAGGGACAGTTCCCGCGAAGGAGACAGGCGGCCTCCCCACCTTCGCTCCCCGACCCCGCCGCGGTAAGAGGGGGCCAGCGCTCTGCGCCCAGCGCAGGGGGCCAGTCCTACCTTGGGCCAAAAGGCGCGACGGTGCTCAAACCATGGATCCAGGCTCTTTCTCCGCCATCAGCTCCGGCAAGTATTCCTCCTCTTCCACAGCGCGGACTCCGGACTGTCCCCGGCGAGGCGCAGCGTTCCGCGCGCTCGGACGCAGGTTGCCAGGCAACCCCGCTCGGCCGCCCTCCGCCACGGCCAGGGTCTGACGCCCTCCCCGGCCCCGCGCCGCGCGCCTGTCCCCGCCGTCGGGCTGCGTGCCCCGAGCCACCCGCCGGTCGAGCCGCAGTCCCTCGTTCGCGCCCACGCCGGCTCACACCCGCCGCCAGAACTGCAGACATACGAGCGGAGCGCGTCCCGCCTCCGCCCGCCGCTCATTGGCGAAGGTGCCGGGAGAGGCGGGGCCCCTGCGGAGACCGCGGGCCCTAATTGGGCCATTCCCACGTCGAACCGCCTGAGTGGCAAGAGGCAGCTGCAGCGCGAAGGGGAGCGCGGAAGGTACGAGTGCTTTCTTCTTGCAGCCCAAGGCCTCCGGGCTGTTAGGCAGGCCCGGTTGTGTGGAGCCCTCTGTGTCTTCTGCCGGGAGTGAGCGGGAAAGGCATGGGTTAAACAGAGGCTGGGGGCCAAGACGGCAGGGGAGATGGAGGTGAGGAGGGACCGCTGAAGGGATGGGAAAGCACCCGAGAAAGCCTCAGGAAGGTAGCTGGGACTTCACCTGCGCCACTAAGGCACAGGAGCCCCCTCTCCCTCCTGCAGCCCAGACGCACCCCAGTGTGCAGGAATCAGAGGCACACCCGGTCTGGAAATATAATGAAGATGGCATGTGATCGGTGGCTGGTATTTCCAATGAGCCTGACCTACATACATCTCAGGCCGGCAGTAGGATGTCCATTGATTAACAAATAAAGCGGCTCCTGTGCTATTTTGTACAGCGACATGCCTCCGTGTGCAATCACTGGAGTATTGACTTAGTTCTGCTTCCCCTCAGTCCATCCCTCGTCTCCCAATTCCTATCTATGGGAAGGGTTCTCGGAGGGGCTGAATTTTATAACTAAAAAGCTACACAATCAATTAAGCACAGTTTGTGAAGGATTTGGGAGACCATGTGGAAGAAGGAAGAGACTAGGAGACAGGTGACTACTGTGCGGGCTGATTTCCCCCTTTCTCTTATTTGAAAAGTGACAATCTCTTTCACCAGGTGCTGGTGCTGGGCTACTTCGCATCTCTCCCACCTCTATCTAAAGGAGGGTTAAGCCAAGCTTCAGATATTACGAAACAATCTTTCTACCCTCTCTTTTCACAGCCATTTTACAATTCGCCCCTCCCCCACCATTTTTGTTTGTGTGAGAATGAGGGCTAAGTTTGGCACCAATAAAGCGTGCTGGAACTTTTCCAAGTTCTCTTAATGTATTCATAATTCATAATGTGTTTTTCCTTACTTATTTTTCTGTTTGAGGTTGGGAGATGATCTTTTACTCATATAATGTTTTTAAAATGTAATATGCCTTCACATCCATGATCTCAATTTGTCCTTACAAAAGCGCTCAGAAACACATCACACAAGGATGATTTCTTTTCGTTTTATAGTTCTTAAAACTAAGGCAGAGACAGAGAAGCTCAGTGACCCAGAGGGAACAAGTATGACCTCGTTTGGCCCCCGCCAAATGACACCCAGAAGCTGTGTCTGCTACCACGTGGCCAATGGGAAGGGGATATGTCACTAACAAATGTGATAGTAACGTTAAAAGTTCATGAAATAAGCTGTGAGAATTGTGACTTACTGATAATTTTTTTTTGACTATGGGAAAAAAATACATTTCTTCAGGAATTTTTTTTTAATCAAGAGCTTTGCTATGTAAAAATACACCACTTTAAAATGATTTGTGTTCCCTAAGATTTAGTTGTCACTCCAGGCCTTTAAGAGTATCTCATGATATAGTGATACGGAGGTGGCAAATATGTGTGACCGTGGTCAAAAGATGCACGCGTCTAGAGATCCATGTACAAGTCTTTATTGATTTTACAGCTTTATTTTTTCTAATAAAAGCATTACAAATTGTAACTCCTACTAAGCAATGATTTAATAGAACCTTATTGAACATTATCACTTGAATTTTATGTTGAATTGTCATTTTCATCTAATTCCAATTATTTGTAATTTACTTCAGAATTTTTCTTCTCATGAATTATAAAGTGTGTTGTTTACATTTCAAATATTTGAAGATTATTGGGGTTTTTTCCTGCTATTGATTTGTAAATTAATTTTGCTCTGATAGAGAGCATACTATGATATAAATCATATTAAATTTATTGAGACACATTTTATTTCTAAGTTCTATCTCTGTTAATGTTCCCTGAGTTGCTGTTGAGTGGTTTGGGATGTGCTATATATGTGATATTGGCGATACATATGTACATATATATATGTCATATATATGGTAGATGTGATAAATGGATATTTATGAGATTGATAAATGGATGTGAAGAAAATGTGATACATTAAGTTCTATATATTTTTCTTCAGATACTTTGAAGCTCAACTGTTCAACTTCATACACATTTAGGGTTTTCATAGCCTGTTGACAGGTTGACTCCTCTATCATTATGAAATGATGCTCTTTATCCTTGTAATATTTATATCTTATATATAATATTTCTATCTTATATATAATGTATAATTATATAATATAATATGTAGTGTTGCCACCATACGTTTCTTATGATTAAGGTTTTTATATGTTTTTTCAGTCTTTCACTTTTAGTATTTTTTTAATTTAAAACTGGGTTACTTATAGGTATCATACAGTTGGATCTTCTAATTTTTTTGTCTCTGACTATTGGAATAATTGTACCATTTATAATTAATTTAATTGTCAATAATATGGGCTTATACCTACCTTCCTGCTAGTTCTTTTCTGTTCTTCCATATTCTTTTTTTCTTATTTTCCTGCTTATTTTTTCTCCTTCTGTAATTTGTAGGTGGTTCTGAAGTATTGCAAAGTCCAGGGCTACTTATTCGCTATTTCTGTTACCAAGTCCAAACTCGTTCTGCTCGCCGCACGACAGGCCAGTAAATCAGGAGACAAGATGCTGGGGCAAGGAACAGCGACTTTATTCAGAAAGCCGGCAGACCGAGAGGATGGCAGACTAATGTCTTGGAGAACCGTCCTACTCCAGTCAGAATACAGGCTCCCATCACCATGAGAGACCCAAAGCCCTGTGGGTCATCTGGTTGACTCCTCACATGGAGTGGCAGAAGAATCTGGATCCTCATGAGTCCCACTCCAGGGCCAGGCAGGAAGGGAGTAGCTCAGGCCTGCAGAGGAGGACTTGAAAACATTTTTGGGAAGCTCATCAGATGACCCAGCACCACACATCCTACTCCTGGTTGCCTGGGACAATCTGACCAGTGGAGGGTCTTCCATATGCCAGTTAACCCTCCTGAACTGTCCCCAGGTGCTACCTGAACAGTGGCAGTGGCTTCCATCCCCTAAATGTAAGTAAATGTGTAGAGAATGCTTTCCCCAGCCACACTGGGCACAGCAGAATGATCCTGCCATCACTGCTAGTCCCCTGAAATCCTACCTCAGACACCACATCCAGATTCCATTCTATTAAGGGATGCTCAGACCTCTGGAAAAGCCACATCAAGGCAGCAGCCAGCAAACTCTTGACAGCTAGGGGTCCAAAATAAACCCAGAAAACAACGGGTATTAGCGAAGATGTAGAGAAATTGGAACCTGCATGCACTGCTGGTAAAAAGGCGAAATTGTGCAGCCACTATAGAAAACAGTCTGGCAGTTTCTCAAAAAAATTTAAAAAATAGAACCATATCATCCAGCAATTCCCCTTCTGTGTATATAGCCAAAAGAATTAAGTGCAGGGTTTCCCATATTCGTAGGGGCATTGTTTACAATAGCAAAAGGTGGAAACAACTCCCCCCTCCGACAGATGAATGAACAAAACATGGTACATCCATACAATGGAGTATCATTCCCTTAAAATGTAATGAAATTCTGACACATGCTAAAGCTTGGTTAAAGCTTGAAGACATTATCTGGTACAGCAGGAAGAATAAGGCACATGTAAACATCAGAGAGATTTGAGGCTTCTAGTTATAAGTCCTGTGGTCCTCTCTGTCTCACAGAACACACTTTATGTCCAGATCATGAATCACCAAGATTGTGTGAAACATCTTGGTGGCAGCAGAGCCACAGTCTCATGTGAGGAAGAGTTTTTAATATCCTTCAGATCACACAGCCAAAACCCAGTTGCATGGCCAATCTCAATACTAGAAGCCAAAGAACATAACTGAAACCAGGTGCAAACCTTCAGTCTTGCACATTTTCTAAAACTAATGCTGATCAACAGCTAAGGTTGCCTCCTCATTTACTGCAGCCCCTACACAGAGCTATAGCAATCATTACTTAGCTACATTTCATTCAGGTGTAGCCAAGAGTAAGCACTGTGACACTGGTGTCCCAAACATAAGCATAGGGTTGAAATAGAGCACCTGAAAATAGACCTGCATTTACACAGTCCACGCCGCTGACTTTTAGTCAAGCATTTTGAATTACAAACCATTAATCATTATTCTTCCTTCTGCATCATTCAATGCTTATAGACTAAAAGAAACAGAAAGATATACACTGAGCGGGGAGGGTATAGCTCAAGTGGTAGAGCACATGCTTAACATGCAGAACGTCCCGGGTTCAATCCCCATTTCTCGGTTTAAAAAAAAAGTCGTTAAATAAATAAGCCTAATCACCTCTGTCCTCCAAAAAATAGAAAATAAAATAAAATAAATGTTAATAAATAATAAAGATTTTTTTAAAAAAGAAAGATATACACCAAAATGCTGATTATTTGTCTTTTCCAATAAGGGATAGATATTGCTTTAAAGAAATCTTTCCATTTACCAAATATTCCAACACAGACTTATTCATAACTATGTACAAGCTTGAGAACTCTTTTGCCTCCTTCCACCATGTGAACTTTAAGAAACAGTTAATTGATGACTAACAAAATCTGTTCTTTCTCTTTCTCAATCAGCTTTCATCAGAAGAACAGCTTGTAGGGGTTTTAATTCATTTTCCCAATAAATTTCATCATTGATACCAATATAACAGTAAAATCAAATTTGTGTCACTAATTACCCCAGTATCACGCCAAATGCAATTACAGGATGAGTAGTCTAAGATCCTTACAAAGCGGATCAGTTGAATTATAGTAGCATCTTCTCAGCCTTCTTAACAAAGTCAATCTTTGTGCATATGCTGTCACGGATTGGGGAACAGATCACAAGCCAGGTCTCCGTTAATCTGGGATTCCAAGGCTCCTGTGGGCAGAGCTATTGCTCTGTTTCACGTTACAGTGTTGTACTGACAGATTCCCAACAGGTTTATCTTTATATAATGTCTATATTTTCCCCACTGGTAAAATCCTGGTTATGTTTAGTGGATTTATAATTCCAATCAATTGCACTATGGTGTGAGTCTGATGTGATGGTTAATTTTATGTGTCAACTCAGCAGTGCCACCAGGTGCCCAGATACTTGGTCAACACTACTCTGGTATGTCTGTAGACTGAGGTAAGTCAGATTTCCCTTCCTAACGTGGATGGGTCTCATCCAATAGCTGGAGGCCTGAATAGAACAAAAAGGCTGATCCTCTGTAAGCAAGAGGGAACCTGTCTCTCCTGCCTGACTGCCTTTGAGCTGCAACATCGGGTTTTTCCTGCCTGTGGACTGAAACGTCACCTCTTTCTGGGTCTCCCTTGTCAGCATTCAGACTGGAATTACACCACTGTCTTTCCTGGAGCTCTAACTTGCCAACTGCAACATCCATAATTATGTGAGCCAATTCCTTAAAATGAATCTCTTGTTTATACACATGTATATTTAAAAGGAGTGAAGTTCTGACAGATACTACAACATGGATGAAACTTGAAGACATTATGCCGAGAGAAAGAAGCCAAATGCAAAAAGGTCATGTAATGTATAATTCCATTTATGTGAAATGTCTGAAATAGGTAAAGCCCTAGAGACAGAAAGTAGACTAGTGGTTGCCAAGGCTGGAAGGAGAGGAAAACAAGGAGTTGGTTAATCAGTACAGAGATTCTGTCTGGGATGATGAAAAAGTTCTAGAGATCTTTTGCACAACAATGTGAGTATACTTAATTAACACTGCTGAACTCTATGCTTTAAAATGACTAAGATGATAAATTTTATGTTATGTGTATTTTACTATAATTAAATATAAATAAATATATAAATTGTGAAATTTTAAAACCTTTTCCAAGTCCCCCTCTGGAGGAAGGGCAATGGCTTGGGATGAGCAGGATGACCTGGGGAGGCGCCCTGGGCCTGGTGGCATCTCATTTGAGGCCCATTTGTTGAACAGACTTCCACAAATTTTTCTAAGTCTCCCTCCAGAGGCAATTATCCAGAGCCATCCAGAGAGGTGTCCTGTGCCCAGCCACGGTCCCACACGAGCACCGTTCTTTACATTCACCTCCCTGAAATGCCTTTCCACCCCCTTCCAATATGGGGACCAAACAACCAGGCACAGGCCTGGGGAGAAGGTGGCAGGTCTGACCACAGTCCCGTGCGGGCCCTGACTGTGGGATGTGCCTCCCCAAAAGTTTTCAAGTCACCCTTGAGAGATGGAAAATATGAAAGGACATAGGCCAAACCATACATGACGATGGATCTCTGATCCACAAACTTTGCAACAATTGTCCCAGAAACTCAAGACTTTTGCTCCCCAAGCCAAATATTCTCTTCTAACCCATCACATGGGATACCCACTTCTCATCAGCTGCCCCTGCCTTCCTCATGCCAATAGCCTCAATGGCACACCTGTGCCTTCCTTTCTCCGGCATAAAGCTTTCTCTTCCCTGCCTGCCTTTGAATCTCTGCCAAATGCGGTGGTAGTGGCTGAGCCCTTGCTCTAGCAAGCTCTGAATAAGAAGCCTCTGTTGTTCTCATTTCCATACCCTCTAGAATGGGCACATTTGCAGAGGCCAGCCAGGAAGTCCCAGGAAGGGTACCCAGAGCTAAGCCTTGGTTCCGCATGGGTCTTAGTCATGGGGAGCACCTCCTGAAAAATTTTCTAAGTCTCTCTCCTGAAACCTGGACCAGCCAAGGCCACACACCGAGGCCCAAGGAGTGTCACATGGGGGCCCAATCACCAGATAAGCTTCTCAAAATTCTTCTGTCTCCTTCCACAGTGAAGACCAACTCTGGCCAGTGAGAGAAATGCAGGAGTGGGTCTCTAGTCCCAGCCACAATCACACATGAGGCCGAGTGGTAGGAGGCATGCCCGCCAAATATTTCTAAGTCCCCCATCTGGAGGAGGGGCTATAGGGGGAAGGGAAAGGAGGTGGGGGAGGAGAAGTCAGGCAATTCCTGGCATCAAGCACTGAATGTGCTGCATCCATCAAGCCAAGCCAATGCCCCCACACTCCATGCAGGCTTGGTAGGGGTTGCACTATGTGACAGCTGCAGGAATGTCATGGGCAACAAAAAATAGAACAATGCCTTCCTTGGGCATTTTGAGTGCAAACATTCACTTTGAACAGCATCAGGACTCCAAGCTTGTGAGCATCCTGGGCTCAGACCAACAGGACCATCCAGCTTCTGGGCTGACAGCAACCTCATGGTGCTCTTCTCAGCCCTGCTCACAGTGGAACATGCTCTCAAAGTCCTGCTACCACTTTCCAAGGCAAGCCCCTCCTTTCACATGCCACACAGCAAGGACTCTTGGGGCCCTGAGAGTAAGAAAGATGCTGGGTGGGGGCACCTCATGGGCAGCCTGGAGCTCCCTGAGCTGTGGAGGGCTATGCTGGCAACAATGGGACAATCTTCCTGCCTCAGGGAGGGTCAAGCATGAGAGACACAAAGGGCCAGGGATGACTCTGACTCACCTAAGCCAAGTCAGAGAGGGCAGGAGCATGGACAGGGTGAGGGGAGGAGGTGCATGGGACCCTCAGGTGTAGCAGGAAGAACAGCCCTAATGTCCATCTACTCTGGGGCCCTGTCCAGAAGAGCATGCATTGAAGGCATCAACTAGAGGGCAGCCATCAGAGGCATTGATTGGAAGCATGTGTCAAAGGCATCAGTCAGAGTTTATCAATCAGGACACTGATCAGAGGACATCCATCAGAGGCATCTATTAGAGAGCATTGATTGTCTTGGAAGTCCCAAGCTGGGACATAACTGTCACCAACTCCCAGGAGGATGTCCAGTCTGTGGCCTGGAGCGGTCACTGCAGCCAAGCTTAGCGTGGCCTCTCAGAGCCATCAGAGGCTTGGAAATGGTTCAGGGGACACTTCCAGCAACCAGGCTCCACAACATTCCTGTGGTGGGGGGCACGGAGGGTAGCCTTAAACATTCTCAAACACTGGGATGACCTCAGTTGTGGTGTTTGTTGCCTTGAAATGCAAAGCCCTGGGTGTTGGTCACACCCCATAAGCAGGTAGCACTCCTTAACCATCTAGTGCATCTTTTTTTTTTTTTTAGCAGTTACATCAAGCTTTATTTTTTTTTTAGTTTTTTTAACATTTTTTATTGATTTATAATCATTTTACAATGTTGTGTCAAATTCCAGTGTTCAGCACAATTTTTCAGTCATTCATGGACATATACACACTCATTGTCACTTTTTTTTCTCGGTGAGTTATCATAACATTTTGTGTATATTTCCCTGTGCTATACAGTGTAATCTTGTTTATCTATTCTACAATTTTGAAATCCCAGTCTATCCCTTCCCACCCTCCACCCTCCTGGTAACCACAAGTCTGTATTCTCTGTCTGTGAGTCTATTTCCGTCCTGTATTTACACTTTGTTTTTGTTTGTGCCTCTTTTTTTAACTGAAGTTTTATTAATTTACAATGTTGTGTTAGTTTCCAGTGTACAGCATAGTGATTCAGTTATATATATATATTCTTTTTCATATTATTTTTATTGTAATAACCATTCATATAGGTTATTACAAGATGTTGAATATAGCTCCCTGTGCTATACAGTAGGACCTTGTTGTTTATCTATTTTATATATAGTCATTTGTGTCTGCAAATCCCAGACTCCTAATTTATCCCTTCCCCTTTGGTAGCCATTGTTTGTTTTCCATGTCTGTAAGTCTGTTTCAGTTGTAAATAAGTTCGTTTGTGTCACTTTTTTTAGATTCAACACATAAATGGTATCATACAGTATTTGTCTTTCTCTTTCTGACTTACTTCACTTAATACGATAATATCTAGGTCCATCTATGTTGCTGCAAATGACATTATTTCATTCTTTTTTATGGCTGAATAATATTATATATTATCCATGGGCATTTAGGTTGCTTCCATGTCTTGGCTATTGTAAATAGTGCTGCTATGAACATTGGGGTGCATGAATCTTTTTAAATTAGAATTTTCTCTGGATATAGGCCCAGGAATGGGATTGCTGGATCACATAGTAAATCTAT
This sequence comes from Vicugna pacos, assembly GCF_048564905.1. NCBI lineage: Eukaryota > Metazoa > Chordata > Mammalia > Artiodactyla > Camelidae > Vicugna > Vicugna pacos. Next base: position 2,074,340 of record NC_133011.1, read on the forward strand.
TTTCAGTTTTTTAAGGAATCTCCATACTGTTTTCCTTAATGGCTGCACCAAATGACATTCCCACCACACTGTGGGAGGGCTCCCTTTTCTCCACACCCTCTCAGTATTTATAGCTTATAGACTTATAAATGATGGCCATTCTGACTGGTGTGAGGTGATACCTCATTGCAGTTTTGATTTGCATTTTTCTAAAAATCAGTGATATTGAGCATCTTTTCATGGGCCTATTGGCCACCTGTATGTCTTAATTAAAGAAACGTCCGTTTTGGTCTTCTGCCCATTTTTTTATTGGGTTGTTTGGTTTGTTGTTGTTGTTGTTGCTATTGAGTTGTATAAGCTGCTTGTATGTTCTGGATATTATGCCCTTGTCAGCTGCATTGTTTGCAAACATTTTCTCCCAGTTCGTATGTCGTCTTTTCATTTTGTTTGTGATTTGCTTTGCTTTGCTGTGCAAAAGCTTATGTTTGATTAGGTCCTATTTGTTTGTTCTGGCTTTTATTTCTCTCGCCATGGGAGACTGACCCAGGGAAACACAGCTATGATTCATGTCATAGAACGTTTTGCCTGTGTTCTCTTCTAGGAGGTCTGCGATGTCCTGTCTTATGTTTAAGCCTTTAAGCCATTCTGAGTTTATTTTTGTGTGCAGTGTGATAGTACCTCTTTAACGGTGACTGTTGGACCAGTCAAAGGGAGCCATGCAACCCTGTAATTAAAGCTCATCTCATGCTGTCTGGGCCAAAAGGTTCCCTCTCAGGGCTAGTTAGGGCTTCCCATCCATTGTGACTGCCCTCCAAAGTAACACAAATTGAGTGGTTTAAAAGAATAGAAATTTATCCTTTCACAGTTCTGGAGGCCAGAAGTCTGAAATCAAGTTGTCAGCAGGGCTACACTCTCTACACAGGTCCTGGGGGGAAATCCTTCCTTGTTTCTTCTAGCTTCTGGTGTTCACGGGCATTCCTTGGCTCGTGGTTGCACCCCTCGGCCTTCATGTATACACAGCCTCATCCTCTTCTCTCCTCTGTGTGTCTCTATTAATTGTCATCAGACTTAGGGTCCACTCTAAATCCAAGATAAGGTTATCTCATGATCCTTGCTAAAGTACATCTGCAAAGATTATATTTACAGGTTCCAGGGATTCAGACTTGGACACATCTCTTAATGGGGCCAGAAGGGAGGCAGGGGCACCATTCAGCCCATTACAGGGTGCTTGGGAAAGTAACATGCCCACTAAGCCGTGCCAGTTTATCTAATCAGCAAGCACCTGAGTGAGGCAGAGGGGAGAGGGGAGCTTGAATATTGTCAGTGGTTACAGGAAAACAAATCAACAACAAAAATATATCCTTTATTCCAGTAGAATTTGTAGAAACTAGCTCACAGTCATACTCTGAGGAGTAATCCCTCATTTCAAGTTAAGCACATGAAGGTGAATCAAGGCATTATCTGTAAAAATGTGCCAAGTTACACAATGCTTTCCAAATAGAGGTCTCCTTTCAGGTTAGAGCAAATCACAGTGCAGCTAAGCAACAATGAAACAAGCTCAGACTCACACAGGGCAGTAAAAATGCCATGTTATTTCAATTTAGAAGAAATGAAGAAGCAATACGTTACTTGAGAAAATGTGTTTTAGTAGCCTCTTCTAGAGAAACATAACCCTTAGGATGTAGTATGTACAGAAAGATAGATCCTTTATCTATCTATCTAGCCAGCTAGCTAGCTAGCTATCAACTGGAGAGAGACCAATAGAGAAAGATTGACTAATGTTTAGGAATTGGCTTAAGTGATAGTGGAGGCTGACAAGTACAAAATTTACATGGCAGGCCAGCAGGCTAGAGACCCAGGGAAGAAAAGTTAATGTTGCAGCTTGAGTCCAAAGGCAGTCTGGAGACAGAATTCCTTCTCCTTGTGGGAGGTCAGTCTTTTTTCCCTTAAGTCTTTCAACCGACTGGATGAGGTCACCACCTCCATCATGGAGGATAATCCGTTTTGCTCAGAGTCTACTGATTTAGGTGTTCATCATACCTGAAAAATACCTTCACAATAACATCTAAACTAGTGTTTGACCAAATATCTAGGTACCATAGCCTGGCCCTGTTGACCCATAAAATTAACCATCACATCACCAGTTATAATGGGCTCACAAAACTAACATCTTATTTGACTTAGAGACTTAGAACAAATGAAGATGAAGCAGTGTATTGCCTGTGAAAAGAAGATCAGGGTCATACAATCATGCAAAACTAACATCAAATTAGAACAAATGAAGATGAAGCTAATTTTAATTATGAAAATGAACATGCAGTCACACTCAGGGGGCCGTGGAGGAGTCTCCTGGGAACAGCTTCAGGCCCACATGGGCCCTGATGGTCAAAGGGGCCACCCCAAAATGTGCCCCAGCCGCCCTCCCACAGCGGAGCAGGTGTGGGCCAGCCTGTGACAACCTAGGAGGGCGGTCCAGGCTCAGCGGCAGCCTGGGGGCAGATTTTCCTAAGTTTCTCACTGGAGGCTGAGACTGGTCCAGGCTGTGCAAGAAAGCCTGGGAAGGGAGTCCCAAGCCTGGCCATAGTCCTGTATGGGACCCTTACATGAAGAACATCTCCAAGAAAGTTTTTTTAAAAAAAGAGGAAAACTCACACAGAGCATTCTGGATTCATCAACAGCCACGTGTCACACAAAATTTTTTCTTGGTTACCCTCCCAAACAGAGAGGCTCTGAGAGGTTATCCTGGGTCTGCCTACAGCCAAAGTTAAGGACAATTATTATGCATAGAAGCTAAGAGGTGAAAACAGCCCACATGTTCACCTTCTAATGAATGGATAAGCAAAATGTGTTCCATCCATACAATGGAATATTATTCAGCCATAAAAAGAAATGAAGCACTGATACATCCTACAACATAGGTGAGCTCTGAAAACATTATGCTATGTGGTGATGGTTGCACACACCTATGATATACCAAAACCCACTGAATTGTATACTTTAAATGGTAAACTGTATTGCATATGGATTATATCTCAATAAAGCTGGCATTTTTTTTTAAAGTTGGGCTTTCTGGTTTCTACATATAGGAAATTTGTAAGTCATCACTCTGTCCTAACATGCAGAAAGATGAGCATACTGAAAAATCAACTACTCTTCTAGGATCTTTCAGAGAGGTGAGGACACAGGGAAAACCACTGCCCCCAAGATTGGAGGCACGGACAGGCAAACGCAGGAAACAGAGCAAATTCTCAAGAGCAGAAACTACTGCAGGAATCCACACCCAGCTAGGAAAACTTGAACTATAATTGACAAATTGCTAGGGGCTCAGTGGACAAGTCTGACAAGTGAAAACTCCAAGGGGACACAGTGATAGGGGAGCCCTCACAATTTTTTGATATTTATCTTTCAGGAGCTCAATGAAGCACAGAGAGGAAATAACAGAAAAAAAAATATCTCCTTGTGCTTCTGGCAGGGAGAGGGGGAAAGGAACCATTTTTCAAATGTATCATTTTAATTTTTTTTATATTATCATTCACTGGCATTATGTAAATTCACATCACTGTACAATTATCGCCACCACCCATATCTAGAACTTTTTCATCTTCCAAAAAACTAAAACTTCATGCCCATTAAATACTAACTTTCCATTCTTTCCTTCCATATCTTCTGTTAAACACCATTCTACTTTCTGTCTCTATGAATTTGACAACCCTAAGTACCTCATGTAATTGGAATCATACAGTATGTATTCCTTTGTGACTGGCTTATGTCATTTGGCATAATGTCTTCAAGGTTCATCCATATTGTAACATGTAACCACATGTCTTTCCTTTTCAAGGCTGAATGAGTCCATTGTATGTATATATCACATTTTCTTTACACATTCATCTGTCAGGGGACATGTCAATGGTTTCCACCTTTGGCTATTGTGAATAATGCTGCTAAAAACATGTACGCTTACATATCTGTTTAAGTGTCTGCTTTCACTTCTTTCACTTCACATACACTGAAATAGAATTGCTAGGTCATATGGTGATACTATGTTTAATTTTTTTGAGACACCATCATACTCTTTTCCACAGCTGCCGCACTATTTGACAGTTCCACTCACAATGCACAAGGGTCCCAGTTTCACTGCATCCTTACAACGTTATTTTCTGGGCTTTTTGTTTGGTTGGTTTTGTTTTGTTTTGTATAGTAGCCATTACAGTGGGTGTTGAAGTGGCATCCATCGTGGTTTTGACTAAATTTGGTTTTGAGCCTCTGCGTTCACTGCTTTGATTACCCATGATAAACCCAATGAATTATTTTTTAATCAAAGTACTCTGCTGTACAATATTGGGTTAGTTTGTGGCGTGCAGCATAGTGATTCAGTGTTTTGGAGATTACATTCCCTTGCTCTGCCTTCCAGATTGTTTATTTGTTCTGTGTCATTCGATTTTTTTGTCTGTGTGATTGATTTTTATCTTGGAACTTGACTTGTTTGGTTGGGTCATCTTTATGCTGTCTAGTTCCTTGCTACAAAGATCTGCATTTCTATCAATAATCTTTCCTCATTCTCAGCATTTTTATTTCCTCCTTTTTGAACTCAGGGTCTAGTAGACTGGTGAGGTCTGTTTCATTATTTTTTCTTTCAGGGGATTCCTCTTGTTCCTTTAATTGAGAGGGGTTCCTCTGCCTGATCATTTTACTTAACTTCCCCTGTCTCTATGAATTTAGGAGAAACAGTTATCTACTGTGGTCTCGAAGTAGTGTTTTTATGTGGGAGCATCTCTGTGCAGACTGTGTCGAACATTTTCGGTGTGAGGGCTGGTTTCCATATGGATGCCAGCCATGCCTTTCCTCAGAGCACGTGTCTGTTATCCCCTTGATAGGGGCTGTGATTGGTGTTGTGGTGTCCAGAGCTCTGTGGTTGTCATTGCCCTGTTGGGCTCGGGGTCTGCCCCTCAGTTGATGAAGTAGAAGCCCTGAGGGTCAGGTTGCATCCATCTCCATCACCCTTCAGTGCATGCTCCATCCCAAAGGAGGTGACCGCTGAAGCAAGTGGGACCTGTGTGGTCACAGTGAACCTATGAACTGCCGTGTACATGTCTGCAGTTCTGCTCAGAAGCAGCCCAAGGTTTCGTCCCTTTCTCCATTGTGCTTATCCCAGATGTAGTGCAAGGCTGTGGTGTGGGGAAGGCTGAGGCTGGGGATTAGGACATTGTCACTTCAGGAATCGAGGTGGCTGCGCTGCTGCCGGGGACCAGGGATGCCTCTATGGAAGACCCTCCCAGGACCTGTCCACCCCAGATCTGGCACTAAGCTGCAGTGTAGAGTGGGTAGAGCTGGGGCACTTCTGCCAAAATACAAATCCTGGCATACTCCTGCCCATGGCCTGACCACCCAAGATTCGGCGCCTAGCCCTTGGGCGTTCTTGTGGCACTACGCCATGTGTGCACTTACAATGTCTGCACGGTGGCAGCGGCTCTAGCCAGAGTCCATTGTCAGGAGAAGAAGGAGAAAAAGAAACATAAAAAATATTTGAAATGTTAATGACTGAGAATTTCCCCCCAGCTAATACCAGACACTCTGGTTTGTGTGGTTTTTGGGGGTTTTTTTTAACATTTTTTTTATTGATTTATAAATCATTTTACAATGTTGTGTCAAATTCCAGTGTAGAGCACAATTTTTCAGTTGCAAATGAACATATATATATATTCATTGTCACATTTTTTTCTCTGTGAGCTACCATAAGATCTTGCATATATTTTCCTGTGCTATACAGTATAATCTTGTTTATCTATTCTACAATTTTGAAAGCCCAGTCTATCTCTTCCCACCCCCCGCCCCCTTGGCAACCACAGGTTTGTATTCTATGTCTGTGAGTCTATTTCTGTTTTGTATTTATGCTTATTTGTTTGTTTGTTTGTTTGTTTGTTTGTTTTAGATTCCACATATGAGTGATCTCATGTGGTATTTTTCTTTCTCTTTCTGGCTTACTTCACTTACAATGACATTCTCCAGGAGCATCCATGTTGCTACAAATGGCATTATGTTGTCAGTTTTTATGGCTGAGTAGTATTCCATTGTATAAATATGCCACATCTTCTTCATCCAGTCATCTGTTGATGGACATTTAGGCTGTTTCTGTGTCTTGGCTATTGTAAATAATGCTGCTATGAACATTGGGGTGCAGGTGTCTTTTTGAAGTAGGGTTCCTTCTGGATATATGCCCAGGAGCAGGATTCCTGGGCCATACAGTAAGTCTATTCCTAGTCTTTTGAGGAATCTCCATACTGTTTTCCACAATTGCTGCACCAAACTGCATTCAGTTTGTGTTTTTACCCAACAAAACCAAGCAATTAACTCAATTCTGATGCTATCCACCTGAGATAACATCAGCTGTCACAGGTTAGCTCTCACCTCCCCCTCAACTTCAGAGGCCAGTTACAACTCCATTTGTTACCTATGCTTCTGGTCAACAGGCAGAAATCAAAAGTTCATCCAACTTCCTCCTCAGGTTCAATTAATTTGCTAAAGCAGCTCAGAACTCAGGAAAACAGATTAATTACTAGATTACCAGTCTGTTATAAAAAGATACAACTCAGGAACAGCCAGTTGGAAGAGATGTATAGCCAATCAACTGGCTATAATGGATATCTACAGATTACTTCATCCAACAACAGCTGAATACACATTCTTCTAAAGGTCACATGGACTGTTTAACACAAGAGACTACACTTGGAGCCAAAAACACATCTTAAAATTTTTTTTAAAAAGTAATCATGTACTGTCTGCTCTCAGACCAAAATGAAATTAAACTAAAACAAGTAACAGAAAAATAAATGAAAAATTCCAAAACACACACAGATTAAACAACACTTTTAAAGAACATATGGGCCAAAGAAGAAATCTCAAGAGAAATTTTAAAATATCTTGAACTAGAAGAAAATGAAAAAAAAAATCCAGAGTATCAAAATCAGTGGGATATGGCAAAAGTAGTGCTTAGAGAAAAATTTATATATAACTGTATATAATAGAAAAGAAGAAAGATTTCAAGTTAGTAAACTAAGTTTCCACCTTAGGAAACTAGAAAAAGAACAGCACAATAAATCAAAAGTAAGCAGAAATAATAAGAATTAGAGCAAAAATCAATGAAATTGAAAACAGAAAATCAATAAAGAAGATCAACAAAACCAAAAGCTGATTCTTTGAAAAGATCAATAAAATTTATAAGCTTCTAGCCAGCAGACAAAAAAAGAAAGAGCACACAAATTACTAACATCACAAATGAGAGAGGGGACATCACTACAGATCTCATGGGCATTAAAAGGATAATAAAGAAACACTATGAACAACTCCATGCCCACAAATTTGATAGCCTGAATGAAATGAACCGGTTCCTTGAAAGACATAACTTGCCAAAACTCACACAAGAAGAAACAGACAATCTGATTAGGCCTATATCTAGAAAAGAAATTGAATCAACAATTAATAACCTCCCAGAACAGAAAGCACAGACAGGTTCACTGGTGAATTCTACCAAAGCTATAAGGAAGAAAGTATGCCAATTATCTACAATCTCTTTCAGAGATAGAAGCAGAGAGAATTCTTCCTAACTCATTCCATAAGGCCACCAGCACCCAGAAATAAACCCATGCATATATGGTCAACTAATATTTGACAAGGGAGCCAAGAATTCTCAATGAGGAGAGGCAGTCTCTTCAACAAATGGTGTTGGGAAAACAGGATATCCACAAGCAAAAGAATGAAATTGAACTTCTATCTTACACCACTCACCAAAACTAACCTGAAATGGATTACGGACTCGAACAGAAGACCTGAAACTGTAAAAACCTTAGAAGAAAACATAGAGAATGAGCTTCTTGACATCGATCTTGGTAGTAATTTCCTGAATGCGACATCAAAAGCGCAAGACAAGGATGAACTAACCTCCCCTAAGTTGTTGAATATTACATGTAGGTTGCGACAGAAACACATTGGCAAAAAAAAAAAAAAAAAAAAAAAGCCTGTTTTTAAAAAAATAAGACTGCTTCAGAATTCAAAATGTCACCAGCAAATGCAGTCAAATTAAACAGCATAGTCTCAGTTTCTTTCCTAATTGGAATCCAACTGTGATTTCACAACTTCAAATTATCTCTTTGTTTTAAAATGATTCTCCCTGAGAAAGGGAGATTTAACTTACGCTGATATCCCATGCACTTCTGAGCATTCAAAACCACTGAGCATTCAAAACCACTGGGCATTCTGGACACTGAGAGTAGCAGATGATGCTTTTATAGATGCAAAGACCTGATTGATAGGTAAGGTGGTCTACAAAACAAACCTGTTTGGGAGAACTAGAAATGAAGTCCCACAAGTCAAAAGCTTGCTGTTGTCAGTAAGTAAAATCCATGCTGAAAGCTTTTAGCTGAGAGGGTGTTTAGCTGATGTCATCACATTGGAATGACACCAAGAATCCAGAATTGCAGAGTTGATAAATGCAGGGAAGACAAAGTGATGTCATCTTTGCCTTCGTTTTACCACTACGCAAAAGAAAAGAATGTTAGAAAGGTTGCAGTCTGTTCTGGTACATAGTATTGGAAAACTGGTGAAAGAGTAAAAATATCCTACTCTGTAATGGGACAGAAAGAAACATCGTAGTTATTTCTATTAAGTATAGAATATTATCAAAGTCCTGTTACATTTACATTCTCCTTTTGTGAAATCTTACACCTATGTATTTCAAGAATCTTAAGAACATGCAATATAACCCAGAAAATCCAATATGCAATAAAAAATTTAAAAAGTAGCTCAAGTAGATTCTCTATCAGAGGACAGAAAGGAACATAATAAACCCATTGGTATACATTTTTCTAGTAGTAGTGTCGACTGAAATACATGCACAGCCTAAGGAGGTGTGTTTTATTCCAGTGGACAATTCTGAGGACTCACCATTGAAGGACAGACACAGCCATTGAGGACAGGACAAACTCGCTGGAACTCAGATAGTGGAAATTCTGACTTCCAGTAGACCTTGAGCCTCATGGTGCACCCACAGGCGCCATGACAGTTCCTAGGCTGAGCATAGAAGGTCAAAAAGTGAGTCGGGGCGCATTTCCTGGAAACCCTCACCCCTTCCCCAAAGTAGTTGGAATAATCCTCCTCCTCGTTAGCACGTGAGGTAACCAAGCCCGTGAAATCTGACAACCCCGCCCCTCACGGTCGCTCTTGCTCACTCTGGCGCTCCCTCTCTCTCTCTCTCGCCTTCTGAGACGGCCGGCACTCTGTCTATGAGTGTGTATCTGCTTTTACTTTGAAGTAAACACCCCACACCTACTGGCTTCACTCCCTCTCACCTGTCTGAGATGACCCGCATTCCGCCCGTGGAGTGTGTATCTCCTAAGCCGTTTTCCCTTCTGAGTGAGACGGACCGCACTCTGTCCATGGAGTGTGTGTCTCTCTAAATAAACTTGCTTTCACTTTACCATGCCTTGCTCTCAAAATCTTTCCTGGGCGAGGCAAGAACCTGTTCTCCCCCAACACCCAAGGCCCTGTTGCTCATGCTCCCCACCATCTTTGCGCACACACTCACCGTGCTCTCGGGGCATTGGTCCTTGCACGCTCAGTGCTCGGTCACCTGCACCCTGGTAACTGTGTTCGCACAAGCCGAACCCCCAGCACGGTTGGGCTGCACCGTGGTTCCCAGCCACTGTGTTGTGCCACTCCCCCACTGGGCCTGGCCCTCCTATCTGCATGGCCTGGGTCCCCAGCGGCGCCCTCCCCTTTTGTGCACTGACTAAATCCTGACCCTGAAGGAGAAATAACAAAATGGCTGTGCTTAGGCTAACTAGTTCCTGGCCTTATACTTGCCGTTTGCTTTTAAAATGGTCAGCAGATCTGACTGACCGGACACTGCCCCAGCCCCGGCCCACAGTTACAATTAGAGTTGGAGTTATTCTTTTTCCTGTTTGTTTACCTCACTCTGGCAATTGAAATTTACAATCATATTTGGGTTCTGAGTCATTCCTCCAGGAAGGGAGTCACTGGACGACAATCTCAGGAGAGTGACCAGACCCTCCGAAGTCCCTGCTGGCGCCTAATGAGTCTGATCAGATAAAGAAGGTCACAGGCTGATGACCCTTCAGACCACCGGACGGTCCCATGATGCCAGACAGACTCACCAAGATTCAGGAGGAAGCTTCACCAGAGACTCTTGTTGACTGATATCCCCTTTTTACTCCCCAGTTTGCTCACTGTGTAATCACTAAGCCCCAGCCCTGAGATGGGCTCACAGTTGTGAAGGCACCAGCCTCCTGTGAGTCCCCTTTGCCCAGCAAAGCAATAAAGCTGCCTCTTTTCTTCTCAGCTCCAAGACCCAGTCTCTGAGTTATTCATCTCATCAGGGATGGGGGCCAATCTTTTGGCAACAGCCCCACTGCTGACTTGCTTTGTGACCCTGGCGCCGGTTACTTACCTCCTCTGGAATTCCTTCCTGGTATGGTCACTTAGATTCAATAAGGCAGGACTTGTAGAAAGTTTAGCACAGGGCCCAGCATATGTCACTGATGGGATTTGTTCATTCCAGCTCCCAAACTAGCCAGTTCTCTGTTTTTCATGGAAGTGGTCCTACCTCCTCTGTAGTCTGTCTGCTACCTTGCTTTTCAGATTGTGAAGCTAGACCTGCAGGGTAGGTCTCCCTGTCTGTGAAGCTTGGTTTGAGAATGCAGCCTCAGTCCTACTGCACAGGGCTCAGAGGCCCGCCCCTCACGCCCCTACTCTGCATGCATCAGAATGAGCTTGAAACGCAGTTCATGGCAGCATCTGGGAGGAACAGGAGCCATTTGTGAGCAAGTGATTTAACTGCTGGGAGTCTTTATGCCTTTCTGCAAGATGAGAGTGATGGTAGTGAGGCCTGGCGTCAGTGTACAACAGGAAAGGAGTGGGTGTGGCCCTTAGCCCTGAGATACAGGTGAGTGACAGCTGCCTTGGGTCAGCAGTTGAGATCAGAGACTGCGCCACTGCCCTCTGGGCCTGCCTCAGCTGACACCAGAGCCATGGGCACTGAGGTCCACTTCCAATCAGCCTCCCCTTGGATCCCAGGCATGCGTTTGCTGAAAGAATAGGGAAGGGCTGCAGAAAGAGACAGGAACCCCCCACACCCCAACCAACAAGGGGGGGACTGCAACCTCTTTCTCTTCTGAGGGAGTGAAGTCTTCCTTATCTCAGCAAGCCTTATGCCGGGGAGGGGCTCAAACTCCTGGGCTTGGAGGCTTCAAGTCAGTACAATGAAAGAGCCCAGCGAGGGACAAAAGATGGAGGGGAGTTGGGGCAGGGGCTGCCTATTGGCTTGCAGCTAAAAAGCGTGACTATTGACTTTGTCTCCAAGGATGGAGAACAAAGAAGAGCTGAGGAGCTGGGGGTTTGGACCAGAGGATCTGGGTTTGCGTCAGAGATCTTAGATCCGGTCCTTAGAAAGAATGATAACACCCACCTCAGGTCCTCTTGTGAGCAGAAACACATGACATCAGCAAAGGGCCTGCCATGGGGTGGCCTCATCTAGTCCTCTGCACATTCCTTAGCTAGCAGTATCAGAGTTTGTCGTAATGTCTTTTGTCACTATTACCTGCCTGCTTTGGTGGCCCATGAACTCCCAGAGGATCAAAGCTGTACCTCCCCTAAACTGCATGCGGCCGCACAGGGCGGGGCAGACACAGCTCACAGGACTGAGGGAGCACGAACTGCGCTCCCTTCAGTGCCTCTGTGGTGCTGGGGAAATAGCAGAGAACAGAACAGACAAAACCCATTGCTTTTATGGTGGGGGCGGCAGAACTTGTAGTCAGCAGTCAATGCTGAAGAGAGAAAATCAGGGCAAGGGTAGGAACCTTGTGAGGGAAGTTAAATGGAGCACCCAGAGGCAGCTTCCTGAGACGGTAACTTTGACCAAAGACCTGAAGGAAGTGGCTGTGTGACTGGGCGTTCCAGGTAGAGAAAACAGAACACGCCAAGCCCCTTAGCTGAGGCAAGAATGATCGTCAAGTTTCATTGCCCCTCCTCACTTAAGGACACAATGAGAATAGTGATGGGTTGGACAGGAAGAGGCAGAGCAGGAGCAGCAGCCAGTCGGCTGTGACAGGACTTGGCTCATGTGGTTTGAGAGTGAACCTCACCCCAGGCAGCCTTCTTCCTGTCTGAGTTCATGTCGTCATGAGCAGAGTTCCGGGCATCAGGTGCAATTTGTGACCCAGCTTTAAGATGAGAAGGCTTGGTGAGGTGCTGTTCCTCGGCCCAGTGACAGACTGGGGAGTGGCCAGTCCAGCACCCAGAGCCCAGGGGCATGTTTCAGAACACGTCCAGAGAGCTGCAGCACCAGCAACCTCCCAGTGGGTTCAGCAGCAACATTTTGCCTCTTGGAGCAGGACCCCAGCAAAGTCACCGTCATGAATGTGGTGCCAGCCCCTAACAATGGTGCCACTGAGCTTGTGGACCTGCACATCGATGAGAAGACACTGCTTGCCAGGCCTCTGCCACACATGCACCTTCTCCTGCAGTGCAAAAACAGGCAGGAGGTCCTGTCCTTTGAATTCCAAAAGATCAGGAGTTCCTACAATGTCATGGAGAAGAAACGCTTCCTCCTCGTGGCCTTTCCCATGGGAAACGCTCTCTCATACCACCAGAGCAACAGAGGACTCAAGGGTCTACGCAGCTGAGAAGTTTGGGAGCAGCAAGTGAGTTCTGACATCCCATGAGTCACCCCAGCTGACAGTGGCTCCTTTCCTATTTCCTGTTTCTGCCTTGTTGCACTCCTGAGTCGGGGAGTGCGGGCAGTGGCTCGGAAGAGTCCGCCCTTTCAACCAAACATCCCAGGAGAACGTGGTGGGCGTCCTTCTAGAAACGAGCTCTGGTCCAGTCTCCGAACTCACCCGCTGACAGGAACCCCCTGGCAGGCCCCAGGCTGGGAGCCCTTCCCCTGGCACATGTGGCTTTTCACTGGAATCTGGCCCAGGGCTCTCCGGAGTTAGCTGTTCATTCTTGTTGTTTTTACAATTCTCCTCTTCATTTTAAATATTTTTCTTTAAATGTAGGTTTTCACCATTCTCATACACATCCCAGCACGTTATGAGTGGTGATAAAAAAGACGCTGGTGATCAGGACAGCTCTTATTTGTACAAGGTAGAATGCAGACACTCTGCATAGGCTCCTCCTTGAATCTTCATCAAAACCACCAGTGCTAACACAAGGCTGAGAGGGACGGAGCTGGGCTTCAGACCTCCCATCCTGGTCATGGTGCCCTCATCCTCAACCCCCAAACCTTCAGAAAATCTAAGTAATCTTTTCCTGACCCAACTGCTTTTCAGAAATCACAAATATGTTACCACAACTAGCGATTTAATAGGAACATTTGTACGAAACATCAACCACGGTGGCAGCCTGGGGTGTCCCTTTCACACCATCCTTGCTCTTGCAAAGGCACCTCACACAACACAGGGGCTCCTATAGTCGCAATTTCTAAATTTTCTCTCCTAAGCATAGTCATTAAATTTGCCCAAGTTTTCAGAAACCTGGTTGATTTTCTAGTGTGCTCCCAACATATCCGTCTTAATGCCATTTTCACGTGCCTCTCTCCCCACATCTCTTTTTTCCACTTTAAGATTAAAAAATAGCACAAGCAGATATTTCAGAGTTGTCCCAAGACTTGGGACATAGTTTGCCCAGCAGGACGTTTAACGAGTCTTGCACAGCACTGTGGAGGGTAGTTAATCCCAGGGCCTGCACGAACGGCATGCACGTGTCTCACTCCTTGGCATCTGGGAAGGAGTCATTTTGATAAAATCTCCAAAATCCCTATTAAGACATCTTCAGACTAGTCATGTAAACATTTGCTGGAAAGGCCAGGAAGGCCCCCTAAGGCTTACTGTTTTTGTTGTCACTGGGCTCTTGCTGTTGTCATCGCCCTGAAATGCTGTGAATTCAGCGTCATGTCCTTTATGACATTTCTGCCTTACTGCTTTTGAATGGCTAAATAAATTTCAGGGTTTACCTACTTGGCATTCATGACAGCTCATTCCCATTTTTAAGTCTTACTTATGATTTTAGTACCTTACATTGAAAGCTTAGTCCATTTGCCTTTAAAAAAATGATCTACAAAATTCTTTTGATTAGGAAACTGATTTGCAAGGAGATGAGGTATTTCTGGTTACCACAGATGCACACTTGTTAAGTTAGTCAGTTCTGTATTAGTATAACAATGAATTTGCCTAATGTGAAAATCAGTAACATTTCTCCTCCAATCAGCCTCCACTGTTCAGACAAACATATCAAAAGAATCTATAAATACTGGTTCCCAGAAAAAGCATTAAGATTGCTCCTTGTTCCTGACAGAGAAATCTACTCCAGTGAGTTCAGGGAAGACACACTTCTAACCAACATTCACCACTTCCTTTGCCAGGCTTACCTCACTTCAGAGGATCATTTTTTGATAAAATCACTTAATGTATAGACATAGTGGCCTCTCTGGAGTAGGATTAGACCTGCTGGGGCTGTTTTTAATCAGCAGCTGCTGCTGCTGATGGGCTGGGCTGAGCTGAGGAAGGGAGTCGTGGGTAAGGACGGAGCTGCCCTGGCTGGTTCTCACCGTCTGGCACTCAGCTTGTGAATGCATTTTACAGTGCACCAGGTGCGTTTTTGACCTCCCTAATTTGTGGGAGTTCTACTGTGTCCTCCCAGCTCTGTTGCACACATTGATTTTACCTCACATCCCCAAGTCCTCTGCCTGCCTCTTACACTCTCATGAATCCTGCTTCTCTAGAGACACCAGGTTCCAAAATGGACCAACCAGACCTTCTTTATTCGACCTTACTAATTTAGGATTTCCATCTATTAGAAAACCGTCTTAAGGCTGATTCATAGGTAAATCAGGTAGCAGTTAAAGATGATTCTTGGGTTGTAAATGTCTTTTGGTTCCTCCCCCTACTCTCCACCCCTACCCCCCAAAATAGCACAATGTTGAAAATGCAGCTTGTGCTCAAGAAATACATATTAAATGAACAATAACAAAAATAATATTTTAAAATCCCCAAGAGATTGAAAAGGTTGCTCTTAATGTTAACCTGGAGAAAGTCTTTTAAAGTAGTGAAGGAGCCTAGGGATAGGCCACAGACAACACAGTGATGTGTAACCTGGTCCCCAGTCTTTGGTGCACTGTACGTGTGTTACTGAGCAGAGGCAGAAGATACAATGTGCTGGAGTTTGTACTTCCCCCACATACATGATGTGGAGGAAAACTGAGCTACTTAGAAGTAACCCCATGTAGCTAACTCCGTGGTCTTAATTTGTGATTGCCGCACAGCAGAAGGAAGCCTCAGCCTCATTGCAGCATCTGTCCTCTGGGAAAGGAAAATGAGGAGGCAGAGGAAAAACCACCCTGAATAGCTAAAAGGAAGTATAAGGCTGATTTGACTCTTTTGAGCGCTGCTTACACAGTTGTGTTAAATTTAATATCATGGCTTTGGTATCAAACAACCAATAAATAACAGCGCCTCCCTTTGATATCTCTCCACCTTGCCGAGGCCCTGCCCACAGCCGACCCTGGCTTTATCTTCATTCAGATCTGCAGTCACTCCATTGCCTCTTGGTCTCACAAGCTGTCAGAGCCTTTCCCACCACACTTAGTTACCTCGTTACTTATCAACTATGTGTCTTAGGCAAACTGTTTACTACTCTGAGGTTTAGTTTCCAAACCTGTCAAACAGGGATAAATACAACATCTCTGTTGGACAGATTGAGAGAAGCACTTTGTCGTACGGAGTGAAGGGTCACCTGCAGGGCCTTTCTCAAGCACCTTAGAACACCTCACCTCGCTGGCCTCCAGCCTCCGCCAGTGCCCAGGAGAGGCTGCCACCTTGCTTTCTCTGCTCCTCCTCCCATTGCACAGCCCCCTAGCATCTGAAATTTTTCCATAAACATTCCTCCAAGAGGAGAAGAAAATGAACAGACACGTGTAGCAGGTCTGAGTGAGAGTGTTGGGGGTTATCATCAAGAGCAGCTTACCGCAAGCGTTTAACTATCTGAAGTTTCTCATTTACCTTAAACACAGCACTACTGCAGCCTCCCCATTTTGACCAGGAGTTTCTGTATGTAACTCAGAAATTAGTCACTGAGAAGCCCTTAAACCCTTTGAAGCATTCTCTCAATAATTCCTTGATTTTCGTCTATGTTAAAATATTTTTAAAATATTCAGTTAAGCAATTAAAATTTCATTCCAAATGTTTCAAGTAAAATTGACACTTAGAGGAAGATGTGCTGTTATTCCTACAGCTTTTTTTTTATTCTAGCCACAGGCTGATAGACAGCAGGGTACCTGATTGTTCTGTTACAGACTTTTGCTGTGCAATCTCACCCCAGCCTTCATACTGCTCTACAGTTTTTTTCAGTTATTTTTAATTGACTTTTATCACATTATTCACAAATACTGTCTGAACATTTCCCCTTTGAACTCTAGTCTCATTCATATCTTACTAACCAAAACAATAGATGCCATCTGATATCCCTCAATTTCCATTTCAAAATTCAACAAATTAGCAGTTAGTCCCACTTTTCCCTTTTCAAAGTCTGCAGGGAGCCACTCATGACCTGAGGACTGCCGAGCACAGAACGGGACAATAAATCCCAAAGTGCTGGCGTCAGGCTCTGAGATTGATCTAACAAAGACAATCTCTGTCCCGCCACCCCTTTTCAGGAAAGAATGCACCAGGTGATCTAAAACCCCTAGGAACATCCTGAGCCATTAAGCTACTGATGATCTTTGAACAGAGAGATACAATCAGCATACAAGTTAGTGATCTTAGTTTATAGAAACAATAACCTTAGTTAGTGATCTTGGTATGTGGGAACATATACTCTAGTTTATGAGTATTATAAACAACATTGATTTATAGAATGATGCACAAGTTAATGAGTTTAGTACACACTGTGTTTAAACCGTAAAACAATACCTGTGCCTACATGCAAGAATGCACAAGGTAGTCACTTGAATTTGTATAAATTAACTGCCTGAAATAAACTCGAGGTCCACTCTTGGCTTAGCATCTTGCGGGCTAGAGTGAGACCCTCTCAACTCCACCTTCTAGTCTTGTCTTTCTTTTCTCAGTCCTGCGGCACAGGTTTCTGGACCTGATCGATTGTCGGCTGGCTCCGACAAAAGTCCATGAACTTCCCCTTCCTCTGTTACAGTTTTGCCTCCCTTGACCCCTCGTGCCTCTTAGGACCTTGTGCTTCTGTCCCCTTTCTTGCATTTTCAGCTTCTTTCCTGAATTACATCCTTTTTTTTCTAGTCCACACGTAACCTCAATTTGCCCAAATTCTCTGCCCACTAGTCAAGCCTCTCATCTTCCTTCTGCTCTGTAGTATTTCTGCTGAGCTTTGCATAAGATTTGGTGAATTATGGAAAGGACTCACCATCCACCCAGGGCATGCAATTTCCTCTCTCAAGTCAGTAAGTGTTTTTCAATCTGTGCAATAAAAACAGCACTCAATTATAGAAGAATTATAAAGTGATGATCTTTAACTGATAGTTTCAAATATGACCCAAGTCCTATTTGATTCAAAATGTTCCTACTAGAAAGTTTTAGATAACAGGAAGTCTTTATACCTATTTGAATTTGTGAGAAAAGGATTTAAAGTCTTTTTGTAATAGAGGAGAACAAATCTGACTCTATATTGGATCTGTTCCTTTAATTTTAACCCTGTGCCCTGTCTTCTAGGCTTAGTCTTGTCAGCTCTACACCTTTTATGAAACAATGTTGCCTTTAGCCTGAAATTGACAGGAGAGCCTATTCTCATGGCCCTGACCTTTAAGGATGTTAGCACTTCTGCACTTATGTGGACATGGCAAGTTGCAAAATAGAGAATAACCTTTGTTTTGTTGGAGGTTTAAGGGGACACCATGGCCTGACCCAGATGGATGGCTGCAAGAACAAAGAATTCCTGCAGCAAGAAGTTTGCAACAACCAACCACACCCCCTCCCCTGTTTTTTTGTATAAAAGGAGCCTGCATTCTGACTGGAGCAGGATGGTTCTCCAAGACATTCGTCTGCCATCTTCTCGGTCTCTGGGCTTTCCAAATAAAGTCGCTATTCCCTGCCCCAACACCTCATCTCCCGATTTGTTGGCGAGCAGAACGAGTTTGTACTCAGTAACAATTTCAGTCATCAGTTTCTGAGTTTCACAAAGCAACTCCTGGTCACAATTGGGAGACTATCTGTGTTACTGTGAGTTTAAACCAGGAACACTTGCCACAAAGAACAAAATAGTATCTTGCTCTGAGTCATTTGAAATAAATCCAGAAAGCATCTTTATGTTTCCCTTTTCTAAGTGTGTTTGTTCAGTGAGTTACTAGCCTTACTGAGATGAACCAGCTCCATGGGGCTCTGAAATCACCATGGCTAAGTACATAATAGCTTTCAGGTGTTTTTGGCCACGCTCCAAGCAGGAGTCAGAAATCTGAGCTGTAGCAGAGCTGGGTCATGAGCCTAAAAATCTGTTTAAACTATACACTGCACTAACTCATGATCATTAGCTTTACCTTCTTATGAGTGAAATTTGAAAAGGGAAGTAGCTGAATCCGAAGGTCTTTCATGACATCTAATTAGAATAGGTTTTGAATACAAATCCCTGTAAACCACAGAAAAGTAATAGGGGAAAGAGTAGTAATACTTTAACTGTCTTACATAGTGAACACAAAAATGACTATGGTGTGAGTATTTATTTGGCATTCTTTGATAATCTTTCATCTGTTTCACCTTTATAGAGGGCTACTTGGCATTTTCTAGACTTGTGATTTCACCCAGATACTAGAAATAAGCAGCTAGGACAGACCTGATATACAGGAAACAGTAAGATGTAATCTACAAGATAAATCTGCATCCTGCAGCCTGACCCGCAGAGCTAAAAGTAAGCGGGGTGGGGGGCGAAAATAGTCAAGGACACTCAAGAACTCTTCATATTTTTTTCAAACAGAGGACTCCCAGCTATATTATGCCAATGAAATGAAGACTCTTAAGAAGGCAAATTGTTGACCCTCATTAATTAACATGTTTCCTGAAAAGAAGGGTTGCATCTTTTTTTTTTTTTTTGAAGTTGTATTACTGGGCTTCTAGCCCTGTATTAGTAAAACTGAGTGGAATTCTCTGAGCGTTATAATTGTCTGAAAGCCATTTGTTAAAGAAAATGGTAACATTTCAAATATTTGGGGCCCTTTTCATTTAAAGTTAAAACTATGTGTTCATCGGTTTTCTATGGCTGCTATGACAAATTAAGAGACATTTGGTACTTAAAACAACACACATGTACTTAACAATTCTGGAAGTCAGAAGTCTGAAGTTGGTTTTATGGGACTAAAGTCAAGACATTAACAGAGCTGTACCCCATTTTGGAGGCTCTGAGAGGGCAGAATCCCTTTCCTTGTCTTTTCTGCTTCTAGAGCTGCATGGCATCTTCAGCTCTCTCCCTGATTCCATCGTATCACCAGTACCTTTGCAGTCAAATCTCCCCCTAACTCTTTTCAGACAGTTGTAATAGCATTTAGGGCCCATCCAGATAATGCAGGATCGTCTTTCAATGTCAAAATCTTTAACTTAATCACAACTGCAAAGTCCCTTTTACTTTATAAGGTAACATTCCAATCCCAGGATTAGGACATGGATATAATTGGCCATGATTCAGGCTACTGCAGTGAGTGTCAGTGTGGTTGCTTGACTTAAGCACTGTAATGTAAGCTGGTAGAAAGAAGGCATAATAAATTTGGGAGTTTGATATTTGCAACTGTTAACCACTATATAGAAAAATAAAGCAAATTTCTTCTGTATATTACAGGGAATTATATTCAATAGCTTGTAGTAACCTTTAATGAAAAAGAATATGAAAACATATATATGCATGACTGGGACATTATGCTGTACACCAGAAACTGACACATCGTAACTGACTGTACTTCAATAAAAAAAAAAAAGAAAGAAGGAAGGCATAGTCTGGTGGCAAGATCTACATGACCCATGGATGTTAAGACCCTCTTGTCATTGTCCACTGTGTGAACATAGAGCTGTTGAAATTTCTCCATAAAACCAATTAAGACCTTAAATTGCTGTGACTCCAAATCCCCAACTTCATAAATGGGCAAGACAACTGGGTCACACTGAGGAACAAAATCAATCATTCTGAGATGCTGAGTAGAAATCAGAAGGTATACTTACAGCTGATGACAAGTAGACGTAATTATCTGCTGTCCCCTAAAAGCCCTTGTACCCAGAGCTGAGCACTATGGGGAGAAAGACTAAGTGACATTAAGGAAATAACAAGGGTGGCTATCAAGAGGACAAGACATTTTCTGGAAAGTCAGAAATACTCTTCTAAAGAAAAATGACTTTGATCTGGAGATTTCCACATTGGGCAGTGACAATGGTTGAATTAGCAATAGCAATGATTCTTTGAAAAGGCCGGAGAAGAACACTTTAAATTCCAACAGCTCTAAGTTTGAATTCTCCTCTTCCATTCAGCAGCTGGGTTAGCTTAAACAAATTACTCAATTTTTCTGATTCTCAGTTTCCTTAATTTTTTTTCAAAGGACATTCTTATTTTTCTTTCTTTCTTTCTTTTTTTTGGGGGGGTAAATTAGATTTATTTATTTATGTTTATTTTTAGAGGAAGTACTGAGGATTGAAACCAGAATCTCATGCATGCTAAGCATGTGCTTTACCACTTGAGCTATACCCTCCCCCCCTCAATTTCCTTATCTTAAAGCAAAATTTAAAAAAAAATCTATTTCATAGGGCTATTATGAGGATTACATGAGATCATAAATTATCCAAGTGCCTGGAACTCATGGCTGTTCATGCAGCCCTAAGTGCAGGTGTGGTGATCGCAGAGGGAGAGGGTGTATGACGTGGAGCTATGAATGCTGAGCTGTGGGCAATCAGGGCAAACACCCACCTCAGTTGCCAGCTGCAGGGCTGTGTTTACCGAAGTGCCCTGGCGCACCGCTGCTGCACATCATCTGGAGAATTACTGAGGTTCAGGTGAACTTTGGAATTTCATGCTGTCCTCCCTGCACATATGTTTGTGGCATCACTGTTGATGCTCTGTATTTCCAGATGTCTTGTGTCTCTGGCTAATGGACTTCGGTGCAGAAATGCAAACTGCAGTTTGTATCACCAGACTGGAAACCTCATTGACATTCAGGATTGACTCACTGACTCACTTCATTCTGACATCAAGACACCTGCTTCCTTGCAGCCCTGCTGCCACAGCTGTCATTGTGCTTTCTTGCTTCGGCTTTGGCCACCATCGATCCTCTTCTGACTGCTTGGTTTTTGTTTCTTCCTAGGACATTAATCTTACGCTATCTCTGCTTGTTTCAATGTTTGTATACAAAAAAAGGTGAGCCTTTTATAGACATCATGAACCAATCACAGAAAGTAATACTATTGATGGACTGACCACATACTATATAGGAAAATCTTCAGGGTTTTGATGCTTTCTGTTGCTTGGACAAGAGTTTTCCTGGATCTCAAAAGCATGATTCCATGCCCCTGACCTAAACACTTTTTTCCAAATCAGTAGCTGTTCAGCACTCAAGACTACCCAAATGCTGTTCTCCAGCTAATAATTCTAGACTGTCACAAATGTTGACTAATTTCTAGAGGGCATATATTGTCATTTATTTGTTTAAAAATTGAAATTGATTTTTCTTTCATTTCATTAAGGCTTTGAAACTACCCACAATTTACATCCAACGAGACAAGTGAGGATACAACGAGAGAAACCATCTAAAGGAGGCAAATACTTTCATTTCAGGAGTAGATGTTTTCAGATACATGTGTTCAGTTTGGGGGCAATACACTTGGTTCTAAGCTTTCTGGGTGCTGGAGTAAAAAGAGAAGAACAATGAGACACCTTTTAAAAGGAAAACATATATATGAGCATACTAAGGCAAAATTTTTCTTGCAACTAAATCCAGGTAGGAATTTATTATAATAGTCTTTTTCATAGTGTGCTGCTATCTTAACAATAGCTTTATAAAAGATAAAGAATTATTTAAACAGAACATTTTTCGTATCAACTCTCTGAAGGCATTGAGACATATATTTAATTCTAAATCAACTAAGACCATTCTGTGAAGGACCATGTGTTAGTTTGCTAGGGCTGTCATGACAAAGTGCCACAAACTAGGCTAGTCAAACAACAGAAATTTATTGTCAGAAGCCTGAGATCAAGGATATTGGCAGGACTGATTCCTTCTGAGGGCCGTGAGGGATAATCTTCATGTATCTCTCTTACCTTCTGGTGGTTGGCAGGAAATCTGCTATTTCTTGACTTGTGGATGTATCACCTCCATCTCTGCCTTCACGTTCACATGCATGCGTGTCTGTGTGTCCAAACTTCCTGATTTTACAAGGACACCAGTCCATGTTGGATTAGGAGCCCACCTTACTGCCATATGACCTCATTTTAACTTAATTACATCTGCCATGACTCATTTCCAAATACGGTTACATTCTGAAGTTACTGGAGGTCAGATCTTCAACATACGAATCTGTAGAGGACACAGTTCAACCAATCATAGACCCAGATAATGTGGGATAAATATTTTAGTTGCCAATGAGCTGTCCCAACACAGATTCAAGCCTGAGGCATTTCACTGAATAGATAAAGCATTTGTCCAATGTCATAAGCAAACTCTGAGAAGTCCAGGATCTTACTTAATTCCTGACCAAGCTCTCTACCATCTACTTGTATGCAGGAAGTCTTCTCTGTTGAAAACCTAATGAGTGAGATTCTTAACTGTGAGAGATGTTCTGGAGTCTTTTTCCAGTAGTGATGGTTGGGTGGATACATTCACGTTCCTTTCTTTAAAGGTGTAACTCAGTACCCCATGATAGTTTGCAGGCTTCTCTAACCTATTAAATCTTACCAGATGTCCTAAAAATACACGTCAACTAGGGCACATGAAAGAGTAAGACTACATCCAGGTGCAGTTACCACTACTAACAGAAAAAGTAATTATCTCATGACCTGCTGTCGTTTTCTTCATAAGAAGACAGGATTATTTTTGTGGGAGAAGAAAGATAATCCAGTCCCTCCAGGAATTCTAGGAAGATTGAGCAATAATAATCAGATAATGGGTGAAAAGATAAAATAGAAACAAACAGAAATCCTCAT
This sequence comes from Vicugna pacos, assembly GCF_048564905.1. Lineage (NCBI taxonomy): Eukaryota > Metazoa > Chordata > Mammalia > Artiodactyla > Camelidae > Vicugna > Vicugna pacos. The sequence goes on from NC_133011.1 coordinate 2,097,515, forward strand.
GAAGTACTCAGTGTCTTGGCAAGCACTCTAGTGTAGTGATTAAAGCAGGATTGTTGCCAGATTGTGACATTGTTATTTTCATGCTGCTGCTACTATCATAATCGTAACAGCCATCACATCAGTATAATGTTCTAATTTGTCTTCTTAAAAAGATACATCTTTTGAGGAATATGTTCAGGGGAAGCCAGATACTCCCAATGCTCCTCTGTAGCTGTACGTCCAGCTAAAACTTCACTTTTAAATTTAAGCAGACCTGGGCTGAATCCTGTCCTCACCATTTACTGGTTTTGTGACCTTGTCCTTCAAGTTTTCTTAGGTGAAAAATGGGTATAAATAGACTCATTTTCTATCCTGTTCGATTTTTAGCCTAGTTCCAAAGCAAGCGTCAATTTCAGGAATTATTATTTTTGAGCAACTTCCTCTTTTCTAAAATAAAGAAAAACTCTGTAATTGACATAAAAGCTACTTGCCATATTTTACTGGTGGAGAATAGAGGGGGTTTATGTTCATATCAAAATTGATGTTTAATTAAAACTTCTATTGTACGTTACTAATATCACTCACACTCAACCAACCTGAGAGTTCTTGTTAAACTTAGCAAGCAAAAAGTTATGCTAAGAAACCAAACCTTTAGAGAATTCTCTACTGGTAACAAGGGAATATGCCATTCAGACTCATTATGGTAATATCTTACTCTTTAACCAAGTAAACAGAAAATAACTCATAGAAATAAATGAGAAAATTAAACATATGCTGGAATATATGGAAAAGCTTGTGAATGCTTTGTGTATTTTTATATAAGTTTGTTACACTGACAGTATTTTCCCTGAGGTCCTAGAGGTGCAACACCGTGACAGTGTGTCTCTTATTTTACGAGAAATTCAGTTGTAAGCATGAAACAAAGTTTGCTTCGGTTAGGATACTCTATGCATTTTTTTATTGTTTCAAAGAAAATGTTTTATTTTTATAGTCTCTGTCTTTACCACAGTCACTGGTTTAGAAAGAGATTTTTCATCTAGCTGTAATTTGGACTGATAGTTTGCTCTGTTAAAAACAAGCATGTGGTATGATGAACACAGTATATGATATATTGACTTTACATTTTTTAATCAGAACTTTCTGAGACTTTCACAGAAAGGGTACTGTTTTTACTTCACTTTGATTACTTATTTTTAGGTCATATGTTCTTTTTATTCAAAGTTCAAATTATTGTGCTTGAGGACCCAGCACAAAATAGAACCCTAAAGTTAATCCTCAAGGTATTCTTTTCTCTGTATTATTCCTCAACTTGAAAAATATTTGAAAGATTCCTTTTTTTCCCCCTACCTGTTATCCAGCACTTTGCTGTATAGAGATAGCTTAGAATAAAATGGGTAGCCCCATGGATCTGGTGAATTTGTGGAAAAAGTTATATGACAAGAGTAGGGGACGAAAGTGGTAGAAAAGAGGAAGTGAGGGTTTTAGAAGTAAGAATCATAACAAGATCTCAATTTTTCCAAAAGTTCAGTGTGTAATTAACTGCATTTTTAAAAGTATGTTCCCCAGCCATCAAAGGACATTTGTGGGAGATTAATCCATTAATATTCCATCCTCTTTTTTCCCAGTCCCTCTCTACCAGGGAAAAGGGTATATGACATAGGAAAAACAATATACAAGTTCTACAGCCTCACAGTTTGAAGACAAAAGTTCAGAATGCTTTTAAAAATATTCTAGATTCTAAAACTCACAGAAACGTCAAATCCTTGTGAATATCAAATAGTCATACCGATGGCAGGATAGGCAGCTCACTGAATTTAAGATTGTAGATGTTGAAAATTTTCTTTTGGAATGATGTTGTAGTTGATTGTAATGTAAAACACAGTTGCTTAGCATAAAGTCAATATGGATATCAAAAAAATGCATTGGGGGGATTTAATGAAGTCTTCATTGGCCGTGGCAGAAAGGCAGTTTTCAGACTTGCATGGTGGAGCGTTTTGATGTATCCAGGCAATGTTCATGTCAGAGCGGGGTCACGCAGATTGCACGTGTGGTTGCATAACCATGTAACCCAGGATCAGAGACAAGACAATTGGGGTATGTCACGTCACATTTTCCAATATGCTGGATCGTTCTGGAGGCAGCAGTGTAGATTATGGTGCATACTGACATAAGCCTCAGGGGATCTGCATCTAAACCCTGACTTTACCACTTAAGATTTATGTAAATTTGGACAACTCATTGAACCTTCTTAAACCTCAGTTTCTTCTTTGAGAAAGCAAGGTAACACTAGAGCCTCGTTTTCTATTCCACAGAATTTTTCTGAGGATTAAATGATCTCAAATATATAAAAGAGATATGTACATATACATGTGTAGGTATGTATCTATGTAAACTACAAAGCTTTGTAAAATTTAGATTGTTACTACTGCTGCAAAAAGGAATTGAAGTTTTTTACCTTTTCAACATAATCCCATTTATAAAACAGGCTTATTGATCCAAGTTGGTGATCGGGGTTTTTAAAATTTGACCTCAATAAACTGCGGAATCATCGTGCAGACATTTCAGACCAATGCCTCTTAAACAGAATTATTCATAACAGTTTTCTTCAGAACTTAACATTGAGTGCCACTGTCCCTTGGAAATGCAATACAAACATCTTAATTTATTTTCAGTTAGTAGTTAATTGGCTTTAGGATGTATATTATCAGTTCTTACTAGTCCTGAGAGTTTTCGGAGTCCTGAGAACTGACCTCATTTCCATTTTGTGGAGCATTAATAGGTCACATACTACCATCGCCTACACTGAGCAAACTTTCAGAAAAACACAGTAGACTGCGAAAACCTCGGCTTCCTTCTGTGACAGCTTAACTCACTGATCTTTCTCTCCCAACATTCTACAGAACAGGGGGCTAAAACCAGCTGCTTAGAAAGAGTTATGTTAGATAAGATAGTCCCTCCCAAAGATGTATAAATAATCATAGATTTCCTATATAACAACTGTATCCAAGTGATAAAAGGAATTTAAAAAACTTCACTCACCAACAACCTCAATTATAAACTAGGAGTAAACTCAAACTTTTTCAAATAACATTGTAGAAATCTTGTATTCATAGTAATACATGATATATTACTGAGTCATAAAACTATGTCAAATGATGTTTAGCTGGAGAGTGAATGCTTCAGCATAGTCAAGAAATTCTTCAAAAAAGGAGTTTCCTACTGGATATAAGAATGTAATATAATGCTATAGACATGTATAAATCTGGTACTGGTACTAAAATAGATAAATATATCAGTAGCCCAGAACAGAGAGACCAAAGATAAACTCAGTTATGTATGGGAAATCATATATAACAAAGGTGACTCTTCAAAGTAGTGATCCAGTTGTCAAAATAAATGGTGTTTGGACAGTTGGACATTTGAGGGAAACCAGGTCGATCCCTACCTCAACCTTTTAGAGAAATAAATTTCATGTGGATTACATATCTCAATTCAGTATAGTAGTATATAATATGTATAAGCATATATCTGTATTATATATATATATATATATATATAAAACTGTACCAGAAAATATGGGTGAATACATTTATGCTCTTGAAGAGATGATGGTCTTTCCAAGTATGACCTAGAACTCAAGGGCCAAATATTCTGTGATTTGCTGATTTGATTGCACAGAAAATTAAAATTTCCATACAGTGAAAGAAAGTGAAGAGGTAAACTACATGAACTGTATAGCGAAGAGCAAACAGGATGGGAGAAAATACCGAGCTTCTACAAATCAATAACCAAGACAGACACCCTGAGTAGACAAATGAGCAAAAGCTAAGAGGAAGCAATTTACTGAAGAACACAAATGACCAGCTAACACAGGGAGAGATGCTCTACCTCACCAGTAAAAAATAATTAAATACAACGTTTTTAATCAGGCTGAGAAAAATGTCTTGAGATTCTGTCTGCTATTTACAAGAGATGAGAAAGCTAGTACTCTCTAACACGCTATAGTTTGGGAGTGCTATTACAAAATATCGATTAAAATCTCAAATGTACATGCTGTTTCTCTCACCCAACAACATCACATCACAGAATCCATGTTAGCACAAGAGAAGAACAATACATCTGTAAGGATGTCTATCTATTACCAACTGTCATTTGAGAAAAGGGAAATAATATAAATTTCCCTTAAGTGGGATGAATAGATAATTTAATTATGTAACTCCAGCAATGAAAACTGCGAGCCTGATGAGGTAGAAGAGCATCTACACAGGCTGACATGTGAAAGGGCCTCGATCTACTGTTAATTTCAAAAAACACTTATATAGACTAATAGACATAATGTTTTAGAGACATAGGTCAAATTGTTAGCAGCACATCTGTATGAAATGAGGCTAGCGCACAAAGACTCACTTTTTAATGTCATATCTGAGAGTACAAATTGGTGACCTGTCAGCTCGATTCAACCAGCAGCTATGGGTTTGTTTTTATTTATTTATTTATTTATTTATTTATTTATTTATTTATTTATTTATTTATTTGACTTATAGTTCATTTACAATGTTGTGTCAATTTTTGGCATACAGCAAAATTTTTCAGTCATACATGAACATACATATACTCATTGTCATATTCATTTTCACCGTGCGCTACCACAAGGTCATGAATATATTTCCCTGTGCTGTACAGTATAAACTTGTTTATTCTATATATACTTGTCAGTATCTACCAATCTCAAACTCCCAATCTGTCTCTTCTCACCCACATATTCACCCACATATTCGTATTCTATGTCTGTGAGTTTATTTCTATTTTATATTTAAGTTCATTTGTCTTCTTCTTGTTTTTTTTTTTAGATTCCACATATAAGTGATCTCATATGGTATTTGTCTTTCTCCTTCTGGCTTACTTCACTTAGAATGACATTCTCCAGAGACATCCACGTTGTTGCAAATGGCATGATGTTGTCATTTTATGGCTGAGTAGTATTCCATTGTATAAATATACCACACTTCTTAATCCAGTCACAGCAGGCAAGGTTTCTACAGAGAGAATGTTATAAAAATCAAATTCATGGGAAAACCTAGACTTCCAGCTCTCTTAAAATAAGAAGATTTGGGAACTGAGGGCCTGTATTCCTGCCTAGCAACAATTGACTGGAGCTGGAAAAATGCTGCCCCCTTGAAAAGGAATGTGCCTGCTCTGTGTTAAATTTAGTTCATGGTGTTACCTGCCAGGCTTCCAGGGGCACTGGAATTTGCTTCCTTTATTTCATATGCTCTTATATTCTGTGAATTTGTTACAAGTATGTTTTATTCTTTTAAATAAAAGGTAAAGATTAAAATTTATGGTGGCACACTCTGTAAAAAATTTGTAATAAATTACAAAAGGATTTCAGTGGTGATATATTAATAGTATTGTAGTGCACTTCAATTTCTAGTAGTTATAAATCCAGCAATTTTAGTTAGCTGCCACAGAATTGAGGCCAGTTTAACGAGGAATATCCTGAATATTGAAATCATATGTTAAACGCAGCTCATCTGGTTGAGGTCTGTCCCGATGGGGCTTTTCCCATAGACCTACGTCATTTGCAACTCCTCATAGAGTAACTATGTGGTTTCCGTTACTCACAGAACTACATGTTAGATCTGTGGAAAGAATTACAAGACAGAGCTGCTAAATAAACATTGAAAAACCTAACAGTCAAACTTTTTTATCTTAGGTATTGGCAACGATCGGTACTGTTCTAGGGTGTGATGAGCTTAGGAGTAAATGATTTGAACTGAATGCATATTTAGAGGGTGTCTGAAATTCAGAACCAGGCAGATCCATCTTCCCTGACCCCAAATATGTAATAGTCCTAAAGTAAATTCCTTGAGGAAACTGGATCCCAAAGATTACAGGTGAGGAGCTTTTGAAGTGTGCTCATGTTCCACTGGAAATCAAAGAAGCCCAACTCAAAGAATTATGGACTGACTGACAGCTGTTGATTGAGCAAAAATTATTGAAAGGGCTGTCTTGAAGATTATGACTCAGACATTGGAGGAACTAAGGGTTGATGGGCTGTGGAAAGAATCAGAACATGTGTGAAATTCTTTAAAAATTTATTGACTTAAATTATGTTACACAATTAAAAAAAACCTTTACACTTTAAAAAAATCATCTGAATCCATATGTATAGAATACCTACTATGTGCAAAGAAAAATAATAAATGCTGCATAGCTAACAAAACAAGCAGTGATATCATTCCTTTCCTTTCTAAGTCGTCCATGAGGTCTACAATAGCTGACTGGCTGCCGTACACTGACACTATTTTTTCATAGTTTTCATTATGGAACTTATTTTAACCCCTTGTTATAGCACTCAGTTATTTTCTATTCCTGCTTTCAAGAGAGCTTTACTGTTATCTCAGTAATCTTTGAACTATTTTTCCACCCTCCTGATTAATCAGTTCTGCATTTTGGGATCAAATTAATCTCTAAAACATTGCTCCAATCTTGACATTTCCCTTTTATTACATAATAATTCAGTTCTGTAATTTGGAAAATCAAAGCATGCCACAGGCTGGCCCCAATGTCTAGATTTACTGTTGTCATGTGCTCCATGTTTCAGCCAGCCCTGGGCCGCTGATGACTTTCTAAACATAATTTCAGATCTTCCATGCTCTTGATGATTTATTCTTCCTGGAATGTCAACTCTTCTGTTTCAGTTGTGGTTTAAAACCCTAGCCAGCCTTCACATCTTTAGCTCCTCCATGAAGCCTTCTGCCACTTCACATCTTTAGCTCAGGCGTCTCCTCCATGAAGCCTTCTGCCACTTCATCCTTCCTGTGAACTTCTGCTGTGGTTTGCGTGGACTCCTGACACAGCACACAGTCAGCTGATTGGCATCACAGTAATTAAGGCGTTACTCTTTTCTGCTTCTCAGTATGTTTCTAAAGATCAAGGATCGCCATCTGCAAGCACAGAATTTTGCATACTATTAAAATTCACAATTTCCACTTGAAAAATGAGACATACAAAGCTGACATTAGGCAGAAATGAGGAAGCAGACAGAATTGTAACGGGGAAGATAAAGCAGACCTAATAGAGGCATCTTATAGGCACTTCGGCTGCATTAGGGCGTTCGTGGGGGTGACGGGAGGAGGGCATCACTGCCTAAGTGTAACACGTGCACCTGGTGCCTCCTTGACAGGATGACAACAATGGAACCTCTTCTCAGTAACCACCGGGTGTCCAGCTAATGTCAACTGAGGATTCGGAGCAGGCTGGTTTGGTGTAGCCTATGTTGAGTGGGTTTGAAAGTTTAGAATGAAAAATTATTTGAGACAATGTTCTTAGGAAAGCCAGAAAACGCTTAGAGGACAGAGTGTCAGACTGGCTGCTCGGGGACTTCTGGTAACTTCTATCATTGCGAAGCTGTTGGTGGTTTGCAAATGAATCGTACTAAAGTAATCGGCCTTGACTGACCTGAGTCTGCAAGAGGAGGGGACACCAAGCCTTGATAAACCTTAACAGTCATCAGAACTTCTTATGGATGTGAGAGATGCCATGATTTATCAGGCTCCCAGATTTATCAGGTAGCTAAAGTTCTAATGTGAAACTAGTTCAAACCTACCCCAAAAGGCCAAAAACCTTTTAGTTTATTTCAGCCAAGTCTAGACTTCCATAATAAGCCAGCCACATGGCATGTGGCAAAGAGTGGGTGCCTGATTAACAAACTAAGGGGGGTGTTACTCAAGCAAAAAAAAAAAAAAAAGTTCAAATAGGCCTTCTTGGAAACATTCAGAGGATGAATGGTTTGGCATAAGGATGAACAGCCTGAAAGGTAGCCAGGATTCATTTCATTCACTATTATTTTCCCAAATGGGAAAATCCTGTAACTTGAGATTAATGCACAGGGGAGTAGAAGCCTGGCCTTGGACTTCTCTGACATAAGTCAGCAATTAGAACACAAGCCTCCAAAAATCTGCAGATGGTCAGATTCTCTACACCAAGTGAGTTTCCCTACACTGCACTGGAGATAGACAAATCTGGAACTAGGGCAGTTCCAAATATCATTGAACAGGAAGGAAGTTCAATCTTTGTTCCTACAGGCAGGATTTCATTTGGCAGGCCAAGTAGCATCTGGGAGAGCATTAAGATATGCCTAGTGGATAAAAGGGGACCCTTGTGCACTGTTGGTGGGAATGTAAATCGGTGCAGCCACTTTGGAAAACAGTATGGAGTTTCCTCAAAAAATTAAAAGTAGAACTATCAGATGATCCAGCAATTTCACTCCTGGGTACTTATACAAAGAAAACAAAAACAAGTTTGAAAAGATATATGCACCCCTATGTTTACTGCAGCATTATTAATAATAGCTAAAACGTGGAAGCAGCCTAAAAATGCCCGTCTATAGATGATTGGATAAAGTAGATGTAGCTTGTGCGTGCGTGCATGCGTGTGTGTGTGTGTAGTGGAATATTATGTAATTATAAAAACAGAATGAAATCCTGTCATTTGTGACACCATGAATGGACCTAGGGGGTATTATGCTAAGTGAAATAAGTCAGAGAAAGACAAATACCGTATGATTTTCTGTACTGTACAATCTAGAAAACAAGCGAATTGAACAAACATAACAAAACGGGAACCGATAGATACAGAGAACAAACACATGGTTACCAGAGGGAAGGGGAGGTGGGGAGAGGAAAGAAATAGCTGAGGATGATTAAGAGCTACAAACTTCCAGTTATAAAATAAATGAATCACGGGGATGAAATGTACAGAAGAGGGAATACAGTCAGTAGTAATGTAACATCTTTGTATGGTGACAGATGGTAACTAGACTGACCCTTGTGATCATTTTGTTATGTACAGAAGTAATGGGTTGCTACATTGTGCACCAGGAGCTAAGGTAGTGCTGTAAGTCAATTACACTTCAAAAAACAGACTCATGGAATAAGAGATCCGATCTGTGGTTACCAGAGAGGGGGAGGGGGAACTGAATGGAGGTCAAAAGACAGAAACTTTCAGTTTAACTAAGTGTTAGGGTTATAATCTACAAAATTATTATTATAATTAACACTGCTGTGTATTAAACATGAAAGTTTTTGACAGTAAATCCTGAGTTCTCATCACAAGGGAAAATTTTTTTTCTTTTATTTTGTATCCATATGAAATGATGGGTGTTTCACTATACTTACTGTGGTAATCATGATATACACAAGTCATATTATGCTGTATACTTTAAACAATGCTGAATGTCAAGTATATGTCAATAAAACTGAAAAAAAAAAACCCAACCACTTGGAGTTTATTAGTGTTGGTGACAAAAGTTGTACAGCTACCCTTTGTATCAATGGGGGACTGGTTCCAAGACCCACCCCCACCCCCAGTACCAAAATCTGAGGATGCTTAAGTCCCTTATATATAAAATGATGTACCATTTGCATATAACCTATGCACAGCATCCAATATACTTTAAATCATCTCTAGATTACTTATAATATCTAATACTACTATGTAAATTATTGTAAATACTATGTGAGTGCTGTGTAAATCATTTCTGGCACACAACAAATTCAAGTTTTGCTTTTTGGAACTTTCTGGAATTTTTTTTCCCTGAATGTTTCCATGCTGCAGTTGCTTTAATCCAGGGATTCAGAACCTGAGAAGTCGGAAGGCCAACTGTAGATGAGAGCAATGGATTGTGAATCAGGTAAACATCAAACAAAAAGATGCAGAAATGTGAGGACAATTTTTTTTCTTCTTCCTTTTTTTTTTTCTTTCTCTCCCTCCCTCCCTTTCTCCCCCTCCCTCCCTTTCTCTCCCCAACACCTTCCTTAATGAGACATACCAGCTCTTGTCTAATGGCTCTTTAAAACGGCCACTGGATACTTGACTAGAATTTCAGGACCACCAGTCTAAGTCTGCTATAGATGTGAACATATCTCAGTAGCCCCTGAGTAAATCATTACACAGTTAATACTGGTAGAGACTGTGAATCATTAAACTTAAATCATGTTTGTTTTTACTGTAAATGTATAAAATTAGTCATATGAGTGTATTTTTCACATTATATTTGATTGTACTTATATGAGTTCATTTTTGATAGCCAACATATGCACGTGATTCAAAATTGACATTCCTGTCCCAGTGACATAGTCCCTTTCCCAGAGACTATCAATGATACCAATTTCTTGTATATGCTTCCAGAAATTGTTTTTGCACACACAGTTACATGCACAGGCATTTAACACACCTGTATAATTAGTGTTAATGCCTGCACATTAATGTTAATTGTTATTAATGTAACAGAAAAGAACGAATCTGACTCCATATTAGGTCTGTTTCTTTGGCTTTAACTCTGTGCCCTGTTTTCTAGGCTTAGTCTTGCTGGCTCTGCACCTTTTGTGAAACAATGTTGCTGTTAGCCTGAAATAGACAGGAGAGCCTATTTTCAAGGCTATGACCTTTAAGGATATTAACACTTTTGCACTTATAGAAAGACAACAAGTTGCAGAATAGAAAATAACATTTGTTTTGTTGGAGGTTTACAGGAACACCATGATCTGACCCTCCTGGCTGGTGGCAAGAACAAAGAATTTCTGCAGCAAGAAGTTTGCAACAACCAACCACACCCCTTCCCCTATTTTTTTTTTTTTTTTGTATAAAAGGAGCCTGTATTCTGACTGGAGTAAGATGGTTCTCCAGGACATTAGTCTACCATCCTCTCGGTCTGCCAGCTTTCTGAATAAAGTTGTTATTCCTTGCCCCAACACCTCATCTCCCAATTTATTGGCCTGTCATGCAGCGAGAAGAACAAATTTGGTCTCGGCGACATTAACATTAATAATACAGTCCTGAAAATCAGCAAGAGAATGTTAAGCAGGTGTCTGTTTTTCATCATTCTAATGCATCTTATAATGTATCATATCAGCCCCCGATCTCCCAAATTCCTAAGCCATGTATAAGCCACACTAAATGTTTATATATGTAACATACTATCATATTAGGATATGAAGTCCTTGAAACATCACTTACTAATCACTAATAATAGACTTATTAATAAACCTTTGCCTTGTATGCCTGAACAGGGCATTTCAGGTACTCACTTCAGAGAAGCACGTGACTTTTTTTTGACACTTTGTGAGCACCCCAAAGCATGTACATTTGAATCATAACCTACCGGATATATCTGCAGTATAACTTGAGGCTTTCCCAAGCATTGCTTTGTTAAAATTGTACTAAGTTTGGGTGGTGTAAATATACATTTTATCTATTAAAAAGAAGTATTGAGATATATATATATATACACACACACATATATATACGTGTGTATATATATGTGTGTGTGTATATATATGTATATCTACAAGGTTTCTGTGCTAAAAATCAGGAAGTGTACAATCAAAAACAAAACAACAGCCAGAAACTGATGAGACCTTACCCTTTTCTATCATTTTGCACAAATAGGTATTTTATACACACTACTTGTACACTTATTTAAACTTAGTTTGATACACAATATTAGCTGTCTCTGGGTAGTTTGATTTCAGGTAATTATCTGTTATTTTGTTAGCTGTATTTTCTGGATTCTCCACATCTTGCAGCAAGGAAAAAGAATTTTAAGGAAATACATATGTGTGTATATATATTATTTTCAAGTAACTAGTTCAGCTTTTTAAAAGTCCCTTATGTGAACTCACCCCTCAAGACAGATAAGTCCACTCTATTTGTTAAAAGCTAAATAAACTTATTAACATGTAAATCCAACTCAGCCTGTTCTTAATTGGTGATTAGTAACAGAACATGATTCTGCATATTCATGGTCTCCTGCTCAACCATTTCTACTTTTAATTAGAATAAATTGTTGAAAACTACTGTGGTAACTTTACTAATGTGAACCTTAGGATGTTTACTTCATCATATATCCAAACATTAAAAGGCAAACAATGTCCTTAAACAGGAATTTCACACTTTAACTTCCAGCTAGTTAAAATAATTCTGACTTTTTATAAAAAATCTAAAAGAAAACTTTGGACACTAAGAAATTGACAAATTAATTTTCAGTATAAGCCATAATATTCCCCCATCATAATATAATTTATTTCCCTGCGTGATCTGTAGTTTGTTGTTTTTTGTTTTTTGTTTTTTTCTCTCTTTTTAAATTCTGGGGATTGAGCCCAGGACCTCATGCATGCTCAGCACATGCTCTACCACTGAGCTACTTCCTGCTTCCCTGTGCTCTTGAATCTGTAAATCTCTCGTGGGAGAGGCTGGCAGGCAGCAAAGGCTTCCCTGAGAAACAGGTAGTTTTGATAGAAAACGGTGCTTCACCTCCCCCTCCCACCAGTAATTTCTGAAAACTGACATTCAAACTCCAATCTAATTGACTGCATCATCCCTTCATGAGAAGGGGTGGTAAGGCTTTGAGATCTTGAGAAGATTTTAAAGCCAACAATTTCACAAAGAGGCAAAAGAAAATACTGTAAAAGTAAATCTTACGAGTCTATTTTGCTTAAATTAGCACCGGGAGAGAGGAGAAGAGGAAATCCACAATTCAGATCCATTCAACACAATGAAAACTTAAAGCACTTTTCAAATCAGCTAACAAGAATATACATCTGAATTCATAATCCAGAAAAATGGCTGATGAATGATTATCATACACAGTCTATTGCCATCAAACAAAGTCAAGCTCAAATTTGAATTAGAACACAAACAGAATAGAATTTCAAATAATTCAGCAATGTTTTTGTTTTCATAATCAAATATAATTTTGCTGACAGCATAATTTCTAACATCCTTGCCCTAGAATCAGGTAGATGTAAAGATAGAGAAAACACATTTTGTGATTTAAAAAAAAAAGATTAGGAAATGAGAAAGAAAAGCCTACTCCTTTTCCCCAAATTAGGGAAAATTTGCATTAAAGGACTGTTAATCAAGGGTCAAATATCCTACCAAATCTTATCTAACATCAGTTTGGTCCTTCCCCCATGCTGCTAGTGCATTCTCTTGCCCCAGTTAAGCAGCATTTCTCAGCTGGCCATTCTAGATCAGTGGCTAAGTTTTGCTGCCACTGCCTGGAGGAGCAAGGTTAATTTCCTATAGACAGTAGGTATGTGGAGGAAAATCAGAAATATTAGCAGGGCTAGCCTGTCAGTCTAACAGAAGAAGAGAAGACAAGGAGAAAAGAGGGGGAAAAAAAAAAGGAGTGGGTGAATGATTTAAGTGAAGATACTGATACAGGAAAAATGAAGCATGAGAGGATGGTGGTGTCCCAGGTCTCAGGTGAGTCCCTGGGATGTGCTCTCCCAAATGAGGGTCTTTGGCTTTGCTCAGGAAAGAATTTAAGAGTGAGCCATTGTAGAGTGAAGGTAGACTTATTCAGAAAGATACATATTCTATAGACTGAGTGTGGGCCATCTCAGAGGCCAGACAGGCTATGAGGTGTGGAGAGTGATTAAAGCAAAAGTAGATACACACTTCATAGGCAGAATGCAGGCCATCTTGAAAAGCAGGAGGCTAGAGTTGGCAGCCTCAGAGCATGGAGTCATCTAGAAAAGTGAGACTGGCCATGAGGTGTGGGAGTTGTTAGTTTGTATGGGTTTGGTAACTTCATATGATAACAAGTGGAAAGATTATTCTAACTACTTTGAGGAAGGGGTGGGGATTCCCAAGATCTGGGCCACTGCCCACTTTTTGACCTTTTATGACCAGGCTCAGAACTGTCTTGGTGCCTGTGGGTATGTTGCTTAGCACACTAATATATTACAATGAGCATATAATGAAGCTCAAGCTCTACTGGAAGTCAGATCTCCTGCCATCTTGATACTAATTGCTGAGTTATTCTTTAATGACATAGCATCAAGATCAAAGCATATAACAAATAGTCCACAAGGTATAAATAGCTGGCCAGAGAGGGTATGCAGTGTGCCACTTAAGGGCCAGAGAAACTTCTGCATTACCAAGTAAGAAGGCTTCAGTCATGTGCCATTATTTCTCCACCCAGACTTGGATCCAAGGAATTGAGACAGATAGTCCAATCTGCCAGAAATGTGAGGTGAGTATTACAATTCAAGGTTGGAAGACAGACATCTAAATAGGCACTGTGATAAATGTTGAAGGCAAGGAGAGCACCCCAGATGCCACGGAACACATAGACGAGGCAACTAATACAAACTTAGGGGAAGGGAAAGGATTTTAACTGGGACGGGAAGGATGGGAAGAGGTTAGCCAGGCAAAGAGCAGGAAAGGGTTTCTCTCTCTCATAAAGAAGAAGTAGATCCTGTAAATGCCCAAAGGCAAGAAAACTGCCAAAGAAAAGTGAACTTAGGATAGACTTGGAGGAGAGTAGTGTTGGGCAATGAGGTAGGCTTGGACGCCATCAGGATACTAGATAACCGTGCACGTCATCTCAGGGACAATGCAACCACTGAAAGTGTACGACGTCAGCTTGAGGAAAAATAACTTGCAAATGACTTGGACTATATAATTTTGCTTTTAGACTAGAGGCAATTAAGACAATTTATGCTAGAGGGTAACTGAGAATTTTACAAAGCCCCAAGAACATGCTATAGCTTTTAATCATCATTATATTTTAGATGAACATGGTGAATCCTAAAAGTGGCCTTTTGATTTTACCACCTGGTGTATTTATTTATGATTTAGCTCTTATGAAAATACTGTATCTTTGAAAAAATTCTGATTGTTTAGGTTACAAAAAATGAATGCTTATTACATTTTAGAAATGCTGGAAGCTTAATTATCAAACTCATGAGAATTACTAATACTTTAGAATTTCAAAAGATCTCTGTGTTTTCCAGGCTTTTTTTGATCACTCATTTCATCAGTAAAAAGCTTTGATGTATACTTTATATATATGAACAAAAATGTATGAATATATAGAATAAAGTAAAAATAATGAATACATGTGAACATATATAAGTTATCATTTACATAAAACAGTAGTACATAATTTCAGATTAATCATATATATAAAGTATATATTATGTTTGTATAAAATATTCATATACATTATAAAGTACACACAAAAATTAAAATAAAAAAATAATGAGCAGGAAAAAAGTAGAAATCAAAATTCTAATAGAAGAAATAGACCCTTCCTTAAGGGACTGTCTTGGAAGCTGTCATATCCCACATAAAATCTTCTGGATCTTGATTTTCTTTTTCACATACACAACAAATTTTGCACCTGGGGCTGTATATTTTCTACTTGAAGAAATAAAATATTGTGTAGGGACACTTACACAGAAGATTAATCAAGTGTCCGTAACTATTTTGATTACGAAAGAGAAATCCGGACCACAAGAATCTCTGAGGCCACCTTTTACTCTTGGATGGACGCAGCGTGTTCCGTAGCCACGGCCTCGGCGAGGATTTCAAACTTGGAAAGCTGGATGGCCCTCTCGAAGCCTTACGTTTCTTACTGCAAGGAACAGAGAACAGACAGGTTTTAGTATTAAAAACTTAAACCTAAGGACCTCAATAAGAGAAAAATAAAGAGAATAAGAGGGGGGAAATGTGCAGGAAGAAGGACCATCATTTAAAGTCTGGCAGAGGCTTGCTCGTTTACAGGAATGACTCAGCGTTGCCTCTTCTGGACTGAGGGCCTGCCCTGGAACACAGCGCGGAGCACCCGGGCACGGAGGCCAGACTGCGGGTTCTTGGGGCAATGCGGTTTACATCCAGCTCTGCGGGTCAGTAGGCAAGCTGCTTAACCTTATGACGCCTACCTCCTAGGATGTTGGATGGATTAAGTGAAATAATGAAATAATATACGTGAGGTGCTTAACGCAGTGCCTGGGGTGTAGTAAGCAGTCAATAAGTATCAGCATACTTGTTCAAAGAAGTAGAAGTGTTCAACAACCACAGCATCACCCTTTCTGACAGAGACTGCAGGGTTAATATAAAATGTCAACACCTCTTTTGCTTTTGTTCTTACAGAATGTTTGCCTTTCTTAATTATCACAGAGTCCTTTCAAATGACTGACTGAAACTATGCCATTTCATTTAGGTTAAAAACTAGAAATAGCAGGCTATCAAACTTTTGCTTTCTGCAAAGCATCAGGCAGAGTCCTGAGGGCCAAGGGATGTAGGAGATGAACATAATTAAGTCGCAGGGCGGTGATTTCCAGCCTGTAGCCTCAGCTTATGCCAGGACAGGCTCTGCTGGTGGAAGGGCAAATGAGGTAAAAATTTCAGTCCTAAATACTGGAGCAAGAAGCTGTTGTTAGGAGAGAAATGAGAAAGCGTTTCAAGGAGAAAGAGAGTTGGAAAAGTACAACATACACACTCTACATGCTTCTTTCCTCAATCTAACACTTGCCTTTATGCCTCACTACGTGGCACACGCCAGGCCAGGCATTTTCACAAGCTGCCTTTTTCTGCCTGTTATGCAGGTGAAACACTAAGGTTCAGAGATTATAAATTGTTTGCCCAAGATTATACAGAGAAAGTAGAAATTACAGTCTGAAGTGGCATTGTGGTTTGTGCTGACTTATCGGAGTCTGGGTTATGGACATTAGAAAGACCAGGCTTGGGGGAGGGGTACAGCTCAAGTGGTAGGGCGCAGGCTCAGCGCCCAAGTGGTCCGGGGTTTAATCCCGGGTACCTCCTCCCAGCGGAAATCAATGAAGAAACCTAATTACCTCCCCCTCAGAAAACAAGCAATACAAGAAAGACCAGGCTTGAGGGAGCTGAGCTAAAGGGAAAGAGTCTGCTCCCAGGTTTTTAAGCAGCGGTTTTAGGATGTTCCACTTGACTGGTAATGGCTGCATTTGCATTGAAAAGCTATTGAAGTAAAGAGGTAAAAACCCTAAGAGATTTCACATGGGTGATTTGTTGCTACAGCAACAACTTTGCTTGGTACTTGATGATTGTGGGCTGAACAGTTCTTGCTTTCTGTCCTGGAACTGGCATCGTTATGCAGAACTGAAGGCATGCGGACTTGCCAGAGAGGGAAACAGCTCACTGAGCCCATAACATGATAAAAAGAAACAGGTTGTGTAGTTGCTGCACATCTTTTTCCTTTTTCAGTTTTATTAGGTAGAATTATTACAGTTCAACTGCACATACACATTGTATTGCGTGTAAATACATACATACAGCATACTGCACTTTTTTTAGTTTATATATATGTACTAATTATTGTTTCTCAGAACAGATTAGAGCTTTAGCTTCTTAACTTACATAGTTATCAAAGGAATAAAGCCAACTACAAAATAAGAACCAACAGAATGCGGTGATCCAATCCTAAAGGGCAGTCAGATGTGCTGGCACATATTCAAGAAATCAAAATAATAATTAGTTCATTTATGTCCTTATTATTGTTATTATTTTTAGATTCCTGTGAGAAAGTTTTTAAATGGAGCTTTTTCTGAACAATTTTGTCTCTTGATTTAGGCCTTCATCATTGTTTAATTATAAATATGAATGCCTTGCTGACGTCTGTTTTGCTTACTGACTGCACAGTTAACAGTTGCTTTGGGACAGACATCCTCAGGCCAGTCACTAAAAAGCTGCCATACTCAGGCTAGAGATGTTTTATTCTCATCCACAGCTGAAGCATCCGAGCACTTGAGCTACCTTTCAGAAATACTTACAGATTCTACAGTCACTGAAAAAAGCCCTCTGTTTCTGTGACGCTGTGGAAGCAGACTGGGCCCGCACCGCAGGCACGGCTTCTCACTTTCTGACAGTGTGCTGATAAAAACCGGTATATGCTGGCAACGAGATGTTGGAATTTAGACTGATCTGTTAGGGCCTGTGTAGTACAGAAACCTCAGAAATCAATGACTTAAGAAGTCTAGATTTAGCATTTGCTGTTTAGAAAATCTTAATTAAGCCAGACACAATAGTGTTAGAGCAGGCAGGTAGCTAGATGTGAACAGAGAAAGGGGGACACAGACCACACGGCAGGATCTGGGCAGAAAAGAGGGGCCCAGGCCAAATGCAGGAAGCCACACATCGTGTAAGCACCAGGGGTCTCTGGGCAGAGAAAGGAAAGCAGGAACCTTTGGGATGGTAAGTGGTCACACCTTGTGGCATGATGAGTGGCCTGGAGACTGACAAAGAAAGTTGAGAAAAGGCAGGGATTTCCAGTGTCTGACTGTAACCTTTTGCTCATTATGCCCTCATTTCAACACAATTAGCCTTGCAGATCAGAAGTACCCATCATGCACCAACACCATGCACTTCCGATCCAGACTAAATAAGGACAAAAATCCCTCCTCCCCTTGGGAAGGTGGAGTTGGGATGATAATCAGGGAATAAGACCCCAAACCCCTCCCTCCCCAGTGAATATTCTGCCCATTCACTTTTACACCCTATGTAGCTAACTTGCCAAAGAAACTCAGGGCAGCTGCTCACCTGAGCCTGCCTGCTCTTCCCTTGAGAGTGTCCTATCCATCCTTTAATAGATCCTCACTTTACTTTTCTTAACCTCTACATCTTGTCTCTGAACTCTTTCTGGGACGGGACAAGAACCTGCAACACTGGTTACAGCCACTGGCAACAATAGGACAAATGTATGATTCTACTTACATGAGATATGCAGACCAGGCAAACTCAGAAAGACAGAAAATACGGTGCTTATCAGAAACTGAGAGGAAAGCCAAAAAAGGAGCTATTGTTTACTAGGTTTCAGAGTTTCCGATTGGGAAGAGGAAGACGTGCTGGAGATGGATATTGGTAATGGTTGTACAACACGGTGAATGTACTTTATGCCACTTAACTGCATACTTACAAATGGTTAAAACAGTATGTTTTATGAATATTTCACCACAATAAAAAAATTCTTAAGCCACAACAATAATGCCAGTAACAGCTATCAGTATTGATGGTTGCACTGGACAATGTGCCAGGTGCTTTTCATGCATTCTCTTAGTTAACCTTTAGGTAAGTACCAGAGAGTATGAGACACAAAAGCTTAAGTCATCTGCCTAGGCTTCACACAAATATATATACATATATATAATGGCTTTAGAGATCTTTTAAAAGCTTATATAAAACTTTTATATTTGACTTATATTTTTATATCACACCAGACACAATGTTTAAACAAATAAAAACACTGAGGCTCAATGTTCCCATGCTGACTGGTGACCTTGTTAGAGCAGGAAGATAGATGTGACCAGAGACAGGGGCACATGGGCCAAATAGCAGGAAACTATACATCTTGTGGACAACGGGGGAGCTTGTACAGACAGAGAAAGCGGGAAACTCTGGACTGATAAGAAATCACATTTTGGGGTGACAAGTGTCCTAGAGGCAGACAAGGAAAGGTGAGATAGGCAGGAATCTCCAGTGTCCAAATGTAACCTTTTGTTCATTATGCCCTCATTACCAATAGGAAATATCCATCATGTACCGAGGCCATGACACTTCCGAACAAGGACAAAAATCCCTCCTCCTCTCTGGAAGGTGGATCTGGGATTAAAATCAGGGAATACAAGCCCAAATCTCTCCCTTTCCAATGAATGTCCTGCCCATTCATGTTTGCACCCTGTGTAACCAGCTTGCCCAAGCAGCTCCGCTGCAGCACACGAGTCTGCCCATCCCCCCTTGAGAGCACCTATCACTTAATAAATCCTCACTTCACTGCCTTGACCTCTGTGTCTCGTCTCTGACAAGAACCTACTCTCTTAATGTCAGCTGAGGCTTTTTTTCAACTCTCCTTTATCTACAGAACCTCAAACACACAGCAAAGACAATCTCAGGGACCAGCACCCATCCTTCTCTCTGGCAGGAGAGAGTAATTTTGACAGTAAGGTGGAGGAGGGGGAGAGTGAATTTATTCTTCCCCCTTCTGTCCCCTGCTGTTGTTTCAGATCCCTGTGCCACTTGCTGGCCTCTTACGATTTCCCGAATGGACTTGTGACTCTTTGTTTTTGCCCTCATATCATACCCTGCTCTCAAAACCGTCCCCACTTCTGGCCTGGGTTCAGACCCACTAAGGGGCCCTCCTCCCCCAGTTTCACAGAGGGAGACAGTGACTCCAGGGGAGACAGAGCTGTTTTGAAGGAGTGAGTGCTGACTTGGCTGCTGCTTGGGAATGACCTGCCTGGAGATGAGGTGCTCAGTGCTCAGAACACCAGAGCCAAGAAACTTGGACAGGGTCATCTTGACGCTGCTTAAAACTGTCTGGCTTTGTTCCAGGAATGCCTGGCCCACAACAAGCACTCGAGTATATGTTCCTTGAAATAACACGTATTCTGACCAACTTATGAGAACTCCAAGACCCTGATTTCTGACACGTGGCCCCGACAGTCTCTCCTCATTCCTCTTCTACTCATTCAATGAATATTTATTATGCAGCAGGTGAGACAAGTACCTACACAGACACCACAATGTGGTGAATGTAGCATCAGTGACATAGACAGAACATCACGGGAGCACAAAAGAAGCCCCTGTCTCGGAGGGACGGGCATTTCGGGCTGAGAATGGAAGGTGCAAGCCCTCAGGGGGCTGGGCTTGGTGGGCTCAGAGATGGCAAGGGGACCAGTGTGGCCTGTGCCACAGGTTGCCCACCTTTCTCCTCCTGTGAAGGTGGAACCAACGGCTCTTCTTGGTAATATTTTCCTCGACAATGGCCATTACTGTGGAATCAATGGGGCGTACGACTTCGGAGTCACCTTTCCTTCCCCCTCCCTGGTATGTGGCGTGTAATCACGTACCCAGCCCGGACGATAAACAATCAAAGCTCCAAGGATGGCCCTCACCAGGAACCAGAAACACCGTGTGCTACCTGGGCAGTCCTTCTCTGGCTATTGCAATCAAGAGGAATTTTTTTTTCCCTCTTTCTCTCACCTGCAGCATTTATCTTTACCTGAAAACTTCTATCGAGGTAAAATCTGGAAAGCCACACTTCCAGACGAGCTTTCATAATTAATGCATTGTGAATAAGTCATTTTAAACACAATGAAAACACCTGTGTGTGAGTGTTTATGTATCACTACACTGTGATTTAAACCAGTTGGGACTGCCAGTTGGATTCCCCTGTGCTGTTTCTAAGGTGCCTGGGGATTCTAAACTCTTCTGTCTTTACTTCATCCTGGCATTGAAATGATGTGAAGTCTCGAAATTCACTTCAGTGGTATGCCGGGGCTCCTAAACCACTCAAGTCTCTTCATAAAGACAGCATTCCTGGCCTCTCTGTATTTTTTTTTTTTAACTCACAAGTATCACTTCTTCCTTTTCTCCTTCTTCTTCTCCTTCTTTTTTTTTTTTTTTGATTGAGGTATAGTCAGTTTACAATGTCCTGTGAGTTTCTACTATACAGCACAATTCTTCAGTCATACATGAATATATATATATATATTCATTTTCATGTTCGTTTTCACTGTGAGCTACTACAAGATCTTGAATATATTTCCCTGTGCTATGCAAACTTGTTTATCTGTTTTATATATACCAGTCAGTATCTGCAAATCTCGAACTCCCAGTTTATCCCTTACCACCTCCCTCCCCCCGGCAACCACAAGTCTGTGTTCTATGCCTGTAAGTCTGTTTCTGTTTTATATATAGGTTCATTTCTTTTTTTTTTAGATTGCACATGTAAGTGATAGCATATACTATTTGTCTTTCTCTTTCTGGCTTACTTCATTTAGAATGACATTCTCCAGGGACATGCATGTTGCTGCAAATGGCATTATTTTATCATTTTTTATGGCTGACTAGTATTCCATTGTATAAACATATCACAGCTTCCTTATCCATTCATTTGTCGATGGACATTTAGGTTGTTTCCATATCTTGGCTATTGTAAATACTACTGCTATGAACATTGGGGTGCAGGTATCTTTTTTAATTAGGATTCTTTCTGGATATATGCCCAGGAGCAGGATTACTGGGTCATATGGTAAGTCTGTTTTTAGTCTTTTGAGGACTCTCCATACTGTTTTCCATAACGGCTGCACCAAACTGCATTCTCATCAACAGTGAAGGAGTGTTTCCTTTCCTCCACACCCTCTCCAGCATTTATCATTTGAAGCATCACTTCTTTGCAAAGCATTACTGGCAGATGTGCCCTCAGCTGGGTGGCAGGGCCTGGTGCGAGCTGTGCCTGCAGTATCTGCGATATCTGCGGTGGTGGCAGTGGTGGTGACATGGGGAGTGGCGTGGAGCAGGGCCTGGAGCTGCAGTGGCTCGGTGTCCCCAGAGTAGAAAGCTTGGGGGACGAAAAAGGAAGGCTGGGCTGTGAAGTCCCTGAGTAGCAGTTCTCATTGGATTTGAGGGAGGGTTGCCCCCTGCCCCCCAACATCATTTTTAAAAAAGAAGAAAGCAAGCATTCCCTTATTAACTTTATGCACCCTTATGCACTTGTGCTACTTCAGCCTTCAAGGCAAAATATTTGCCAATTCTGATTGGGAAGTAGGCAGTCCATATGAACAGTAAAAAGTGATTTATCAAGAATAATTAAATAATTTCCACTTTAACGATGTTAAGACTTCATGGGAACTCTGGTCAGAATAAATGTTGTCTACTGTACAGGTAACAGTTAACATGGAGCATAACAAAGTACCAAGAAGAAATTATTAACAAAGCAATGTGAGGTAGAATCATGTAAGTGATACGTCATCCCTTGTCAGAGGACTCTGAAAATTTAGTGAAAATTTAGTCAGTTACAAACTAGGAAACACAGTTAATATATTTATGTCTAAATGTTCTCCTCACTCTAGGGCAGTGTGCATGGCACAGCATGGCACACCTAGAGAACAGTCATCTCTGTGGAGCCCGCTGGTGTTAAGTAAATATTGCTGCTCACAGATGGGAGTAGACCCGGGGTCTGGGCTCCAGGTCCTGTCCATCAGTCTCAAGGGCTGAAAGGATCCATAGCTGGACATATTTGTAACCTTATTCATGATTGAAAAGCTCTAGTCTTGGAAATGGGAAGGCAGTACAGCATAGTGGTTCTAAATTTATCTCTGGAATCAAGCTGTGTTCTCAAGCTCCACCTTTCAGTTTCCTCGTCTGTAAAGGGGGTTAATCAATTCTTCCCACTAGGGTTACATCATCCCTGAAAGTGCTTGGAATTATGACTGATGCACAGCAGAGCTCAAAAAAAGTTAGCTGTTACCTCATACTCAAACTCTGGAGCTATCTAAATATGAGTAAGCCAGATCATTTGGAATAAAGAGGTACACACACAAACTTCCCAGGAGGTGAGTGGATCACTAGAGAAAGTGCTACATTATTACTAAGGAAATCTTCACGCTCTGCTCGTAAGAGCAGTGTCACATCTAAACCAGATTGTGGCTTACATTTTTGCAAAGAATAATCCCAGGTATATAACAGAATTCAGTGAGCAAACAGGATCTAATTTACAGGATCCAAAGCACAGATTCCCATTTCAGAAATGAATCTATTTTCTACATTAAAGACAATATCATTTAAATTATCTATTTTGACCATTAAGAACCTAAGATAATGTGGGTTTTGCATAAGTATTACTACTTGAAAATTTTACAAAGTTGAATGTCAATTTCATGATGTAATTTTACTTATTTTGAAAATTAAACTGAATAGTTGTTAATAGGAACGGAGAGTTAATATTTTAATCCTTTAATATTAAATAGAATTTAACTCTTAGAGATTCTAGCTCATGTATGTATTAGCATCTCATTTAGTCAGTTCATATGTTCTGTGGCAGAGGGCAAATTTAATTAGTGCTTTATTTCCCACTAGAACATATAATCCATATCCAAAATCTATTGAGAATTATTTTGAGTACTCTATATTTTCACCTATGGAGAATTTGCTATAAAGGAATATCTTTACAAAATTACATAATAATTCAACTCTGGGATAGTATAAATCTCAAAAAGCATAAAAAAGTAAACCCAAGATGAAAAAATTTTCAACATTAATTTATAATAAGACAGGAGTCAAAAGGATACATTTGTTGTTATTATTTCTAGTGACAAGAATAAGTCTGTGTATCTGAAGTTAGGGTTATCACATGACATATTAAAATCATTTGTTAAATGTGCTGTGGGTCACAAACATTTCGGTGATTTTGTTTTGGTTTGGGTGTGTTAATAGAGTAGGTTGTCAACACACCTTCCCAGTTGTATGTATAATGATAAGAGTTAGCAGATTATATATGCAACATTTTAACCTGGAAACATAAGTACTTTGCTATAATTTTAATCACAACCTAAAGACAAGAAGCCATAGTAATCATAAAACGGTATTTTTAAGTTTAGGAAAATAAAGAATTTATTTTTAACTAAGTAATGTAAAGACAATTACATAATTTTCTTTCTCTGATTAATATCTATGTACATGTATTTATAAAATATAAAGTTTTACAACTGAAAAACAGTAACAGCACTTTTAGAGCGGAACAAATATCAGAGGGAAAAAGGTAAATAGCATAGATTTTATTACAAAAGTAGACAGGCAATCTTTAACTCATTATCATAATCTAGATAAATTACGACTATGTTCCATTAATACATACTCAGAAGTCATTTAGATAAACATAATGCTTTTGCTTGTTTGGAACTCATTGAGTTAATATGGATTTCTGGTTCCATAAAGAATGCTTGCTGTCTTAATATACTGTTTTAGGGGATGATATTTTCAGGGTAACTGATTTCTTTCCCCCTCAGTTCTAAATATCTGTGTCTAAACATCTAAAATAAATCCTCCCATTTTAAGAAATAAACTCCATTTTATTGTAGATGCCTCAGATATTTTAGAACTTTGGAAGAAACACTGAGTAAAATGTTAGTACACTTTATAGAACATTTTACTAAGTTAGATATTGATAATCATGATTTCAGAACTTTTGGTCACAATCAAAAAGAAAAATATTTTTGAATTATGGATAATTCGGAAATGACTTGTTTACTATTTGCAGTAGTGATAATGATACCAATTTTGATTGGTTATTGGTTGCTATGGCATTTAGCACTGCAGGACATAGGTGATAAAGTAAAACATTGAAGTAATTATGACGCCAGAACACTTGGTCATACTACCTTAGGAGAGAAATATTTTAATTGGAGCAGATGAATTTTTGATGTTGTAAGTACTGTGTATCTCTGTTATTTAAAAGTAACTAGGAAGTAAATGTTTGAGTCATGGCCCTGACATTTACTCGCTCTGTGACCTTGGGCCAATTAACCTCTCAATCCTTGGTTTGCTCATCTATACAATGGGGATAGCAGTAGCACTTACTTCATAGGGTGGTTGTAAGGATTAGTAAGTTAATATAGTAAAATACTTAGAACCGTGCCTGAGTAACAGGCATTCAACCAATATTAGCTATTGTTGTTGTTTTTATGAAAGTGTTATTTCCCTGCAGTGTTGCATACATTGGATGTTTGTGTGTTTGTTTTTTAAGTTTTGGTGGTTTAACAAAATAGTATCATCATCATTCTTCATTTATATTTCCTTCATTACTAGTAAGACTGAATTATTTTCAAATTATTTACAGTCTGGATGAATCTCCAGAGAATTATACTGAGTGAAAAACAGCCATTGCCCAAAGATTACCTATTGTATATTCCATTTATATAACATTTTGAAATGACAAAATTATAGTAATGGAGACCAGATTAAAGGTTGCTAGGATTAAGTAGGAGATGGGGAAAGAAGTGGGTGTTGCTCTGAAAAAGGAAAATGAGGTATCCTTGTGGTGATAGAACTATAATACAGCTTGACTGTAACAACAGTTGCGATTCCCCTTGTTGTGATACTGTACTATGCTTACGCAAGATGCTGCCACTGGGAGATAAAGGGTAGAGTTTATGTGGCACCTACTGTTTTCTTGTATAAAAACTCCCCAAAACTCCCTACACAGAAAAAAAACCCAGGACCATATGGTTTTATTGGCAACTCCACCAAATATTTTTTTTCTAATGCATGTCTGCAGTTGTAAACAAATCTGGTCTGATTTGCATATTTTCATTTCTTCTTTTTAAAATTAGTACTGCTAATTAATACGGTTTGTAATTCTTAAAAAAATTTTAAATTAGTTTTATTAAACAAAAACAACAACACAAAAACAAAAACAATTCACCCCACCTACAGCCCATTGCAACCACTAGTCTGTTTTCTGTACCTATGAGGTTTTTAAAAAAATTTTTTTTTAAGATTCCACACATAAGAGAGACCATATGATATTTGTCTTTAGCTGCCTGACTTATTTTACTTAGCATAATGCTGTCAAGGTCCATCTGTGTCGTCGCAAATGGCAAGACTGCATTCTTTTTATGGCTGAACAATATTCCATCGTAGATATGTACCACAGTTTCTTTACCCATTCACCATCAATGGACACTTAGGTTGTTTCCAAATCTTGGCTATTATAAATAACATTGAAATGAACATGGATATGTAAATATCTACTTAAGTCAGTGGCTTTTTTCCCCTTGGATAAATACCCAGAAGTGGAATTGTTGGACTATATGGTAGCACTATTTTTAACTATTTCAGGGATCTCCACACCATTTCCATAGTGGTTGCACAAATTTACATTCCCACCAATGTAAACTGCACAAGGGTTCCCTTTCTTCCACATCCTTGCAAACACTTGTTATTTCTTGTCTTCTTTGTGATGGCCATCCTGAAATGTGTGAGGTGGCATCTCACTGTGGTTTCAATTTGCAGTTTCTTGATGATTAATTATGTTGAATATCTTTTCATGTACTTTTTGGCCATCTGTATGTCTTCTTTGGAAAAATGTCTATTTAGATCTTCTGCCCATTTTATAATTAGATTGTTTGTTTTTGCTATTGAGTTGTGTGAGTTCTTTGCATATTTTGGGTATTAGCCTCTTACCAGATACATGATTTGTAAATATTCTCTCCCATTCAGTAGGTTGACTTTTCACTTTTTGATGGTTTTCTTTGCTGTGAAGAAGCTTTTTAGTTTGGTGCATTTCCAATTATTTTTTCTTTTTTCCTTCACTTTTGCTGTCAGATATAAAAAATTGTTGCCAAAACCTATGTCAAAGAGCTTATTGCCTGTGTTTTCTTCTAGCAGTTTTATTGTTTCAGGTCTTATGTTCAAGTCTTTAATCTATTTTGAGTAATTTTTTTTGTGTGTATGGTGTAATATAGTTATCCAGTTTCATTCTTTTGCAATTGGCTGTCCAATTTCCCTAGCACTATTTATTGCAGAGATGGCCCCTTTCCCACTGTACATTCTTGGTTCCTTTGCTGTCAATTAATCTACCATGTATGTGTGGATTTATTTCTGGGCTCTATATTCTGTTCCATTGACTATGTGTCTCTTTTTATGCCAAAATCATATTGTTTTAATTACTACAGCTTTAGAATATAGTTTGAAATCTGGGAGTGTGATGCCTCCAGCTTTGTTCTTCTTTCTCAAGATTGCTTTGGCTATTTGGAGTCTTTGTGGTTCCATACAAATTTTATGGTTGTTTGGTCTCTTTCTATAAAAAATACCATTAGAATTTTGATAAAAATTGAATTGAATCTGTGTATTATTTTGGATAGTATGGATATTTTAACAAAACAAATTCCTCTAATCTGTTAGCATGGAATATCTTTATATTTATTTGTGTCATCTTCTATTTCTTTTATTAATGTCTTGTAGATTTTTAATATATAGGTTTTTCACCTCGGTTAAATTTACTCCTAGGTATTTTATTCTTTTTGATGTATCTGTAAATGGGATTATTTTCTTAATTTCTCTTTCTGATAGCTCATTAATAGTGTACAGAAATACAGCATATTTTTGAATATTGATTTTGTATCCTGAAACTTTACTGAATTTGTTCTAATAGTTTTTTGATGGAGTCTTTAGGGTTTTCTGTGTATAATATCATGTCATCTACTAGTAATGACAGTTTTACTTCTTCCTTTCCAGTTTGAATGCCTTTTATTATTTTTTTTTCTTGCCTAATTCCTCTGGCTAAGAGTTTCAATACTATGTTAAATAAAAGTGGTGAGAGTGGACATCCTTGTGTTATTCCTGATCTCAGCTTTTCACTGTTGAATATGGTAACTGTGGACTTGTCCTATATGGCCTTCATTATGCTAAGGCATGTTTCCTCTATACCTGCTTTGTTGAGAGTTTTTATCATAGATGGTTGCTGAATTTTGTCAAATGCTGTTTCTGCATCTATTGAGGTGCTCATATTATTGTTATCCCTCACTTTGTTAACATAATCCATCACACTGTTTGGTTTGCAGATGTTGAACCATCCTTGTATCCCTGGAATAAATCCCTCTTGATCATGGTGTATGATCCATTTAGTATGTTGTTAAATTCAATTTGCTGATATTTTGTTGAAAATTTTTGCATCTGTGTTCATCAGGGACGGCTTGTAATTTTCTCTTCTTCTTCTTCTTCTTCTTCTTTTTTTTTGTTTGGGCGTGTGTGTGTGTGTGTGTGTGTCTGCGTGCGTGTGTGTGGCAAACTTGTCTGGTTTTGGTTTAAGGGTATGCTGGCCTTGTAAAATGTGTTTGGAAGAGTTATCCCCTCTTCTGTGTTTTTAGAAGTTTGAAGAGAATTGGCATTAATTATTCTTTGAATGTTTGGTAGAATTTCACCAGTGACGCCATCTGGTTCTCGACTTTTGTTTGCTGGGAAGTTTTTGATTACTGATCAATATCCTTGCTAGTAATCAGTCTGTTTAGATTTTCTATTTCTTCATAATTCAGTCTTGGTAGGTTGTATGTTTCTAGGAATTATCGATTTTTTCCAGTTGTCCAGTTTTTTGGCATGTAATTGTTCATATTAGTCTCTTATGATCCTCTTTATTTCTGTGGTATTGGTTGTATCCCTTTTTCATTTCTGATTTTTATTTATTCGAATCCTCTTTTTTTTCTTAGTGAGTCTAGCTAAAAGTGTGTCAATTTGTTAATTCTTTTCAAAGAACCAGCTCTTAATTTTATTGATCTTTTCTATTGTCTTTTTAGTGCCTTTTATTTCTGCTCTAATCTTTATTAATAATTTCCTTCCTTCTACTAACTTTTGGCTTTGTTTGCTTTTCTTTTTCTACTTCCTTAAAGTGTAAAGTTAGGTTGTTTATTTGAGACTTTTATTGTTTCTTGAGGTAGGTAATACATCTCTATGAACATCCCTCTTTGAACTGCTTTTGATGAAACCCATAAATTTTGGTATGCTACACTTTTATTTTCATTTATCTCAAAGTATTTTTTTATTTGTCTTTTGACACTTTTGACCTGTTGGTTACTCTATAGCATGTTTATTCTCCAGTTTTCTTTGTGTAATTAATTTGTAGTTTCTACCATTGTGGTTAGAAAAGATGCTTGATATGCTTTCAATCTCCTCAAATTTATTAAGACTTATATTGTGGCCCTAACACATCATGTACCTTGGAAAATGTTTCACTGTACACTTGAGAAGAGTATGCACCCATTGCTTTTGGATGGTATCTTTTGTAAACATTCATTAAGCCTATCTGGTCTAACATGTCATTTATGGCTGATGTTTCCTTATTGATCTTCTGTCTGGATGATCTATCCATTGGTGTAAGTGGGATATTAAAGTCTCCTATTATTGCACTGCTGTATTTCTCCCTTTAGGCCTGTTAATATTTGCTTTATGTATTTATGTGCTCCTATGTTGGGTGCATAAATATTTTAAATGTTTTGTCCTCTTATTGGATTAGCTCCTTTATCATTATGTAATGCCCCTTTTGTCTCTTATTATAGTGTTCTACAGTCTATTTTTTCTGATGTAAGTATAGCTATTCCAGTTTTCTTTTAGTTTCCATTTGCACGGAATAGTTTTTTCCATCCCTCACTTTCAGGCTGTGTATGTCCTTACATCTACACTGTGTTTCTTAGGCAGCAGACAGATGGGTCTTGTTTTTCATCCATTCAGCTACCCTATGTCTTTCGACTGGAGAATCTGATTCATTTATATTTAAAGTTATTATTGATGGGTATGTGCTTATTGCCATTTTGTTGATTGTTTTCTAGCTGTGTTTGTAGTTCCTCCCTGTTCCTTTCTTCTCGCGCTCTCTTCCTTTGTTTGATGACTTTCCGTAGTGGTATGCTTATATTCCTTTGTCTTTATCTTTTGTGTATTTACTATGCTATGTGGTTACCATGAGGCTTACATATAACAGCTTATATTTGTAACAGCCTATTATTATATATAAAACTTTAAGAAAAATCAAATTAAAATAAATTGGGAAAAATACTTCTTATACAAATATCAGAGTGTTAAGATAGTGCAGTTGCATATCAGTGACAAAAAGATAAGCACCATATTAGAAAACTCAGCAAAGGACACAAGCAGGAATTCATACATTTTCTCTTTGTCACACACACATAAATACAATTAATAAATTACCCCATTTTGCCATCATTCAAAAATCCACAAATGACAAATGCTGGAGAGGCTGTGGAGAAAATGGAACCCCCCTTCACTGCTGGTGGGAATGCAGTTTGGTGCAGCCACTGTGGAAAACAGTATGGAGATTCCTCAAAAGACTAGGAATAGACTTACCGTATGGCCCAGGAATCCCACTCCTGGGCATATATCCAGAAGGAACCCTACTTCAAAAAGACACCTGCACCCCAATGTTCAAAGCAGCAGTATTTACAATAGCCAAGACATAAAAACAGCCTAAATGCCCATCAACAGATGACTGGATAAAGAAGAAGTAGTATATTTATACAATGGAATACTACTCAGCCATAAAAACCAACAACATAACACCATTTGCAGCAACATGGATGTTCCTGGAGAATGTCATTCTAAGTGAAGTAAGCCAGAAAGAGAAAGAAAAATACCATATGAGATTGCTCATATGTGGAATCTAAAAAAAACAAACAAACAAAGCATAAATGCAAAACAGAAATAGACTCACAGACATAGAATACAAACTTGTGGTTGCCAAGGGGGCGGGGGGTGGGAAGAGATAGACTGGGATTTCAAAATTGTAGAATAGATAAACAAGATTATACTGTACAGCACAGGGAAATATATACAAGATCTTATGGTAGCTCACAGAGAAAAAAATGTGACAATGAATATATATATATGTCTATGTATAACTGAAAAATTGTGCTCTACACTAGAATTTGACACAAAATTGTAAAATGATTATAAATCAATAAAAAATGTTAAAAAAACAAAAAATAAAAAATAAATTACCCCATTTTAATGAAATATGAAAATTTCTAATGTAAAAGATTTTTAAAAATAAACATTAAATGACTGAAAGTAAAGCAAGAAAATCAATTTCTAAACCCTAATGACTATATTCATTATACTGAGCTCTATAATATCCTTTAGTGAATTTATGAAAATATTCAGAAAGTTTTTATTAAATTCACAAAGACTAAATGTTTTTGTTTTCAGTAATTCAGAAAAGGAAAGCTCTTCTATTATAGTATAATTGTGAATATTAAATTACATTCCCTGGCATTTATATCACATATGAAAAGTGAAAAATTATTTAGAGTCAACATTTTGAATACTTATTAAATCCAATGATGTAATCAAGTCATATTCTATCTACACAAGGTCATATTAACTTTATTATTCAGTAGGTCAACAAATGTTTGTAATGTATTGATGCCAAACGCTGTTTTTGGTGTTGGCACGCAGTGATGAACAAGACAGGGAATAAGACAAATGCTCTGAGAGAGGGCGGGTGCTGAAGTGAAATAATTGAGTAGGCATTAGTAGGCATCTCCAAGACTCCATGAAACATTAGATTTCTATATTTCTGCTTCAGCTGACCCCAAATCAGGGTCCCTGATCTGTTCTGGGAAAGAGAAGAAAAGCAGTTGTGCGTAGGCTAGTGAGAAGCAAGGGAGACTTTCTCTAGTTGGCCCCTTTTTACCCTGTGTGATGGCAAATACCATTCAAGTAACTCAGTACACTACTACCGTTGATTTTACTGTGAATATTTTGGAGGGTTAGAGCCAAGCACTCTAGCTATGCTTGCTCATAAATGTGAGGACAGACAATAGAAACCCAAGGAAAAGTCAAGGCCACAGTTCATTTAGTGAAGCCTCTCCCAAGTGAATGGCAAAGCTGAGACAGAAAGAACTCTTTCTGTTAGACAGACAGATCAAGTAAGATTCCTTAAGTCTTTCAACATCAGCTCTCTAAAGAGCTCTCTCTGGACAGCTGTAGGAGTGATAAAGCACATAGCCTATGGATGCTAGAACAGACTCCTTGGAGTCACTGAGTGTTTGTGACACCTTCTAGAAATCCCCCTGCTGAAATTCCATCACGATCACCCATTTTACTCTGCTCCTAGGAAGAACTGTTTTCAAGCCGACTTAGTTTTGTTTTTGCTTCCTATTCACCAGTAACTGGGTACCCCAAAAAGGCCACTACCTATCTTTATCTACAGAATGCCAGCTGTTTTCATCGAATTTATGTAACAGCACACATGTGAAATACATAAATTCAATCCACAAGTTTTGTATCTCTCAGAGCCAGATCAGAGGTAAACATTTTTCAAATGAGAATGTTTTGTGAAAGAATACTTAAGTAGCCTCCAGCTAATTGTATTTGTTAAGAAAACTCTCATTTACGATTCCCTTTGACGATTGTACTGATTGTGAATTGGAAGTGAGAGCCATTTTCTCCCTGTTATATACGTAATAAGGCAAATAGCTGCCTGCTTGTTAGCCCTAGGAAGCTGCTAATGGGCCCCAGGAGAAACAATAGTTGCCAAGTTCTTATAAGGAGTGAACCGATTGCATGTGCAACTCTGAAACCAGATTTAGAGCTTATCTGCTTTCAGCTCCTGTTGCAATGGGGGCTGACGCTGGAAGGAAGGAATGGTGAGTCCACACAACCTGAGGGAGACTGACAACAGAGAACACTTCCTGAGAGAGGAGCTGGCAGACCCAGCGCCCCGGCATGCCTTCCTCGTGGATGAACATGCACGCCCATCTGCTTTCCATCTTAGAAGTCTGGGACAGTTAAACAATTATTTAAATTTATTCCATTGTAACTGTTCTACTTAGCTGATCTGTACATGTTGGAGGTCACCCAGGTTTAATTTCTGGACATTTTTCCCTTTGATACCTACTCTGTCTCTGTAGGTGATCTCATTCATCTCAGTGGCTTTGATATGCTAATAACTCCTACATTTTCACCTCTGCCCTGAACTTCTACTCTAAGTTCTAGACCCATATAACCAATTACCTACTAATACTAGGTTAATTACAGTATGTCTAAAACAGAACCATGAATTTCTTCCCAAACTTGTTTCCCACCCTCCCACCAGCTTCCTTGCTACACTGAATGGCTAGCCTCCACTCAGTTGCTAAAGCCAGAAACAAAAAATTATCTTTAATAGCCCCTTTCTCATCTTCCATATCCAGTTCATTAATGAGTCCTGTTAATTCTATCACATAAATCTACCTTGAATCTACGCTTGCCAGATCTGCTGGCCCACTCTTTCTTATCTGGGCACCTCCATAGCCTTTCAGCCCTTCTGCAGACTTTCCTTCATGGCCCCTTACAATCCATACTCCATATTCCACCAGATTGACTTTTCGAAAACTGAGAATTCCAAATTTACAGGAAATTGGCAGGTACAGGGCAAAGACAAAGATCTTCCTGAACCCAGTGTGCATAATCCCTGAATTCTTCAGTGAGTTTTTTCTCTCCTGTCATCAAGGTTGTTACTACCATCTAATACAGAGAACCAGTTCAAGTTTTCCAGTTATCTTAACAATGTCCTTTGTGATTAAAACATTCAATCTAGGATCACACATTGCATTTAGTTGTCTTGTCTCTTTAGACTCCTTCAACATGGAACAGATTTTCAGTCTTTTATTATCATAATCTTGATACTTTTGAAGATTACAGGTCTATTGCTTTGTATAAGAT
The DNA here is from genome assembly GCF_048564905.1 of Vicugna pacos. Classification (NCBI taxonomy): domain Eukaryota; kingdom Metazoa; phylum Chordata; class Mammalia; order Artiodactyla; family Camelidae; genus Vicugna; species Vicugna pacos. Next base: position 2,131,313 of record NC_133011.1, read on the forward strand.
GCCTCAGTGTGGGTGTGTCTGGTGTTTCCTCATGAAGAGATTCAGATTATGCATTTTGGGCATAAATATCACAGAAGTGGTACTTTTTTCCCCTCATATCAGATTGTATCAGTTCGGTCTTCCAAGAAATGGATGCCAAGTTGGATTAAAGACAAAAGAGACTTACTGGGAGGAATGTTGGTGAAGAATGAAGGATAAGAGGCAGGGATGGAGTCTTTATACCAATGTTTGGGACAAACACCTGTGAAAAGACAGAAGGAAGGAAGAAGTCAGACTGTGATGAAGACAGACTGATGGAGTGTCCCCAAGAAAACATTTCCTGTTAGAGGAATGCCACATCGGGCAGGAACGCACACCCACCACTCTCAGGGACTGGCTGGGAGCAGCCTAGGAGAAGCGGCCCTCAGCCCGGTGGGGACGGTAGCTGGAAGCGTCAGCCAACCACTCCCTCCACAGCCTGTGCTCCTGAAGAGCTCAGCAGGGCACTGCCATGGCCACCGCAAAGGTGGGACACCTTTCGGTGATACCATTTCTGGTGACACACGCGTAATTAAAGGCAGATTTCTGCACTGTGAGCGTGGTAGCCGCTGGACGGTGATTTTCTATTTCCATCATATCTTCTAGATGACATTCTGCTATAAAGTGGAGCTTTCTCTTTTTCCATTTATTTGCTTTTTTTTTTTTAGTGTTGACTCATATATTCCTATTTCATTAGTAGGTTATGACTTGCTTTTATCATTATTTATGTTGGTGCTCAAATTGTCCCAGATTTGGCCAGCAGGAGTCCTTTCCAGCTGGCTCCTGATTTTTGTTTGTTCTCATTATTATTGGAGTGCCATTGCCCCTAGGCCCTCTCAGTATAGAGAAAAAAATCTATATCCAACATATGTATACAAACACATACTTATATATAAATATATATTTACATCTATACTTCCTTATCCCAACCTCCATCTAGAAAATCAAGAGACTGAAATTCTAATCCAATGCCAAAAGGTTCACGCTAACTTACTGCTTTCCATATCTGTAACTCCTTCCTCTCACGGGTGAGAAATACAGCTTCCCTTACACACGGTGTGTTTGCTTCTAGTCTGCGTGTATGAAACCAATCTCATAACCTCGTTAGGTCACCACCAGACTTTGTCTTCCTTCCTTGAGCAACCCCAGATTTTCCTCTGGGACACCATTATACTCCATCTCAAAATATTTTATAAACACCGAGTCTTTGGAACAAATTATCATCATTGGAATAAATAGCACAGTCAATACTACCAAAATTGAATTTAGTAAAATAAATCTAAAGAAGAAATACAAAATATGAGGGGAAAATAACAGAGAAAGAAAATGCCAGATAATCTGAATAACATTAAAGATACTCATTTATTTGATCATTTAGAAGTTAATTAAGGGGGGAGGGTGGAGGTTAGTTGTAGAGCGCATGCCTAGCATGCACGAGGTCCTGGGTTCAGTCCCCAGTCCCTCCATTAAAACAAGTAAGGAAATAAGGAAACCTAATTACCTTCCCCCCAAGCAAACAAATAAAATATTAAAAAAAAGAAGTTAATTATATAGCACCTACCATGCTATCCAAAGAGGATATGCACTAGTGAAAATAAAAGATATAGACACAGATTTATGAATAATAGAAGTGCTTAATAAAGAATTCATTAAAAAGCAGAATCACTAATAAAGGGCACAACTGAAGATGCCTTTCAGCATATTAAGAAATACAATTTGAAAGAACTCATCCTGTCAGGGTGGAAGTAAAGAAGAAAATCAACAAACAGAAACCAAGATCAAACATGCCCTGGGAGATTGTTTAATCTCAAGGATGAACCACTGACTCTAACTGTAAGACTAAAAGTTTTATAACTTTCAGAAAAAAAACCTAGAAGAAATGACTGATACATTCAACAGTCTAGATGTGTTGCCAGAGAATTTTGCTGAATGCAAATAGCCAGTCCCGGAAGGTCACATCCTGTGGGATTCCGTTTTCATAACATTCTGGAAATGACAACATTGCAGAAATAAAGAACAGATTAGTGGTTACCAGGGATAAAGGAGGAGGTGGGAGGAGCGAAGTGAGTGTGTCTACAGATGGACAACATGCAGGGGTCCTTCCTCGTGGTGATGAAAACGCTCCGTTTCTTGACTACATCAGTGTCACTATCCTGGCTGGGACATTGTGCGTTAGTTTTGCAAGCCATTAACCATCAGGGGAAACTGATAAAGAGTACACGAGATCTCTTTGTTATTTCTTACACCTGCATCTGAATTGAATATACAATTATCTCAAAATAAAAAGTTGAATTAAAAACTAAAAGATTACTCTGTTTAATCCAGCCATCAAGTGTGTGTAAAAGTACAGAAAAACATTTTTAGACCTGCAGTATTTATCATACAAGTGTATGTTTCCTGTAAAGATCTCTACAACACTTCAGAGAACATGTGGGCAGAGAGAAAGAAGTCCCACATAGAGGCAATTCAGTATTTAGGGCGCCTATTACGAAGTTTAGAGATAAGTATAGAACTTCATGATAACTAGAAATGTATGTAATTACTGACAGAACAAGAGTGATTATGAAAAGACAAGGGATGTGATATTACCACTTATTATGAGAAATGAAACATTAGTGAAAATAAACCAATGACAAAAAGACTGTCTCATGTAACTAATGAAGAATGAGGGAACAGAAAACATTACTAAAGAGCTTAAAATTATTTTTCTCTCCTTAAAAGGAAACAAAAATATGGTAGGTTTAATTAGTTATAAATTGATAATTGCTGTATTATGAATGTTTGTGAATTGCTTTAATTCATTTGTAAACAGTGTTAAAAATAGGATATTTACCTTCAAACTTTATTAAAATGTTAATGTAAATAGAATATACATCATACAAATAACACCATAATGGAAAAAGTAAAAGGGGGAAGTGTAAATTTTTAAATTATAAAGTAAGATGATTATAAACATGCAAATGGCATAAATTAATCGGTCAAAATAAGTAGAACCTCAGATAAAAATAAAAATATGAAATAGTATATTCTTTAAAATAGGTAACAAAGAAGAAAGGTTTTTAAATGCAGCCTAGAAATTCATATAGAAAAAAATAATTTCTCTACAATTTGGCTTCCAAGTAAAACCAAAACAGGCCTTTTGTTTTGAACTTCAAAATGAGACAGTATGATTCTAAAGATCATCTTGCCTCCAAAATACATCATGCATGAAAAAAAATTATGGATAGTAATAGTATATATAGTATGTCTACATTTTTGTTTAGCGAGATGAATGCAAACATATTAGATAAATATTTGTATATAAAGAGAAAAAACTGCAAAGGGCTTTACATGAAACTGTTAGCTATAAATTTAAAACATTAAGAGTGTTAAAATAATCATGAAAATAACTAAAAATACTAAATAAGCCTAAGAAAAATCATAAAATTAAATACAATGCAATATAAAACATAATGAACATACATTTTTGTATTAAATAATACATGTGGGATAACAGTTGAAAAAATTAAGCATTTTAGGGAGGTGGAATTAAGGCTCGGGTTATTTTTAGAAATTTAAAATTTATTCTGGCTCATAAATTCTGGGGGTAGCACCTTGTAGTTCACTTTTTCTCCACTTTAAATCTTTAATTCACCTTTAATTTTTTGAAAGATAGCTTGTTTTAACAATACTATTTACTGATATCATCTTCTTTACATAAAATATTCTTCTGCATACATGGTCTGATTCTACACTTTCTCTTCTGTTCCATTAATCTATTTCTTCTGATTTCATTGACTTTACCTATGAAATTTTTGCACAGAAAGTCCTCCTTTATTAGTTTTTTCCCCCAAAACTTTCCTGGACATTTTCACACATTTATTATTGCAGATGATCTGTGACCATTTTGTTAAATTAAAAATCAAGAAGAATGCAAGGAGACTAACTTGACAGGACAATGTGAGGGAATTCAGTGTGTGATTTATCAACAGGATGACGTGCCTCTTTGGCGTTACAAGAAGAGTACAGTCCAGCTCGCTCATTCCCAGCTGACAGAACAGCTAAAAGTTTAAATATATTATAATCTCGATAAGGAAAAAGTAGAACATTCTGTTTCCTTTTTTATTTTGAAGGATGATGTGAAAGAGAAAGTCATAATGAGAAAAGTGTTTCTAATTTGATTTTAAAATTTAAAAATGCTTTATTAAATTAGACCTTGATTTCAAGTTAAATCAACCTGAACAGTCTGCAGCTCATCTGTCAGACATACAATCAAGGCAGGAAATTCAGTGCACTCATGTGACACTAAATGTAGTGACATCTGCATCTAAATGGGCTAATTCTTAATTTAAGAGCCAACGGTAACTGTGACACCCAACAGAGACGTAACTTTAAATGATCTGGTCCCATACCTCAGTGAGTATTATAATGGGTCTCTCTCGTGCCCCTGGAGCCTCTCCCTACAAAGTGTGCCCTGCAGAAATGGGAATTACATCTGTCACTGGAAAAAAAAAAAAAAAAGAGGAGCAGTGAGGGAAGAAATTCGCATTTCTTAATGCCTGTTACGGGATAACTCTTTGTGGAGGGGGATACAGTACAAAACTTCAATCAGAAGACAACTAAGATTCACTTTCCTCCCTTCAGAGTGAACTCATTTAAATATGTAATTCAGAACTTTAGGTTAGATGATTTGTTAAAGTAGCTTTTATAAAATTTCAAGTTTTATACAGCATTACAACTGTAATTGTTCCATCTGATCAGTTTGACTAAATCCTATTTTAGTTCTAATTTCATCTATCAAATCAGTAAGTACAAAAGGTCCATAAGCTAAGTCTGAAAAGTTCAGTTGCTAACAGCTACTCCTGAGTGTTTAGTGCACACATGTGACCCTGAGAGCATTTTACATCCATATGCATCTCTAGAACTTTCACTATTACTTCTTAAGCTCGAGATTAATGCTGGAGCAGAAATGATCTTATAACTGACCACATGCCCTGCTTCTACATCCAGGAGATTCGCTAATACTTCCGACTGCTACTTAGGAATAAGTTTCTTTTTCCTTTCAATTATTTCTTTTAAATATCTCTGTGTTTCTAAAAAAGCTTTTGCTTCTTTTGCTTTGTGGGAATTATATCTACTTTGGCATATAACAAACTTATTTTCTGAGTGTCACTATCTAAACTAAGTGTCATAAAATTAATTTTTCTTGATCTCAGTGGCAAATATTTAAAACTAAGGGACTGGAATACATATTTCTCCATATGTCTCTAACTATTTTGGTAACTATTTGTTGTTATCAAATATGCAATTTTTTAGGACTTGATATTTTGAAAGTGAGTTTATAATTCAGCCCTAATCAAGTTCTATCAAGTTTAAGTGGATGTATAACCTACGCTTTTGCTTAATCAGCGTGATGGTCCCTGGGCCGTGTGCCCTGAGGCCTCCTTACTGCTAAGGCAGTGCAGGCTGGATGCTTTTGTGTTGCTGTTTCTGCAGGCCTCTCATTTGCCACAGAGTGCAGAAGGCAGATGATGAGGGAGTAAGATGCTCTGTTACTAACTTTCACTGATCCTGTGTCCTCCTCTTCCAACATTAGAAGGCAGAACTAGATGAATCTTCATTCCTTTCAGGTTTAAAATATGTTTTTCCAAACTCGAAGAACACTGATTTAAAAATAAATGCCCCTGGTGTATCAATGTTGAGCGTAGAGGGGACGCAGTATGAGCTTCCTCTCAGTTCCGTAGTTCTCTAAGGATGCACTTTGTCCTGTGATCCTTTTGGAATTTTTATTTCAGAGATGGAAGAAAGTTAAGGGATCATCCCAAGATTAATCAGAATTGGAATTCTGTTTACCTGCAGTTACAAATTAGCTGTTTATTCCAGAGAGCCATGACTCTGCTCAAGAAGTAGATGAAAACTAAAATGAAAAGTAGGTCTTTGAAAAGTAGGTCCCTTTTCAATTAACTAATTAATTTCTAATTAACTTCTATGTTAATTGTACCCTTCCATCCTCCCACTGCCAAATTTATTAGCAGTCTCCATTTCATTCATACCTTAATACCCTCACACATGGCTTACTCAGCCCCTACTTGCTTGTAATTACTGCCACCAAGTTACCAATGACTGCCTCACTGTCAAATCCAATGAGCACTGAAGATTTTACCTTACTTGGCTTTTCTGTAATATTCAACAGCCTCCTATTTCTCAACACTTTCTCCTCCCATCACTCTGACATGCCCTCTCCCCTGGCTGTTCCCCATCAGTCTCCTTCTCACGCCTGGTCCTATTCCCAGTCATCCTCCTTCTCATTTGGTATCAATTCCACACCCAAAGCTTCAGATATGTGTGTTGATAGTTCTATGTGTGTTGATAGTTTCCGAATCTCTATTCCTAGACTTTATCTCTTGACCTAAGTATCCACTTAAGCAATGTCTCTTGATCTCCATGCCTCATAGACATTTCAAACTCATCTCCCCACATCCAAACTGCTCATACATATGTCACCATCCACAGCTTATCCCCTCTTTTTGGCATTCTCATTCTTGACCCTTTAATTCCTCCAGTCTTCTGAGTGTGATTTAAAAATGCAGACTCAATTGCCATTTCAGTATCTCCTCATCCATAAACATAAAATCCTAACTTCTTAATATTCTATATAAATCTACTCATATGATATACATGTGTGTATGACACACACACATCATATATGTAATTCTCTAGGCTTAATTCAATATTCCTCACTTGACCTCTATATTCTAGCTGTACGTAAGTATTTGCCATGCTCTCTTGTGCTTTTGTCTTTAGAACGCCCTTCCTTCTCATCTCTTGGACAATTGCACTTATCCTCCCAAACTCAATTCAGTTGTCGCTAACTGTGGAATATTCTCCTGCCTTGGTTCATACCCTCCACCCCCCAGCCCCTTGTGTCCCTGCTACAACCCCTGATGCTAACTTAACCTTCTATAGCATAAACTTCATCATGGCTCTGATCACATTTTATTGTAATTGTTCCTTTTCTCTTCTGTGTTTCCCACTAAAATGAGAGTTCCTTTAGTAGTATTCCTCTTCTGATGCCAAAGCCTAGCAGAGTATCTGATAGCTAGCTAATTTTCCTTAAATATTTTCTGGAATAAAAAAAAGAAGAAGATTGACAATGAAAACTCAAATCTTACTGTCTCATAATATGAGGGATGAACTTTACTGACAAAAGGATAATTTTGGCATCACAAACTGCAATAATGCAATAAACTTAAAATCAACTGTTTATGAAGGAAATAACTTTGATAATTCATAAGATATGAATTCAAGTAAGTCTGTTGTATGTTGACTTAAAAAATTAAAAGAGCTGCTGGTAGAGAATTAGTCCACAGGGTAAAAACTTACTAGACTGAATTTTCCAAAACCAACCCAACAAAACCAATCCTCAAATAGCGTAAAGTAGGACAAATTACAGGTTTCTTTGGTGAAATCTGCTTTCTTAGTGTTTAGAAAGGGGCTAGCCTTACAGACATAAACAGAGCGTATATCAGGTGTAAAGGAAGTGGAGAGACACCAATTCAAACTATGCACACAATAAGGAAAGAGACAAAATTCCCATCTGCGCAACCATCACCTTTTACCTCAACGTTTCTTAATCTTTTTTGGTTAGAGAGCCCTTTGAGAACCATGTACTTTACAGCCCCATTCTGCAAAACTAAGCTAAAAAATAGATTTTTAGAAAAATTCCTCAACATCTACCTAAATTCAATGACTACTCCTTTCCCTAATTACTCAGTTTGTGCTATTGTTTCTACACTGATATTTTTCCCTTGTATGGTAGTTACTTTGTGTATATGTATATGTTGTCTCTCCAGCTTCATTCTGTAAAGACAGAAGCCAGGTAAGAATTTTAATACTTCCCCCTACCCTGACCCATAAACGACCAACTCAATGAAGTCTGCCAAATATACACTCAAATACTCAAAGTGCTTCTCAACTCCTGAAAGGTAGGTTTTTGGTAATAATATCTAATGATTACTGTGTCCTTACTACCTACCAGTTATTACCCTTAGCACTTACCCTATTTTAATCTCTTTAATTCTCACAAGTACCCCACAAGGTAGGCCAGTATCCAGGTGAGAAAACTGAGGCACAGAGAGAAATTAAGTAACTTCTTAATGTTTCAAGATCATGAATCTAAGCGGTTGTGGTGCTAGGATTTAAACACTGGCAGTTGGTCTTAAGAGACTGCTTTGAACAAAAAGAAGAAAAGGGGAAAAAAGACCTACAAAAACAATTCCAAAACAATTAATAAAATGGCAATAAGAACATGTGTATCAATAATGACTTTAAATGTAAAGGGATTAAACACTCCAACCAAAACACACCAACTGACTGAATGGTTACAGAAACAAGACCCGTATATATGCTGTCTATAAGAGATCCACTTCGGAGCTAGAGTTCAGGCAGAACGTGAAGGGATAGAAAAGGGTATTCCATGCAAATGGAAACCAAAAGAAAGCTGGAGTAGCAATACTTGTATCAGACAAAACAGAGTTTAAAATAAAGACTGTTACAAGAGACAAAGAATGCCACTACATAATGATCAATGGATCAATCCAAGAAGAAGCTATCATAATTGTAAATATATACGCACTCAACATAGGAGCACCTCAATATATAAGGCAACTATTACCAGACATAAAAGGAGAAATCAACAGTAACACAATAACAGTGGGGGACCTTAACACCCCATTTACATCAATGGACAGATCATTCAGACAGATAATCAATAAAGAAATACAGGCCTCAAGTGATGCATTAGACCAGATGGACTTAATTGATATTTATAGATCATTCCATCCAAAAGCAGCAAAATACACATTCTTCTCAAGTGCGCACGGAACATTCTCCAGGATGGATCACATGCTGGCCCACAAAGCTAGCCTCAATAAATCTAACAAAACTGAAATCCTATCAAGCGTCTTTTCTGATCAAAACACTATGAGATTAGGAGTCAACCGTAAGAAAAAAAACTGCAAAAACCACAAACACATGGAAGCTAAACAATATGCTATTAAATAACCAATGGATCATGAAGAAATCAAAGAGGAAATCAAAAAATACTGAGAGACAAATGAAAAAGAAAACACAAAGATCCAGAATCTCTGGGACACGGCAAAAGCAATTCTAGGAGGGAAGTTTACAGCAATAAAAGCTTACCTCAGGAAACAAACAAACAAACTCAAATAAACAACCTAATCTTACACCTAAAGCAATTAGATAAAGAAGAATAAAACCCAAAGTCAGTAGAAGGAAAGAAATCATAGAGATCAGAGCAGAAATAAATGAAATAGAGATAGAAAGAAAGAAAGAAGAAAGAAAGAAAGAAAAGTTCAAGGAAAAAAGCTAGTTCTTTGAAAAGATAAAGAAAATTGATAAACCTTTAGCCAGATTCACCAAGAAAAAGAGGGAGAGGTCCTAAATTAATAAAATCAGAAATGAAAACGGAGAAGTTGTAATTGACACCACAGAAATACCAGGGATCATAAGAGGCTACTCTGAGCAACTATACGCCAAAAAAAGGACAACCCAGAAGAAATGGACAATTTCTTAGAAAGGTACAATTTGTCAAGACTAAACCGGGAAGAAATAGAAAATATAAAAGACGAATTGCCAGTACCCAAATCAAATCAGCAATTAAAAAACTCCCTGGGAACAGTCTGGGAACAGATGGCTTCACAGGTGAATTCTACCAAACACTTAAGGAAGACTTAACACCTATCCTTCTGAAACTATTCCAAAAAATTGCAGAGGAAGGAACACTCCTGAACTCATTATATGAGGCCACCATCACCCAGATACCAAAACCAGACAAAGATATCATAAAGAAAGAAATTACAGGCCAATGTCACTGATGAATACAGACACAAAAATCCTCAAGATACTAGCAAATCGACTCTGACAGTGCATTAAAATGATCATACACCATGATCAAGTGCGATTTATCCCACAGATGCGAGGATTTTTCAATATCTGCAAATCAACCAATGTGACACACCACATTAGCAAACTGAAGAATATAAAGCATATGATCATCTCAATAAATGCAGAAAAAGCTTTTGATAAAATTCAACATCCATTTATAAAAACTCTCCACTGAAATTGGGCACAAAGGGAACATACCTCAACATATTAAAGGCCATATATGACAAAGCCACAACTAACATCATATGCTTCATAATCATCATACACACTTTTCAGTAAAAAGCTGAAAGCATTTCCTCTAAGATCAGGAACAAGACAAAGATGCTTTTCTCATCACTTTTATTCAACATAGTTTTGGAAGTCCCAGTTACAACAATCAAAGAAGAAAAAGAAATAAAAAGAACCCAAATTGGAAAGGAAGTAATATTATCAGTGTATACAGATGACACAATACTGTCTATACACAGAAAATCCTAAGGACATTACCAGAAAACTGCTAGAGCTCATCAATGAATTAGGTAAAATTGCAGGACACGAAGTTAACATACAAAAATCAGTTGCATTCCTATACACTAACAACAAAACAGCAGAAAAAGAAATTAAGGAAATAATCCCATTTAGCATCACATCAAAAAGAATAAAATATGTAGGAATAAACCTACCTAAGGAGGCAAAAGACCTGTACCCTGAAAACTGTAAGACACTAACAAAAGAAATCGAAGACAACACAGATGGAAAGATACACCATGTTCTTGGATTAGAAGAGTCAATATTATTAAAGTGACCATGCTACCCAAGGCAATATACAGATTCAATGCAATCCCTATCAAATTACCAATGACATTTTTCACATAACTGGACCAAAAACTGTTAAAATACGTGTGGAACCATAAAAGACCCCAAATAGCCAAAACAATCTTGAGAAGGAAGAATGGAGCTGGGGGAATCATGCTCCCTGACTTCAGACTATACTACAAAGTTACAGTAATCAAAACAGTATGGCACTGGCACAAAAACAGACACATAGATCAATGGAACAGGATAAAAAGCCCAGAAATAAACCTATGCACTTATCATCAACTAATCTACAACAAAGGAGGCAAGAATATACAATGGGGGGAAGACAGTTTCTTCACTAAATGGTGCTGGGAAAACTGGACAGCTACTTGTAAAAGAATGTAATTAGAACATTCTCTAATACCATATACAAAGATAAATTCAAAATGGATTAAAGACCTAAAGGTAAGACTGGATACTATAAAACTTCTAGAGGAAAACATAGGCAGAATACTCTTTTGACGTAAATCACAAAGGTATTTTTTTAACCATCTCCTAGAGTAATGGAAATAAAAGGAAAAATAAAAAAATGGGACCTCATTAAACTTAAAAGCTTTTGCACAGCTGAGGATACCATAAACAAAACAAAAACACAACCTACAGAATGGGAGAACATATTTGTAAATAATGTGACTGACAAGGGACTAATTTCCAAAATATACAGACAGCTCATACAACTTAATAACAACAACAAAAAAAAACCCAATCCAAAACAGGCAGAAGACCTAAACAAGCAATTCTTCAATGAAGACATACAAATGGCCAATAGGCACATGAGAAAAAGTTCAATATTGCTAATTATCAGAGAAATGCAAATCAAAACTATGAGGTAGCACCTCTTACCAGTCAGACTGGCCATCATTGAAAAGTCTACAAATAATAAATGCTGGACAGGGTATGGAGAAAAAGGAATCCTCCTACACTGTTGGTGTGAATGTAAATTGGTGAAGCCACTATGGAGGACAGTATGGAGGTTCCTTAAAAAGATAAAAACAGACTTACCATATGAGCCAGCAATCCCACTCCTGGGCATATATCTGGAGAAAACTATTAATTTGAAAAGACACATGCTCCCCGATGTTCACAGGAGCACTATTTACAATAGCCAGTACATGGAAACAACCTCAATGTCCTTTGACAGATGACTGGGTAAAGAAGATGTGAGATAGACAGACAGACAGACAGACAATGAAATATGACTCAGACATAAAAAAGAATGAAATAATGTCATTTGTAGCAACATGGATGGACCTAGAGATTGTCATATTAAGTGAAGTCAGACAAAGACAAATACCATGACATCACTTATATGTGGAATCTAAAAAAAATACACATTTTATTTACAAACCAGAAATAGACTTACAAATATATAAAACAAACTGTGGTTACCGGGGGAAAGGGAAGGTGGAGAGACAGATTAGGAGTTTCAGGTTAACAGATACACATTACTATTTATAAAATAAACAAGGACCTACTGTAGAGCACAGGGGAACTATATTCAATTTCTTGTAATGAGTTGGAAAAGAAACTGAAAAGACATATTCATATACATGTATAACTGAATTGCTTTGCTGTGCCCTGGAAACTTACATTGTAAATCGACTACATGTCAATGAAAAATAAGAATTAAAAAAAGAGAGATCCCACACTTCAATACTGCTATGTATCACCTTGAGAACGTGAACAGAATGACAATCAGCTGGGATGGTTTAATGAGAGGATGAGTTCCACCATGCCAAAGAAAGGAATGTGGGTTCACTTTACTATTTAAAAAAAATAGTGCAATATTTCCCCCCTTTCCTTTTGGCTTAATTACCTTCACTCTCTCTCCTCTTCATTCCACCCATTAGTCACCCCCCCACCACCAAAGTAATCCAGCTGAAACTAGTAGGTTTCTTTCCACATTTTCCTCTCTATTCATTTAATCCGACATGGGAAATGCACCTATTCACATGTACATAAATTCATGTATAGAAACTCACATACAAAAAGTCATAAAGAAAAGGGAAATAAGCCATTTTCTTAAAAAAAGCAATAGTTTTACTTAGTTTTCTGCGTCTCCTTTCTTTCACAAAATACTTCTTGGAAATCTTTCTAATTTACTGGTGTACATCCATCCTCTTTTCTAAGGAAGTGGTTATTCAATCTCCCTTGGTGTGGATGGACTGTAATTTATTCAGCCATTCCCCTGTGAACTGTGTTCACTTTGTTTCCAGTTGTTTGGCACTAAGAACAATGCTGCAATTACTACGACGTAAGGAACGCCAAGGGTGGAATGGGAAGTAGGCACGCTGTGAATTCCTCTGAGGAAGCTTGCAGGAAGCTTCTCTCTCTGTGGTCCTCTTCAGACAGCAAGGAACATTCAGGTCTTTCAGCTCCTGCTCAGCCTTTTAGAGGTCAGGGAGAACTGACACATTTTGGTGGGACCTCTATCAAACCCTCCTTGAGAAACCCACAGATTTCAATGCTAAAATGTCCCCAAGGTTTACAGCACTCCAGTGTTTCCTCCCAGCATTTTCCAGCCCATGTAGGAAAACTAGCTGCTCTGGTTTTCTCTACCAAGACCCCCATGAACTCGTAAGAGCTGATCCTAGCAGCAAGTGGAGGGAAGACAAGACACTCAGCTTTAATGTTACCAGAATCTGTTTCCAAGTTCATCTCGTAATTCAACGCACTGCTATGAAACCTACCTAGAATACTGATTTCAAGTGAAGCTGTCCTATTATGTATCTAAAGTAGGAATGTGATGACACAAAACCAGTTAGTTAACTTAAAATCAGAATAATGAACTGACTATACTTCAATTAAAAAATCAGAATAATGAGGGCGGTGGGTATAGCTTAGTGGTAGAGTGCACGCCTAGCATGCATGAAGCCCTGGGTTCAATCCTCAGTACCTCCGCTAAAAAAATAAATAAATAAATAAACTTGCTTACACCCCACCCCCCCAAAAAGCCCCCCCAAAAATCAGAATGAACTAAAAAATCTTAGTGGAAAACTACTCAGCCCCCTGTCCTCCCAACAGTGGTTACTTTGAGTGCAGGACTGTAAGAGAGAATGAGTATGAAACAGGCCACGTGTCAAAACATTTCTACTGAAAATGGCTTTATAAATGACAATGACAGAGCCAAAGAATTTCCTCCTGGTTTCTACTACTTTATGGTGGTTATGAGTTTTATGCCTCCTAGGATAAACATACTTAACATTAAAAAAATACCACTCTAATTATATATTTACTTTAAGAATTTTGTGATTTTTCAAATTACCTTTTTGGTTCAATGTACATTCTACTCACTCTTTTCAACGTTATGCATATTTTGTGGTTTTAAGCCTTTCAATCAGCATGTTACCATACAGAGTATTAATCACTTTAAGACAGTAATAACAGTTAGTAGTTACTCAATTTGGATAATCAACTCTGTTGAAATATGAATGATTAAATATAAATTTACCATATATATGTACCCTGTTTTAATACCACCATACATATAATGATTTCCTTAAAAATGTTCCATATTTAACTCATAATACTATACTATTAATATATGTTTTCCCGGCATGGGAAGGGACAGACTGGGAGTTCGAAATTTGTAGATACTGACAGGCATACGAAGAATAGATAAACAAGATTACACTGTATAGCACAGGGAAATATATATAAGATCTTGTGGTAGCTCACAGCGAAAAATAATGTGACAATGAATATATGTATGTTTATGTATAACTGAAAAATTGTGCTCTACACTGGAAATTGACACATTGTAAACTGACTATAACTCAATAAAAAAAAAAAGTTAAAAAAAATACATTTTCCCTGCACTCTGAGTGCTGACAGGCACCCTCAACCAAGGAGGGAGAGCATGACACAAAGTACTGTACAAACTTGGGTAGTGAACACACACACTGCCAACACACTTACCCAATGACTACTCCACTGCACCACCCCAGCTGAGGCAGTCTGCAATATCTGGTGTCCCCCTTTGGCCTATTTTGTGTTCTAGCAAGCAATCGTGACCTAAAACGTCTAGAAAAAGTGTACATGTGATAGTGTAGTAGAAATAACAAATCTGACTCCACATTAGACCTGTCTCTTGTTTTTACCCTGTGCCCTGTTTTCTAGGCTCAGTCTTGCCAGCTCTGCACCTTTTGCAAAACAATGTTGCCTTTAGCCTGAAATACAGAGGAGAGCCTATTTTCAAGGCTCTGACCTTTAAGGATATTAACACTTTTGCACTTACAGAAAGATAACAAGTTGCAGAATAGAAAATAACACTTGTTTTGTTGGAGGTTTTACAGGGGCACCATGACCTGGTGCACGTGGACACCTACAAGAACAAAGAATTCCTATACCAAGATGTTTGCACCAACCAACCACACCCCTCCCCTGTTTTTTAGTATAAAAGGAGCCTGAATTCTGACTTGAGGAGGATGGTTCTGCAAGACATTAGTCTGCCATCCTCCAGGTCTGCCAGCTTTCTGAATAAAGTTGCTATTCCTAGCCCCAACACCTCATCTCCCGATTTACTGGCCTGTCGTGTGGCGAGCAGACAGAGAATGAGTTTGGACTTAGTAACAATAGTAATGGGATCTGCTACAAATAAGTAAGAACAAGTGCTTTTTTTTTTTTATTTTTTTTTTTATGTTTTAAGATGAAAGAATGGGCCCTCGAGGAAACCGTCTTGGAAATAGGGTAGAGATCAACAGGAAATTAGATTGGTTGAAGTCTTTTAACATTATTATGAAAGGCATCACAAACAGTACTGCAGTTGGGACAAATGACTAACAATTGTTTGGCAGGTAGCATTTCATGACTAGGGGTATTAGGAAAAAAAACCACTGAAGATCAAGTGCCAGTGTAAGACATCAGAATCATTTCTCCACAGGTCCCTGCTGTAATTGTAACCACCCCATCTGGGATCAGTTACCAGCATGCCCTCCTCCTTCCCTCCTGAATTGCTCCCTCCTCATGGCACATGTCTCTATATCCATTCATTATAGAGGGAAAGAAAGAGAAGAGAGAAGGAAAATAAAACATAACCTTTTATTTTCTCAGGCACAGAAGTGATCTGGGATACCAATAATCAAGAGATTTTACTGATTTGCCTTTAGAATTATGTTTTAAATCTTTAGCTACCCTAGAAAATAGTTTGCAGCAATCACTTTGCAATTCAGAAGTACCAAGTTACTATTGAGTTGTGGAATTAGTTAATGGCTTATGTTCAATATATGTGAGGAACTCCTTAGTTAAATATCCTGTAGAACACGTGATTCCATTCCCTTTACAGTCTTTTCAGCTTAAAGACATGACCTTTAAAAAATTACATCCAAAACAGTTTATTGTAACAGAAATCAACAAAATCCAATTTAAAAACCAGTGTTATTCTGACCATCATTCTGACACACTGAGTGGCCTGTGTCTGAAAGAAAATTCCATCACTGAAGTTATCAACCTAGGTCAACATTGTTTCTGAGGTCCTCATTAAATCTCTCTTTTTTAAACCTCTCTTCTCCGCAAATGCTGACTGGTTTTGAACAGCATGGATTTACCATACATCTCAGGATTACCGACATCATCAACCTGGCACGTATCTAGTAACTTTAAGCTTCTAAATAAAGTCTCACACATATTGACATATGTAACCAATAGCACCTTTCCTATGAATAGTTCAAATCAGTATTGCACATTAACAAACCCAGGAATGCTGGGGTATGCTTGTAGCCCCACCACTTAGTAACAGCAACAGTAGGTAAGACTAGATACTGAATAGCTTCTCAAAGAGGGAAAGGTTTTATAGTCAAGATGCTTGACCCATCAGGGTAAAGTCATCTTAGAAAGGTTTGTAGTTGGTTACAAAGTGCATAAAAAGAGAGTATGGCTAGCTCTGAACAAAACCGCAAAATCATTTCTGAATATAAACTCAAAATACACATTCTAATGACAGAAATTTGGTTTCTATTATTTTCACAAACCAAAGAGAACATATTTCAAGTTATTTCACAAATGAGATGGTCAAATGAAAATGGGCATGAAAGCATTTGTAAATTATTATGTCTGTTTTTAAAAAGAGGTGCTGCTGTTCGAAAATAATTTACATGACAAAACTCGGCAAAGAGTAAATAAAATCATTAATAATAAGTCGGAAAACATGGAAAACTAAGAAAAAGGCCCAAAGAATTTAAAAAAACGGAACATATCTTTCATCAGATTTGGATATTAGGTATATTGTATGCTTTTAAAAATATGCATATAAAGCAATTTTAATACTGCACTTAACTGGTTTGAGAAATCCAAAACATTTTCTTTTATAAATATATACTCTGACTGAAGGCAATAATTGGGCAACATAAGAGGATCCTGTAGAAATTTGTTGCTGCCAGGAATCTGGGATGCAGGGTTAAACATGGAGTGAATAAGGCATGGCGATGCTTTGCACAATTTACAGACAGCACATCTGAAAACTCAGCAATCAAATGCAGCTATCCAACAGCATGACTATAAAGGATTGTAGTCTGCTTGGAGGCTGGAAATGATTTAAAACCGAAAAAAGGAAAATTGCAGTTTTAGTATCTTAGAAATAGTAAATCCATACTATTTTTAGTAAAAATGGATGATTTTATTATAGAAAATTATGTTGGCAGAATACAGAAAAATTACCTTTTTTTTTTTTTTTACTTATTTAAGTACCAAGCAAAATGCACCTGGAAGAACTCATTACGAACTACCAAAAGGTATTCATTTGGTGAAATTATTTAAGTTACAAAATGCTAAGTAAATAAAATGCACTTCAAAATCCATGTAGTGTAACACAATTATATGAAAGCAGTGATCTTTAATTACTGAGTTCTTTAACAAAAACTAACCAACAAACAAGAAGCACAAGAGAAATACCATCAAGTAAGACAGAAAAAAGTAAGTCAGATGTATTGTTCACTGAGATAATTAAACTAAAATAACTTTAAAAATAACTAAACAAAGAATTAGGATTCAAAAAAGAGTAAGAAGATTCTAATACTATATATTTTTTCTACCAATAAAAGAAGGAAGGATTTGTAGGCCAATAAAGTGCTGTGGATCCAGGTGCCTAGCAGATCATTTGCACTGAGGTCTTAGCACGGACGTATAAATGAACTTCACTGTGACTCAAAGGTGAAAACGCTTATTATGCATTATGAAGGAAAGGAAAACAATTATACCTGCGATAGGCAAAAAATTAATTAAAATGATCAAATGCATCTTTACTATACTTCCAAATAATTCTTTTGCACTTTAGTAAATCAAGGCAAGGATTTCACCCTAATGAAAAGGCAAAAAGGGAGGTCTCTGATAAGGTGGCATTTTCATAGCTAAAAAAGAGATACCTATCAGAAAATTTGCATTCATATCTATAATCTCCACTGTGAAAAACTAATCATTAAGTTGACAATTAAACTACTTAAAAAATATAAGGTGATAAATGAATAACATGTCATATGAATCATATGCCAAATTATTACATGCTATCCACGTAAGTGCTATGAATAAATACACTCAATTCATGCTACAGGAGAAAGAATAGAGAGACTTAAAATTCACATTTCAGAATTCCTGAGTCTTAGCAGAGAAAAACAAGTACCAAAAAAAAAACAAACAAAATAAACCTAAAGTAAAACAAACAATACAAATCTGGGCATTAAGTTAACATTATATTTATAGTTTTAAAGCTGAAGACTATGGGGACAAATACATATGTACTCAATGGAATTATAAACATGATTTTAAAGCTTGGTTTTTTTAAAAAGGCATTTTGATCAAACAAGGCCACCCGAGAGACACCTTCAATGACAGCAAACCCACCACTTTAGAGGATAACATCTTTATTTCAAAGCCTAATCGCGAATGTAAAAAGGAAAAGAAGTTTATTTTAATAAAACATTTAAATAAGACTGCAGGACAGCCCTTTGATGAAAGACCTAAGAAGGGTAAAGCCAATGTAATGACATTAGAACACAAGTTCTAATCTGAGCCACCACCCATTGAGTAATTTCCCTTTTGCTTTGCGTATTACACAGTGAAACTAAAAAAGGTATCTTAAGAGCACTTGAGTCCCACAATGTAGGATTTAAGCTTGTGTGTATGGGTATAAATGGCCCTGCAACAGTATGATCCTTGCAAAAATACATTCAAACAAAAGTTCATGTCTATTTTCTAACTAGTAAGGAGAAGGGAAGCAAAGTGGTCCCACCTAAAACAATTAAAAGAAAACAACCCCAAACCCCCAAAAAATCTGTTTATCCTTTCTGGAAAGACTACTGAAGCAAAGAACATCCAGTAACATTACACACTTAAAATTGCATACTTTTACTCATCTTTATATGTAGGAAAGATGCATAAAACTATTTATGGACTTTATAAATAAAGACACTATGCAGAAAAATATTTGGATTATTTCTCTGTTCATAAGTACCCAGAAAGAGAACAAAGAGTAAAATAAAACTAAAGTGCAGACCTACAGGCCATTATGGGCACAGTAAACGATAAAGAGGTGCAGTCAAAACTGCATTTACACTTACATATCCAGAAAATGGTTCTTCCTTTAAAAAAATTTGCAATTTAAAAACTAGTCAGTTTTGCTTTTTGTGCCTTAATACAATTAGAACTTGCGTCTGCCCACTAGTGAGGAGACCGCTCGACCCTGGACAGCACATGAGGCCCCTGACAATCATACGTTTCGCTAGAATCATACAACATTGAGTCCACCTCCAGAAAACGTCAGGGTCCTCTTGCTGTAGAATGAAGAGCCGCTGATATTTGGTTGATTGCCTTTAACCAGAGAAGTTTTCAGTTCCATTTCGCAAGCAACGATAGCTGCATTCAATTCCACTTGAGCCCGATGAACTACATAAAACATGAGGCCTATACTTATAATAATCTGTGAATAAAAATAAAACATTACAGTTAACAATTATTTTACATAGAAAAAAGGGAGAAATAAATCCAATGAGTATTTGGTTTAGGAATGTTCCAACAGGATGCATCTCAGATACAATTAGGTAAAAATGTTTAAATAGTTTACCGGCAGTTAGTCATTTACTCTTTCCTTGGCTGCTGGGTGAGAACCACGATCTACAGGGTAACCATTCTATAGTATTAGGTTGATCCAAGGCAGGCATACGTCCCTTTTAGTCCGTATAAATGATGCTTGTCTGACACAAGTCAAGCCTGCCTCTTTGTATCAAAAAGCTTCCTTCCAGGAGTAAAAACGAATTCTACAACAGAGGTTGAGAGCCGGCTAAACTTTCTCAATGTAACTAGTGCAGTAGCCTGTCTGTGCAGAGCTATGACCACGGACCTCTAAGCCCACTTACAGAGAAGCACTACTATTTGCAAATGACCTGCCTGCTGCAGCCTGAATTAAAACCATTAAGAAACATTTTTAAAAAATGAAATGCCAATAAGCTTCAAAAGAAATTACCGAGAAACCATGAACATGAAATTGTCTATACTTAGGGAAAAAGGAAAACATGACAATGAGTGAACAACAACAAAAAAATGCCAGTCAAAGGGATAACTAGAAAAAGCATCAAACTGAAACGAGGTTCTGGTCTTAGTTTAGCCACTCACTAGTGACCTGATTTCAGGTGAGCCCCTTTAAACCACGTGGGCTTCTCCCACTGTCCAAAAGTTGTGTCCCTCTGGGCTTGAACACTCTACATACAATTCAGCAGAATGTCTGTGCATCTTCTAAATGGTATTTACTCCAAATTCATTTGTAAAGCGATTCTTTAGAGTTTGGAGCAAATATTCTCAATAGGTGTTGTTTAATGTCCCAACAAGCTTCCAAAGGCTGCTCTAAGCATAGTGATTCTAAAATATAATAGTTTCAATTAGCCCTACCTATAATTTTAACAGTTTTATGGGAAAAGTATTCTACATACAATTGTCAGGGCTGTGGGGAAGGACAGCTTACTGGGGGTGGGGAAGGAGAAGCAGAAGGGGGAACCTGGAGTTTGCACAAGGGGCACCACTGAGCGCGTACCCATTACTCGGTACAATTCTAAGCAAATTAGGTATTTTAATGGTAGGTTTTTAAATCTTGTTTGTTCCCTAACATGTTAGCTCTCTTAAAAACACAAGGTATACTTATCGAATACCCTATGTTTGATACTATGTGGATGGTGAGACCATAAAAAGACATAGAGAAAATGTTAGATAAGTAACTGGGGGAGGATGTGGATGAGATGTTAAGTTCTCTGCTTAGGACATGATGAATCTGAGGTACCTATCAGCTATCCAAAGCAATTCAGTGCATGGGTCTAAAGGTGTGGAAAACAGGCTAAGCTGAAGAGGCGAATACGGGAGCCATTACGGTAAGTATCATTGCAGCCACCTTTACCAAGAAGGAAAGTTTTCACAGTGAAAACAGAAAGGTCAGGGTAGAATCCAGAGGAAGACCAATTTAGGGGTGAAGAGAGGAGGAGGTGCTAATAAAAGAGCCAGGCAAAGATGGGAAAAGATGAAGATATGGTTATCAAAGGAGCTAGGAAAAGAAAGTGTTTTAAAAAGGCATTGCCAAGAGTCTTAGGTTGCTACGATGAGAACTGGAAAGTGTATCTGGTTTAGAGAAGGTTAGTGATGAAAGCTTGAGGGAAGGATTTGGCAAGGCCACAGAAAATAAGTTTAGAACCTGTGAAAAGTTTTTCAGGTCCCTAACAAGGGTGAACTGGCTACATCTTTACATGGGGTTCTCCCCAGATGCTTTCTGCATCCTAGGGCCTGGCCTAGGGTACCGACTCTTCCCAACAGCCTAGTGAAGTGTTAAAAAAAATCCCACAACAAGAAAAAAAAAAACTTTTAAAAAAGTTTCCCTGTTAAAGCAAAAGAATCAAACACAAGCAGAAGGTCAAGCTTTATACACAAAGGCACACACTGAAAGGGATTTCTTCCACCATTAGTGGAAGAGCAGGCTGAGTGTACAAGCAGGACACAAGGGGGTCAGTAAATTTCTTAGTCGGAAATTGAGGGGTTTCCCATTTACAGGCCTTTGATTCTTCTGTTAAGCAGGAGAGGTCATCTATTGAGAATGAACAGGGAAGTAGAGGGAGGAGGAGAAAACTGTGAAGAGAGTGAAGCTAAGTTTGAAACAGTCATTAAGTAAAAATGGGGAAACGAGAAGACAAAGGAACAGACAGAATACAGGGCAGTGCTGAGAAACCAGCTGAAGGTTAGGAAAATGAAATATCATCAGTCTGCTTGGTTGCATGACTTCCCTAAAAGGGCAGATGCAAAGCAGATCAAAACTTGGATTTATCCAGGATTGGGGTTTTGGCTGATGAGTACACACAAAAAAATACAGGGCGTGGAACAGATTAGCTGAATTGACAAACCATGGAATCTACATGAATACAAGAAACAGTTCGGCTTTCCTCTGAACATCTATTTGGTATTGTTTTAATTTTACAGACACTGCAGATCACTTTAGGTGGCTGTAACAGGTGGCAAATTTGTGGCTCATTTCTAGCAAATATGAGGAACCTCATGATACATTACTAATTTTAACCTATATTTCACCCTTTTTTCTATGCTAATTTTCCCCATCAAATGACTTTTTTTATTCTCCTGTGTATCTTTTGTAAGCTAAATTAAATCCTCCCTCAATCAAATTAAACTATAAGTAACATCAATGTATCATATTAAAGCATAAATATGCCTTCATCCTTTTGTTGTGGTGGTGGTGGTTTTTGTAAATGTCTGGGCTAAAAGATATTTTGCCTTTCCTCCCTTGTATTCTAAGCTTTAATTTGCCAACTCAAGCAAAAGGGTCAGAAATCGCTAGAAAAAAGATCCTCCTATATTTTAAGAAGCATCACTGACAAATGCATGAGCTATTTCATTTTATTACAACTCCACTGATTACAGTTGAGTAATTTACTAATATTCATAGAAATATAAAGTATCAAGTAGTGTAAATCTTCTGAAAGCTACTAAAAATGAGGACTTCTAATTACAATGTTAAGAAAAAAAGATGTTTCAAAGACTTACTGATATAGAAAACACACTTATGGTTATTAGTAGGGAAAGAAGGGTGAGGAGGCATAAATTGGGAGTTTGGGATTTGCAGATACTAAATACTACATATAAAACAAATAACAAGGTCCTACTATACACAGCACAGGGAACTATATTCAATACCTTGTAATAACCTACAATGAAAAAGAGTATGAAAAGGAATATATATATAACCAAATCACTAAGCTGTACAACAGAAACTAACACATTGTAAATCAACTATACTTCAATTTAAAAAAAAAGATGTTTCAAATTGTTTTCAGTAAACTAGAAAAACATAAAATATGCTTAAAATACGCTTAAATATACTACAAAAAATCAGTCTGAGAATGTAGTGTACATCAGGTATTTATATAGTAGTTATATTCTGTACATCAGAATCTTATAGTATAGGATGATTATAAATGTAAATTATTAACATAAATACTATATAATGCATAGAAAGTTTAATATGTGATTAGCATGCCACATTAATAAAAATAAACAAACTAACAAAAACTCTAAATCTAGATTTAGGTTATCTTAAAAAAATATAATACTGAAGAAAAAACAGTGAAGAAAAATTAAAAATGATTTCCTGAAAAAATATTACATTTTTATTAAATCAAGCCCTTTTATTGAGAAGCTTTATTTATAGTTTAATGTGAATAGTCCTGGGCTCACTTTGTTTTATGAACTTGTACTGCATAAGCACAAAGAAAATTAACTCTCGTTTTATTTATCTTAGAATTTTTAATACAAAATAGTACCTCAAAAACTTGAGAATGCCACCACTAACAGTAAATTTGCAATATGATACCATACATTCAATAACAGTGTAAGTTAAAACTTACAGTTCAAGGGGCCAGGAAGTCAAGGCAGCCGTCTCATTAGTACCACCTGCCTGCAGACCGCAGTCTACTGGCTATGCGCATGGGCTCCAGGACCAGCTGCCCGTGTTCAACTCCCGCTCCTGCCCCTTGCAGCTCTGCTGTCAGGCAAATTGCTGTCCAGTGATATGCTGGTTAACTAGCTCTTAGGGATCAGAGAGGGGAGGCCTGCTGTAGAGCACTTGCCATATTTCATACTGTAAATACCCCGTCATGACCAATTTCAAGCTACCAATGTGACATTACTGAAAGCAGAGTTGGAAAGAGATGAGCACAATTCGCTCAAGAAAGTAGAGGCAGTCAATGAGCTTAAACACATTGCCTATAAAACATCCAGTACCTGTTAGTGCTCATCATCGTCTTACTAAATCAACGAAAATTACGGTGATTTTATATCTTAGTAAGTCTCAGGAATAAGATGTATCACAAGCAAACGAATTTTAACTCTTCCTGTGTGTAATTTAAGGCACTGAATAAATCTGCCTACCTGGCAAGATTTTCCTCTTTTATCAACCTCTTACATGGAATTGTATGAACCCCAAACTGTACTACAATTTACAGAGGAATAATACTCTATTACACGAATACTATTTGGACTTATAATGGAATACTTTTACACTTTTTATAAAGCATTACTTTCTAAAAAAATTTTTTGTTCACATCAAACTGTATTAGAAAGAAATTTACACTGCCAGTATAATAACCTAAAAAATACCAATAGAAGAGAGTTCGATACTTTCAAAGTTGAAGGGAAATTAAGATAAAAACCTAACCCCACCAAATCTCATTAAAATTATCTTAGAAACACAGAATTAACAACACTTCATACAAACTCAGAATATCTGGTTTAGTGATGACTTTGAAAATAATCACTGCAAAAACAACCCTATTTTTGTCATTCCCATTTTTGTGTTTAAGAGAATTTTCAGTAAGTGTCAATTCAGTTCTATATATTTCCACATATCCACTCAATTAAAAATGTAAATTTTGCCAAATATGAAGTAGTATTGAAAAAACAAGAAAAGATGTAAAAAGGAAAAAATCTTAAATTATTTTCAATGAAATTTGCTAGATTTAAATCAGTAATGTCACACAAAAAGGAAACAAAAAAGACAATCCTTGGTCTTAAACTCACCTGTAAACAAAAAACAAAATATCCACTAACACTCTGTTCTGCAATGACATCTTCCATGGTCCGCAGGGTGGTACCCAAATAAGAATTCAGGAGCTGGGTGGGAAGCAGCCCAATCGAAGATGCCATCAGATAGTTCGGTAAGGAGAGATCAGTAACCTGGAAGAGCAGAATAAATGGAATTGATTCATTACCACATGTACAATTTCAATTTCATAAAGAATGGTGTGTACAAGTCTTGCTAGTGGTCTTCCCTTGGGAGCAGAGGGAGCAGAACTGCTTTTCAAAGTGTTCTGGTTTTTAATAATAAAGGGAATATATATAGAATGCAGAAGATTTAGAATAAAAGGTTAAAGAAAAAAATTCTATTATTCTGCCACTGAAAGATAACATTTTTGGCTATTCTTTTTTTCCTTACATGTAAATAAAATGTGCACATGAATCACTTTGTAAAAACCGTTTTGTAAGCCTTCCTCGTGTCATTTAATATTCTTCATAAGCATACATAACTGGCAGTGTGATCGCTGGGCTTTGAAGCCAGGTAACTCTAGAACGACATTTCTGTGCCGAGTCTCTGAGTATCAGCCTTTTCATTTGTAAAATGAGGATAATAACCATTACCTTACATGGTTGTTGTTAGGATCAGAAATATTTGTAAATATCTTAGCAAATGCCTAGCATATGACTGACACTCAGAAAGGTAGACATTACTATTATTATACAATTACACAATCACTCTGAGGATACAGAGAACACTCCAACCATTCTTCTGTTGTAGAACATTTAAATTGCTTCCTTAATTGTTTCTTTGCACGTGATTATGCACTTTTTTTGCTATTATAAAATTTTTAAAAACCTATGCTTAAAAACCTCGGTATATCAACCTGTGTGGGAAAGAGTATCTAAAATACTCCCAATAAGCCCATCTCCTGGTATCCATGCCCTCCTGTGATCCTCTCCCCAGGGTGTGGGCTGAACTAGGGCTTTCTCTAGTAAATACGACCAGGGCCTAAGGGATGAGATGTTACTTCTAAGATAAGATTACAAAAACATGACTTCCATCTCTTCTTCAAGAAGGTAAGTTACCACGTTGTAAGCAGCTCTATGGAGAGGTCCATACAGCAAGGACCTGATGTCTTCAGCCAACAGCTGGCAAAGACCTGAGACCTGCCAAGAGCCACCTGAGCGAGCCTGGAAGCCGAGTCCCCCATAGTGGAGCCGTTAAGACAGCTGCAGCTCTGGTCAGCACCTTGATTGTAATGTTGCAAGGGAACCTTAACTAGAGGTTCCTGGCTATGCTGCAAGGAATTCCTGACCCACAGAAACCATGCGATAATAAATGCTTATTAAGCCACTTTGTTTTGGAGTGATTTGTTACACAGCGAGAAATGACTAATATGGAACTCCATTATTTTAGGATAGATCATCAGGAATGGAATTATGAGATCAAAGAGTAAAAACTCTTTTCTGAAAAAGTTCACATACTTACAGTAAGTAATGTATAAGTTGTATGGTTTCATTATACTCTTACCAACTTTAAGTTTTAAATTTCAAACTTTCTTAGTTTGATAGGGGTAAAAATGATGTTTCATCATTATTTAATCTGTACTATTTAAATTTATATTTACATTAGCTTTAAGTATACACATTTTTCTATTTGCATTTTTATGGTTTTATTTGTTCACATTTGCTCATTTTTTACTGAAATGTTAAGTGTTTTCTTATTTATTCATAACATTTATTCTCTGTATAGTAAGAGCAACTTTGTCTATTATATGGACACATATAAAGTGGCAAAAATTTCCTTTAAGGTGTCCCTTATCTTTTAATTTTATGTTTTGACATATAAATGTTTCTAAATTTATATATAATCAAATATTATCAACCATTTCCTCTGATTTTCCATTACTTTTAGCTTTAGAAAGTCTTTTCAGATCCCACTGTTAACTCTACCTATATTTCTTTTATTGTATTTTTCTTTTTAATATTAACCACTTGCTCCTTCTGTAATTTATTACGATTAACGGTGAAGATATAGCCTTATCCTTCCCTTTCCCCAGTAACCAATTTTCCTAGAATCACTTGTTGAAAATCAGTAACTTCTCCAGCAACTTGTGATATTTATTTTATTATAAATGAAGTTATTGTGTATAAAGGGGCAGACTTGGGGCTCTAATACTATCCACTGATACCTTGTACTGAAACCAAATTGTTGCAAAGGCTATCAATCTTAACCTCGTATCTAGCGCAATTAGAGAAAGAAGAACAAACAAAACCCAAAATTAGTAGAAAGATAACATAAAGATCAGAAGAGAAATAAATGAAATAGGGGCTAAAAAAAAACCAAAACAGAAAAGATTAATGAAACTAAAAGCTGGTTCTTTGAAAAGATAAAGAAAATTGATAAACTTTCAGCCAGACTCATCAAGAAAAAAAGGGAGAGGGCCCAAATCAATAAAATCAGTGATGAAAAAGAAGTTACAATTAACTCCAAAGAAATACAAAGGATCAAAAGAGGCTACTATGAGCAACTACACAAATACAATGGACAACCTAGAAGAAACGGGTAATTTCTTAGAAAGGCACAATCTCCCAAGACTGAGCCAGGAAGGAACAGAAAATATAAACAGACCAATTACCAGCACTGAAATTGAATCAGAAATTAGAAAACTCTCAACAAACAAAAGTCCAGGACCACAGAGCTTCACAGGTGAATTCTACCAAACATTCAGAGGAGACTTAACACCTTTCCTTCTGAAACTATTCCAAAAATTGCAGAGGAAGGAACACTTCCAAACTCATTTTAAGAGGCCACCATCACCCTGATACCAAAACCAGACAAAGATATCATAAAAAAAAATTACAGGCCAATATCATTGATGAACACAGATGCAAACATCCTCAAAAAATACCAGCACGTTGACTCCAACAATACATTAAAAGAATCATATGCCATGCTCAAGTGAGATTTATCCCAGGGTTGCAGGGATTTTTCAGAATCTGCAAATCTATCAATGTGATACACCACATTAACAAATTAAAGAATAAAAACCATATGATCATCTCAATAGATGCAGAAAAAGCTTTTGATAAAATTCAACATCCATTTATGATAACAACTCTCCAGAAAGTGGGCACAGAGGGAACATAACTCAATATAATAAAAGCCATATATGACAAACCCACAGCTAGCATCATACTCAACGGTGAAAAGCTAAAGGCATTCCTCTAAGTTCAGCAACAGGACAAGGATGCTCATCTCACCACTTTTATTCAACATAGCTTTGAAGTCCTAGTCACAATAACCAAAGCAGAAAAGGAAATAAAAAGCATCCAAATCTGAAAAGAAGTAAAACTGTCACTGTATGCAGAGGACCTGATACATACATAGAAAATCCTAAGGATGCTACCAAACAACTACTAGAGCTCATCAAAGAATTCAGTAAAGTTGCAGGATGCAGAATTAACACACAGAAATTTGTTGCATTTCTATACTCTAACAATGAAAGATCAGAAAGAGAAGTTAAGAAAACAATCCCATTTACCATTGCACCAAAAAGAATAAAATACCCAGGAGTAAACCTACCTAAGGAGGCAAAAGACCTGTGCTCTGAAAACTGCAGGACGCTGATGAAAGTAACTGAAGACAACACAAAGATGGAAAGACATCTCAGGCTCTTGGATTGGAAGAATCAATACTGTTAAAATGACCACACTACCCAAGGCAGTCTACAGATTCAGTACAGTCCCTATCAAATTGCCAAGGGTATTTTTCACAGAACTATAACAATAATTTTAAAAATTTGTGTAGAACCACAAAAGACCCCAAGTAGCCAAAACAATCTTGAGAAAGAAGAATGGAGCTTGGAGAAATCACACTCTTTGACTTCAGACTGTATTGCAAAGCTACAGTAATCAAAACAGTATGGTACTGTCACAGAAACAGAAACATAGATCAATGGAACAGGACAGAAAGTCCAGAAATAAATCTATGGCACTTATAATCAATTAATCTATGACAAAGGAGGAAAGAATATACAATGGAGAAAAGACAGTCTCTTTGATAAATGGTGCTGGGAAAACTGGACAGCTACCTGTAAAAGACTGAAATCAGAACATTCTCTAACACCATACACAAAGGTAAACTTAAAATGAATTAAAGACCTAAAGGTAAGACTAGATACTATAAAACTCCTAGAGGAAAACACAGGCAGAACACTCTTTGATATAAATCGCAGCAATATTCTTTCAGATCCATCTCCTAGAGTAATGGAAATGAAAACAAAAATAAACACATGGGACTAATTAAACTTAAAAGCTTTTGTACAACAAAAGAAACCATAAACAAAACAAGAAGACAACCTATGGACTGGTAGAAAATATTTACAAATGATGAGACTGACAAGGGATTAATTCCAAAATATACAAACAACTCATATAGCTTAATATAAAAACACATACAGACAAAAAAGAAAACCAAAAAAACAACCCAACAAAAAACGGGCAGAAGACTTAAATAGACATTTCTCCAAAGAAGGCATACAGATAGCCAACAGTCACATCAAAAGATGCTCAACATCATTAATTATTAAAGAAATGCAAATCAGAAGTACAATTCTCACACCCGTCAGAATGGCCATCATCAAAAAAGTCCACAAACCATAAATGCTGGAGAGGGTGTGGAGAAAAGGGAACCTTCCTACACTTTTGGTGAGAATGTAAATTGGTGCAGCCACTATGGAGAACAGCATGGAGGTTCCTTAAAAAAACTAAACACAGAGTTACCATGTGATCCAGCAATCCCACTCCTGGTATCTATCTGGAGAAAACTAATTCGAAAAGATACATGCACCCTGATGTTCACAGCAGCACTACAGGAGCCGAGACACGGACACAACCTCAATGTCCATCAATGGATGAATGGTAAAGTAGATATGGCATATATATATATATATATATATATATATATATATATATATATATACACACACACACACCCCAGGATATTACTCAGCCATAAAAAATAATGAAATATTGAAAGTTACAGCCACATGGATGGACCTAGAGATTATCATATTAAGTGAAGTAAGTCAGACAGAGAAAGACAAATATCTACCACTTATATGTGGAATCTAAAAAAAAAATGATACAAATAAACTTACTTACAAAACAGAAACAGACTCACAGACATAAAAAACAAACTTACAGTTACCAAAAGGGAAAGCAGCGTGAGGGGATGGATAAACCAGGAGGAAAAAAAAAAAGACTACCAGTTAAATATCTGATAAGGAATTTCCCATCCTTCAAATCCCTATTATGACTCTCCTTTCTAAAATTACCATAACTATTTTTACTTATTCACTTTTGCAGATACATTAGGATCACTCTGCTATTCAAAAAACTTAGTAAATATTATACTGGGATTAAGGAAAATTTATAAATTAATCTGGATAGAGCTGAAATCTCTGTAATATTCAGTATTCTTATCCAGAAATATTTTTATAATTACTTAAAAATTTTCCACATTTTTTACTAAAGTTTGGTGGTTTTGTTTACATGTATAACACATTTCTTATTAGTTATTTTAAGCATTCTATGTTACAGTTGTTGCTACTGCTATTAATTTTGAGAATAATTTTTCCATATCCCCATCTGGGCATTACTGATATATAAGAAAGTTAGTGGCCACTTTATTAAATTTTATTTTCACTAATTTTAAGATCTGGCATTTTAATCAAGTGAGCCTACAGGAATTTCTGCCTACAGTATTCCAGGCTATTAGCTCAGGGTTGTTCTCCTACTCCAGACTCCTAGAAGTCTCAGCCAAGGATGTCAGTGTCATCTGCTCCTTAGTTCCTATGATCAAAAAAACTCAGATGAGAGTTTCAGGGATGGTGACTGCTACCCGATCGCTATCCTCCCATGTTTCTCAGACTCCAGTAGCACCATGGAAGTACACACATTCTTATTCCCAGAGGTACTGGGATTTAGCTGGAGATATAATTCACTTGTCTGGGTCCGCAGAGGTTAATGTAGGACATTACCATCTAGATAGATCGACCAAGAAAACAAAGACATGACCAACTGAAAAAAAGAAAAGAAAGAGAAAGAAAAACCCCTTAATTCTGAAAAGCAAGAGCTGACTCTTCTCTGAACACACATTTGTGAAGCTGACAACAAGAGAATCTCTATCTTGAGATGGATCTCTCCATTCTCACTGCACCTGAGGCCTGCTGCCCCTCAGGCAAGCACAAAGCACAGCTCTCTCTGCTACCTTGCCTCCAGCTCCTCTGCCTGCTCAGTTTAAAGCCGTTTACACCATGGCTTTACTGGCTTTAATTTAATGCACAAAGAAATTTTAGCACTTTTTCAAAGAATATCTTGACACAACTCGAATGAAGACTATAAGGGGTTCTGTGTATGGAAGAACTCAAATTTCATTCATAGCTCTGTGAATCTGTATTAGTTTTGGCAAAGTGTACACTCCTGTACTGATGCATTGCTTGGTTTATACAATAGCGGTGCTGTTTATTGACAGTTACTATGAAGGTAAATTCCAATTAAGATATACATTTGAAAATGTTACACGGGAAAAAAATCCTGAGTCCCTGTAATAATTTTTACCGAATTAGCAAAAAAAGATCAAATGACTACAGTTTGATCCTTCAATTTAATTATAATTGATAAATTATGTATTTTATTATATATATCCTCAAAATACTATCAATATTTCAGAAACAGCTGAATAGGAGGGAGAAAGCGTTAACAAGTGGGAACTAGTTTTCACTTTCAGAAACACGAAATTTAAAAAACTGGTTTAAAGAAAAACATTAACTGCCCATTCCCTTCCTCCCCAAAATCCATTTGTCTGTGTTCCCAATCTCAGTTGCCCTCACTAGCCACTTCAGAAGGCCTTCTAAATAGCTAAGAAGTCCGCCGCCAACGGCACCTGTGCCAGGACACTGTCTGCAGCTGACACCTAGACCCATCCCCACTCACAAGCTATGCTAAATTTTGCAGAAATCTTTTTTTAAAAATTGCAAATCTAATCGTGCTTGAACTCTTTCCTACTGCCTTCAGAAGGAAGCTCAGTTTCTCAGCACGGAGTTACTTCATGGCCTGGCCTCAGACTGCCTTATGCTTCATGGACACTATGTTCCAGCCATCAGAATTCTCTTGTCTTAGGATGTTCCCTGTTCTTTTCCTTCTGGGCGCTGTTCCTGCTGGCAGGGACATTCATACCCTTCCTCCCACTCCTTTTATTTGGGCAAAGTTCCAAACTGCCTTTCACTCAAATCATCAATTTCTCTAGGAAACTCTCCCCAAACTCTCAAGTCTGCATTAAGAGCTCCTTTCAAGTTCTCTGACAGGACCAACACTATTACCTGCCTATCCCCTTCACACCAGAGAGTAATCCAATATTTTATCATCTGTTCGCCCTTCACCCCTTCTTCAAACTACAAATTTGAACAGGAAGGGATCCATCTGCCTAGTTCTTCACTGTGTCACTACCTTTAGTATGACGCCTACTATATATTAGGTGCTAAATATACATTAACTGGATGTCGACTGCATCAACATTATAATTGTCTTGTTCACAAATGTGAGACTTAACAATAGTTGCCAGTTTATAAACAGGCTAGCATGCAAAGTCCATTTGTGACTGGCTCTTCAGAAACTGAAAATACTGCCCCCCATTTCCTCAGAAATAATGTTATAAATGGAAATTGATTATCAGCAAAATAGATGCCTTGATGTATCCAGAATGCTTTCTCCACTAGACTACAAGCACTGTAAAGGATCGAGGATGGACTTTGTTTTATTTATTGCCATTGCATCTCTAGCATCTAGAACTGAAGTGGGCACAGAGGAGGTATCTACCAGGTACTTGTTGAGTTGAGTATTGAATAAATACTAAAAGCATTTCCATTAACCTCTGAGGTCAACCTAAAGTCAAGGCTAAGACCCTCTGTTTAGGCAGCAACTCTGAAAGTATGGAGAAGAGTTTTGCTACTACAAAAAAAAAAAGGAAAAAAGAAAAAAAAAACCAACAAAGCAGGTGCTCTGAGAGACCCCACTCTAACAGCTGTAGAGGGTGTCAGTGTACAGGCTTCTACTGACAGAGACAGTTAGGCAAATAAATCTGTTCACAATGCAGAAGCCATCTTTGTATATACAGACTTTTTCATTAGTTCGATATCCCTAAATTAGGTATCAATTAAATTAGGCATTAATTAATTTGGCTTTTAATGGTTCCTAAACATTTTAGGGGTCACTGATCCATTTGAGAATCTGATTAAAACACTGAATCTTCTCCCTAGGAAAAAAAAATATATATGTCACTGCACAGAATGCCTAGAACATAAGTTAAAAAGATCTTCTTTATACAGTTGATTACTTTTACTCATTCAACAAAAATTTATCAAATGCCATCTATATATAAGGCCCTTCTATACATAAGCAGGGATGAAGATACAAAGACAGAAAGCCACAGTTGATGCTGTGGTCATTTTAAGTCATTTCGTAGTATACCTAATGACCAAAATGTTCATTCCATTCAGTAAAAGTCACAAAAATTGTAACATTCACTCACAATGTTATATAAGGAAAACACATGCATTAATAAATGCAAAGACTAGAAAAATAAACACTAAAACGTTAATGATTGAAAAGTATAGTAAATACAAAGGAGAAAACAAAGTTTTTACAATAAACACATTTCACAGACAGAAAAAGCAAATGCTGTTAAAGTAAGTTTTATAAGACTCTGCTTCTAAAGAAATTTTTTTTATCTAGGAAGGGGTAATAAGACACACTGTTATTTGTTACCATGACACAACAGACCAAAGATACAGATTTCTGAATTCCAAACCCATATATGACACAAAAACCACAGAAGCTGGTGAGATAACTGAAGAGACACAAAGAGAAGAACACAGTTCTGGGGAGGCAATGGCCAGCTGCGCTCAGTGGTACTGTGAGGTTGAAGGATGTGGACTGAGGTGGCAGGCCATTTATCCACTTGGTCACTGTATCTAAACCTTCAGACTTAAGACTTCAAGCTCCTTCAAAACACAGACTGCGTCTCTGTCTTTTGATTTCATCTGAACTGCTCAACTGGCAACAGATCAATATACTTTAAAAATAAAGAGTACAACGACAAGTATCATGACTCATCAAATATGAATGAATGGTTATATCTATAACAGAATAAAAATTTAAGATGAGAAAACAGTTTTATAAAACATACTATTACCAAACTGTTAAAATAAAAGGTATTAACTTGTTATTTTGAACATTTACCTTTTTAAGAGCAAACTCTAAGACTGTAACCTTCCTCATTTTACAAATACGAAAATTGGAGGCCAGATTATTAAATGACTTCACCAAAGTCACAAAGGAGCTGAGACAGAACTAAAGGTCTCCAAAGAGTCTATGAGGCTAAGATTTTACCACTTTTCTGGTCTTACAATCACTAGCCAGTAAAAAACTTTCATCTAATTGTAATAAATTTCAGTTTTATTGTGAACTAAGTTACTAAAGGTAATTTCTCTTTTTCTTGATTACTCAATGCAAACTCTAGGAAAATACATTACAGTTATATTTGTCTTTAATGTTTTTTTGTTGTCATTATTTTAGTCAGTGTACCATTTTCACAGCTCCCTGCCCCTTCCAAAACAAACAAATTTTTTGTTGCTGCTTCTAACCTACTGTGGGCTCATAAAAATAGTCAAAGTAACTAATAGTTTGATAACATACATTCTTTAAAGTGGTTCTACTGAGAACTGAGCCAGGATGATGGGTCAAGCCTTGCACTTTTAAATTTACCCATTTTAATTTTGTCCGCATTTTACCCACATTACGCATATATTGTTTTTTTTAAAGAGGATTTTGTTAAATACAAAAGTAAATAAGATATACATGAGAGCTTTAGCACTCCCTCCAACATATGCAGGGGTTCAGGCTTGATGGTTATTTTATTACAGTGACTGCAGTAGCTCTAATGCAAACCTTTTCTGCAAAGTGCCAGGTAGGAAATATTTTCGGTTTTGCAGGGTATAGGCTCCTGTCACAACTACTCAACTCTGCTGTTTTAGCTTAAAATGAGCCACAAATTGTACATACATGAAGGAGCTTGGCTGTATTCCAATAATATTATTTGCAGATGCTCAAATTTGAATTTCATGTAATTCTCACGTGCAGAAAATATTATCCTTCTGATTTTTTCCCTATCATTTAAAAATTTAAAAACTACTTTTAGCTTATGTGCCATGCATGCAAAATCACGCAGTGGACCCATGGTCACAGTCTGCTGTCCCCTGCTCTAAAGTCCTGGGATGATGTCTAATTCAACTGTGCAGAACGCTGACCGGTGAATGAAGCTGGTCAGTGCATGGGAGGTCCTCCGTAACATCTGATATGTGATGCACTACAGGGCAGGTCCTCTGCGACTAGAACCAGGAGGTCTCTGAGAAACCCAGCTCTTCTTGGACCAACAACAAAATCTTAGGTACGTTCATGACTCTGCTATTTACTAGCTGTATACTTTCACCTCTCTGCGTCAACTGCCTTAGTTAAGATGAGTTAAGATGTATATATGAGCATTAAATAAGAAATATATACATGTTAGAAGACAGAACCTGGCACTTAGTAAGTGCAATATAAATAATGGGTACATTACCAATCAAAAAACAACCTTCTAAGTTTCAATGTCCTCATTTTGGAATGCAGAGGAGGGAGAAAAAGAAACAGTAATAAGCAAGCTATACACTGTATCACAGCTCTGCAGGAGATATTAGTAAACACATCTTACAACAGAAGGTATGGCTCAAAAGAGTAGCTCAGGATGTCACAGTTAATGTCAGAACCACGCCTGACTTAAGCGTGTGATATCTGTCTTCTATATAACTCTGCCTCTTAGTCACTGATACCTCCTCAAAGGACTGCTGTGATGATGAAGGGATATCGTGTATGGAAATCTGCTCTACAAACTGTAATGTGGTATACAACATATGAATAAGTGGCTCTCCCATGCTATGTTTTAAGTTTCCATTTGAGGTTTCAAAGATTTAAGCGTGATGGAAACAAACTTTCCAACATGGAATTGTTTAAGAGAAGTTTTTCTATGACTAAAGTGAAAAGAGAGAATGATTTCTAGCATCTCCTGTAAAACAACAAAATTTTGGAAGTTGCAAGCACTCATATGAATACTGTTACCCATACCAACCAATTATCTTATAATATTTTCTGGATTAAAGTTGTTATTTCACAGGAGGTATCTTTAAATTGCAGACGTCCAGATGTCTGAGAGGACTTCTACAGTTTAGGAAGGGGGCAGGGCACAGCCATTCAGAGATGGCACAGCAATTAACACCAAGATGGTGGAAAATTCAACTCCCAACAGGCCTTGAGGCCCGAGATGGCACGACATTTGACTTCCAGTAGACTTGAGCTTCATTATAAACTCACTGCAATGTATTAGCATTGTAAATGAGACTCCCACAGGCGCTGTGACAGTTTCGAGGCTAGCCATAAATGGTCAAAAAGTGGCAGTGGCCCAATCCTGGGAATCCCAGCCTCATCTCTAAAGTAGTTGGAATAACCCTCCCATTGGTTAGCATATGAAGCTACACAGCGCACAAAAACTAACACTGCGCCTTGTGGCCTCTCAGTCCTGCGCCTCGGAGACAGCCCACACTCTGCCTGTAGATGTGTTTACTTTTACTCTAAACTGAGTGCCTGACCCCCACACCTTGTGGACTTTCTCTTACCTTCTGCAACAGCCTGCACTCTATCTATGGAGTATGTATCTCTCTGAATAAATCTACCTTTGCTCAGCTGTGGCCCACTCTTGAATTCTTTCCTGCGTGAAGCCAAGGACCCTCACCTGGGGGGGGCGCATCCCAGGGTCTCAATTGAGACCTGGGACATGGCCATCCTCCCACCCCACATTTCTTTTCTGTATCATCTCCAAGGGGGGCATCTTACAGGCAACTTCACAAGAATGCTTTAATGCTTACTAAACACAGAATGGGATGTTTATAGTTTTCAGCTTTATCAACAAAAAGGAAATCCTAAAATTTCGATTTGCTATGTTTGAATCAGAAATAATCACGTCTGCCTTAGAATGCTGAGGACGAGATAAGTTAACACATCAAAGGGCACTTAGTAATTGCAGATGGATGCGAGACAGGCTACAGAGGTAAGCTGTGAGAGTTTGGAATTTATCCTGAGGGGAAAAGAAAATCCACTTGAGGGCTTTCCACAGGGAGAACCAAGGTCAGATTTGCCTTCTAGAAAAACCTTTCTGGACAGAGAAAAAACTGGAAACTCTTGCCTAAGAGGCAAGGAGACCAAGTGGGAAGCTGAGATGCCTGCGCCAGGATGGGGGCAGCGGAGTGGACTGAAGGGAGGCAGAACCTGTAAACCCAAGTGCCAGAGTCCTGAAGACTGCTACTGAACACTTCACTCCTCTCCCTCCTGGCGTACACGCTGCCCCTCTGAGGTCAGCTGTGGCCACGTAACTTGTTTAGCCAGTAAAAAGATGAGATTACTTCCAAGTGGAAGCTTTAAAAACCAGTGCACAATTCACCATGTCATGAAACCAAGAGAAAGATGGTGGCTCTGTCAGCCTGGATCCCAGAGTGAAAATGACATAAAGCAGAGTCCCCACCCCTTCCCCAAACCAAGCTGAACCTGGATCTGTGTCAAATAGACAAACAAACCTTTGCTTTTAACCCACTGAGGTTTGGGGGTTGTTACTGTAGCAGAATTTAGCCTATCCTGAACTGAGGCAGTAAGAAATAGTTACGGAGATATGTCCAGATAAGAACAGTACTTAGGAACACACACAGACTACAAGTCTAGAAATCTGTCTTAATGTACACTCATACATATGGATACAAGATTACATCAAAAACATTGGGGGGGGGGGGGCTTTAACCATCTCCCAGAAGAAACGAGTGAATTTTTAAAAGTGGAAAAAACTTAAATACGTACTTGAGAAAGTATATGTCTTATGATCTAAGACAGACTTGATATTATAAAGTACTATGTACTTACTTTCCATTTCAATAATGAGTTTCAAAAGTGACTGTCAGTTTGCTTACCCTTTTTTTAATCACACATGGGAAAAGAACAAAAATACAGCTAAGAAGAGATAGGAAGAAAGGGAGAGCCCCTTTCTTTCTTCCATATACTCACCTTTTACAATCACCTCCTGTGTCTAAAATGTAAACACCATTACCTCCACCACTAACCATAATAATTGCTAACAATTTTTGAGAATTGAGTAGGTACCCAGCAAACACTCCATGTTTCCCTGCATTAGGTTATTTCAGTCTCATAACTCAGCATGAACTAATCAAGGACGGTCTAATTCCAAAGCCTGTGCCTCTCATGACCCCTATACCTCACTTCCTCTTTGAGGCAGGCCCAGATAAGTTTCTTTAATCATGGGCACTGATTAAAGATCAATCAATGTGGACACTGAAGATGAGTTTTAACTGTAAAGGGGGTGGGGTGGGTGGGGGAAAAGGATAACTTAAAGATAGGCAGGGAAGAAGAAAACAAAAGAAACATGTCTGGAAGAGGGACAGTCGTGGGCAGCCAGAAGGGTATGAGGGCAGAAAGGGTGGACACAGAATGAAGTTCTGTAAGGCAGAAGGGAAAGTTGGGCTAAAAGAAAAATCAGCCTAAACTAAGCGTTCTTTTCACTCACATACGCTGGGTGAATTCAGTAAGCTGTTTTGGTTGAAAGAGCTACTAAGCAGACAAGTTAGTAACAGAAATGAACTATATCCAATGGCTCCACAACCCACCCTGTTTATGGCCAAGAGTGAGAATTTCACGTGGTCTGAGGCACTTTTTCAGCCAATCTGGGGTCTAAACCTCAGCTCCACCCCTTGGCAGGTGGGTGATCTTGAACAAGCTCCTGGATGGTTGACCCTCCATTTCTTCCTCAGTAAAACTGGGCCAATAATACCTATTTCAAGAGGCCATTTTCCTTTTTTTCATTCTTTTCTCTCAGTTCCACAAGGCCAAATTGAGAACTGCCCCTTGTCAAGTTCGGTTTCAATTACATAATTACCTTAAATTATTTCCAAATACAACGCAGAATTTCTAACTCACATCTTTAATATGTTTAAGAGATGACTTTAAAAATCTATTTGATTTTTAATTAATAAACAGTTAATGAGTCCAGTTATACACTCAGGACTATACACAGTGAAGAAACAGAGCCCCGGGTTGGGTTGAGATCCTATCTTTAAACCACAGTGTAAAGTTTGGTTCTACCATTTATTTAGTACCTAGGTGACCCTGGGTTCTAACCATAGTAACTATCCCAAAAGGCACCTGTGAGTGTTTGTTAACCCAGGTTTGGCTGCGTGTATTTATTTTACGTACTCATCTCAATTATCCTATGAAGGAGGTACCATTACTTGACCCCATTTTGCAAATAAGAAAATGAACCACAGAGAGGGTAAGCGATTTGACCGAGGACAACAGATTCCACAGGGACAGCAGAACTCCGGAGCATCAGCCCTGTGCTCCAGGATATTAGACAATAGCCTTTAATATAAGCATAATCACCTTCTGCAGGGCTAGTTTAAAGATTAGAAATAATATGTGGAAAGAACCTAGGATAGTAGGCACAAGGTAGGGGGACAAGAAAATACACAGTAAGCCACACAGGAGAGTTGAGCAAACTAACAGAACCAAACTATTTAGGTTCCGTGGTGTCAACCCTCTTTCAAAGTCTTAGGATATTTGATCTATATTAGGTTGGGTCAAGGTGCATGTTTATAGGTGGCTGTAAAGAGGTAAAAATTTAAGAGAGAACATACCAGACTACCTGTAAACACCAAACTTTATCTGCACAGAGAACTCCTTATCTATTTCCATGCCAAGCGTCGCTGTTCGTTAGAATCAACGCAAGATTTGCAAAAGGCATTTACAAAGAAAAGAACAAAAAGAAAAGATCTTAATTTCGTCACAGCTAGGTTGGTTAGAATTATTGTTAGAACAAAAGAAGAAAGTTTCTAGAGACTAAAAATTTATTTCTGAAACAAAACAATGTGTCAGATTCACTAACATAAAATATGTTGGCTCCTATCAGTCTTGAGTGCTAAATCTCTCGACTTCATACAGGTTCCTTTACGTCTACCCCTTTCAGTTGAGTTCCTGAGAATCGCTAGTATGAACTCTTTGTAGTTTAGAATCATTGAATTTGAGGAACTCAGTAATCTAATTCAACCCCTTCACCTTAGAAAAGAGGAAAGCTAAGGCAGATAGGGTTAATAATTTGTTAAGACACTAAGTTTGTAAATACTGGATTCCTTTCTTCTGATCCATGGTTTCCTCACTAGCAGTGTCTCTAATTCCTAAATCAGTTGCAATGAGATGTCCACTAGCCAGAAAAACCTAAGCTAGATGAGCAGAACACATGAAAACAAGGCAAAAAAGTGTAGAAGATGTGTAAAAAGAAAAATAAGTTCTCACTGGAGAAAAGGTTATCTGTCCTATTTTGTTTTATCCACTACCTAGGGATTTCAAAATGAAGTTCCTCCAAACATAAACAGGAGGCTATCCCCATTACACTGTATCACAGCAAATTACTCGATGAACAAAAGGACTATTAAAAATTTTAGGGAACCCCAAAATATAGTCTGTAACGACTCCCTACGTTGTTTACCCAAACACTTCCTTTAGTGCCACGTTGAGTCAAAACCATGGATGCATTTATACAGGTTAAGAAAGAAAACTACGCATGTGAAACCTTTACTCCCTGACTGTTGCCAAAGCTGCTACAGAAATAAGATGACAAATGTTTAAAATGAATATTTCCATTCATCTCCCCTCAGAGTTCAAAGGACTCTTCATTTTTAACAAAACCCATATGCCAAAAAGGGTTGGTTCTTTCTTCACCAAATCGACAGAGGGCCCGACTTAAATTTGCTTTATTTAAGATTTCTTAGGGTACGACGGAAATGCTTACTCCTGTTGTCAATGTCACTTCTCTGCTGGCATTTATCTGATGGAGCGCCCTCCCAGGGCCGTCACAAGATCGCTCAAAAACAGACTCGGAGAGGGATGGACCAGCGGGACACCACTTACCGAGAACACTGCATTCTGGAGCCCAAAAGGTATAGGGGTGAGTCTGGCCAGCGCCACCACTTTCAGGCCGCTCCCTCCCTCCACGACGCGGATAACGGCGCTCAGCTTCTCGCTGCTCTGAATCTTGGTGGCCACCCAGGCGGTGAGCAGCCGCTTGCAGACCACATGGGCGATAAAGGTGCCGATGAGGACGCCCACCACCATCAGTCCCATGCCCAGCACGAAGCCGTACAGGTAACCGGCGGCCACGTTGAGCACGATGTAGCCCCAGCCGCAGGGGAACGAGACCACGATGAAGCCCACGACGAAGAGCAGGACCCCGAGCAGCGAGTCGAGGCTCTCCACCCAGAGCAGGAGGTGCTGCAAGTAGCGGCGGACCAGGGCCAGGGAAGCGAAGCACAGCGCGGCCAGCACGCAGACCAGCACCAGGCTCCGGCACCAACAGGTGCTGCCGAGGCAGCAGCAGCGCCAGCTTCTCACCTCGGCCACGCCGACCACCACGCCGCCGCCGCCGCCGCCGCTCCCGGGGCTGCCCGCCAAGGCCCCGCCCGGCGCCGGCAGCTCCGAGGCCGCAGGCTGCCCGTGGCGCTCCAGATAGGCGCCAAGCAGGGCCCCGGAGGCCGCCGCCGCTGCCGCCGCCGCCGCCGCCACCCCCGCGCTCGCCCCGCCCCCGCGGGGGAGGCGGTCCGCGGGGCCGTCCCCGCCCGCAGCCCGCGGCAGGGCCCGGCGAGGCGGCAGATCGGCGCGGCCCGGCACGGCGGCGTGCTGCGGCGGCCGGGGCGGCGTCTGGAGGAGGCTCCCGCCGGGGCTCCACATGCCTCGGCCCAGAGCGGGCCTCAGCCGGCCAGCCCCGCCTCAGCCGCCGCGCCTGTGAGGCGGCGGCCCTGCATGGCGCCCCGCACGCCCGGCTTCGACTCCCCGCGTCCGCTCAGGTGGCAGGAGAGGGCCTCGGAAAAGGCGGGGCCTCGGCGGCGGCGGGACGAGCCCCCGGAGAGTGGGGAAAGTCCGGACCCCACAGCCCACAGCCCACAGCCCACGCCGGCGAGCCCGCCCCTTTGGGGCTGGAGGGGCGGGGCCTTGGGCGCGGGGCGGGGCTTGGGTGCGGGGGCGGGGCCTGGCCGCGCTACATACTGACCCCGCTCCGCGTGACGCACAGCCGGGCGGGGCTGAGCGGGTGACGGGAGCTGGGCCGCGGCCGCGTCTGAATGGCGAGGGGCGCTGAGCCTTGCGGCGGGACGGGCAGAAAGGGCAGAGGGTACGCGGGCACCGGAGGAGAAGGAGGCGGCTGCGGAGGGGAAGAGCGCTGGGTGAGCCCGCGGCGCTCCCGGCCTTCCTCGCCGGCGCGCGTGCCCGCGGCTCGGGGCGCTCGCTCTTCCCCTCGGACCGGGTCCCCGTCCGCCAGCTGTCTGCATCCTTGCCCAGCGCGCATCGTCGTTTCTGCGGTAACCTCTGCTTGTTCACAACCACAGCGCCTTTGGCGACGCTGGAGGGAGACGAGTCCTCCATCCGCTTTAAGGAGGTTTAGCTAATTGTTTACCTCCTCAGGTGGTCACGTCTCCGTGCGAGTTTCGGGTCATCCATCCTTTGGTCCTTAAGGAACTGAAGGAATTAGATACAAAGGCCCAACCTTGACAGAATGCCCCTTCTGACCCCGGAGGCTCTTTACTGAACTCCACGCACTTGGACTAGGGACTTGGCAAAAAGCTTCACGGAAGGACATCCTTAAGGACTCGCACTATCGGATGGCGCCTCAAACTCTCGCTGGTTTCTTTCCTTCTTTTGGCCCCTCTAAGATTAATGTTCCCCAGCCCCTCATTCTTTATCCGTGCTTAGAGCTCGCGGAGCCCTCTCATCCAAGCCCGTATCTCTGATCCGACCGTGTTCCCTATGCTGGTAGACCCCAGGCCTGTGTCTCTTTGCCTGTCCCTCCCTTGCACTCCATCCAGCCTGTGGACACATCTGGGTGGAATGCCTGTAGGCACCTCAAGCTTAGCATAGCTTGGTACAAAGATAGCAGCTTGGTGCAAAACAAAATTAGTAACTGTAACTGGTCGAGTCATTAATCCTTGAATCTCAGTGTTTGCTTTTAAATTGCGAAACTAAGATAATAGACAACTTTACCTCCCTCATAAAACTGCTGTGATGGTTAAATAAAATATAAAGTAAGATGCTTGGCACTATGCCTAGAATCAGTATTCAGCTATGTGAAGATATCCATGGTTTAAAAGTATTGTTCCCCATAGACTTGCTCTTCTTTTTAGTTTCTTACCTCAGCAGATGAC
This sequence comes from Vicugna pacos, assembly GCF_048564905.1. Taxonomy (NCBI): domain Eukaryota; kingdom Metazoa; phylum Chordata; class Mammalia; order Artiodactyla; family Camelidae; genus Vicugna; species Vicugna pacos. The sequence goes on from NC_133011.1 coordinate 2,174,557, forward strand.
CTTCTACCCACTTACCAGCCAACTAACCGACCAAGGATGCTTTGAGTCCTTACTGATTGCCTGCTTTCTCTTTCATGCCATTCCTCCCAATCCATGTTGGTTTGGCTGAGCCAAGTGAAGTCTTTCAAAGGTGTCAGGCAGATGCTGCTACCTTCACCTACGTTTTTAGCTCCTGTTGTTCACATGGAGGGGTAGCTCCCTTAGATAGCTGAAGTTTTACTTCCTCTCTAGAAGCTCCCAACACTATTTTCCCATTACCACCACACTCAACTTGGTGTTTCCTTTCCATTCCCACTCCACTTTCTGCATAGCTCTTAACACGTTTGTCCATTATGTTGAAATGTTTTGTCTCATCGCTGTTTCCCTTTTTAGACTGAGTTTCTTCAAGGTGGGCCCATTACTTATTTAATCTAGGAAGCAGTAAGCACTTTGTAAATGTTTGTTGAATGAATGAATTGCAGTTTATAGGGGAAGGTATGATGGGAGGAAGACCAGACAGGAGGCTAACAGCTGTCTGGGCAAGAATCCATGAGGAACTAAAGTAGGGTAATGGTCATGGAGTTATCAAGATGGAAATAAATTAGAAGTCTATAGATCTGGCAACTGATTGCGTGTTAGAAGAGAGAGAGAGAGTCAAAGAATATCTGGGTTTCCTAGTTCAGATAGTGGAGCCACTGACCCAGAGAAAGAATACAGAAAGTTTGTGAGAAGGATGAAGCTTGGTGCATGAGACTTGAATGTCTATGATAGAACCCAGTTGTGGTGGTTGAAAATATGGATTAAAGAGTGAAAATGGAGCACCTCTCCTAGAAATTTTGACATTGGTGTATAGGCACCAGTTAAAGCCATGGTTATGGATGAGTGAATGGGTGTGCGAAACATTTCCTGTTCTCTTACAGGTAAGTGGTAAGATGGCATCTCCTGGCCTCCTTGTAGTTCGGATGAGCCGCATGACACGTTCTGCCCATGAATTCTGAGCACAGCCTTTAATTATTGATGCAAGACCTTCCAGAACTCTTTCTCTTTGCCGTGACAATCAGCAATGTTCCACAGCGTATGCTCCATTAATCTTGGTCTTGAAAGGATGGTGCACAGTAGTGACCCATCCACCTCATCGTAGGCATTTGAAGTATGTGAGAAGTAAAGCTTTGGTTGTTTTAAGCAGAGATTTGAGGGGGGTTTCATTTTCTTTTGTTTTCAGGGCAAATCTTTGGCACTTCTTACAGTTGTGAATGAGAAGAGAAGAGGCTTGAAACCTTGGAGACACCAGTGTGCTCATTAGACTCTTTTGCATTCAAGAGGGACCCAGAAGCCACCTTAATTAAAAAGGCTTGGAAGCAGGAGTACTTATATAGATATGTGAGTAGCTATTAGGAACCAGGGCACCTCTAAAGAGAAGCTGTTCCCATTGTATCTCTGTTTTTCTCCACCTCTTTGATCTGTTCTCACACTGCCAACTGCTAATTAACCCTGTTCTTATCCTATGATCCACATTTCAGAGGAACACGTTCAGTTGCCAGAGCCCCCAGCTCTAACCCATGTCATGGGCTGCCAACCAGCCTGTGGTGGGGCCGCTCCTGTCTCAGATTTCCATCCTGATCCAAACAGTGCCACCACTTTGCAGAATGCCACTCCTGAACATGGGCGCTCTGGTCAGGGCAATGCAGACTGTAACAGGACGTTTCCATTCTTGTCCCACTACAGTTTATTTTTCAAAGACTTGTGAAAGTTTTATTTTACAAATGGAAATTAGATGTGTCTTAACCTACAGAAAGCTCCAACCTCCCAGCCCCCACCTGAAACCTTTCTGTTGCTTTAGCAAAATCATCCAACTCCTTGCCTGGCCTGCAAAGCCCTTTATGACCTAGCCTTTGCTACCATCCCTGCCTCATCTCTTACTACCCTCCCTCCAGCCACACTGGCCTCCTGTCCACCCCTTGCATAAGCCAGACTGGTTTCCACCTCCGGATGTTTGCGCTCTGGCCTTTGCTGATCTCCTGTGTTGAATACTGTTCCCTTGCCTCTTAGAAAGCTTCTTATTATCCCTTCTTCTTACTTGTTTTAAGCTCTCCTGCCACCTCCTCATCTGTGTTAGAGTCGGGGTGCCCCTTTTCTTCACTGCACCTACCATTGGAAGTTGTCTTGTGTGGTTACTGCTTTACAATCTGTCTCCCCAGGGAGAATGAAAACACCATAAAAACGGGCACCTTTTCTGTCATGTGATCCCCGTGTTCCTAGAATAGTCCCTGGCACCCAAAATACTTTTTCAGTGAGTGAAGGAGATGGTAGGTAGTGTGCCTGTCTGCTGGCTGGTTTTTGCTGGTCCTCCATTCGGGTTTATTCTCTACTCTTCCCTCCTGTACATCTTAGGAGGTTGACTTCTAGAGTTTACATCACCCAGTCCCCATTGTGCTCTGGGTTTCCGGTTAGGTCTGACCAATGAGAGGCACCAGAAGAAGATTAGAGGAGAGTAGCGTGGGAAGTGGTCAGGATGCTTATCTCTTCCCAGCCTAGCTTCACTGTGTTTTTGGTAGTGACTGAATTCTTCCATGTCTGAAGTTGCTGTTGACTGTGGCCCTTTTAAGTTTCCAGCTCTTTCCTGGCCCTGGTGATGGCTTCCTGATGCTTCAACATCCCTTGTAATATTTCCTTGACTAGACTCTTTACTGTGGCTGCTGTTGCCTGCTGGGACACCGACCAACATAGCTGAACAGGTCACAGGCTGATGAGTTCAACACAGCTAACACCTGAGTTCATGTAACTTACCCCAGGGCTATGCAGAGAAGGTGATGGAATCAGGTTTCACATTCAAAGTAAGTTCAGGGGTTTTGAGGAGATCAGGAGAAACTGTTACAGTAGAAGTCCAAGGAAGAGAGAATGTTAAGAAAGAAGGAAGGGTCACCAGGGCCTAATTCAAGATAAGAGAAAGGCCAGTAAGTGGCCCTTAGATATCTGTGTCACAAATAGCCACTGGGGCCTCAGGCAAAGTTCTTTCAGTGAACAAGCAGATTGCACAAGTTTGAGAGTGAGTGAAAAGTGAATATAAAAGAGTGAGTTTTAAAAATAGACTTACCATATGACCCAGCAGTCCCACTCCTGGGCATATAACCAGAAAAGATGAAAATTCTAACTTGAAAAGATACATGCAGCCCAGTGCTCACTGCAGCACTATTTACAATAAAAAAGAAGGAAATAATGCCATTTGCAGCAACATAGATGGTCCTAGAGAAGATCATACTTAGTGAAGCAAGTCAGACAAAGACAAATGTGTGATATCACTTACATGTGGAATGTAAAAAATGATAGAAATGCACTTACTTACAAAACAAATAGACTCACAGACATTGAAAACAAATTTAAGGTTACCAAAGGGGAAGGGTGGGATAAATTAGGAGTTTGGGATTAACAGATACACACTTCTGTGTATAGAACATATGAACAACAAGGACCTACTGTATAATAGCACAGGGAGCTATATTCAGTATCTTGTAGTAACTTATAATGGAAAAGGATTTGAAAAAGAATATAATATATATACATATACATACATATATACATATATATATAATAACTGAATCACTTTGCTATACACCTGAAACTATCACAACATTGTAATTCAACTACACTTTAATAAATTTTTTTAAAAATGGTTAAAAGGTTATATTTTATGTTATATGTATTTTACCACAATGAAAAATTAGAAAAAAAAATGAGTTTAAATAGCTCTTCTGATAATCCTGAACAGAAAAGAAGGAAAGAAAGGATAACTAGAAAGTTACGCAAGGTGAGAAAGACAGGGCTATTATAAGTGAGATGTTCCAATGTGTTTATAAATTGATGAAGAAGCCTGGGCGAGAGAAGAGTTAACAGAAGGGAGAAATTCAGTGATGAAGCCAGGTTCTGAAGGAGATGAGAGGGAATGGGATGAAGATCTGGGGAAAGGATTAGATGCAGAGGAGACAATGCTTTTGAGGTTCAAAGAAAAGATAGCAATGAATGCAAATTTGCCAGTGTTTGTTAATAATTATAATGGAGTCTGTCATCTGAGTGTTTGAATGTATTTGGGGGAGATGCTGATGGCTTTCCTCTCCCCTTTGTTAGCCAGGGGCATGATTTCCAGGAATGTCCCTGATCCCAAATAAGGGTTGATTTATCTTCTCAGCTCATCAGGTGTCAGTCATACAGTGGATACATTTTTCCAGCCTCCTTGTTATAGACTTTCCACTGTGTGCTTGTCATTTAGATACTTCGTTAGTATCTGTGAGAACTGGGAATGGGTTAGAAGAGGGAATCCAATCAAACATTGTTAAATAATCATATTTAACTGCAAAATGAGGCGATGCTATGAAAAACCAATTCAGTGGTAAATTACTCTGCAAACTCTAAATGATCTACTTTACAATTATGGATTTACATATACTGTACAATATTACCTTCACTTAAATTTAAATGCATCCATAGTGATAAGTACATTTTGATACATGGGTATTGAAGCTAACAGGTAAAATTGGTTTGCTGTGATTTGTTGTTATTCGTGCACATTGTTTCTCGTGCGCATTAAGGGTCTCTTTTTCTTCTGAATTTGGTGATGCCTTTGCCTTTTGCCTTTCTCTTCTTTCTATTTACATCTTTGATTGGCATGTTTGGGGGGAGATTTTAGGGTTCTGGGATAAAACTAGGATCTGGATTATTTTATAATAGGGTTCCAGAAACCTTGAATTCTTCATGACAAACTCTGTGCTTTATAAAGACAAATTTAAAAGACAAATTCCTTCTCTTTCAGACCTGCTTAAGATATACAGTTTAAATGAGTATATCTGGACCCTGTATGAATTTGCTATTACAGTGTTAGCAACTAATTCTTTCTAAAGGATGTATATTTAACTTACTTGTTCAACAAGAGCATCTTAAGGTATATACTTTGCTAGATCCCCTTGAGAATGTAAAGATGAATTAAAGACATTTCCTGCCTTTGGGGAGTGGAGTCTAATTGTGAAGAAGAGAACATAACAAAGCATGTGTGATGCGTGCATCCGAGTGGTGCCAGGCGGTTTGGGATGGCAGAGGTGAGGGAGGTAATTCCTGATGGGGTAGCCAGTTCCAAAGAGGGCTCTTAGTTCTGTTCCTGGGTTGCATTTAGCTAGATGTTTCCAATTAAAGGCGTCCTTAATTCCCTAAGCTAATTGCGAACGTAATCAATCTTGTACAAGGCCCTCTGTCCAGCATTACAGTGACAGGGGGAGAGGTAACGATCCCATCCAGCCTTATCTGCCACCCTTATGCTTACATGCCTGTCCACTCTGTACCAAGTGCACATCTCCCTGAGGAGTAACTCCAGCTCCCCTCTCCTCTTTCATTGCTCCTCACTATGTATTTGACCCAGAAGTGGATCTTGACAGAGACGGCAAGGAAGGGTTAGTAGGAAAATGGAACCATTCACTCATATCAGCTAAGTAATTGTTAATTACTACTCGCAGTAACAAATAAAAAGTTACAGGCTGACTCTACAGATAAAACTTCCAGTTCAGAATAGTCAGAGTTGTGGTTCACATTTCAAGTAGTTTCAATTCTGTGGAAAACAGTAACTTGGGTTTCAGTTAGAAAAATTGTTTATTCATGATACTGGATGAAAATGCCAAACCTTGCAGTTGTTATAATCCTGTTACTAAGTAAGTTGACGTTCACACCAAGTTCTGCTCAGTCCAGCCACTACACTGATTAAGCCCATGTAGGATGTTGGGGAGAAGAATGAGTGTAAAAGACCCTCTTTAAATTCTTGTTAGAAAGTAAGAAAAAGGGAAATTTAGACTATCCTACTGCTAATGAGCCTGATTTCCCAGTATAGAAAATATGAGCAGAGTCTAATACTGATTATTTCCACAGAACGAATCTCTTACTTTTTAGCCACACATACAGAGAAGTGTGTATTCTTCAGCATTTATTAAGTATATGGCCTTTCAACTCTTCTCATAAATCAAAACTGAAAGACAATATATGAGTAGAGAACCTTTTTTAAAAATTGAATTTGGGTTTAAAATTTTTAATCGACTTTTATTATTTTATTTATCAAGAGTGTTTGTTTCGTTTAGGAGGTATGACTTAGGGAGAAAGGGCACCCTCTCCTGATCTCCAGGCATCAAGTGACCCATCTGGCTGATACTCTTCCCCCTCTGCTCTTCGTATTATTCCTTCTCAAATCTCAGCCAAAGAGGATGAAGAGGGGACACCTCACCAGGAAGAGGAGAATTCATCTTCAGTGAAGAGAAAGGAGATTTTTTAAAAGTGCAGAAAGAGTAGACAAGCTTGCCTGGCAAACCACCCAGTAAGGTCGTACCTGACTGTTACTTACTGGGAGCATCTGTAATCCCAGCATCATAAAGGGCATCTTGAGGGTGAGACTTGGCCTCAGGAAGTCACCTTCCAGGGCCCCGGCCATAAACAGCTGTGGCACAGCACGTTACACACAGTGATGGCACAGAGGGAAGGAATGGCTAAACCTGTCCGGACATGAGAGAAAGCTCTGCTGCAAAGCTTTGTGTTGAAGGATGAGCATACACTTATTTACATCCTATTCATCCCCAAAGGACTTTAAGTGCCTCATAAAAGTTGAACAGACAGTGGAGGAGCAGAAAAGCATTTTGGCCACAGGAAGTACTGAAGCACAGAAGCGTGAAGGAGCACGATATGCTTGGGAAGTGGAGAGGAGATCTGAGGGCAGGTGTGCAGGGTACACGTGTGAGCCTGGGGGAAGCGAGGCAGACAGCATCGCCGTTCTCTGTTAGTAGCTTTCAAGCTTGAGCAGGCCTCAGTTCCCCTGGAGTATTTTTAAAAGCACGGATTGCTTGGTTCCCCTAGAGATTTTGATTCTGAAGGTTTAGGGCTGAGGGAGGTTGAGAATTTGCATTTTTTTTTACAAATTCACAAGTGACGTTGATGAGGCTGGTCTTGGGACACACTTTAAAGAACCACTTTTCTAGGGTTTGGATTTTCCTGTATTCAGTTGAGAATACCTGGAACTTTTATACCTGAGAAAGAAGTCAGATTTGGATTTAGAAAGTTTATTGGGAACTATAAAGAGAATCGGGGAGAAATGACTTAGTAGATTATTTTATTATCACACATCCAAGAGACAGAATGAATGGGCCTCAGCCCATTTCTGGAAAGATAAACTAGAATGGCTAAAGGCACTGTCAATATTACTTGGAATGACTGAATGTGGGGAATGAAGGAAAGGGAAGGAACCTCAGAATGTTAAAATTATGTTCCATAATGTAAATGAAATGCTGTAATACTTAGGTATTCAAAGAATCTTATGCTACCAAAATCTTAAAAATGGGGTCCACCAGATCATTCAGAGTTTCAGGTCATTTTCTTGCCAATGTCATGGGTTACGCCTTCACAGCTAAAAGGGAGATGGCTTGCCCTTCGTCATTTAGCAGTCACACCTCAAAAATGTGTGGTGTGAAGCCCACTCGGGTGAGCTCAGGCCTTCCTAAGAAGCACTGTCCAGGGGAGCTGCTTGCCCACCGTGCCCTCGCTGAGGGTCGGAACCGTGGCTGCAAGTAGCACTTGTCTTTCCGGCCTCAATATGCTCTTAACTATAGGAGGTCCTCTCAATTCATAGGAATTTATAGATGCAACATCAAGGAAAAATTGAGACCGACTGAAACCACAAAATGGAAAGAGACGTATATCTAAATATATACTATATATATATATATATATATATATATGATCCTAATTCTATTAAACCCAAAATAACATATAGTGAAGTTTTGATTTTAACTTCTAGTTTCTCCTTCTAGCAACTGAGCCCTTAGCCAAACATAACTAAGGAACCATCTCTGTTCTGTTTTCTCTTTCTCTGAATGTTTTTGTTCTTAAGTTTCTGCTGACCCTCGTGTTTTGTTCTCTTCTCTTGTAGGGCTGCTGAAATGGTCAGCTCCTTGTGTAAACCCATTTTTGATCTTTTTTCAAATTAAAAAATTTTTCCATCGCTGTCATCTCTGTTAATAGCATTTCTAAAGAGGTTGCTTTCTTCAGTCTTCTTTGTTAAATGCTTACAACCCATTAACTTTTAGTTTTTGCAAACCCTCTGTGTCTGTTGCATTGGCCTGCAGCCTCTGTGTTCTGCCCCTTGGTAGTGACAGGAGGGGGGTAGGGTGGGAGGAGAGTATGGTATGGGTGGGGGTAGAGTAGGTGTTATATTTAGCTGCTGTTGACTAGAAGAGTAACTTTCAGAGTGGGTCTAAACTGAAACCAGATCCCTCCCTTAGGCAGAAAATATTACCCTTTTTGAAAAACAATGTTAAACATTTTCTGGCTTAACCTTTCAGGAAATTTTCTGATTCAGTATTTTATGCTCACAAATCATGTGGGAAACAAAAGCTTCATAACGCATTTAGTCATTATTGGGATTAAAAAGGGTTAATAAGTGAGTCCTCCCTCTCACCACCTAAATTCTGAACTAATTGAGAGAGAGACACTTGAGTCAGGAAAATGAAGGTTAAAATTTTAACTCTATTGCTGATAAGAGTTGATGAAGACTGTATCTTAGAGTGAGAGCCAAGTATAACAACCTGCAGCCAGTCTAGTCCTCTGGACAGCCCATTAGAGGGAGACTTTGAATCTGTAGGGCAGGCACGTTAACTAAGCCATTGGCTGTCACCCACCTCCCGAGTATTCGTTCCATCACCATACGGAGGAGTAAAGGGACAGAGGGTAAGAAGTCAAGATAAACACTTCCTCATGGAAACCAGAGGATGAGTTACTCAAAACAGTTATTTTATAATAGAGGTTGTTTCTTTTTTTAATTGAAGTAGAGTCGGTTTACAATGTTGTGTTAATTTCTAGTGCACAGCATAGTGATTCAGTTACACACATTTAGGTTGTTTCCATGTCTTGACTATTGTAAATAGTGCTGCTATGAACATTGGGGTGCATGTAACTTCTTGAAGCAGAATTTCTCTTGGATACATGCCCAGGAGTGGGATTGCTGGATCATAGGGTAAATCTATTTTCAGGTTTTTTTTTGAGGAATCTCCATACTGTTTTCCATAAAGGCTGCACCAAACTACATTCCCATCAACAGTGTAGGAAGGTTCCCTTTTCTCCACAGCCTCTCCACCATTTATCTTTTGTGGACTTTTTAATGATGGCCATTCTGACTGGTGTGAGGTGATATCTCATTGTGGTTTTGATTGGCATTTCTCTGATAATTAGCTATATTGAGCATTTTTTCATGTGCCTTTTGGCCATTTGTATGTCTTCAATGGAGAAATGTTTGTCTTCTACCCATTTTTTGATTGGGTTGTTCATTTTTTGTTATTAAATTGTATGAGCTGTTTGTATATTCTGGAAATTAAGCCCTTGTCAGTTGCATCATTTGCAAATATTTTCTCCCACATCTGTAGGTTTTCTTTTCACTTGATTTATGGTTTCCTTTGCTGTGCAAAAGCTTATAAATTTAATTAGTTCCCATTTGTTTATTTTGCTTTTATTTCTGTTGCTTCAGTAGACTGCCCTAGGAGAATGTTGCTACAATTTATATCAGAGAATGTTTTGTCTATGTTCTATCCTAGGAGGTTTATGGTGTCTTGTCTTATGTTTAAGTCTTTAAACCATTTTGAGTTTATTTTTGTGTATGGTATGAGGGAGTGTTCTAATTTCATTGATGTACATGCAGCTGTCCATCTTTCCCAACACAGCTTGTCAAAGAGACTGTCTTTTCTCTGTTGTATATTCTTGCCTCCTTTGTCGAAGATTAAGCAAATAACAATGGTTAACTGTACAGTGTCTAACAATGACTTCTGAAATGTAGAGAAATAATTTTTTCCTTAAAGATAATTAATGTCATACAATTAGGAATTTTAGAAAATCAGGAAAATTAATATTTATTTTCCAGGCTATGAATGAAGATGACAAAAGCTATAATTAGATGCATAACTTGTGTTGAATCCACCAATAATCTGTTTAGTTTTAAATATATATATATTTAAATATATATATTTAATTATATAATTAAAGCTTTTAAAAGTCATCACCTGCTGTTACTTATCCCCCACTCCATTTGTCTATTTTCCATAGTAATAAAGTTATAGCTGGACACATGGCCACCCAGCTAAAGAAACTACTGCCCAGTCTCACCACAGCTAGGCAGAGTCACCTGAGTAAGTTCTCACCAGTAGAACTGCAAAGTCGAAGTCATGTGTGCAACTCCAGCCCCACTTGCTTAAAGGGAAATGACTTGCTCTCCACTTTGCTTCCCCGTCTTGGGCTGAGATGCTGACGTGGCAGAGACCGTTGGCTCCTGGGACCCTGAATGACTTAATGGGGTACAGCCTTTCTGCTAGCCTAGCCTGGCCAGAATGCAAGATGAGAGAAAAACTTTTACCTATTTAGGCCACTATGTTTTTTGGCTCTCTTTTTAATGTCGGTTTAACATATAAACCAACCAGTACAAATATTTATGACTATTCTAAAAGATACTTGTTAAAATATTTAATAGGGAGAAATCTGTACATCGAGATACTGTAGTCAGTTGTAAAGAGGTCCCCCCAGAGTCTACCCAGGACCCGTGAATGTGAGCTTATTTGGAGAAAAGGGTCTTTGAAGATGTAATTACGTGTCTTGAGATGAGATCATCTGGATTAACTGGGTGAACCCTAAATCAAAGGACATTTGTCCTTATATGAGACAGAAGAGGGAAATAGAGAAAGGAGAGAGAGAACATGTGAAGACAGAGGCAGGAATTCAAGTGATGCCAAGGAATTCCTAGAGCCACCAGAAACTGGAAGAGGCAAGGAAGGATTCTCCCCCAGAGATTTCAGGGAGAGCATGGCCCAGCCTACATCTTAAGTTCAAGTTTCTGGCTTCCAAACCAGAGAGAAGAATTTCTAATGTTTTCAAGCCACCCGTTTTGTGATAATTTGTTATGAGCCCGAGGAAATTAATACAGCTACTTAATAAAATTTGATAATGAAGATGAAGAAGTTGGACAGGAGAAATAAAAGGAATCATTTCTTGTTTCATTAGGAAATACGGGAAGGAGCATAGAGCACTAATATAAAATTGGCTTATTCATTCATTCCTAAGACGTCTTCTGATTGCCAGAAACGTGGCAGCCTCTGAAGGTACAGGGTGTGTAAAAATGAGACACAGTCCCAATCTTCCAAAGGTTCATAGTTTCCTTGAAGAGGATATATGTACATCAACACCACTGTCCGATTCCTTTAAAAAAGAAACTAAAAGGAGAGAAACTTCATGTTGAAATTGTAAGCTACTTGGTGATGAGAAAACCACCCACTCAGCTGCTGAACAAGTAGGTCTGACCATCTAAGAAAATCAGATATACAATTTGTACCATAGTGATAATTCTGCCTGGGGAATATAATAAAAACTGTTATAAAAATAGTTTCTTGATACAACATTGTAAAATGATTATAAATCAATAAAAAATGTTAAAAAAACTAAAGAACTCTGAAAAAAAAGTTTCATGTATTTCTAAAGCAATTCACTTTATAAAATAATTTCTTTACGTAAAATAGCAACTGATTTAGTTAAGCATTAATCATTGGTGACTTGAGAATTATTCTAGAAAGAAAAGAATTTAAAAGCTTTATTCTCAGGAAATATTACCACTTAATGACTGATGGAAATGGAATAATATTTTGACACGTAGAAGAAAAGGACTTAATGGGGCAAACATTCTATATACATTTTAGTAATAAGTATTATATTAAGAGTAAGTCCCAAGAAATCATACGGACACTTATATTTGTTAATTTCTTTGCCCTTTGGAAAACAGTTCTTTAAAAATTGGTTAAATAAATGGGAATATGGTTCAAATTTAGTTAATAATGATCAATGAGTGCAGGAACTAATACTGCTATGTATAACAAAACTACTTTAATATTTAAAAAGAAATACTGTGGCTAAATTGTTTCGTTGTTTTGCACAAAAAAGAATCTGACCAAACTCCTTAAAATTGACTACACGTGAATAGAAGTTAGGATTATCTGGACTCCTGTTTATCTTTATTACCTCGTAAGTAAGTTGATGAAATAACATTCCCTTCTAACTGTGAAAATCTCCAATTTAGAATAAGTTTAAAAAATCTACTTAACAAAGAGAATTTTCCTCAAGTGAAGAGAATTGCTTAGAATTCCTTCTCAGATCCCAGTCTGTAAAATCTACTTTTTAATAATTGGGAATCTATAAATAAAGGATCTCTTTCAAAATTACATATTTACTGGAGCCACTCTTCAGATTAAAACAACAATTCAGCAACAGCATCACCAATGACAACAGTAATTGGTCCTGTGATGATGCAGAAGGACCCTGAGCATTATTCCTTAGGCTGTATTTAGACTTTGGTGTGAGCAACCCAAGATTACCACCCATATTAATTTCATGTTAGTGCAGCAGGCAACAGAGTGCCCTTAAGAATGACTTCCTTCCTGATACTACAGGTAAACTACTAAACAATTTTGAATCTATGTCTAAGTTACCTCTAAACTTTATTTTGGAACCTAAGATCACTACTAGGTTCTTTTTTGGGAAGGGCATCTTCCTTAATTACCTCCACTATCTTCAACATGACATAGGTAATGTGAAAATCTAATTCTGTCCCTCTCCCCTCCCTCAGGATTTTAGTCTGCTTATTTTTTTATTTTGACTCACTTCTAATTTTTCATTCAATACTGAACTTGTCTGATATTCTCTTCTATGCTGGGCAATCTTACTTTGACACACAAAACGAGGACTTACTACTGTGTAAGAAATAAATACTGAAGATAACTACGCATAAAAATACTAGAAGAAAATCCACCAAAATGTTCTCCTTTGGGTGTTAGATTTATGAATGAATTCTAAAAATCTTCTTAGAGCTTTCTATGCTTTCCAACTCTCTATAATAAGTATTCAATTGGTTTTGATGTTTGTTTATTTGCAATTTAAGGCATCAACTTTATTCTGCAAATGTAAATAAGCTTAAGAAGATTGCAGTGGGATCTAACGCTCATCTTCACACGAAGACAGCTGAGCCTGTGGCCATCTTCTCTAGGATCAGATGGAGAGGCTAGAGTATTTATTCTGAGGAATATCTACTTCGATGTGCTTACAGGGTAGAAGTAGCCCTGAAGAGCTCTTACTTTTCTTACCAATCCACAAGGCAAGCAGGTAAAAAGAAACCAACGAACTAAGCATTTTACTCAATCCAAATTCATTTGAAGTAAGAGATATTTACATGTTCAGAAACTATAGTCCCACTGGAAAAAAAGTCAAATAGTATCACTGATATACTCAATTTTAAGATGAATTTTAAAAAAGGTATTGAAATTACATTTTTATACACATGCCTAGGTATTTACTGTGTACTTAGAAAGCCATATGGCGGTTGCCAATTTATTAGGTAGAGACCTGTATTTGTATACATTCGTAGATATGTGGCATTTTAATTAATTGTCTTTTTTTGCTGGTAAATTCTGTATATAGCTTGTGTCAGTAATATTGGTGTTTTGTAATAAAATATTTGATAAATTGCTAACCCCTTTGGGAAAGTAATCCATAGTTCTATGAAATTAAAGCAATCAGGAGCACTTTTTAATTTTATACACTATTCAGGTAATGTGAAACAGCCAAATCAGGTTTGTGTTGGTGTCACTGTTTTTTAACTAAGATTTTTGTTGGGGTAAAAGCTATTTTGCTTCTTGGAGTGAATCGTTTCTTATTTATTCAGCCAAGTTTTCATATGATGCTTTCAAGTAAAATATATAACTAGAGAAACATGAAACTAGCAATATTGCTTTCCAAATGTTAAGTTTCAACCTCAAAACACAAAGAAAAAAAGTCAAATGGGACAGAGAATAGAGTTTCCCTGTGTTTTTAAGACTTAAAACATTCACTTATGAAAACACTCGTTTTCTCAGACAAATTGAAAAATGTTTCCTCTGGTGAAATACTGTTTGCTATTATATGATATAGAGTTAAATGAGAATAAGGGAAAGCATAGACAAATATTAAAGAAAAACTTCATTGTGCAAACACACATATTCTTAGAAATAACCTTGGGAAATGTACCTCCCTGACTGAATATTTCAGCTGAGTTTACACAAAGGTGGTGTCTGTTGGAGCAGGAGTTACACATTCATACATATTGGCTAAAATAAACTTTTTTAATGATTGTAAAAGCCTCATGGAAAGGTCTATATGGTTTCTTGTCTTTAAGTAGGAGTTCCTGTTTCCATGTTCAGTTTTTCTGATAGTTTTTTAAAACACCAGTTTCCTGAAACCGAGGGGATGATTGTTATTTCAGTTGTAAACTATCAGCTAACTTGTTTGCTTTTGCAAACCTGCTTTGCAATCGTTGTTCGAGTTTTTACACGTTAGCATAATAAGCTAACCTCGAGTCCTGTTTCGGTAACGCCGGCATGGATGTTCCGTCTGTCTGAGGGCTGCTGTGTCACGGGTCAGCCAGCCAGCCAGGAAGCCGTGCTTGTTTGAAGTCTTTTTTCAGCCTAATGACTTATTTACCTAACTGACTTATGGGGGTTGTTAAAAGAATAAAATAATTTCGAATTAAAAACAATTCATAGTCCTTTTCATAAATAGAGAAAATGTGTTACAAAGAATAAACTAAAGCCGCTCTAGCATATCAGATTCGGTGTGGGCCCTCTGCTTTGCTGTTTGGGTAAGTTGCCTTCTTTAGCTTACTTGATGCCGCCCATTTGTGCCCTAAGATAGTATGATTCAAACTGGCACTTTTTCACCCCAGGGAGTTGTTCAGCAAGGAAATGAAAATGCGAGTCAGAAGATAGGAGCGAAGCCCAGCCTGGAGACGCAGCCCGTAGAGGCTCCAGCGCTTCCGGGGTTGGTCAAGCCGTGACGGTGGGTGGGATCATCTGGGGACAAGGAGTGGAGCAGTTTTTATCAGCTGTCTAAAATCCATGCCCTTTTTGAATAAACACAGCCCCTCCCCGCTTCACCCCCTCATCTGCAATATCCATGTGGTTCCGGCTTTAGTTTTCGTGGTCTGTGTTGTAAAACTAATATTTTGGCTTCATGTTCAAATTACTGTGAAATTTAGTATGCATTTCCAGACTGTACATGCAGACCCCCTGACGAGTAAGAACAGACAGCTGAGCATAGAAACTTAACTGAAAGTACAGCCATGGCTTCCTACTCACCTCACAGGGTGGCTCGGAGCAGCAGATGAAGCATAGAGGTGGAAATCTTTGAGACTCAGTATACAAAAACGAGAATTTACAGAATGCTCTTGCTAGAAACGGATAATACCTATTTCTAAACATACGTGCGATGGGCAATCCATAGCATTTGCTTTGGGTGACTCTAGCCTAGTATATTACAGGAATTGGTAATTCTATTCATTTCACAGTTTCAACCACGTGGCTGCAACGTGACTCACAGTAGATAAATTTTTACTCCCAGTATTTAAATCATTTGTTTGTAAATCTCTCTTAATGTTTAATAGTTCTCAAATTCCAAACGTAGCACAGCAAACGGAGCGGCTCAGGAGCGGTTGTGGCTAGCAGCGTGAGTATCTTCTGTGCGGTGTGGGCAGTCTTGGGTTTATTAGTAAGATTTTGTTGAACAACGTGGGCTGGTTTATAAATACTTTATTGCTCTGTATACTCTGCTGTCAAGACCTTTACTGATACCAGTATCAGTAAAATGTATTCTGCCAAGAAAAAGAGCATTTTTACTTTTAAATCAATTTTTCATGCTTACATTGTTTAGAAATTTGAGTGAGGTGGGGGTACTATTTAATAGTGTTTTGCCAAAAAGTACCAGGGGCATCTCTGAGCTTATCTCAGCCAATTAGCTCCTTTTCTGACACTTCTGGGAGGTATGCTCTCATAAAGCAAAACTTAAGGGCAAAGAGAACCAAGCAAACAGCCACGGTGAAAAGTTTTATTAGCTGGGAATTCGGCTTAGAGCCGCAGGACAAAGCTTTAGGACATGGGCTGAGCACATGGAAGGCTTCTGTTTCTTGAGATTGTCAAGCCTGAAGAGCTTCAGGCCAACGCAGGCTCCCAGGATTGCTCTCGCTCACTTTTAACGCTCCAGACGCAGCCCTGAGACTCCGGTGTGCACTCGTGGAGGTGGAGAGACTCCCAGACAAGGGAATCCTGTTAGCCCTCCTGCGTATCGCTGAAGTGAATGTATTGTGCTCCAAAATTAGGAGAAAGGGGAGAGGACAGCCCCAAACTGCACCCCCTCCCTTGCCCTGTCTTGCAAAGAGAGAGGAGAGGGGCCTGCAGTGACCTGTAGTCCCTTGGAAAACTTTTGACCCTTGAAAAAGCAGCTTAATCAATATCCTATGATATTTCTCTCCTCCCTAAAGTCGCATAAAGAGTGTGAATGTGGAATGGAGCTCTACACCTAAATATTTGAAGTATTTGGGTACATTTCCTGAAGAAAACAATATATTGTCATCTTGTTTTCTGTTAGAGAGATCTGTGATTAAGAAGAGGCTTTGGAGGGACCTTCAAGTCCCTGAAAAATTCAGGAGTAAAGTCACTTTATTCATTTGATCACCTCCATGTTTTCAGTCCGTCAGAAGACTACATGTTGGAGTCACTGCCGCTGTTCATGTTCACAGCAGGTTTAGGTTTCTGCTTCAGCAATTCTTATGTTCCATTAGAAAGACAAAGGAATAAGAAGTGTTATATTTAGTGGAAATAAATTTTAGAAGACATCTAAAACTCAATTCTAAAACATATACCTCTAATTCTTGACATGATAAATTGGTGCACAGATCTGTATAAATCTGGCAGTATAGTATAGTTTCTACTGCATAAAAATTTGTATATATATTTATGTATAACTAAATTTTTTAATGATAAGTGAAGTCCATTTTTTTCTTTTATTTATTTTTTATTGAGGTTTAGTCAGTTTACAATGTTGTGTCAGTCTCTGGTGTACAGCACAATTCTTCAGTCACACATGAATATACATATGTTCATTTTCTTATTCTTTTTCCCCATGAGCTACTACAAGGTATTGAATATATTTCCCTGTGCTGTACAGTATAGACTTACCTATTTTCTATATACCAGTCAGTATCTGCAAACCTCGAACTCCCAGTTTATCCCTTCCCACCCCCTCCCACCAGCAATCACATGTTTGTATTCTATGTCAGTCAGTTTCTGTTTTATATATAAGTTCATTTGTCCTATTTTTTTATAGGTTCCACATATAAGTGACATCGTAAGGTATTTTTCTTTCTCTTTCTGGCTTACTTGACCTAGAATGACATTCTCCAGGGCCATCCATGTTGCTGCAAATGGCATTATGTTATCTTTTTTATGGCTGAGTAGTATTCCATTGTATAAATATACCATAGCTTCTTTATCCAGTCCTCTGTTGATGAATATTTAGGTTGTTTTCATGTCCTGGTTATTGTAAATAATGCTGTATTAACATTGGGGAGCAGGTGTCTTTTTGAATTAGGGTTCCTTCTGGATATATGCCAAGGAGTGGGATTGCTGAGGTCACATGGTAAGTCTATTTTTAGTCTTTTGAGGAATCTCTATACTGTTTTCCACAGTGGCTGCACTAAACTGCATTCCCACCAGCAGTGTAGAAGGGTTCCCTTTTCTCCACACCCTCTCCAGCATTTATCATTTGTGGACTGGTAAAGTCCATTTTTGTATTTACACATGGCCACAAATAACTCTTGGCTCAAAATGACATTTCTATTTTATATAATCGTCACAGTTCTATTGATTTAAGGTGTCTTATACCTTTATCAGCAACACTATTCAGTATTTACTCGAAATATAGATACCAGAAATGACCATTATTTTCTTGAATTATTGAATTTCCAACAGATTATACCTTATGTTTAATCAAAAACAATAAGTAGAACTTCAAAAGTTAATTATAAAACCAGTTGCTGCTTCACACAAAATTTTTCTGTTTCCTCAAGGTGAAAAATGTAGAGCTCAGAATACAGTGGTAAAATCATATTTATAAACTACATGCTTTCTTTTAAAAAAGTACTTAACTGTATTTTACAGTAAGTATGTTTTAATTAACATTGTCAAATTAATAAAACCCTCAGAAGTCAAAGCAATACAGAAAGATTTTTCTTCTGAGAAAAAGTTGTTAATGTAAACACGTTAATATTTAGTCCAGGAAAACTCAGCTTCATTCAATAAACATTTAGACAGAATTTATTTCCATAATAGGATCAGCTGTGTGGAGGAGGAATGATAAGGAAAAGAGAAGAAAAAAGGAAGATACAAACTGAAAAAGTCAAATTTCACACAGAAGCGAAAGAGCAGAAGGTGAATAACAGATTTGAGTGAAAAACTCTTATCATACCTTGTTGGTCACTGAAGATGTCATGTTCTGTATGTGACACAGTTTTGCATGTCTTTTGAAGTACTGATTACATGGTTAAGTACACTTAACCTGGCCCCTGGAAGTTCCCTGAGCTTTCATTTATTCATTAGTGGGACTCAGACGCCTCTGTACCTGGAGTTGCAGAGATGACTGCCTTCAAGCAGTGTGCAGCCAATCAGAGGAGACAGGCAAGTAATTAAAGGGTATAACTATGTACTATACTATACACTATAATACTGTTTATATGTTTATTATGTTTAATATGTACCATCATATTGGAAATGCTATTTTTGGGGGGCAAAAACATGCTCAGAAGATGGTCCAAAAACTCTTCCTCAGGGTTTTACATCAGATTCTAAATGGCAATCAGAGCCATTTTTTTAAACTGGTGTTAGTTGCACTTACGTTAAAATATGCATTCTATAGCAATGATACATAAAATTATTTTTGTATCTCCCTGTTTAATAAAATTTATAATATTTTAGTAAGATTTTATTTCAAGTGAATGTAAAACCTTTTTCTTTTCCCAGAACTAGCCTGTTTCATAGTTGACACCTCAAGTAAAGGCAGAAGAAGACTGGGAGGCAATGAATTTAGCATTTAATATCTTGCTTTAGAATATGGTCGTAGGTAGAATATAGTTAAACAGTCGCTCCGTTGAAGTTTTCACCAATTTTGAGTCTGAGGTGTGGGCGTGAATGTGGTTCTGTGGGGACGGATCACGGCTGCTGGAGGGAACCATGTGTAGTACTGAACACCATTTGGGTACTTTTATTTATGTTACAGATTATGGTGATCACTTTAATCTAAAATTAGGTAAAGATCTGGATGCTTCAGAAGTTAGCACTCCATTGTCTAATTTTGGCTGAGCAAGGAGTCTGTGCCAAGGCTGCTCCCAGGGGTTTCTTGCGGAGGATACACCGTGGTAGATTACAGCTGGGGAACACCCCGGGGCAGCAGGGACAGAGCCAGGTGCAGAGCGGTGAAGGCCCTTCCATACCATGCGAAGGACCTTAGACTTAACTGTGAAGATAAAACATTCTCCGTCCTGGTGCTATTTTACAATCTAGTAGGGATGGAGAAATAATTAATCCCATTAAGTATAATTAGTACTAATTACCCTAAAACAAAAACCTCAGTTTGGGCAAATGTCCTTGCCCCTCCGCATTAGCTGCCAAGGAAGGAAGTGCAAGGTGATTAAATCAGGATCGTGAGGAAAGCATTAAAGATTCCCAGTAGATGGAGGTAAAAGGTGAGGAGAGAACAGAGAATGATTGAGGAACTGAGGCCACGAACTTGTAAGAAAGTCAATCCGTATTACACGACTTTTCTCCAGATCTCAGCAGCACAGGAGCAGAGCAGACAAATTCTCAGACGGTTAGGATTTTGCTACAAAATGCAGCTAGAGGTATCAGAGACAAAAGGCACTGGAAAGAGCATTTACCTTGTGATTTTTATTAATATTTATTAATATTTAGGATTTAAATCATAGTTTAGAACAACCACTCTGGTGGTGGTATGAAAGATCCTTACCCCTGCCAGAGCAGAAACACTGGAGTTCCAAGCAGGTGAATATGCATGAAGTGTGGACCCATAAGATGATGGCAGACATGAAGAAAGGACTGATTTAAATAATTTTTTATGTAGAATTGAAGTAGAGGTTTGAAGAAGTGGGAAAAGTGGGAGATAATTTCAATTTTTTGGCCAGAGTAAATGGGAGATTTTAATATCCAGGTTTGAGGTGGAAGTTGATGAATTTAGCTTTAGATATGCTAAAGTTTTTTTCCTTTTCCAGTTTTATTCGGTAGAATTATTAGTTTGACTGCACGTACACATTATATTGCATGTAAATACATATATACATATACATATTTGTATAGTTGACATATATGTACTAATCATTGTTTCTCAGAACAGATTAGAGCTTTAGCTTTTTAAACTTACATAGTTATCAAAGGAATAAAGCCAGCCACAAAATAAGAATCAATAGAATGCGGTAATCCAATCACAAAGGACAGTCTGATGTGCTTACACATATTCAAGAAATCAATCATCTTAGCAGACAGACGTGCTACATTTGAGAGGCACCCATGGGACAACATTGAGCAGATAGCTGGATATTTAGATACGATGCTTAGGAGAAAAATCTAGGTTATAGTTGTAATTTGGGGATCATTGTGTGCCGCTGACTTAGTATACTGGTGATTTAGACTTAGATGTATATCCAAGGAGAGTATGTGTAATTGGGAAAGGATTAAGGATGAATTCCAGGATGAAAAACCAATATTTATAGACAAGAGGAGATGGAGATACTTTTTAAGGAAATAAAAAGAAACAAAGGTTCTCATGGAAACTTTGAGGAGGAAATACTTTCAAAAATAGAGTGGCCAAAGGTTTTATTCACTCTGAGGTTCAAGTGAGATAAGGGCTGATTACAATCCATTGAATTTGGAAGTTAGTCAAGAACAGTTTCATTTATCGGTGGCAGCAGATGTCGGATTTCAGTGGGTTGAGAGAACAGAGAATGAACAACTGATTATTCTTTCAAGAGTTTTGCTTATGAAAATCAGAGCGGAGATCATATTATCACTAGAAGAAGAGTTCAGGGCCAAAGGAAGTTTTTCTTTAAAATGGGAAAGATAAGTGTATTTATCTGTGGGGGAGAAGTCAGTGGAGAAAAACTCTTAAGCAAGAGGGCAAAATCAATGCTGCAGAAATTGGTGTGAGCAGGAATGCAGCCTTGAGGACTGGTGAAGGGGCTGGCACTAGGCTGAAGGCTTGGGGGTGCTGCAGCACTGGGGATTTTAGAAATGCATTGCTATCCAGCTTGGTTTGAATGCAGACAGGTGTCATGCCCTCCTTCTTACTCTTAGAAAGGAACACATGCCAGGCTGTCTCAACTCCTTCACTCAACATCACCTTAGGAGAGATGGAACTGATGATATATTTAATAAATTTGATCAGAATAACTGAGCTTTAGAATCTTTGGCTGAACTCTAGCCATCCTTCTTTTTGGGAGCAATCTGCCTCCTGAGACCATATGTTCTCCTGCTCCTCCAAAGGCAAGCTCTTCCTCACCCACAGGAAGACTTGCTTTGTTTCAGTGCTGCCTTGAACTTGGTTAGACCTGCCTCATTCTGAGAGTCAGCATCATAAGGCTCCTGTGGCCAACAGACATAAAGCCGTACCCTCTAATCTGGCCTCTTTAAGTAATAAAGATTATATTTTGGTCTCATTCCTTTCTTGTGTTTCCTCAATTAGATCAGTATTGCATGGGGAAGAAGAGTGTTATCTTGTATGCCAATTGTTTACATGTCAAGTGTAGCATCGACAACATGGCAGACTGCCAGTGGCCCCCACTCTTCTATTTTTCTGTTGGACATAGATGCCCAGCTTCTAAAGTAAGTTGCTGCCAAGTGCAGTCAATATTGTGAAGAGGCTTCTGCAGTTGCTTGGCCCTGGTGAGACTTCTAATGGTAAAGCTTTAGACAGCTCACATATGGGAGCGCTTTTGATATCAGCTGGACCAATGTGCTGAAAGAAGGAATGTAACAAAATTGGCAAGAGATGGGTGCCTTCTGATTGGCATAGAGATGAAGTACCAGGGAATTGGAACAAATGTACGTGACCTACAGGAACACCCTAAAATGGGCAGTAGATTGCTTCTTTTTCCTTGCAGGGCTAATCCCCCCCCCCCTAATCTTTATATCTGGTGCAAGCTGGACAGACTTCTTCAGAAACAGAGGCCCTTCCCATGGTGGGTCCTCAGGCAACACCAGACATAGAGCAGGGAGCAAACTGGAGGTCCTCCCCCCATAATTCTGAAACAGATACCACCCACCACTACCAACCCAACCAGATAACCTCAGTCGAAGGGAAAACTTTTTTATGTGCAGGCATCCTCTCAGATGACAAACTCTGTACACCTGCTTCAACTAGGAGTTTCAGTTTGGTGGTCCCAGTGTGTGTGTCTGAAGACAAAGTTACCTATTGAGAATAAGGGTGGTACCAAAATAAAAGGAACTTTGAAAAGAATAGTAGGTCAGAAAAGCTGCTATAAAGAATTGGACAGAGAGCTGACCGAGACAATGAAAGAATTGCTAAGAAGCCCTGAGGGCCAAGGTGAGGTGAGAGAACACACAAACACGGAGGCATAGCCGCACAATTGTATGTTTGTTTTTTTTTTCAAACAGCACCCTGCAGTCTTGCAATAAGGAAAGAGAAGGCATATGGTTTTATAGAGAACGGCTGGCGGTTTTCCAGGAATGTGGAGCAGAAAGGCGTTGACTGGAGACCATGTGTTGGACCAGTGGAGAAGGCAACATAGGCTGGACTGGGATGAAAATGAAATCAGGGAACAGCAGATACAATACAGTTTCACTCAAGGAGTTCATAGAACCAAAGAGCAAGTGAACCAAGGACAAGAGGGAGGGAGCTCCAAGGGTAACAGTAGCCCTCTGGGGAAGGTGCACCGTCACTCACTCAGGCAACGTGACCCAGAGGCAACCTCCAGAAGGGCGCTCCTCCTCCTCTTGGTTAGCTGAAAAGTCCGAGTTGATATCCTGCCACCACTACCCTAAGTGTCTTAGTCAGTTAGGACTGCTGTAACAGAAACAGTAGATCGGGTGGCTTACAAACAACAGAAGCTCATTTCTGGCAGTTCTGAAGGTGGGGAAGTCTCAGATCCCGGTGCCGGCAGGCTCAGAGCCCGGTGAGCGCGTGTTCTCTCGTGGCGGAAGAGGGCCGAGAGCGCCCTCTGGCGTCTCTTTTATAGGGGCACGAATCCCATTCATCAGGGCTCCACCTTCTGACCTAATTACCCCCCAGAGGCCCCACCTCCTCATACCATCATGGTTATGTATTTCAACCTATGAATTTGTTGGTTTATGGTTTCAACGTACGAATTTTAGGGGGACACAAATATTAGGTGCCAGCCACCATGCCAGTATTTAGTGAAAGATTACCACTTGCAGTGACCATGCTAAGAGGTTTTTACACGCATTCTCTCCTTTGTGCTTCACAACTCCGCGGCGTGAGTTTTACGGGTGGGTCTTTACATACCTTACACAGAATCACATATAAAGTGAGTGACAGAACTGGGGCTCATACCTGGGCAGAACACTGGCAGGCCCCTCTGAAACCTGGGGATCCTGCACTTAACTGTTAGATAAAACTGCCTTCTTATCATGGGGTGGAACTATTGAATATTGTTAAAATTTTGTGTGGTTTGAAATTATTGAGCATGGACTTATTCAAAGATAATTTATAAACTTGGGAGTAATATGTGAATCACATTAGTGGATTCATTTTTTCCTTAACAACTTTGCATTAAGCACTTATAATGTGTCAAATAGCACACAGCCCAGCCCTGACACAATAATAAATTATGAATTAGTATCATCATCATCATACAAAACACCTTATAATCAACAGTAAAGAATTTTTTTATTAGAATAGTGCATATAAATTAGAATAATGTAACTCTGGACCTTACAATTCAGTGGAAACATGAAATTTTGAGTAATTATTCAGGAAGAGCTAAAGAAATATACAACTTACTTTGACACAGACATCAAAATAAAACTCAAAAATGATGTCCAAAGTTTGATAAGTGAAGAAAATTGATGGGAGACCAAATAGTAGTCTTCCTGGAATCCAAAGGATCATTTCCTGATGCTTAGTAAGCAATCTGGTGTAGAATACCGTAAAAATTCTCCCAGGAAGAAATGAGTCGTCTATGGCCATTTAAGGCACAGTGAGAGGGCACAATTATGCATGACACAGGGAGAGGTTTATATGCAGAGCATTTCTTGACTGTGGAAACCGTCAGAGGCTAGAATGCCAGGGGAGGCTGTGGGACACCAGAGAAGTCTGTGAACGGTGAAGGGAAGACAAGACAGGCAATCACTCCTGAGTTTCTCTCGTTCTTCAGTTTGGTTCATCTGTGTTAGATGGACTGTAAATATCTTCCTCACCTGCACAGTTCGGGAAATGAGACAGGTTTTGCCTTCATCCAAATAACCACCGTGTGATGAAATAGGAGCTCCGTGGTGGCACTGTGACCCTAAATAGAGGAAGTAAAATGTAAAAAGAGGAGAGTAGCTTTAAGTGAATGAAAAATCTCTTTACCTACCTCAAAACGGACACTCATTTAAAGAAGTCTCCTATACTTACATTTCAGCATTTATCTTTTAAATAATATGCTTAAATAAGAATGACACTGGAGAGAGAACATCAAAGTACGTTTACTTGATCTGAAGCTTCAACAACAGCCCACGTCCCTGTATCTGTATCTGTTACACATTTGAGAAGTTGGTAATGATCACTTATTTTATTCAGAAGCTTTTCTATTACTGATCCATCTCATTAACTTATTCAGTTCTCTACTGCTGAAGTAAACATATTCAGATAGGAACATATTTATGTTGAATATTTTAAAATGGATAATGTAGTTTGGGGATTGGGTTCGGTAAATTGGAAAAAATTAAAAGTTGAGGCTCAACATCATTCAGAAGTCCACAAAGGAGAAATAAATGCTGGAGAGGCTGTGGAGAAAAGGGAACCTTCCTGCACTGCTGGTGGGAATGCAGTTTGGTGCAGCCACGGTGGAAAACAGTATGGAGATTCCTCAAAAGACTAGGAATAGACTTACCATATGACCCAGGAATCCCACTCCTGGGCATACATCCAGAAGGAACCCTACTTCAGGATGACACCTGCACCCCAGTGTTCATAGCAGCACTATTTACAATAGCCAAGACATGGAAACAGCCCAAATGTCCATCAGCAGATGACTGGATAAAGAAGAAGTGGTGTATTTATACAATGGAATCCTACTCAGCCATAAAAACCGACAACATAACGCCATTTGCAGCAACATGGATGCTCCTGGAGAATGTCATTGTAAGTGAAGTAAGCCAGAAAGAGAAAGAAAAATACCATATGAGATCGCTCGTATGTGGAATCTGAAAAAACAAAACAAAACAAAACCATAAATACAAAACAGAAACAGACTCATAGACATAGAATTACAAACCTGTGGTTGCCAGGTGGGCGGAGGGTGGGAAGGGATAGACAGGATTTCAAAATGTAGAATAGATAAACAAGATTATACTGTATAGCACAGGGAAATATATACAAGATCTTGTGGTGGCTCACAGCAAAAGAGAATGTGGCAATGAATATATGTATTTTTATGTATAGCTTAAAAATTGTGCTCTACACTGGAAATTGACACAACATTGTAAAATGACTGTAACTCAATAAAATAAAATTTTAAAAAACCTGTGTGAGGATGGACATAATCACAATCTTTCTTTTCATTTTCTGATTTTGTTAAAAAGGAAGAAAGGAATCACAGCCAAATTAAAATAAAATTTTAGAAGAATTCAATGTTTGGACACAGTAATCCCGACAAATCGTGTTTGTGCTTTTAAGTGAAATATCTCATTATAGGATTCCGTAGCTCAAACATGTAGTGAAATGGACAAACTGGAAATCATTGTACTCTAAATAGTTTTAATAATTGCTTCTCTGATAGATATCTAGCTATTGTTATCAAAGAACTTACACTTCTGTTCTTCCAAATGTACTCATAGCAATTCTGAACATATGCCAAGTCTCCAGTCACACTCGGTACCTTTTATATAATAAATCTTGATTTTTCACCCCATATTATTGTTTCTGGGGCTTCTTTGTTTCTTCATGTCATCTCTTATCCTGCACTCTTGGTGAAGAACGTTCTGGAGTATTCCAAGCCTTTAGGAAAATAATCTTTTGATGGAGACTGTAGAAACAAATAAACAAACAAACAAAAAAACCCACACAGTTTCAGACCATTAAATAGAAGATTCTTCTGATAATAAAAGACTTGAATTTGCCTTATTGTTCTGTGCTCAGAATCTGTCTCTCACCCCAGCACCTTCAGTTACATGAATGTGTGGTAAAACACCTTTCTAGGATTGAAAAATTTAAGACTTAAGGGTTTCCTCTGGGTACATTACTCTGAAAAAGTTAAAACTCCTCACTTTTATGGAAGATAAAATTGAAATTTTGCAAATTGTATTTTCTTGAAGGAAATAATTGTTTTCTGTAATGTTGGTGTAGACTGTGCTGTCTCAGGTATAGGACTGGGTGGAGGGAACGGGTATTGTTCTTGAGAGAAAGATTTAAATGTTCTTTTTAATCCCTTTCATCCCAGAAATGAAGAAAAGAAAATCAAAGGTCGGAAGGAAGATTATGGGGGTGTACTGAGGGTGGTATTATGAAATATCACTTCATATTTTTTCTTTTTTATATCTTTTTTACACTGAAGCCCTCTTGCTATTAAAACTAGACAGAATATCCATGAGTTATTACCGCAAAGAAAGGGGACAAAGGAACATAGAAAGGCAAAGGAATCAATTGAGTTTTTACACAGATTTTAAAAGAACTCAGAATAAACAGTAGTTTTGAAAGCCTGAATTTCAAATGCAAGACCCAGTCGCTTATATTTTGGATTTAGAGCATGAAATTTTCTCTGCATGAGTATGTGTTTAATGAAAGTAGATTAACTGTAAGATTGTAGTTTACATCTGTGCAGAAAAGGACGTTCAGCTATAGACCAAAATTTTAAAAGGTGTATTTCTGCACAAGAATGCAGGTGACTAAATTTTGATTGGTACATGTGAACAAAAAAATACTGCAAGCCATGTCAGTAAACAAACATGCTGTAGCCATCAAGTCATCAGCTGATACACCGCCCCAGACAGTGAGTGAGGGAAGTGAGAGTCAGACAAGCAGGCAGCCGGGCCTCTGCAGCTGCCACCAATGGTGCCCCCCGCCCCCCCCCCCCCCCAGGGAACTCAGGGTGTCAAAGAACAGGGTACTGACCCTGGATAGCTAGGTGCATATCAAAGAAATGATTTCAATGAGCCCAACATTGCACCTTCCCATACATAAAAAAGGGCTAAACTCTTTAACCTGAGATGTCTGGTTTTCTTTAATTAACAGTGATCTTTTGATGTTCTGACGACCTGGTCTTTGTCATAAAAACTCCTGTATATCCTGGCTCCTCCCCTGTCTCTTGGGAGCAGTCCCTCAGAGCCATCTGAGAGGCGGTCATCCTGGGCTGAGTCCTCAGAAAGCCCACTGAGTGACACATAACTCTCAACTTTTGTGCTCTGCATTTCAGTCACCAGTTTTGTGCAACCACATGGGACCCAGAGCAGGCTTCCCTCCTTCACCTGAGCTCTACAAGGATCCAGAACCTTGGTACCAGCAGAGGCCTCTTAGGCCCATCTGACTCCTCAGAGTCCAGATTAATTTGGGTGAGTCTCTCCTGGTTCTAGGATCCCCTGTTATTGATTGATGATCCTGTTTTATTCAAGGGTGTTAAACTCCTTTCTGGAGGAGTAGGTTATCCTGGAAACATAGTTTCAAGAAGAGGTACCTGGGTTACCCCCAGTGGAAGCCAGCGGGAGATTTTTTCTCAGTTTAGATACTGAGCAGATTATCCTCAATAAAAACTACTGGGAAGATTTTTGCTCAAGCAGGTTGTCCTCAGTGAAAGTGTCACTGGGAAAAGGGGAGTAAGAGTTACCTCGGTTCTTAGTCACCCAAAAAAAAAAATTTTTTTTTAATGAGAGACAGAAAGCGTGATATATAAACAAGATATTATTAGTAAAGTAAAAAGTAAAATATAGTACATTCCTGAGAATTGGGAGCCAGCCAATCCAAGAGAGAAAAAATGGCACGGCTTCTTTGATTTTCCTGTTTTATATCCTGGCTTAGGGGTCGGTTTCATGATTGGTTGATTGATTGATTCATGGCTCAGGTTCTCTGAGTGCCCAGGCTGAGTGACAGCTCTCGTTCCTTGTGCTCAGGCACGCCTGTGTCTTTTATGCGTGTTTTTACCCATGATGCACACAGAGAACCCTGGGGGGGGGGGCTCAAGCTGTAATGTTAATTACATTGTAATGAACATCGGGTCAAGTTAAGTCAGGTCCTCCTCTCTGCTGTGCAGTTGCAGCTGCAGCATTCGATTCTAGCCAGCGTCTTTGCTGGCCTTCATTTAGAGAAAATAAAGTTTCTGAAGCCCCTGATGCTGAGCGCAGGCATACTGTTATTTTCTGGGTTGCTCCTTTCCCCTTCCTCTCCCCCCACCCAGTGCTCATTTCTGTCTAACTGCCTAACAAAAGGAACTGGAAAGATTTTGCTCAGTTTAGACACTAAGTGGTTTTATCCTCAGTTAAAAGACTGGAAAGACTGTGCTCAGTTCAGAGAACATGGAGTAGGGCTGGACTGCGTAATTAGGAGGAAGACTGGCCTGCCATTTTTTCCTTGAATTGGCTACCTTAAGAGCTTGTCAAAATAAAACTGAAATCTTAAGAGAAACGTTTGGCTCTGAAGTTGGGACTTTCCTCCTGGCCAGCGACGTCTTTCTCAGGTGACTGAGAAACTTGCAGGCCTTGGGGAGGCAGAGACCTCATGCCGCACAGCTGTCCCTGTGGGGAAACACACTAGCAATTTTACTCTGACAAACCAACCTTAGAGTGAGGAATAAAGCTTTCAGAACAATAGAAAAAGTGATGACAGATTGCCAGCCTCCGACTAACAATACGCCAGCCAGGCTTATGTACATAGAAAACTTCCAAGCACTGACTCAGTCGGGAATTGATAGAAATCTCGCTCTGAAAATAACTAAGCTGTGGCTTGCCAGTTAACAAAGCTGGCCTGGTAAAACATCCTTTCAGAATTCTGACCTTACAAAAACAACAGCCCTTCTGGGGGGACTTGCGTTTCTCTTCCTGTGCCTTTGAAATGTGAATATTCTACGTGGTCCTCTTTGGTGCTTTGCTTGTGTGTATATGTGTTTTTAAAACCTTGATCTCTGCCACCCAGAAGACACGTATGGTGTGCGTATGGAAGCCAGGCAAATACATTGGGATTCTGAGCGATTCTCTGTACCAGTTCTCAGGCTTTGTGCCATCTTAACCTTCCTCACATCGGCCTGGACCGTGAAGGCCTTTACTTATTTTGTGGGGGGGATAAACCTCTGAAGCTTATTTAGGAGGCCCTCCCCACTCTCTGGTGGGAAAGCCTCTTCATCTTATTAGTTTAAAATCACTACATAATATTATATATATCTCTCATTGATGACCAGATAGTTGACCCTTTAAATTGAAGAAACTTCTAAATTGGTAAAATTTTAGAGAGCTCCCATTCTAAACAGCTGTTTTATTGGTACCTGTAAAAACCAATCAAATTTTAAGGTGGAACATAGATACAAAAAATACAAAAAATACAAAAAAATATTTTGTGTATATATATGTGTGTGTGTGTATATATATGTGTGTATATATATATATATATATATATATAAAATGGTTAACCTAACAACTCCCTTGATTTAAAACAGCAACAAAAACCATTTTGGAAAGCCTTATTTATGTTCTCCTCTTCCCCTCAATGGATCTTAGGGATGATAACAAAAACAGTAGAATAATTAATGCTAATTAGGTTGAGTAACTAGGGGAAAAAACTATTTAAAAAAGTCTAAAGATTTATTTTTCTTCACAAGGTAAAAAAATAAGGGGCTTATCCCAAATGGACAAACATTTTTTGGATGGTTATTTACAACAGGATAAATAAAATAAAAGGACATTTATGGATTAAAATACAAGGTTTTGATACTACACTATGTAACATTAAATAGGTCAAAGGGACCCCCTACTGGTCCCCAACATTGAAGTGCAAACAAGTGCACCCTATTTACCCCAGCTTAAATTACGTATATTTATAAGGCTGGGAAAAATTTACACTGAGATACTTAACCGATAATTAGGGAATCAGTTAGACCAATTAATCAAGTTTAAAGTTTAACAAAGGGCCAGAGTCCCTTGGTTCAAACTCCTCTCTGGGGATCCCAAAGTCTTTTATATAAAATTAGATTAAAGTGGACAAGGGATAAAAGAAAAAAAAAGCTTCTAGGATTCCTTTAAAAAAAAAGACTTGTTGATTGAGCCTAATGAAAACTAAAATTAAAGATATAAGTGTTAATAGAATTGAGATAAAAGTTTACAAAAATTGGTATATTTGAATGGGCTTTATACAAGATGGTTACGTCTCTTTGCTTAATGATTGGTGGGATAGACATGTCAACTGAAGTAAAATTACACAACATGAGAGTTGTGAGTTAAATTTTATTTGAGGGCAAAATGAGCACGATAGCCTGGGAGGCAGCATCTCAGATCGCTCCGAGAAGCTGTCTGATGAGGCAGAGTGAAACTCAGTATTACAGGTGATCTCAGTGAAGGGCGGGTACGTGTAGTCAAGCACGCATCGAGGCAGAGGCTTGCTGCTGGTCACGAGGAGCAGATGTCACCATGAATGGTTTTAGTGCTTTTCTAGACATGAGGAGGTGTAAGAACTTGTGGAGGATTAATAAATGGCTGCACTTAGGCTAACAGATTGCTTATTCTTATGTTCGCCCTTAAAACGCCCAACCGATCTGACTGACAGGTTGCTACTCACAGTTCCAAGCCCATTGTTAAAATTAAGCTATTGATCTTACTGTGTCTACTTTATTCCAGCAATCAAAAGCTATAATCATGCTTGGTCTCTGAGTCGATCTCCAGGGAGAAGGTCACAGAACTGTAACCTTACAAAGTAGGCTAAATACTAAGAAGACCACACCTTGCGTGCTTACGAGATAAAGAGATGGAAAAAACCACAGCCACTAGCCTTTGTGGAATTGGTCGCCTGGAGGCATCATGACGCCATTCTAAGTCTTCTGATGGGAAAATGATTCTGTTGATTGTTATCTGATGCTTTATTGTTTGAGCTATGGCTGTATAAACACTCCACCCCATCCTCAAGGTGGCTTCACAGTTTTGAAGGCACTAACATGTAGGGGGTCCCCTTTGCCTGGCAAAGTAATAAACCTGCCTCTTCTTCTAAGCTCCAAGACCCAGTCTCTGAGTTATTTGGCTCGTCAGGGATGTGGGCCGATCTTTCGGCAACACCTGGGCTCAAATACCTATCTGAAGACCTGTTCAGCCAATGTTCCCAGAGCACAGAGTGCCTCGTTCCTGACCTCCACCCTGAACTCCTTTCAAGGAGGGTTGGAGGTCAGCGGCTGCAGCGGCTCGTGGTTTAATCGCAGCAGAGTAAGACGGCAAGTGCCGGTTTTCAGTCTGCACATGTTTCAGTGGGGAAAGCTTCCCCTGCTTGGTATCGTAAGGTTGGGCACAAATCTGCCTCTCAGGAAGTTTCAATTAAACGTACTAAAGGAAACCAGTAGGGTTACCTGAGCCCTACAATATAGACTGAAATCTAATAGTCAGAGGCTAATAAAAATAATAATAGAGATTTGCTCTGGGTTTAACTTGTAATTCAAGAAAGAGAGCCCTTGTTAATGCCTTATGCAAGCCTTTGAAGTCATGATAAGTTAAACCCTAATGTTCTAGAACACAGAACTCTTTAGAAATCATTCTGAAGGAACATTAATAAAATGGCCGCACTTAGGCTAACAGATTGCTTATTCTAATGCTTGCCCTTAAAACATTCAACTGACCTGACGGACCGGTTGCTACTCACAGCTCCAGGCCCATTGTTAAAGCAAAGCTGTTAGTTTTACTGTTTTTACTTTATTCCAGTAATTGAAAGTAATCTTCATGCTTGGCCTCTGAGTCATTCTCCAAGGAAAAGCTCACGGGACTGTGACCTTACAAAACAGGCTGAAATACCAAGAAGACCACGCCTCGGGCCCTTATAAGACAGAGATGGAAAAAGAGACAACCACTAGCCTGTATAGGATTGGGCACCTGGAGACACCATGATGCTGCTCGGAGTCTTAGGAGAAGAGGGTGATTCTGTCGATGGTGACCTATGCTCTATTGTTTGAGCCATGGCTGTATAAACACCCCGCCCCAACCCCAAGGTGGGCTAAGTTTGGAAGGCACAAGCCTGCTGTAAGTCCCCTTTGCTCAGCAAGACAATAAAGCTGCCTCCTTTCTTCTCAGCTCTGAGATCCTGTCTCTGAGTTATTTGGCTCATCAGGGATGGGGGCCAATCTTTTGGCAATGTTC
This sequence comes from Vicugna pacos, assembly GCF_048564905.1. NCBI lineage: Eukaryota > Metazoa > Chordata > Mammalia > Artiodactyla > Camelidae > Vicugna > Vicugna pacos. The sequence goes on from NC_133011.1 coordinate 2,206,995, forward strand.
TCACTCATACGGAAAAACAAATTAAAGAAGATACCGTTGGACCTAGGTGACAGACCAGCTCTTTAGGGAACTAAAAGCAACTGTCCTTGTCTTACAAATCAGAAATGTAAATACAGCAAACGATGACCTCAGACTGAACCTAATTAGCTCCACGGGGTAAAACCTGAAACTGAGGAATATTTTTGGCATTGTAAAACTTGCCAAACTTTATCAAACACAAATCTTAAAAATCTTTTCCATGTTAAATGGAAAAGATTTAGTGATTTGAGCAAATAAATTGAATTTATTCCAACTGTTATTTATAACTAGAAAATTTCTATTGTAATACCTAATTCATAATGAAGTTTTGAAGTGAATCTGTAAGATCTCTAGTTTTGTCTGTTCATATGTCTGCATATACATTATAGATATGAGATGTCTCTTCCTCTAGAAAATATCAAAATTAAATTTATAAAAGATCTCTGTTAATTGACTTAGAAGTAAGCGCTTACAAGTTAAATATTTCTAAAATAAAAACTGGCCAAAATGACTTTAAGGTTCATGTGAACTGGGAAATGTTTAATCTTAAGTTAGTAACTGGTTTAGGTTTATTGCCCTAATTAATATAGATATGTCTTTAGAGTCATCAGTATTAAGTATAATACTTTTACTGTACCTAGGTTTAATAGAAATCATGTAAGACCTTGTTATATCTGTTGCATATTTATCAACAGCAACAAAAATTTTTGGTATGATAAAATTCTTATATGTAAATTAAACACAAATAAGATAAGAGCCTTTGGCTGAACTCTTTGGAAATAATTATGTTTTAGGACTCTGCTTAAAGTGATCTCTCCAACTATTTGGTAACTTGAAATTTTAGAATTATGCTAAATTGAGTTAAATGATGCAAGTTTATTATAGGTCATTCCCAAACAAAGTAAAATATGAAAACATTAATTATTGAACATTGGCTTCCCATTACAGAGAAGCTAAAATATTTGGGACTATTGACAAATATGTTTGGTGCCAACCTAAGAGATTTTCTATAAGAAAACACATGGTTTAAGAAAAATATTATTGGTATTTGTGTTCACCAATCTGCAGAACGCTAATGTAGAAAATAGTCCATAATTGCTTATTTCCTAGTTTTCACTGGAAATTAAGGATTTTAAGAGCTAAGGGTTCTAGTTTAAATGTATAATTGAAGCTACTATAAATACTGAAAGAAATATTTCAGTATACAGTAGGAAAATAGGGCGTATGCTTTCAACAAAGAAGGTATAAAGGGTGGATTGCATTTTGTCATCTAGTGTTTGTTTCTAGATGGGAGAATTAAGGGATAAAATAATATGGATACAGAAAGTGATGGAAGGTGTGTGGAGTGGGAATTCTGAGAAAGGACTTTTGTGTACAATCAGAATTGATTAAACTTAGAATTGATTTAAATGAGTAGATAGATTTTTTTGTTAAAAGTAAGCTGGTACTGCTAGAGCAGGCGGGTAGCTAGATATGACCAGAGACCTGGGCCAAGTAGCAGAAAACTATACATCTTGTGCACAATGGGGGTCCTTGGACAGACCAAGAAAAACAGGATCCTCTGGACTGGAAAAAAAATAAACCATACCTTCTGGTTTGAGAAGTGTCCTGCAGGCAGAAAACAGATGTGGGCCATGAGGAGGGCCGAGTACCAGGTCTTGGTTGAGCCCTTGGGGCGTGCCCTAGCAGGTGTGGGTCCTTGGCTTCATGCAGGAAAGAATTCAAGTGTGAGCCGCCGTCGAGTAAAGGTAGATTTATTTAGAGAGCTACACACTGCATAGAGTGTAAGGCAAGAGAAAGGCAAGGAAAGAGGTGTGGGAATTGGGTGCTCCGGTTAAAGTGAAAGTAGGTACATGCTTCATAGACAGAGTGCGGGCCGTCTCCAACGAGAGAGACAGAGCGCAAAGGGCCACTAGGTGTGGCGGTGTCACTTTTTATGGGCTCAGTAGCTTCACACGCCTACAGGTGGGATCAATCCAACTGCCCTGGGGAAGGGGCTGGGACTACTAGGAATTGGGCCACCACCCATTCTTTGGCTTTTTGCAGTTAGCCCTGGGGCTGTCATGGTGCCTGCGGGTGTGTTATTTGATCCAGTTGACTCTACAGTCAACTTTTTAAAATGAAAATAAAACATTGATTCTCCACTTGCACAACAATAAAATTCTTTTTAGCTAATAATTAGAAATCGGAGACTAGGGCTGCAACTATATATCTTTTGTCATTTTTAAACAAACTTTTAATTTTAGAATACTTTCAGGTTTACAGGAAGTTATGAAAATCACACAGAGAATTCCCATATACCCTCTGCCCAGTCTCCGCTCTGTTGCTAACGTCTTATATTAGTATGACTGTCACAACTCATGAACCAGTGATGATACATTATTATTAACTAAAGTCCATACTTTATTCATATTTCCTTCCTTTTAGAGTATTTGAACCATTATTGCAGCTTGTTTCTTACAATAGATGTTTTAACTGTGTGAAAATTGATTTTTAAAAATCAATACAAATGGATGCTCTGAATTAGCCTAGAAGACACAGGGAGAAAAAGGGTATATCAAAATTTTTTTCTAACTTAATATTCTATATCTAGGCAGGGGTCTTGTGGATAAAAATATAAAAGAAGGAAATTCTCTTCAATTCTTGATTCTCACCTTCTTCTTCCCTTGGTCCCGAAGCAGGGCCTTGCAGCAGACGGGCATTTTCTGCTGGGACGCTGTGAGATGGGCAGTGGTGGCCATCTACAGCAATGACAGCTCTTAAATACTGACAGGCCTTTGAATTTCCACTGTATGCCTGAGGGGTGGATGGGGTCTTACCCTGACACTGGTGACAGCAGCTCTGCAAACAGGAGAGTGTCCTGATCACTGTGGCAGGTCCTCTAAGTGTTACAGGTCTGCCGTATCTCATCCTGGCCTCAGTCCCTAGGCACGCGGTTTGTTCTGTCAGAATGGGGCTGCTTCTTAGAAAGATATGCTTCTATAACATCTGAAGTGTGGGCTTATTTCCCACCGGCTTAATTACTCCTAAAACCCAATGAAAGCAGTAAGTGGGGCCCAGTTTGTTTCCTTTACTCTGAAAGTTAATGTTAACCATGAGCATAAAAACTAAAACAGCATTATGTCCAGTTTATGCTGACCAGTACCACGTTATTTCTAGATCATTAAAAACAGCTGACGTGGGCCTATCACAAAAGCATTTTACATAGATTATTTTATCTAATTTTCTCAACAGCACTGGGGAACTCCTATTATTATGTTCATTATACAGACGAGGAAATGGAGGCATAGGAGGTTCAGTAACTGGCTGGATTCGGTCACATATTTAGTGAATGGCAGAGTTAGGATTCAAACTCAACCATGTGGTTTAAATCATGTTGGTATAAATTTTCCTCTCGTTTTTGGGGGTATAGTAAAGTCAGAATTTCATAAATGAGTGGGTGAATAAATAACAAATGAATGAAATGTTTCCCAGGTAGTGAATCCTTGCGTGAGACACGTCTTATATGGGTTGAATTTAGGAAGTATTTGTTTATTCTCAACTTTGCCTTAGCTCAGTTATTTAGGATAGACTTCCTGAAGAAATACAAGAATATAATTGCACAATTTTGAGTTTTGAATAGGAAGACTCACTTAAAATATATGATCGAGGAAATGATTCTGTATGTAAAAGACAACATGAAAAATTCATAGTGAAAGAAATAAAGAGAAAGAAAAAGACAGCTAAATTTTCCTTTGATTGACTTGAAAGCGTCACGCGGACATGGAAAGGCATTGAAGACCTGTGCAGGTTCTGAAAGCAACAAGGAATCATCTAAATTCAGTCCTTGTTGAATGTTTTATCATTTGGCTACAGCCTTTTGTACTGATCAGGATGTAGAGAGAGACCAAAGGCAGGAAGTGGGGAACAGAAGAGGCTCATCCATCTGCAGCTTAGGTAAATGACACAAGGTCAAAGGCAGCATTTGCGGAGCTATTCCGGCCAGAGGAGACATCTTCCTCATTAGAAAGTTATTTTGAATATGAAAGAATAATAGTATAATTTGTTTCTCTTCTCTAACTTCTAAGATTCTCCTTTTTCTTTTTTTAAATTGTAAGTCAGAATTTGATATTAATTTTTCCCAATAAATATAAGGCTTAAAATTTTCTTACTGTGAATATTTGTTAAGTTTAACTTGTGTTACCTAAAGAACAGTAACACAGAAAGTCTAAAACCATGCTTTTTTTTTTAACCTTTAAAATTGCACTCAGTGTTTTGGACTATACAAGAGGCGATCATTCCAATTTCAATTTGCTAAGACTGATAGTGAACTAGGTTTACATTCTCACAAAACACAAAACGGGCAATAAGGAAATCATCTAAGGAGTTTCAGAAATACTGGGTTTTTACAGGAGGACTGTTGTCAAACTCAACTTCATGTGCCCAAAACACAGTGAGGCCAAACTGAAACACAGGTTTGGAGCAGAGAAAGAATTATTGCAAGGGCCATGGATGGAGAACGGGGCAGCTTGTGCTCAAAAGGCCTCAACTCCCCAGTGGGTTTCAGGGAAGTATTTTTAAAAGCAAAGTGAGGGAGGGGAGTTGCAGAGTGAGTGATCAGCTCACGCACAAATCTCTGACTGCTTGATGGCGAAGTAACAGGGCGGTGTCATGGGGTTAACATTTTCAGCACTCAAGCTCCAGGAGGCCTGGGGGCTCCTGTGCTCGTGGTCACCAAGCAGTTAACGTCTTCCACTTGGTGGGGGTTTTAGCACCTGTAAAACAGCTCAGGAAATGTGCATCAGGTACTGTTTCTACAGACTTCAGGGGGAAACTAAATATTCTGTGACTGCCGTATGGCGATTCACTGTTTAATTTCCTACCAGTTCTCCTGGCCCAGCTGCTCTGTTGTTTTCACTACCTGATCACGTCCTTTCAATCATTAATTCTTGAGCCAGGCCTTTGTGACTGAGGGGGGCCCGGGAGACAGCAGCTTTTCTACAAATAAGAGGCAGGCAGAGGATGTGGGAGGAGGGGTCTGTCCTGGGAAAGCCCCATAAAGTCCTGCTCAGTTACAAGATCAAACAGAGATTTAAAACTTTTCCTGAAAAACAAACCTAAGAATTCACTGCCAAACAATAACATTAATGAATGAATAACAATTTTAAAAAAATAAGAGCCTTATTCCATTAATAGCACTAATAGTTACTTTCCAAATATAAATTTTACTAGATATCTTTGACTGCAGAAAATAAATGGAGCACATAAGATGTAAAGCAACAGAGGTTGAAACTGTGTAGTATTAGGTGATAATTATAAAGTTATTGTTGCAAGTATGGAGGTAGCAGTGACTAAAAAGATTAAGTTATGTGTGGAAAAAGTCTTAGGTGACCTAATATTAATTTTCTAACATAGGTTACCTGTTACCCTTGGAGGATTTTAACTAAATACACTTCCCTAACCTTTGAAATTTTGACAATGAGCACACACTATTTATGGGAAAAAAATACAATCATGAATACTGAGCTGTTTGCTTGTAATATGTCCTTAAATTAAGGTAGCTTATGTAAGCTATGTAAATATTGAATGACTATTTAAGGAATTAGTTTGAACACCATAAGGCACTCTATGATTTTTTTTATTAAAGACTCAGGTGGTCTTTACACTACAGAGAAATTATATTGAAAAATTAAATGAAAGAATGACACAATCTCTGTTTTCACAATATAATTCTGAAGCTGTATATAAGGCTCTTTCTTACTCAGCACTTACAGCCTGCTTCTCTCACACATACAAATACCACTCTGAAATTGTCAGTGGGGAACTTTGATAGAAGGGAGCATTCAATCATATAGCACATAGCAAAGCTTCTTTAAACTCTTAATGTCTCTCTCTTTCTCCAGGATTCCACTCTTTATGGAAGCTATCATTTATTTCTTTTCTCTCTTCCAAAAAAATGCTTTCAGCTTTGCCAGTAAAATTCCTGCCACTCTCTTCCCCTCCTTACTTAAGAACAAAGCTTAAAATGTGCTTGCGTACCGATTAGCTAGACAAAAACACAACAAAACAACACCAAGCCAAATCCACAACTATTTATTATCCCTCTAAACATGTCACTAAGGAAGCTCAATTTATCACATTGTATAATTTATAAATAATAAAATAGCATGGACTTTGGGGGTGATGATGCATCCAACCTTGCCACTTAGGGCTCCAGGACCAGGAGCAGGTGACCTGACTCTCTAAGCCTCCACTTTGATACTTACTCACAAATGGAAGGTAGGTGCATTGATGATCTACGGAGAGAAGGTGACTGTGAAGCTGTCAGATGGGATTACTTCTCCAGCGGGGAGGGGATAAAAATGGGAAGCAGAGGACAAAGCACCAAGTCTCCTCATATTTCTCAGTCCCCTGTCAGACTTGTTGGACAGTGATTTCCTCTAAGTTTTTTGTTAGCAGCACGACTCTCGCTTGAAATGGCACCTGTGGACAAAGTCCAGGGTGCAAAGCAGGCAAGGGGAGATGTTCTGGCTGAAGTGGGGATGGGGGCAGGGGCTGCAAACACGGGGTCTCCTCCCTTGACCTAAGCAACCTGAGGGCCCAGACATCTCCCTAAAACTTAGACTTAGTGTTGGGGTGTGGGATAGCTGTGGCTGGGAGGGCCGCACTCCCTCTGTCTCTAGAGTAGCAAGCTGAACCCTGGTATACCTAAAAGTACAGGGGAAACCTGATCTTCAGTGTGTAAAAACACTGAGCACTAACCTTGAAGAATGCAAGGTTTGAGGTCACAGCTTTGTCTATGCACGAAAGAGCTGTCATCTACACCCACTGTACTGCAGTCGCCCAGCAGTCTAGAAATGAGTTCTACTTTGTACATTTACATCTTTTTGGTCCTGACCCATTGTGAATCTTTCTGTTATTTAATTTAAGATATTTATTATTCTTAGCTCACCAGAGAGTTGATAATATAGGTGCTAGAAAGACATACAAAGAGGGCAGGTTATTACAGAGCGGCATGCAGGAAGTTCACCGGCATTTCTCTCTTATGATCCATTATATCTTGCTCCCCTTGTTTACTGCCTTGCAAATAAACTCAGAATTTGCCTAATGTATATTTTACATATCTATCAACATAATCCCTGTATCGATTGTGAACATTAACTGTGTTACTTCGGCTCTGTATGGCTGTTCGTATTCTAAATTCCAGTTAATAAACTCTTTGCCCTCTATAAGGGCAAAGATAACAATGCAACCAATTAATTTCCTTCATAAGGCTAATTCTGGGTCCTTCTTTTATATTCTGGGCTTTTGGAAGCTAAAATTAGACCACAAATTGCTTTAATGAAGAACATCAAATTCTGCTAGACAAAGCAACTTCCTATAATTTTCTGAGATTTAGAGATCATGTTGCAGAGTTGACCTAGAAGTTCAAATCTTTTCCTGGAAAAGTGGGCCTGTTTATAACACAATACATGGGGAGTGATTTGCCTAAATCACTGAGTTGTCGCTGTCAAATTTATGTGTGGCTAGCAACCACTCCGTCTGCTAATTAAAATCCCACTTCTCAGGTTCCATTTACTGATCCTTTGATTTCGGTAGGTCTGAGGTAGGGACGGACCAGGGCTCAGGCTTTTGAAGAACTACTCCGGGTAATTCTGACACAGGTGGTCCACAGGTCGTACTTCGAGAAATGCTGGAGTAGAGAATAAGTTCACGTCAGGGAAATCTTTTAAGGGCAGCACTTGAGAAGCTCCGCTGGAATGGCTGAACCGTGGAGAATTTCCTCTTCACCCAGCACCCCTGTGTTTACATTGGTGCAGAGCTGCTGGGTGATGAGTGGGTGTAGGTAATCCCATTTAAACCCGGACAGGAGGAAATACATAATCAGCAATACTGTGGCTCTATCATAATTATTCAGACTGCGCTCTTGTTTATGTTTTGGAAATGCCACAAACTCCTCTGATGCCTTAAATAACTTGCTGAAGACACACTTGCTTGTCCATGAGGTTTTGTTAAGACCTCTTACAAATATGAATAATAAATCCAACTGAGCAGAAATGACCTTGGCAACCATGTTTCTTATTTTAATTATGTGAAATTTTAAAGAAACTCTAAGTTTCTTTTTATTATCAGTTTTTCCCTCAATATAATATCACATATTAGAATTTCTCTTCCAAAGGCACTGAAGAAAACATAATTAAGTTGTCTGGATTTGAGGCTGTTTTCTGAATTATAAAAGAGTAGTCCTTGTAACACACACACAAGTATAGATTCATTCACGGAGAAGTTTCTTTTAAAGAAAATTGTGTAAAGAGAATGTTATTGTCCAATGACTGGAGTGAGCGGGAAGGGGTATCATCTCTTCTGCTGATCGTCCACTGTCGGTGGCCCTGCGCACTAGGCATTCAGCAGGTGGTGAAGTTTTACTGGAAGAACAAAAGGATGTTGTTAGGAAGTACAGACTTGAGACCTGGCTTCGACCCCTCCCAGCCATGACACCTTAGTAATTAAAGCTTACCACTTCCTTCTCCCTTACGTATGTACATTTTCCCATCTTCACTCATTTTTTCTTCAGCCATTCAGTACATTTTATTTTCCACCTGCGGTGTGCCACATTCAGTGTTATGTGCTAGGGGTCTCCTGATAGAATTTCAGAAGGGCGATGATGGCAGTGAAGACGTACAGAAGTAGATGAAATCACTGTGTTGTTCTAAATTTCAAATGAGATCATGCAAGTAAGCGTTATTTTCAAGATATAAAATGCTACATAAACATAAATTATTAGTATTTTGTTTCTCATCCCCTATCCTTGTCTGCCCCTATAATTCCAGTGTTCTGAAGTGTCTATTTAAAGAGCCTTGTAAATATCCATTGAACACTGTATATTATATTTAAAGATTGGAAATAACCAAAATATCTATCAAAGGAAAAATGATAATAAATTACAGTACTTCTATACACAGGAATATATAATAAATAATGACAACAAATGACCTTTTTTGAGCATTTACTGGGTCCCAAGGATGATTCTAAATGCTTTGTTTATATATTAAATTGCTTAATATTATAACACCCCAATGAAGAAATGGGAGAACACAGAGGTTAATTTGCCCAAAGGCTCAGAGCTAGTAAGTGATGGAATTGGGATTTGAACCCAGATGCTTTGGGTCTTAGTCTCCACACTTAACACTAATCTTTCCAACAGTCAGAATGAACAAAGCAGCTCTTCATGTAGGAGAAAGGAAAGCTCTTTAAGACACAGCATGAAAAAGAATATGAAAATGAATACGGGCATATTCATGTATGACTGAAGCATTGTGCTCTACGCCAGAAATTGACACAACATTGTAAACTGACTATACCTCAATTAAAAAAAAAGAATCAATTAAAAAAAGACATAATATGAAGTGCAAAAATGGTACTATTTTTGAGAAGAAATGAAGGAAAGAAAAAAAGAAAAGGAAATCCAAATGGAAAACATACACACGGACAGAGAATATGTTGGGAATGGCACACAAGAAAATGAGAAGTGTGGTTGTTTTGTGGAAGGGCTTCTGGGTAGCTGGACACCAAGAATACAAGACTCAGCCTTTACTCTAAACTCCTTTGGTGTCCTTTTTATTTTCTGTACCGTGGGCATCTATTACCAATTTTAAAAATAAATAGATTTAAAAAAGGTAAAGTCCTCATAGTGAACCTTCCTAAAGCAGTTAACAACCTTGCAGTGTACATCTGATCCCCCAGCTGGTAGGGTCTGCAATCCCAGTTTCATATTTGGGGCTCTTAGAGGACTTCCCTGCAGGATAAAGATGTCAGGTGATTTCTGTGACCCGCACCAGCAGGCAGATAAAAAGCAAGCAACAGTCAAAGGACCTGGCCTCAGTCAGCCTGCTCAGACTTTCCTTCAGCAGCACAGCCCAGGCTGCCCAGAGGTCCTCCCTCTGGGGCCTCTCAGCGCAGGCCAGCATGTTAGGTCTTAGGAAGCCTGAAAGAGCAAAGAAGAAGAGATTACACAGAGACAGGCACATAGAGGTTATCTAATAAATACTTTCTGAATGAATAAATAAAAAAAAAAAAGGAAAAAGGGAACAAAGAAAAAATGTAGTTCTATAAAGTTATGTGCCCATATCTATACCACTTGACATTGATTTTTTTTACCTGCGTCTAATAAACTGGCTCTAAATTCATTCTGAAACAAGTTGCCCGAATGATTTGTGCAAAAGTCATTACCTTAAAAATCATCAATGACACAAACAGTTCTACTTAACTTCTCTTTTCCTCCAGGGGTGGGTAGGTGGGTGTGAATATGGGAATAGGATTTTAAGTTTATCATCATAACTTGTACCATTTTTCCTAATTCATTAAAAATCTTTGAAAATAACAGAAGCAAAACATGATGTTATACTTAGGATTATAATTTTAAATAGGAACTTGTAGCACTGAAAATGAGACAAGAAAACATTTTAGTTGTAGTTTCAAGATCAGTATGGCTACCAGGCAAGACAGGGCTCTACACACTGTTTAGCTCATCAAAGGATGGGAAATATAGCATTTATCCAGATTGGATTAATGTATTTAGAGTTGTCAAAGCCCAAATTAAGTTCCTGGTCCTGATGAGATGACAGTTTAAGAAATCAGAGACATTCCACTTTTAAACAAAGAATATATCATAAACTGTGTTACTCCCAAATTTTCTCTGCCTTCCCTGCCCATTGCCATGGAATGTATGCCTCCTCTACGGGAAGAATATCCTTCCCCATTCCAACAATACCATGCCTGAGCACTCGACTGGCGTTGGTCAGCGGAATATGAATGGGAGAAACATAGGGAATGTCTCAGCAGAAGTTTTAAGAGCCATCCCATAGCTTTGACATCTCTCTCCTTTCCCTCTGTCCCTGGGATGCCATGTACCAAAGGAAAAAAAAAAAGCACTGCTCCTTCAGCCTGGATTCTGAAATAAAGAAGACATTTGGGGCAGACTCTGAGACAATCCCTAGCTGTTTTGTAACATAAGTAAGAAGTTAATCTTTGTTGTGGTAGGCACTAAGATTTGGGAGTTTTTGTTACTGCAGTATAACCTAATGAAAACTGACTAATACAGTGACAACTTGAATAGCTGTATTTGCTGCAGGGACATTTTAAATGGGAAGAAAGAAGGTAACATGAACTTCCACAGCAGCATCTTCACTCCCTTAGGCTGGGTGGGTGATGGGCCCTGCAGTGGGCTCGGTTCTTGGAGTGGCACGCCCAGATCTGTGATAAATGGGTGGGTGACTCCAGAACATGAGCTCCAGGTTGACCACTCTGCCTTCTGGGCTTGCATAGATGAATCTTTGGAGCTCAGAGAAGTGTTCAGCCATCCATGGGATGCAGTCATCAAAACCACTAAGAAAATATTTGAGTCCATGAACCCTGTGTAGGGGAAGTAAATGTTTTAAAGCAGAATGTTGATGGTCTTGGCGAGTTTAACAGGCACTTGACAATGTTCTCAGTGTCAGCTGGGGATTGCCCAGTCTTGTGAAAGTGGTGAGACCTCATATTTAAGGAAACAGGACTTTGACTTATATCAAAGGACCAGATAATGAACGTTTTATGCTGTCACAACTACTCAGCTCTATCATTATCCCACACAAGCTGTCATTCACAGTATGCAGTGAATAAAAAAAGTCGTGACTGTGACCCAATGAAACTTAATTTCCAAAACCAGGTGACTGGCCTGATTTGGCCTACAGGCCACACTTGGCTGACACTTGATCTAGTAGAAAAGAAAGTGAAACTTTGTTTCACTAATGTCACACTCAGAAGTTTGGTGTCAGTTGCAGAGAGGTTCTGGAACACACCTCATCCACAGAAACTTGAAGTGATCTTGCTCACTCAAGAAGCCATCGGAACCATGAAGGGAATTACCCTGGGGAGTTATTTGGAAAGTTTAATGACAAGCCCTATGTCATCAAACACAATGGAAGGTCCAGATGCCTTGGCATGCGCAGCCTTTACTGCAGAGTTTGAAGACCCAGAAGCACCAGCTTATCAGAGAGCATGAACATACAGTGGTGACCATGAACACAGGTTATAAGAGCATTAAAAAAAATACAGAAATTGAGAAGCAAGAGTTAACAGGAACTCACTATTCCACCCTGTGTCACTGTGCAGTGTGCATGCTAATTTGGCATTTGGTTTGTCAGAAGGAACACTGGCTTTTAGCACACGTTAGGAGACCAATTGAGTTGATTTAGGAAACAGTAGAATAGGGAGTTATTGGCTGTATCTTGGCCTTTCTTGGTTACTTTTTTGAGATAAGAAATATTTTATGTTCTAAGAAAGAGTTTTTTGTTAACTAAACAAGAAGTGAATTTCAATATTGGATATCCTTTCTTCAAAGTCCAAAACATTGAAATATAAGTTTCTTGGGAGTTCTGATCATGAAGTTTATTGCAGTCATGGACAGAACTTTCTGCTTGGCATCTTTGGAAAGAATGCGGTTCTCAGAGCAGCACTGTTACATGTTAGAGACCTAACAATGATTTTTGGCTTTTGAAAGTGTCAGCTTTGTGGGCCTCAGAGATTCAGTTCTATTCCCCAACCCCAGTGGGTCAGTGACCCCCTCAACGGGTTCTTTGCCCTGAGTCACAAATGCCATTCAAATGAAACCAGGTTCAGTATAGCAGAGCAGAAACTTTATCCATTGATCAAGGAATGGAGAAGGGCGAGCCCGTGCTCCAGAAGCATCTTCTCCCTGAAGGGAAGAGAGTAATGGAATTTTAAGCGGTAGGTAGTAGACATGTCATTAGGGCTCTAGGAAAAATGTGGAGATTTCCGGGGGCAGCAGCGAGGGCAGCAGCAAGGGCAGCAGCGGGGGCAGCTGGGGCATGCACAGTCATCTTCCATGCTTTGCACAAGGCAGGAGTTGCGCTCAGCAGAGTACAAATCTCTCTGCCTTGGGTGAAGATCTTAGCATGGTAACGAAGCAAAGGTAACCTTAGGACACCTCCAGGTCTCATCTGCACAGGTGAGTTCCTGTGGTCAAGTCGGAGCTGGCTGGGGGTGGCTAGTCACTGCAAATCTCTTAAAGTACAGCTGGAAAGCATCTCTGCCAAATACCAAAGGTGCTTTTCAAACAAACACAGAGATAAGTCAAGGCCAAGATTCTTTAGCTCTCAGGGGCTTGTATGGGTGACAGTCTGGGGTATGATTCCTTAGTATACACTTTGTCAATAGTGCACGTGACAGTGATGTAGGTGATCACCTGATCATGCAGCGAGAAACACAAGAACACCGATTCTTTTTGACTGTACCCTGAGTGTGAGCAGGTCCTTCTTCCTGTGTTGCTGCTGTAGCCGTGGACAAAATTCTACCTGCCGAGACAGAAGTTCAGATTCTGCAAATGCTACAACCATGCACATGTACCCCGAGTATATTTACCGGATTTTATCTCCCACTGATGAAGATGTTTACAAGATGTTTTGTAGGTGATTTTAATTATATATATATATAACAGGGAATATACGACATTGTCATTTTACAAGACATTGACGAGACTATGTCATTGTAGTTTCTAACTATAAAATAGGATATATAGTTTATGTTGTAATGAAACCAAACATTTTGCTGTTTCAGAGGAAATGCAGGAGAAAAAAAAGGTTATTTCTGAATATCATGTTTTAGCTTGTGGTTTTAATTTAAAAAGTTAAATTTGACAGAAGCAGAGAAATAAAATCTGAATTCTGCAGCCTTTCTTATGTTCTTAATTTTTAATATTGCATCTTTGCTAGTGTAGCCTGTGAACAGAGCAAAAATAAACACTTCGTATAATGTAATAAAATATCATAAATTTGAGTATATTAAGAAAAGATGTGACTTGGGGTCATATTATTTAAATAAAATTATATTCAAATTAACAGTGGGTTCCATATAAAAAAACAGAGCTTTATATGATACAATATACTGCTATCTAACTTACAGTTAATTAGTGATGTTTTGGGCTATTTATTTAAAAGTCATATCTCTTGTTCTGGAATGTGAAACCCATTGTAACAGTGTTCCAAGGAGACAATCAGTTACATGTGGAGACATAGCAAATGCTCAGAATGCTTGGAACCAGACAGATACAGGTCTCCTGGTTGATTTTGCCACTCACAGTCCATGTGACCTTTCCCAGGTTAAGTAATCTCTCTGGGCTTTATTCTCCTCTTCCAGGAAGTAGAAGGGAAAATATTCACCTGTAAAGTTGTTGTAAGAATTAAATAAGGCAATGTTTATACAATATTGAGCTCAAGTGCACACTGATAAAATGCTGATTCCAACGCCTGTATACAGTGTCGCTAATAGCATTCCTGAGCCTTGAGCAGAAATATGTTTACTTTCTTGTAAGGATTTAAGTGTTCTATATTCCTTTTTGTATGACTTTCCTCCACACCATACATTTATTTCTGATATATTTCCTTCAAGTATCAAAAATACATGGCTAGAGAAAAACAGTCATAGTCATCAAATAAAATTTCATTTCTAACTCAAGTCCTAACAATGTAATGCTAGGGAGCTTTGCATTTGGATCATCAAATATTTAACCCAAATTAGTTTGTGTTTTTCCATCATCTTTAAAGGCTAATTTTTAATATTGCTTTACTTTATGAATCATAGAAACAAAACGCATATCTCATCTTGAATCCTGCAGCATAACCCAATCTGAACTATTGTTTTTTTAAACTTTAAGTACTATTTGTTCATGGTAGAAGGATTAGAAAATGTGGATTCAAAAAAGAACAAAAACCCCACTATTCATGAATCTATGAATCAGAGATAACCATTGACTACAATACATAGATAATATAATATTGTAACCATTTTATCACTCAAACATAAATAATGACCAACTCTTAAATATATTTGCATAATATAATTATTTTGCTGCATCACATTTAATTTTTTGCATATATTATAATTTAGGTAACAAATCTCTATTTTTGAGTATTTAGATTATTCAATTACTTTAATTATAAAAATGCTGCCATTAGTATCCACCTTCATGAAACTATTTCCTTAGTTTGAATCCCTATGTGTACAACTATTGCTTGAATTCAGACAGATTTAAAATTCATCATAAATTTTCATATAGAACCGCATATCCAATTTCTCCACTGGAGGCTAATTTCTTTCTCTGCTTCTAAAAAGTCATCTATATAGATGTTACTTTATTGCAGGTGGCATCACAGACATGCAGCTCATAAATTCTTTTTTGTACTTTAGTGTTTCATAGCCCTTATCCTCTGATTAATCCTGCCAAGGTTCTTTTTTTTTTTAAAACAATTATAGTTATCCCCAAATCAAGTTTCTTTCCATTATTTATTCATTCATTCATTCATTCATTCATTCATGTAAATAATAGTTTAGATTCTAATTAGAGCAAGACATGGTTGAAAATAAAAAGGAATTTAGGGTCCTCACCACCCTAAGCCATACATTATATAGTTAGAACATGATTGTAACAGTTTATGGGAGGGTTTGGGTTAAAGTGGGTTTGCTCCTTTGAATATCACTCTAACCTCTGAACTAAATCCTCTTCATGGTCCTGGTTCTGGATACTGACCCCCTCCCCCCCGCATTGTGTTAGGTATCATGTTTATTTATACCACCACTTTGCTTACTTCTTGATCCCAGCAGTTTTCAACCCCGGCAACTCCCAGAGATGCCCCGCACCTTCACTGACACTCTAGCTGGCTAACCCCGTCCAGGCCCGGCTTTCGTTCTTCAACTCAGACCACTGACTCATATTGAGAGATCTCTCAGAATTTTATACACACGTTTCTGGACCACTTCTTCCTTGGAACTTACTTTTGACATTTTTATGGTTAGAATTTAAATCCTGTGCTCCATTCATTGCACAGTCACTCCTTCATTTACTCTTTCAGTACATGTATTCGGTGGATACTTACCTCGTGCTAGATGTTAACCGAAAAGCAGGGAAAGAAGCTCCCACGGCTCTCGCCTCCACAGAGTTCACGGCCTTAGTGGGAGAGGAGTCTTGTTTCTTTCACTCCTGCACGTCCCCCAAGCATTTATCAACACAGATGTGTACCTACCATACAATGTTGAACGCTGTGAGGGGTATAAGCATAAGTAACAAACAAAGTATATAAGTTCAGAAGGAAAATCTCTTCTTTTTTTTTTTTTATTGAGGTATAGTCAGTTTACAATGTGTCAGTTTCTGGTGTACAGCACAATGCTTCAGTCATACATGAATATATATATATATATATATATATATATATATTTATTTATTTTCTTATTCTTTTTCACTGTGAGGTACTACAAGATCTTGAGTATATTTCCCTGTGCTCTACAGTATAAACTTGTTTATCTATTTTATACATACCAGTCAGTATCCGCAAATCTCAAACTCCCAGTTTATCCCTTCCCACCATCTCCCCCCTGGCAACCACGAGTCTGTATTCTGTCACAGAAATATATACATATATTCATTTGTCTTTGGAAGATCTCTTCTAAATTGGGGACCATCACAGGAGAATACGGTAATGAGATAATATCTGAAGTGGACATAGAGTAGGTAGAATTCGTGTGGGTAGAAGAGGGAAGAAAGTTCTCATTCCTCTAATGAGTAATGGTGAAGAAGCAGAATGAGAACATGCTAATTCGTCCTCTCACACTCTAGTTATAAGACTTTTTGGCTTAGTTTTGTCATCTGTAAATTGGGTGAGTAATATTGCCCTAACATATCACTGGAGAATTGTTAGGTCAAACTGAGGTAATTTGATTGAGACCATTTTAAAACTGTACAGCAATATATGAGCACAAAGGACATTTGAATACTCAGTATTTTAGGGGTCAAGATATCAATTCACAGTTTACAATTCTACCTGAAATGCATCTAAAGAAAACTGATCATAGAAAAATGCAAAACTGATTTCAACATAAGTTCAGCTATTATTTTGAAAACAAGTGAATTTCAAACGAGTGTGTTTGAAATTTTATGAAGTTATTTCATAAATTATATCTCTAATTGAAATAACTGTTGGTAACGTATCAAGTACTGTGTTGAGTATCTGACATGTATGTTTTGTTCCTGGCTCTTAATTTATAAAGTTGACTGAATGACCACATGGAGAGATCGATGTCGTTGAAGAAAAGCTTAACATCATCCAGAGTCCCCCTGGAAACCAGAGGCACAGTTCACCGAGCAGGGCCGCAGGAGGAAAGCAGGTCTGGAGATCAGGAAGCAGAAGCAGGAGTGGTAGGTTTAGGCCAGTGCTTTTACTGGGGTTGCTGCGGGAAATGCAAACCAGGGCAGTGTGAACAGTTCAGGATTTGCTAGCTTTAATGATCTCAGCAGGCTCTAAGCTACAGGGTGGCCCTTCGTCGTCTGGTACCTGGTCCTGGTATAATCAAGGCAGAGGAATACTGCCCCCTGGAGAGTATGGGCCTGATGGAAGAGGTGTGGCTCCGGACTGGACTGGTGAGTTTGCATATGAGAGGCATGCTCCTCACTAAGTCCTTTGCTATCTCTAAGCATCGGCAAGCCTAGGGAGGGACAGGCACTCCCAAGCTAGAAATGTTTAAGATGGCAAGACATGATTTAATACGATTTATTACGTCCTTAAACTACCGTCATGCTTAGCTTTCTGCCCTTTGATTGGTAGTGCCCCGCTCCCAGTGAGCTCTGGAGGTCTCCTGCACAACACTGTACCTGCAGTCCACCATGATGTTCTGTGTGCTTAAAAATCTGTTCAGCGAGTCAATCTCACTTTCAGTGTTACTACCACTAAATAAATAAACACCCTCATCACAATCCAGTAAGTAGACGCCATAGTCTCCTTATTAAAATCCTTACGTAAAATCAGGCAAGTATATTGAGTCAGAGAAATTCTGTGACTTGCCTGATGTCACGACTGGTAATTTACAGAATAAGGATTTCAATACAAAATTCTAACCCCCAGCAACTATAACCATGAAAGTACATTTACAAACAGTACTCTAAAAATTGTTTTCCACCTTTCAAGAGCTAAGATGATGATAATGTTGGTGATGACTGTGAAGTTAGAATTCATGTTGACTTGACCACAGGGTTGCAGTTCAGAAGACTTAACAGCTCACCCAAGATCACACATAGTTTTGATAACCTTTTGCTGCATAACAAACCGTCTCTAAACTTTGTACTTGAAACAATCGTCTTTTTGTGCTCATGTTTTTGAGGTCAGGAATTCAGGAAGAGTCTGGCTGGATGTTTTTTCTTTGATTCATGTGGTATCAGCTAGGGCAGCTGGTACTGGAGGGGCCACTTTCAAGAGGGTTTCTTCATACATGTCTGGCACCCTAGTCTCCTTGACCTGGTCTCCACATGGTCTCTCTTCCTCCGTGGCCTGTCTACATGGCTTAGGTTTCTCACAGCATGGTGGTCTCAGAGTATTTGCATTCCTTAAATGAAAGCTGGCTTCCAAAAGACAGGAAGCGGGGATGCTCAGCCAGTTAAGAGACATGACTGAAACTGACAGAGCATCATTTCTACCTCACTCTACCGGTCAGAGCAGTCACAGGACCTGCCCAGATTCAGGAACTGGAGAATCAGACTCTGCCTCTTGTTGAAATTTTTACAAAACATAGGATGGGAGTTACTATTATAGCTATCTTTGAGAAATACAATTTGTCACACATATTTAATCAGTATCTGAGCTCAGATATCTAAGACCAAAGATACCAGTCTTAGTTTTTGCATTACACTGAAACTCAGATAGCTAAGCAGAACAATGACTAATGGATCTCTTTTTAAAAAATTCAGAGTGATACTGACACATGCCATTGTAAATGAATTGACATTCACATCTCCATTATCCTCCTTAAGAGGACAGCAAAGTCCCTGATCCACTGAGAGGCCAAATTTCTGTTACTTCTTACCTGAAGTCCTTACCCTCATGCTATGGCTCCACCCTCTCCATGGGGTGTAAGCCTCCTGGATTTGGGACTCCTGCAGACGGGAGAGCTACATCTCAGGGGTCTGAGACTGCCTGGCAATGGTGCTGCTTTTAACCCTTAGGTTACGGTCTATCTTATAGCATTCTGGGCCTTAGTCAGATCCCAGAACCTGCTTCTGAAAGCATGGTTTTCTATACATAAGTGAACTTTCTGCCACCTGATTAAAAGTTGGAAAATATAACTGGAACAAAGTTTACAACTTCCCTACTTTATATATGCTAAGCAGTTTGAAATACTTCAAAACATAAACATTATTCATAATGAAAATTCACATTTTTTAAAAGATTGAAAACTAAAGTTATGAAATATACTACATCTACAATGCTTGTCCCTTTGACTATATTAAAACAGCAGCACGACTATCAGCTTTTTAATGTCTACTGATTCTTGAAACTTTGCCCTCTACAATATTGAATTTATTTCATACGAAACCAGAATTCTGCCATTCATAAAGTATTTCCTGGATGTCTTTGCCCCTGCCCTAATTTATCTCTGCTTTTTGACTGGACTATCTATCTAGTCAATTTACCTTTAATATGTTTACCAGTTTGGTTGGGTTTAACAAAATTGTCTTGCTTACTGTTTTCTATTTCTGCTGCTTTGATATTCTTTAATTCCCAGCTTGTCTTCTTTTTGATGAACAAATGTTTAAGTGTTCCATTTTTCCTCCTCCTTTGAATTTTTACCTATAGCTCTTTAACTTTTAGTAGTTTTTCCAGTTATTTCAATATGAGTTTTTAATTTACAACACTCTGTTTTAAATGAATATTACAATATTTCCCTATAAGGTAAGAACCTTCTAAATAATACTTTGATTTATACCCTTGCTATACGGTGTGCTATTATTGCCATACATTTTACCCTTACATATGATATAAACCCCATCAAACACTGGTATTATTTGTACTTTAAACATTCTGTGTCTGTGCCTGAAATTTCACCATCTGGATGGTCTGTGAATCTGTTATGTTGACGATTGTTTTCTTTGGTTTCAATCATGTACCTTACGTTTGTTTCTATGTGCCTGATCTTTTAAATTCAGTGTCAGTCGTTGTATTTAAAAAATTATAGAGGTATTTTGATGCCTAAGGTAGTTATTTTCATTTCAAATGAGATTTATATTCGTTTCTGGCAAATAGCTCGGCCCAAAAGCAATACCAGATCCCCTTAATCCAATCAGGGATTGAAATGATTCAAGCTGAGCTTCAGTCCTTATGAGAGCTGGGCTATTTCTGCTCACCCTAACTCCCGAGGTGAGCCCTTGGGGGTCCCAATCTAAAACGTGGGATTCACCAGGACAACCTTCTGCTTGGCAGAATTAGCATAAGGAGGCTTAAATATCAAAAATGGGGCATTTTGATATGGGAGAAATAGCTCAATATTATTTATTAATTTTATACCTTTTAAAAGTTAGTATCTGTTACAAAATCATATAAATATAGAAAAGATAAAATTATGAGAACATCTGTTAAAAGAGAAGGTAATGTTAGAAAATGAAACAAGAGCCAAGATTTATACACAAAAACCCTTTCATAAGTTTCTGTATAAGTTTTAGAAATGATCCATCCACACGTTTGGCTATGAATTTCTCTTAGTAATGAAGCAAAGAGGGAAATACAAATGGTTTCCAGATTCACAGTATTATAAGCAATTGTTTGTAAATTCACAAACAAATGAATTTTAGGAGGTGCATAGCTGTTTTCGGTAATTGTATCTGAGAAAAAAATTTTGCTCTGGGTCCTTATTCAGAAGCTCCTTTGATGAATGTATAAAGCGGAATGAGACCGATTTATTTTTGTTCAAGAGTGATGAGATACATTAAACATGGTACAGAAGGTACATTGCCCAAATGGACTGGGCAAACAATCATATTAATTATTTTGAGATATTTATTCAGCAGATGTTCTGTGCCAGGAAGCATCTGAGGCCAAATACCCCTGGTTCAGTGGGGTAAAAGACAAGTAAACTTATGCTAGTGTAAGATTATAGTAGAACTACATAAAGGGTGAGGAGAAAGGGAACAGGCCTAGTTATTGCTCCACAGAAAGATAACAGAGCCTTGATGTATGAGTAATATTTCTCAAGTGTCTCGGGGAGGACCGAAGGTAGACTAGTGCACACACAGGAATGAAGACATAAGAAAGAATAGAGATCTGCACATAATTAGAATTACAGGAAGAAATGCAAATTGTAAAGAAACAGGGGACAAAGCAAAAGGAGAAAACCCATTTGGATGCCACCTTATAACCAGTGATCCATTCAAGAATTTAAAGCCAGATGGTGACAAAATCAAAGTTGTGCTTTAGAAGACTACTCTTGAAGCAGTGTGGAGGATGAATTACAATGTTAACCCTGAAGGTAAATAGAATGGTAAAGAGACCGTTGCAAAAGTCCAGGAAAGAAATTGTGAGTGTCTGGATTAAAATCATCATGGTGGGTATAAAAAAAGAGACAAATCTAAGAATATTTAGGAATCTAATCAATAAGACATAATGATTGATTGGATATTACAAGTGACAGAGATTAATCTAGAGATAGAACGCCTCCTGGATTACAGTCAGGAATGATACAGTTCACTAGCCACCTTGGCAACTACAAGAGGGTTTGCTTTATTAACATCTGAATGTGTTTTATTTGTGACATGTGTGGTGCGTTCAAGTGGAGCCCTGGAGTGGGCAATAAGATATACAGGCCTGAGGCTCAGAAAGGTGATCCAGACCAGGGAAAGAGGAATCACTAGAATTTTGATCATGAAAAACCAGATGAGCTTGAGTGGGGAGAGAGCAGAGAGAGAAAAGAAATTGAGATTAAGGATGGA
Source organism: Vicugna pacos (assembly GCF_048564905.1). NCBI lineage: Eukaryota > Metazoa > Chordata > Mammalia > Artiodactyla > Camelidae > Vicugna > Vicugna pacos. Next base: position 2,228,794 of record NC_133011.1, read on the forward strand.
GCACCGGGTTCATCAATAGGAAAGGTACCATTACCATTAGGTAATGGTAGAAAAAGAAGTCTGAGGGAAAGGCCAAGAACAACTGGTCAGAGTGCACGGTGAATCCCTAGAGAGTTTTGTCCCATTATAACTGCATTCTTTTTCTGATTGAAAACGAGTCCACAGATTGAAGAAAATTTTTGATGTTCCTGAATACTTCTCTAATGCTTTCAAAAGTGTATGGGTGACCACATCTATTCACCATTGTACTGGAAGTCCTGGCCACAGCAATCAAACAAGAAAAAGAAAAGATATCCACATTGGAAGGGAAGTGATAAAACTGTCACTATAGTCAGGTGATATTCTATATAGAAAATGATACTGATACTCTATATAGAAAACCCTAAATACTCCACATGAAAACTATTAGAACTAATAAATGAATTCAGCAGAATAGCAGGATACACGATTAACACACAAATATCTGCTTCATTTCTTTACAATAACAAGGAAATATCAGAAAGAGTTAAAAAATCCATTTTAAAATTGCATAAAAAATTAAAATACTCAGGAATAAACTTGACAAAGGAGGTGAAAGACTTATGTGCTGAGAACTAGAAAACATTGATAATGGAAACTGAAGGTGATTCAAAGAAATGGAAAGATATCTCTTCCCTGGGGTTGGAAGAACTAATATTGTTGAAATGGCCATGCTATCCAAAGCAACCTACAGATTTAACGTAGATTAAATTTCCTTTCAAATTACCAATGACACTTTCCACTGAACTAGAACAAATAATCCTAAAATTTATATGGAACCACAAAAGATCCAGAATTTCCAAAGCAATCCTGAGGAAAAAGAATGAAGCTAGAGTCACAAACCTCCCAGACTTCAGACAATACTACAAAGCTGCAGTAATCAAAATAATGTGGTATTGGTACAAAAATGGACATGTAGGGTCAAATTAACACAGTAGAGAGCCCAGAAAGAAGCCTACACACCTACAGTCAATTACTGTTCAACAAAGGAGGCAAGAATAGACAACGGAGAAAAGACAGTCTCTTCAGCAAGTGGTGATGGGGAACCTGGACAGCCTCATGTAAATCAGTGAATTTAGAACACTCCCACACACCATATACAAAAATAAACTCAAAATGGCTTAAGGACTTAAATGTAAGAAATGACATCATAAAACTCCTAGAAGAGAATATTGGCAAAACATTCTCTGACATAAATTGTAGCAGTATTTTCTTAGATCAGTCTCCCAAGGCAATAGAAATAAAAGCAAAAATAAACAAATGAAATCTAATAAAACTTAAAAGCTTCTGCATAGCAAAGAAAACCATAAACAAAACAAAAAGACAACCTATGAACTTGGAAAAAAATATTTGTAAACAATGCGACCAACAGTGGTTTAATAACATCCAAACTATACAAACAGCTCATACAGCTGAATAACAAAAAAGAAAAAAAAATAAAGAATCCAATTAAGAAATGACCAGAGCACCTAATCGGACATTTCTCCAAAGAAGACATATAAAGAGCCAACAGGCAGGTGAAAAGATGTTCAGCATTGCTAATTATTAGACAAATGCAAATCGAAACTACAGTGAGATGTACAACCTAACACTGCTTAGAATAGCCATCATCAAAAAGTCTACGAATAGTAAATGCTGGAGGGGATGTGGAGAAAAGGGAACCCAACTACACTGCTGGTAGGAATGTGATTTGTGATTTGGTGCAGGCACTGTGGAAAACGGTATGGAGTTTCCTTTAAAAACTAAAAATAGAGCTACCATATGATCCAGCAATTCCACTCCCAGGCATATTTTCATAAAAAGTTAGAATTCTAATTTGAAAAGACACATACACCCCAATATTCATGGCAGCTCTATTTACAATAGCCAAGAAATGGAAGCAACCTAAGTGTCCATTGACAGATGAATAGATAAAATGTGGCATATATATGCAATGTCGACCGTAAAAAATAATGAAATATTACAAGTTGCAGAAACATGGATGAACCTAGAGATTATCAAAGTAGGTGAAGTAAGTCAAACAGAGAAAGACAACTATCATATGGTATCACTTATATGTGCAATGTAAGAAAATGACACAAATGCATTTGTTTGCAAAACAGAAACAGACTCACAGACATAGAAAACAAACTTATGGTTACCAGAGGGGGAAGGGGGAGGGAGGGATAAATTTGGAGTTTGGGATTAGCAGATACAAACTACTATATATAAATTGATAAAGAACAAGGACTTACTGTATAACACAGGGAACTGTATTCAATATCTAGTAATAATCTATAATAAAAAATAATCCGAAATAAGTATATAAGTGAATCACATTGCTATACAGCAGAAAATAATACAATATTGCAAATCAACTATACTTCAGTTTTTTTAAAAGTGTACAAATGTCCAACATAGTGGCAGATCATATTTTTTTTCTTTCATCAAAAACCATGCAGTGCCCAAGGACTACACAAATGTAAATTAAATATTACTCCTGCCCTTGGTATGGTATGGTATAATATGATATTGTATGGCATGGCATGTTTAAGGGGAAATGTATGCAGTTGACCTTTGAATAGCATGGCTGAACTGTGCAGGTCTTCATATATACAGATTTTTTTTCAATAAATATATTGGAAAAATTTTGAAGATTTGTGACAACTTGAAAAAACTCACAGACAAATGACATAGCCTAGAAATATTGAAAACCTTGAGAAAAAGGTATGTCATGAATGCATAAAATATATGTAGATACTAATCTATTTCATTATTTACTACTGCAAAATATACACAAATCTAGTATAAAAAGTTAAAATTTATCAAGGCTTATGCACAGAAACACTTACAGACCATACATGGCTCCATTTGCAGTCCAGAAAGATGCAAACAAATGGAAAACTAACTTTCGTGCATGCTATATTACTGTAATAATTTCATAGCCACCTCCTGTTGCTATTGTGGTGAGCTCAAGTGTTGTGAGTATCTGTTTAAAGCACCCTGTAATGTTAGTCATCTTCGTAAGAGCAGTTTGTCTCTCCAATAAATTGCGTATCACAGTTAAAAAGTGGTCTCTCTCAGTTCTCACATATTTTTCATCATGTTTAGTGCAATATCGTAAACCTTGAATAACACTATGGTTCTCATAAAAAAGGCTACATGTGATGCTGGAAGTGCTCTCAAGAAGCAGAGTAAAGTCATAACATCACATGAAAAAGTGGAATTTCTTGAGTTATACTGTAGATTGAGGTCTGTGGCTGTGGTTGCCCACCATTTTAAGATAAATGACAGCATAAGGCATTGTAAAAAATAAAAATAAACTTGTGAGGCTTTTGTTGAAGCTATGCCATCAGACATGAAAATCTTGCACTTTTTGTGAAATGCCTTTTTTTTAAATCACATATTGAAAATGTAGCTTTTACATGGGTACAGATTGCTATAAAAGATGTACCTGCAGACTCATGATTTGAGATAAAGCCAAGTCATTATATACCAATTTAAAGCAAAAGGAAGGTGAAAGATCTAAGGCTGGAGAATTTAATGCCGGTAAAGGATGGTTTGATAATTATAGAAAGCGGTTTGGCTTAAAAAAATCGGAAGATAACAGGAGAAGCAGCTTCTTCGGACAAAGAGGCAGAGACGAGTTCTCAGAAGCCACTGAGGGGAGATCAAGATGGCAGAAAAAAGAATGCAGAGCTCACCTCCTCCCACAAACACTTCAAAAATACGTCTACATGGAACAGTTCTCACAGAAACCGCCTGGAAGCTGGCAGGTCTCATACAATCAAAGCTGCAAGAATGATCAGCACGTAACTGGGTAAGATGGAAAGAAAAAAAGGGAAAGGAATCAGGATAAGGCCTGTGGCCCTGAGAGGAAGCAGTGAAAGAGGAAAAGTTCCTTCACCCTAGGAACCCTGTTTACCAGCTGGGAGATCAGTGTGGGCAGATGGGGAGATTCAGAAGCTCAGAGGAGAGCGCGGCAGCCAACTTGGATCAGCAGGATGGAGAAAGAGCAGCATACGAGGTCCTGGCCACTTGCTGCACCGCCCAGCGCAGGATGCGCACTGGCTGCTGTGTGTGGGAGCTGGTGCTGACACTCAGGCTTCAACCAGCAGCCCCGAGGAGAAAACTGCGTGGAGGCAGCCCAAAGGGACTGGAGTGTGGTCTGTTACAAATGAGCGAGTGCACAGGACAGAGCCCAGGTCCCCTAGAGAAGCCCCACTGCTAACTCACAGGCACGGGGAGGGGTGGAGCCCTGCCCCGGCAGCCTCATTCCTGGCGCACTCGCAGCAGGCTCCACGGTGCCTCTCTGAGCTCTGGGAGCACTCAGGCACCTGCGGCTGCCCACAGGCAGAGGCAGGGCGCAGATCTGAGCCAGGTACAGCCAAGTGGGCGACCTGGGTGGGTTTATGTCCCCAGCGACTCTGTAAGCTCAGTGCACGCGGGGCATGCTAGTGGATTACTGGTGCTCTCATGGCTGGAGTGGGCCCAGGGTCAGCAGGGGCGGGCTTTGTGGGCTCCAGTGTGTGGATGCGGGGCCAGGGTCTGGGCTGGTTCCTTAGCTCCGTGGCAGGACCAGGTGTGTGACTGCTGCAAGTCCCAGGGCGGGACTTCTGTGGATCTACACCAGCACCTTTGTGAGCACAGCACCTGAGGCCAACCGCCTGCATTCTCACGGTTGAGGCAGGGCCAAGAGCAGTGCCAACAGGAGTAGACTTTGTGAGCACACACAGCTGGTGACAGGGGACGCCACACAGGGCACTTCCGGGGGGATATCTCCTGGAGAGGAGTACTCTGGCTTCTCCCCCATCAGCAGGCACCCTCGAGTCCTGCCTACCCACGCCACAGCTTAGAGCCAGATCTGGGGGCTTTCACTCCAACAACAGAGGAGCAGACTCTGCCTCTGACAGGGCTGCGACAGACACAGAGCAAAGAGGAGGACTTTCTCAACATCCAGTGCAGGCTCTGGTCACCATAACACCAGTTACACCCCCATCAGGGGGTTAATGGCCAGCACACGCTGAGAAAATATGTGGCAGGCATCCACACTAATAACAGCCCTTGCACCAAAAATATGAGCTGCACACAGGCTTCACAGAGATGCTCCCACATAAAAGCAGCCCTTCAAGACCACAGTGGGCAACTATTTTTCCTAAAGTCATAGAATAGGAGAAATGTAAGTAAAATAAAGAATCAGAGAAACCACTGCCAATGAGAAAAAACAAGACAAATCCCCTGAAAGAACAAACAATGAAACAGACATCTCCAGGCTACTAGACTCTGAGTTTATAAAAAAGGTAATAAAAATGCTGCAGGAATTGAGAAAGGCTATTGATAGAAATACAGATTCCTGTAACAAGGAATTATAAACTATAAAGAAAAGCCAACAGAAAATTTATTTGCTGGGATGAAAACTCAGCTAAGAGCAATAAATAGCAAAAGGATACAGAAAGAATGAATACTATGCGAATAATAATAAATTCATAAACACTACAGAAGAATGAATACGTGATCTGGAAGACAGAACAATGGAGATCACCCAATGGACAAGACAGAGCCTTGCGGTTGTAAGACTCCAAGCGGCTGCTGCCCCTCCGAGTTCTCTGACCCGCAGGTTCCCACCGTGCTGCTAGGGGACACCGCCTAGACACAGAGGCTCCCACTTCTCTCTCTACCCCAGCGGTTCTCTTACCCCCTTCCCCTCTGGACACTAGCCCACCGGCCATAAGCCTCTGAAAGGACTCATGCTGCCAGGAACTTCCCTCCCGTGCAACCCTGCGCAAATGCTGCACAATAAACTTGCTGCGTGTTACCGCCGCTTGTGGTCGTGCCTCTTCCCTTGACCAGCCCCGGGTCCCTTAAACTAACCCCTTCCCTATCACTCCCACACGTGGAGCCTGGCCTCCTGGGCCTGGAACCCGGCACTCCGTGAATGGAACCTCAGTCTCCAGGCATGGACCGGCCCTACAGCTATGGAATCTGTCACTCCACGTGTGGAATATTTTCACCAAGGATGGAACCTGGTCTCCTTGACACGGAGCTGGGAACTCCACATGCGGCCTGTCAGTCTCCAAGCATGAAACCTGACCGCACCAGCGCTCAGTGTATGGAATCTGCACTTCCAGGGTTGATTTAGGTCTTCAGTGTGACTCTCGCCTTTCTGGTCACACAATCTGGTTCACCCCAGGAGCCCTGGCCCTGAAGGCACAGGCCTTGGACCCCCAGGCGTTAAGCCTGGCCCTCTGACCACGCGCACCGGCCCTCCACGTGTGCAGTGTGTGGGTGATAGCTGTTTCTGGATTGTGAGATCTGAGTGGTTTTCATTTCAATGTGTGTGTTGTGTGTTGTACTTTCCTATAGTCAGTAAGTAAATTAAGAGGAAGAGGAAATTTTCACAGGAAAAAGAGTGCTTCCTTTCACGAGATAAAAACAAAACAAAACAAAAACGCCAGTGCGCACACGCTGGGCTACAGCGCGGCGCGGTCGGCCATCCGGGGCTCTTGCGGGGGCTTTGCCATTGCTGCAGCGCTTGTGCCATCTTCTGGTCTGACATAAGCCAGCCATCTGGGGACGCCCAGCAGCAGCGATTAGCTCCTTAATGTTACTTCAGACGCGTTACTCACCCTGCTTATGAGTCAAATGTGTGTCTGCACTTCAAGTACAAAATTTTAAGTGAACAACTTAAAAATCTATGATCAGATAAAGGAAAAGAACATTGTAAAATCTTGTCAAAATGTAACCTCAGAGATAAATCGGAATAAATGCATTGTTGAATAAATCTACTTAAGTCTAAAATACAATATTAATCTAATTCTAAACATTGATTTAGGTACATTATAGAATTATAGTATATATTCTATGCAGCATAGGATTTGGAGCCAAAAAGCCTAGTTTTGAATACCATGTCTGACCCTAATTTATTAGATAATTTTTATAAACTCACTTAACTTCTCATTTACTTTATTTCATCCCTATTAAATAAAGACAATAAGATTTGGCTTTCTCAGCTGTCTCTAACCCTTCTCCCTCCTTATTTTTTAAACATTTTTTATTCAGTTATAGTCATTTTACAATGTGTGTCTCCTTCCTTATTTTTGAACTTCTAAATTCTTATAAATTATTATGTATTCTTGTCCGCACACTAAAGACACAGTAAAAAAATCTTAGTTCAGAAAAAGATACACTGATATTTCCAGGATAGGAAAAATAAAGCTATAGAGAGTTGCTTTATTTTCTATTTTTTTTATAGAGACTTGTTTTATTTTTTACTTTTTTTTTTATAGAGAGTTGTTTTATGTTTTAGAGTTTATATTCTTGGATTTAAAGAAAACCTGCTGAGCATGTGCCTAGATGAGGGATGAGGGTTGGTCAAATAACACCCCCTTAGCTCACGTGAGGGACTTTTGCAGACCCAGAGAGAAGAAAACTCTAAGTAACAAAACTGAAAGAGGCGACGTGGAGAACTGAGAGGATGTCACACTGATATTTACGCTCACTAATCAGAATAAAAGATCACCTCATTTCCTGATGACGGCTTTCAAACCCAAACCCGCTAAGTGCGAAAGCTGGCAGCTCCCAGCAGCCCTGAGTCTGGTCGGAGAAGCTTACCTCCTACTCTGGCTAGACCCCTACGTCCTCCCGTGGACTGCACTGTGGTTTATCCCCTTGCTCACGGCGTTCCCTGTTTCCGCAGAAGGGATCACACCTTCGTTCTCCCCTTGTTTTGGAGTGCGCGTCATAACAGGTCAATGTCTGTCCACTAGTCCAAATGCCATCACCACCGGTCGGCATCAGAACAGGAGCCCATGTTTTGGTTTCTCACCATAAAAATCCCAGAACCTAGGACAGTGTCTGGAACAGAGTAGAGGCTCAGTAATTACTTCTGAGTCATGAATGGATGCAAAGAGTAAAGCAAAGGAGGTTAAAAGACAGAAGACAGGGAAGAGGAAAGAGTTTCTCCATTTAGTTCATAGTATGTCTTCCTGGTGGCTGCGACACTGTACGTACCTTGTTTCACTCTGCTTTTATGGCTGAAATGAGGGAATTTTTCTTTTTTTTTTTTTTAAGTGAATTTTTTTTCTAGTGGAAATTTAAAAGTATAAAAGTACAAAAAACAACATAATAATTGCCACCCTTTAGAATTATTCCCCACAGTATCTTAGCATATTTGCTCCCAGCGTGTTCTGTGTATATGCTTCTAAAAAATGAACATTAGATGAACACACTGTCTTTTTCTTCAACTATCTTAGAAATACAGTTGTTAAAGTCATAAATGTTCATTAGCTAAATTTAAGAAAGCAATAGCTTGAAGTCTGTTTCATCCCTTGGTGAGTGATGGACAGCAATTTCACGACATCAGCTTCTGATTGTAGAGTTACAGCCATGGCCTTCCAATAAACACAGTCCTAATGGCAACACTCCATTATCAAAAGTTGATTTTGGAATCTATGTTCTGTGTCCTCTGGCAGAAAAGTGTGTACAAATCCTTATATGAGATAGTCAACAGAAATGTTTAATAGCCTTCAGATTTTGTCTAAAACTATTCTGGAACAATTCACTTCCTACTATGTTCTATCAATCACTGAAGTTTTGCCCTGTGAATTTCTATGCAGAGAGGAAAGAGTGACTTAGTCAGCATTGTGCCAAAAAGTTGACAGCAGCTCTGCTAACTCTTTGATTCCAATAAACATTTAATTCACACGTATTAACTAGAATGTTTTACTGAACTAATCAGTGTTTGGCTAATTGCCATTGCAATTCAAGACTCTTAACTCTAGCCTGAGGTGGGAGCTCCCTGTGGCATTTCCATGATGTCTTTAAAAGCAAGTCAACACGGCTCATCTGTGACTGATGCTGAAGGTGCAGAGGCTTATTTGTCCCCCTGACCAGATTGATCCAGCCAGCAGCTAAATGAAGCCAGCTTCAGAAACTCAGTGACACAAATGACCTTCAATATTTTAACAATGTTTCTGATGAACTGGGGTAAATTGTATTTTTTAACAAGTTTGCGAAATTTGGTGCTCTAATACAGATATTTCACTGTAATTTTTACCTGTTACTAGTTGTGTAATCTTATTATTCTGATGCTTTGCCTTATATATGAGTGATAACTCATCTGTGTATTGCCTGTAAGTATCCTTAGGTTTATCACAATGAAAATAATCCATGCAATTTTAGATTTAACTTGTAGAATTGTATATGTTTATGCCTTCATGGAAATTTTCTTTTCAAAAAGACATTTTTGAAAATATAGTAGCTGATATTTTATTTATATTTTATAATGAACAGATATATTCCATTTTTCAATACCAAGTATCTTTTTATATTATGATTCACTTTTAAGCATATTATATTGCATGGATGAGAACTGTTCCCCTTTATCCATTGCCATTAGTGGTTGGACTTAATGGCAGATAATAGAAGAAAGATTCCATAAACTATATAAATTTGTCCAATCAGAAGAACAAAGAGAATTTAAAAAATAATTTGAACAATGTCTCGGAGACATGTCAGATAATAAGACTTTTAGAATTAAAAGATAGAGATACTGGAGCAGAAAAGTTATTTAAAAAATAATACCCAGGTTAGTTTTACTTCTGTTGAGAACGTAGATAGTCACAATAGTGCATGACGCCTCCCTAGCAATGAGTAAAACTGGATAATCTACAAAATCATAGCTCGTCTTGCTTACCAACAACTACTATACTTTAGCTCTGAATCTGTTGTGTTTCTGCAAAATAAATACAACCACAGTTCCCTGGGATACACAGATGTAACATTTGTGAAAGAAGCAAAATCAACATCAATTCTGTAGAAAGGGGCTTTGCCATAGAAACTCTAATCTCAGAATCCCATCAGCCACAGAAGCTGCCCTTGGGAACTAACCGATCTGAAACCTGGGTGGTTATACAGTAGCAGGTTAACTTTTGTGCAGATTAATCTCCTGTAATCTGTAGGAGGCAGGAAGTCGGGCACATCTTTGCTTTAAGTACACTATAAAAATTAAAGAATTCTTTTGCATCCAGCTGGAATAATAATGGCCTATATTTATTAAGTGTTTACAATGTACCATTTTAAGTTCTTTTAGTTGTTATTACAACTACTCCTTCTGATAAATCTACTAGGTAGTTACAATTACCATCTTCACTTCATAGATGAGGAGACTCATTCCCTGAGAGGATGAATGAGGATCTTTTCTAAGGGCCCAGAGCTAGTAAGCGGTAGGGCTAGTTGTAAGACCTGGGCATCTTTCTCCTGAACCCACGTTGTTACTGAACCTATGTCCTACGCTCCCTTCCATCTAGGGCAGAGAATGTTCTAGTACAAAGCAGCAGCTTATAGGCTAGCAGTTCAGAAGCTTGAAAAAGTTAAGCAGGCAGGAGGTAGGAAAAAGACATTTGTCTCAATCATCCTCAGTGACTCAGCATACTTTAATGGCTTCAATATGCTCATGTATCTTTATCACAGTTTTGATCTTGTACGCAGGAAATAGCTGGATCTTGTTTTTTTATCCATTCATCCACTCTGTGCCCTTTTTATTGGAAAATTTAATCTATTTGTATTTAAAGTAACAATTAATAGTTAAGAACTTACTAAGGCCATTATATTAATTGTTTTCTGGCTATTTTATAGGTCCCCTGTTCCTTTCTTTCTCTTTTGCTGCCTTTCTTTGTAAGTTAATAATTTCCTGTAGTGGTGTGCTTTGATTCTCTTTTCTTTGTATTTTTTGTATGTACTATATAGGTTTTTGCTCTGTGGTCACCTAGAGGCGTACGTAAAATATCTTATAATATGACATATCTATGTATAATAACATATAGATATTTTCAGCTGGTAATAACTTCAATCACATACAAAACTCTACCCTTTTACTGCCCCCATATTTTAAGTTTTTGATGTTAGAATTTACCTTTATATAATGTGTATTCATTAACAAATTTTTGTAGTCTGATTATCTTTAATAATTCTCTTCTTTAAACCTTTACACTAGTGTTAAGAAATTAACACACCATAACACTGCAGTATTATTCTATTCTGAATTTGACTATATTTAGCTTTACTAGTAGAGTCTATATTTTCATATTATTAGTGTACCTTCATTTCAGCTTGAAGAATTCCTTTCTTGTAAGGCAGAGCTAGTGGTGAAAAAAAAACTAGTGGTCAGCTTTTTTGTTGTTGTTGGAGAAAGTCTTCTCTCTGCCTCATTTCTTAAAAACAACTTTGCCAAGTAAAGCATTCTCGGTTGGCAGGTTTCTTTCTGCAGCACTTTGACTGTATCTTCCCACTCTCCTGGCCCATAACGTTTCTGCTGAGAAACCTGCTAATAGCCTTATGAGGTTTCCTTCTATATGAGATGTTTTTTCTTCTTGATACTTTTAGATTCTCTCCATTTTTTATTTTAGCTACTTTTGTTATAATGTATCTTAGAGAAGATTGCTTTCGGTTGAATTTTTGGGGTGACTTTTTGAACTGGGATGTTGAAATCTCTCTCCTGATTTGTGAAGTTCTCAGCCATTATTTTGTTAAGTAAGCTTTCTGCTCCTTTCTCCCTCTCTTCTTCTGGGACGCCAGTAATACACAGATTATTTCCTTTAATGATATCCCCTAATTTATGTAGATTTTATTCATTTTTTTTTTACAATTCTCTTTTCTTTTTGATTCTCTAACTGGATGATTTCACATGACCTATCCTCTAGTTCATTCATTCTTTCTCTGCTTTGTCAGGTCTGCTCTTAGAGCTCTCTTTTGTATTCTTTCTATTTTTTTTAAAGATTTTAGCAAATTTAATGGATAAAAAGTCAATACACAAAATTCTAGAGTACTTTAACACACCACCAATGATCAGTTTGAAAATATAATAAAATGATACCGATTTATAAGAGAAACAAAAAATGCAAAGGATAAATTTCCTTCTCTTTTGTATTCTTCAGTGCAGTCATTTTATTCTCCAGCTCCAGGAGTGATTTACTTTTTTAAAAAATTGTTTCTGTTTCTTGTTGAACTTCTCATTTTGTTGATGGGCTGTTTTCCCAAAGCCATTTAGTTGCCTATGTTTTTTTGTAGTTCACAGAATATATTTGAAAGGATTATTCTGAATTATTTGTCAGACAACTCATAGATCTCCATTTCCTTAGGGTCAGGCGCTGGAGTTTTGCTAGTTTCCTCTGGTGTTATGTTCCCTTAATTATTGATGATTTTTATGGCCTCGAGTTGGTGGCAATGCATTTGTGGAAGTACACGCCTTTTCCAGTCTCTAGAGACTGGCTCTGGCGGGCAGAGCCCCACACCAGTGAGCGCATTCAGAGACTCTGGGTGGGTCATCTGGTGCTGTCCACAGGTGGGCTGGCTGCTGGAGTCCTTAGGCTGGCAGATCTGGTGCCTGAGTTTACAGGCGGGCCGGACTGGTGCCTGGGTCCACAGGGGTGGGCTGTGAGCCTGGGTTCCCTGGGATGGCCCTGGAACCCGAGTCTGTGGTGATGTGCCCAGGCCCTAGGTTTTCATGGGCAGACCTGTATCCTGAGCCCACTGGGTTTAATGAGGCACCAGGGGCCACTGGGGGAGTCTGGCATCCAGATTTGTGGGGGCTCTTCCAGTACTGGGATGGGCTGTGAGCCTGGTTTCACAAGAGCTGGACTGGACTTGGTCATGGGGGCTGGCCTTGCACTGTGGTGATCTTGAAGGCTGCAGCTGTGGGAGTCCCCTGTAACCTGGGGCCTCAGAGGGGCCAGTCTGGAGGTGGGTTCTGGAGAAGTTGGTGTGATGCTGGGGCAGGTTGAGAACCTGGGACCTTGGAAGCCGGCCTCAAGTCTGGGGGTGCAGGGACAGCCCACCCTGGGTCTGTGGGAACTGGTCTACAGTGCAGATCTATGGGGACCAGCCCGGTGCTGGGGTTTTCTAGAACTAGCAATATTAGTTCTTCCAGTCCTGGAGTATGGGATATCTTTCCATTTCTTTGAATCACCTTCAATTTCCTTTATCAATGTTTTCTAGCTCTCAGCACATAAGTCTTTCACCTCCTTTGTCAAGTTTATTCCTGAGTATTTTAATTTTTTATGCAATTTTAAAATGGAATTTTTAACTTTCTCTTTCTGATATTTCATTTTCTTGTAAAGAAATGAAACAGATTTTTATGCGTTAATCGTGTATCCTGCTACTTTGCTAAATTCATTTATTAGTTCTGATAGTTTTCATGTGGAGTATTTAGGGTTTTCTATATAGAGTATCACATCACCTGAATACAGTGACAGTTTTATCACTTCCCTTCCAATTTGGGTACCTTTTCTGTTTTCTCGTTTGATTGCTGTGGCCAGGACTTCCAGTACAATGGTGAATAGATGTGGTCACCCATACTTTTGAAAGCATTAGAGAAGTATTCAGGAACATCAAAAATATTCTTTAATCTGTGGACTCGTTTTCAATCAGAAGAAGAGTGCACAGTTTTAATGGGACAAAACTCTCTAGGGATTCACCGTGCACTCTGACCACTTATTCCTGGCCTTTCACTCAGACTTCTTTTTCTACCATTAGGTACCTCTTTCCTGTTGATGAACCCAGTGCTCCATCCTTAATCTCAATTTCTTTTCTCTCTCTGCTCTCACCCCACTCAAGCTCATCTGGTTTTTCATGATCAAAATTCTAGTGATTCCTCTTTCCCTGGTCTGGATCACCTCTCTGAGCCTCAGGCCTGTATATCTTATTGCCCACTCCAGGGCTCCACTTGAACGCACCACACATGTCACAAATAAAACACATTCAGATGTTAATGAAGCAAACCCTCTTGTAGTTGCCAAGGTGGCTAGTGAACTGTATCTTTCCTGACTGTAATCCAGGAGGCGTTCTATCTCTAGATTAATCTGTCACTTGTAATATCCAATCAATCATTATGTCTTATTGATTAGATTCCTAAATATTCTTAGATTTGTCTCTTTTTTTATACCCACCATGATGATTTTAATCCAGACACTCACAATTTCTTTCCTGGACTTTTACAACAGTCTCTTTACTATTCTATTTACCTTCAGGGTTAACATTGTAATTCATCCTCCACACTGCTTCAAGAGTAGTCTTCTAAAGCACAACTTTGATTTTGTCACCATCTGGCTTTAAATTCTTGAATGGATCATTGTTTATAAGGTGGCATCCAAATGGGTTTTCTCCTTTTGCTTTGTCCCCTGTTTCTTAACAATTTGGTCTCTCTATTTTGTTACTTTGATCGATATGTCTGTTTTTGTCTCAATACCACATTGTTTTGATTACTGTAGCTTTGTAGTATTGTCTGAAGTCTGGGAGGTTTATGCCTCCAGCTTCATTCTTTTTTCCTCAGGATTGCTTTGGAAATTCTGGATCCTTGTGGTTTCATACAAATTTTAGGATTATTTGTTCTACTGTAAAATCTGTGAAAAATGTCGTGGTTAATTTGATAGAGATCACGTTAAATCTGTAGACTGCTTTGGGTAGCACGGCCATTTTAACAATATTGTTCTTCCAGTCCTAGAGCATGGGATAGCTTTCCATTTCTTTGAATCATCTTCAGTTTCCTTTATCAATGTTTTCTAGTTCTCAGCATACAAGTCTTTCACCTCCTTTGTCAGATATATTCCTGAGTATTTAAATTTTTGATGCAATTTTAAAATGGATTTTATTTTAGTGTTTCTTTCTGTTGTTTCATTGTTATTGTAAAAAATGCAGCTGATTTTTATATGTTAATCTTATACCCTGCTACCTTGCTAAATTTGTTTATCAGCTGTCATAGTTTTTGTGTGGAGTCTTTAGGGTTTTCTATATAAAGTATCATGTCATCTGCATATAGTAATAATTTTACCGCTTCCCTTCCACTTTGGACACCATTTCTTTCTTTTTCTTGTTCAATTACTGTGACCAAGACTTCCAATACCGTGTGGAATAGACGTGGTGAGCTTGGGCATCCCGGGAGTTAATGGGAAGGCTTTCAGCTTTTCACCATTGAGTATTATGCTGGCTGTGGGTTTGTCATAAACAGCTTTTATTATGTTGAGATATGTTTCCTCTATTTTCAACTATGGTTAAGAATTTCTATCATGAATGAATATTGAATTTTATCAAATGCTTTTTCTGCATCTACTGAGATGATCATGTGTTTTTGTCCTTTCTTTTGTGGATGTGGTGTATCACATTGACTGATTTGCATATGTTGAACCATCCTTGTGGCCCTGGGTGAATTCCACTTGATTGTAGCATATTATCTTTTTTATGTGTTGTTGGATTCAGTTTGCTAATATTTTGTTGAGAATTTTTCATTTATATCAACTAAATTCATCAAAGATACTGGCCTGTGATTTTCCATTTTGGTAGTGTCTTTGTCTGGTTTTGGTATCAGGGTGATGGTGGCTTCATAGAATAAGTTTTGGAGTGTTCTCTCCTCTTCAGTCTTTTGGAAGAGTTTGAGAAGAATTGGTATAAGTTCTGATTTATATGTTTGGTAGAATTCCCCAGTGAAGCCTTTTGGTCCTGGACTTTTGTTTGCAGGAACTTTACTGCAGATTTTATTTTGCTTCTAGTGATCAGTCTGTTCAAATTATCTATCTCTTTTTGCTTCAGTTTTAGTGAACTGTACGTTTCTAGAAACTTGTTCATTTCTCCTAAGTTGTTCAATCTGATGGCGTATGGTTATTCATAGTATTCTTTTTTTTTTGTATTTCTGTAGTATTTGTTGTGATTTCTTCTCTTTCATTTCTTGTTTTGTTTTATTTGGATCCTCTCTGTTTTCTTCTTGATTACCCTCATCATAGGTTAGTCAGTTTTGTTTTCTATTTCAAAAAGCCAGCTCATGGTTTTATTGCTTTTTTTCTATTGTTTTAAAATCTCTATTTTGTTTATATCCTCCTTGATCTTTGTTATTTCTTTCCTTCTGCTGACTTTAGGTTTTGTTTGTTTTTCTTTTTCTAATTCTTTTAAGTGGTAGGTTACAGTGGTTATTTGAGATTTTTCTTGTTTTTAGAGAAAGGCTTATATTTCTCTGACCTGTTCTCTTAGAACTGCTTTTGCTACATATCATAGATTTTTGTGCGGCTGTGTTTTCATTATCATTTGTCTCAAGGTATTTTTTAACTTCCTCTTTGATTTTATTGCTGACTCATTTTTTTTTTTTAGTAGCATGTTGTTTAGTCTCCATGTAATCATTGTCTTCTCATTTGTCTTTCTGTGGCTGATTTCTAGTTTCATGCCATTAGGAATAAATGGTTAGGAATAAATGCTTTAAGCAATTTCTGTCCTTTACATTTCTTGAGGCTTGTTTTCTGTGCAAGTATGTGGTCTATCATAGAGAATGTTCCATCTGAATTTGAAGAGAATGTATATATTGGTTTATTGGGGGGGGGGGAACAGAATGTAATATCCAGAAAATATCAATTAATTCTAACTGTCTTATTGTGTCATTTAGGATCTCCAATGCCTTATTGATTTTCTTTCTTGAACATCTGTCCATTCATATTGGTAGGTTGTTAAAGTCTTCCATGATTATTTGATTCCTGTCAATTTCTCCTTTTATGCCTGTTAGGGTTTCTTTTATGTATTTAGGTGCTCTTATATTGGGTGTATATATGTTAATGAGTGTAACATTTTCTTCTTTTATTGATCATTATATCATTATGCAGTGTCTTTTAAATTTTTATGCAGTGTCTTTTTATCATTCTTATTGCTTTTGTTTTAAAGTCTAATTTGTTTGATATGAGCATTGCTACCCTTGCTTTCTTGTCATTTCCATTTGCATAAAACATTTCTTTCCATCCCCTCACTTTCAATCTGTGTGTGTCCTTTGCCCTAAAGTGACTCTCTCGGAGGAAGCATACTCTAAGCTCTTGTTTTGCTATCCAATCTGCCGTTCTATTTCTTTTGATTGGAGCATTTAGTCCATTGATATTTAAGGTAATCATTGATATATATTTATTGACATTTTCCAGTTAGTTTTGTATTTCTTCTGTGTTCCTTTCCAGTTAGTTTTGTATTTCTTCTGTGTTCCTTTCTTTTTCTCTTTGTTTTTCCTTTGTGGTTTGATGATTTTCTTTTGTGTTATGTTTGAGTTCCTTATGTTTTAATTTTTGTGACTCAATCATATGTTTTTGATTTGTGGTTACCCTGTTTTTCAAGTATGTTGACCCATTACTAACTATATCTACTAGCTTTAGACTGGTAGTCATGTAAGCTGAAACACATTCAAAAAAAGAAGAAAAATCTATGTTTTCTTATCATTTCCACCACATTTTATGATTTTTATATCCTCTTCTACATTTTCATGTTTCTTGTTCTGCTGTCCATTGTAGTTATCATTGCATTTCCAATTGTAATTTTCTTTTTCCTACAGATGCTTGCTTCTTTTTTATTTAGGAAAGATCTTTCAATATTTATTCAAGGATAGTTTTAGTGTTTCTGTGTTCTTTGAGTTTTTGCTTGTCTAAGGAATTCTTTATCTTTCCTTTTATTCTAAATGACAGTCTTGCTGGGTAGAGTATCCTAGGTTGCAGGTCTTTCCTTTTCACTACTTTGAATAAATCTTGCCACCCCTTTCTGGACTGTAATGATTCTGTAGAAAACTTGGCAGATAAGCTTATGGGGGTTCCCTGTGACTCTTTGTTTTTCTCTTGCTGCCTTTAAAACATTCTCTTTATCTTTAACTTTTGCCATTTTGATTATACTATGTCTTGGTGTAGGTCTGTTTGGGTTACTCTGTGTTTCCTGTGCCTGGATGGATAAGTGCTTCCTTCTTTAGGTTGGGGAAGTTTTCAGCCATAATTTCTTCAAATATTGTTTTCAACCTCCTTTTCTCTTTCTTCACCTTCTGGAATCCCTATTATGTGTAGATTGGCTTGCTTTGTATTATCCCATAAATCTCATGTATTTTCTCATTTTTTAATTTGTTAATATCTGCTGTTCTGTTTGGGTGATTTCAGCTATTCTATCTTCCATATCACTAATTCATTCTTCTACATTATTTAGTCTGCTGTTCATTGCCTTTAGCTCAGTTTTCATCTTGGCACATGAGCTTGTAAAAATCTTTAACTGGCTTTTCTTTATAGTTTCTAGTTCCTTTTTACACTCATCTACATTTGTATCAATATCCTTTCTTAATTCCTTCAGTATTTTTATTATCACCTTTATGAACTCAAGTTCTGGCAGCCTGGAGAGATCTGTTTCACTGTTTGCTCTTTCGGGGCATTTCTCTTGTTCTTTTAATTGGGAGTGGTTCTTCTGCTTCTTCTTTTAATTTATATTTTTCTGACACCTGTATTTAGGAGTCACAGTTAACTACTGTGGTCCTGATTGGCTATTTTTATGTGGGACTGTCCCTGTGTAGCCTGTGTGCTCCTAATATTTTTGTTGTGAGTACTGTTTTTAGTACGGAAGGCTGCCACATGCCACATCTTTCCTGTGTGTGTGCAGCTTGTTATCTTCTTGATAGATGGTGTAATCTGTGCTGTGACCAGAGGCTGGCACTGGATGTTAAGCCACGCCTCCTCTTTGCCCTGTGGTTGTTACAGCCCTGTTGGGGGCCAGGTCTGCTCCCCACTTGTTGGAGTGGAAGCCCCCAGATCCATTTCTGAGCTGCTGTGTGAGGTAGGCAAGTCTTGCATGCTTTTAGTGGGAGAGGAGCTGCTGAGTATTCCTCTGCTGGAGACATCCCCTGGGAAATGCTTTCCATGGTGTCCCCTGTTACCCATTGTGCAGGTTCACAATGTACTCTCTTGCTGGCACTCTCTTGGCCCTGTCTCAGCTGTGGAAATGCAGGCAGTCTACCTGGATGTCCCTCACATGCGATGCTCACAAAGCCAGGAAGGCAGATCCATTGAATTCAGGCACCAACACCTGTTATAGTCATGCATAATCATGCACCTCAATTTGCTGTGGGCTACAGGTTCAGCCCAGACCCCAGCCATACCTCTTGTGTTCACTCACCTGCTGTTAATGCTGGAGTTGTCCCAGTTGCACATCTGCTGTCTGCTTGGATGCCCTGCAGACATCATGCCCACAAAGGTACTCATGCTGCAAACCCACCAAAGTCACCTAGCACATGGCTCAGATCTCAGCCCCACGCCCAAAGTCCCTTGGCTCCTGGAATGGGCCCAGACCTCAGCTGCATCTTTGTTTTGCAGCAACCCATCAGTGACTGTCCCATCACAGAGCTCTTGAAGGTGGAGTCACCCCTGATGAGGCTAAGCTGAGGAGACAAGTATGGATGGTCTTGCCCTTCTCCTCACAAGCACGTGCTGACAATGGGACTTTTTATGGTGGACCCGAGCCCCCCTGCACACACTCCCACTTTCAGCCTGTACCACACTACAGGACCTTCAGGCTAACTCTGCACAGCCAATCACAGCCCTCTCCCCAGGTCTGTCCTCTGAAGCCTGAGCTTCAGCACCCAGTCCCCCGTATGCACCAACAGGCTTGTAATTCGGCTGGGAAGAGCAGTGAGGTGGCCCAGGTCTTCCAGACACTTTCTCTCCATTCTGGCTGTAGTGAAGCAGCTACTGTGTTCTCCTCTGAGCATCTGAAGCTCTTTTTCTGTCCCAGCTGATCTCCCTGCTGGTGAAGGGACTTTCCACGGTGAGGGAAAAATTCCTCTTTTACTGCTACCTCCTAGTCCTGGAGGCTAGAAGTCTGAGATCAAGATGTTGGCAGGGCTGGTTTCCCAACCAGCTTTTTTAATTTTCCTTTTTTTTTTGTCTTGCCTGGTTACATGGAGATATTTTTTGTAGCTTTGCTAGTGTAAGATCTTCTGTCAGAGTTAATTTGTGTGTGAGAATTGTTCCTCATGTAAATGTATTTTTGATATTTTGACGAGGTGAGCTCCAAGTCCTATTCTGTCACTGAGAAGCAAAAATTACTTATTTTTAAAAATCTTTTTTTTGAAACCACAGTATTACATAACAGGTTATTATTTTTAAAACCTGTTATATAAAAAACCTGTTATGATAATATTGTAGTTTTCAAAAAGAAAAATATGGTACAAAACTAAAAGATTTTAAGAATTAGTTTAGTTATCATTACTGTCATTTCAGTACTTTCAAAAATTGTGACTCCATTGAGATAAATATTGCCTTGTCTCTTTATTTTTGTGTCTTTTTAGTAGAAAGTAAACTGTGATAAAAATAACTAATAATAAAAAATATGAGCTCTTGGCCTTGCTATAAGGGACAAACAAACCAAAGAACAATGTGAAGATTCAGCTCTAGCCTCATTTCTTCTTTATCATCTACTCTCTATGGAGCCCTTCAGGTCTCCTGCCAAAATGGGCTTTCTTTGTGTCTAGTGCTGTCCTCCATCCTTGCATTGGGATCTCTTATAGTACCACAGTGATGCTCTCATTCACTGAGCAGATGGCGAGGTTGTACAGCCAATTTGGCATTGGCACCTGGAAAGAACTTGCGTGTGTGGTTCCCACTTCTGCCCAACTTTTGGGTTTGTCTGTATAAAATGATTAATTCAGCAGGTACAAATAGTCCAGTGCACCTACTCACTTATCTCTGAGATATCTGAGTGCTCCATTTAATCAGAATTGAAATCAAATAATTAAAAGGATTAGGAAAGAGTTAAAAATCAGCAGAGGGAAACCGGGATCACTGTCCTGTATGACACATTTGAACCTCTCAATCAGAGGAGGAGGCCTTGTAGTTATCAACATAACAAATAAAGTGGAAAAATAATTGATAATCTCATATAATAATGATAGCATTCTAGTTGAGAGAATACAAAAAAAATTCATTGAATTAGGAACAGATTTATATTTGTCTTTGCAAATAGGAATTTTTAACTCTTAATTCTTCAGTAATTAAAACTACATTAATTTAGGGATTTGATGTTTCTAATATTTCTTGGGGAGATATAATTTTATAGTCATGGAAGGAATCTCAGCAATGCATATACACATCCAAAAAAGAACAGGGGAGATGTTAGTGAAAGAATTGGGGGCTTTCATGGTATGTATTTAAGGACCATAAAGAATCAATTCTGTATATCCCCAGTGATCTAGTGATGGAATTAGAATGAAACATTCAATCAGAAGGGGAAAAATATTTATCTATTTATATGCTATGTAGACATATGTTCATATTTCTATAGCTAAGGAATTCTGAAAATTTAAAATTACTTTTATTTATTTTTTGAAGATGTATTCAGACTGTTCAATGTAACAGCTACAAAAAATGAAATGATGGCCCTTCATCCTGTGCCCCAGGCACCACGTCTTGTGCCCAAGGCACCACGTCTTGTCCTCAGCTGTTACTGATCGCTTGTGCATGCCTGCAGGGCTGGTCCGTGCCTGTGCCGGCGAGTATATGAGCGTAAATATTTCCCCCTCTTTACCTAAAGGTATTTTATTACATTCAATATTCTGTATCTTTGGAGGGTTTTTTTAACTTATGAATATATATTTATGTATATTTATTTCATCAGGCTTCTTTTTTTATGACTGAATGTGGGTGAATCTCAATTTAACTAATTTTTCATTCAGCTTCTGCCAACATGGCCTTGAGGGAATGTGGATCCAAAGTAGTCAAATCTTACAATCCTCTAAGAGAAGCTAATGGTTACTTTGCTGTTGTTGTTGTTGTTAAATCTCCCACATTTTAAAGGCAGGTACTGATTTAAATTTTTTTTTATATTAGAAAACTAAGCAAGGTGTACAAATTATACCTGCAAGTTAAATCTGACCAATGGGTTGCTTTCAACTTTTTAAAAGTCTCTCCATTGTTACATTTAGACACCAATGGGTGGAGACGCATCTGTGTAACACCCACTCCGTATAAATGTGGACACAGTGCCCTATCAATCTTCTTTTACAAAAATATTTTAAAATTTGTGATCTTTTAATGGAAACTAAATGTTTTATTTTGACATCAACAAGTTATGAAATCGGGCCAGCAAGGAAGAGAAAAGCAAACGCTTGCCTCTTTCTATAATATGATACCTTAGCAGTATAGGTAATAAAATTTAAGTTTCTTTCTTATTTTTCCAATTAATTTTAATTGTTAGTCTTATTTTTATGAAAGTTACACATGTGCATACTTTAAAAGATAAAATGTTTCCATGAGGCGTATCATTTTAGAAAGGCTATTTCTCTTCCCACCCTACAGGTACTCAGTTCTTATTCTTAGGAGGCAACCACTTTCAACCCCTTTTGCTGTCTTTCTTCTAGGATTTGCCTTCATTTCTCAAAAGAAAAAAAAAAGCTAATATCAATATTTCCTGATTCTCTAAATTGTAGATGCTACCTATTGACCTCCTATTTGGATAATTATAATTTAGCTAGATATGTTTCCTTCTCCCCCATTTTCCCAATTTCACAATCAGAATTTTTGAAAGATCACAGTCTGGTGTTTACCATGTCACCACTGAGCTCTGTGGGATGCTATGGTTACATAGTCTTTCTTATATATATATATTTTTTTCCTCTGGGGATTATTATCTTTTTTTTTTTCACCTTACATCTATGTATCTATTACTACTTCGTTTCTCCACTTCTCAAAGGAGTCAAACCTCTGGTCATCTATGAATTTCTTCTTCCTTCTTTTCTGCCTCTTTTTTTTTTTTTTTCCCCCGCTCTCTCTGTCTTAGACATCCTCTCTGGAGTCTTCACTTCTGCTCCAAATAAGCTGGTTGCTCTCGGGCTTCTGTACAGCTTTCTCATCATGGGCACTTGACGTCTAGACTGCCCCCCTTGGAGCATCTGCTTTTGTAGGCCTTTGGCATGGACAAAGGAGTTTTCAGTCGTTCTGATACCACGGAAAATGTTAGAGCAAAGAAATTCACCAGCATGGGAATGGAGATTGGTTGGAAGACAGATGTAGAGAAGAGACTGGGGGAATTTGAGAATTTAGGTCAAGGTGACCTAAAAAAGGGTAATAAAACACCTTAAAGAACATCACTCACCCTCTTTGTCTTTATGTCTAGGGCAATCGGGACTATTTCCCCTCTCTGCATAATGTCCCTTATTTTGTATCTTAGTTTAAATCTTCACACTTCTGTGACATAATTTTTTAAAATAGAAACACCTATGCTCTTTATGTCTCTGAATGAAAGGAATGAGATTGCATTGGTATTAACAGACAATTTCTTTAAAGGCAACTTTATATATCCTCTCTCATAGAGAAGCAAATCAAAATCATGTTATTTTTAGCCAGTTGCTCTCACATACTTTGGCTGAAAGACAGAAGAATATTATATGGTAAGCTACCAGTGTAAAGTTCTTATTAGAAAGGGGATTTGGCAATGGATAAAGGAGAACATCTCTTATCCATGCAATATAATATATTTAAAAGAGAATAATAGTATAAAAAGATACTTGGTATTGAAAAAATGGGACATATCTGTTCATCATATAATATAAGTAAAGTATCAGCTACTGTGTTTTCAAAAATGTCCTTTTGAAAAGAAAATTTCCATGAAGGCATAAACATAAACATTTCTATTTTTTATTTTTGGGGGGATAGGGAGGAGGTAATTAGGTTTGTTTGTTTGCTTGTTTGTTCATTTATTTATTTATTATTAATTAATAAAGGCACTGAGGATTGAACTCAGGGCCTTGTGCATGCTAAGCATGTACTCTACCACTGAGCTTTACCCTTCCTGCTAAACATAAACAATTCTAAATGTTAAATCTAAAATTGTGTAGATCATTTTCATTATGATAAACCTAAGGGTACTTACAGGTAATATATAAATGAAGTCAGTTTTATACCGAAACAAGGGGAGAACGAAGGTGTGATCCCTTCTGCGGAAACAGGGAACGCCGTGAGCAAGGGGATAAACCACAGTGCAGTCCACGGGAGGACGTAGGGGTCTAGCCAGAGTAGGAGGTAAGCTTCTCCGACCAGACTCAGGGCTGCTGGGAGCTGCCAGCTTTCGCACTTAGCGGGTTTGGGTTTGAAAGCCGTCATCAGGAAATGAGGTGATCTTTTATTCTGATTAGTGAGCGTAAATATCAGTGTGACATCCTCTCAGTTCTCCACGTCGCCTCTTTCAGTTTTGTTACTTAGAGTTTTCTTCTCTCTGGGTCTGCAAAAGTCCCTCACGTGAGCTAAGGGGGTGTTATTTGACCAACCCTCATCCCTCATCTAGGCACATGCTCAGCAGGTTTTCTTTAAATCCAAGAATATAAACTCTAAAACATAAAACAACTCTCTATAAAAAAAAAAGTAAAAAATAAAACAAGTCTCTATAAAAAAAATAGAAAATAAAGCAACTCTCTATAGCTTTATTTTTCCTATCCTGGAAATATCAGTGTATCTTTTTCTGAACTAAGATTTTTTTACTGTGTCTTTAGTGTGCGGACAAGAATACATAATAATTTAGAAGAATTTAGAAGTTCAAAAATAAGGAAGGAGACACACATTGTAAAATGACTATAACTGAATAAAAAATGTTTAAAAAATAAGGAGGGAGAAGGGTTAGAGACAGCTGAGAAAGCCAAATCTTATTGTCTTTATTTAATAGGGATGAAATAAAGTAAATGAGAAGTTAAGTGAGTTTATAAAAATTATCTAATAAATTAGGGTCAGACATGGTATTCAGAACTAGGCTTTTTGGCTCCAAATCCTATGCTGCATAGAATATATACTATAATTCTATAATGTACCTAAATCAATGTTTAGAATTAGATTAATATTGTATTTTAGACTTAAGTAGATTTATTCAACAATGCATTTATTCCGATTTATCTCTGAGGTTACATTTTGACAAGATTTTACAATGTTCTTTTCCTTTATCTGATCATAGATTTTTAAGTTGTTCACTTAAAATTTTATACTTGAAGTGCAGACACACATTTGACTTATAAGCAGGATGAGTAACGTGCCTGAAGTAACATTAAGGAGCTAACGGCTGCTGCTGGGCGTCCCCAGATGGCTGGCTTATGTCAGACCAGAAGATGGCACAAGCGCTGCAGCAATGGCAAAGCCCCCGCAAGAGCCCCGGATGGCCGACCGCGCCGCGCTGTAGCCCAGCGTGTGCGCACTGGCGTTTTTGTTTTGTTTTGTTTTTATCTCGTGAAAGGAAGCACTCTTTTTCCTGTGAAAATTTCCTCTTCCTCTTAATTTACTTACTGACTATAGGAAAGTACAACACACAACACACACATTGAAATGAAAACCACTCAGATCTCACAATCCAGAAACAGCTATCACCCACACACTGCACACGTGGAGGGCCGGTGCGCGTGGTCAGAGGGCCAGGCTTAACGCCTGGGGGTCCAAGGCCTGTGCCTTCAGGGCCAGGGCTCCTGGGGTGAACCAGATTGTGTGACCAGAAAGGCGAGAGTCACACTGAAGACCTAAATCAACCCTGGAAGTGCAGATTCCATACACTGAGCGCTGGTGCGGTCAGGTTTCATGCTTGGAGACTGACAGGCCGCATGTGGAGTTCCCAGCTCCGTGTCAAGGAGACCAGGTTCCATCCTTGGTGAAAATATTCCACACGTGGAGTGACAGATTCCATAGCTGTAGGGCCGGTCCATGCCTGGAGACTGAGGTTCCATTCACGGAGTGCCGGGTTCCAGGCCCAGGAGGCCAGGCTCCACGTGTGGGAGTGATAGGGAAGGGGTTAGTTTAAGGGACCCGGGGCTGGTCAAGGGAAGAGGCACGACCACAAGCGGCGGTAACACGCAGCAAGTTTATTGTGCAGCATTTGCGCAGGGTTGCACGGGAGGGAAGTTCCTGGCAGCATGAGTCCTTTCAGAGGCTTATGGCCGGTGGGCTAGTGTCCAGAGGGGAAGGGGGTAAGAGAACCGCTGGGGTAGAGAGAGAAGTGGGAGCCTCTGTGTCTAGGCGGTGTCCCCTAGCAGCACGGTGGGAACCTGCGGGTCAGAGAACTCGGAGGGGCAGCAGCCGCTTGGAGTCTTACAACCGCAAGGCTCTGTCTTGTCAAAAGCCAGGAGATACCAAATATTTCACTAATATGCAAAACAGGCAGGCTCTAAGGCTTAAATTTGTCCTGTTTGGGCTATTTAAAAAATAATTGTATGTGTGAAAGTTTCAGTGTCATACCAGTGGGCTTTTGATCTAACAGTTTCTTCCTGCAGTGAAGAAATAAATAACTTAGGGGCCAATACACTGAGGTCATATTTCTCTGATTTACATAGCGCAAAATCTGTAACTGAAACACAGGTATGACATCTAGGTGCCACATTTGTAAGACAATGTTCCATGTTTCAAGGATGAGATTCTGGGCATGGATTGCCAGGTTCCTTGGTTGTAATGCCAGAATCTATATGGAGTGGAACCTACTAAGATTGAATTGCCTGGTATTGTATATGGAGCGCCCGGTTCTGCATTTTTAAGGTCATGTTACATGTTTAAGTATTGAGTTTCCACACATACTGTGCCATATTTCATGTATGTTGATACTCATAACATGGATGGAATTTGAGACTTCACTCTGTAAGTGCCATATTCCATGCATGTAGAATTCCACAGTGGGAGACTGAGATACCATACAGAGAATATCATGCTCCATGCCTGGAGGGGCACAGGTTTATTCATTAACTAATTTTTTATTTTTTGTTGATGTATATAATTGATCTACAACAGTATGTGAGTTCCATGTGCATGCCATAGTGATTCGATATTTCTATACACTACAAAAAGATCACCATTATAACTCTAGTCACCATCTGTCACCATACAACGTTATTATGTAATTACTGACTATATTCCTTCTGCTGTACATTTCAACACTATGACTCATTTATTTTGTAACTGAAAGTTTGTACATCCTAATTTCCCTCACTTTTTTCTTTTCTCCCTCTCTTTCCCTCTGTTCATTCTCTGCATCTATAACTCTGTCTCTGCTTTGTTTTGTTTGTTCGTTTGTTTTTTTAGTCTATGCTGAAATCACAGGATTTGTCTTTCTCTGTCTGACTTATTTCACTTAGCATAATACATTCTAGGTTCATCCATGTTGTCACAAAAAGCAAGACTTTATTCTGTTTTATGGCTAAGATCCAATTTTACACACACACACACACACACACATATGTGTGTGTGTGTGTGTGTTTATATATACCACAACTTCTTTATGTATTCAACTATGGATGGGCACTAGGTTGCTTCTGTACACTGGATGTTGTGAATAAAGCTGCAATGAACATAAGGAGTGCATACATCTTTTTGAATTAATGTTTTTGCTTGCTTGCTTGCTTCAGAAAATACCAGAAGTATAACTGCTGGATCATAGGGAAGTTCTAGTTTTAATTTTATGAAGAATCTCCATAATGTTTTCCGTAGTGCCTGCTCCAATTTACATTCCCACCAACAGTGCATAAGTGTTCCCTTCTCTCCACATCCTCCCCAACACTTGGGTTTGTTGTCTTTTTGATAATAGACATTCTGACAGGTGTGCAGTGAAATCTCACTGTGGTGTTGATTTACATTTCCCTGATGATTAATGATGCTGCACATCATGTGTCTGCTGGCCACGTGTATGTCTTCTTTGGAAAAATGTCTATCCAAGCCCTCTGCCTATATTGTAATCAGAGTCCTTTTTTTTTCTGTTGAATTGTATGAGTTCTTTGTGTATGTTGGATATTTACCCCTTATCAGATATATCATTTGCAAATATCTTCTCCCATTCAGTAGGCTGACTTTTTGTTTGTTGAGAGTTTCTGTCACTGTGCAAAAGCTTCCTAGTTTGATGTAGTTCCATTTGTCTATTTTTGCTTTTGTTTCCCTTGCATAAGGAACCATATAGAGAAAATAATGCTAAGATCAATGTCAAAGAGTGTACTGTCTATGTTTTCTTCTAGGAGTTTGAGGGTTTACATTTAAGACTTTAATCCGTTTGAGTTTATTTTTGTATATGGTGTGAAAAAGTTGTCCAGTTTGATTTTTTTTTGCATGTAGCTATCCAGTTTTCACAATACCATTCATTGAAGAGGCTATCTTCCCTGCATTGTATATTCTTGCCTCCTTTGTTGTAGATTAATTGTCCGTATGTGGGTTTATTTCTGGGCTTTCTATCCTGTTGCATTGATGTGTACATCTGTTTTTGTGCCAGTGCCATACTATTTTGATTAATATAGCTTTGTAGTATAGTTTGAAGGCAGGGAGCATGAACCCCTAGTGCTGTTCTTCATCCTCAAGACTGTTTATTCATTGTCTTTTGTGTTTCCATGCAAATTTTAGAATTATTTGTTCTAGTTCTGTGAACAATGGCATTGGTATTTTGATAGAAATTACATTGATTTTGTAGGCTGCTTTGGGTGACATGGACATTTCAACAATACTAATTCTAATCCATAAGCACAGTGTACCTTTCCCTCTTTATGTGTTGTCTTCAATTTCTTTCATCAACATCTTATAATTTTCCAAGTATATCTTTTACCTCAATTAGATTTATTCCTAGGCATTTTATACTTTTGACGCAATTGTAAATGGGATTGTTTTCTTCATTTCTCTTTCTGTTTTTTTCATTGAAGTATAGTCTCCTTCTGATAATTTGTTATTAATGTATAGAAATACAACAGATTTATGTTTACTAATTTTTTTGTCCTGCAACTTCACTGACTTTATTTAGTGGTTCTAAATTTTTTGGTGTCATCTTTAGAATTTTCTGTGTATAGTGTCATATCTTCCAGAAACAATGACAGTTTTACTTCTTCTTTACCAATTTGAATTCCTCTTTTTTTTTTCTTGTCTGAACACTATGGCTAGAAATTCCAACACTATGTTGAATAAAAGTGGTGAGAATTGGCATCCTTGGATGATTCCTGATCTTAGAGCAAGTGCTTTCAGATTTTCACCACTGAGTAGGATGTTAGCTGTGAGTTTGCCGTATATGGCCTTTATTGCCATGAGGTATGTTCCTTCTATACCTATTTTGTTGAGAGTTTGTATCATAAATGGGTGTTGAATTATGTCAAAATCTTTTTCTGCTTCTATCAGAATGATTATATGATTTTTATTTTTCAGTTTGTTAATGCCATGTATTGCATGGATTGACTTGTGGGGTATTGAACCATCCTTGCATCCTGGGATAAATGCTCCACCTAATCAGTGTATACAATCCTTTCAATGTATTGTTGAATTCAGCTTACTAATATTTTGTTGTCAATTTTTGCACCTATGTTCACCAGTGGTATCGGCCTGTAATTTTCTTTTTTAGGTGTTATTTTCTGGTTTTGATATCAGAGTGATGGTGGCCGTATAGCATGAGTTCAGTCAGAAGCATTCTTCCTTTTCAATTTTTTGGAATAGTTTTGAGAAGGATAAGTGTTAACTTTTTTAAATGTTTGAGAGAATTCATCTGTGAAGCTGTATGCTTCTGGACTTTGGTTAATTGGGAGTTTTTTAAATTACTGATTCAATTTCATTACTGGTAATTGATCTGTTCATATTTTCTATTTCTTCCTGATTCAGTTTTGGGAGATTGTATGTTTCTAGGAATTTGTACATGTTATATGTTTAAATAGGTTGTCAATTTTATTGGTGTATAATTGCTTCTAGTAATCTCTTATGATTCTTGGTATTTCTGTGATGTAGGTTGTAATTTCTCTTTTATTTCTAATTTTATTGATTTGGTTACCTTTCTTTTTCTTGAGGATTCTGGCTAATGTTTGATCAATTTTGTTTATCTTTCAAAGAACCAACTCTTAGTATCATTGTTCTTTTCTATTTTTTTTTTTACTATTTCATTTATTTCTGCCCTGAACTTTATTATTGGTTTACTTCTATTAACTTTAGGGTTTGTTCTTCTCTTTATGTTTCCTTCAGGTGTAAGGTTAAGATGTTTATTTAAAATTTTTCTTGCTTCCTGAGGCAAGCTTGTATGACTGTAAACTACCCTCTTAAAGGTGATTTTACTGTGTTTCACTGATTGTGGGCCACTGTGTTTACATTTTCATTTATTCCAGGTGTTTTTAAAATTTAGTCTTTGTTTTCTTCAGTGACCCATTTGTTGTTTAGTAGCATATTGCTTAGCCCCCATGTGTTTGGGCTTTTTTGCAGTTTTTTCTCATAGTTAATTTCTGTGCTTATACAGTTGTGGCTGGAAAAGATGTTTGATATGATTTCAGTTTTCTTACATTTACTGAGACTTGTTTTATGGTCTAGCATGCAATCTCTCCTAGAGAATGTTCTGTCTGCTCTTGAAAGAATTTGTATTCTGCTGCTTTTGGATGACGTATTCTGTAAGTTTCTGCTAAATCCATCTTGTATAATATGCTATTTAAGGCCAATATTCCCTTAGTGATTTTCTGTCTGGATGATCTGTTCATTGACAGAAGTGGGATGTTAATGTCCCCTACTATTATTGTGCTATTGTATACTTCTCCATTTATGTCTGTAAATATTTGATTTATGTATTTAGGTGATCTTTTGTTGGGGATATATATATATTTACAATTATTATATTCTTTTTCCATTGATCCCTTGATCATTATGTAATATCTTTCTTTGTCTCTTGTTATAGTCTTCATTTTGAAGTCTTTTTGTCTGATATAAATATTGCTACCCCAGCTTTCTTTTTCTTTCCATTTGCCTGGAATGCATTTTTCCACCCCCACTTTCAGTCTTGGTATGTCTTTAGATCTAAAATGAATCTCTT
This sequence comes from Vicugna pacos, assembly GCF_048564905.1. Lineage (NCBI taxonomy): Eukaryota > Metazoa > Chordata > Mammalia > Artiodactyla > Camelidae > Vicugna > Vicugna pacos. Next base: position 2,259,358 of record NC_133011.1, read on the forward strand.
GTAGGCAGTATCTATATCTATATCTGTATCTGTATCTATATCTATATCTACATCTATATCTATATCTTTTCAGCCACTCTATCTTTTGATTGGAGTGTTTAGTCCATTTACACTTAAAGAAATTATTGATAGGTACATATTTATTGCCATTTTGATAACTGTTTTCAGGTTTTTTTTCTTTTTTTTCTTTTTCTCTCTTTCTCTGTGATTTAATGATTATCTTTAGAGGTATGTTTGGATTTCTTTCTCTTTTTTGTGTATGTATCTATCACAGATTTTTTATTTTTATGACTTTCATATATCACAAGCTGTATATATCTGTGATTGTTTACAGTTGCTGATATCTTAGGTTGCAGTACATTCTAACAACCCTGCAGTTTTATTCTCCCACCCCATGTTCCTTAATGTTTTTGACTTCATATTTTACATCTTTTTCTTTTGTGTGTCCCTTAACTGCTTATTGTGGATATAAACTATTAACTACTTTTGTCTCTTAACTTCCTAGTAGCTTAATGAGTGGTTGATCTACTGCTTTTATTGTATATTTGCCTTTACTGATAAGATTTTTCCTTTTGTAATTTTTATGTTTTTAGTTGTGGTCTTTTCTTTTCCACTTAGAGAAGGACCTTTATTATTACCTGTAAAGCCACTTTAGTGGTGCTGACCTCTTGTAACTTTTATTTGTCTGTAAAATTCTTTACTTCTCTTTCAAATCTAAATGATAGCCTTGCCATGTAGAGTATTCTTGCTTGTAGATGTTTTTCCTTCATCACTTTGAATATATCATGGCTCTCCCTTCTGTCCTGTAAGGTTATGCTGAAAAGTCAGCTGATAGGTTTATGGGAGTCCCTCATAACTGGCTGCTTTTGAGATTCTCTTTTTATCTTTAATTTTTGACATTTTAATTTTAATGTGTTAGTGAGGACCTCTTTGGGGTCATATTACCTGGGACTCTCTGTACCTCCTAGACCTGGTTGTCTGCTTCCTTTCCCTGGTTTGGGAAGTTTTCAGTTTTTATGCCTTTAGATAAGTTCCCTGCCCCCTTTTCTTTCTCTTCTTTATCTGGGACCCCTATAATGCAAATGTTAGTACACCTGATGTTGTCCCAGAGATCTCTTAAGCTGGCTTTATTTTTTTTAAACTTTTTTTTGTTTCCTATTCAGCTTGAGTGATTTCCACTACTCTGTCCTGGTTTGCTGGTCTGTTTCTCTCTATCATCTAATCTGCTGTTGATTCCTTCTGGTGTATTTTTTGTTTCAGTTCTTGTATTTGTTGGCTCTGTTTGGTTCTTCTTTATATTTTCTAGTTCTTTGTTAAAATTCCCTCTGTGCTCATATGATTAGTACCTTGAAATCTTTATTGGGTAGATTGCTTATCTCCAGTTTGTTGAGTTCTTTTCTGAGCTTTTGTCTCATTCCTTTGTTTGTCTGTGTCCTTATTTTGTCCCATTTTCTATGTTTATTTCTATGTATCGGGTAGGTTGGTTGTGTTTCCTAATATTGGAGAAGCAGTCTTATGTAGGAGATGTCCCGTGGGGCCCAGCACATTCATCACTGGTCACCAGAGCCAGATGCTCTACATGCACTCTTGTTAGGGCTGTGTGAGCCTTCCTGTTGTGATGGGATCAGCTACAGTGGACATGCTGGTTTGCAGGCCTGCCTCCAGCTCTTTTACTGCCAGGTTCTGCCTTGTGTGGAGGCAGGGCCACATCCTGAGACAGCCAGCTATGGGGCCCCAGGAATCTTGGTGCTGGTGCTAGCCCACTAGGAGTGGGGCTGGGTCCCCATGAAGCTGGTGGCTCAGCCCAGGGGAAGTGTCCTAGGTACCAACCAGCTGGTGGGTGGGTAATCCTCCAGTGTTAACAGGCTATAGGGAGGACCCCAAAATGGTACCTGCCAGGACCAATGACCTCTTGGTAAAATAAGCTCCCGCAAATTGCTGCTGCCAGCATCCATATCCCCACAGGAGGTCCAAACTGCCTCCCACCTCTCCGAGAGGTTGTCTAGAATCAGCAATTAGTTCTAAACCAGGCTCCTCTCAAATTACTGCCATTGTGATGGGCCTTGGAGAATGTGAAATTTTTGCATGGGCCATTTAAGAGTGAAGACTTTGTTTCCTACAGTTCTCCAACTGTCCTGTATGCAAGTCACACTGGCTTTTGAAGCCAGGTGTTCTAAGGGCTCATCTTCCTGGTGTAGAACTGGGGCTGGGGAGCCTGATATGGTGCGTAGACCCCTGTCATCTTGGGGAGAACCTTTGTAATTGTGATTATCCTTCCATTTGTGGGTTGCCTATCTGAGAGCATGGGTCTTGACTATACTATGTCTCCACCTCTCCTATGCATCTTGTGACTCTTTTTCACATCTTTAGTTGTGAAAAATCTTTTCTGCTTGTGTTCAAGTTGTTCTTGTAGATACATGCTCTGTAAATAGTTGTAATTTTGGTGTGCATTGGAGGAGTTGAGCTCAGAATCTACCTACAGTGCCATGTTGGCCACACTTGGAAGGGGGACACGTTTTATAAATAGAGGGTTAAGTTCAGTGCCTGGGGAGCTACATTTTCACACTCAGAAATCCAGGTTTTACCCATTGTTGGCCAGTTACAAATATGGAGAATCAGATTCCATATCTAAAACGAAGTATCAAGACTGAAAGGCTGGTTTCATGCTAAGAGACCCAGATTCACTGTTTCACACCCATGTGCACAGATCCCACAGTTTATGGACTAGATACCACCATCCCTTTAGGTTTGAGTTTCACTCTCAAAAGGCTGTGTTGCAAGCCTGAAAATAAGAGATACTATCCAGGTAAGCAGTTGTGGTTTTCCTGGAAGGCTTAATTCCATGGCTAGGGGGCCCTGATCCAGATATGAAAGCCCAAATTCCAGACTTAGAGGGAGTGAGTCTATATCTGGAAAGGCAAGATTCACATTTGGATTAACTTTTCATACATTCTTGGAGGGTCAAGATCCATTTATAAATAGCTATATTCAACACTTAGGGGCCAATATTCACCCTTGGAGGGTAAGTTCCACCCCAGGAACTTTAGATTCCAAGACAGTAAGCCAGAGTCTCACGTGCTGAAACAACTCTTATGCCTGGAGATGCATAATTCACACCTAGAAATAAATCAATGACTAAAAGCTTAGATTTCGCACAAGGAGTGTCAGGTTCCAAGCCTGAGAGACCTACGTCCTTAGAGTGTTAAATACTATGAGTCAAAATCCATGCCTGTAAGACCATGTTCCATGCTTGGGAAATCAGATTCCACACATGGAATTCCACACAAGTTCCATTCTTATAAGACCAGGCTTAATGTTTGGAGACCGAGACTTAAAAGATGAAGTACCAAGTTTGCCACCCAGGTTCCATGTCTTGAGGAGCCAGTCTCTATGGCAAATCCTATATGCGGAGTGCCAGGTTTCTCACATTAAGGCAGTGTTCCAGGCACGAGGATTGGAATTTCACACATGGAATATCAGAACTGATGCTTGTATGATTGAATTCCATTCTTAGAGACTGAGATTCCACATATGCATTGTCATATTCCATGTCTGTAGGGTCAGGTTTTATGCTTGGAGACAGAGTTTCCACTCTCAAGATGCCACATTCCTTACTTATACAGCTAATGTCCCTGCTTAAGGACTGAAATTCTACACATGAATTTGGTTCCATGCTCACAGGGTTGGGTTCTGTGCTTGGAGATCAAGATTCCATACATAGTCCATACATAGGTCACTTAGGAAATCAAGTTCCATGACTTGACAAGCTGAGTCTATGATTAAAATATGAGGTTCCATGTCTGGGTTGTAAGCATATTAGCAGATTGAAATTCTAACATGAAGCACCATATTCCATGATGGATTTTGTCTCTCCTTATAGGGAATGAGTGTCCATGACTGTTTGTTCAGTTTCTATTTTTGGAGACTGAGCTTTCACAGATATAGAATCAGGTTCTCTGCTTGTGGTTCCAGGTTTCATGCTCAGAGATTGCAACACACGTGGAATGTGGTTTTCATGCTTGCAGTTTCAAGTTTATGCTTAAAGACAGCTATTTCAAATGTGGAGTTCCAGGTCATATGTTTTTTGAGCTAATTTCCATGAACAGAGATTGAAATTTCACAAATGGAGAGTCAGACTCCCTGGCTGAAGTCTGAGATTCCATATGTGGTGTGCCAGGTGTGATGCCTGGGAATCTATGCTCCATCTTTGGTAGAGCCAAGGTCTGTGATAAATACCAGTTCCCATGACTGAAGTTCTAGGTTACACACATATCAAGCCATATTCCATGCTTGTAGTTTGAAATTCCACACACTGAGATGCAGTTTCCCTGTTTGAAGGATTCAGCTCCGAGAGCATGGAGGTTCCACATTTGGTGTGCCAGGGTCCATGCTTGGAGATTGGGGTCCTATGTCAACAAATGACAAGTAACTTTCTATGCCTAGATGCCATACTCTACATTTCTGTGGCCAAGTTCTGTATTTGGAGATTGAAAATCCACACATGGAATGCCATTTATCGTCACTGTTGGTCCACATTCTATATGAGAATTTTATATACCACATATAGTAAAAAATATCCCATGCACGTAGATCTGTATTCCATCTAAAGACCTATATCTTTAGACTCTTTTTGGGTAGTACCAAGTTCCATGCTCAGGGACAAGTTAGCATATCTTGGAAAACCAAATTCTAAGAGCAAAATCCTATGTTCCTTGTCTGGACTGACAGATTTCAAACATATGAAGTAAAGTTAAATGTTTGCTGGTAAAGATTCCAAACATTGAGCACGAAGTTGAATGCTTTTCAGGACAGATTCCAACCAGAAGATTAAAATTTCTCACGTAGAATGCCCGGTTCCATTGTTGAGTGGACCAGATCCCATGTCTCGTGATTGATAGTCCACATGTGAGGCTCCGGCTTCTATGCTTGTAAGGCCTGGTTCCTTGTTTGGAAATTGAAATCCTATATGCAAAATGCTATTTTTCCTGCTTTCAGGACCAAATCCATGCTTGGATATTGAGAATGTGTATTTAATGTTCCATGACTGGGAGTGAAGTTTCCTTGTCTTAGAAAGCTAACAGCTATGACTCGCATCCATGTCCAATATCTAGAATGCTGGGTTTCACCCATGTAATGCTATGTTCCATGTTTTCCGTTTGAGATTATACATATTGAGTGTCTGGTTTTGCACTATTGTGACCAGATGAAATTCTTGTAGATACAGTTTCTACATATGCAATGCTAACTTCTATTCTAATTGGACAAATTTCCATGCATAGAATTTGAGATTTCAGACATGGAATGCCACACATATGGAAACTAGCTCTTGCTTGGAGATTGAGACTCCACACATGGAGTGCCGGCACCATGTATGAATGAAAAATATCGCAAGCCATGCTGTGGCCACCAAGTCATCAGCCGCTACCACCACCCTTGACAGTGAGCAGAGGGACTGAGGAATGCAGACAAGCAGGCAGCCAGGCCTCTGTAGCCACCACCAATGGTGCACCCTAACCCCACCACAGGAACTCAGGATGTGGAAAAAACACAAGATACTAGCTGAGGTGCATATCAAAGGAATGATTTCAGTGAGCCCAGAGCTTTGTGTCTTCCCATACATAGAAAGTGCTAAATCCTTAACTTGAGACATGTGAATTTGAAAGAGGAATAATAAAATGGCCGCTCTTAGGCTAACTCTTGGCTTTATGCTTGCTGCTTTCTTTTGGCATGGTCAGCAAACCTGACCGACTGGTCCCTGCTCCCAGCCTCAGGCCCATTGTTAAAGCTGATTTTGTTGTTTTTCAGGTGATTGTAGCCATTAAAATTTATAACCGTGTTCGGCTTCTGAGTCGTTCTCTGGGAAGAAGGTCGCGGAACTGTAACCCTGCAAAACAGGCTGATTTGTCATAAAGGAGAAACGCATCACAGGTGTTTACGAGATGAAAAAATTGGAAAAGTTAAAACTAACAGTCTCTATAGAACTATTGCCTGGGGATGTCCTGATGTCAAGAAATCTTGTGACAAGATAAATGATTCTGTTGATTGTTGTCTTTGCTTAAGCTATGGCCGTATATAACCACCCCACCCCATCCCCAAGGTGGCTTCACAGTTTTGAAGGTACTAGCCTGCTCTGAGTCCCCTTTGCCTGGCAAAGTAATAAAGATGCCTCTTTTCTTCTCAGCTCCAAGCCCTTGTCTCTGGGTTATTCGACTTGTCAGGGATGGGGCCAATCTTTTGGCAAGAGTTTTCTGTAATTAACTGTAATCTTTTGATGTTCTGACGACCTGGTCTTTGTTGTGGAAACTCCTATATATCCTGGCTCCTCCCCTACCGCTTTGGAGCAGTCCCTCAGAGGGAGCTGAGAGGCTGTCATCCTGGGCTCGAGAGATTTGAGTCCTCAGAAATGTCCACCTAATAAAACATAACTCTCACCTTGTAAGTTGTGCGTTTTATTTCAGTTGACACATGTTTACAGGGTCTGGTGCCATGTTTAATGATTGAGATCCCAAACGTGGAGAGCCACGTTGCATGATTTTAAGGCTAGGTTACACAGTTGGAGACTGAGATTTCACACATGGAATGACAGCTTTAATTCTTCTTGGGTCAGAATCCACGTGTGGAGAATGAGATTCTGCATATGGTGGGAGGTGCTAAGCTTGTAGAGCCAATTTAAATGCTTGGAAATTGGGGGAGGGGTATGGCTCAGTGGTAGAGCATGTGTATGATAGAGCTTGGTGTGCATGAGGTCCTCGGTTCAAACCCCAGTACCCCTAGTGAGAGGAAAAGTGATTTTAAAAATGCTAGGAAATTGAGATAGAAGCAGAATTTGTCACCCTAACATGTTTCTCTTAGGCATATTATTTTAAGCTGATTATTTTCTAAGAAAGAGCAGACATGGGAAAACCTCTGAAAACCAGTAGGAGTTACCTTTTTGTAAGAAATATTTGCATTGTAAGGGAAATCTTCATTTATAAAGATGTCTTCCTCCCTGTTCCAGGAAGAGGAGGATAACGAAATCTAGAAACTCTTACCAGTGGAGAAGGCAATGGCTTAAATCTGCATAACAACCCTAACTTTGATTGCTGTGTTTTTCCTGGTAGCCTCCATAGCTGACTCTCCCACCCTCAACATCCTCTTTTGTCTTGATTAACGATGGTATTTAAGGGAAGGTGAGCCATTTTAGCAAGATGCTCAGTTTTGTCTTTTCCATGTATAAATGTTACTAAACTTTTGCTTGAGTTTCTCCTGTTAATCTGTCATGTTAGTTTAATTCTAATTCTTAGACCAGCCATAACCTGGATGGATGGAGGAAAATTTCTTCCTCTATAATACTGCAAATATTTTCATTGTTTCAAGCAGTGTAGGGCAAATCTCTATGACTTACACACCAGGTTCAGTACATGTAAGACCATGTCAAGTCTCATGCATGCAGATTGACATTCTGCACATGGAATGCTAGATTCCATGCTTGTGGGTCCATGTTTTATCCTTGAATTTGAGATTCCACTTTGAAGTGCCAGGTTCCATGTTCGTAAGGCCAGGTTCCACGCTTAGAGACTGAGATTTCTCACATGGAGTGTCAATGAAGTGGGAGGAAAGGGGGCAGGGCACAACCATTGAAGGAATGACCAGTGAAGCAGTTGCACAGGACAAACCGGTTAGAACCAAGATGGCAGAAGATTCAACTTCCAGTAGACCTTGAGCCTCAAGGCACACCCACAAGCACCGTGACAGTTCCTAGGCTGACCAGAAAAGGTCAAAAAGTGGGCAGGAGGGGCGTTTCCTGGAAATCCCTGCCCCTTCCCCAAAGCAGTTGGAATAACCCTCCTACCCATTAGCATGTGAGATTACCGAGCCCATAAAAGCTAACAACTCCACACCTCACCATCACTCTCTCTCTTGCCTTCTGAGATGGCCAGCACCCTGTCTATGGAGTGTGTATCTACTTGTACTTTAAACACCCCACACCTCTTGGCTTCTCTCCCTCTCACCTGTCTGAGATGACCTGCATTCTGCCTATGGAGTGTGTATCTCCTAAGCCATTTTCCCTTCTGAGTGGGACAGACCCCGCTTTGCCCATGGAGTGTGTATCTCTCTAAATAAACTGGCTTTTACTTTACCATGCCTTGCTCTTGAATACGTTCCTGAGTGAGGCAAGAACCTATACTCCCATAACATCAGGTCCTCTGTTTGTAGTGCCAAGTTGAGCGCTCAGAGATTCAAATCACACAAGTAATGCACCAGGTTCTATGCTTATAGTGTGGAGATTTAAATTCCTTATGGTGTGTGTTTGCTTGGGTTGCCGTAACAAAATACCAAAGACTGGTGGCTTAAACAGCAGAAAGGTATTTTCTCATAGTTCTGGAGGCTTGACATCCAAGATCAAGGTGCCAAAAATCCACTTTCTGGCAAGAGCGCTCTCCCTGGCCAGCAGAGAGCCACCTTCTCACTGTACCGCCACATGCCCTTCCCTGTGTACACACGCAGCAAGAGAATGAACTCTGCTGTCTCTTCTTCTTATAAGGACATCAGCCCTGTAGGATCAGGGCCTTACCATTATGAACTCACTTAACCTTAATTGCCCCCTTAAAGTCCCTGCCTCCAAATCAATCACACTGGGGGTTAGGGCATCAACATATGGATTCGTAGGGAATACAATTCAGTCCATAACATACATCGTAGCAGGTCTGATTCCTTGGAGAGCAGTGTCCGGAGACCCAATGCCTATTACTCAAATGCCGAGTTCCATGCCTGTCTGTGTTTCTTTCTCATAATCCACACCTAGGGTGCCAACTTCCATGCTTAGATCCCGGCTCCACCCGTGGAAAGTGAGATTACATCCATGGAATGCCAGTCTCCGTACTTGTAGGGCCGTAGTCCTTCCCTGGATGTTGAGATTCCATACATGGAGTTGTAGTTTCCTTGCCAGGAAGACCAAATTTCATATGTGGAGAGCCAAAACCTGGGAAAGAAATACAGGCTTTCGTATCTTTGGTACCAAGTTTCACACTCTGAGGTGGTCCCTGTTTGGAGACGAGAATCCACATGTGGTGCCGTTCTCCATGACTGTAAGGCAGGATCCCTGCTTGGACACTGAGAGTCCATACGTGGAGCATCAGTTTTCACGTTTGCTGTGCTAAGTGCCGTGCTTGGAAATTGAGATTACACATGTGTGGTGCAAAGTTCCATGACAGGGTGACAGGTTTTCTTGTGCTGAGTAGTCACCATCTACTTCATACCTAGATGTCCAGGAACCACACGGAACAGTCCAGGTTCCGTGCCTAAAGGGCAAAATTCTATGCCTGGAGAAATGGGATTCATACTTTAAGCTAGTTTCTATGTCTGGAAAGTCAAATTCCACACGTAAATGTTTAAGTTCCATGACTGAGGGGCCACATTCTGTACCTGGAGTGCCAGGCTTCATGCTTAGAGGGCTGGTTTCCAGTCCTGGAGATAAAAATCCATGCCTGTGAGGCTGGGCCTCATGAGGTAAACCAGGCTTAACGCCTGGAAATGTAGAATTAACATCTAGAAGTTTTAAATCAATGTCTGAAAGATCAGATTTTGTAACTGTTGGTCAGATTCTATTTCTCTAGGCCCATGTTCTACACAGAGAGTTCGAAGTTCCTTATTTATTGGAACAAATTCTGTGTTTAGGGGAAAGTTCCACACCTTGAGTGTGAAATTGCACACCTGATGGCCAGGTTCCATGACTGGCAGATGATGCTTCATGCCAGGAATCTTGGGTTATGTGACCGCAAGAACAGGCTCCATGCCCACCACGCCAAGTCCCATCGTATCCCATACCTTCATGGTACACAGGCAGGTCCCGTGGCTGCAGTGGCCAGAGAACCTTTTCACACGTCTGGAAGGTCAGATTTCCTCCTGGAGGGGCAGAATTCATGCCTGCAGGGGCTGCGGCCCTGTGCGGAGGGCGTGTTCCATGACTGCATGCAACTGTTCATGCCTGGACAGTTCACTTCCACACCAGAGGATCACATTCAATTCATGCGGCCAGGTTTCACACCTGGGCGTGAAGGAGGGGAAGGAAGTCCTATTCCATGCCTGCAGGGCCAGATTCCATGGCTTAAGAACCACGTTCCTATGAGTCAGAGACCATTTCCAGGCCAAAAGGACCAAGTCTGAAGACTGGATTGCCTGGTCTCATAACTAGAAGGTCAGGGTCCATGCGTCAAAAGCAGGCAGCCCAGATCCAGCTGTGCTCTGGCAGTGAAAGAGGGTTTACCTTCAAGTTTATGATTCCAGAAATGGCCTAAAATTGCCAGATTGAGGTTGTGTTTTGATATGTGACCCAAGAATAAGCAGAAAAGTTATAAAGCTTGACAGGAGTTTTTATTAAGTAACACGGTAAAAAAAAATGCTTCTACTGAATAAATTTGAAGGATATAACGGGAGACACAAACAAATATTTTGGTTACACTCTTAATAGTCATGAGTGTGCAACTTAGTAGTTATACCAAGCTGACAACAATTACTGAGCACCATTTAAGTCTGTTCCCACATTGCTAAGTCTGTACCTGAATTGTAGCTTTCAGTTCCATAGGGTAGGTCCTACATATTATTTGACAGATAAGAAAACTTCGGCACGGAGAGTTTTACCGATTTTCCCCAAATCTCCCAGCTGGTATATAGTAGAGGAAGATTACAAATTCTGCTACATTTTATCTGTTTTAAATAATAACAGTCTATGTCTGAAGTCTTGAATGAACCCCAAACGAAAAGTAGTTAGTGTTGATTCCCTGGCTGCACCACGAGATTCAGCTCCCTCTGTATTATGAGACACAAAATCCACATTTTGATCTGCAAAATAATCTTGCATAGTAGAAAAAAGAACTGGTATATCAACTCCAATAACTCTTTCTTGTAGCAATAAAAAACAAATTCCATTCAACTTCAGAGGTATGAATTTATGCCATGCACACAGTTCTGATAAAGCAATTTTCATCCGTGAAGCATTTTATGAAATTAATTAATCTCCATCACATCCTTTAGAGAGAGATAACTGTGCTCTGCCTGCAAAGAACCTCCATCGTGGGACTTAAAATGCTTTATGAGTATTATGCATTGTGATAAGCAGACTCCAGGTACTTCAGATACACACAAGCTGACACCAAGGATATTAGAATTCATTCATTTACTAAGTAAATGTTTATTTAGCTTCATACTAGAAATCTATAACTGATGTTCCCGGGAGGTAAGACATTACCTACCTGGCTGAACGCATTGGAGACAGATGATGAGGGGAGCATGTCCTCTTTAGAAAAGATAACAAATCCTTCTTGACCTCTTCGCCCCAGAGAAAGAACTGATCTCATAAGGGCAGTTCAACCAAGAACTTCCTCTCTTTCTGTTCACGTCTTCCAACCTGTAGAGTTCGTCTCTGACTTGGCTGAAGACTATGGATTGCCTTGAACCTGCCGTGCAGCAGCCCCCACAAGGCTTTCATTCCTCTACTCATCATAGCGAGCAGCCTTTCCCGCTGCCACATCGTTGCTGCCTTTGTTTTCAGCCCTGCTTGAGTCTCTAGCCCCACTCTCAGCTGCAGCCTGAAAAAGTCAGGGCTTCAAGGTGAACACGGGGTCTTAGTAGGGCAGGGCTCTGGAAGGTGGAGAGAGGCAGTACCACAGTTACTCTGGACAGCTCGCTGCATCTGAGGTTCAGCGTGGAAATTCAGGTGCAGGGCTGGACTCAGGAAAAGGCCTCTCGGCATGCCCAGGATGCTCTGCCCAGGTCCACATTACCCGGCTGGAGCACCTGTTCCCCAGCTGCTTTGGGCGTTGGCGGCTGACAGTTCCAATCTTCTGCCTTCCTCAGAGGACTGCCCCCGGCTCCTGGGAGCTGCCTTACTACCTCTCCCTCTCCCTGGGTCTCACCTAACCAAGAACTCCTGCTGAAGCCGCATAATGGCGCAGTCTCAGTGGGGCCTGAGCGAGGAGGCCTCACGAGTACCGTAGGGACAATGGGAGTGTGCCTGAGGTAATTCCAAGGCTGCTGAGCTGGGAGTTGTGAGTGTAAGGCAGGATATGGGAGAATCTGACAACATAGGGCCCTCCACCAAGTCAGGACGTTATGCCTGGCAAGGGTTCCTGGAGCCATTTCTGCCATGTTGCTGCAATGATGCTTAGAAGCTCGGACAAGCAGTGGTCCACAGTCAACCCAGCGGGGAGGGCAGAATCTCTGGGCGACAGAGTCAGCTGCTTTGAATCAGCCTCCTGTAAGCTCTAAGACCCTGGGATGATTTAACTTTCTGAGCCCCAGTTTCCTTGTGAATAAACTGGGGGCAATACTACTAGTTCCCTCACAGTGTGAATGTTAAGTGAGTTGTGGAATGTACATTCGCTTCCTTGGCCCTGCACAGTAACCTCTTTGGAAACGTAAGTTGTTACTGTTTGCATCACTGCTGAGGGTTCTTTGATGTACGCTGGGTGCTTGGGTCTCTGAAGAGTGACTCTTCCTTGACTTCCCACGTGCTTTACTCAACCTGAGTGTTGGAAACCAGTTTTCTCACACCCAACCCTCCCTTCACATTGATCCCCTCTGATGTGGGTTCTTTGTCATACTTCCTGGATATCTGTCTGCTGGCCTCCATTCTCGTTCTCAACGCCAGCCCTCTCATCTGCCTTTTACTTCTACATAGTCTGTGTTGGCCGGAAGCGGACCTGCCCTGGGCTGAGAGGGGGTGGGCAGAGAAATTGTGAAAGTGTGTACTATGCTTTCTGTGCTTTGGAACTAATAGTATTATGAAACAGGAGCCAGCCTGAGATAGTCAGAATCTTCAAAACCACTATGTCATTTCGTTTATTCAACTTCAGTGCTTTAAAATACATAGTTATTGCATTACTGTCTGTTTGCAATGGGGTATTATTTTCAAGCAGGATGTGTTCTTGTCATAAGAAATGATAAATTGGTACATTTGGAACTGCAAATCTAGTTATTCATGCTTTAAGTGAGCAAATTAAATTTTTTCTTTGAGATTACTAGCAATTTTTAATATTATGAATTCTACTGAGAACTGAAGAAGAATTTAACTAATCACAATAATTACACAATGGGTTCATTGATCCAGGGACATTACCAAGAAGAGGTAGTACGTGAACTGAGACTTGAAGGTGACTTCAGGTTCCCCAGGTGGAGATGTGGGAATTGGGCAGAGCAGACAGGGGGATATGCTGAAGCCAAGGTGTGGAAAAAGGAGACAGCAGGGTTAGTGTGAGGAACACATACTGTCCAGTTTGAAACAGTCAAAATAAATGGCCACAAAGGTAGTACAGAGATACATCTATAGAGTTGCAGCAACCTGCATCCCGTCGAGAGACCAAGCAACACTCAGAGGGTTGGAGAACTCAGGTTTATTATGCCAGCGGGCCCAGAGGAGTTAACACTCCAAGCTCTGGACCCCATCTGTAGGTTTACACAGACTTTTATAGGGTTTTAGGTTTCGATTAAGTTCGTACCATATGCAAATGAGGTGTTAGAAACGGACCGATCAGGAGTGAGCTTTCAGGAACCAATGGAATTTTAGGGGTAAATTTTATTTTCCTAGAAGCAAGCCATTTTGCAGAAGTGCAAAAGCTGGAAGGCAATGGCCCTGCCTGGGAGGTCTTGCTGGTCCCTTTGTGGGTTTTGCCCCTTCAACAGAAGTACTTGAATACAATAGTGGGCTTCACAGTTAAATCTTCATTAAATGAATTCACATATGATGACACCATTATAGGTGATGCTATTGGTCATTGATATACACACCAATTTTGAGGTTAGAAGTTAGAGTCACAGTGGACTTACCAGAGCATGACAGACTCAGAAAGGAAATTCTGTTCTTATTTATAATGAGTACCATGGTATTACCCCTTAAACAGCTCTTTTAATATGAGCTGTCTAAAAACTATAAATGACTTTGCAATGTTTTTGATTATGAAATAATATACAATAGTACTTTTATAAAACACAAGAAAATATTAAGAAAAAAACTAAAAAGTCACTTGAAATACTATCATCCAGATAAAATAGCTGCTAATATTTTGTATTTGGATAACCTTTCTAATCAGTATATCTCTGGGCTTACACACACACACACACGTCCACACATCCACACACACACACACATCCTCCGTTACATTCTCTTTACATGCTTGGATACATTATATCACACATTAAATATTATTTTTAACCTAATTTGATGCAGTTTTGAAAACATCAAAATTTATTGGACCAATGCTCTATTCATGACTATTTGGGTTGCATAAGAATTTGGGGTCAATAAACAATGTTACAATAAATGTATTATGTACATCCATACTGATTCAGTTTATAGCATCCCTATATTTTCCTTCCCCACCTGCCTCAGCCCTTTTCTCCACATTGCTCAATGGGGAGCAGAGGCTACCTTTGCGCTCACCTCATCTCCTAGCCTGATGCTGTCTTGGGCTCCTCCAAAGATGAGAGTTATGTGGGGAGGGTTTTGGCAGGGCATCTGCGGCCCAATCCAGATTCAAAGGGACCCATGGAGGTTCTGACTTTTCCTGTGACTTCCCAACTCAGACGGAGCAGAGCACTGGGGCCCTGGCTGGGGAGACGGTTGGATCTGGATTCGTCAGGCTGCCTGGGTGAACCAAGTAGCACCACCTGAAAGTGGAAACTTTAATACCCAGAGGGTGAGAGTGAGATGGGGAGGAAAACTGACAAAGGAAAGACAGAAGATGGAAAGAAGATGACAGGTGACTCCATCTCCCCTTCTCTGCACCAAGAGAGTTCCCAAGTTCTACACAGCCAGACCAGAGAAATCTGGCATGAACCAGTGACCAGCTGTATTTTCTTGTGAAACAGTGGCCACCTCACTAGGTATTGTTAGAGCAGGCAGATAGCTAGATGTGAGCAGAGAAAGGGGGGCACAGACCAAATGGCAGGAACTGGGCAGAAAGGCGGGGCCCAGGCCAAATGCAGGAAACCCTACATCATGTAAGCACCAGGGGTCCCTGAGCAGAGAAAGAAAAGCAGGAACCTTTGGGCTGATAAGTGGTCACATATTTGGGGGTGATGAGTGGCCTGGAGAACAACAAAGGAAGGTGACAAAAGGCAGGAATTGCCAGTGTCCAAATGTAACCTTTTGCTCATTATGCCCTTATTTCAGTAAAATTGGCCTTGCAGATCAGAAGTACTCCTCATGCTCCGACGCCATGACACTTCTGATCCAGACTAAATAAGGACAAAATCCCTCCTCCCTTTGGGAAGGTGGAGTTGGGATGATAATCAGGGAATAAGACCCCAACCCCCCCCTCCCTAGTGAATATTCCGCCCATTCATTTTTACATCCTGTGTAACTAACTTGCCAAAGAAACTCAGGGCAGCCACTCACCTGAGCCTGCCCGCTCTCCCCTGAGAGTGTCCTATCCATCCTTTAATAAGTCCTCACTTTACTTATCTTAACCACTACTTCTTGTCTCTGAATTCTTTCTGAGATGGACAAGAACCCAGAACCCCGGTTATACCCACTGGCAACAGTATCACTTTTTCTTTTCCTCCTTCCTTTCCTGCCTGTCTTCCTTTTCCCATCACTTTTGCTGCTCGAAGATTGTACCTCCTAATAAAGCTAGGCCAAGTATATTTTGCCTCAGACTCTGTTTTTTTAGACAATCTGGGCTAAGACATCTTCTTTGTCATGTTGTCTGCCAATCCCCTTGCAGAGAAGTGCCTAGAAGTAAAAGTACTGGGCCAAAGGGCATAAGCATTTTAACTTTACTACAAGTTGTCTAACTACCTTCTACAGAAGTTGAATTCGCTTACCCATCTCATGAACTGAATGCTGATTTCTTTTTAAGGCAGAAAATAATGCACTGTGAAATGAATTTTTTGCTCATGTTTCATCTTTTTTTGTCTTTTGTCAAAATTAACACTAAACTCATACTGTTTCTGAAAGAATAGTTTAATAGCTCACTGCAGCGCAGCCTGGGGAAAAGTGTTTCATGGTACATTGCAACATTTTATTTGTTTACCAGCTGAAAGAAACTGATATATAACTCATCTAATTTAAATATTCCTTTTTTATGTGAGGTACTGATTTGCTGAATATAAAAGAGGACAGAATGAACATGGCAGTTTATCATGTAACAGATTTTATTCAAGAATACTTTCTAAGGTATTATGAAGAATTAGGTGCCTAATATGCAGTGGAAAGGTATACTGTTCTCTGCCTTTTTTGAGTTTACAATCCACAGACATGACAATAGACAGTTTGCACAGTTTTGAGTGTTTGCACTGGAAATGTACTGAGTCACTGAAGGGCTGCCTAAGACTTCCCATGAGAAATGAGCTCTAAACTGAAACATAAAGAATAAATAGGAGTTGAGGAGGCAAAGCATGGAGGCGAGGAACTGAAGACAACGTGTGTATATGTGCACACAAATGCATGTGCATGTGTGTGCCTGTAAATGCGAGGATGTGTGTGTGTGTGTGTGTGTGTACATGCATATGTGTGTCTGGAAGGTAGGCTCATGGGGAGAAATGAAACTGGATTTTTCAGGATCTTGAGGGTAACACAAAGAACACAAATATTTATTTTGACTGGATCCCAAGGCTCATGGTGGCCTCTGGATATTTGTGAACAGGGGAAAAAATTTAAGATCAAATTATAAATTCCAGGGTCATTGCTCTGACATTGGTTGGAGCATGAATAGGGGAGGGAAATATGAGAGATACGGAGTTTCAGAGAGAGGCTCTGGCCCCAGAAGTAAGATGCCCTGGGAGCAAGTTGGGATGGAAATGCAGACAAATGGAGAGCTATGGATTCCTGAACTCTTTATGTGTTAGTGTTCATAAGCCCTGGTGAATGCCTGGATTTCTGAGGTGTTAGGGAAGTCAGAGATGATTCCCACTCTTCTCAAAAAAGATGAAAAATTTCCATCAAATCATGCCCTATTCTTTTGCTCATATTTACAAGGAACCATGAAGAGATTTATGTAACTGTCTGTTACATAGATTAATGATGATTAACTTTTGTTGAGCAGCTATTTTGAACCAGGCATGGAGTATTTCTTGTAATCCTTGTAACTTTCCATGTGGTAACTACTATTATCATCCCACCTCCAGATGAAGAAACTGAGGCACAAATAGGTTAAATAATTTGCCTAAAGTCAAATGCACCTGAAGTGGAAGAGCCTGGGCATGACCCACTGCTCTCTCCTCTGTCTCTGTCTTAGTACCTCACATTATTATGATTTCTATTAGCAAAAATGAAAGAGAACTCAGTAGTTAGAAAAATATATTGAACCTAAAGGAAGTTTGCCCATTGCAAGATGGGCAGTTCATTCCAAAGACTGTTAAAGGCCTGATATCTTAGAAATTAGGCGTCAATTAAGGCAAGTAGGACAGAATTTTACAATTTCCTATCAGTTTTTGTTTTTTCTTCTTTTTGAAATGTGACCAGTACTGCCAATTTTTAAAGTGTTACTCCTTTAAAACCAAAATCTTCCCTTTCCTTTTTTCTCTTTCCTAATGGACAAATGTGAAGCTGGGAAGGAAATTGGAAGAAGGAAGTCATTGCTATTGTTAAGCTCTCAGAATTTCCCCAAATGCAATTCAGTCTGTAAATTGCTTTAGTAAATTAGACTCTTTCAAAAACATTTTTCTAAGATGTAAATAAAATGGTGTCTTTCATATGGCATTTAATGGGACTGAAGCTCCTTACCTCAAGGATGTATTGCAGTCCAAAAGGACTAGTTTTTTCTTCATTAAAAAATATTATGAGGTTTATTTCATGGATTCTGTAACATGTCCTAGAAGAAAAGTTGAATGATTAGAGTATCATTCTGAATATATTATACAGAATATATTCTGTAGTGAAAAGTAGCTTAATAAATAATTTAAAATCACTTTTAGACAATTGCTTCAAAAATGTTGGTTCATCCACAAACTAGATGACATATTTCAGCTTTGAGGGGGCTCTGCTTTGAAGAACTTGCTGAGTAACTGGTCTGTTCTTACGTGTTTCCCTAATTAGAGGTAAATCTGTACTTTTAAAGGGAACTGTCAAGTGCATTCTGGAAGCCCCCGTTTCCTATGTGGGAGGATTGTGGGCATAAGACCACTTGGACAGTGCCTGCCACGTGGAAGAGTGGGCGTTCACAGCTCACTCGCTCTTGCACCTCTTTGAGGTCAGTAAAGCTCATAGTGTTGCACATATGACGATGACCCTGCTGTCCGCTGGTCACTGACTTACTCAACCCATGTTGTTGATTGCTTCTTCTGCATCAAGAACAGTGCTAAGTGCTGAGAACACAGTGGTGAACAAAGCATTCCAGGCTGGCCCACAAAATGCTCACAGCCAGATTTCTATCCACTCTCATTTATCCCACAAAAATCTTACAAAGTGTCCGTTAAGAGTCAGACAGATTAAGTGACTTGCTCACAAGTCCAGAGCTGGGTGTCGCTCACCAGCACCACCCCTGCCGCCTCCCTCACACCGGCTACCCTGGGTTTAGTGACACATCCCCAGGGATGTACTGTAAGATTCCTAAATGTCCAGATTTGTATGAAGAGTCCAAATCAGAAGGCGAGGAAGCCTGTTTCTAGGGCCTGGATAAAACCCTTAGGACATCTACACAGAGTTGTCAAGTCCTCTTTCCTATCTCCCTAAAAGCCTGAATTTTTTAAAGGTATAAATATTTATTAAAATTTTACTAGGAATTTCCTGTATTTTCCCATTGTGAAATGATAGCTAAATTGATCAATGTTTAACCTTTCTCTTTTTGGGTGGGTTCAGGTCCCCCTTCTGTGTTTCCCTAAGGACACTCTTAGTCTGTCGCTGGTGGCCCAGCACCAGCTCTGCCCACCTTTAGCAGCAGCTCATGCTCATAGCAGATCATGAGGCCCATCTGCTTTGTCTCTGTATCTTTTTATCATCAATTCATGTAATTGGATATTATGATAAGGAAATCACTAAGATCCTGCATTCTCTGACTCTGATTTCTCTATTCAGCATGAGAATGATTTAATCTTTCTTTCTTTTGTTCATTCATTTCACATTTATTGAGTACCTGCTATGTGTTTAGCAATTTGCCAGATGTAAGATATAAATGAAAAATGTAATTCTTATTGTCTAGTAAGTATCTCAGAGTTTAGACAAGCAGGCAGAGAGGTTGCTAAAAAATATTTAAATGAAATATGATAAGAGATATGAAAGGAGTGTGTAAAGTGTGCTGTGAAGGCGAGGAGGGGAAACCAGTTCAGCCCTGAGGACTGGGGGTGGTGGGGGTGGGAAAGGGAGGCTCTCTGGAGAAGAAAACAAATCCAAGCTGATTCTTAAAACCCATTAAGTAAGGAACAGGCCAATTAAGGAAGACTAGGGAGAGAATGCCAAGGGCAGCAGCCCAGGAGCTCAGGAGAGCGATGCATGTGCAGGGATCCGTGAGTAATGATAAATAGTCACATTTCTGTGCCATTATGTTTGTGCAAGTTACCATGCTAAGTGTCTTACATGCATTGTTTAACTGAACCCTCATTTAATCCCTGTGCAGAACGTAGCATTTTTATTTTTGAGTGTTGAGGGAAATAGAGGCTAAATCACATACTTAGTATTATCCAAAGATAGGAGGAAGCTAGGCTGGGATTTGAGCCCAGGTCTTTTGAATATCAGAATTGATCTGCGTAGCCCTTCATTCCAGTCCAGCAATTCTGTGTGGCCAGAATGGTGAGACGGGGGAAGAGACAGGGTGGGGAATGGCAAGAGATGTCAGCAAAGGTTATTATCTTAAAGGCTCCAGTGAGCCACAGAAGGATTTTAAGCAGTTCTGTGCTATGCTTAGATGTGCACTGTAGAAGACCTACTCTGTGCAAAGTATGAATCATGGATTAGAGCGGGGACAGATTGGAAGTAGGGAAACCAGGAAGGTGGCCGGGCTACTGCTCCAGGGAAGAGGTGACAGTTTTCAGGTCTCCTGCCATGGCAATGAGGATGGAGGGGAGAGGGTAGATTCTAAGGTAAATCTCACAACTGATTGGATAGAGGTGAGCATAAAATGATACAGGGTGGGCAGCAGTGAGAGAAGGAGTCTAAGGTTTCTCTTTTGAATGAATTGATGAAGAGCAACATTCTTCAACAAGATATAAAAGAGAAGATAATTAGGAAAAAAAGATGAATTCATTTTTAGGCCATTAAAGTTTTCAAAATGCTTAAGAAAAATCCACAGGGAGACATGCACCAGCAAGTCTGAAATAGGAATCTACAGGCAAAGGGTGAGGTCTACTGGTTTACACAGTCATCAGCCTGTAGACTGCAGGAAAACAGAGGACTGGATAGTTTGTGGAGGAGAGAAAGAGCTAGTGAGAATGTGAGTGAGAAAGAGAGGAAAAGGTGACCCAGGGACGCTATTTAGAAAACATCAGCATTTAGAAAGCTAGAAGCAGCAGACAATCCCATAAGGAAAACTAAGCAGAGGAGGAGGAGCAGGATTAGAAACCAGGATAAGAGTTTCAAGAAGGAGGGATCGATCGTGGTGTCCAGGGCTATAGACAGTAATCTCATAGTAATAGTAACCACCACCGCTTACTGGACCCCTGCGTGCCAGCCCCCATAACATGCACTCTACGTGCAACCTCTCTGGTCCTCGGAACACAGCTGCAAAGCAGCGGTGCTGGTGGGGATAACAGTGACTGTCTTTGTGCAGCATAATGTCTATACCTACTTTTGCCAAGCTCTTTGCACACAATTTACTCTTCCATGTTGTTACAAGTGAGAAAGCGTGCCTATTGAGAGAGACGGAGACAGAGCCATTGACTGTAGCACTACAAAGGGTTCATGGATGATACTGGGTCCTTGGGGCTTGTCTGCTTTTCAAGATGGAAGAGCTTTACATTGAATAAACCTCTAGATGGATGAAAAATTTATCCTCAGGGTAAAATAGCTTATAGGAAAATAGCCATCACTCGTTTGTCACTTTGGTCCAATGGCACTTACTACTCTCGAGTCCCAATTTTGTGACCCACAGTTACCTAAATGGTCATGTCGAATAGGTACTAATGGGGAGCTGTGCCCTCCTCTGTCTTCTCTCAGCCCTTGCTGCAAACTCTGGTGTTAATCTTGTCTCAGTGCATTAAAATTATCTATTAAAATAGTGTCTCCTTAAGTCACATATATTCTGCAAGAGCGAGGACCAGTCTTTTTCATAATTTTTTCAGCTATGCCTGCTAGTTGGTGGCACGAAGCAGGCACGCAACAAATGTCTAAATAGAATTAGTTTTCTAACCAATTTCCCCCCAAATGACTTTCTGGAACAGGAAAAGTCTAGATTGAGCTTATCAGACTTCAAGCATCAAACACTAACTCTTACTAACTTTTCAGAGTTTTCTAACTAACTTTTCCATAGTGTGGCCAGCATGAAAGCAATTTAGAGGTTTATGAAAAAATTAAAAATAGAACTACCATATGATCCAGCCCTCCTACTTCGGGGTATATACCAAAGAAATGAAAACAGGATCTTAAAGAGGTATCTGCACCCACATGTTCAATGCAGCATCACTCACAATAACCAAGATATGGAAACAATCTGATGTCCACTGATGGAAGAATGGATAAAGAAGATGTGGTTTATATATACAATGGAATATTATTCAGCCACGAGAAAGAAGGAAATCTTGCCTTTTGTGACAAGGTGAATGGACCTTGAGGGCATTATGTTAAGAGAAATAAGGCAGATGAAGAAAGATGAATTATTTTGTATTTTGGAAGAATATCAAGGAGCTCAGAAGTCAATTAAGCTTGGAGGACAAGGTTGCCGAAGTCACAGCCAAAATTCCCCTATCACACCAGTTAGCTTGTCTCTGCTGGCGTTGTGGCCACTTGTTATTACACTGCTTTTGCCCACTGACCCTAACAAGCTTCCTTTCATGTCCTTTGATCCAGATTTAAAGTCCCAAGTGAAGCACCCTGTAGGCTGAGCCTAGACCTCAGGCTTTGTTCCAGTTGCCAGGGGAAAGGGAGAGGGACCATCTTTCCTCCTCAGAAGAGGTGGGCCTGCCCCTGATCAGTATCCACACCATAGGACAGGATGCCAGGTGAAGAAGAGGGTTTGATCTCAGTCTGCCAAAGCAATAAAAATGTCCACTGAACTGACTGAAAGGATTCCAAGTTATCATTCCAAAGGATAGCCTTGTGTGGAATTTTAAAAATATAAATAAGATGGCTTTCTGGCTGTCTGAAATGGTTTAGATACTAGTTCCTCCATGAAGCCGAGATGAAAGAGATGAATTGAAATATAATAATACATCCCCACATGGCTATCATCTCCTGACATGCTAGAAATACTTTCATGTCAAAGTCTTACCATAAAAAGCCTGAGAGCTGGAATCCAGAATTACATTCCTCTCTCCACCTCCCCAGGATCTTTCTACAAAGAAGTTGGTAAGAAGATGCATTTCCTCTCTCAAGTTGGCTGTCTCCTGTTTGTGACTGATACTATGTGCGGTGAAGCATCTGTGTTTCAGAAAAATGATGTGTGAAAACACTTTTCAAAAATGCACACTGTCTACATAAAAAGAAAACCAAAAATATGGTTACCACTTTGTAGTGCCTGTTGAACTTGGCTGTGAATGGAAATCTAATTGCCATCCATTTCCACCACAGCTTTCTCAAACGTTACATTTGCATTAGAGAACTCAGCATAGCAATATGGTGTTCATGTTGAAACAGTAAAAAACATTAATGTCTAGTTGGTTGTTTAATAATTTATATTTCCTCTTGACAGACCATTAGAGGAAATAAGCAAAGCCACAGGTACAGAAAATATCATTTGTGTCAGAAAAAGTAAAAGGAAGATATTTTCAGAAATGTTACAAATGATGACTACTGATTATTCTTCTATTCTTCATTTTTAATCGCAGAAAAGTCTTCTTCAACACCTGTTGTTATTACCATGGTGTTACCGAGTCCAAACTCATTCTGCTCGCCCCGTGACAGGCCTATAAATCAGGTGACGAGGTGTTGGAGCAAGGAATAACAACTTTGTTTGGAAAGCCGGCAGACCGAGAGGATGGCAGACTAATGCCTTGGAGAATCATCCTCCCCAAGTCAGAATTCAGGCTCATTTTATACTAAAAAGGGGAGGGGATGTGGTTGGTTGGTGCAAACTTCTTGGTGTAGGAATTCTTTGTTTTTGCAGCTGTCCATGTGGGTCAGATCATGGTGTCCCTGTAAACCTCCAACAAAACAAACGTTACTTTCCATTCTGCAATTTGTTATCTTTATATAGTGCAAAAGTGCTAACATCCTTAAAGGTCAGAGCCCTGAGAAGAGGCTCTCGTGTCTATTTCAGGCTAAAGGCAACACTGTTTTGCAAAAGGTGCAGAGCTGGCAAGACTGAGCCTAGAAAACAGGGCACAGGCTGAAAGCCAAAGAAGCAGATCTAATGTGGAGTCAGATGTGTTCTTTTCTATTACAATGGCACTGGCATGAAAGTACTACCACTTACAGGGCTGAGTTTAAGGACTGAGGTGGGTTAAAGGGATCAGACTTAAACTACACCTATTGCAGAAAAATGTATACAACTCTCCATGCAATCACAGGAACAAATAATACAGTATTTTTGTAAACATGATAACTTGATGTTCATGCTCAGTTCCCCTCCTCCTTTTCCTGGTTTTCCTTCTTCAGTGATTTGAATGAAATTTTGGTGAATTGGCCAGTCTATTTTTTTTTTTAATGATTTTGTATTTCCTTTTGACAAACAGTTGTCAAAAGAAAGGGGCAGTTCAAATAATGAGATTTGCAGTTAATAAGAGAAAATCACACAGAGATGTCAGATTAATATTTCTACAGTTCTAATCAATATCTGCCCTGATTAAGCCTAGAATCTCTAAATCTCTACTAATTACGTCCAAAGTTCTATCCCTGGACTTCAAATGACCTCACCCTTTAGCCTGTCTTCTGATTGCTTATTGTGCCATTTCCCTGTATGTACAGTACAGATGAGTTTAGTGGTTCTCAATCTTGGATGGACATCATAATCCGTTGGGAACTTTTTAAAAAAAAAACACTGATGCCCAGATGCCACTGTATGTTAACTGAATATGAATCTGGAAGTGGAAAACAGGCATCAATTTGGTCTGGGTTTTTTTCAGCTCCTTATTTTTGTCATCTATTGTTACAAAACAAACCATACCAAGACTGATTGCATCAAACAGTAACCATTTTATTATGCTCTTGATTTCTGTGGGTCAAGAATTTAGACAGGCCACAGCACTGACGGTGTGTCTCTGCTCTGTGATGTTTGAGATACTGGCTGAGACAAGACAAATAGCTAGGCATCGCTCAGACAGCTATGTGCTGGAATCATCTGAAGATTTCTTTATTTGCTTTTCTGCCACTTACACTGGCACGACTCAAAGGCTGCGTTCAGCTGGTACTGTCAGCCAGGGTGTTTATACACGCTCTTCTGTATAGCCTGGACTTCTTCAAAGTCTGGTGGCTCAAGGTAGTCAGATTACCTATAGGAATCCCAGGGGTCCCGAAGCAAATGTTCCACTGAAGAAGGTGGAGTTGTGAGGCTTTTTATGCCGCAGCCACAATCTTTCAGATTGAAGGGGAGGTGGCTCATCTCCCTAAGAGGAGACTGTCAATGAAATTGTGCCGGTATTTAAAGTTGCCATACATTGCTGGTAATTCCAATGTTCCGCCAGGGTTGAGAACAGCTGGATCCATTTCTTGTAAACACTGATACACAGAGCTGAGTTGGGACTTGGGTGAGGTGAATGAGACATCTAGGGTGCGAAACTTAAGAAGGCAGTCACTCTCAGGATCATGCAAGTGCAGGGTAACTCCTCCTTACATTTTGTGTCCAAGGTGATTTATTGACCTCACCCCAGTCCTGCCCAATGATTCTGTACTAGACTAATTACAGACTTTCATGTACTTTCCTGAGTGCCATGCCTTTACTCATGCTGTTCCCTCCACCTGGAATATCTTTTCCTTCTATTCCTATGAACTATGGAATATCTACCAGTTTTTAAGCTCCCTTTCAAATACCACCTCTTTTATCGAGACTTTCTTGGTCCCACAGCCAGGTTATAAACTGTTCGTCCTAAGAAACCCATTGCACTTTTTATATGCCTTAAGGAACTCACATTTTTGTCCTGTATTACGGTTGTTTGTGAACCTGTCACAGAAAGAACAGGTTCTTTTTTCCTGGAGGTCACAAAACGGAGATCTGGATCCACCTCATCAGTTCTCCCAGGAAGAGTCTCGTTTGGGAAATATACTCCTCTTTGGCTCATCTTGCTCGAGGATCGTTCAGCTTTGTAACCCACATAGCGACTGGCATGTGCCTTGCACGTTTTAGACGTCCAACAAACAACAGTGGATGTGTCTCCTGATGAAAGGTGAGATCACCATTCTTGCAGCCCTCAAATGTTGAGCAACAGCCCTCATTTAAATTCTCACGCACCCTTTATTGTGACTTGACTTTGGAAAACTTGACTATTACCTGACAATCTTTTCCCCATAGAGAACTTTTTTTTTTGATGCTCACTATATGCAGTGTCCATACCTTCGTCCATGGCACTACCAGGTTTAAGCCCCAGAACCCTTTGAGGCAAGCACCACCACTGTGACCATTTTACCAATGCGGAAAACCAAGGCTAAACGATTTAGCAACTTGCTAGATCACAAGATGACGAATTAACCAGTGCAGGTTTTGAATCCGGGCCTGTAAGATTCCAAGTATAAGTGATTTAATCCCCACACTAATCCAGTCTCTCGTTGGCTGGGGTTGTCCATTTACCCCTACCGGTCCTTGGGGAGGGTGGGGTAGACAGGTGCGCTTGAACAAAAGTCGGAAAAATCTCTTGGAATCGTTCTAAGCCATACGGTTTCCACCCAGGGGTGAGCTGGGGGGCGTCCTTACTTTGTGCTCTTGCTTCTCAGGATAGACAGGCTTCTGTCCGTCCCCCTCTGTCGGGGCCACCCCGTTTCCTGCGGCCTGCGGGACCCTGTGGAGCGGGCAGAGGCCTCGGGACTGTATCCAGCGTGTGTGGGGGGCTCAGAGAGCGCTCCCTCACGAGGGGAGCGGCGCGTTGCTACGCGAGAGGGCCGCGGGCACCGCCGCTCGGGGACGGGGGAGGCGCGAGTCGGCGCGCGGGCGAGCGCGGAGGGCGGGGCGCAGCGCGAGCCGGGAGAGGCGCGAGGGAGGCTCGCCGGGGAGCGAGCGCCCACTCCGCGTCCGAGCCCGGCGGCTGGCGGCGCGGGAGCCGGCAGTGCGGCCGCACCCCCGCCCGCCCGCGGCAGCGAGGCAGCCGGGCGCCGCTCCCGCCCGCGGCCGTGCGGGCTCCTGAGGATGGAGGACTCCCGGGAGACGTCGCCGTCTTCCAACAACTCCTCGGAAGAGCTCAGCTCCGCGCTGCGGCTGTCCAAGGGCATGTCCATCTTCCTCGACGTAAGTACGGGGGGAAGGAGTTAGGTCGGTGCCCCCACCCGCCGTGTCCTTACTCTTCCCCGGGATGAGGGGTGCCCGCCCGGGTGCCAGCGCGGGGGTTTGCCCCCAGAATACCGGAGGGAACTACCTTCTACCTCGCTCTCCTCCCTCCCCGGAAAAGCACCCGGGCAAATGCCAGCGAGATGACCGCCACTTAACTTGTAAAGAGGGCTGCCCCAGACCTGCAACCTGGGGCTTAGCAACCCTTAATAAATTCCAAAAGTTAAAATTCCTAGCAGCATGGATTTCGATAGGGACTAGGCTTATAAATGCAACAGTCTCCATGCAGGTGAATAGGGAGTTTTAAACGGGGCTAAGGCGCTGCGGGGGATGGGCTGGGGGGCGACATTGTCCCAACTTACCTCTAATGTGCCCTTTTTGCAGCCCCCACCTCGTCGATACTCTGAGGTGACCAGGGGAGTCTGTAGAGATTGTAATTCCCCGCCTTCCTTCTCCAGCTTCCTCGGGGAAAACAAATCACTTTGAAAACACATTTGTTTTTCTTTCCACCAGTGGTGGCCAAGATCTCTTTCATAATGATTTCTTTTTTCACCACCATCTCCTATTTTTCCATGTTTCTTCCCTGTTATTGCCCTTTGTACCTCTCCACGCTGTAATTACTGTCATTATCCTCATCAGCGCTAGCGTTTAGCTGTTCTTCTTTTGGTCCTCTTCCTGGCTTTGATATTGATTCCCTTCGTCCATTTCTCTGATACTGATAGTCATTTTGGTTCTTTCTTTTCCTTTCTCTGCTGTTTTTTCTGCTGTCACGCTGTGGTTTCTATCTTTATAGCAATCTTATTTCTTATTTGTTTTTCAGTTTTGCTTTACTGTCGCTTCCTGCTGTTCTCTGTATTTCTTACCCTTTTGCTCAGCTGTTTTCCTCTGCCTTTAGGTTTTGTGATTTTCCTATCCCTCAGTTGCCTGTGGGGCTCCCAGCCTCTCAGCCCCTCAGTTATAACATTCATGCTGTCCCCCGAGGTGGTTTCTGGCTCAGTGGGGACAATTCTGGCATGAGAAAAAAATGGGCAAAAGGCATTGAAGAGTGATTTGTGCTCTTGCCTCTAACCTTCTCTGAATTATCATTTTTTATTAAAATCGAGGTGCCACTGATCTTATAACTGACATGATTTTCAGGGCCAAATACACTTATTTGTGGAGAGATGAAAATCTGAGGAAATCGTATTGTTAGTATGGTAATAGTGAAGCAGAGAGAATGAATATAAGGGAGGAGGGCAAGGGACCCTCCCAAGTTTAATTTGAACGGATCAGCTGGCACTTTTTAATTGGGAGAGAAGCCCCATCAATAACTAAACCTGGTGTAAGGCAGAAGATGCAGGTAAGCCTCAGTTGTGTTTCCTGGCAGTCTCCTCCCCTGATCACCATGCAGTTGCAACTGCGGATATCAGCATTCTGGGTGGACCATCTTCCCAGCAAAACCACAAATGGGATTCCCATTCCTTCCACTCAGTAGGATTGTAATACCTTATTATTCATGAGCACTCATCTCTGCTTAGTTTGGATCAATCAGATGATGTTATTGATGCTAATGGTTAAACTGGCTGGTATTATTCCTTTTAAGTCTTGCCATTCAGGGCGAAAAAGCTCCAAGGAACTGAGCTAGGAGACGGGGGCACACAGCACACCAGAGAAGGAAATTTCTCAGAGATAGAGACTCAGGGACCCTGAAAATCATGTCAGTTATAAGATCAGTGGCTTAAACAGCCATGAAGTTGATTCAAAGAGAGCAAGAGGAGGGATCTCCTTTCATTCTGACCTGATCTTCACTCTGTCCCCTAAGACTATCAAGTGCTTCCCTATGACTTTTTATTTTTTATTTTTCTGGAAAAATAAAAGTAAAATTTATTTATTTTTTTCCAGTTTTATTGAGATATAAATGACATACAGCACTATATAAATTTAAAGTGTACAGCATAATGATTTCACTTACATATGTCATGAAATGATTACTGCAAAAGTTCAGTGAGCATCCATCATCTAATAAAGATGCAAAATTAAAGAAATAGAAAATTTTTTTTCACTGTGATGAAGACTCAGATTTACTCTCTTAACAGCTTTCTCATATAAAATCCAGTGGTGTTGATTATATTTATCATGCTGTACATTATATCCCTGGTACTTATGTATCTTACAACTGGAAGTTTGTACCTTTCGACTGCTTCATCCAATCGCCTCTCTCCTACCCTCTGTCCATGGTAACCACAAATCTGATCTCTTTTTCTATGAATTTGTTTGTTTTTGAAGTATAATTGACCTACAACACATTTCATTTTTTTAATGGCTAAGTGATAGTCTATCACATATATATATATACATACATATATATACACATCACTTTATCCATTCACCTATTGGTGGGCACGAGGGTGCTTCCATATGTTGGCTGTTGTAAATGACACTGTGATGAACATAGGGGAGCATATATCTTTTCTAATTAGTGTTTTCATTTTCTTCAGATAAATACTCAGGAGTGGAATTGCTGGATCATATGATAGTTCTATTTTTATCTTTTTGAGGAATCTTTATCCTGTTTTCCTTAGTGGCTGCACCAATATACGTTCCTACCAACAGTAAATGAGGGTTCCGTTTTCCCCTACATCCTCCCCAACACTTGCACTGGTGTCTCTTTTGATAATAGCCATTTTGACAGGTGTGAAGTGCTATCTCATTGTGGTTTTGATTTGCATTCTCCTTATGATTAGAGATGTGGAGCATCTTTTCATGTGCTGTTGGTCATCTGTATGTCTTCCTTGAAAAAATGTGTATTCAGATCCTCTGCCCAAGTTTTAATTGGGTCTTTGTATTTTTTGAGGTTGAGCTGTACAACTTCCTTGTATATCTTGGATATTAACCCCTTATCAGATACATCATTTGCGAATATCTTCTCCCATTCTGTAGATCGCCTTTTCATTTTGTTGAAATAGTGCAAAATGCTTTTAAGTTTGTAGTCCCATTTGTTTACTTTTGCTTTTGTTTCCCTTGACTGAGGGGGCATGTTAAAAAAATATTACTGAGAATGATGTCAAAGAGCATACTGTCTATGTTGTCTTCTAGAAGTTTTATAGTTTTGGGTCTTATATTTAAGCCTTTAATCCATTTTTAATTTATTTTTGTGCATCATCTGAGAGAGTAGTCAAGTTTGATTCTTTTGCATGTAGCTGTCCAGTTTTCCCATCATCATTTATTGAGGAGACTTCCTGTTTATATATTCTTGCCTCCTTTGTCATAGATCAAGTGACCACGTGAGCGTGGGTTCATTTCTGGACTCTGTCCTGCTTTATTTATATATATGTCTTTTTTTGTGCCAGAACCTTACTGTTGTGATTACTGTGACTTTGTAGTATAGTTTGAAATTAGGAAGCATTATACCTCCAGTTTTGTTCTTTCTCAAGATTGTTCTGGCTATTCATGGTCTTTTGTGTTGCCATACAAATTTTAGAATTATTTGTTCTAGTTCTGTGAAGAGTGCCATTGGTATTCTGATAGGGATTGCATTGAATCTGTAGATTGCCTTGGATAGTATGGTCATTTTAACATTATTCTTTCAATCCATATACATGATATATCATTCCATCTGTTTATATCTTTAATTTCTTTCATCAATATTTTGTAGTTTTTTGAGTACAGTTTTTTTAATCTCCTTAGTTAGATTTATTCCCAGGTATTTTATTCTTTTTGATGTCACTGTAAATGGTGTTGTTTTCTTTATTTCTCTTTTTGATAGTTCATTGTCAGTGTATAGAAATGTAACAGATTTCTGTATACTAATTTTGTATCCTGGAACTTTACTAAATTCACTGATGAATTTTTTGGTGGCGTATTTAGTTTTTTCTATTTCTAGTATCATGTCATCTGCAAACAGTGACAGTTTTACTTCTATCTTCCTCGTGTTGGCCTGCTGGCGGGCAGGGCCAAGGCCCAGGGTGTCCTGGGGCTGGTGCCCACCTTCTGGTGCATAGGATTTGTCCTGACACAGCAGCCTTTGGGCTGCAGTGGTCCTGGGGCTGGTTTCTGTGCACTGGGCAACAGAGCTGGAGCCCAGGGGGCCCTTGGGCTGGTGCCTGTCACTAATGTGTGAGGTTGGTCTTGGAGCTTTTGCTGGCCAGCTGGTTGGTAAAGCTGGGTCTCAGAGTTGCTGGCTGCTGAGCCCTGGAGGTCCTGGGGCAAGTGCCACCACGCTGGTGCATGGGGATGGGTCCTGGGTCCTGGGTCCTTGACTGGACTGGGCCATGTCCTGGGGCAGCTGTAGGCTCAGGGGGTCTTAAGGCAGCTGGCCTGCTGGTGGCTGGGGCTGTGTCCCCTCATGGCTAGTTGCTTTGCTTGGCCTGAGGCATCCCAGTACTGGTGCTCACAGGTTGGGGGCAGGTTTGGATCCTGGGGCCAATAAGCTGGAGAGAGGATTCCAAAATGCCTCTTGTCAGCACTTGTATCCTTGCTGCCGCCTCCGTCTGTGTCCCCAGGGTGAGCTCCAGTTGCCTCTTGACTCTCCCAGAGGCTGTCCAGGATCAGCAGGTGAGTCTGACCCAGGCTTCTTTCAAATTACTGCTTCTCTCATGGGTCCCGGAGTGTGTGAGATTTGGCATGTGCCCTTTAAGAGTGGAGTCTGTATTTCCTCCAGTCCTCTGACTCTGCTAAAGGGACACCCCGCTGGCCTTCAAAGCCAGATGTTTTGGGCACTTGCCATCCAGGTGCAGGACCCCAGGCTGTAGAGCCTGAGGTGGGGCTCAGACCCCCCACTCTCTGGGGACAACCTCTGCAGTTGTAATTGTTTTCCTATTTGTGGGTCACCCACCCTGGGGATGTGAGTCTTGATTATACTGTGTCTCTGCCCCTCTTACATGTCTTGCTGTGGTTCCTTCTTTTTAAATTTTTAATATAATTTTGGAAGGTTACTTTCCATGTATAGTTATTGTAAAATATTGGCTCCATGCCCTGTGTTGTATGATAATACATCCTTGAGCCTATCTTACATCCAATGCTTTGTACCTCCCATGCCTGCATCCTAATATTGCCTTCCACTCCGCCCCCGCTGGTAACCGCTAGTTTGTTCTCTGTGTATCTGTGAGTCTGCTTCTTTTTTTGTTATACTCACTAGTTTGTTGTATTTTTTTAGATTCCACCTATAAGTATCATACAGTATTTGTCTTTCTCTGTCTGACTTATTTCACTTACCATGATGCCTTCCAAGTCCATTCATGTTGCTGCAAATGGCAAAATTTTATTCTTTTTAATGGCTGAGTAATATTCCATTGAATATATATGTATATGCCACATCTTTCTCCATTCGTCTGCTGATGGACCCTTAAGTTGCTTCCACATCTAGGCAATTGTAAATAATGCCATAAATATTGGGGTACATGTATCTTTTCAAATTAGTGCTTTTGTTTTTTTCAGCTATATACAGGAGTGGAATTGCTGGGTCATATGGTAGTTCTATTTTTATTTTTTTGAGAAACCTCCATACTGTTTTCCATGGTGGCTACACCAATTTACATTTCCACCAGCAGTGCGTGAGGGTTCCCTTTTCTCCACAACGTCACCAGCATTTATCTGTGTTCTTTTTGATGATAGCCATTCTGACAGGTGTGAGGTAATACCTCATTGTGGTTTTGATTTGATTTCTTTGACGATTAACAGTGCTGGGCATCGTTTCATGTATCTTTTGGCCATCTGCATTTCTTCTTTGGAAAAATGTCTGTTCAGTTCTTCTGCCCATTTTTCAGTCAGGTTTGTGATATTGAGCTGTATGAGCTGTTTATGTATGTTGGCTACTAATCCCTTATTGGTCATATCATTTGCAGATTTTATTTTCTCTTTCAGTAGGTTGTCTTTTTGTTTTCTTGATGTATAGTTCCTTCTTTTTATCTTCACTACATAAAATATTTTCTGTTAGATTCCAGTCTCTCATCAATAGTTGCTCTGTAAATGGTTGTTAGCTTTGGTGTCTGTGGATAGAGGTGAGTGTAGGGTCTTCCTGCTCTACTTCCTGCTCATCTTGGCCACGTACCTTTTCTATGACTGTTTAAAAGCGGTGTATAAATCCTGGTGATACTGTGGAGATGAATTGATTGAGCTATGTGAATGGAAAGTCATCCTCCCTGACACAAACACCTAAGTGCTCAAAATGTTTTTCAAAAAGAGGAAATTAAAATCTCATTTATCATTATACATACATGAATGATTGTTCCCAAGTTCAATAAATAAATAAAACCAGGCCCCTGTTCTTAAGGAATGTGTACCTGATGACTAGGGCAGCCTTGTCCTCTTATAGTTTTTTCTAGAATTTAAAAATAAAAATATAAATTTAACATGAGAGGTGTTGACATGCTTGGCTGCCAGGAAAATGGTAAGAGTCCACAAAAACTGCGCCTGGATTTTATCTTGACTAGATAAGATTTTGTTTACACTTCTCTTTGATATATTTTGTGAAAAATCTAGCACTCTGGTGAAATATATGATATGAAAAAAGGATTTGTTACTTACAGGTTTTTGAATTACTTATATCTGGATCATACTGCTTTTAGCAAAGATAAAATGAAATATACATAATTTTATTTGATTAGTTTTAACATATTCTAGTAGCACGGCTAAGAAAGATTGCTTTTTGAATCTTATTCAGGATATAATAAGTAGGTGATAGATACTCCCTTTTCCAAAGAGGAACAGAAATGAAATTGATCAGAGGCTTCTGCATCACGGAGACGAATTTCCAAGCCTGAGGAAAACTTTGATTTTCAGTCTTTATATACCAGTGCCCTTGGAATAATCACTCCTCTAAGAAATGATTTAAACTGCTTCTGAGAATACTGTTAATGACATGAGTGGATGTGTCCAGCTAGTTAGAAACTAGCCATAGGTCAGAAGATCAGAGATTTACACCAATTGCTGGCTTTTGCTTCATTTTCCTTATCTCCCAATTCAGTGATAATAACATGACAGAAAACTGAGGGGAAAAAAAGGATATGTGGTACGTAAATCTGAGCTGTGATTGTTACATCAGTGTTCCTTGTTGAATGCATAAATAGCGGTAGCCAAACCCACAAACTAATTACAGGGTCCATTTCTTTATAAATCTAATATGTATGATTTTCTTCCTAAAAAATGTCAGAAGTAAGTATCAGTTCATCATAAATACTGAGTATCTACTGAGGAGCTTACAAAACTTAGTACTGATGTTGCCAAGTCCAGACTTGTTTTTCTCACTGGACAACAGGCCAGTAAATTGGGAGACGAGGTGTTGGGGCGAGGAATAGTGACTTTATTTGGAAAGCCGGCAGACCAAGGATGGCAGGCTAATGTCTTGGAGAACCACCCTCCCTCAGTCAGAATTCAGGCTCCTTTTATACAAAAAAACACGGGAGTGGGTGTGGTTGGTTGGTGCAAACTTCTTGCTGCAGGAATTCTTTGTTCTTGCAGCCATCCAAGTGGGTCCAGCCATGGTTCGCTGTAAACCTCCAACAAAACAAAGGTTATTCCCTATTTTTCAACTTGCCATCTCTGTGCACAAGTGCAAACATCCTTAAAGGTCAGAGCCCTGAGAATAGGCTCTCCTGTCTGTTTCAGGCCAAAGGCAACATTGTTTTGCGAAAGGTGCAGAGGTGACAAGACAGCCTAGAAAACAGGGCGCAGTGGTTAAAACTGAAGGATCTAATATGGAGTCAGGTTTGTTCTCCTCTGTGGCACTGATACCAGGCGTGCCTGTGTAGAGGTCAGTGCAGTGCATTTGTACAGAACACAACCGCCAGCCACTGGACGAGGCTGAACTGGTTCCAGTGTGCAGCAGCACGGAAGGACCTGGCGGGTGACAGTTATTTCCCTTTCTGCATCCACATGCTGTGTTTTCTAAGGCTGCCGCATGCCGGATAACAGAGAATAAACTCTCATTTAGAAGACCAGTTCATACAGCACGTGCACCCTCTTTTTGAGTCATCGTATTAATCAACTCTACTACTGTGCCAAGGGAGAAAGACAAACCTTTGGCTCCTTCCCGAAAGCAAGATGACTCCCAGATGAAGTGAGTTGCAGTTTCACCTATTTGATGCCCCTGTCTTCTCCCAAAAAGTTCTCTGCTGATTTTTAACTGGAAGGAAAGTGGTGAGGTAGAATGGGGGGCCTTGAAGGCTGTGAAGGAGCAAGATGACTTTTCTGTCTGCCTTCCCTCCCTTCTTCCAAGCAGCATTCACATCCATGAACACCCAGAACGAAAGGCACAATGGCGGGATGGTCAGACTTGGTGAAAACAAGTCATTTTTCCTTGCAAAGATGCTTAATTCTGATGCCTTGTATAAACTCATCTATGTGAAAGGTGCGATCAGAAGAGGGCTGTCAGGGCAGAAGCAGTTTCTCCAGGTGCAGTGGTTCTGTGTCTGAATTCTGTTACAGTTACGTCTCCCATCTCGCCTAGTGCACAGTTGTTGATTTGAATGAGATTAATGAACACACATAATTGACTATTTGAGATTGTCCAGCTGGAAGACTGGAGGTTAACCCATCGTCTACTTTAATAGGCAAGACAAATGTCACTCTACTAGTTTCAGGAACCAGCAGAAATAAAGAAAACTTAGTTTTACTGTGACATGATAAATGTATTTTCCTGCATGGCCTACACTAGGCAAAACTGAGAAGAGAGAAATGTATGTACTGATTACCTTTTCTTCATGCATCTCAGTGCCCACTTACCTGCATCCTTCCTCATGGTGACTAATCCTCTTGTAGCAAAACCGCCTGCTAGATGCCCAGGCCTGCACACGATGACTCACCTTCTAGGTCTCCCCTTCTGGGTGGTACTGCATGTTCTGAATGAGTCCCTACTCCCTGCCCTGCTTCCCAGTGTCTCAGGAGTCCACTAAAGTGACTGATGGCTCACCTCATTATCTAATTTTAACCTGGATCATGAGAGGAGGCACCAAGCAAATATTAAATATTAGTTCAGTGAATGGTGATTGTATTTTATGCCTCCAAGATAACATTTGCATTTTAAAGCCTGCCTTTAATAACATAGAGTGAAAAGTGAAGAATTTCAGTCAAGTCATTAAAGAATAGCTTTCAGGGTAAAGGAGGCTATTTGATGATCCTTAAATTGTTGCAAAAACACAGCATCACCTGCATTTAAGCTTTAAGTCTGACTGTGATACGTTAATCTACTATCTTGTGACGGCAGCCAGTAAGATTGGCTGGCTCAGATTACTATGTTAGCATGACATAATGAACTCATTTCTCATAGGGAGTACATTTTTTATTAGTCTGAGGGCTCAGAGGCAAAATTTACAGCAGGGACACTTCTGCTCATATTCAGTTGCAAAGAACTGTCTTAATGATAGGAGCGACTATCTTAATTTTTCCTATACGAGGCTGAATGCTGTTTAAGATTGTTCTTTATGAAATGAAATTATAGAAGTCCTAGGTCAAAGTATCTGGTGTCTGGTTATTCTTATTCTAATCACTTCAAACTCATAAGGCCACAATAGAGCTCGAAACAGAATCTTGGGGTATATCAAAGGAAAGGAATAATCTGTTTTGTGTCTCCCTGACTCTGTGGCTTCAAGTTTCAGAGGAGGACAGGAAGAAGCTGGTTATGATATGGAGGTGGAGTCCCAAAATTCCCACTAGAAATTCCTTTTGTATTATGAAAAAGAATCTTGGTCTCATTTAGTTCTAAACATAGAAGCTCTTACTATTGAAAGCAGTCTTCCTGCAATATTAAATAAATTTGGTTCAAAAAAAGGGCACCAACTTCTATGCACTCAAGTCAGGGTGATACATACCTATCTGCTGCTGGAAATTCTTCAGGGGAGAGATTTTTAGTAATAAAATTAGTATTTTATGATAGAAACATTGTAATAATGATTAGATTTATCCATACTTCATCTCCATGAAATCAACAGAAGGAAAGGAGGGTCATGTTTCTCTAGTGGAAGGCAATAAAATGGAAACCTTTGGTGATAAAAAGTATTGCTCGTATTTCAAGCTGGCCGCTAAGAAGTGGTGATCTAAAAAGGAGAGTAGCTCTTGTTACTTAACCATAACTGTCAGCTACTCAGGAAAAATGATCCTTAAGTGCCCTTTTCACTTGATGAAAGCTTGTCTTTGCAGTATGATAAAGGGACATTTTCTTTGGTAGTGTGTATAACATAGTTGTATATTATATTGTCCAGATTTTTTCTCTCAGTCTCTGGACACTCCTTTCTTGAGTGTTGGTTATTTCCAGGTTGTGTATTATATTAATTTCCTAGGGCTTCCATAATAGAGCGCTAGGCAAAGGGTGGTCTAAACAGCAAAATTTATTTTCTCGGTTTCTCACCCCTAGAGGGGTGAAATCAAGGCATGGATTGGAGCATACTCCCTTTGAAGGTTCTAGGGGCGCTCTGTCCCACGCCTGTCTCCTAACTTCTAGTGGTGGCCACCAGCCTTTGACGTTCTTTGGTTTGCAGCTGTATTAGTCCAATATCTGCCTGTCTCATCGCATAGCTTTCTTCTCTGTGTCTCCGCATCTCTGACTTGCTCTTCTTATAAAGTCACCCAGTCATTGAATTTAGGGCCCAATCCAGTAAGATCTCATCTTAGTTTCATTACAACAAAGATCTTACTTCCAAACAAGGTCACATTCACAGTTACTAAGGATTAGGACTTCAACATTTGTTTTGTGGCAACACAGTTCAGCCCATGACACACACAATTTCAAAAAGGCTGACAGCAGCTCCTTGCCTGTATCTTCCTAGATTCAAAGTCAACAGAAAAGAAAGTGTGCCTCTCTTCACAACTGAAACAAAACCATGGCTTCATTGGCCTTGTTGTGCTGAAGCCTGAGTAGTCACTGTGGCCAGAGGGGTGCGACCCTGTTTACCAGGCTTGAGTGCCCTGCCTGACCCTGGAGCACGTCGGCCAAGAGTGGAGGAAAGATTGGTTTTTCAAAAGAAAATTGAAAGTCTTTCTAATACTGGATGCTGGATGGTCAGGCGGTTCACATCCATCAAAGACAAGTTACAATAGTTCCAGATAATATAATTAACTCATAGAAGTAAAGTAACATACAGTATAGCTACATGAGCTCCTATTTATCCGCAATTCAGTATTTTTGTTTCTGTTTATTCTGTTTTATTACATAATTGACTTACACTAAATAGCACATATTTAAAGTGAAACGTTAATGAGTTTTTGCATATTTAGACATCTATGAATCTTTTATCATAATCAAGAAAATAAATGTCTACAACCCTGAACAGTTTCCTCACGCCCTCTTGTAATCCAGCCCGCCCTGCCCGGCTTATTACACAACCCTTAACCTGCTTTCAGTTTCTTTTTGCATTTTCTAGAATTTTACATAAATGGAATAATACATCTTCATTTGTATCTAGATTTTTTTTACTCAGCATAATCACTTGGAGATCCATCCAAGTTATTGCATGCATCAAGAACTCATTCCTTTTTAATGCTTGTAGTAATTCACTGTATAGATAAACCACGGCTTTTTTGTTCATTTGCTTGTTTATGGACATTTGAGTTTTTAATTTTTGACTATTATAAGGAAGGATTTCAATTGAGAAATATTTGTTTTAAATTGGGATTTCTTTTATTTAATAATGGATGAATTATGTGTGAGTATAATGTTCACTGCAATACTTACAGAAGTGGTGATAAAATATTTCCTTTTTCTTTTCCAGATACTGAGGAGAGCAGACAAAAATGGTAAGACCAGAAATCTACAGTTTCTATTTATTAATGTTACCTTTCAGATCACTTCGTGAAGGATAATAATGAAAGAGAGAGTTGAAACCCAAGACACTGACGTGTAAAATGTCAGTTTCTTTTACTAGTAAGAGTTTTAGGCAAGTTCATCGCTCCAGATACTCATTAGAAATGACAGAGGTATTTGCATTTGACAGGAAGCTGGAATTCATGCCTTTGAAGTGAGGAGCTGTCTGGGATCTGGCTTTCCCTTTTGTGCTTTAAATTAATTTTAATGTAATAACAGCTTCTATTTATTGAGTATCTACTATGTACTAGGCATTGAGGCAAGTGCTTTGCATTCATTATGTCTTGGAGTTAATAAGATAATAGATCTGAGACTTGAACCTGAGTCTGTGTGGCACCAAAGTCTAGGCTTTCCATGTTGAATTTCATAGTAGCTGTGGCATTAGCTGCTACTAAGATGGTTATCTGGAACCATGCATTGACAGACTTATTTCTACTCTGGGGCTCTTGGTGGATGGCTCTGCCATTTGAAATATGTGCACTGAGAATGATAATCTGTAGAGGCAGAGAACTAGGAGAAACCAGAAGGAAAATCATTTTGTCAAAGGAACTACAGTTTAAATGACGCCTGCACAAAGTCCAATTAAAAGCCATCAAAAGCAGTATCTTTTCATTCCTTTATTCTGCTACAAATTTTGTTCCACAGAATACCAAATCAGAGTGCATTGAATTTATTCTGCTGCTGTGGTATAAGTACATAATGGAACTATATTCTTGACAAAAGTTTCTTGACAAATTTAGGGTACAAAGAGTCTTTTTCTTGAAATCTGATTTCTTTTACACAGGGAGAGATTACAGGCAGAATCTAGATCTGACAGACGCGGGTTGTAGTCTAGTTAGCCATTAAGCAACCCAA
This sequence comes from Vicugna pacos, assembly GCF_048564905.1. NCBI lineage: Eukaryota > Metazoa > Chordata > Mammalia > Artiodactyla > Camelidae > Vicugna > Vicugna pacos. The sequence continues at coordinate 2,298,460 of NC_133011.1, forward strand.
CGAAGGAAAGCTTGGCTGGCAATCTACACCTTTTTTAAAAATTGAAGTTTAGTTAATTGACAATATTGTGTTAATTTCTGGTATACAGCGTAGTGATTCAGTATTTTTTATATATATATATTCTTTTTCATTATAAGTTATTACAAGATGTTAAATGTAGTTCTTTTGCTATACATTAGGGCCTTGTTATTATCTGTTTTATATTATATTAGCTTGTATCATTAATCCCTGACTCCTAATTTATCCCTCCCCACCCCCTTTCCCCTTTGGTAACCGTAAATTTGTTTTCTATGTCTGTGAGGCTGCTTCTGTTTTGTAAATAATCACATTTGTGTCATTTTTTAGATTCCACATATAAGTGATATCATATAATATTTGTCTTTCTGTGTGACTTACTTCACTGAGGATGATCATCTGTAGGTCCATCTGTGTTGCTGCAAATGGCAGTATTTCATTATTTTTTATGGCTGAGTAGTAGTCCATTATATATATGTCTTTTTTATACTGTTACCTGTTGAGGGACACTTAGGTTGCTTCCATGTCTTGGCTATTGTAAATAGTGCTGTTATGAACATTGGGGTGCATGTTACCTTTTTGAAGTAGAGTTTTCTTCAGATATATGCCCAGGAGTGGGATTGCTGGATCATGTGGTAAGTCTATTTTCAGTTTTTTTAAGAATCTCCATACTTATTTCCATAGTGTCTGCACCAAATTACACTCCCACCAACAATGTAGGGGGAGTTCCTTTTTCTCCACATCCTCTGCAGCATTTATTGTTTGGAGACATTTTCGTGATGGCCATTCTGACCGGTGTGAGGTGAGATACCTCATTGTAGTTTTGATTTGCACTTCTCTGATAATTAGCAATATTGAGCATTTTTTCATGGCCATCTGTATGTCTTCTTTGGAGAAATGTCTGTTTATGTCTCCTGCTCATCTTTTGGACTGAGTTGTTTGCTTTTTTTGTTATTGAGTTGATGGGCTGTTTGTATATTATGGAAATAAGCCCTTGTCAGTTGCATCATTTCCAAATATTTACTCTCATTCTTAGGTTGTCTTTTCATTTTGTTTATGGTTTCCTTTGCTGTGCAGAAGCTTATAAGTTTGATTAGGTCTCATTGGTTTATTTTTGCTTTTATTTCTATTGCCTAGGGAGACTGCCCTAGAGAACATTGCTATGATTTTTGTCAGAAAATGTTTTACCTGTGTTTTCTTCTAGGAGTTTTATGGTGTCATGTCCTAAAGTCCTTAAGCCATGAGTTTATTTTGTATATGGTATGAAGATGTGTTCTAACTTCATTGATTTACATGAGGCTGTCCAGGTTTCCCATCACCACTTGTTGAAGAGACTTGTTTTTTCTCCATTGTATATTCTTGCCTCCTTTGTCAAAGATTAATTGACCATAGGCCTGTGGGTTTCTTTCTGGGCTCTCTATTCTGTACCATTGAGCCATGTGTTAGTTTTTGTGCCAATACCACATTGTTTTGATTATTGTAGCTTTGTAGTGTTGCTTGAAGTCTGGATGGGTTATGCCTCCAGCTTTGTTCTTTTTCTTCATAATTGCTTTAGAAATTCTGGGTCTTTTGTGGTTCCTTATAGATTTTAGGATTATTTGTTGTAGTTCTGTGAAAAACGTCATAAGTAATTTGATAGGGATCGCATTACGTCTGTAGATTGGCTATTAAAAAAATGTTAGTTCTCCCAATCTGAGAGCATGGGATACCTTTGTATTTATTTAAATCATGTTTAATTTCCTTATGAATGTTTTATAGTTCTCAGAATATAAGTCTTTTGCCCCTTGGTCAGGTTTGTTCCTAAGTATTTTTTGATGTAATTTTAAAAGGGATTTTTTTTTTTACTTTCCTTTTTCTGATATTTCTGATATTCTGATATTTTCTGATATTTTGTTGTTATTGTAAAGAAATGTAACAGGTTTCTGTGAGTTAATCTTGTATCCTGCTACCTTGCTAGATTTGTTTATCAGTTCTAATAGGTTTTGTGTAGAGTGTTTAGGGTTCTCTATATATAGTATAATGTCATCTGCATATAGTGATACTTTTACCACTTCCCTTCCAGTTTGACTCCCTTCTCTTTCTTTATCTTGCCTGATTGCTGTGGCTGGGACTTCCAATACTAGGTTGAATAGAAGTGGTGAGAGTGAGCATCCTTGTTCTAGTTTTTAGCAGGAAGGCTTTCAGTTTCTTAGTGTTGAGTATTGTGTTGACTCTGGGTTTGTCGTAAAAAGCTTTTATTATGTTGAGAGATGTTTTCTCTATACCCAGTTTGGTATAAGAGTTTTTTTTATTATGGATGGCTGTTGAATTTTATCAAATGCTTTTTCTGCATCTATTGAGATGACTATGTGGTTTTTGCCCTTTCTTTTGTATATGTGGTATATCACACTGATTGATTTGCATTTGTTGAACCATTCTTGTGATCCTGGGATGAATCTAACTTGATCATGGTGTATGATCTTTTGTATGTGTTGTTGGATTTATTTGCTAATATTTTGTTGAAAATTTTTGTATCTGTATTCTTCAAAGATAGGAGCTTGTAATTTTCTTTTTTGGTAATGTCTTTGGTTTTGGTGTCCGGGTGATGGTGGCTTCATAGAATGAGTTTGGGAGTGTTTCCTCCTCTTCAGTCTACTGATTGGTCTGTTCAAATTGTCTATTTCTTCTTGATTCAGTTTTGGTGGCCTGTATGTTTCTGGAAACTTGTACATTTCTTTTACATTGTCCAATTTATTGACACGAAATTGGTCATAGTATTCTCTTCCATTTTTTTGTATATCTGTGATATCAGTTGTTAATTCTCCTCTTTCATTTATTATTTGGTTTATTTGTTTTCTCTCTTTTCTTCTTGGTGACCCCAGAGGTTTGTCAATTTTGTTTACTGTTTCAAAAAACCAGCTCTTGATTTGATTGATTTTTTTCTATTATTTTTCAAATCTTTGTTTCATTTATTTCCTCTCTGATCTTTATGATCTCTTTCCTTCTGCTGACTTTTTTAGGTTTTGTTTGTTCTTTTACTAATTCTTTTAGGTGGTAGATTAGGTTGTTTAGTTGAGATTTTTCTAATTTTTTGAGGAAGCCCTGTATTGCTATGAACTTCCCTCTTAAGACTGCTTTTGCTGCATCCCTTGTATTTTGTGTGATTGTGTTTTCATTATTTGTCTCTAGGTATTTTAAAATGTCTTCTTTGATTTCATTATTGACCTGTTGGTTTCTTAGTAGCATGCAGTCTTTAGTCTCTATGAAGTCTTCATTTTTCTCATTTCTCTTTCAGTGGTTGATTTCTAGTTTCATACCATTTTGGTTAGAATACATGCTTGAAATAATTTCTGTCCTCTTAAATTTCTTGAGGCTTGTTTTGTGTCTTAGTTTGTGATCTGTTCTAGAGAATGTTTCACGTTCACTTGAAAAGAATTTTTTTTTGGATGTAATGACCTGAAAATAACAATTAAGTCTAACTATTCTGTTGCATCATTTAGGATCTCTTTTGCCTTGCTGATTTTCTGTCTGGAAGATCTTTCTATTGATGTTAGTGGGGCATTAAAGTCTCCTACTATTACTGTATTCCCATCAATTTCTCCTTTTATGTCTGTATTTGTTTTCTGTACTTAGGTGCTCCTATAGTGGATGCATATGTGTTAATGAGTGTAATATCCTCTACTTGTATTGATTCTTTTATCATTATGGAGTGTCCTTTTTTATCTTTCTTTACGGCCTTTGTTTTAAGATCTATTTTGTCTGATATGAGTATTGTTATCCCTGATCTCTTGTCATTTCCATTTGCATAAAATATCTTTTTCCATCGCCTCACTTTCAGTGGGTCTCATGAGGCAGCATATTGTAGGCTCTTGTTCTGTTATCCAGTCTGCCACGCTGTGTCTTTTGATTGGTGTATTTAGTCCATTGATGTTTAAGGTAATTATTGATACATATGTATTTATGGCCATTTTAAACTGTTTTCCAGTTGATTTTGTATTTCTTCTTTGTTCCTTTCTTTTTCTTATTGTTTTACCTTTTTGGAGTTTGATGATTTTTTTTTTTGTATTGTGCTTATTTTCTTTTTGGTTTTTGTGACTCAATTTTATGTGTTTGATCTGTGATTACCCTGTTTTTGAAGTCTGTTGACCCATTACTATGTTTATTTGCTTAGGACTGGTCATTATGCAGGCTCAAACACATTCTAAAAAAAAAGTTACGTTTTCTTACTCAACTCCCCCACATTTTATGATTTTGATGTCCTTTTTTACATCTTCATATTTACTCTCTTCCTGTTCATTGCTGTTATCACATTTCCAGTTGTGATTTCCTCTTTTCTGTAGATTCTTGCTTCTTTTCTATTTAGAAAAGAGCTTTTAATGTTTCTTATAGGATAGGTTTAGTATTTCTGTATTCTTTTACTTTTTGTTTGTCTGAGGAATTCTTTCTCTCTCCTTCTGTTCTAAATGATAATCTTGCTTGGTAGAGTATCCAGATTGCAGGTTTTTCTTTTTCAGGACTTTGAATTCTTCTTGCCACTCCCTTGTGGCCTGCAATATTTCTGTAGTGAAACCAGCTGATGGTCTTATTGGAGTTTCCTTATAAATAACTCTTTATTTTTATTCTTGCTGACTTTAAAATCTTCTATTTACCTTTATCTTTTGCCGTCTTAATTATAACATGTCTTGGTGTGGATCTGTTTAGGGTCATCTTGTTTGGGTCCCTCTGTGCTTCTTATACCTGATATCTTTTTCTTTCTATGGGTTTGGGAAGTTTTCAGCCATAATTTCTTCATATACATTTTCAATATCCTTTTGTCTTTCTTCTCCTCCTGGGATCCCTATTATGTGTAGCTTGGCATGCTTTGTATTATCCTGTAGGTCTCGTATATTGCTTTCATTTTATTTCATATGTTTATATCTGCTGTTCTGATTGGGTGATTTCAAATATTCTGTCTTTCAGATTACTTATTCATTATTATACATTATTTAGTCTGCTATTAATGCCTTCAGCTTGGTTTTCACCTTAGAAAATAAATTTTTGTTATTTTAATTGGCTCCTCTTTCTAGGTTCTAGTTCCTTTTTGCAGTCATTTGCATTTATATCAATAGCCTTTCTTTTGAAAATTACTTTTATTGAGTTATAGTCAGTTTACAATGTTGTGTCAATTTGTGGTGTACAGCACAATTTTTCAGTAATGTATGAATATACATATATTCATCTTCATACTCTTTCTCACTGTGAGCTACTATAAGATCTTAAGTATTATTTCTCTGTGCTATACAGTATAATCTTTTTAAATGTATTTTATACATACCTGTCAGTATCTGCAAATCTTGAACCCCACTTTATCCCTTCTCACCTCCCGACCCCCTGGCAACCACAAGTCTCTATTCTATGTAAATATGTTTCTCTTTTATATATAAGTTCATTTGGCTTTTTTTTAGATTCCATATATGAGTGATATCATATGGTATTTTTCTTTCTCTTTCAGTCTTACTTCACTTAGAATGACACTTTCCAGGGACATCCATGTTGCTGCAAGTGGCATTATGTTATCATTTTTTATGGCCGAGTAGTATTCCATTTTATAAATACACCACTTCTTCTTTATACAGTCATCTTTCAATGGACATTTAGGTTGTTTCCATGTCTTGACTATTGTAAATAGTGCTACTGTGAACACTGGGGTGCAGATGTCTTTTTGAATTAGGGTTCCTTCTGGATATATGCCCAGGAGTGGAATTCCTGGGTCATATAGTAAGTCTCTCTTTAGTGTTTTGCGGAATCTCCATAGTGTCTTCCACAATGGCTGCACCAAACTGCATTCCCACCAACAGTGTACAGGGGTTCCCTTTTCTCCACACCCTCTCCAGCATTTATCATTTGTGGACTTTTGAATGATGGCCATTCAGACTGGTGAGATTTGATACCTCATTGTAGTTTTGATTTGCCTTTCTCTGATAATTAGTGAAACTGAGCATTTTTTCATGTGCCTTTTGGTCATTTCTATGTCTTCATTAGAGAATTGTTTGTTTTAGGTCTTCTGCCCAGTTTTGGATTGGGATGTTTATATTTTCTTGTTAAGTTGGATGAGCTATTTATATTTTCTGGAAATCAAGCCATTGTCAGTTTCATCTTTTGTAAATATTTTCTCCCATTGCGTAGGTTGTCCTTTTGTTTTGCTTATGGTTTCCTTTGTTGTGCAAAAGCTTACAAGTTTAATTAGGTCGCATTTTTTTTCTTTTATTTCTGTTGCTTGGGTAGACTGCCCTAGAAGAACATTTTTGAGACTTATGTTGGATAATGTTTTGCCTATGTTTTCTTCTAAGAGGTTTATAGTGTCTTGCCTTATGTTTAGGTCTTTAAGCCATTTGAGTTTATTTTTGTGTATGGTGTAAGGGAGTGTTCTAGCTTCACTGATTTACATGCTGCTGTCCAGTTTTCCCAACACCATTTGCTGAAGAGATTGTCTTTATTCTATTGTATGTTCTTGCCTCCTTTGTTGAAGATTAGTTGACCAGAAGTTTGTGGGTTTATTTCTGGGTTCTCTGTTCTGTTCCATTGGTCCATATGTCTGTTTTTGTATCAACACCATGCTGTTTTGATTATTGTAGCTCTGTAGTATAGTTTGAAGTCTGAGAGAGTTATTCCTCCAGCCTCATTCTTTTTCTTCAATAATGCTTTGGCAATCCTGAGTCTTTTGTGATTACATATAAATTTTATTTTAATTTGTTCTACTTCTGTGAAATATGTCCTGGGTAATTTGATAAGGATTGCCTTAAATCTGTAGATTGCCTTGGGCAGTATGACCATCTTCACAATATTGATTCTTCCAATCTAGGAGCATGGGATTTCTTTCTATTTTTTAAAGTCTTCTTTAATTTCCTTCATCAGTGTTTTGTAGTGCTCCATGTATAAGTCTTTTAACTCCTTGGTTAGATTTATTCCTAGGTATTTTATTACTTGGGGTGCTATTTTAAAAGGGATTGTTTCTACACTTTCTTTTCCTGTTGATTCATCATTAATGTAAAGAAATACAACTGATTTTTGTACATTAATCTTGTATCCTGCTGCCTCGCTGAATTCTTTGATTAGTTCTAGTAGTTTTTGTGTGAAGCTTTTAGGGTTCTGTGTATATAGTATCATGTCGTCTGCATATAGTGACAATTTTACCTCTTCTTTTCCAGTTTGGATCTCTTTCATTTCTTTTTCTTGCCTGATTGCTGTGGCTAGGACTTCCAAGACTATGTTGAATAGAAGTGGTGAGAGTGGACAGCCTTGTCTTGTCTTAGAATTTAGTGGGAAGGCTTTCAGTTTTTCACCATTGAGTACTATGCTGGCTGTGGGTTTGTCACAACTAGCTTTTATTATGTTGAGATATGTTCCCTCTATACCCACTTTGGTGAGGGTTTTTATCATAAATGGATGTTGAATTTTATCAAATGCTTTTTCTGAATCTATTGAGATGATCAAGTGTCTTTTTGTCCTTTCTCTTGTTGATGTAGTGTATTGCATTGATTTGGGTATGTGGAACCATCCTTGTGTTGCTGGGATGAACCCTACTTGATCATGGTGTATGGTCTTTTTTTTATGTGCTGTTGGATTCTGTTTGCTAATATTTTGTTGAGGATTTTTGCATCTGTGTTCATCAGTGGTATTGGTTTGTAGTTTTCTTTTTTGGTAGTGTCATTGTCTGGTTTTGGTATCAGGGTGATGGTGGCTTCAAACAGTGAACTTGGGATTATTCCCTCCTTTCCAGTCTTTTGAGAGTCTGAGAAAGACAGGTAAGAGTTCTTTGTACACTTGGCAGAATTCCTCAGTGAAGCCATCCAGTCATGGACTTTTGTTTGTAGAGAGGTTTTTTATTGCTATTTTGATTTCAAGTGATTGGTTTGTTCAAGTGGTCAGTTTCTTCTTGATTCAGTCTTGGTGGACTGTATATTTCCAGAAACTTGTTCATTTCTTCTAGGTTATCCATTTTGTTTCCATATAGTTTTTCATAGCAGTCTCATATTATATCATACCATATCTGTGATATTGGTTGTAATTTCTCCATTTTCCTTTCTTATTTTGTTTGTTTGTGCTCTCTCTTTTCTCTTCCTCATGAGATTGGCCAGAGGTTTGTCAATTTGGCTTACTCTTTCAAAATCCAGCTCTTGGTTTGATTGATTTTTTCTATTTTTTTAAATCCCTATTTTATTTATTTGCTCCTGTATCTTTATTATTTTCTTCCTTCTGCTGACTTTTTTCTTTGCTTTTTTATTTTTTTTCTAATTCTTTTAGCCGGTAGGTTAGATTGTTTATTTGAGATTGTTCCTTTTCGAGGAAGGCCTGTTTTTGTATAAACTTCCCTCTTAGCACTGCATTTGCTGCATCCCATTGATTCCGTGTGCTTCTGTTTTCATTGTTGTTTGTCTCAAGGTATTTTTTAGTTTCTTCTTTAATTTCATCATTGACCCATTGGTTTTTTAGTAACATGTTATTTACTCTCCATGCTGTCATTTTTTTTCTCCTTTGTTTTTCTGCAGTTGATTTCTAGTTTTATGGCATTGTGGTCACAAAAGACACTTGAAATAATTTCTATCTTCTTAAATTTGTTGAGGCTTCTTTTGTGCCCAGGTAAATGGTCTAGCCTAGAAAATGTTCCACGTGAACTTGGAAGGAATGTATATTCTATTTTGGGGGGATGTAATGTTCTGAAAATATCAACCAAATCTAATTATTCTATTGTATCACTTAATTTCTCTGCTGCCTTATTAATTTTCTGTCTGGAAGGTCTGTCCAGTGATGTTAATAGGGTGTTAAAGTCTCCTACAATGATTGTATTCCCATCAGTTTGTCCCTTTATATCTGTTAGTATTTGCTTTATGTATTTTGGTGCTCCTATATATCGGGTACATATATGTTAATGAGTGTAATATCATCATCTTTTTACTGCTCCTTTAATCATTAAAAAATGTCCTTTATCTTTCTTTATGGCCTTTGTTTTAAAGTCTATTTTATCTGAAGTCAGTACTGCTACACCTGCTTTCTTGTCATTTCCATTTGCATGGAATATCTTTTTCCATTCTCTCACTCTCTATGTATGTGTGTCCTTCTCCCTAAAGTGGGTCTCTTGTATGCAACACATTGTAAGTTTTTATTGTATTGTCCAGTCTACCACTCTGTGTCTTTTGATTGGAGCATTTAGTCCATTGACATTTATAGCAATTATTGATAGATGTGTGTGTATTGCCATTTTGAACTTATTTTGCAGTTGATCTAGTATTTCTGTTTGTTCCTTTCTTTTTCTTTCTGTGGTTTGGTAATTTTCCTTTGTATTATCTTCGTTTCTTTTTAGTGTTTGTGACCCTATTGTAAGTTTTTGGCTTGTGGTTACCCTGTTTTGTATGTATATTAACCCATTACTATATACATTTTTTAAAAAAGATACTAATATAAGGTCAAACCCATCCTAGTGAGAAGAAAAAAAAAAAGAAAAAGGGAAAAAAAGCTCTATAGTTTCTTGCTCCCCTCTCCCACCTTTAATGATTTAGATGTCTTCTTTTACAATTTCATGTTTATTCTGTAGTAATTCGTGGTATTGCCTTTCCAGTTGTGGTTTTCTCCTTTCTGTAGTATCCTGCTGCTTTTCTATTTAGAGTAGACGTTCCAATATTTCTTTTAGCATAGGTTTATGATTGCTAAATCCTTTAGGTTTTGCTTGTCTGTGAAGTTCTTTATCTCTTCTTCTATCCTAAAGGCTAGCCTTGCTGGATAAAGTATCCTAGGTTATATCTTTTTTTCATTCAGGACTTTGAATATGTCTTGCCACTCCCTTCTGGCCTGTAGTGTTTGTGTAGAGAAATCAGCCAAAAGCCTTATGGGAGTTCCCTTGTAACGAACTGTTTGATTTCCTCTTTCTGCCTTTAGAATCATTTTTTTTATCCTTAACCCTGGCAATCCTGATTATAATATGTCTTGGTGTGGGTCTGTTTGGGTTCTTCTTGTTTGGGACCCTCTGTGCTTTCTGTACTTGGAATCTGATTTCTTCTTTAGGTTTGGGAAGTTTTCAGTCATGATTTCTTCAGATACCTTATCAGTCCCCTTTGCTCTTCTCCTTCTGGGACCCCTATTATGTGTAGATTGGCACGCTTTGTATTATCCCATAGGTCCCTTATATTGTTTTCATCAGATTTTATTTGTTTTCCTCTCAGTTCTTCTGGTTGGGTGATTTCTGTTGTCCTGTCTTTTAGGTCACTTATTCGTTCCTCTGCATTATCTAGCCTCTTTTTACAGCCTCTAGATCAGCTCTTCTCTCAGCAAATGAGTTCCAATTTTAATTGGCTCCTGTTTATAGTTTCAATTTCCTTTTTGACATATTTTATATCTCTAAACACAACCTCTTTTAGTTCCTTCAGTACTTTGATCACTGCCTTTTTGAAATCATGATCTAGTGGACTATCAAGGACTATTTCATTGATCGTTCCTTCTCTTGTTCTTTTAATTGTGAGTGGTTCCTCTGCTTCTTCATTTTGCTTATATCTCTCTGGCACTATGGCTTATGGAGTATCTGTTATGTAGTGTGGTTCTGAAGGGGTTTATTTATTTATTTATTTATTTATTTATCTATCTACAGCAGATGCAGAAATAAAACTAAAAAAAGAAATTTAAGAGAAGAAAAAAGACTTAAAAACAGTATAATCAATAACAACAACAAATTGAAGAAAAATAAAAATCAAGTTGAGACAAATTTTTAAAAGCTTCAAGTTGAAAACAGTATAATCAATAAAAGAACAAAACAAAGAGAAATAAAAGTCAAATTGAGAGAAATTTCAAAAAATTAAAAGAAGAAAAAAGATTTGAGAACAGAGTGTAGTGGATAAGAAACTAACAGAGAAATTGAAATGAAATTGAGACAAATTTAAAAAATAAACTATTTTAAAAGAAAAACTTTAAAAGAGATTTAAAAAAAAATCTCAAAATTTATAAAAAGTAACAACTAAAGAAGTAAAAGAAAAAAGGAAAGAAAAGAACAGTGGATGGGTTCCCGTGGAGACTGTGCACCTTTAATAATTTTGTCGAGAGGTCCTTCTTAAGTATGGGTGGTTGTCAAGTCTTCCTTCCCTGCCTTTTGCCTGTTATGCCTTTGGTTAGGGGTGGGGCCAATGATTTGGTAGCCAGAGCCTGCCCTGACTATTGATCGGACCTTCTCTTTGTTCTGTGGTTGTCGCAGCTCCTGCCCTCACCCTGCTGTGCGAACTCTACTCGCTGGTTCCAGAGGCCCTCCGGTTGCGGCCCTAGTCTGTGCTGCTCCCAGTGCTGGTTGGTGGGCCGGTCCATCCCCTTTCAGTGCCACTCCCTGTGCAGTGTAGGGTCCAAACTCGGTAGGTGGGTTTGGAGAAAGTGGCTGCACCAGCCCTTGCCCCTGCTCTGTGCCAGAACTCTGCTCCTTGTTCATTTGTCTTAGAGGCACCAGGGCAGAATGATCCTATCTGCCTCAGGCTGTAAACAGATCTCAGTCTCATCTGTTAGGGTGGGGAGCCCCCAGGTACTGATTCAGGTTTGGACCCCGCCCCGCATGGAGGATATGGCAGCTGTGGCTGAGCCCTGCCTCTTCTCCCAAGAACCGGTCAGTAATGATTTTGCGAGTGTTCAGAGATGAAGGCTACGGCCCCCTCCCCCAGGGCACACCAACAGTGTTGCTTTGCTTTTTTTTGTATTTTATGGGGGACCCAGGTTGTTCTGCTATGTATCCCCTCCCAGCCATGGTGCGTAGCACCATGCAGTCCACCGAGGTTGCCTCTGTACAGCCTGCCCCAGTGCTCCACCCAGCTTGGGCAGCCTGGCCTGTCCCATCCCTGCTGGTTCACGTCTAGGGCTGGGGGTCGCAGGGACCCTTTGTGCCCATTTGTCTTAGTTCTGTCGGTCAAGGGCCGCTCCTTATAGATCTGAGCCTCGGAGGCTCCCCCTCCATCCCGTCGACCTCTCCATTGGAGGGGGGGACCCAGCGAATGAGTGCTATTCTTCCTTTGCTGCTCCCTCCCCACGGGACCGGTCCCACTCTATTTTCCTTTTTCTTCCTTTTTTTCCCCCCTTTTCTCCTACCAGACTCGTGGCATATTTTGTCTTTTGAAGAAGGCGATGTTCTGTCAAAGTTCAGCAGGTGTTCTGGTTGGCTGGGTGGGTCCGTGGGTGTCAGTCTTGGTGTATTTGTGGGAGAAGGTGAGCTACGAGTGTCCTTCTACTCTGCTATCTTGGCCCTTCCCCTTTCTTTTCTTCCTCCCTCTCTTCCTCTCTTCCTCTGTTTCTCCCTTTTCTTTTCTCCCCCTAATAGAGGCACTGGGGATTGAACCCAGGACCTTGTGCACGCCAAGCATGCACTCTGCTGCTGTGCAGTACCCCCACCCCTGTCAGTAGCCTTTCTTAATGCCTTTCACATTTTTATGATCTCCTTCTTGAACTCAAGTTGTGGTATACTGGAGAGGCCTCTTTCATCATTTGTTCTTTCAGAGGATTTCTTTTGTTCTTTTAATTGGGAGTGGCTCCTCTGCTGCTTCTTTTTAATTAACATTTCTTGAACACTGTGGATTTAGGAGTCACAGTTACGTACTGTGGTCCTGAAGGGCTGTTTTTATGTGGGAGTGACCCTGTGTTGCCCGTGTGCTCCTATATTTTTGTTGCAGGTCTGTTTTTAGTGTGGGTGGCTGCCACATCTTTCCTCCGTCTGTGCTGGCTGTCATCCCCTTGATAGGTGGTGTGGTTGGTGGTGTCGGGACCAGAGCCTGGCACTGGATGCTGAGCACTGCCTCCTCTTTGCTTTCTGGTTGTCACAGCCCTGTTGGGAACTGAGTCAGATCCCCAGTTTCTGGAGTAGAAGTTCCCAGATCTGTTTCTGAGTTGTGGTATAAGGTGGGCAGGGCTGGAGTATTTCTGGTGGGAGAGGAGCCACTGAGCCACTCTGTGAGAGTTGTCCACCTGTGTGTGCACTCTGGTGTCACCTGTCACCCATTGTGCGGGATCACGAAGTACACTGTTGCTGGTGCTGCTCTTGGCCTGCCTCAGCTGTGGAAATGCAGGTAGTCTGCCCACCTGTCCCTCAGGGGACAGGGTAGATCCACTGGAGTTAGTCGCCAGCACCTGCCATAGTCACGCACCAGTAACTTTCTTGGATGTCTTGCAGCACTGAGCTTACAAAGGCACCAGTCACGTAAATCTGCCAAAGCCACCTGGGACACGTCTCGGATTTCAGCCCTATTTCCACCTGGAGCAACTCACCAGCACTCGCGTGTTCCCAGAGCTCTCAGAGGTGGAGCCGTGCCAGCTGTGATCATGAGAAGAAAGAGGCTGCTCTGGTGGGGTCCTGCCTCTTACTTCGTGCGCATTAACAGTGGGGCTTTTTCATGGCAGACCTGTGTTCACTGCACACACTGCCCCCTGTGGTCCACACCGTGTTCCAGCCCCTTCAGGCTGTCTCCCTGCAGCCAGCCCTAGTCCTCTCCCTGGGTTCTGTCTTCTGAAGCCGGAGTCTCACCAGCAGACGTGCTTCCCAGGCTGGGGAGTGCAGGGGTGGCGTGGATCCTCTGTGCTGGCCTCACTTTTCTGTCTGCTGCAGACCAGCTGCGGCGTTCTCCCCTGAGCCTCTGAAGCCCCTTTCTGTCTCTGCTGATCTCCCCACGGGGGAAGGGGCTTCTCAAGGTGAGGGAGCCTTTCCTTTTCCGCAGCCGCCTCCCAGGGGCACAGGTCCTATCGTCCCAACTGGTTACATGAACATTTTGCTTGTAGCTTGATTGTTTGAGGTCTTATGCCAGAGCTTAGTAGGTATTCTTTGAGAATTGTTCCACATGTAGATGTATTTTTAATGCATTTGTGGGAGGAGGTGTGCTCTGCATCTTTCTATTCTGCCATCTTGAAGCCCCTCCCTGTCTACACCTTCCCACACGACAAAGTATGTTAATCCAAGTATCAGTAAAATAGCGCCCCAGATTCTGATAATATTTAGTCCTGCCTATCCATCATGATACTTCCTCAAACTATGTTGCAGTCAGAGGGGCTGTTTTTTCTCACTTGAAGCGCTCGGTCAATTTTAAGGCAGACATAGTGTTTCTGTCATCCTGTCTCCTTGTCCCACTCATTGCCCGATGACTGATATCCAGCCCCAGCGATGCTGAAAAGCACAGTTGAATAGCCCGTTTGTCTCTATGCTACTTGCCTCGTGCTTCAGTAGCCATTTGCATCTCGGAAATACCTCTTCTCCGTCTCTATCCAGGCTTCCAGTTTTCTCAGGCTGCACCTCCCTTTCCTGGGGCACCAAAGCTCTGGGAGAGGGTCACTGTTACTTTTGTATCTGTCACTGACTCTTTCCATCAAAACTCCCTCTTTGGTAGCCCACTATTATAACCCGTAGTCATAATAAAAAGCCCCTAAAAATACACAGTATGTAATGGATTTTATGATCGTCTCATATGTTACGCCACGTAGAGCGGTCAGTTGCACTGGCAGCCCCGTGGGTCTTGTTCAGCCCCATGTCTCCTCCCCGTCTCCTCTCCCCCGTGACACCTCTCCCCTTCCTGTTCCCTGTCCTAATGCCTGATCCCAGCGTGCTGTGAAAACCACCTGTCCTTCTGCTCTTATGCCCACAGTCTTCCCCTCGCATCCTCTCCTGCAGCCTTCTGGAGCACTGGGGGCTACACGTGCCGCGCTTCCGTGGTGGCGTCCTTTGGCCTCCACCTGCTCTGGCCTTCTGACCCTTAGCCGGCTTGAGAACCCTCCAGTATTGCTTACATTCCTGCTCGAAAGGCACCTTCCCTGGGAAGCCTCCTCCAGCTCCTCCAGGCAGGGCCCCACCCTCTCTCTGCAGGCTTCGTCGTTGCTTGACGATTGCCCTTTGGTGAGGACTGCAGTTGTTAGCTGGGGCGTCTGCTTGTCTGAGCCAAACATGCCTTTCTAGGCAAGGAACTTGTCTTATGCGTGGACACTCTGCCCAGGCAATACGAGGTGCTCAGTGGATGTTTGTTAATGAATTAATAAGGATTAAGTACATTCTGCTCCATTATCCATCTCCCTTCCATCTGTCCCCTCTTACCTCTGTCTTTCATCCCACATCACTTTTCACTCATTCTCAGTGTAAAGTGAGGCAAGTCGGGGCTTAAATCACAGCTATGCCACCTAGTAGCTGTGTGGCTTCTGGTAAGTAACAAACTTTGTAATCTCAGCTTTCTCATCAATAAAATAGAGATAATGACACCTACCTATGTCATGGGGTTTTGAATAATAACCGAGGTAGCATATGTAAATTCCCCAGGGGCAGTGCGTGGCGTATGGTAAGAACTTACACCTACTCATTTTGCTGGTACTGTTAGGACTAATGTGACCAGTACACGACTAAGAGCTTGAGCTGTTTCTGTGCTGTGGTACCTTGGCGACGCTCGGTGACATTCTAGTCATCTGCATTTCGGTGGAGTTTAGTGGAAAAAACCCAGACTATTCACCACACATGCAGACTTCAAGAAGAGAAAAAGGACAGTGGAAAATCTAATGTAAATGAGAGGATATCAGCATAAAAAATCTTCCTGTTCCATGTGTTCATCACATTCTGTGTTTGCAAGTAAACAGCTGCTACACGTACTTAGTCTCTGGCTGACAGAGTCTCCTACGATGGAAGACCTCACGGGCTGTGGAACAAGGGGAGTCAGAAGTGAGAAGCAATATGACAGATGACCTGCAGGCTTAGATTTAGCTTTTGGAATCTCTCACATGAAAGAGAAGCTTCTGAAGAAACTGGAAAAAATATATGATTGGAGTTTTTTTTTTTAAAAACTCATCTTTCTTATTGTTTGTTTTTTGTTGAGGAGGGAGGTAATTAGGTTCACTTTCTTCTTTAGTGGCGGTACCGGGGATTGAACCAAGGACCTCGTGCACGCTAAGCATGTGCTCTACCACCGAGCTCTACACTGCCCCTCTGATTAGAGACTTTTGGTTTGGGTTGTTTTTAAATCTTAGGCTAAGATCCTGGACATAACGATAGACCTTCAAATAGGATCGCTTAGGAGAGACACAAATGCTTTGCTCTAAAGAGCCTAGAATTAAACCTCAAAACGCAAAGCTCCTGCAGAAAACTAACTTATATGCAGGTTGAATAAAAGTGGAAATGATAACATGGGTGTTTGTAAAATTTGCAGAAAGAATTTTTTTAACCTTATAAAAAGGCAAAATGAAAAGGCTCGTAGTAGTAAATAACAGCATCTGATTCCTCTTGACGCGCACTCGCTGAGATCCGCTGCCGTCCTTCATCTGTCGTTTTTTGTTAGCAAATAAGTAGGCTGTGTGAATGGCACTTTAAAAATTTTTTTTCTTTTTTTGAGTTATAGTCAGTTTACAATGTTGTGTCAATTTCTGGTGTACAGCACCATTTTTCAGACATACATGAATATACATATATTCATTTTCATATTCTTTTTCACTGTGAGGTACTATAAGATCTTGAATGTATTTCCCTGTGTTATACAGTATAATCTTGTTTATCTGTTACATATATACCTGTCAGTATCTGTAAAGTGCAAACTCCCAGTTTATCCCTAGCCACCCCACTGCCCCTGGCAACCACAAGTTTGTGCTCTATGTCTGAGTCTGTTTCTGTTTTTTATGTAAATTCATTTGTCCTCTTCTTTTTTTTTTTTAGATTCCACATATGAGCGATCTCATATGGTATTTTTCTTTCTCTTTCTGGCTTACTTCACTTAGAATGACATTCTCCAGGGACATCCATGTTGCTGCAAATGGCATTATGTTATCATTTTTATGGCTGAGTAGTATTCCATCGTATAAATATACCACTTCTTCTTTATCCAGTCATCTGTTGATGGACATTTAGGTTGTTTCCATGTCTTGGCTATTGTAAATAGTGCTGCTATGAACATTGGGGTTCAGGTTTCTTTTTGAATTAGGATTCCTTCTGGATATATGCCCAGGAGTGAAATTCCTGGGTCACATGGTAAGTCTAGTTTTAGTCTTGTGAGGAATCGCCATACTGTTTTCCACAGTGGCTGCACTAAACTGCATTCCCACCAACAGTAAATCGCTTGGCCTTAATTTTGCACATAGTAGTAACTGCACAATATGTTTAGCTGTTTTATTGTTTCCCGTTTTTTAAGTGAAGAAGGGAAGCTCAGAGAAGTTTAATAATTTTTTTCTAGGGTCTATTGTATGTTAACAGCAGTACCAGGATTCTTGAACCCAGGTCTCTCTGACTCCAAATTTGGTGATATTTTTCACTTTATTATGTATGCACATACATACGTACTTCAGTCTACACATACACAAGTATGATTATAGCTTGAATTTGCAAAGATCTTCAATATGACCTGACTCCCCAATACACAGTAATTTTCTTCACTTAATGCACTAAATTCTTTCTGGGTAATCTGAAGAATTATGACTCTGAATCACTAAATACACTTCAAGAAAATAATGTTGGCATTAAAAAGCCTAGTCTAAGAACAGTTGATGTTATATTTTTGTGTTTAGAAACATTTTGAAGATTTCGTTGGCTCATTATATAACTAATGTTAATAGGTTAAATGAGAATTGCTAAGAGCCTTTCGCTTTGGTTACCTGAAGTTTGGTTTATTCAATCAAAATGTAAAAATATGACCTCAAGTAGAGAGGTGAAACAAAGGGTTTGTTAAGTGGGAATATTTTCCCTGAAGGCAGGGACACTCTCAGAGCACCATCCAGAGGCCAGATCCTGTGTTTCCTGCATCTTGATAGCAAGGCTGTCCTTTGAGTGAGCTATTCAGTCAAGTTTCATTGGACCCCCACTGGGCTCCACAGCCCTGGTGATCTTCTGATTAGGGGTCCTAGCCACAAAGAGAGATGACAAGATTAGGGGCTATGCGCTGGAAATCAGGATTATTGGCAGAAGGCTGATTTTTCATAATTTCATAATTCCTCACTGTTTTCTCAAACTTTTTGGTGAAAATTAGTGAAACTGAGAATCAGATAGCTTATTACAGAGAAGGAGCATTCTCAAATCGTCTTAGACTCTTGTTTACTCTCAGGCATATACAAACTTGCAGACTCTTCAGCTACACATCTGCCAGCTTGAAAATCAAAGTCTAGTGAGAGTGATTCATTAAAAACAAACAAACAGACAAACAAACAAACAAACTTCACACCCTAACAATGATCCTATTGGGACAGGTGACTCATATGGGAGTATGAGTGCAAGTTCTAACTGTAATAATTTATTTTATTTCTTTTTCCAGAGTAAGGGAAAACAAAATTTCTATTTCCACAGTACGTTTTTTTTCCCCTAAAATGTAAGGCAGTTTCACACTCATAAATATGTTGCTTTTCTGCCAAAAGCAGAAAACTGTTAAAATTCTTATCTTTATATAGCTTGGCTTATCAGCTATCACAGAAACAAAGAGAAAATTTAAATTCAGATTACCAAGTTCATGATAGGTTGCTTACAAGTCAGACCCTACTCCAGCAGCAGAGCTTGGAGTGTACAGAGCAGTGTCTACCCTAAAACGTGGCTTCTAGCTTAGGCACTTTCTGCAGTCCAGATCAGTGGGTTGGCAGCCCAGCATTCTTTTCCCTTTCTGTTTTGCAATGTGCTTATTTCCTGTACTCTGTCTGTATCCAGGAGACGTGTAGCATTATGGTTAATCTTATGACTTTGCTTTGTCCCATTTCCTGGGTTCAAATCCTGTTCCGCTTAATCTGTGAACTGGGCGGAGGTAAAGACAGTGCCTTTCTCACAAACTTGTTGAAAGAGTGAATGAGTTAATACACACAGTTTTCTTGGAAAGGTGCCTGACCTTTAAGATGTTCTTAAAAGTGTCATCTATTTCCATTTTTAGTCCTAATGCTTACTCTTTATTTGGTGGGACTGTCAGTCACAATGTCCTACCCACCCTACCTCTGGTGCTGAGTTGTGCATCTGGCAGATGAATACAGAACATCTGGCCCAGATGTTCTGACCTTAATGACCTTTCTAAGGCTTCTGCGCTTCCCTGGTGCTTGTCTTACGTCTGCCCTGCTCATTCAGCTTTTCCTATTGTTTGCAAGCCAGTAGTCCTAATACAATTTCTTGTGTGTGCTTGGGTTTGACCCTAAATGCCTAAAATAGCCTCTGGGTTCTAAACTCCACACTGAAAACTGAAGAAACTCAATTCATTTTTATTTATGGTTTTAAAATAAAATAATTAAAGAGATGGGAAATAATGAAATGCAACCAATACATTCTATATCTAAGGCTGTCCTTGACAGCAAAAATACTGCCATGCTGGGTTGTGTTGGCTGTGTCCTCATGGTGTTGAATAACCGGTGGATCAGTGTGTTTGTTTAAAAGTAGCAATATTTTGATTTCTTTTACAAAAATAACTCAACTGGTTATTACTTACACAGAGTTTTAAAATTAAAGCTAATCAGAACTATGCATAGAAATGATAGTATGATTTGGAGTTAGAAATTCTTAAATTTCAATCTCAGCCCTTCCTGTCTCACTCCATCTTTCTTTCGTTCATCCAACTGTTATTAGGCAATGCTCCTATTTGCCAGACATTATGTTGGGCACTAAAAATACTAAATAAATAAGACTTACTTAAAATCAGTACTACACACACACATGCTCACACAGTACAGGGAATGGAATGGAATTCAGTTAAAGTTCAAATTCTAGAGCAGAAGATAAACATGAATTTGAAAATAATTATAAATTCTAATTAAATTAATTACTCTAAAAATAAAGTAAAATTAATTATACTCTAATTAAACATAAATTAAAATAAAATAAATTAATTACACTCTAAGTAAAATAAATTAAAATGAAATCAATCAAGTTAATTATACCCTAATTAAAATAAGTTAAAATAAAATAAAACTGAAAATAGATGCTGTGATATAAATCTACTCTAGGTTCTGTGTTGGAGCGCCCTTCCTGTGGTATACATCTGATTCTCGCACTTCTCTGTTCAGATGCCTTCATTTGTTACCTATTGCCTGCAGGATAAAATCCAGACTCCTGAGCACGGTATTAACTGTCTAACTTCCTTCCCTCCTACCCTGTTATCTCTGAAGGATACTGCCAACCTTTCGTATGCACAGCTTGCTCTGTCTTCAGTCTTTCTTGTCTCAGCCCGAGCGTATCCCTCCCGTGAAGTCCCCTCTGAATCTGATTTGGCAAAGAAATGGCTTAGGAGTAGGGGTTGAGTTTGAAACTAGTTCTGTGACATGCAAGCTGTATAACTTGGGGTAGGTATTTATACCTTTATGCTTGGCTTATAGGCTGTTGTGATGATTAATGAAATAACAGAATTAAAGTACCCTACACTTAAAAATACATATTCAATAAATGTTAGGATTTTTGTCTGACTAGCCATCACTCTCCTGTCTTTAGCTTCATAGCATTCTGTGTGTAATGCCACTTGACACATTGCCCTGAAAACTTTGTGGGTTTGCTCCCCTTTTCCCTGTGAAATTGTTAAGCTGTTTAAGGGCAGGGACTGTACCTCCTTGTACATCTAGTAATTAATGTTTGATTCATGGTTAGTTTTCATAACCATTACTAAATTACAATGGGAAAACAGAGGAAGGTAAGTCTAATTCTGCCTGGGGTGTGGAGGAAGACTCCACTTGAGTTGTAATTCATCTAAGTAAGTGTGGGATAGGTGGGGGGACAAGTAATTCCAGGGAAAGGGAAAAGCAAGGACAAAGGCACACAACTAGGAAAAAACGCATAGGAGTGAGTTACTGAACACAATTTCTCAATTTGTAAAAATACATGTTAGATACCTCCTATATGCTCATATCTAAAACCACACTCTAACCCCGGCTGCCTGACTCGCTCCTTCAGCAGCGTCCTCCGTGTCAGGAGACGGCACCACCATTTAGCAGCTGCTCCAGCCAAGCAGGCTCAGAGGCTTCTGTGAGTCTCCTCTTTCTCTAATAACTCCACATCTAGTCCCTGTTGTCTCCACTGTTAAAATATCTTCAAAAATCTAATCACTTTTCGTTACTTCCAAATCTCGACCCTGTTAAAGCCTCCATAATCTTGCACCTGGACTACTGCAGCACCCTCCAGATTAGAGCTGTTGAAGGCTTCAATAAATGTGTGGCCAAGGTAAAAACTGAATTTGATATTTTTGGCAAAGAGTTGTAATTAATTGGAAATATTTAATGAGCGAGATGAAGGTATTTAATGGCACGTATGTATGTATGGGGAGGAAAGAGTCAGATTTCTAGTTTTCAGCTTGGGTACCTGGATGGGTAATGAAATTGCTAAATTCTTTATGTTGAGAATGTCATGTATTAAAAGTGTATTTTTTGCTAATATCGGGGTCACTTACAGTTATGTGAGCTTACTTAACGAATATCTGTTGCTCTTTTAATAAGTGACATTTATCTTTTTCCTTAATATTGTAAATCACCCCTAAATTGTTAAAAATATAACAGCTTGTGCATTACCAAGACTTATATGGCCACGAGAAAATTAGTTCAGACTTCAAAAGAAAACATTACAGTAATAACAGTAAGTAACCCTAGCGAAGGATTCCTGTATGCCAGACGTTATACTAGACAGACTTTCATTTACTCTCCATAATAATTTTTCCAGGAAGATACCATTATTCCAATTTTATAAATGAATAATTTGAGACATAGGTAACGTATTCAGTGATCCAGAGTAAGTAAATAGAACTTGTATCCAGATTCCCCTCTGACTCCAAAGTCCCTGTACTTCGCCCAGGATGCTTCTTTTATTGTGGCTCATCTCTGTAGTATGGTTGTGCTGTTGAAATTGAGAAATACCTGTCTTTCCACGTGAATAACGCTAAGTGAATCAATGTAATTTAAAAACAAAAGGTAAAAATATATGGAATTATTTTGGCCATGATTGTGTTTGAAGGTGGCATGGTATAATGGATATCTGAAACCAAAAAGGACGATCTTTAATCTTAGCTCTACTATTCATTATTTCATTTATTCATTTGCCTAGTATTTTATAAGTGCCTTTTGTATCCCAGACACTGTGCTAGGGGAAGAGAAAAGAAATACATACGTTTTTGTATACACTTTGACTAGGTTGTGATCTGGGACAAATTAAACCCTCTGAGATTTTCTCATTTTTAAGGCAGAAATAATAAGACTGAATTAGCACAATAGGTGAGGATTAAGCAAGGTAAATATATATAAAGCCCCAAGGATTTTGCTTAGTATCTTTTGAATATTCAAAATATGTCAGTGCCCTTCTGCCTTCATTAATTTCGTATAGGTCCTAAAGATATGATTTCTTCACTTGTGGATCAATTATGGAACGGTAACTAAAAACTGTGAGCCTTTACAAGGCTTTATGTTACTAGGACAAATTATATGTGTGTAATGAAAGTAACTACCCTTAGATTTATGCACATAGATCTGGAGAACACTTAGTTGGATCAGCCCTAATAAACTCTTAGGGACCTGAGGTGGGGAAGAGATATTGGACAATGTTGTCCTCCGAGAGCTTAGCATCTTCTTGATAAATGAGTGATAAATGCAGAGAAAGTTGAATAATAATGTCTTCAACAATGCAAGAGGTATCACTAAATTGAGTGTTAAATACACTAATGTATAAGAGTTCAGAGAAAGCGGTCTCTGGGCTTGGGGTGGCCTAGGTAAGTTAATGGAATGATTGTCCTCAACTAAATCTCTAAGATGGATAAAAATTGAGATAACTTTAAAAAAAGAAAGATAGTTATTAATCAGGACCAATTCAGTTTACAGGGACAGAAATCTGGTTCAGATTAGTTTAAGTAAAGTTGAGAGTTTGTTGGCTCTTGTAGAAATACCCAGGAAATGATACTGCTTCAGTCTCAGCTGTATCTGAGTGTTCACGAATCACTTTCTCTTTCCCTATGTCCCTCCTTTCTCCATTTCAATTCTGGTTTTCCTTTGGTTGGTTTTACTGTCAGGGAGGTCACAAGATGGCTTCCAGAAGGGCTCCTACCATTTTGACAAGTCAAAATAGGGAGAGAGAACATCTCTTTCAAATGAGTTTAGCAGAAATCTCAAGATTTTCTGAGTGATCTGCTAGAGTCACATGCTTATCCTTGAAGCAATAACTGAGAGATGGACGGAACTAATTTTCCAGGCTTGGATCACATACACCCCTAGAGGAGGGTGGGATGCATGCAGCTCCACCTAAAATACAGTGAGAGAGCGGGCAGGTGATCTCACAAGGGAAAGTCACAGTATTTTAACCAAAATAAGGAAATTAGATGTTAACCAGGCAGAAATAACAGATAATCTTCTTTTGGAAGGTAAATTAACTTGGAAAGTGGTGATTATCTACTGGGAATGAAGACAGGGAGGAGGGGACAGGAAAGCAATTCAATTACGCATTGTATTCCTTTTCTTATATCTAACAATTGTATTAAAACATTTATTTATTTTTATTTTGTAGCAGAATTTGCCTGCAAATGGAGTATCTTTACATTGCTAATTTTGAATCCATATTCTCTACAAATGACTCAGTGTTCTTCCAACAAATGTTTCTCATCTTTCCATGAAAATGAGTAAATAGGGAGATGTTTTCTTGTTGCCTTTCTCCCAGTCTCCGTAAAATGTTACTGTTGATTCTCCATGAAAGTGACATCAAATACATATTTTTTTCACTAGAGTAGAAGCACATTCTTTCTAGTCATGGAAAACTAATATACACTCATTTCCTCAAGGTGAAGACAGTTTTTTTCATATTCACAACACAACTCTTAAGTGACAAAAATACTTGATGTAAGAAATAAGCTTTCCTGATAAACTAAATATTTGGTTTCAAGTCACTGAAGGATCCGATATGTGACTCGATTTGATTTTCTGCCCAATTTCTAGGCACTTGGTTTATTTTGAACTGAAAGTTTAATGGCCAGCTTTCAGAAGTGGGTCTCAGGAGATATGCTTTCAGGGACCACATCTGAATTAACCTTTTATTTGGTTTCTTATGCTCCTGAAGAGAAAAGTAAGAATATGTAACAACTTCATTAAATTATGATGAATATGGTTAATAAAATTTAGAGTAAAATGCATTTCAAGATAACAGATCAACATATTTTTACTTGTGTAACACTAATACATAGAACACAATTTATTCCCCCCCAAATAGTCCATAGAAAACATGACAGCCAGGGCAGAATGCCTGGAGTTAAGAAAATGAATCTACCTAGTTGATTATTGAGTTAAATGTGTGTTAGCTTTCAAGATTTAACATGAATGACCATAACTGATTTTATCATGTTGATAACATGGCAAAATTGTTTAATATTTTAAAGTATTTTAATTCTGTATAACTTTTTAAGAACAGTTTTATGTTAACAGAAAACTGTGAAGCTAGTATAGAGAATTCCATACCTCACATCCAGTTTTATTATTACATTTTATGTTAGTGTGGTTCCTTTGTTGCAATTAATAAGATAATACTGTTCCATTAACTGAAGTCCATGCTTTCATTCGATTTCCTTTGTTTTTACGTAATGTCCTTTTTCTGTTTCAGGATCGCGTCCAGAATGGCACATTACGTTTCATAGTCGAATCTCCTCGGTTCCTCTTGGTTAAGACAGTTTCTTGTACTTTCCTTGTTCTTGAGACCTTGACAGTTTTAGGGGGTGGTCTGGCGTTTTGTAGACTGTCCCTTGACTGGGATTTTTCTGACATTTTTCTTACGAGTTAGACTAGGGTTATGTATTTTGGGGAGGAGGTTCACAGACGTGAAGTGCCAACACATCATATGAAAGGTACATACTATCAGCATGACTTATGACTGTTGATGTGACCATGACCGCCAGGCTGAGGTAGTGTTTGCCACATTTCTCTGCTGTAAAGTTTACTCTTTGGTTCCCTTTCCCTTACTTGACTCTTTGGAAGGAAGTCATTATGGGCAGCCCACACTTAAGGAGTGGGTAGTTGTGCTCTGCCTCCTTGAAGATTTAGTGTCTGCATGAGTTTTATTTAGAATTGTACATTGGAGTTTATCTATCTTTTATTTATTTGTTTATTCAGTATTTATTTATTACACTATTTACATATGGATAGTTATGTACTTTGTATTATAATCTAATACTACTCAACTTTTTTTGTTAATTTTATTTTATTGAGTTATAGTCAGTTTACAATGTTGTGTCAATTTCCAGTGTAGAGCATAATTTTCAGTTATACATGAACATACATATATTCATTGTTGCATTCTTTTTCACCATGAGCTACCACAAGATCTTATATATATTCCCCTGTGCTATACAGCGTAATCTTGTTTATCTATTCTACATATGCCTGTCAGCATCTACAGATTTTGAACTCCCCGTCTGTCCCGTCCCTTCCCACCCCCCTCCCCACAGCAACCACAGGTTTGTATTCTACGTCTGTGAGTCTGCTTCTGTTTTGCATTCATGTTCATTTGTCTTTTTCTTTTCTTTCTTTTTTTGCATTCCACATATGAGCGATCTTGTGTGGGATTTTTCAATACTGCTCAACTTTGTTGCTCAGATTTTCCCCCTGTTGGCCATTGGCAGCTATTTGAGCTGACTTCTGTATGCCTTTGACATAGCCTCATAATTGTGAGTGGTTTTTAGTACTTCCTTATTTTCTGATACTATAAGACGTTTCAGGCCCATCTTTTATAGGTTCTTCCCCAGTCCTAGAATCAGCTACTTCTCCAAGGAGCTCTGATTTTTTTGGTGTTAGAAAGCAAGATCTGGGTGATAGATGCCCTCATTGGTGCTTCAAGCTCTCTCAGCTGATAGAGCAAAGAAATATATGTATATATTAACTCATGTATGTGTACATTTCTGCAAATACTTCTATGGGGACCCATATGTATCTTTATTAAGCAAAACATGAGTTCATACTGGTATCTCAGACTCTAAACCATTACCACATGAATTATTCTAGCCTCCTCCCTTAGCTTATCAGTAACCTCTCACTCCAGCAGTAAGAAACAGGGCTCCCCCATTCAGCCATTTATTTACATAATTGTTAAATTCCAGTATACATGCATAACAGTATCAGAGTGTTTAACTTGTACCCACATAAGAAACAATTTTATCGACTATAGTATAGTGCTATGAACAGTTTCTTTTGCCTTTAGTTTATAGATTCTGTTTATTTCCAGATTTACTTAGGTCAGCACATCTTTCCTTTACTCCCTTCATGAGGTTGTTTCTTACATTTCTAAGACAGCTAAATTGTTTAGTCACGTTCTTTATTCCATCCAGTGATCTCCTGAACATAAATGATTGTTTAAGAATTTGCATACATTAAAGTTCATTCTTTACACTGTAAATTTCTGTGGGTTTTGATGAACGCATAATGTCATGTGTTCATCATACCATGTCATACAAAATAGTTTCCCCACCCTAAAAAATCCTCTGTCCTTATCCTTTCAACCCTACCTTTTTGCCCTAAAATCCAGCAATGACTGATCTTTGTGTCTTTATAAATTTGTCTTTTTCAGACTGTCGTAAAATTAGAATTACATACTACATAGCCTTTTCAGACTGGTTTCTTTCAGTTAGCAATACACATATAAGATTCATCCATTTCTTTCCATGGCTTAATAGCTCATTTTAAAGTCACTGAATAATAGTCCATCATGTAGATGTACCAAAATTATTTTACCCATGTGCCTATTTAAGGATATCTTGGTTCCTTCCAATTTTTGGTGATTATGAATTAAGCTGTTCTAAATATTCATATCCAGGTTTTTATATGATCATAAGTTTTTAACCAGTTGGGTAAACATGATTGCTGTGTAAGAAAACGCCAAAATGTCTTCCAATGTGGCTATACTGTTTTGCTTTCCCACTAGCAATGAAGGAACTTTCCTATTGCCCCAGATCCTAGCCAGGAATTGGTAAAATTTGTTGCGTTTTTTGTGGGAAATGTTTAGCCATTATAATGGGTATCTCATTACAATGAAAGTTATTAATTCCCTGTGACAAACTACTACAAATGTTTTCAAATGATTATTTGCCATCTGAATATTATCTTAATTTTTTGTCACATTCACTAGTTTGTTCTAATTTTGAGATTCCAAGTATAGGTGATACCATACAATATTTGTCTTTTGCTGTCTGACCTATTTCACTAAGCATGATGCCCTTCAGGTCCATCCATGGTGTTGCAAATGGCAAAATTTCATTCTCTTTTATAGCTGAGTAGTAGTCCGTTGTATATGTATGCCCCATCTTCTTTATCCATTCATTTGTTGATGGGCACTTAGGTTGCTTCTGTTCTAGGTTATTATGAATAATGTTGTTACGAACATTGGGGTGCATGAATGTTTTTGAATTAGGGTTTCATTTTCTTTGGACGTATAACCAGGAGTGGAATTGCTGGATTATACGGTGGTTCTATTGTTAGTGTTTTTAGGAACCATACATACCGTTTTCCACAGTGACTGTACCAATTTACATTCCCACTAACAGTGTACAAGGGTTCCTTTTTTTCCCACATCCTCACCTTCAGTTTTTATTTGTGGCCTTTTGGATGATAGCTATTCTGACAGGTGTGAGGTGATGCCTCATTGTAGTTTTGATTTGCATTTCTCTGATGATTAGTGATGCTGAGCATCTTTTCATGTGTCTGTTGGCCATCTGTATGTGTTCTTTGAAAGAATATCTACTCGGGTCTTCTGCCCATTTTTAAATCAGGTTGTTTGGTTTTTTGATGTTGAGTTGTTTAGCTTTTATATATGTTAGGTATTAATCCCTTGCTTGCATATTTTTTGCAAATATTTTCTTCCATTCAGAAGGTTGCTGTTTCATTTTGTCAATGGTTTCTTTTCCTATGCAAAAGTTTCTAAGTTTAATTGGGTCTTATTTGTTTATTTTTGCTTTTGTTTCCTTTATCTTAGGAAACAGATCCAAAAATTATTGCTACAATTTATGTCAAAGAGTGTTCCACCTATGTTTTCTTCTATGAGTTTTATCATTTCTGGTCTTACACTTAGGTCTTTAATCCATTTTGAGTTTATTTTTCTATATGTGTGTGAAAATGCTCTAATGTTCCACTTTGTTGAGAGTTTTTATTATAAATGGATGTTGAATTTTGTCAGAATATTCTGCATCTAACAGGATGATCACACGGTTTTTATTCTTCAGTTTGTTAATGTCATGTGTCAGATGGATTGATTTATGGATTCTGAACCATCCTTGCATCCCTGGGAGAAAGCTCACTCGATCATGGTGTATGATTCTTCTAATGTATTATTGGTTTTGGTTTGCTAATATTTTGTTGAGGAATTTTGCTTCTTATTTTATTAGTGATATTGGCTTGTAATTTTCCTTTTTGTGATACCTGTGTCTGATTTTCATGTAAGTGTGATGCTGGCCTGTCTCACCCTCATAGGATGACTTTGGAAGCATTTCTTCCTCTGAATTTTTTTGGAATTGTTTCAGAAGTATAGCTGTTAACTCTTCACTAAATGTTTGGTAGAATTCACCTGTGAAGTCATCTGGTCCTGCAGTTTAGTTTGTTGGGAGTTTTTAATTACTGATTCAATTTCATTACTGGTAATTGGTCTGTTCAAATTTTCTACTTCTTCCTAGTTCAGCCTTGGAAGATTGTAAATATCTAGAAATTTGTCTTTTCGTCAAGGTTGATTTTGTTGGCAATTGTTCATTGTAATATCATATGATCCTTTATATTCATGTGGTGTCAGTTGCAACTTCTCTTTCATTTCTGATTTTACTGATTTGGGCCTTATCCCTTTTATTCTTGATGAATCTGGCTAAAGATTTATCAGTTTTGTTAAATTCTTTTCAGAGAACCAGCTCTTAGACTCATTGATCTTTTCTATTGTTTTTATAGTCTATATTTCATTTATTTCTGCTCTGATGTTTATGACTTCTTTCTACTAACTTTGGGTTTTGTTTGTTCTTTTCCTAGCTCCTTTTAGATGTTACTTTTTTTTCTTTTTTTTTTTTTTTCTTTTTTCTTTTTCTTGGTTCCTGAGGTAGGCTTGTATTGCTATAAACTTCCCTCTTAGTGTGGCTTTTGTTTCACCCCGTAGATTTGGGATCATTGTGCTTTCATTTTCATTTACCTCAAGGTAGTTTTAAATTTCTTTTTGATTTCTTCAGTGAACCAGTGGTTGTTCAGTAGTATATTGTTTAACATTCATGTGTTTGTGTTTTTTGCAGGTTTTTTTTTCTTGAAGTTGATTTCTAGTCTCAGCATTGTGATTGGAAAATATGCTTGACATGATTTTAGTTTTCTTAAATTGCTGAGACTTGTTTTGTGGTCCAGTATGTTCTCTGTCCTGGAGAATGTTCCATCTGCACTTGAAAAGAACGTGTATTCTGCTGCTCTTGGCTGGAATGTTTTATATATATATTGTATATGTATATATATGTATATATATATATACATATATATACATATATATTCATCTGGACTTGAACATCTGTTTGCTTTCCCAGGTTACGGACAGTTCAGCTATTATTTCTTCTAACATGTTGTTCGCCTCTTCCTCTCTCCCTTCCCCTTCTGGGCTTCCTATAATGTGAGTGTTAGCATGCTTGATGTTGTCCCAGATACCTCTTAAACTGTCCTCATTTCTTTTTATTTGCTTTTCTTTTTTTCTGTTTAGCTTTAGTAATTTCCACTACTGTCTTCCAGCTCATTGATACCTTTCTGTGTATCGTTTAGTCTACCGTTGTTTCCGTCTAGTGTACTTTTCATTTCAGTAACGTATTCATCACCTGTTTGGTTGTTCTTTACATTTTATAGCTCTTTGTTAAAAACACCTAATTTCTTGTTCTCTTTGTCCATTCTTCTCTCAAGTTCTTTGATCATCTTCACAGTCACTCCTTTGAACTCTTTCTTGGGTAGATTTGCTGTTTCCACTTAGTTTTTCTGGGTTTTATCTTGTTTCTTCATTTGGAGCACGCTTCTCTATCTCTTCAATTTGTCTTACTTGCTTTTTAAATTTCTGTGTATCTAGTATGTTGCTTATAATTTCTGACCTTGGAGAACTGGCCTTTTGTAGGAGACATCCTGTGTGCCCCAGCAGTGCACTTCTCTCTGGTCACTAGAGCTATATGTCCCAGGGGTGCCCCCTGTGTGGGCTGCTTGTGTCCTTCTGTTGTTGGAGGCTGACTACTGTGGACACTTTTGTAGGCTTGGCTGGCCCCAGGTCTGGCTGGTTGCTGGCCCTGCCTGTGCGAAGGCTGTCAGCCACTCCTTGGGGGTGCCAGAACTCCAGGGAGCCCTGGGGCTAATGCTGGCCCATTGGCAGGCAAAGCTGGGTCTTGGGATCTGGCTGCAGGACGCAGGAGTCCCCAGGCTGATATTGGATTGATGGTGGGTGTGGCTGGTTCCTGACACAGCTGGTTGTAGGGTCTGGAGTGTCCCAAAGTTTATTTTGGTCTGCTGGTGGGCAGAACTGTGGCCCAGCCTGTCTCAAGGCTGGTGCCAGCCTGCTGGCGGATAGGCTGGGTTCACAGGCTGTGGGACTGCAGTTTCCTGGGGTGGGTGTCTGCCTGCCGGTGAGTGGACCTGGATCCTGGGTGTCTCTGGATGCAGAGCCCTGGGGGTCCTGGATCTAGTTCCTGTGCACTGGTGTGTGAGGCCTGGTCCCAGGCCCTCTGGTGGGCAGGGCCATGTCCAGGGATGGCGCTTGGCTCAGGTCATTCTAAGGCAGCCTGTCTGCTGGTGGGTGGGGCTGTGTCTCTGCCTGGTTAGTTTCTTGGCCTGAGGTGTCCTAGTACTGGTGGCTGGGTCCTGAGGCTAGTAACCTCGGGGGAGGATTCCAGAATGGCACTTGTCAACACCAGAGTCCACATGGTAGAACAAGTTCCCCACAATGGCTGCCACCAGTGTCTGTGTCCCCACGGGTGGGCTCTGATGGCCTCCTCCAGGATCAGCACTTGTGTCTGACTTAGGCTCCTTTCAAATTACTGCGTCTGCCGTGGGTCCCAGAGCATGTGAGATTTTGTGTGTGCCCTTAAGAGTGGACTCTATTTCCTCCCTCAGCTCTCCAGCTCTCCTGAAATTAAGCGCCTCTGGTTTTCGAAGCCAAGCGTTCTGGAGGCTCATCTTCCCAGCACAGGGCCCCTATGCTGGGGATCCTGATGTGGGGCTCAGACCCCTCACTCTGTAGGATAGCCTCTGCAGTTGTAATTATTCTCCCATTTGTGGGTCACCTAACTGAAGGTGTGGGGTCTTGACTATCCTGTGACTCTACCCCTCCCACCTGACTCGTGGTATCTTCTTTATATCGTTAGTTGTAGAACATCTTTTCTGGTAGGTTCTGGTCTTTTTCATTGATAAGTGTTCATAAATTGCTGTAATTTTGGTATGCCTGTGAAAGGACATGAGCTCAGGGTCTTTCTATTCCACCATCATGGTCAGTCTGTGTATATCTTCTCTAGTATAGTGTCTATTCAGAATTTTTGCCCGCTTCTTAACTGGCTTTTTTTCTTATTGTTGAGTTTTAGGAGTTCTTTGTATATTATGGCTATAAGTCCTTACTCAGTTTTGCAAATATTTTCTTCCAGTCTATGCCATCTTTTTCATTCTATTAAGAGTACTTTCTTTTTTTCACAGCGCAAATTTTTAAAATTTTAATAAATTTCAACTGATCAATTTTTTTTTCTTTCATGGATTGTAGTTTTTGTGTTGCATCTAAAAACTCATTATGAACCCAAGGTAACTTAGATTTTCTCTTTCTTTGCATTTTACACGTAGCTCTATGATCTGTTTTTAGTTAAATTTTATTATTGCAAAGATTCCAGGTTGGTGTTTAGGTTAATTTTTTTGCATTTGGGCAGCCTGTCGTTTCTGTGCCATTTTTTGAAATGACTATTCTTTTTCCATTTAATTGCCTCTATTCCTTTGTCAAAGATCTTGACTATATTAGTATGGGTATATTTCTGAATTCTTGATTTTGTTTCATTGATGTATACGTGTTTTTTTTTTTTTGCCAATATAACACTGGCTTGATTACTGTAGCTTTTTATAGTAAGTCTTGAAATTGGGTAGTGTAAGTCCTTTGTTTTTTCTTCTTCATTATTGTGTTTATTATCTAGGTCTTTTGTCTTTATATAAATTTTTTTTCGTTTCAGTAATTTTATTGAAAGGTATATCCCTTAGTAACAAAACATAATGGTAGTTGGTCAGGTTACCTCTGGCACCTCAAAATGAACACTGATGTATTCAAAATATTGAAGTTTATCAGTGTTTTGGGAAACTGAAAAGTTATCCATAAAACATGGTTTATAAAAGTATAAGATACATTACAGTTCTTTGGTTTATTTTCCAGTCCATATCTACCCATAACATGATGTCAAAATTGGGTACAGCCATCCTGGACGGACTCAGTATACACCCTGCACTGAGTAACCTTTTACATACAATACTTTAGCACCGTAGATCTCCTGAGAGTCACTGAAATCCTGAACACTACCTCAGCAACCTTATTATGAAGTTGCCTCCTTTTCTTAAAATTCTTTTGGCACAGTAGAGGCAGTTACTGAAAGTGTATTCTCTTCCTTTTAAGCGAAATTCTAAATTGGAAGCAATGACAGTTTTATAAAAACAGTCCTTAGTAAAAACTCCTGGAGTGTTAAATCAGAAAATTTTCACAATGATGCTAATTTATTTTGAATTACTACTACAATAAAACCAATTTTCTTGATGAGACTAGATTGAGGCAGTAAATTTTGTATAAAACTTTTTTTTATCATGGATATAAACATCACCTGGTTTCTAGAAAAATATTAAAGATAACGTAATATGCCAAAATTACTAGGTCTGTAGTTTTGTTTTATATGAAATACTCTCCAATTTAAATGTGATTCCCATGTAGCAATAAAGTCCACGTCTCTGCATTACCTATTTGACTTCCATTATGGGTGCCAAGAAACCGTTTTCACTGTCTAGAATACTGATCCTTGTTATGCCTTAAAAGTGTATTTGTGAAATGTTGGTTTTGACGCAAACTCCTAATTTGAATTAAGTAGCCATTTTTACCACCACCTAAATACAATATATTGACCCAACAGAGAAGGCTGGATCAACGTTAGAAATGAAGATTCGTAGTTTACCTCCCTAGGCTTGTCGGCACTTCACATTTATACTGTTAGC
This sequence comes from Vicugna pacos, assembly GCF_048564905.1. Lineage (NCBI taxonomy): Eukaryota > Metazoa > Chordata > Mammalia > Artiodactyla > Camelidae > Vicugna > Vicugna pacos. Next base: position 2,331,553 of record NC_133011.1, read on the forward strand.
TTTGATTCATATGCTTCACAGGTGAATTCAAATTTGAGTAATTCCACTACAGGGTAATGTTAATTAGGAGGTTTTCCCAAATGTGAGAACATCAATGCTGATCTAGTTGTGATGTTTTGAGGCTTCACTGCTTAAATCCACTATAACGTTATGGAACCCACAGCTCAGGATTGCGGAGAAAGGCTTCAGTGTTGTTTTTATTTTTTGTTGCTGTGATAATCCCAGTTCAGGGCCCGTTTCAGGAATTGTTGGAAGGTGGGTTATCCTGTAGTAACTATGCTTCAGTTGCCGTGCAGTCCGCCCAGAAACAATCCATTTCAACTTCTGAATATTTGGTTTGCAACACTTGTTTGATGCATGTTCAGTTAAACACTTAGATGCGAGCTCTTGCCAGAAAGTCAGATCTCTGCCATTCATCTTGGAATGGCTCTGAAGATTCTCTACTCTTTCCGTTAACTGTACACGCGTCTGTGCTTGATCTGCGATGCAGTGATAGACAGTGCCAACGCAGACGGCCTGGCTTTAGAAGCTGTGATCCTGCAGTAGCATGCCTCAAGTTAGGCTGCTAGTCTTTCAAAATTAAGGCTGCTCTTCCTTTCATGTGACACGTTCTCTTGAGTGAGTGAATAACAGAGTTGTAGAAATTGAAAGGCAGTTGGAGCTTTGACTTTCCAACACACCTTCTCCAACACGATCTTTTCCATTCTCATCAAGTCTGAAACCCTGAACCTATATTGGCTTATTCGGATCAAGTCAGTTGCCAACGGGACATTCCTTTCCTCTTCTGTTGATTTTACAGCCAAGTAGAAGCCACTCAGTCCAACACACCCCAGGTGCTTGGGCTGTACCTTCATTTTTAACAGGAAATCTGTCCAGTAAATTCACAGCTAGAGAAAACGTCTCTGTGTCAAAGCCAAAGAACTGAGTCGGACCAAGATCTTTTACTTCAAAGCTTCTTAGTCGTGCAGTCATTCTAAGGCCATTATCATGGGCAGAATCCAGTCTCAAGCCGCAGACCTTTGGCTGACATCTCGGCTCCTGTCCCAGCAGGGCATTCAGCGGGTGTAGCAGTTTCCGGGAGTCAGCTGGCAGTACCTCCGCCATCTTGATGGCACTGCAGCTCCTCCACAGTAACCACCCTCCCGGGTCTGCCCTCACCTCACCCCGCAGTATTAAATCCCAGTAGATCTGAGAAGCCTACATGGCAAGGGGACTCGTGGACGAGAGGGGAGAGGTCCGGGGAGGGGGAGCCGTCCTGGATGGAGCTGCCCAGACGACGCTACCCTGCTCAGGGCCAGCTTGGAGCAGAACTTTCCATAGAAATTTTAGAAACAGTTTGTCAGTACTACAAAATGGCTTGCTTGGATTTTGATTGATATCACATTGAGAGGCAGACAAAGATGGGATGAACTGACATCTTAACAACATTGAGTCTTCCAGCTGCTGGACATGGACTGTCACTTCATTTATAAATAAAGCTTAGGTCTTATTAATTTCTTTCATCAGAGTTATGCAGTTTTCTACATTTAGATCCTTTCTATATTTTGTTGGATTTATACCTAAGTATTTCATTTTGGGGCTACTTTTGTAAAGGGTATTATTTTTAAATTTCAAATTCCAGTTGCTTACTGCCGATATATAGTAAATCAATTGACTTTGCTATGTTAACCTAGTACCCTGTGACTTGACTTTGGAGGTGTTTTTTTTTTTTTTTTGGCTGATTCTTTGGAATTTCTACAGTTACGCCTTCTGTGAAGAAATACAGTTTTGTTTCTACCTTCGTAGTCTATATACCTTTTATTCCTACTTCTTGTCATATTAATAGCTAGGACTTCGAGTATATTATTAAATAGGAGTGATGAGAAAGGACATCTCTAAGATCTCCTCTTGATCTTAAGAGGAAAGCATCTACTTTCCCACTATTTGGTATGATATTAGCTGTAGGGTTTTGTAGATGATTTTGTCAAGTTGAGGAAATTTCCTTCTTTTCCTAGTTTGCTGAGTTTTTTTTTTTAACTACTAATGGGGGTTCAATTTCTTCTAATGCTTTTTCCTCATCAATTATATGATCAAATGCTTTTTCCTTCTTACGCCTGTTGATATCCTGAATTACACTGATTGATTTTTGAATATCGACCCAGCCTTTCCAAGCATAACTGAACTAAATCCCACTTGGTCTTGATGTGTAATTTTTTTAAACATTGTTGGAATCGGTTTACTGATATTTTGTTGAGAATTTTTGCACCTATGTTCCTGAGCAATATTGGTAGAGCGTTTTCCTTTCTTTTATATCATCTAGTTTTGGTGTTAGGATAATTCTGGATCCACAGAATGAGTTAGTAATGTTATTTCTGCTTCTATTTTCTGAAAGAGATTGCAGAGAATTGCTGTCATTTGTTGCTTAAATGCTTGATAGAATTTACCAGTGAATCCATCAGGGCCTGCTTTTCTCCTGCTTGCTTTAGCTCAAATTACTCTTTTCTCTAATTTCCTGAGATGGAGGCTTAGATACTGATTTTAGGTCTTTCTGCTTTTATGATATATGCATTTAATGGTATAAATTTCCCTATAAACATTGCTCTTACTGCATTGTATACATTTTGATTTGTTATATTATATTCATTTAGTTCAGGATATTTAAAAAAATTTTCCTGACTCTTCTTAACTCATGCATTATTTAGAAAGGTGATGCTTAATTTCCAAATATTTGGGGATTTTTCAGCTGTATTTCAGTTTTTAATCTGTTTACCTCCACTGTGGTCTGAGAACATGCTTTGTATGACTTCTATACTTTTAACTGAGTTAAAGCGTGGCCCTGCACTTTAGCAAGATACATGGCATCTCTTGGAGGAATGTTCCATGTGTGTTTGAGAAGATTACGTGTTCTGCTGTTGCTGGAAGCAGTATTTCTAGAAATAAATATACATGAAGTAACTGATAGTGGTGTTCAGAGCAGCTGTATCCTTGCTGATTTTTCACATGTTTGATCTATCAGTTTCTAAAAGAGGCGATTGAAGTCTTGTTTTGAAGTCTCCTTTGTCTGAAATTAATAGAGCTACTTCAGCTTTCTTTGGATTAGTATTATTATGGTGTATCTTTTTCTGTGCCTTTAGCTTTAACCCACATGAATCTTTGTATTTAAAGTGGGTTTCCTGTAGACAACATCTAGTTGGCTCTTGTTTTTTTAACCCACTTTGACAGTCTCTGTTTTTCAATTGGGGTAATTAGACCATTCACATTTAGAGTGATTTTTTTATATCCTTGGATTAATATCAACCATGTTTGTAGTTGCTTTGTATTAGTTGTACTTGTTCTTTGTTTCTTTTCCCCCTCTTTTTTCTAACTTATCTGGTTTTAAACAGTATTTTATCTGATTCTGGTTTACCTCCTCTTTTAGCAAATCAGTTATATTTCTTTAAAAAAATTAGTGATTACTATATACATTTTTCACTAATCTAAGCTTGCAATTTTCACTTTTCCCTAGTCTAAATCTACCTGCAAATAACACTGTACCACTTCATGGGTAATAGAGGTACTTTGTAGCAGAGCATTTCCAGTGTCTCCTGTTGCTTGTGAAACCATTATAATTTATTTCACTTTCCCACATGTTGTAATTACTAATATGTTGTTTGTATCATTACTTTACACAGTTGTCTCTTATACTAATTGAGAATAAGAAAAAGAAAATATTTTATTTTACTTTTATTTATTCTTTTTCTGACATTTATTTTTTCTTGTGTGGATCCGTGTTTCAGACCTGTATCGCTTTTGCTTTCTTCTCCCTAAAGAATTTCTTTTAACATTTCTTGCAGAGCAGTTCTGGCAATGAATTCCTTCAATTTTGTCTGAGAATGTCTTTATTTCTCCTTTATTCTGAAGAATTATTTCATGGATATGAAATTCTAGATTGTGGTACTTTTCTTTTAACACTAAATATACTCCACATTTTTCTTGCTTGCATAGTTTCTGATGAGAAATCCACTGTAATTAAAATTCTTGGGGGATAATTAGGTTTATTTACTTATTTGTTTGTTTGTTTGTTTATTTTTTTAATGGAGGCACTGGGGATTGAACGCAGGACCTCGTGCCTGCTAAGCATGCACTCTACCACTGAGCTATACCCTCCCCCACTTATAATTCTTATTCTTAGTCCTATGTGGATTAGATTTTGTTTGTTGCCTCTTTCTAAATTTCCTCTTTGTCTTTGATACTCTGCAGTCCTGTTGGTGTGATGGTAAAGAATGGTGGAGCAGATGTGTTCTGCACTGTTATAATTAATACAATATAAGCATTTTTTTACTTTTTACCGTTGTTATTGAGTTATAATCAGTTTACAATGTTGTGTCAATTTCTGGTGTACAGCACAATTTTTCAGTCATACATGAACATACATACATTTATTATCACATTCTTTTTCACCATTAGCTACAACAAGATCTTGAATATATTTCCCTGTGCTGTACAATATAAACTTGTTTATTTTATGTATACCTGTCAGTATCTACAAATCTCAAACTCCCACTCTGTCCCTTCCCAACCCCCTTCCCCCCGGCAACCACAAACTTGTATTCTATGACTATGAATCTGTTTCTGTTTTGTATTTATGTTCATTTTTTTTTTTAGATTCCACATATGAGCGATCTCATATGGTGTTTTCCTTTCTCTGTCTGGCTGACTTCACTTAGTATGATATCTCTAGGTCCATCCGTGTTGCTGCATTATTTCATTAATTTTTATGGCTGAGTAGTATTGTATTGTGTGTGCATGTGTGTGTGCATGCATGTGTGTGTATACCATATCTTTTTTTATATAATAATCTTTCAGTGGACATTTAAGTTTCTTCTGTGCTTTGGGTATTGTAAATAGTGCTGCTATAAACATTAGGGTGCACGGATCTTTTCAAATTAGAGTTTCAAATTAGTGTTCAAATTAGTGGCTGCACCAATTTACATTCCCACCAACAGTGTAGGAGGGTTGCATTTTCCCCTCACCGTCTCCAGCATTTATTATTTGTAGACTTTTTGATCATGGCCATTCTGACAGATGTGAGGTCATACCTCATTGTATAATTAGTGATGTTGAGCATCTTTTCGTATGTTCGTTGACCATCTGTATGTCTTCTTTGAAGAAATGCTTATTTAGGTCTCCTGGCCACTTTTTGATTGGGTTTTTTTTTTTATATTGAGTTGTATGAGTGTTTGTATATTTTGGATGTTAAACCCTTGTTGGTCACATCATTTGCAAATATTTTCTCCCAGCCTTTTGTTTTGTTTGTGGTTTCCTTTGCTGTGCAGAAGCTTCTAAGTTTGATCAAGTCCTATTTGTTTGTTTTTGCTTTTCTTTCTCTTGCCCTGGGAGACTGACCTAAGAAAATACTGCTATAATTTTTTGTCAGAGCAAATCCATGTTTAATACTCAAGGTTTCCTTTTTTCTAAGACTGTACTCTAAACAATTGCACTCTGCTGCCTTCTTCTCAAAAACATTAATGGAATTTGGAGTATAGGGTTAGAATAATTTAAAAATAAAGCAGAGAGGGCTAGCTGTGCTCAGCACAAACTCAGGAAAGAATATAATTCTAATAGGAAAAATCTGTGCACTTCGGTGGTAAAAGTTAGAATTATCATCAGACAGCAGCCCTCATAAGGTTTGCCTAGTCTCTGAGCCAAGCCAGGATAAATTAAAGTTTACCTGTGTTCTTCCATTTCAAAAGAAAGTTGAATTAGAAATAAAATATTTTAATAAAAATTTTATAATTCTTTATTAATGCATAACTACAGTAGAAGGGGATTTTTTTCTCCCTTTCTTTTGAAAAATGTAATACTTTCTTTAACATTAATGCCCTAGTCTAGAAATACTCAAAATTAACTCTTTGCAGTTGCTTGTTTAAAAGTGTGGCGGCCTAAACTGAAGACTTCCAGGAATCCTTCATATGGTAAAAACAGGCTTTCAAAAAACTTTTTATCCTTCAAGTCTGGACTGTATTCAGTGCCTCCTATTTCTTTATGTGTTTTGTCCCAATAAGAATTAAAAAAAAATCAGACTATTAGCCCTCATAGAATTATCATAGGACATGTTACTAAATGCTTTTATGTGATAGTATGTACATTATGACTTGAACTCACTTACTTACAGTAATTATAAAGAAGAATTACAGAGCCCATCCTGCTCATAAGGGTACAGGGGCACCTGGAGTTCTATGAGTGCAGCCCAGCTTGCCTGAGGACCAGTATTCACCAGGGAAGACACATTCCGCCACGAATGTGGATGTATTGCATGTGTTGCAGATCACAGTGGTAGAGTTAGAACTAGTGGGCTGATGACTGTTTTTCTTTTTCTTTCTTTCTTTTTTATCTTTTTTAAGTAGATGGAAAGGTCATTCCGTTTCTCTCTTTGACCTATACCTAGAACTAGTTTGTGTCAAGTTCCCCCACCTGGCAATGTATTTGTCATCAAAGTATGGCAGTCCACTACACTAAGTCCAGTCTGGGGTATACATCAGGTCGCATGAGGCTAAAGTTTAAAATAGTCATTTGAGACATGACACTAAAATAGCCCATTCAATAATAGAAACGCAAAATTAGATGTTTTAGACAGTCCTGGTGGATTAAATGTCATTTTGTAAAGGGTTTCTATGGTGTTTGAATGGCTGAGTTCGGTTGAGCAGGTCCCATCCAGGAGGCCACTGGGGGTTAGCGACTCATTCTGTGCTTGATCCAGGTCAGGATTCTTGTGACCTCTACGGATATATCTGCTCAGTTAACTCGGCGAGAATTAAGTGGAAGATTAGTTAAATATGCCTATTACGTTAAAAAGCAAAATGAAACATGATTTCAAAACTCTTAGGGGTATTTCTATTTGTATTTTGTAAATCAGTTTTGAAATGTTACATTCTGTAAGTCCTTATCCGAAAATTTAAGTAATTCCGTGATTAGGCCTATTCTGTTCTTCATGATAATATCTCTCAAGCATGCGAGTAAGGAGGAATCACATAGGTTGTTAAAAAATTCTGATTTCTTGTCCGCCCACCCCTCCGTGCTGTCTGTGAGATTCTGTTTTCTGGTATGGACAGCAGTCTGCATTTTAACAGTTCTCTAAGCAGTCTGTGGGCCATCTTTTGAGAAAAAAAATGCTCTAAATGACGCTCAAAGATCCAGTCCTGTTAAATCATACCTTCTACTCTGAGACAAATTGAACTTTGTTCAGTATAGTGTGGTTGGTAGGATCACACCTTACGGATTTTGTGACCATGGCACGTTCCTCCTTAGACCTCCGTTGCCTCTTTGTAGATGCAGAGGATCATTCCGCCCCTTACAGTCATTTGGCAACTGACCTGAGGAAACCGGCAAAGCAGCTCCTTGCACAGAGAGCGCTCCCCTTCATGGTCACTCGCTCCCCGGGTTTCTCTGCTACTGGGTCTTCTACAAATCTTTCACTTTCTTATGTTACTGTGTTTCTTCCATCTCTTCTTCTTCAGGTTTAACTGTTTTCCAACGTCAGGCCACAGGCACAGAAGTTGCTAAAACTCCCCATGCCCCGAAATGAAAGGATCTTTTATCACCCAAACTCCCACATATTCCAAAGTGTATCTCATCAGACTTACGTGTTTTTCTGTGTAACATACTTATACTTACGCCCGCACGTCTTCTCTCTTTTATTAGGCTCCCTGATGGTCTTTCACTTTGTGTCGCGCAATAAGCAAAATGTGTTTGGCTTAAGAAGTGTTCATTTGCTCAAGCAGTGAAAGAATGAACACAGTATGTCGGACTGTGATAGCAATTCTGAGGTTCATTCAGTTACTATGCACTTATTAAACGTCTGCTGCTTATTCTGCAGTCTGCCAGGTCCTGTACATGAAGACAAAGCATCTAAATAATTAACTGTCTTGGGCTTTTATTTGGTTGTTTATTTGGATATCCTTTGGTGTGGCCAGTTAAATGGCTTATTAACTATTAAATGTGTGCCATATGAATAAAGGAACCAAAAATATCCCAAATCGTGTAGATGTAATTTACTGTAGTGTAAACATCTGCAGTCTATGTACTATAATGATATATTAAATTATTTTTATTTTAAAAACCTTGAGTTATCCTTCCTTCTTGAATATGTGTGCATGCACAAATAAACCTGTACAAGCATTTGAGCGAAGTTTTAAAGCTGAAAGCTAAAATAATGTACAAAATTGAAATGGTTTGCTTCTCTTCTGTTTGTTCTTACCATTTTAGATGATGGAAAATTGTCCTTTGAAGAATTCAAAGCATATTTTGCAGATGGTATTCTGAGCGGAGAGGAATTACATGAGCTCTTCCACACCATTGATACACATAATACCAAGTAAGGAAACTTTTTATCACTGGATTCTGTAAACAAAGTGGAGAGGGCACGAGCAAGTACATGCCAGTGAAGCAGAGGGGAGAGAAGCTGTCGGGGGCGTATGTTGTAATACTCACCTACACGTAGGTTTAATTCTGAGATAGCCTCTCTTTAATAAAAGAAATGCTGTGAGAAACTGGATGTTGAATTGGAAAAGAATGATCTTCTGTAGGGAGTTCTCATAAAGCAGTTTTAGAGTTTTCAGACTGTGAAACAAAAGCCTATGTTATAATAACTGTAAGTCTATACTGATAAGAAAGTAGAATTTTATTTTGTTTCTTAGACTTCATCTCAGTTTGCTTTATTTAAAAAACTGTCCAAAGGGCATTTTTATAATAGTGCAGTGAAATGGGAAACTGCAGTTATCTGGACAATTCAGATGTGCTGAACTCCAAATCCCTGTTACCCGAGAGATGCAGGCAATGCAGGATGTTGAATCTTCTCTGAACAATCAGTGTATGCAGTAATCTATTTGATTTTTTTCTCCTTTGCATTAGTATAGCATCTACAAAGTTTCTATTTATATTCTCATTGTGCTTAAAAATATAAAATAATGAGGGATTTAGAATACAGAGCAACAGAAATATGCTGCTTGAGTTGGATAATTGCATCAAGTCACATAATTTGTGACAGTCATAACTGCAGAATTCTAATGTGGAAATGCATCACTTCAGCCATGCCTTGAGACTCAGCAGTGTGTCTGCTGCTTGGTGATTACTATCTTGCTTTTGGGCAAAGTGTTGAGATGGTTCCAGGCAGTGAACCAGCTTGCCAAGAAAATGCTCATGGGCTACAACTCTGCAGAGACGTTTTCTTGCAGCAGATTAATAAGAAAAATCAAAAGATTAGATTCACTTTACTCAAGCAGCTGAATATTTTTAAACAACAATTTGTAAGTTTGTTGACTTCAGATTCCCAGCATTAGTGGGTAAGTGTATCAGAAGTCCCACTCTGTGCAACAAGTAAGAATATGAAATCCCTAGAAGGTATTAGTGGTGCAGCACGGGGCCAGCTTATAGTTGAGGGGAGCGTAGACCCACTAACTGATCATTTCAAAATAACACCATAAACGCTGTGCCTGAAGTAGGCACAGGGTACTTTGGGATGACAAGGAGGTGGTTGTTAGCCCGGTTTGGTAGCCTTAGGGGATGTCTGCAGGGTTAGACAGCCAGGAGCTGAGTCTTTATGGGAGAAAAGAAATTGGTTAGGTAAATAAAGAGATGCAGGAATATTTCAATCTGAGGGGAAAGCATAAGAAAAGACCTGGAAAAATAAGATGAACTGGGGCAACATGTATTTTCTTACTACCAAAATGACAAATGTAAGGCTGAGCGTAGGAGAATCTAGAGAGTAGAGAATGGGCCAGACAGTAATTTGCATTATGAGATTGCTAAAGTGTTTCAACTTAACATTGGCCAGGCAGTGACATCTTTTTAGGTCATTGTGGCTCTGCTCAAAGATAGGCTTAAGAGGGTAATGGTGGAGATAAGGCCAGCTGAATGCTTAAGGTAACTGCTGGGGAATAATGCTTATGCATGGGAGAAAGAAAGCTATTTTGTACCAAGAAATGATACTTAAGTGAAAAAAAAAAAAGACCAGAGGCTCCTTTCCGAGCTCAAATGTTGGAAGTTGAGATGCTCACACTCCATCATGTATGCTAATTATTTCTTCCTCATTATAGTTTAAAGCATTATAAACATTTAAACCTTAAAGTTTTAACAATACCCAGGATTGGAACAACTATTGATAATCATGGTTCCAGAATTTGGCGTCATGGAGATTTTTCAATTCACATTTACTCATGTTAATGAAAAAATAAAGTTTTCAATAGGCCTTGTTGCCTGATTTTGCTATTTTATTTATATATTTATTAATGCTTGGCATAATTTCCATAAGTGCTAAAGAAGCAGATGTAATTATTTTACAGTAAGTCTAAAGGAATAGGTATTGCCACCAATTACTCTCTCAAAAATGCATGAGTAATGATAAGTGTTTTCTAATCATAATGTTGTTCAACTTAATTTGGAGCTGAATTATATTAGATATTGACTTCCGAATTATACCCATGAAATTCCTTTAAAAAAACAAAGGATGCTAGTGTCAGGCTTTGATCTTTTAAGGAGATTCCTTCAAATATTGGCACTGAAATTTCAGAGCTATAGTCCAAGCAAGTGATAGCATTTATTTTGTGTGTGATCCAGTTTTTAATATTTCAGTGATCATACTATATGTGCCATACATATTTCCCTTTCACATACCTTCTGACAAAATATGCTCTCAAATGCACAGCATCTGCAGCCACACTGACAGTCTAGCCTGAAGGGCATACGTAGCCTGGACTAGGTCAGTCAGGCTCGTTATCTCACGTCTGTGGTGAACTGTGAGCGTCAGAAACGACGAATTTCTGCTGCTGAGGCCTCTAGGGCTGCCTGGCTTCTGTTCTTCCTGATGCCTGTAAGTTTAACTTCACTTTGAAGTCCATTAAATCATTATCCAGTTGATACTCTCCATTCTCTTGAGCTTATTTGAGCAAGCTTTTGCTTCTTGCAAAAGTATATTTTAAGACACGGTTACCTCAGCTCATCCCTGCCACCTGTGGGAATCCAAGTATCTTTGCTATAAACATTATACTTTGCTATGTTTGAAAAGTGGCATAGACACTTTGAAAATATTTGGAAAGAAAGAAGGAAAATACTGCAAATATATCTTGCTAGTTAAACTTTCCTCTTTTGTCACATAAATAATATTCTTAAAATATTTTGCTTCATAATGAGAAGCAAATGTTTTCTAGAAGCATAATTATAGCTGTGCTTATAGTGCAACATAATTAAGGTATTTTAAATTTCAAACTTGAGCATATCATTCCCTGTAAAATGACATAAAATCCACCAGGAGAATCTACAGATTCTCAGAGATCATGTTTATACAGGTAGGTTCTAAATGAACAGACTATATAGAGCTGTGCAATGATTAAAGAAGAGTTTTGACAAATTAAAAATATATACTTCCCTCTCCACACATTAAGCTTCTAAATCCAACTCTCCTGTTTTCTCTTTCATTTAATTCAGTCATTTATTTGCTCTTTCATTAAAAAGATCAATCATGTTCATTTGAGAAATTATGTTAAGAGTATTTCACTGGAGTTTTTACTATGCCCCAGAGCCACTTCAACCTTTCCAGTCAAATTTCTCTCATGGCTACAATTAAACCATAACAAACAAACAGAAAAGCAAACCCCAAGCACAAAAATAAGCCAAACACTTGCAGCCTCACGGGAACTTACACTTCTGTGACTGTGCAGAGGCTTCTGTTCATGAATGTTGTCCAGGCTGGAAGTATTTCAGGTCTGAACCCTGGAGAATTTTTTAGGAGTATTTCAAAACGAAACTACCAGCCACATGCCCTTCTATGTTAAGGAAGCTGCCCGTGGGGTTCTGGTCACCCTCTGGCCTGTACAGGTACACGTTTAAGCTTGAAACTCAGTATAACCTCATTCTAATGAGAATTCCATGAATCATCCTAATTGTTTGATTAGATTTTAAGATTCTGCATATTTTTCTGGAAATTACATTTCTAACCTAGATGGCCTGAAAATTTCATTCAGAGCAGAGACTTTAGAAGTGAAAGTAGGACAAATTTTCAATACATCAATGAAGTCCAGCTTTCCATCATTGAAAAAATTTTTTTAAATTGATAGTTCTTTTCCATTTTGCTTGCACATTTGGAAAATCTTCATTAGTTTTTTACTGAGTAGAATGGTTGAGTGTGGAACAAAAGACAAGCTTATTTCTGTAGATGATAGTTAGGATATGTTTTGTAGCAAAGAAGATAAAAATGTAAGTTTTTGTAAACAGGAAAAATGCTGAAAATTTTTTCTTAAGCTTTATTTAAGGAGAAGTGCAAACACTGTAATTTTCCTGAGTATCCTGAAGGATGTCGTGTCCACCTTAGTAATACTCTCATGAGTTCACAGATTTTTGTCAATCCTCATTTTACTATCTTCTTTCTCGGTCAAATGTGCCTAATCTTGCTTTTTCTTAGAAAAAAAAAAAAGAGAATTGTTGTTAATCAGTGTTAATTACTTACCTGTTGTATCTCTTCCAGCTCCAGTAAAGGTTTCTTTAAACTCACTTTTAAAAAATTTTATGAAAGTTACTCTTTAGAAAAGAATAGTTAAACCTCTAAAATTTAAACTTAAAAAAAATAGCAAAACTAAACCTACAGCTTGGGTAGCTTACAAATCGACATTACCATACAAGATAGAGGGCAGAGGTAAATAGAAGAAAGATCGTTAGGTCGAGAGGAAACTTCCATGGCTTATCAAACGCGATTTCATTCGAGAGCGTGGCCAGGATGGCAGAGCAGAAAGCCTGAGCTCATCCGCTCCCATGAGCTCACCAAAACTACAGCTATTCGCAGGGCAACTGTCAGTGGCAGTGACTTGAAGAGTAGCAGAAAAGATTCTCCACATCTAAAAATATAAAGAAGGGACCACAGTGAGACATGTAGGAGGGGCAGAGATGCACTATAGTCAAGACTCATACTTCCACGTGGGTTTCCCACAAATTGGAGGGTAATTATAATTACAGAGAGTCCTTCCAAGGAGTGAGGGTTTCAAGCTCCTCACTGGACTCCCCAGCCTGGGGGTCTGCACTAGGAAGACGAGCCCCCTAGAATGTCTGGTTTTGAAGGCCAGGAGGGTCTGTATACTGGGAAGCTGGAGGGCTGCAGGAAACACACCAAATCCTACACATTCTGAGACTCAGCACAGAGAGAGACAGGGGGTAGCCGACTCCTCCCGGGGACATCGATGCTCGAAGCAGGCATTTTGGGGAGCTTGTTCTACCATGAGGACATGTGTGCCAACAAGCACCATTTTAGAGTCCTCCCTGGAGCCCGTTGGTACTGGGGGCTTACTTTCCAGCCAGCTGGTTGACACCAGTCCTAGGACCCCTCAGGCTGAGCAACCAGCTGCATTAGGCCCAGCCCCACCTATCAGTGGGCCGCCAGCACCAGCTTCATGATCCCCGAGCCATGCAGCCAGCAGTCCCAGAACCCAGCCTTGCCAACCAGTGGGCCGGCACCAACCCCAGGAACCCCCCAGGACCTGCAGCCATCCAAGCTAGGACCTGGACTCACCTACCAGTGGGCCAGCAGCTTCCACACAGGGAGGACTTGGCTGCATACTGGGCCAAGGGCCAGCCTTGTCTACCAGTGTGCAAACAGTACTTGAGCCACCACAACTGAAGGGCCATGGCAGCCTGCATAGGGCACACTTTAGAGCATACAGCTTTAGTGACCAGAAGGGAGTGTGCTGATGGGCCTCACAGGACGTCGTCTACATAGAGTCACTTCTCCAAGATTGGGAAATATAACCAACCCACCTAATACAGAGAAATAAACATCCTGTAAACCTAGAGAATTAAGCAAAATGAGGACATGGAGGAATATATTCCAAAGGAAGGAACAAGATAAAACCCCAGAAGAACTAAGCAAGGTGGAGATAAGCCGTCTGCTTGATCAGAAGTTCAAGATAATGATGATACAGATGCTCAATGAACTCAGGAGAGAAATGGATGAACACGGTGAGAAGTATAACAAAGAGTTAGTATAAAGAAGAAGCAAAGAGAGCTGAAGAATAAAATAACTAAAATTAAAAAATACTGTATAAGGACCCAACTGTAAAATAGATGGTACAGAGGAACAGATCAGTAAACTGAAAGAGCTGTAGAAATCACCCAAGCTGCACAACAAAGAAAAAAGAATATTAAAAAGTGAAGATAGTTTAAGATACTTCTGGGACTACATCAAATATAGTGACATTTGTGTATAAAGTTCTCAGAAGGAGAGGAGAGAGAGGAAGGGGCAGAGAAACTTATTTGAAGACATAAAGCCTAAAAACTTCCCTAACCAGGGAAAGGAAACAGACATCCAGGTTCAGGAAGCGCAAGGAGTCTACAACCAAGGTGAAACCAAACAGACCCACACCAAGATGTGCTGCAATTAAAGTGTCAAAAATTAAAGAGAGAATTTATAAAAGCAGCAAGGGAGAAACAGCTAGTTATATACAAGGGAACTCATGAAAGACAATTAGCTGACTTTTCAAAAGAATCATTGCAGGTCAGAAGGGAGTGAAATAATGTATTTAAGTGATTGAAGGAAGAAACCTACAACAAAAACACTCTACCCCGCAAGGCTAAATTCAGATTTGCAGGAGAGAGAAAGAGTTTTAAGACAAGCAAAACTAAAAGAGTTCAGTACTACTAACATTACTTTACAATAAATGTTAAGGGGACTTTTCCAGGTGGAAAAGAAAGACCACAACTAGAAATACGAAAATTATGAAAGTAAAAATCTCATTAATAAAGGCAAATATACAGTAAAGGCAGTAGATCAATCATTTAGAAAATTAGGAAGATTAAAAGAGAAAAGTAGTAAAATCACTTTTTCTGTCATAAGTGTTTAAGGGATATTAATAAAGGATGCAAATTATGAAGTCAAAAACATTAAATGTGGGTTAGGTGGTGCAGGGTTATTAGAATGCATTTGAACTTAAGAGATCAGCAACTCAAAATAACCAGACAGATAGACAGACAGACAGATAGATAGATAGTCATATATAAACCTCATGGTAACCACAAACAAAAATCTATAATAGATACACACAAAAGAGAAAAGAATCCAAAGATAGCTCTAAATAGTCATCAAAGTGAAGAAAAGCAAAAGAATAATAAAGGAACAAAACCCTGCAACAACCAGAAAACAGTTAGCAAAATGGCAATAAGTACATACCTATAAATAATTATTTTAAATATAAATGGACTAAATGCTCTGATCAAAACACAGAGAGTGGCTAATGGATGAAAAAAGTGAGATCCGTCTAAATGCTGCCTCTAAGAAACTCACTTCAGATCTAGAGCTACACACAGACTGAAAATGAGGGGATGGAGAAAGTATCCCATGCAGAAGGAAATGAAAAGAACCCAGGGCAGCAATCCTTGTATCAGGAAAAATAGACTTTAAAACAAAGACTGTAACATAAGACAAAGGAGGGCCTTACATGATGATAAAGGGATCAATCCAGCAAGGGTAACAACAGCAACAACAAAACAGACTCACAGGTGCAGAGAACAAAGTAATGGGTACCTGTGAGGGATGGAAGTGGGGCAGTCATCATAGGGTAGGGGATTAAGAGGTACAAACTACTACGTATAAAATAAATAAGCTACAGAGATGTATTCTACAACACAGGGAATAGAGCCAATATTTTATAATAACTATAAATGGATTACAAACTTAAAAATTGTGAATTGCTGTGCTGTATATCTGAAACATGTAATACTGAACATCATCTATACCTCAATGAAAAATTAAAAATATAGAAACAAACTCTTTTATACAGAGAGGAAACGGGTGCCAGAGGGGAGAGGGGTGAGTGTGTGAGCGAAACAGGTTAGGGAGATTAACAGGTACAAACTGTAAGTTACCAAATAAATGTTATGAGGATGAATTGTACCGCATGGCGAATACAGTCAATAATACTGTAATAACTTGGTAGGATTATAAATGGTAATGAGATTTACTATGGCGATCATTTTGTAATGTACAGCAGTACTGAATCACTGCATTGTACACTTGCCACTAACGTGTTGGAGGTCAATTATTCTTCAGTAACAAAAGAAGTGCTTTCACTTATCAGAAAACCAGGTTGTCTACATTTTTCAGTCAGAGGAAAATAGCATAATTCCTTGTGGAATAGATCCATAGAACAGGCAGGGGGAAAGATCCCCTGGAGACAAAATGAATCTCCTAATATACTGCAATTTGGAGTTCCAGATTGTCAGGATAGAACAAATGGTAGACCAGATGGAGGTTTTGCTGTTCGATTTAGACAGTGAACAACAGGAAAGTTTCCCAGAGCCTACAGATGGGAGCCTGTGATAGAGATGGACATCTTATGCTTCAGATCAAGTGTTCTTTATTCCGACTAAAATAGTTTTTTGGATGCTGAGCACTGGGATTTTAACCCAGTACTTGTCAAATCACTGAAGCACACCAAAGCAAAAAACCCCACCAAAACAAAAAAAAAAACACCCCACCACCTACTAAAAAAGCATAATCCATCTTGAGCTAGCTTTGAAAGTTTAAAAAATCTGTTTCTTAACCTACACTGATAATTTTCTCTCTAAATTTTCATTTATTCTAACTTGTTCTATTCCTTAGGGCTTTGCAGAATATGAGAATATTATGACAATTCTTTCTAATATTTGAAGACAATTTTTCATGCACCAATGATGAGATAAAATCCCATAGTAATTAGAGAGTAATGATATCAAAGGGTTTGTTTCAGATGGAAGACTTCCATTCCTTCTGAAATAGAAAAATGTGTTCATCTTATATTTGTGTATAACAGTTACACTGTAAAGCTTGATTAGTTCGTTGATGAAACCCCTTTCTTTCTTGAATCATCTGCTTAAGTAGACACATTTTGTGGGCGTTAGGAAAAGAAGGCAGAATCCGTACCCAGGGAATAAGCAGGAGGTTGGTCTGAAGACCAAAGCCTGCACTGTATTGTGACTAGAAAGTTCATTGCAGTTCCCACAGTGGGCAGGAGAGATCTCTCCATTAACATAGCCTATACCTCCTTCAACTAGCGTTGAAGACGTAGAAAGGTGCCTGGAGAGTAGGGCAGACTGCAGTCCCAGGAGCTAAGCTAAGCAAGTCTGGCGTGGCTTAGAGGGGCCAGTCAAGAGGTCAGAATAGAGGACAAGGTAGTGTGGCTGGATGTCAAGAGAGTACAGTGAAATCAAAGCCCAGGGTGTGCCGCGCTGACGTGGAGCGGACGGACTGGGTGCGCCAGGGCTGTTTTAGCAACATGGACCGGGCCGAGGAGCACTGGCAGAAGAGTGCTCCACATACTCAAACGAGACCCAAACTGGCCGTGAGCAAACTAGCAGAAAACACAGAGTCCAGATGCAGCGTTTCATGATCAAGACTTACTGCAAGAACCAGGTGGGGGGCTGCCCTCAATCTGGGCATTAAGTCGCCTCTTAGGCGTAAGCAGACAGGAGCCCGCAGCTGTATGCTGTTTTCCAGGGAGAGGCACACGGGAGCTGCCGACTGTGGTCCATGACGTCAGGGTGCTTATGTGCCAGAGGGGCCAAGAAAACTGAGGAGGGAGAGAATACCGCTCTGTTCATGGATTTTCCTCAACTTCTCCTAACGCTGACTCAGTACAAGTCACAGCAGGCGAGCAGATGATGTACTGGGAAGGACTTTACTGGTTGTGAGTGATAGAAACATAAATGAACCTGGCTTAAAGAAATAATTATCTGGTTCATGTATCTGAAAAGTGCAGAGATAGGCTTCATGTGTGCTGGAGCAGAGGCCTCACACAGTGGCGCTAGGAACCTGTCTGCTGGCATCTCTTGCTCTTTTCTCTGTGTCGGCTGTTTTCCTGTGCAGACCCTCTCACTGAGGGGTCAAGATGATTACTAGAGACTGAAGCTTCAAATTGCCATCAGCTGGGCAAACTCCGAGACACTGGTTTTCTTTCACAATAATCCCAGCAAAATTCTGGTCGTCGATTTTGTTAGCCTGGCTTGGATCTCATGCACATCTCTGAAAAATCACTCTTTTTAGGAAAAGATAATGTGAAAAGGAACCAGGATGCTGTTACCAAAAATAAGGGGGAATATATGCTGAGCAGTCAAACTTGAGTCCCCTGCCGATCAGATAAACTACCTACTCTGTCTCAAAGACTTCCATTTAGCATCTCATGTTTTAGAGGAAGATGGTCTGTTTCCCCAAAAGGGCAAGGGGCTTTGTGGCTTTTGAACTCCAGAGAGTTCCTGCTAAGTGTGAAGTCAGTCCAGAGAAACTGAAGCTTATCTACATTGGAAGACTGAAGCCAGGGAGAAATTTTCAAGTGACTGGAAACGGTTTCTCCTTAGTGACAATGACTGACAGAACAGTTGGTCCTAATTTTCTCTGACAAAGTTGATAGACAAGCCAAATTTTGTATCAAGGCAGTTCATATATAATTTCTGAAAAACCATGTAATTTCTAAAGGAGATGTTTAATTTTTAGTTGAATAGACAAATACATTTACTGAATGACTGTTATGCTGGGCATTTACTTGTATCATCTTATTTAATGTTCACACACACAAAAAAAACCAGATTAAAAGGTACTATTGTTATTCACAGCCTACAGTTAAGGAATATGGTACAGAAAGTTAAGTAATTTGCCCAAGATTATCAGAGAGTGGTGTAAGGCCTTGAGATGATCTCAGCGCTGCCTGAAATCAAAACTCAAAACTCTCTCCATGGTCATGCCACTTCAGTACATTTTCAGATTTTTTAGCTACTTGTTCTGTATATCAGAAATCAAGAGAGTTCCAAGGCTAGTTTTTAAACCCTCAGTTAGTTTCTTCTAGAAGAAAAGTGCTTGAGTTTCTCCAGCAGTAGAATGTATTTGGAGGTACAGTATAGAGGTAATTGCTTTAATTACTGCCTTTGTCTCTCCTCTTTTTATATCCATTATGTAGGATTTTTACAGTGTGGGAGTTGCTACAATGTAGAAATGTTATTCTTTTTCTCAATGGACATTATTTCCTTTTTTGGAAGCTTTGTATTTGGAATTCATCTTCCACTTTTGGACTTAGCTCATTTATTATACCTTCCGTATCATTTTGCATTTGCCTTATTTTCTCCATTGTTCTTCAGAGCACTCGCACAGTTTTACTGTTTCCTTTAGTCATTTTTATTAAAGGCCTTTGCTTTCACATTTTTTCAGATATTTTATGTTTTTAATCTTATCTAGAGAATTATTCTCTGGTTGTCATCTCTTCCTTCCAACAAAGAACTTGAGTGCTCTTTTAGTTTTAATTGAACTCTTTCCTCCCGTCCACCATGACACAAGTGCTAATGGTGAGGCAAAATCTATTGCTGCTTAAAATAAAATTTGTCTACTGAGGAATCAAGGTGAATTATTTATTCACGTAAATGCAGTGTTCTTTCTTACCTTGCCAGTATCCACCAACTGGATGAAATCAAGTCAGCGAAATGTTAACCCCAATATTTTAAAAATACAGGATGCTTACGTCTCAGACAGTTCTCTTGTCTCCCATGTCCAATACAACAATCAATTCTGTCATTTTTTCCCCCAGTTTATTTATCCTATGAATCCATCTGTTCTCATTATTGTCACCACCACTGCCTAAGTACGAGCTTTCTCTCTTTTAGAAATATATTATTTTCAAAAATGGTCAGTTTAATGGAACAGTTACAATTGTTTTTCTCTTTGACATCTTGAGATTTTAGAATTCTTGAAATAAATGTGTATTACAAATAACCTGAGACTCATTGCTAACTTCTTAAATGAATGTTTTTAAAGAGAAATTTCTTGGTGGGGAGTGTATAGCTCAGAGGTCAAGTATATGCCTAGCATGTAGGAGGTCATGGGTTCAATCCCTACTACCGCCATTTAAAGAAAATAAGAAAACCTAATTACCTCCCCAGCTCAAAGGAAAAAAAAAAGAAATTTCTTCAGGAAAATATTCCCTCCCACAGTAAAAATTATATAAATACCATCTGCTTCCTGTAAAAGATTCACACTATCAAAATCATAAGAAAGTGCATAAAACATCTGAAATTCCACCCCCTTGAGAACCGCCAGTAGCATTTAGTTACTGTTAGGCCTGATGTGCGCTTTCTGCTTTAATCACAGAGAACTGCTTCCTTTTGACTTTCTTCTCTTCTCCCACTGTTTATGCCGTCTCACTCCCCATGGCTAATCTTCACCAGCACCTTGTGCCTGGGCCTGGAATATATTCGTCGGCTGCCTCATACTGTCTGTCCTTCTATTTGTATTTTTACGTAGGTTAGTCGCATTTCTCACCCTTGGAGAAGTGGCCTCTGTGGGAGATGTCTTGTGTGTCCCAGCAGCACACTCCTCTCTTGTCACCCAAGGGCCAGGGTCCAGCCTGCCCCAGAGTAGAGTCTGGCCTGTGTGTGTGGACTCCTTCCAGAGGCTTTGGGATTGTTGCTTTCTTATTTGTGGTGTCTGCCCTTGGTGGATGAGGCTGGACTAGAGGCTTCTGCGTTTCCTGGCAGGAGGGGTTGGTGTCTGCCCACTGCTGGGTGGAGCGTGGTCCTGGCCTCTGGTGGGCAGGGCTGTGTGCAGAGGTGGCTGTGGGCTCAGGAAGTCTGCTGATGGGTGGCGTTGTGTTCCCACCTAGTATGTTGTTTGGCCTGATGCTTCCCAGCCCTTAAACCTACAGGCTGTTGGGTGGGGCCAGGTCTTGATGCTAATGGTCCAGTCACCATGTCAGCCTCCAGGGAAGCTCATGTAGATGAACACTCCCAGAATGTCTGCCACCAGCTTATGTCCCCTGGATGAGTGGCAGCCATCCCCTACCTCCTTAAGAGATCTTCCAAAACCAGCAGGCAGGTCTGGCCCAGGTTCCTATGAAATCACTGCCTCTGCCCTTGGACCTGGTGCACGTGAGATTCTGTGTTTGCTTCCCAAGAGAATGAAGTCTCTGTTTCCCTCTGTCCCATGGGGCTCCTGAGATTAAGCCCCACTGGCCTTCAAAACCAGATGTCCTGGGGTCTCCTCCTCCCCCCAGTGCTGGAACCCGGGCTGGGGAGCCCGACGTGGGGCTCAGAGCTCTCACTCCTGTGGGAGGGCCTCTGCGACTTAATTATTCTTCAACTTGTGGGTCGCCCGCCCAGGAGGCATGGGGCCTGATTATATCGTGAGCACCCCATCCTGTTGTCCCGCTGTGGTTCCCTCTTTATGTTTCCAGTTGAAGATCTTTTTTGCTAGGTTCTAGTCTTTTTACTCCATGGCTGTTTAGCAGTCAGTTGTGGTTTTTGTTGTAGTCATGAGGAGAGGCGAGCTCGTGGTCCTGCTACTCTGCCATGTTTCACCACCACCTCAAGTGTGGTCTTCTGTATCTTTCTTTCATGCTTATATAATCGTATACACACCTGTCTCGTGGAATCCTTCCCTGGCCTTCCTTATTACTTTAAATTTCTCATTCTGCCTTCTCATTTTAGTATGTATCTCTTCTCTGCAGCTCATGTATCAGCTGCAATTTTATATTTGTTTTTGTGTTTATGTGATTAACGCTCACCTCCCCTGGTCTAAACTGCATGAAGGCAGAGGTCTTGACTGTTCTGCTTTGCACGGATTCCCAGGACACAGCTCAGTGTCTGGCACAGATTACAAGCTCAGTGAGAAGGGAGAGGTTTCTCCTTCCCATATCTCATTCTATACATTTTGCTTGAATAGCATCGCCCTGTCCCTCTGCCAAGTAAGGTTTTCCAGTCATCAGGGTCTGCTCAACTCCACAAAGAGCAGTGCTGCAATGTGGAAAGAACTCAGGAGCTGGTCAAGGTTAAATCTCTTCACCATCCAGCTGTAAGGACTGTGGGTGGTCCTCGCTCTTTATTGAACCCTAATTTCATTGGCTGTAAAATGGAGCCAATATGAAAACCCATCTTTCCAAGTTTAGCGGTACTATATGTCAACACCTGCCATGAAATACTAGTAATTATTATTATTAAGGTGTATTCACTAACCTTGTCTTCTTTCCTGATCATCTTCTTTCTCCAAATTTCTATAATTATAGCTTCTGCTTTCATAAGGTACCACTTAATTATGTATCATCTCTTCTTGCTAATTATTTCATCAGCATGTTAATCTTGTCTCCAAATCTAAATTGTAAACACCTTTGAGGCGAGGACATTGTTTTCCCTCCTGGCAGCAGTTACTGGCATACATGCAGTAAAAGTACTTCGCTAGTTGATTGATTGCTGCGGGAACGGGATACATTGATTAGATGTAAGAAAGATTCGATGTATGTGCCAAGGCGCTTTGCTTGTGGCTTTTAGACCTTAGACCCTGGCTGACTGTCCATAGGAAGAGTGACACTGCTGACAAATCCTGTCAAATAAAAAAGGAGAAATAACTCTTCTTGTTGGGAGCGGAGGAAATGAAAATTTGGCTTTGGACTCTCAATTAGCTTAAACAGTTTCAAAAATTATTTCTTTTTGAAAATTGTTATCTGCTCCTATGAATTAAAAACGATGAAATGTAATATTAAGATACCAATGTGGATTACTTCTTTATTTTAACAGACTCAGAATATGTTCAAATTAAGAATTTCTCTTTATTCTAATACATTTAATGCATTCTATGTAAAAAAGTTTTCAATGCTTAAAAAGAAGCTCCTCCTACATAGAATATTATATTCTCATTCCTGATCTTAAAAGGCTTCTCATAGGGAAAAGTAGACTAAATAGCAGTAGCTTTTAGTGGTTGACAAATTATAACAGAAAGAAAGCTGAGCAGGGGTGGGTATCAGCTGAACATCATTGTTCCTCACTCGTTCTCTAATGGATTTAATGGTTTAATTTTAGTTTTAAGTTTCCTTGGGAATCTATTTTTCATCAACTTTAGATTAAAAACAATGATTCAGAATAATTAGAAATCTACTTGTGGGGGCGCCATAGAGTTTTGATCATTTGCATAAATAATTTTCTATCTTCCTGTCCTCATTGCCATCGGGTGGAAACTAAGAGATTTAAGACTGGCAAAAGGAATCTCTCTTTTTCTTTTTTTTTTTTTTCTTCTCCTTTCTCTGAATTATGAACAGTTTCCAAGTGAAAATACAGATTGTCAAACTTGACAACTTCACTCCACTTGAGATTGCAGCTTCCAAGAAATTAGTCACTTTTACCTGCTTAATTCATTTATTTATTCAACAAATATTTATCAAGCATCTACAGTGAGTGCTATGTGCCATGCATTATGCATAAATGAATAAACATTATTTTATATTTGTGGGAAACTGACATATTGATGCATAGAAACTCGTTTTCCAAGTGTCTTATGGAGGGTTGATTATTTTTTGCAAAAGTGGAGTCAGTGGTTCCTACTTAATATGACCGCAGAACCCAAAAAGGGGACTCTTTTCCATTAATATTTCTGTTTTCATACCTGTCTTTAACCCAGGATCTTTACAGTAGTTAATTCTTGGTGAAAAAATGCAAGTTAACATATTCATACTGTTTGAAAAAACTAATTTTTAACAAAAATTTGTTTGTCTGAAAGTTATTAATAGGAGACTAACTTTTAAAAAATGGTTTCAAAAAAACTAGAGACTCCTAGGTTATGTGTTAATGGAAGCTGCCTGTCTCACTTTGGCCAAAGGTCAGCCATTTAAGGAAATAATATAGACAAAGGAAATGCTGTCCTATTACAAGAAAAATAATTTATCAAGGCCCTTCCTGTGGACTCATCAAGAATCAAATAGAATTACCATTTGACCTTTATTTCAAAAGTATAAGTAGAAATAATGGAATTATGCCTACTGTCTCTCAGTCCCTGTCTCTGTCTGGGTCCATTTGCTCTCTGTCTCTCAATATCTCTCCCTCACTGTCTTGTTCTGGTCCATCCCCAAATTTGATGAAAACTTATGTCTATACCAGACTCAAAGTAGAATGAATTGTAAGAGCTCTCCAGTCTTTGACTTTTTCTTTTCCTATTTATTCTAATTATTTTTGGCACTTCTGCTTGTATTTAGTTTTCTTAATTACAGATTTTTTCCCCCTTGCCTTTTATAGTTTATATTTCAGAATCTCTTTACTGTCCATGGAGCTAAATGTGTCTGTGTCATGGCTGGTTCATGAGCACTGAAAGGGATTCTGTCTTTAAAATAGTGTATGTTCAAAGAGACCTATTCCAGTGAAAATATCAGGGTATGTTTCTCGTTTACTTTTGATAAGTATATGAAAAGTCATTTTCCTCATTGTATTCAATTACAACTATTCTTTAGTGTGAAGAAAACAATCGAGATTTCAAAGCCTATAATGGAAATCCCCTCATAGGCCACACAAGAAATTTCTGTCCTTGATACAATATTTAAAGTCTGGCACAAAGTTTCTTTGCCTATGTAACATAAATCCCTGGAAATTTAATATAAAATGTTATGTAAATGGCATATTT
Organism: Vicugna pacos; assembly: GCF_048564905.1. NCBI lineage: Eukaryota > Metazoa > Chordata > Mammalia > Artiodactyla > Camelidae > Vicugna > Vicugna pacos. The sequence goes on from NC_133011.1 coordinate 2,355,941, forward strand.
TAGTTTTCTTGGGAAAAGGTGGGAGTGGTTGAGACATTGTATCAGATATTCAATGTTCAGTCCCCAAATAGCTAAGAACCACTGCATGAGACTCACCATCCCTCTTAACTTCTAAATCAAATGCCACCAGTCTTTTATGAAAAATTTTATATCAGTTTTGATATAGCAAAAAGAGTGTAAATATTTTTTATGAAGGGGAGGTAGTAAGGTTTATTCATTGATTTCTGTTTGGAGGAGGTACTGGGGATTGAACCCACGACCTCTTGCATACTGATCATGTGCTCTACCACTTGAGCTATACCCTCCCCCCAAGGGTATAAATATAGGAGACTACCACCAAAACCAATTGAAGATTCTTGGGAATTCTAGGAAACAGAATCTTGGAGATTAGGGAGAAAGGTTATTGAAGTTGAACTCTGAAGTCAACCCATGTCTAAGATCCTGTCTTGCTTATGCAAACTGAGCTTGCTCTTCTCTGAACACAGTTACTTAGTGTTTACTATGTGCCAGATATTGTGCTGGGTACTGAGGATACAGCAGTGAACAGGGATTTATAGTTTAGCAGCAACATAGAAAAGTAACAGCTTGATTCCTTATGATGGGTAAATACAGCTGCATTGGGGTTGGGATGAGGGCTAACCTAGTCTAGAAGGTGAGTCAAGGTCTCGCAGAAGAAGTGACCTTTAAGCTAAGTCCTGAGATATTATCGAGAAGAGAAGTGGACATGGGTAGGGATGCCGATGAGAGAAGTTTCTAGTCAAAGAAAATAGCATATGTGGAAGTCTTCAGGTGAGAAGGACTGTGACATATTGGAGGAATTGAAGACAGCACGCCCATAGCATCAAGTTCAAGTTAGTGATGGTGAGAGGAGCTGGAGAGGCAGATAGGGAGCCCCATTGTGAAAGGCTAGTGGGGCATGTGGATTTCCACCATCAGGTCAGTGCAGAAATTTGAAGGGTCTTAAACATGGAAATGACTGGATTAGGTTTACGTTTGAGAAAGTTAGATCTCCCCAAAACATAATGAGGAGAACTGATGAGAAGTGACAAGCCTGGAGACTGACCAGTTAAGCTGCTGCAGCTGTACTTGAAAAATGTTCATCTGAACCATCGTTTTGGGAGTCTGTAGTCTAGTGTTTCTGAGTTGGCTTAAATTTTTCTGATCCAGAAATACTTTGGATGATAGTTACCCTGAAGCTTGCAGAGCAGTAATCATGGTGAACTTTTATTGGTAAGTTACCAAGTACTTATTAGTACTTTCTGTTCATTAACTTTTTTCATCTTTACAACAAACCTATGATGGAGCCCATTTTACACATGAGGCCACTGAAACACAGAGAGATTGAGTAACTTTCCCAAAGTCACACAGAGAGTAAGGGGTAAGACTGGGCTCGTAACCACCACTCTGTTAAATCAGTCTTTCTACGTACATTACCTTGGCGTCTGGCAGAGTGGTAATCTTCACTTTGTTTCTGAAAGCTCTGGCCAACCAAACCTTTCAGTGCTTTACTATCTTTGAATACCAAGTGGAGCTAATAATATTTTCTAGCTGTAAACTGTAAAAATTCATGAAACGAATGTTAGGAAGCAGTTTAGTCTGGCAGCCAAGGAAGGTGCTACATAAATATGTCAGGTTTGTTTGACTTGGGTGGGCAGTGCTCCTGAGTACAGAACCACATGGAGCACCAATTTACTGCTCACTGCTGCCTCCTGCAGGAGAAAAATGAGGATGGCTGTGAAGCTACACTTTGATTTAGTTCTCTGTGCACGGCCTTAACTCTTCTCGGGGAGATTCGGCTGATACTTGTGGTGGGGCCACTCTTAAAAAACAGAAATCTAATATTTCAAGAGGTGTTACCATGGAAGAACAAAATGGTAGCGAAGAACCTATCAATTTAATGACCAAGAAGTTGAAATAGTTGATTGGAAAATGTGTGTAGAAATGACTTATCTTGGGTCAAGAGACGTTTGAGATTAATCTCTCTCTTTCTGAAGAGCCTTAGTGATAGGAACTCTAGTTGACAGAAGTTGATTTTTTTCCCTAATCATGGCTAATAGCATCTAATGCAATAGCAGCTTAGAAATGTGCTTTCTTTGAAAAAAGAAAAAGATACCAGCACGGTACAGAGCTAGATGGGGGTCAAAAGGTTCAGTCGTAACAGAGCACTGGAGTCCACTTAAGCCCCTGGGTGTCATCCAAGAAAGAGATTTAGAAACCGCTATACGTATTTGGGACTCTGCCTCCATCTCTTTCCTCTTACTGCTTAGTTTCTCAGCAGTTAAAATGGCCTGGGAAGTTGTTTTCAAGGGTAAGAAGGGAAGAGGGGAACTGAGCAGACTGGGTTTTGGTCTTGAGAGGGTAGCACGGCCTCCCCGGTCCGTGGGGCGGTGCTGCGGCCGTTCTGAGATTAGAGGAGGACAGTCCGGGTAGGGCGGGCCCGGAAAGGACTTTGGGGCACTTCGAGGTCAGGACCCCATGCAGTTCTTTAAAAGGCAGAGACTCGGAAAGTCCACCAGGTGGGCCACAGGCCGCATCCTGAAAGGCCTACCCACCTTCGACCTCAAAGGCCAGCTTTTCTCCTTGGACTTGAAGTTATGTCCAGTGCAAATCTGTATGTCTAAGAAATTCACGTCTTTTAAAAGTTTCCCATTGTTTCTCGTCCCTCAAAGACCAGTGCCAGGTGGGAGGGAAGGCCGGTTAAGCCGCGCCTCGCGCCGCAGGGGCCGTCTGCGCAGAGTCAGCGGGCTCCCCGGGCCCGGCTGCTCGCGCCGGCTTTCCGTGGGCGGGAAGCAGCTGTCTGCTGGGCCCTTTGCGCTCTGTGCGGCTCCTGGGCTGTCTGGCCCAGCACCCTGCGTGATTGGAGCTTTTTAACCACACCCAGAGGCGGCTCCAATGTAGCACATTTTCTATAAAGCCGCAGAATGCTGAGACAGTGCTGTCATTTGGATGGCACAAGATTTCCTTGTTGTCTAGCTCGATGGACCCCGGAACTTTTCACCTGATTTGTATAGTATGTGCTCTAAAAGTTTTACTAAAGGTACTTTGAGGGCAGTGTAAATGGTGCATGACCGTGAGTGCTAGGACAGTTGCCTTAGAATGTGGCAGATGAGGAGAGACAGAAACACGGACAGTTTACTCTGCTGGTTTGTGCCCCTTCCAGAATCATTCTTTAGTTCAATGGGTGCATACTTACTGGTCGTCTTTCCCTTTGAAATCCAAGAGATACAGGTAAACACTTCCTTTATCAAAGGAAGGAGAAAGAAATCTTTCTCTGTTTCCTCCTTCTGTTTTTTTTTGTTTGTTTTGTTTTTTGATTTCTGAAGCAGCTATGATTTAGAGGATTGTGAGTGGAAAATCTTTAACATTTTCTTAGCATGTAGCAGAGAAATTAGTTTGATGACTTTTCAGTGGCCCTGTCGTCTGTTGTTAGCAAGAAGCATCACATGCTCATCAGTCAGAACAGTGAGACGTAACGAGGCGACAAGACCCTAAGGATAATTTCAACGCTGAACTCTGAGGACTATTTTATTTTACCTAAATGGACGTTTATTAGTGCTGTCTGTAGGCTAGAATCTATACAAATGCAAAATCTAGTATAATTTTTGGACATAAGTATTTCCTTCTGAGCTGGCTGTCTCCTTTTACAGTTTTAGATCCCTGGCAATGTATATCAAATTAAAAAAACACGTCTGCAGGGAATTTCTGGTCTCACTCCTTCATTTTACACTCAAGGAAACTGAGTTCAGAGAAGACCATTATGACTGACTAAGCCTGGACTAGAACACGCCTCCTGAGCCTGCCCCTCCCTCTTCTCTGCTTTCTGTAGCTGCCTCCTTACTCACAGGTATAGCAGACATGAAACACGGGTGGATGACGAATGGGAAATGCAAGATCTTTTTCTCTGTCACTTAATTTCTATTTTGAGCATCCATTCTGCCAGGTGGTGGAAAATTTCATCTCAGTCCGTTCAGGGTCACTCTCTTCCACTTCTGGGGTTGTGCACAAGTCTGGGGCCTCACCTAGTGCAAACTCACGAGAGAAGAGGGGCAGCTCTTCCTCTCTGTGTTCAGCTTTCGGTGATGCCCAGGGAGTGGTTTCTTCCCTTTTCACCTGATTTTTGGTCATTAGTTCAAGCAGGTCCCTTGCGTTCTCCGTTCTTATCAGCTCCTCCCCTTTTCATGTCTGCCGTGTCCCTCCCTCTTTCAGATCCTCAGGGTCCATGTAGTGTTCCCAAACCAGTGTCAATGCAGGCAATTCTGTGAAACTGTTTCCAGGTCCTTCTGCCCACATGTACCCTGTATGTGTGCCTGAGGGCTGCTTCCCGCCTGATCCGGGAGATCTCAGACTTTCTGTCTGGAAACGGGTCACAGGACATCCCTAATGCCAGATCCCAAACCTCTAGGATTCTACTAGCAAAACACCGTCTTCACCTTACAGATTAGGCTTGAGGGGACAACAGGGTCGACGACCCCAGGGAAGATGACCCCTGAGTCACTCTCCCTTTCTCTCTTTTCCCCTTGTACATGAGGGGATGTGAGCCAGCTAGGGGGTGGGGGTGGGGGGGCTTAGCTATGAATGACCTGTAGTCTTCTAAATCTTTCCTCTTACCTGTGTCTAGACTTTGGAATTTCAGAGGTCAAGAGTCTGACTCCTTGTATGCGTCAGGTTCTCCAGAGAAGCTTGACCAGTAGGATGTCTGTTTATGTGGAGGTTTCTTTCAAGGAATTGGCTCATGCAGTTGTGGAGGCCAGTTGAGTGCAAGTTTGCAGAGTGGGCTGGAGACACAGAAAAGCTGATGTAGTCCAAGTCCGAAGGCCGCCTGCTGAAGAACTCCCTCTTGTCTGGGAGAGGTAGTCAGTCTTTTTCCCCCCTCTGCCCAGGCCTTTGACTGACTGGATGAGGCTCATCCACATCTGGGAAGGCAAACTGTTTTACTCACAGATGATTGATCTAAATATCAATCTCATCCAAAAACACTCTCACTCTAATTTTAAAAGTTGACTTTCCCTGAAGGATTTTTGAAAGCCAGCAAAGTAATGCTTACTTCTTCCTTTAAGTCCCTGGGGGATCGCAGGGTTTTCAAGAAGTGCCACCTGGTACATCCTGAGTTTTGTGAAGCAGAGATGAAGCTGGGCTGAGTGAACAAAAAGTGACATATCCTTAATTACCACAAAGTGACACCTAATTGCCTTCCTGGCAGCTTTAATGTAACACTGAATATAGTGAAGGTGGTGGTTAATTTTAATGTCACTTACAAAAGGTAATGTTTCAGAACTGGAGTGACTTTGTCAGTTTTTGCAGCTTGCATGTTAATAGGTGTCCTTTGGGTGTGCACGTTATCAATATGGCTGATCGCATTTTTGCCACTGATGCCTAGTGCTTTCCTGAGATTGTTATTGCAACAAAGTAACTTTTTGTTTTAACACTGAAATTACAGGAGCAATTATTTTACTGTGTGCTTAAACTTGCTCTTGATACCTCAAAAGAAAGAAAATAATGGACATTTTAATGTCAGCAAAATGGAAACTGGAATGATGATTTCATAGTAGATTTAATCTGTGAACTTCGCTTGATCTCTAAGTGACACTATGATAATCATAGAAAGAAGCTTCTGAACACTACCTCAGTAAGTGTCTTAGAGTGTTCTCATTGTAGGAGACCGGCTATGACTGGTCTTCCATCTTTTAGAGCAAAAGATATAAGACAAAAAATTTACTTCTAAGTACCTTCAATAATGAGAATGCATCAATCAAAAACTCAAGTTTTTTTTTTTCAGTTTATGATATTTTCTACTTATTCATTTATTCTACAATTATTTATTGAATGCTGGCCATAAGCCAAAACTGTCCAGACTAGAATTGACCTATAGTTAAAAATAATAGAATAAATTATTTATAATTATTTTTCTTTCCAGTTTTATTGAGACATAATTAATATACAGCACTGTATAAGTTTAAGGTTACAGATAATTATTTCACTAGCATACATCATGAAGTGATTACCATAGTAAGTTTAGTGAACATCCATTTTGTATAGATACAAAATTAAAGAAATAAAAAAAGTTTGCCTTGTGATGAGAACTCATAATTTAATCTCTTAACAACTTCCATTTATAGCAGAGAGCGGTGTTAATTATAGTCATTGTGTTGTAGATTACATCCCTAGTATTTACGTATCTTGTAACTAGAAGTGTGTACCATTTGACTACCTTCGTTTAATTACCCCTCCTCCAACTCCCACCTCTGGTAATCACAAATCTTACTTCTTTTTCTATGAGTTTACCTGTATGTGAAGTATAATTGACCTACAACACTGTGTTGGTTTCTGTTACGTAACATACTCAGTGTTTCTATACATTTCAAAATGATCACCGTGACAAGCCTAGTTGCACTATGTCACCATGCGAAGATGGTGCGTAATTATTGACTGCATTCCCCGTACTGTACATTCCACACCCACGATTCATTTATTTTGTAACTGAAAGTTTGTACCTTTTTACTTCCAGTTTTAGAGAGCAAACTGACAGACAGCACAGTTTAAGTTCAAGGTGTCCAGCATATGATTTGACTACATGTATCATGAAGTGATTATCATAGTAAGATGAGTGAATCACCATCATTTATATAGATACAAAATTAAAGAAATAGAAAAAATATTTTTCCTTGTGATGAGAATTCTAAGGATTTACTCTCTTAAACAACTTTAACGTATAACATAGAGCTGTGTTGATCATACTTATCATGCTGTACATCACATCCCTGATTGTTTTATATCTTGTTACTGAAAGTTTGTACCTTTTGACTGCCTTCATCTAAATTCCCCCAAACCCCACCCTTCACCTCTGGTAACCACAAATCTAATCTTTTTCTATGAGTTTGTTTGTTTGTGAAGTATATTTGGCTTATGACACTATGTAACTTCCTATATACAACATAGTGATTTGATATTTCTGCATATTTCAAATTGATCACTATGATGAATCTCGTAAAGATCTGTCACCATACTAAGATATTGCATGTCTGTTGACTATACTCTATACATTGTACATTTGGCACTCATGACTCATTTATTTTGTAACTGAAAGTCTGTACCTCTTACTCTTCCTTGCATGGTTCTTTCCTCTCGCCATTCCACTCCCCTCTGGCAACCACCTGTTTGTTCTCTGCATCTGTAACTGTTCCTGTTTGGTCATCGTTGTTCAATTGTTTTATTTTTTAGATACCAAATACAAGTGAAATCATGTAATATTTGTCTTTCTCTGTCTGATTTATTTTGCTTAGCATAATGCCCCCTAGGTCTACCCCTGTTGTTGCAAATGGCAAGATTTCTTTGTTTTAATGGCCGAGTAATGTTTGTGTGTATTTATCTGTATCACATCTTTTTTATCCATTCATCTGTTGCAGAGTAGTTAGGTTGCTTCCATATCTTGGCTGTTGTAAATAATGCTGCAGTGGACATAGGAGTGCATCTGTCTTTTAAATTAGTGTTTTCATTTTCTTCAGATAAATTTCAGGAGTGGAATTACTGGATCATATGATAGTTATATGAATAATTTTTCATGGAATCTTCATATTGTTTTCCATAGTGCCTACACTAGTTTACATGCCCCCAAATAGTGCATGAGGGTTCCCTTTTCTCCACATCCTTGCCAATATTTGTTATTTGTTATCATATGGATTGTATCTATTCAGACAGATGTGAGGTGATATCCCACTGTGATTGTAATTTGCATTTTCCTGATGATTAGTGATGTTGACTGTCTTTGGATGTGCTTGTTGGCCACTGTATATCTTCCTTAGAAAAATGTGTATTCAGATTCTCTACCCATTTTCTAATCGGGCTCCTCTTTTGATGTTGAGTTGTAAGTTCTTTGTATATTTTGGATATTAACCCCTTATCAGATAAATCATTTGCGTATATTTTCTCCCATTTAATAGTCTGTTATTTCATTTTATTGATAGTTTCCTTCACTGTACAGAAGATTTTGAGTTTGATGTAGTCCCATTTGTGTATTTTTGCCTTTGTTTCCCTTGCCTGAGGAGAAAGATCCAATCAATACTACTAAGACAGATGGCAGAGGGCATACCGTCTGTGTTTTCTTCCAAGAGTTTTATGGCTTCAGGTATTAAGTCTTTAATCCATTTTGAAATTTTTGTGCATAGTCTGAGAGAGCAGTCCATTTTGATGCTTTTGTATGTCCAGTTCTTTGAACACCATTTATAGAAGAGGCTGTCTTTTGCCCATTGTTTATTCTTGCCTACTTTGGTATAGATTAATTGCCTGTATAAGTGTAAGTTCACTTCTCAGCCTCCAATTCTGTTCCATTGACCTATGTTGCTTTTTTTTTTCTTTGTGCCAGGGCCTTACTTTTTGATAACTGTAGCTCTGCAGTAAAGTTTGAAATCAGGGAGCATCATAACTCCAGCCTTGTTTTTTTCTCAAGATCATTTTGGCTATTCAGGGTCTTTTGTGCTTTCATACAAAATTTAGAATTAATCATTCTAGTTCTGTGAAAAATGCCATTGGTATTTTGATAGGGATTGCCCTGAATCTGTAGTTTGCCTTGGGTAACACGGTCATTTTCTTTCATCATTGTCTTACAGTTTTCCAAGTACAGGCATTTTACCTGGTTAGTTGGATTTATTCTTACATGTTTTATTCTTTTTGTGATTGTAAATGGGATTGTTTTCTCAATTTCTCCTTCTGATAATTCATTGTTAGCATATAGAAATGCAAGAGACTTCTGTGTATCAATTTTGTATTTTGCAACCTTACCAGATCCATTGATGATTTCTAGTAGCATTTTGGTGGCATTGTTAGGATTTGCTATGTTTAGAATCATGTCATCTGCAGCGACAGTTTTACCTCTTTCTATCCATTTTGGATTCCTTTTATTTCTTTTCCTTCTATGATTGCTGTGGCTGGGACTTCCAGTACTATGTTGGACAAAAGCGGTGAGAGTGAGCGCCCTTCTCTTGTTCCTGACCTTAGACGGAACGCTTTCAGCTTTTCGCCATTAAGTATGATGTTAGCTGTGGGTTTGTCACATACGACCTTCTTTATGTTGAGGTGTGTTCCCTCTTTGCCCACTTACTGGGGAAATTTTTTATTGTAAATGGATGTTGAATTTTATCAAAACCTTTGTCTGCCTGTATTGAGTTGATCATATAGTTTTTAGTTTTTACTCTTAAATTTGTTAATGTGGTGTATCACACTGGTTGATTTGTGAATATTGAAAAATCCTTGCATACCTGAAATAAATCCCACTTGCTCATGGTGTACAGTCCTTTCAGTGCATTGCTGAATTCAGTTTTCTAGTGGTCGAGGATTTTTGCATCTATGTTCATTAGTGATATTGGCCTGTAATTTTCTTTTTCTTTCTTTTTTTTTTTTTTTGTGGTATCTTTGGTTTTGGTATCAGGGTGATGGTGGCCTCCCAGAATGAGTTTGAAAGTGTTCCTTTCTCTGCAAGTTTTTGGACTAGTTTCAGGGGAATAGGTATTAACTCTTCTCTAAAGTTTGGTAAAATTCACTTGTGAAGACTTCTGGTCCTGGACATTTGTTTGCTGGGAGATTTTTAATTACTGATTTGATTTTAGTGCTAGTAATTGGTCTATTTATATTTTCTATTTCTTCATGGTTCAGGCTTGGGAGAGTGTACCTTTCTAAGGATTTGTTCATTTCTTCTAGGTTGTCCATTGTTAGTGTACAGTTGCTTGTAATAGTCTCATGTTTTTTTTAATTTCTGTGGTATCATTTGTAACTTCTTTTTTGTTTCTGATTTTACTGATTTGGGCCACCTTTTTTTTTTCCTTGATCAGTCCGGCTAAAAAGTTTATCAGTTTTGTTTATCTTTTCAAAGAACCAGTTTTAGTTTCATTGACCGACCTTCCTTCCTCTCTTTTTCTTTCCTTCTTTCCTCTATTTCATTTATTTCTGCTCTGATTTTTATTATTTCTTTCCTTCTGTTAACTTTGGGTTTTATTTGTTCTTTCTATAGTTGCTTTAGGTGTAAGTTTAAGTTGTTTATTTGAGATTTTTCTGGTTTCCTGAAGTAAGCTTGTTTCACTGTAAACTTTCCCATTAGAACTTCTTTTGTTGTGTCCCCAGGTTTTGGATTGTTGTGTTTTCATTTTCATTTGTCTTTAGGTATTTTTTTAAAATTTCCTCTTTGATTTCTTTAGTGATTCATCAGTTCTTTAGTATATTGTTTAGCCTCCATGTGTTTGTGATTTTGGCAGGTTTTTTTCTTGTAGTTAATTTCTAATCTCATAATGTTGTGGTCAAAATAGATGTTTGATATGATTTCAATTATCTTTACGTATACAAAGGTCTGTTTTGTGGCTCAGCATGTGATCTATCCCAGAGAAAGTTCCATGTGCACTTGAGAAGAATATGTATTCTACTGCTTTTGGATGGAATGCTTGATGAATATTAATTAAGTCCATGTTGTCTAATGTGTTTTTTTAGGGCTGTATTTCCTTACTGTCTTTCTATCTAGATGATCTGTCCATTGATGTCAGTGGGGTGTTAAGGTCCCCCGTTATTATTGTGTTATTGTTGATTTCTCCTTTTCTGTGTGTTAACAGTTGCTTTTTATATTGATATGCTCCTATGTTGGGTGTATATATATATATATATATATACAATTGTTGTATCTTCCTCTTGCATTGATTCCTTGAGCATTATATAGTATCCTTATTTGTCTCTTGTAACAGTCTTTATTTTAAACTATTTTATCTGATACAAGTATTGCTACTCCAGCTTTCTTTTTTTTTAAACATTTTATATTGATTTATAATCATTTTACAATGTTGTGTCAAATTCCAGTGTAGAGCACAATTTTTCAGTTATACATGAACATATATGTATTCATTGTCACATTTTTTTTCTGTGAGCTACCATAAGATCTTGTCTATATTTCCTTGTGCTTTGCAGTATAATCTTGTTTATCTATTCTACAATTTTGAAATCCCAGTCTATCTCTTCCCACCCCCCGCCCCCTTGGCAACCACAAGTTTGTATTCTATGTCTATGAGTCTGTTTCTGTTTTGTATTTATGCTTTGTTTGTTTGGTTTTTTTTTTTTTGAGATTCCACATATGAGCAATCTCATATGGTATTTTTCTTTCTCTTTCTGGCTTACTTCACTTAGAATGACATTCTCCAGGGGCATTCCATGTTGCTACAAATAGTGTTATATTGTCAGTTTTTATGGCTGAGTAGTATTCCATGGTATAAATATACCACCTCCGCTTTATCCAGTCATCTGTTGATGGACATTTAGGCTGTTTCCATATCTTCGCTATTGTAAATAGTGCTGCTGTGAATACTGGGGTGCAGGTGCCATCCTGAAGTAGGATTCCTTCTACTCCAGCTTTCTTTTGGTTTCCATTTGCATGGAATATCTTTTTCCATCCCCTTACTTTCAGCCTGCATGTGTCTATCTCTGAAGTGGGTCTCTTGTAGACAGCATATATATGGGTCTCGTTTTTGTATCCATTCAACCAGTCTGTGTCTTTTGGTTGGAGCATTTAATCTGTTTGCATTTAATGTAATTATCAATATATACATTCTTATTGCCATTTTCTTAATTGTTTTGGATTTGTGTAAGTAAGTGTTTTCCCCCTTTGTTCCTTTGTTCTCTTCTCTTGTGATTTCATGACTATCTTTAGTGTTATGTTTGGATTCCTCTTTTTTCTTTGAACGTATGTCTTTTACAGATTTTTATATGTGGTTACCGTGAGGTCTTGATATAGAAGTCTATACATATACATGATCATTTAAAGTTGCTGATCTCTTAATTTCAAATGCATTTTAAATACCCTGCATTCCTACTGTCCTCTCCTCATGATTGCTAGTTCTGATACCACATTTTACAACTAATTTTTTTGTGTATTCTTTAACTGCTTTTTATGGACACAGGATTTTTTTTATACTACTTTTGTCTTTTAACTTCCATATTAATTTTTGTGTGGATAATTTTCTACCTTTACCATATGTTTCCCTTTACTGGTGAGCTTTTCGATTTTGTAATTTTTTTGTTCCTGTTTTTGTCCTTTTCTTTTCCATCTAAAGAAGTTCCTTCAGCATTTGTTGTAAATCTGGTTTTGTGGTGCTGAATTCTTCCAGCTTTTGCTTATCTGTAAAGCTTTTGTTTCCTCTGTCAAATCTGAATGAGACCCTTGTTGGGTTGAGTATTCTTGATTATAGATTTTTTTCCTTTTCATCACTTTAAATATATAGTGCCACTCCCTTCTGGCCTGCATTTTCTGCTGAAAAGTCAGCTGATAATCTTATGGGAATTCCCATGTATGTTATTTGTTGCTTTTCTCTTGTTGCTTTTAATATTTTATCTTTATCTTTGATTTTTGTCAATTTGATTACTGTGTGCCTCAATGTACTCCTCTTTGGGTTATTGTATGGGACTCTCTCTGTTTCCTGGATTTAGGCAAATGTCCTTTCCCAAGTTAGGCAAGTTTTCAACTATTACCTCTTCAAAGTTTTCTCAGGTCCTTTCTCTCTCTTTTCCCTCTGGGACCACTATAATGTGAATATTAGTGTACTCTGTGTTGTCGCAGAGGTCTGTTAAACTATCCTTATTTCTTTTCCTTCTTTTATTTTTTCTTTTTTCTGTTATGTGGTAGTGATTTCCACTGCTCTGCTACTCTGTCTTCTAGCTCACTGATCCATTCATCTGCCTCATTTAGTCTACTCTTGGTTCCTTCTAGTATATTATTCATTTTAGGAATTGTATTCTTCAACTCTGTTTGGTTGTTCTCTATATTTTCTAACTCTTTTCTAAAAACTTCTGACTTATCACTATGTGTATTTATTCTTTTCTTAAATTCTCTGATCATCTTACAGTCATTACTCTGAACTCTTTTTTGGGTAGATTACCTATCCCCTCATCACGCATTTCTTCTTCTGGGATTTTATCTTGTGCCTTTGCTTGGAACATATTCCTCTGCCACCTAATTTTGTCTAAATTTCTATTTGTATTTTTATGTAGGTTGGGTATATTTCTTGACCTTGAAGAAGTAGTTCCCTGTAGGAGACATCCTATATGTCACAGCAGTGCACTTCCCTCTCCAAGGGCCAAGGGTCAGTTAGTCCCAGGATAGAGGACGGCCCTCGTTTGTGGACTTCTTCCACAGGCTATGGGATTTTTGCTTCATTACTTCTGGTGTCCTCCCTACTCCCACCCTGTGGGTGAAACTGGGCTAGACTCTGTGCAGGTTTCCAGGCAGGAGGGGTCAGTGCCCACCCATTGGTGGGTGGAGCTGGTTCCTGGCTCTCTGGTGGGCAGGGCTGTGTCAGGGGCATGTGGGCTCGGGAATTCTTTAGGCAGCCTGTCTGCTGATGGGTGGGGCTGTGTTCCCACCTAGTTTGTTGTTTGGCCTAAGGTATCCCAGCACTTAAGCCTCCAGGCTGTTGGGTGGGGCCGGGTCTTGGTGACAATTACCCAAGCAAGAAGTCAGCCTCCAGAAAGGCTCATGCAGATGAATGTTCCCCCAAAGCCCACCACCAGTTTTATGTCCCCAGGTGACCCCCATCCCCCACTTCCCTAGGAGTCCTTCTAAAACCAGTAGGCAGGACTGGCCCAGATTCCTATAAAATCACTACTTCTGCCCTTGGTCCTGGTGCACATGAGATTCTGTGTGTGCTCTTTACAAGATTAAAGTCTGTGCTTCCCCCAGTCCTGTGGATCTTCTGCAGTTAATCTCTGTTGGCCTCAAAACTAAATGCTCTGGGGGCTCCCCCTGCTGATGCCGGACCCCTATGCTGGGAGCCTAACATGGGGCTGAGAACTCTCACTATTGCGGGAGAACCAGTATAATTATTCTTAGCTTGTGGGTTACCTACCTGGGGAGTAGAGGACCCAATTATATCTGAGATGCAGCCCTCCTACCATCCTGCTGTGTCTTTTTCTTTTTATGTCTCCAGTGTAAGCAGATCTTTTTTGGTAGGTTCTAGTCGTCTTTTCTGATGGTTGTTTAGCAGTCAGACATAGTTTTATTGTGTTCTCGAGAGGAGTTGAGCTTGAGGTTCTACTACTTAGCCATCTTGACAAGATCTCCTCCTTTGCTGCTTTTGATAGTATCTCTTCTTCTTTAATTTTTTTCTATTCTAATTACTGTGTATCTTGGTGTGATCCTCATGGGTTGATCCTATTTGGACTGTCTTTGCTTCCTGGAACTGGATATCTGTTACCTTTCCAGGTAAGGGAAGTTTACAGCTGTCATGTCTTCAGATGTGTTCTCTGCCCGTTCCTCTCTCTGCTCCTTCTGGGACACCTAAATGTGAATATTAGCATATTTGATGTTGTCCTAGAGTCACCTTAAACTGTCCTCATTCTTTTTAATCTTATTTTTCCCTGTTTCGTTTTGGTGATTTCCATTACTCTGTGTTTCAGCTCACTGATCCATTCCTCTGTATCATCTGAACTACTGTTGATTCCCTCTAGTGTATTTTTTATTTCAGCTGTTGTGTTCTTTGTGTCTGTTTTATTATTCCTTATACTTTTCAGCTCTTTGTTAAAACCTTCTAGCTTCTTACTCTGTGCATTCATTCTTCTGTGTTCTTTCATCATCTTCCCGTCATCACTCTGCACTCTTTCCCTGGTGGAGTGCCGATCTCCATTCACTTAGTTCATTTTCTGCAGTTTTATCTTGTTCCTTCATTTGGAACATGTTTTTCTTTCACTTCGTTTTGCCTAACTTGCTGTTTTTATTTCTATGTATCTGGTAGGTTGGTTACATTTCCTAACTTTCGAGAAGTTGCTTTTACGAAAGACATTCTATGTGTCCCAGTAGTGCACTCCCTTCTGGTCACCAGGGGTATATGTTGTAGGGGTGCCCCCTGTGTGGGCTTCCTTAGTGGGCTGACTACTGTGGGCAGTTTGGTAGATGTGGCTGGCCCCTCACCTGGTTGTTTCCAGGCCCCATGTTGTGCAGAGGCTGCAGGCCACTGGTGGGCATGGCCGGGTGATGAAGTGGCTAGTTGAGTAGGGCTATTTCTTTTTTTTTATTGTTATTTTTTAAAGTTTATTTCTAATTTTTAATAGAATTTTAAAGGTTATTTTCTATTTACAGCTATTACAAATATTGACTATATTCCTTGTGTTGTACAATAATACGTCCTTCAGCCTGTCTTACACCCAATAGTTTGTCCCTCACACTCCCTCACCCCTATGTTCACCCTACCCCCTCCTACTAGTAACCACTGGTTGGTTCTTTATATCTCTGTCTACTTATTTTTTGTTATATTCACTAGTTTGTTGTATTTTTTTAGATTCCACATATAAGTCATATCATACAGTATTTATCTTTCTCTGTCTGACTTAATTCACTTATATAATGCCCTCCAAGTCCATTCATGTTGTTCCAAATGGCAAAATTTCATTCTTTTTAATGGCTGAGTAGTATTCCACGAACCTCCATGCTGCTTTCCACAGTGGCTGCACCAATTTACATTCCCACCAACAGTGTACAAGGGTTCCCTTTTCTCCGCATCCTCGGCAACCTTTACTTGTGGACTTTTTGATGATGGCCATTCTGACAGGTGTGAGGTGATACCTCACTGTGGTTTTGATTTGCATTTCTCTGATGATGAGTGATGTTGAGCATCTTTTCATGTGCCTGTTGGCCATCTGCACTTCCTCTTTGGAAAAAAATGTTTATTCAGTGCTTCTGCCCATTTTTTGATCAGGTTGTCTGATTTTTTGATATGGAGTTGTATGAGCTGTTTATATATGTTGGATACTAATCTCTTATTGGTCATATTATTAGCAAATACTTTCTTGAGTAGAGATATTTCTGACCCACTGGTGGGTGGATCTGGGTTCTGTGGTGGGTGTTTGTTGGGTTAGGGGGTCCCATGTCTAGTGTCAGCCTGTTAGTGAGTGGGGTGGTCCCTGACACTGCTGGCCACAGGGTCCATGATGTCCCAAATCTTTTGTTTGTCCACTGGTGAGTAAGGCTGGATCCCAGGCTGACTGGCTGAGGGGTCCAAGATGTCCCAGAGCAGATACTGGCCTGCTCTTGGTGGGGCTGGGTCCTGGGGCTACTGCCAGATCACTGACAGGTGGACCAGGTCCTGGGGTCTTGGCTGCAGGGCATGGGGGTGCCTAGGAGCTGGAACTGGCCCATTGGTGGGGAGGGCCAGTTCCTTACAGTGCTGGCTGCAGAGTCCTGGGTTTCCCAGAGCTGATGTCAGCTCACTGATAGTTGGGGCTGGATCCTGGGTAGCTGGTGAGGTGCCTACGGTGACCCAGAGCTGGTGCTGGCCTGCTGCTGGTCCTGGCTGGGGCCCAGATGGTCCTGCTGCTGTTGCCTGTGTGCTGGTGTGTGAGGCTGGTCCTGGAGGTGGTTCCAGACCACTGGTAGGTAGGGTGGGATCCCAGCGGCTGGCTGCGTGGCCCCAGGTTCCCTGGGGCTAGTGCCAGTGTAGTGGTGTGAGGGGCCAGTTCCAGGGAGTTCTGGAGGACTGGAGTGGTCTCCAGGAGCCTGTGGCTCAGGGGGGTCTTAAGGCAGCCGGCCTGCTCTGGGTGGGGCTGCGTTTCCACCTGGCTAGCTGCTGGGTGCCCACAGACTGGTCCGCAAGGTCAGGTCCCAGTGCTGACAGCTTGGAGAGAAGATTCCAAAATGACACTTGTCGTCATCAGTGTCCTTACAGTAGGATGAGCTCCCCAAAATGACTGGGGAGCTTTGTGTCCCCAGGATGAGCTTCAGTTTCCTCTCGTCTCTCCGGGAGGCTCTCCAAGATCAATAGGTGGGTCTGACCAAGTCTTTTTTCAAATTACTGCTTCTGCTCTGGGTTCTAGACAATGGGAGATTTTGTGTGCCCCCTTTAAGAATGGACTTTCTATTTCAAACAGCCTTCTGGCTCTCCTGAAGATAAGCTCCATTGGTCCTCAAAGCCAAATGTCATGGGGGCTCATCTTTCTGGTGCAGGATCCCAGTCTGGGGAGCCCTTTGTGGGACTCAGACCCTCAGCTCCTTGGGGAGAACTCCTGCAGTTGTAATTATCCTCCCATTTGTGGGGCACCCACTTGGTGATTTGGTCTTGAGAATGTTGCATCTCCACCCCTCCTACCCATCTTGTTCTGGTTCTTTCTTTATATCTTTAGCTGTAGAATATCTTTTCTTCTGGTCTTCAGTTCTTGTCATCAATATTTGCTCTGTAAATAGTTGTAATTTTGGTATGCCCATGGAGGAGGTGAGCTCAGAGTCTTCCTTAAGCTGCCATCTTGGCCACTTCTCCCTAGAGTAATTTAGATTATTACTCAGATTTGTTATTTTCATGGCAGAATATTAAAAAAAATTTTTAAAATCAATTATTCATTTGTAAGAAAGCTATTAAAGCAGCCATAGTTGATCACTGTGTGTAGTTACTGTTTTCACTTTTGTAATGAATTTTGTTTTTTACTTGCGCTCTCTAAAGCAGAAAGAGAAGGCACTAGAATGGACTGTGGTCTAGAACTAATTTAATGTGCTAAAATTATAAAAGGATAAAAGGGATTCAGTATAACTTGTCAAGTAGAGTAGTTGCCAATTCACTTAGAATCATTTAAATTTCCTCTTCTCATTGTCAGCAAGCAACAGAGAGAGGAAGATAAAAAATGGAGATGTGGAAAGGAGAAATTGTAGGGTTTAAAGGAAAGGTAAGTAAAGTGGGGGTAGGAAAGGCAGTGCCCTTTGAGATCCATTTCAATAACTTAAAAATGGCTCTGTGCACAAAACAGCACATTTTCCTAAAGCACATTATAAATGAATGGAGAATGGAAAGAAGACTTAAGCTTGAGGAGATCTGGCATTCTGTCAGAGAGGCCCGGGGAGCTGGCAGTCTGGAACAGACAGTGGGCCCTGGAGAGAAGGGAAGATGGATTATGTGAAGATCATTTGTCGTAAATACAGAGCTGACAACTATGTAACACACGATACAGAAAACACCATAAAAGCCAGCGAGTGCTTTATTGGACAGCTCAGAGGAAAAGGTGCTGGGTTAGGAAACAGGAGATCTTGGGTTTTGTTACTTTGTCTGTATCTCATTGGTGGAGATCAAGTCTCTTTGTTTCCACTGAGGTCGTTAAATTCCCATTTGATTTTGAATTGTGTTTATTTCTTTACTTCCCCAGTACACAAGATCCAGTGTCCCTTTCACTAAAATAAGTTAAAATTAATGAATATACTTCTGGTGGTGGTGGTGGTGGTGGTGGCGATGGTGGTTTTATTGCTGGGGAAGGAGTGTTTTGAGAGAAATACATCAGTTAAAGTGTCTCCTAGATACCGTACTTGCTCACTCACTGTGGAGAAATAGCTGATTTCATCTTAAATGATTGTCAGGAAGAGTAGAAGCTAACGTCTGCCAAACTTCTATTTTTACAAAGCACTGTTCTAAACGTTTTATGCTTTTATCTCCTTTAAATTACCACCATTTATCAAGGCCCTGAAAAGTTCAGTGAGTTATCTAGGGTTACATAACTTGTTAAGGATGGATCAGGGAATCAAAGCAGAACTTTGTGACTTCACAGTTTAAATTTTCTCATTATAACATGTTTTCCCACTCATCCCTAACTTAACCATTTTAAACAGAGGAAATGATTGACTAATTTGCCTCAGCCATGCTCTTTCATTCATAGCAAGTCACTGATATGTCTTAGAGTATTTTCCTAGCTTCTTTGGGGAGGGGATACAAGATTGAATTCATACTCTATTTTTAAAATTTCATCCTATAGAAAGATATTAGGAAACTAGTATCATTCACCCAAATGAAACGAAGATCACAATTTTTTTCTAAAGGTAAGCGTGTATTTAATAATTATTTCTTTGTCATTCAAATTTGCAATAATTCTGAAGTGAACATAGTTCCATTTGAAGCTGAGAAAACATAATTATACATAGATTATTACTGCACAAAAATATTCCCAGGGAATTCATCTTTCTTGAAGCCAAACTCCCACAGAAAAAGGCTTAAAACGAGGACTCTCAGAGCTCACTATGAGGGCATGTGTTCTGTGAATACACCTGCTCATGTGCATTTGTTGGTGTCATCAAGTCAAGGATGCTAAATCAGATAGATCATTACAATCTGTGTTACACCTGCACGAGCTTCTTTCACTTATTATTTCCATGAGAGCGTTCTCTGCTGTTTCTACTGCCACGCGCAGAAATAGGGTATCTGATAAAGCTGAGCTGTGGCACAAAAACATGGAAACAGCTCCCCGGCAATAATGGCTGAAAGGATGTCACTGAGCGGTCGGTGAGAGTTTCCTGTGTTGTCTCCGAGAGGGTGAGGCGCTTAGGCCTTGGTTAGGAGATGCAGAGCACAGAGTCTGTGCACTTGTGTGTTACTGTTATTGAAAATAACAGTAGCAGCTAATATTTATTGAGTGCTTACTCTTTGCCTGACCCTGTCGAGTATTTCAAGATTAACCTTCTTTCATTATCAGATCAACCTGTAAGGCTAAATTTACCGTTATTTTCACTGTACAATTGAGCAAACTGAGCCTCAGAGCAGCTGAGGAGCTTTGCTAATAAGATCACACAGCTAGAAAGTGAGAGTTTGATTTGAACCTAATCAGTCTGACTCATAGAGTTACTGTTAGCCACCCCACTGGTGGATCTCAGCCTCGGCTGCCTATTAGAATTACCCAAGAGCTTTTTAAAAAAAGTTACGAGGCCAAGGCTGCAACCAAAACCAAGTAAACAAGCACTCAGGGCAGGGCTTTGACATCAGTGCTGTTTACGCTTTCTAGGTGATGTGAATGAGCGGCCAAGGGTGAGGATCCCCGCACAGTGACGCTCTGCTGTTCTTGTTATGTCCCCCCTCTGGGAGGACCTCTGTTGGAGGTGTTTACAGAACACAGAGAATGACACCAGGAAGTTGAGAAACTCATTACCCATGTGCTCAAGAATTTACTAATCTAGGAGGGAGATAATCCATGTATTACGTTTACCTGCTAAGTAACATACAAGGCAGTACCAAGTTTGTTGATTTGGAGGAAAATGCTAAGAACCTAGGATTTCAAGGATAGGCTCCAAGGGTTCTCAGACTACCAGACTAGTTTCTTGTGTATATTTCCAGGTGGCTAAATAGTTGGAGATGGTTCTTGGCTTTAATCAGACATTCAGGTAATCAGTTCTATACAGTTAAGGATAAAGGAAATGCTGTCACATAGTGAATGACTATGAACCCTACACCCCTTTGGTCTGCTGAGCATGATTATCTAAGTGTCTCTTGGAATGAGAGCTGCCCTTTTGGGGGATACTAGTTTTGTGTCAGGCAGTGGGCTAAAGGCATTGAATGTTAGGTTATTCAGTCTTCACAAAGAATCTGTTGATAAAGGTTATTATTTTTAGCCCTAAATTATACCTGAGGGAACTCTAGCTTAGAAATGTAAGCAACTTGCTTAGAGCCGATCATACATCTAGTAAGTGGTGGGTCTAGCCACAAACTCACATCTCCCGATTCCCTGCCACTACAAGATACAGTACAGATTTGAACCCCGGTTTCAAGCATGAAGTCATACAATGAGACTAGGATGCCATCTGATAGTGGATTGGGGAGGGAATTGCCCCAGTTTAGGAGGAGCAGTTAGAGGGGAGCACACTGATGTGGGACTTCTTTATATGTAAATTTACTTTCCAGTTGGTTTGGAGGTAGCCTGTCTCAACAGTTACATTCATTGAGAAGGGCCTCTATATAAATTATGGCACTTTTGTTTGGTAGGAAACTACATAACTATTAAAAAGAATGAGGCAATATATATATATATATGGATAAGAAAGAGGTCCAGGATATGTTGTTAAGTAAATCAGCAAAATATAGACTAGCCTGTACAGTATGCTAATTTTTAATTTAAAAAATGAAAAAAATATATGCATGAATTTGTTAGTAAATATAAGAATATCCTTGGAAAGATCCATGTGAAACTGGGAATGATAGATGCCCCTGCTGGAAGTGAGCTATGTGCCCAGGGGATGAGGTCAAAGGAAAACAGACTTTCACTGGCGGTGCTGTTTGTCCTTTTGAGTGTTACACCATGTACATGAAGTTATTACCTGCTCAGTCTTTCTGCTTGATGACAAAGACAGAATTCTCAGAATTCTCAATGGCAACAGTGGTGTTTGAAATAAGCTTACAAAATTGAGTGTTGGAAATCTTAGTAAAATGAGATATTTTATTTGGCAAACCAATGAAACAGGTTCATGTACTGGTCCTGAGTGGGGATAAGCAGATCATTGAAGGCATATATTGCTCAGCACATTTATGCAGACTTTTACATGTGATTATTATTTAAATTTGTATGGTTTTTCTTTGAGGCAATTTTTTAAAAATGTAAGATCACTATCCAACCATATTTCTGAGTGGCTAAATTAGTAAGTAGACTGGAAGGGCTTATATTGGAAATTGGAGATGTAAAATGTATGCAAAGTCCAAAATGTTTTTACAAAGTATTTTTCTACTTTCCCTCCCCCAACTGACACACACAATTCGGAACATCAGATACTTGATAATAGTACCTGAGAAACTTGGAACAGATGCTGTATATCTTGGCTCCACATGATGAACTCCCTTCTGTTTCACTTACAATTAACATTTTGTTTAATTTTTACATTTTCTGTCCTTTCCAATAACATAAATATATATACACTCCAATAAAGAATCATTTTTCCCCTCATGTCCATATCAAGTGCTTGAATGAATTTTTGTTAAGAAAAAAAGGAAGAATTCATTTTTCGCTCATAAAGTGATCTTTCTCCAGTGTATTGAACAATTTTCTGGAATATTTCTTCTTGCTTTTCTTATACTGTCTGTCTAAAGACAAAGATTGAATTCATGAAGGCAAAGAGATATTTGAGATCAGCCCTCAAGATTGAATTTTAGAAATACTAGTAGAAAGATGAAACATTTTATGAAGCATGTTTAGATTCAGGATTATACGTAACAGTGCATTTCATTGCATAAAAAGAAAGGTGTAAGCTTGCTCCAAACCCATCATTTTTCCTACTCTCTAAAGTAACCTTTTTATTTCTGAGTTTTTTTTTCACCTTTTGAAAAAATTGAAACATTGCCAGTCATATCAAACTTTCTTAAATTTGGACAATTTTCTGATGCTTTTGCTATATTTGCAAAAATGTGTGTGCAAGTTTTCTAAGAAATACTTTATTTGATTTGAGAGAGAATATTAAAGGCAGAGTACTGAGAGGGACAGACTGACTACTAAAATCACCTTGGCAACTTCCTTAAAGAGATTCCTAAGTCACGCCTTGAATTTCTGAAGCATGGCTTTAAGGATTTGACCTGGAAATCTGCATTAAAAAATTTCCCAGGAGATTCAGATGCTTAGCCAGATTTAGAAACCTCTAAACTAGAAAACGGACATGATTATGAGCCGATTGGATTTCTGCCTTTGAAAAAACTTAGACTGGGAGAGAGAAATACGCCTTCTTGTCTTCGAGGTTACAGCTGTGCTTCAGACCCCTTCTTCCTGTCCCTGCTTGGCGTCTCTCCACGTGTTGCCTTCTTTTTCCTCTCAGTCTCTAGGTTCCAGTCTGCAAATACAACTTTCTACTTTTATTTGAACCCATCTCCCTACATCTCAACAGCCTTGCCTTATTCTTCCTTTTATGCCCCATTTCTCCAAAAAGCCATGGCTTTGCTCTGCCTGGATTGGCTTAGCTCCAATTTCAGGGAAGAAGTGAAACTGTTGTTTCAAAAGTTGCCAAAGACACTAAGTGTGAATTGCAGTGGTTCTTCTTCATACTTCATTGTGTCTTTTCTTCTGTGTAGTAAACTCCTGGAACTCGTCTCCTTGACTTCTGAGACATGAATCTCCCCTGGTCATTCTTCTCAGGCTGCTTCCCAGCACCTCGTCATCCTCCACTGAGGATCTTTTGTTTGTTGTTTTAATCAGCATAGTTCGTTTCCCCCAGTTTTGTTGAGATAATAATCGACATACAACATTTTACTAGTTCAAGATGTATGACATAATGTTTTGATATATGTATATATTGCCTGGTGACTACCGTGATAAGGCTAGTTGACATGGTATCACCTCACATAGTTGCAATGTTTTTTTTCCTTATGATGATAGCTTTCGAATATGCAATATAGAATTGTTAACTATACTCACAATGCTATATGTTATATCCACATAACTTATTTATCTTAATTGGAAGTTTTTACCTTTTGACCCTCTTCACCCATTTCCCCCACCCCTCTCTGCCCACCTCTGACAACCACTGATCTGCTCTCTGTATATATGAACTCGGTTTTTTAAATTCCACATAATAAGTGAGATCGTATAGTATCTGTTTTTCTCCGTCTGACATATTTCACTTAACATAGTGCCTTCAAGTTCCATCCATGTTGCTGCAAATAGCAAGATTTTCTTCTTTTTATAGTTGAATAATATTCCATTATTATGTAATCTATGTATATATGTATGAGATATATATATACACATCACACTTTATTCATCCCTCTATTATGGATACTTAGGTTGTTTCCATATCTTGACTATTGTAAATAATGCTGAATTGAACAAGGGGGTGCAGATATTTTTTCAAGATAGTCATTTTATTTCCTTTGGATTTATACCCAGATGTGAAAATCCCTGGATTGTATAGTAGTTCTATTTTTAATTTTTTGAGGCACCTCTATACCATTTTTCATAGTGGTTGCACCAATTTACATTCCCACCAACAATGCACAATAATTCCCTTTTCTCCATATCTTCATCAACACTTAGCTCTTGTCTTTTTGATGGTAGCCATTCTGATAGGTGTGATGTGACATCTCATTGTGAGTTTGACTTGCATTTCCCTGATTAGTGAGGTTTAGCACCTTTCATGTACCTGTTGGCCATCTGTATGTCTTCTTAGAAAAAAATGTCTAAGTCCTCTGACCATTCTTAAAAGTTTTTTTTTGCTATTAACTTATCAGTTCCTCTTACACTTTGGATATTAACCCCTTATATATGTGATTATATGTTATATGTTATGATATATGATTTGCAGATATCTTCTCCCATTCGGTAGGTTGCCTTTTCATTTGTTAATGATTTCCTTTGTTGTGCATAAGCCTTTTAGTTTGGTGTAATTAATTTTTTTCTTTTGTTGCCTTTGCATTTGGTATCAAATTAAAAAAAAATCATTGCCAAGACTAGTGTTAAAGAGTTTAACTGCTATGTTTTCTTCTGGGAGTTTTATGGTTTCAGGTTTATGTACAAGTTTTTAATCCTTTTTGAGCTGATTTTTGTGTGTGGTGGAAGATAGTGGTCCAGTTTTATTCTTTTGCATGTGGTTGTCCAGTGTTCCCAACAACATTTACTGAAGAGACTGTTGTATATTCATGGTTCTTTTGTTGTAAGTTAATTGACCAAATGTGCATGTGTTTATTTCTGGGTTCTTTGTTCTGTTTTGTTGATCTACATGTCTGTTTTTATGACAATACAACACTGTTTTGATTACTATAGCTTTGTAATATAGTTTGAAACCACTAAATAACACTGAATGATCTGTTCTTTCTCAGATTGTTTTAGTTTTGGGAGGTCTTTTACGGTTCCATACAAACTTTGAAATTGTTTGTTCTGTTTCTGTGAAAAATGCCATTGGAATTCTAATAAGGATTGCATTGAATCTGTAAATGGCTTTGGTTAGTAATAGCTAAATGAGGGAATATTTGAGCTGACAAATACTTCAGTACTTCACATAGTCTTTTATTCTGGAACCAGTAGAGTTAATGCCATGAAAATTACTCTGAACTACTGTATTTTATGATATATTCCAAGTAATTTAATTTTCAGTCATGCTTTAGGGCTGTTTTTCCTTTGAAATATAAAACACATCTTCTTATGAATCTGTGAAATATTCTGAGGAAAACAAATTAAAAAACAAAGTGATCATTAATGTCCTTTTCAAGTCAGAAGTTCTATAAATAAACAGTAATGTTAGGAAATACATATCTTAATGACCAAAATGTTTGAAATAGTAATATTAAAAATCTAAGCTATTCTGAATTCTGAATCCAGTAAGGTTCCAAGTTTTGTTGGTTTTACCTCAAAATTCTTCACTTTTTGCCCCTCTCCCCATCCCAGCTTACAATCCTTAGATCTCTGAATTATTCTTGATCAAGCTCTTGTGCTAGATAATGCTTTCTAGCTTGGAATCCCATTATAATTAAATAGACTTATTTGTGTATAAATTACATATATGCACCATTGTATTAATATTAATATGTTATAAAATTAAACAAAAAGAAATGAAAATGTAATATTAGATATAAATACAGAGAGTGATTAGGATGGCAGCATAGGATGGCCCTGAGCTTACCTCTTTCCATGGGCACAAAATTTAACTATTTACAGATCAACTCTCGATGAGAAAGACTGAAATCTAGCAGAAAAGATCTTATACAACTAAAGATATAAAAAAGGAAGCACAATGAGACATGTAGGAGAACAGATACCTGGTATAGTCCAGTCTTATACCCTTGGGGTAGGGGACCCACAAATAGAATAATTAAAATTGCAGAAGTTCTCCTTAAGGAGCACAGGGGATCAAATCTCACAATGCGATCCTCAGATGGGTCCTATGCCAGAAAGATGAGCCCCTAGAATATTAGGCTTTGAAAACCAGTGGGGCTTATTTTCAGAACCAGAGGGCTGTCGAAATAAAATGCCACTGTTAAATGAGGCACACAAAATCTCACATGTTCCAGAACCCAGAGAAGAAGCAGAAATTTGGAAAAAGACTGGGTCAGGTCCACTTGCTGATTTTGGAGAGCCTCCCAGAGACGTAGGAATCAATTGAAGCTCATTCAGGGAACATAAAAACTGGCCACATCCATGTTTTGGAGGTCATTCTACCACAAGGACACTGGTGATGGCAAGCATCATTTTGGAATCCTCTGTCTAGCTTATTAGCACTAGGACTTGACCCTGTGGGCACCAGTGCTGGGAGACTTCAAGAAAAGCAGCTAGTCAGGTGGAGAAACAGCCCCACCTACCAGCAGGCTGACTCCTTAGGAACCCCTGAGCCCACAGTTGACTCAGGACCCAGCCCTGTCCATCAGAGGGCCCAGGATCCATTTCCACCCACAGCTGGGCTGACACACCAACTCCAGGACCACAGGACCCTGCAGCCAGAAAGTCTGGGACCTGGATCAACCCACCAGTGAACTAGCATTAGCCCTGAGACCCAGCTCACACATTAGTGGGTAGGCACCAGCCTCAGATCCCTTGGGGCTCAGCCCCAACCACCATAGGCATACAACAACCCCAGGAACACTGCAGCCCAAGCTGACTGCTCTGTCAGGATCCAGTCCACTCTACGCAGGCCAGCACCAGCAATGAGACAACTGAGCCCCACTCCAAAAAGTACCACATCAAGATACATTGTAATTAAAATGGCAAAAATTTAAAGTAAAGAGACACTATTAAAAGCAGCAAGGGAAAAGCAAAAAGTTATGTGCAAGAAAACTCCTATAAGTCTATCAGCTCAGTTTTGAGCAGAAACACTGCAGGCCAGAAGGAAGTGGCATGATAAAGTGATGAGAGGGAAAAACATACAACAAGAATACTCTGTCTGGCCAAACACTTATCCAGATTTGATGGAGAGATCAAAAGTTTTACAGACAAGCAAAAGCAAAGAGTTCAGCACCACCAAACCAGTTTTACAAGAAATGTTAAAGGGACTTCTTTAAGTAAAAAAGAAAAGGCTGCAGCTAGGAATATTAAAAGTACAAAAGGAAAAATCTCATTGTAAGGGTAAGTATACAATAAAGGTAATAAATCAACCAGATATAAGCTAGTAGGAAAGTTAAAAGACAAAAGTAGTAAAATCATCTATATCCACAATAAATAATTAAGGGACATACAGGAGAAAAAGATGTAAAATATGATGTCAAAAAGTAAATGTGGCAGGAGGGCAGTAAAAATTCATGGCTGTTAAAATGTGTTTGAAATTAAGAGGTCAGCATTTAAAAATAATTATATATATAGTGTATATATACTCCCTATTTATATGTATATACACACACACGCATGTATACACACACACACACACACACACATAAACCTTACAGTAGTCACAAACCAAAAATCTATAATAGATACGCACTCAAAAAGGAAAAAGCAATCCAAAAATAACACTAAACATAAACATCAAATAACATTGGAAGAGTGCAAAAGAAAAAGGAAAAATAAAGAGCTACAAAAATGAACTGAAAACAGTTAACAGAATGGTAATACATACATACTTATCAGTAACGTCTTTAAATATAAATGGACGAAATGCTCCAATCAAATGACATAGAGAGGCAGAATAACAAGACCTATATCTATGCTGTCTACAAGAGACTCACTTCAGATCTAAAGACAGAAAAACTGAAAGTGAGGTGATGGAAAAAGGTATTCCATGTCAAAGGAAAGGAAAAGAAAACCAAGGTAGCAATACTTGTATCAGAAAAAATAGACTTTAAAGCAATGATTGTATATTACTCTCATTAACATATATGCACCCAATATAAGGGCACCTAAATATATAAAACAAATTCTAAGAAATGCTGACATAAAGGGAGAAATTGATGGGAGTACAGTAATAGTAGGAGACTTTAACACCCCACTAACATCATTGGGCAGGTCTTCCAGATAGAAAATCAGTAAGGCAATAGAGATACTAAATGACAAAACAGAATAGTTGGATTTGGTTGATATTTTTAGGACATTACATCCCCCCAAAACAAAATATATGTTCTTTTCAAGTGTTTATGGAACATTCTCTAGGATAGACCACATACTTGGGCACAAAAGAAGCCTCAACAAATTTAAGAGAATAGAAATTATTCCAAGCATCTTCTCTGACCACAATGCCATGAAACTAGAAATCAACCACAGAAAAACAAAGGAGAAAAAAAATGACAACATGGAGACTAAACAACATGCTTCTGAAAAACCAGTGAGTCAACAATGAAATCAAAGAAGAAATTAAAAAATACCATGAGACAAAAGACAATGAAAACATAGCCACTCAAAATCTATAGAATGCACCAAAAGAATCCTCAGAGGCAAGTTCACAGCAATAAAAGCCTTCCACACAAAAGAAGAACAGTCTCAAATAAACAACCTAACCTACCACCTAAAAGAATTAGAAAAAGAAGAACAAACAAAACCCAAAGTCAGCAGAAGGAAAGAAATAATAATGAGGGAGGAAATAAAATAGAGATTTAAAAAAAGCAATAGAAAAAAATCAATCAAACCAAGAGCTGTTTTTTGAAAGAGTAAACAAAACTGTCAAACCTCTAGCCAGCCTCTCCAAGAAGGAAAGAGACAGGACACAAATACACAAAATAAATGAAAATGGAGAGATTAGAACCAACACCACAGAAATACAAAAAATCATAAGAGAATACTATGAACAACTATATGCCAATAATTTGGACAACTTAGAAGAAATGGACAAGTTTCTAGAAACTTACAGTCCACCAAAACTGAATCAAGAAGGAATAGATCACTTGAACAGACCAATCACTAGAAGTGAAATAGAATCAGCAAAAACAAAACAAAACAAAACAAAACCTCCTGCAAACAAAAGTCTAGGACCTAATGGCTTCACTGGGGAATTCTATTAAATATACAAAGAAGAACTCATACCAGTCCTTCTCAAACTCTTCCAAAGACTGAAGGAGAAGAAACACTCCCAAACTCATTCTATAAAGCCACCATATTACCCTGATCCAAAGCCAGACAAAGACACTACCAAAAAAGAAAGCTATAGGCCAATATCATTGTTGAACATAGATGCAAAAATCCTCAACAAAATATTAGCAAATAGAATCCAAAACACATAAAAAAAGGTTATAAACCATGATTGAGTAGGATTCATCTCAGGAACACACAGATGGCTCAACACAAGCAAATCAATCAACGTGATACACTGCATCAACAAGAGAAAGGACAAAAATCATATGATCATTTCGATAGATGCAGAAAAAGCATTTGATAAAATTCAACACCCAGTTATGATAAAAATTCTTACCAAAGGGGATACAGAGGGAACATATCTCAACACAATAAAAACTATTTATGACAAGCCTACAGCTAGCATAATACTCAATGGTGAAAAGCTGAAAACCTTCCCCCTAAAATCTGGAACAAGACAAGGATGCCCACTCTCACCACTCCTATTCCATATAGTATTGGAAGTCCTAGCCATAGCAATTAGACAGGAAAAAGAAATAAGATGGATCCAAATTGGAAGAGAAGTAAAATTGCCATTATATGCAGATGACATGATACTATATGTAGAAAATCCTAAAGGCTCCACACAAAAACTACTAGAACTAATAAAAGAATTTGGCAAGGTAACAAGATACAAGATTAACCTACAGAAATCAGTGGCATTTCTTAACACTAACAATGAAGTATCAGAAAAAGAGAATAAAGAAACAATCCCATTTAAAATTACATAAAAAAAATACTTAGGAATAAATCTGACCAAGGAAGTGAAAGACTTATACATGGAGAACTACAAAACATTGATTAAGGAAATTAAAGATAACTTAAATAAATGTAAAGATATCCCATATTCTTGGATTGGAAGAATTAATATTGTTAAAATGGCCATACCACCCAAAGCAATCTACAGATTTAATGCAATCCCTATCAAATTACCCAGGACATTTTTCACAGAACTAGAACAAATAATCCTAAAATTTATATGGAATCACAAAGACCCAGAACTGCCAAAGTATTACTGAAGAAAAAGAAAGAGGCTGGAGGAATAACCCTCCCAGACTTTGGACAATACTACAGAGCTGCAGTAACCAAAACAGCATGGTATTGTTACAGAAACAGATATATGAATCAATGGAACAGAATAGAGAGCCAGAAATAAACCCACAAACTTTTGGTCAATTAATCTTTGACAAAAGAGGCAAGAATATACAATGGAGTAAAGACAGTCTCTTTAGCAAGTGGTGATGGGAAACCTGGACAGCTGCACATAAATCAATGAAGTTAGAACACTCCCTCACATCATACACAAAAATAAACTCAAAATGGCTTAAAGACTTAAACATAAAACAAGACACCATAAACCTCTTAGAAGAAAACAGGCAAAATATTATCCAACATAAATCTCAAAAATGTTCTCCTAGAGCAGTCTACCTAAGCAATAGAAACAAAAGCAAAAATAAACAAATGAGACCTAATTAAACTTACAAGCTTTTGCACAGCAAAGGAAACCATAAGCAAAACAAAAGGATAACCTATGGAATGGGAGGAAATATTTGCAAATGATGAGACTGATAAGGTCTTTATCACTGGAATATATAAAGAGCTTGTACAACTTAATAAGTGAAAAATACAAACTACCCAATCCAAAAATGAGCAGAAGACCTAAACAAGTAGTTCACCAGTGAAGACATACAAATGACCAATAGTCACTTGAAAAAATGCTCAATATTATTAATTATCAGAGAAATGCAAATCAGAACTACAGTGAGGTATCACCTCACACCAGTCAGAATGGCCGTCATTCAAAAATCCACAAGTGACAAATGCTGGAGAGGCTGTAGAGAAAAGGGAACCCTCCTTCACTGTTGGTGGGAAAGCAGTTTGGTACAGCCACTGTGGAAAACAGTATGGAGATTCCTCAAAAGACTAGGAATAGACTTACCATATGACCCAGGGATCCTGCTCCTGGGCATATAACCAGAGGGAACCTTAATTCAAAAAGACACCTGCACCCCAGTGTTCATTGCAGAACTATTTACAATAGCCAAGACATGGAAACAACCTAGGTGTCCATCAACAGATGACTGGATAAAGAAGAAGTGGTATATTTATACAATGGAATACTACTCAGCCATAAAAATGACAACATAATGCTATTTGCAGCAACATGGATGTCCCTGGAGAATGTTATTCTAAGTGAAGTAAGCAAAAGAGAGAAAGAAAAATACAATAGGATATTGATGTCACTTATATGCAGGATCTGGAAAACAAAAAAGACAAATGAATTAATTTACAAAACAGAAACAAACTTAGACTCACAGACATAGAAAGCAAACTTATGGTTATTAAGGGGGGAAGGAAGTGGGAAGGGATAAATAAGGAGTTTGAGATTTGCAGATAATAACTTACATATATGAATATTTATATAAAACAGATAAACAAGTTTATAATGTATAGCACAGGGAACCATATTCAATATCTTCTAGTAACTTTTGGTGAAAAAGAATAGGAAAATGAATATATTTATGTTCCTATATGACTGAAATATTGTGCTGTACACTAGAAATTGACCCAACATTGTAAACTGACTGTACTTCAATAAAAACATATTAAATAAAAAAGCAATAAAATAAAACAGTGATTGTATCAAATGACAGGAGTGACATTATATAATGATCAAGTGAACAATCAAAGAAGAAGGTACAATAATTGTAAATATATATGCTCTCAACATAGGAGCATCTATCTGCCTAGAAAAGATTATCCAACATACAGAGAGAAATTGTCATTAATAAAATGATAATACATCCTTAATACCCCTCTTAGGATAATGGACAGATCACCCAGACAGGAAATCAATAAGGAAACACTGGCTGTAAATGACACTTTAGACCAAATATTATGTATATAACATTTCACCCCAAAATGGCAGAATACACTTTCTTTTTTTTTTAACATTTTTTATTGATTTATAATCATTTTACAATGTTGTATCAAATTCCAGTGTTCAGCACAATTTTTCAGTCATTCATGGACATATACACACTCATTGTCACATTTTTTTCTCTGTGAGTTATCATAACATTTTGTGTATATTTCCCTGTGCTATACAGTGTGATCTTGTTTATCTATTCTACAATTTTGAAATCCCAGTCTATCTCTTCCCACCCTCCACCCCCCTGGCAACCACAAGTCTGTATTCTCTGTCTGTGAGTCTATTTCTATCCTGTATTTATGCTTTGCTTTTGTTTGTTTGTTTGTTTGTTTTTGTTTTTGTTTTTGTTTTTGTTTTTTAGATTCCATATATGAGCGATCTCATATGGTATTTTTCTTTCTCTTTCTGGCTTACTTCACTTAGAATGACATTCTCCGGGAGCATCCATGTTGCTGCCAGTGGCATTATGTTGTTGATTTTTATGGCTGAGTAGTATTCCATTGTATAAATATACCACCTCTTCTTTATCCAGTCACCTATTGATGGACATTTAGGCTGTTTCCATGTCTTGGCTATTGTAAATAGTGCTGCTATGAACATTGGGGTGCAGGTGTCATCCTGAAGTAGGGTTCCTTCTGGATACAAACCCAGGAGTGGGATTCCTGGGTCATATTGTAAGTCTATTCTTTTCAGGTGCATATGGAACATTCTCACGTGCTTGGTCACAAAACAAGTCTCAAGACATTTAATAAAATTGAGGTCATATCAAGCATCTTTTTTGGCCACAATGCTATGAGGGTAGAAATCAACTAAAAGGGAAAAACTACAAAAAACACAAACACATGGAGGTTGAACAGTATGCTACTAAATAACCAATGGGTCACTGAAGAAATCAAAGAAGAAAGAAAAAATACCTGAAGACAGATGATTATGAAAATACTATAGTCCAAAATCTACAAGATGCAGCATAAGCAGTTCTAAGAAGGAATCTTACAGTGACACAGCTATCTCGGGCAACAAGAAAAATACAAACCAACAACCTAATCTTACACCTAAAGGAACTAGGAAAGGAAGAACAAACAAAACCTGAAGTTTGTAGAAAGAAAGAAATAAATATCAGACCAGAAATAAATGAAAAAGAGACTAAAAATAAAATAAAATAAAAGATCGATGGAACTAAGGGCTGGTTTTTTGAAAAGATTAACAAAATTGGTAAACCTTTAACAGTTGCATCAAGGAAAAAAATAGATAGGGCCTAGATCAATAAAATCAGAAATGAAAGAAGAAAAGTTAAAACCAACACCACAGGTATACAAAGGATCATAAGAGATTGCTACCAACAATTGCTAAAAAGTGGACAATCTTGAAGAAACCACAAACTGCTGGAAATTGAATCAGGAATAAAGAAAATTCCCAACAAACAAAAGTTCAGGCTTTACAGATGAATTCTGCCAAACATTTAGAGAAGAGTGAACACTTAGTCATCTCAAATATTTCCAGAAAATTGCAGAGGAAGGATCATTTCCAGACTCATTCTCTGAGACTGGCATCACTCTAATACCAAAACCCAGAAAGGTAATCACACACAAAAAAAGAAAATTGCAGGCCAGTATCAGTGATAAACATAGATGCAAAAATCCTCTACAGAATTTTAGCTACTGAATTCAGTAATAAATTTAAAGGTTCACATACCATGATCAGGGGAGACTTATCCCAGGGATGAAAGGATGGTTCAGTATCCATTAATCAATCCATGTGCTGCACTACATTAACAAATTGAAGAACAAAAATCATATGATCATCTTCATAGATGCATAAAAACCTGAAAAATTCCATTTCCACTTATGATAAAAACTCTCAGCAAAGGGGTATAGAAAATACATGCCTCAACGTAATAAAGGGCTGCGTATGACAAGCCCACAAGTGACATCATACTCAGTGGTGAAAAGCTGAAAGCATTTCCTCTAAGCTCAAGAACAAAACAAGGATGTCCACTCTTGCCACTTGTATTTAACATAATTTTGGAAGTCCTAGACATAGCAATCTCACAAGGAAAAAGAAATGAAGGAATCCAAACTGGAGGTGAAGAAGTTAAAAGGTTACTTTTGCAAATGACTTGATACTATATATAGAAAACCTTAAACATGCTACTAGAAACTACTAGAACTCATCAATGAATTTGGTAAAGTTGCAAAATACAAAATTAATATATGGAAATCTGTTTTTTCCAAAGAAGACATACTTATGGCCAACATGCATATGAAAAATGTTCAACATCATATCATCAGGGAAATGCAAATCACAACCACAATGAAATAATCACCTTACACCTATCAAAATGATTACTATCAAAAATACATATTTTACACATATACACACACACACACATATATATACATATGTATGAGTATTACTCAACCTTAAAAACAGAATGAAATCTTGCCATTGCAACAACATGGATGGACCTAGAGAGTATTATCCTAAGTGAAGTAATCTGACAGAGGAAGACAAATATAGTATGGTTTCACTGATGTGTGGAATCTAAGAAACAAAACAAATGAACAAACATAATAAAACAGAGTTACGGAAATGGAGAACAAACAGATGGTTGCCAGAGGTGGGGAGGGAGTCGGGGGGGGGGAGAGAAATAGATGAGGGAGTTTAAGAGGTACAGACCTCCAGTTGTAGAATTAATGCGTCATGGGTATGAAAGGCATAGTGTGGGGTAAATAGTCATTAAATATGTAATATCTTTGTATTGTGTCAGATCTTAACTGGATTATGGTGGTGATCATTTCAAAATTTACAGAAATACCAAATTACTATGTTGTATAACAGGAGCTAACATAGGTTTATAGGTCAGTTATGCTCCCTAAACAAAAAAGAGATCAGCTTTGTGGTTACCAGAGGTGAGGTGTGGTGGGGGAGAGGAAACTAGAGGAAGGCAGTCAAAAGGTACAAACTTTCAGTTATAAGATATGTAAGTACTAGGGATGTGATGTAATATAATTAACACTGCATATGTTATATATGAAAGTTGTTAAGAGAGTAAATTATAAGAGTTCTCATCATAAGAAAAAAATTTCTTTAATCTTGTATCAATGAGATGATGGGTATTCCCTAAACATAGTGTGATAATCATGTCTTGATGTACGTAAGTGAAATTGTACCGTGCACCTTAAACTTACACAGTGCTGCATGTCAATTATAGCTCAATAATGCTGAAAGGAAAATAAATTTTAAAAAATACATTTTTTCCAGAAAAGTAAAACATGAAAAAGCACTTCTTCTTGCCCCCCAGTGGGTGTCCTTGCACACTCCTTGAGTTGGTATGCTCCATTCTTGTCTAGAATGTAGTGGTAACTTCTAAACTGGTCTCACAACTTCTAAACTTGTCCTTTTTTCTTTTTTTTCACTCTCTTTCTGTCACATCTTAACTATGTGTCAGTGACCCTTTAAAAGTGTAAATCTAATCATATCACTCACCTTTCAACTCTTCTTTGATTCTAAATTGACAAAAGATAAAGTAGAAATTTCTCAGACGATCACATGAGGCTTTGCATTTTTTAGACTGATTTCCTCATAATGACCTATGTTCTAGCCATGGGAACTACTCAGTTTTCTGAGTAGTTTAGTAATTCAGAAATTTAGTAAAGTGTTCTTCAAACTTTAAATTTTTATTGCAAATAGTGTTTCTCTAACTGGAATTGTCTTCCTTTGTTGGCCACTTTTTACTCATATTTAACCTTTGAGGTAGTCCCCAAATTCTGTCCTCTATTACATAGCCCCTGATCATTTTTGCCAGTTAACGATTTCCCCCCTTACTGATCATTTCAAAATGTATAGAAATATCAAATTTCAATATTTTACATTTCATGGATTTATTGCAGGAGTCTACCTCTAAACTGAGCTGCTAGAAACTAGTGATCTGACATGTTCATCTCAGTATCTATGGCAACCAAATTATCTGTGGTGGTTAGAACAATGCCTGGAACATAACAGTATAAGTTTGTGCAATAAATAAATGAATGGGCCCATACCAAAACTATTACAGAAGATGCTACATATTCTATCTGATGGCAAATAATTACTTTACAAAAAATTTTACTGTAGTATAGAGATATCATTTACCCAAGATCAAATATTCAGCATCTTGGGATAAAATCCTGAATTTAATATTACATAATAAATTTGATGATGGAATTGGTAAAAAGACCTGGTGTTTGACATGCTTACGCCGGTGTCCCTCCTGTGTACCAACCCTGACTGTTACTTAAAGGAGGACTGAATTATGAAGTTTATTTACACTGAGTTTTGACATATCCCATCTGTATGTAGCCAACTGATGTTTGCAGTTGATTTTCAGTAGTGTTCATCATATTCAAGAAAGAGGTTTACTTGTATTCCTGTTTCATTTAAACTTGTAAAAATAAGAATGAATGTTGACTTTTTATTAAATTCTCATTTAATGTTTGTTAATATGATGGGTTTTTTTTCCTTTACTATGATGTAGTGTTATATTGATTTATTGCCTGATATTGGACCATCCTTGAATTCCTGTACCATGTTTTCCATGGTCAAGGCATTATTTTCCTGATAGTAATGTTTTATATATCTGCAGACAGTTCACCTGGCTCTTTTGCAGTTATCTTCATAAGAGTAATGGGTTTCTGTTGTTTACATGTAAATATTAAGCAATGTAATTCTTCATTATATTTTAGAAAACATTGGAAATAAGCACTGAATCAAACTTAACCCATAAGTTGAATTTAAATATGAAAGTTCTAACAGTTCAAACAAGTCAGGAATATGATGGCTAACATTTATTAAGTGCTAAATTGTGCTAAGTTTCTTTTTTAACTGCTTTATATTTATTAACCTATTTAAATCCTGTGACATTCCTATGAAACACAAATTATTATCCCCATTTTGGGACTGGGTAACTGAGACACATAGACACAAAGTACTCAGGGCCACGTAGATGGGAAATAGTAGAGTAAGGATTTGAACTCAAGCATTCTGGCTCTACATTCTTTAAAATTATGCAGTATTCCCCTAGTGTGACCCTGGGGGAGACACAAATTCCAAGAATTATTTGTTCAAAGACAAAATCTGACAATCATTGTTAATATGTGACTGACTATTTAAACAATGTAGAATTTATAAGAGAAATACCATAGCTATATATCATCTATTAATATAACAATGTAGATTGGGGAATAACTGTATTTAACTATTTAAAAACCTAAATATTATCAAAGTAATACTCCTTTTTTTTTATCTTTCAGCAATCTTGATACAGAAGAACTATGTGGTAAGTTTCTTTAAGGCTTATCAAACCCGTCACTTTAGAACAACAAAGAACACTGTCTTACATACTTCTGCATACCCTGAAATTTATGTCATAGACTAAGAGTTCTGGAATAAAGTAAAAGATATGAGATCTGGAGGAATTTGTCTTTATCCACGGGTTTGCCCAAGCATATATTTCACTAAGGAAAGAGTTGGGCCTTACTAATTTATTCAAAAGAGGATAATTGTTACTGCAATTAGTATAGTCAGTTTCACAAGAACAAATCTCCACCAGCTTGAATATATTTTTAAATTGGTGCTTAATACAACTTCATTATTCCCTTCAAATACATTGTGCAGAGCCTTTTGTTATGGTTTTACAAAGATGACCCCTTGACATGTAAAAACAACTTTGTCCCATACCTTCTTAAACCATTCTGGAATGTCATTTGCAAAACAAGTGATTCGATAGGAAGAGATGTCTTAACAAATTCCTGATTTAGTGGCCTCTTTATTTACTTGCTTCATGTTTTATGGGTGGAAACAAAAGCCATAGGCTGGAAATATAAAAAGGCAAATATTTTTGAGATTTATTCTTTGTTATGTAAAATTTGTTTTCTGTAATAATAGAATTAGATTAGGAAACTTCTCTGTATTTACTAAGAGAGCTTTGACTAGAATTTCCCCCCATAGTTTTAGTTAGGAACTAGACAGGGGGTTTTAATTCATTTGTCCAGTAATTACTCCCAGTGTGTGTTCAAATCCTCCCCCTTCTGTTCAAGGATATGCATTTTAACTTCTAGGGTGGTTTCATTTCTTATTATTTTGTGAATATAAAGTAAATATATTCTAATCAAAGTGAATTCTAATCAAAATCAAAAGCTTCAGTTCTAACAAGTAAAATGTGTCTACTCACATCCAGCGCCAATCCCCCCTTGTGCCTGGTGAGGCAGGGCGGTGTTTGATTGGCATAGAAAATGGATTTCATGTGCTGTTTCATAGATGTCAATTAAAAAGGTCCAGGTTCCTAAAACTTTCATTCTGTTGTTTTTACTAAGTTGACCAAATTGTGGAATTATAGAATTCACAATCTATTAAAATAAAGTATAGATATTTATTATTTTAGTTTTGAAAGTAATATTTAGCTATTTTTAAAAATTTAGCATCGCAGAATTATGTAAGTGTGTAAGAGTCAAAGTAAGTGTATAATTGATGTAAGTGTATAAGTGTCAAAGTCTCTGTCACGCACCTCTTTTTCCCGATAGTGATCTCCACTGCTAACCGCTTAGAGTGTATCGTTCCAGACATTTTTATGCATATATTGACATTAATACATGTGTGTATATATTTTTTCCAACAGTGAGATCTTACTATGTGATCAGTACAGGTGCACACTTTTCTACCTCATTTGATTAAAAAGGCTGCATAGCACCCCATTTACCTTAACTTTTTCTATCCAGCCCTTTTAGTGGGTTTTCTGGTTGTTTCCAGCTGTCCACTGGGACAACAGCCCTGAAGTAAATATCCACGTGTATTCTCTTTCCACTCTTGTACAGGTAGTTGTGTATGTAGTTACTCAGTCAGAAGTTCTTCCAATGTGCACGCCCACCAGTAGTGTACAGACAAGTCAACATTCACTTTCATAAATAGCTTTTAGGCTGTAACTTATTCCTATCAGTCGATGCATACCTTGATTTTAATTAGGTAATTGTGTCTGAACTCTAGCATGAGTCTCTGGTTTTCTGTTTGTACCATCTTTTAGCTGTGATCTAAAATCTACTGGGAGAAAAATTATTACTTTCCTGATCTTACCCAGCTTCTAACTGTTTTTAAACTCTTACTCATATTTACTGAACTATTTTGCAAACCTTGAGGTTGGGAGTTGAGTATTTTGAGATATTTATAGATGGGTGATGAATAATTGCAAAGAACATTCAAGTAGCTAGAGTGCTTGATCTGAAAGCATATCTATTAGAAAGCCTCATGAGCAAGGTTGAATACATTCAATGGTCTTAAGTTTTCATCTAGTTAGTTTTTGCCTAACAAGTGTTAAATTATTTTAAAAGTTATATGAAGTCTATAAATAAGATCTGTAAAACTGAAGGTACAGGAAACTCCCATAAAAACTACAGAAGCCTCATATGGCATGTTCCGTTAAGTAGCTATGCCCAAGGAACCCAGTCAGACTGCAGAGAAGCTTGCATTGCCAGAGCCTGGGCAGTGCTGAAGGTCCTGCCAGCTGTCTAGGTGCTAGAAAAACAAGAAGTCTCTACTTCAGGCTGTTAGAACTGTGGCTATTTGGCACATTTAGAAAATCACCAAAACCAGCTGTAGAACAGTTTGAGTGACATTGATCTCTATTCTTTCAAAATAACTCATTCTCAGATTTCCAACTCATGCCTTTGTTCAGAGGCATCTCACCCCTTTGTCTGTCTTTCTCTTTCTCTCTCTGCCATCTCAGTTATTTTCTCTCCTGCCTGGTGTTACTACTTGGGAAGTTACTGCAAGGTACACACTGTGAGTCTCGTCTAAACTCATGAACATGTTTTGTGAGATCAGTTCCCAGTGTGGCCTTTGTGGCAGCTGTAACTTCTCTGGTTCTGACTTGGAATTCTTGGGTCACACCTGAAAACTCAACAACCGGACGACTGAGATGCAAGATAGAAAAATCTCTGTAATTGGGTGATGTAACACCACTAATGAAGTACAGTAGGCACGGGAGGAACTAGCCTTTGGTTAGCATTTTAATAGACACAATGTTGTGTTAATATCCATGAGGAGATAATCTGCTTTCTGACAGGTAATTTATGAAATACATTTGTTTATAACTCTTGCTCTATTCTTTCATCATACTCATTGTCCAGATTTACTTTTCAAAAATTCTTCAGTTAAACTGAGGAGAATTTGTTTTTACACATTTCCATATGTGCTATAAATTCTGTTTTGCTCTTGCCCATGGAACCCTACTGGTTTGCAAATTGGCCATTGTATACAGAGGGCACAGGGAGACCGAAGAAAGAGGCAGACCACTCCAAGTTGGTAGGTGCCAGGTTCAATAGACACAGGAAGTTACATATAAGGCTTGTCTTGGGCAGCTGGAAAAGAAATAGATCTCTGCACCCTCCCGCCAGAATCTTAAAAGTTTATAAAGAAGCCTTAACTAGATTTAGTCATGTACACCATCCAAACTGCTTTCTCAAGGAAGTGTCCTTGAAAATGGCCCCCACTGTGGGAGTGATGGGGAACACATACATTCCAAGGACAGGAGAAGGAATGAGGATCTTCCAATTGCCCAGGTATTAGCTTACAGGTCAACCAGTAGTCACGTCTTCTACATGACCTTCTCCACACTGACGTACATCTTTCAATAAAAGTAAGTCTTTTCTCCTAGAAGTTCTCCTAGTTACAAAAGACAAGAGTTTGAAGGATAAATATTTGTTCTGAATCTTTCTTTCCCTAATGCCAAACACATTTGCCCAGCTCACTTTGGTACCATTTTAAAAATAAGGAACATGAGTCATAATAACAGGAATAAAACATTAGTCAAAGCTCAGCCACTCCCAAAGCCATCACTGACTTTCCTTCACTGGTTGCCATATCTTGGGGTATGAAAATATACTGCTGAAACTTCAGGGTCCTACCCATTTCCGCCTCAAGCTTTGGTATGACCTGTGGTCCTTGTTCTGTGACTCAATTGCTCCTGGCAGTTAAAACTAGCTACTCTTGTCTCTCCTGTTGATGGTTGCACCAACACTCCCCAAACCTTCCTCAGTGTATTCAGATAACTATTATAATAGAAAAAATTTGAGGTTGTCATTCTTCTTTTCAGAATTGTTCCATGGCTTCCCATCGCCCATAGTGGTTCTCAAATTTAATCTGCCTCATAATCTCTAGTGAGCCTGTAAAACATGATGAAGCTTGGGCCTCAACACAAAGATTCCAATTTAATAGATGAGACCTTGGTCAAAATATTCATTTCTAACAAGTACTCTAGAGCAGTGCTTCTCAAACTTATACGTGCCTACAGCTCACCTGGGGGCTTGTTAAAATGCAGATTCTGCCTCAGGAGGATGAGGTCAGCTTGAGATGCTGCATTCTAACAAGTTCCCAGGTGATGCTGATGCTGCTGGTCCACAGGCCACAGTTTGAGCAGTGAGGCTGCGGGGAATTCTCTAGAGGATCCGATGCCGATGGTCAAAAACACCGACCTAGACTTAAGGATAAAGTTTAGAGCACCTAGTAGGGAACATTTCCAGCACATTCAGCCTCCTGTCTCATCACTGGTGTGCAGCATTCTGCTTCTTTGCTGTCTCTAATCTTTATATATCTCCCAGGTCTATCCTTTATGTCCCACCCAGCAATGCTAAACTACCCACACTCCTGCAGACGTGACTTCCATGCCTTTGTTTACCCTCCCTCTGATTGTCCAGTGGACTCCTGTTTACTGTTAATGCAGGCCTCACTGGTGTCTCCTCCATGAAGCGCTCTCTGACTCCCGCCAGGTGGGTGTGGGCAGTCTTTGCCCTGTACTGAGATTGCACCTTGTACCCGGCTCTCGAGCCATTGTCTTGGACAACGATCATGTGTATAGCAGTTGTTTTTTTTTTTCTTTTTTGAATGTTTATTTCCTCTACTTGATTGTAGGCTCCTTAAAATAGAGGCTCTGTCTTTTCATCTTTGTGTTCCAAGTTCCTAGTATAGCACTTTGCACATAGACGGCATTAAATGCATGTGTTAAGTGGTGGGATGAGAAAATGAACCCTCAGCATGACCAAGTGGAGAGAATGATCTCCTTTTTGTCTCCATAAATGTCTCTGACTTTTTCATCTAAATTCCCTCTTTTCAGTTCATTGGAGCCCTATACATGTCTGTCAGTGTGTAAATTATACAATACTTTGAATGATGCTTCACTGCACCACCTCAAAAT
The DNA here is from genome assembly GCF_048564905.1 of Vicugna pacos. NCBI lineage: Eukaryota > Metazoa > Chordata > Mammalia > Artiodactyla > Camelidae > Vicugna > Vicugna pacos. The sequence goes on from NC_133011.1 coordinate 2,397,838, forward strand.
GACCCTTACAGTTAGATTCACAACTTCAGCTCCTGCCAGAGCTTGAATGTTGTAATTCTCTCTTCTCAGAGTTATTTCCTTTGTGATCTAGTATACTGCTTGGGGAGTGGTTGTTTTTTCCTGACTGCTTGGACAGATGGGAGGAAAGAAGGAAGGAAGGCGGGAAGGCAGGCAGGCAGGCAGGCTAGATCGGTGTCCCCTCCAAAGCCTCTGACCGTTGTCTTCTCTTGTGCTTTATCAACACGTGCCTGCGTGCGTTTGATTTCAGAGTGGAAAGACAACTTACACTCTTTCCAGGGACCTTCACTGATTAAGCCAAATAGCTTCTATATGAGTTGAAATACTTATTTTATCTATGTTTTTATTTGAAGCGTACTTGATTTACAATATTGTGTTAGTTTTAGGTGCTGATTAGCATACTGATTCAGTATTTTTGCAGATTATATTACATTATAGGTCATTACAAGATAATGGGTATAATTCCTGGTGCTGTACCGTGTATCCTTGTTGCTTGTCTATTTTACATACAGGAGTTTGTATCTGATTAATCCCATAACCCTAATTTGTCCCTCCCCCTTCTCTCTCCTCTTTGGTAACCACAAGTTTTTTCTATGTCTGTGAGTCTGTTTCTGTTTTACATATAGATTCATTTGTATTATTTTTTAGACTCCATATATAAGTGATACATAGTTTTTTTCTTTCTCTGACTTATTTTACTAAGCACAATATTCTCTAGGTCCATCCACATTGCTGCAAGTGGCAATATTTCACTCTTTTCTACGTCTGAGTAATGTACCACTGTGTATGTGTATACCACATCTTCTTAAGCCAGTTGTCTGTTGATAGGCACTTGAATTGCTTCCATGGCTTGACTGTTGGAAATAGTGCTGCCATGAACACTGAGGTCTGTGTATCTCTTTGAATTAGCATTTTTGTTTTTTCTGAATGTATATCTGGGAGTAGAATTACTGGATCATATGATAGTTCTATTTTTAGTTTTTAAGGCGTCTTCATACTGTTTTTCCTAACGGCCGCACCAATTTACATTCCTGCCTACAGTGTACATTGGTTCTCTTTTTCCATATCCTCTCCAACATTAGCTACTGGAGACTTATTGGTGATAGATATTCTGACAGGTAGGAGGTGATACCTCATTGTGGTTTTGATTTGCATTTCTCTAATAATAGTGATGTTGAGCATCTTTTCATGTTATCTGTTATATCTTTGGAAAAATGTTTATTCAAGTCTTCTGCCCATTTTTTGATTGGATTTTTTTTTATACTGAGTTGTATGAGCTGTTTATCTATTAACCCCGTGTCAGTTGCATCATTTATATATTTTCTCCCATTGTCTTGCTTTTGTTGATGATTTCCTTTGCTGTGTAAAATATTTTAACTTTAATTATGTTTCATTGTTTTATTTTCACTTTTACTTCTTTTGCCTCAGGAAACGGAACCAAGAAAATAGTGCTATAATTTATGTCAAAGACTGTTTTGCCTATGTTCTTTTCTAGGAGTTTTATGGTTTCATCTCTTACATTTAGGTCTTTAAACCATTTGAGTTTAGTTTTGTATATGGTGTGAAGAAATGTTCTAATTTCATTGTTTCACATGTCTGGTTTTACCAGTACCGTTTGTTGAATATACTGTTTTCCCTCCATTGTATATTCTTGCCTCCTTTTTTATAGATTAATTAACCATAGTTGCATAAGTTTATTTCTGGGCTCTCTGCTCAGTTCCTTTGATGTGTGTCTTTGTTTTTGTGCCAGCACCACACTGTTTTGGTTATTGATACTGGAGCTTTGTAGTATACTCTGAAGGCTGGAAGGTTTATATCATCAGATTTATTCTTTTTCTCAAGATCATCTGGGCAATTTGGGCTGCTTTGTGGTTCCATAAATATTAGGGTTATTTGTTCTAGTTCTATGAAAAATGCCCTGGGCATTTTGATAGGGAACGCATTAAATCCAGAGATTGTTTTGGGTAGTATGGTCATTTTAACAATATTAATTCTAATCCCAGAACGTCAGATACATTTCTATGTTTTTGAATCGTCTTCAGTTTCCTTCATGAATGTTTTATAGTCCTCAGCATATAAGTCTTTCACCTCCTTGATCAGATTTATTCCCAGAGTTTTTTTTTTTTTGGATACAATTTAAAATGA